>NW_027395952.1:727363-1945431 GCF_047715735.1 Aspergillus multicolor | reverse complement strand
AAAAACAGTTAAGATGGTGATATTCGGCTCGTCATGCCGCTTCAAGGCAATAGAGGCAGCCGGGCTTGCCCAGTTCTCTCCGCGCAAAAACGGGGGCTCCGAGTTGATCTGTGGGTGTGTCGAGAACCGAGCGGACACGGCGCAAACGGCAAGAATGAGTACAGGCGGCACCGTTCGGGCCTTGAGCCTGCGCACAAAGCTCGGCTTGTGAAGAAGCAGATAAGACTGGCCATAGACACAGTCGAAGAAAACCTCCGCTAGATTTTCCTGTATCTCTAGCGAGGGCAGAAACTCGGCGCCCTCTGTCATTAGACTTGGGCCATCCGGCTTGCCCTCGCGCCGCATGGGGAAGGTATCCTGCAACCCGTTTCGACTCCCGCGCGCCCACTGCTCCAGCTCAGCGGCGAACGCTTCATCCGCGGAGCGCTTCTTCTGGTTTTTGACAACCTGTCCGGGTTGCGCAGGTCGCACATTTGACCGGCCAATGGCTGCCATATCCCTAGCCTCGTCCTTCGGAATTGTCTTGATAACCCGGTCCTCCATCCGCTTCAACCGTTTATCCAGCATGGCCATGTAGTCCGTGCGGGGAGCCGCCTTTCGCGTCGTGACCTTGTACACACAAGGAATCCGTGACCGGGAGCAATGCTTGCAAGCGGGCTTTTCGCCCGAGCAGCGAATCTTCTTCCGCCGACAAGCAATGCATGCTAATGGCAATCGCTTCCGCTCCTTCCCGGCCTTGGTCTTCGTTTCGCTCCATGCCGGCTTTTCTCCGGATTGCTCTTGGTTCTGTGTGGGATCGTCTGCGCGGTCGGGCGCATTTTCCTGGCCTGCATCTGGGAAAGCGATTGAATCGCCGCCGGTCTGGGCGCTTCCAGGCTCGCGCGAGCTGGCCGGGCTATTCTCTTCGAAATCGTCGGGGAGGGCGATGTCGTCGTGGCCGGGGCCGAGGGGGAGCGCGGAATTCGCCGGGGACTCGTCGGGCTTGAATGCAATCATGATGGGTGCGGATACCCCAGCGACGGGGAACAGGTCATCGTTCGAGGGAGGGGAGAGTGGGAGGCGAGGGGGGTCCCAAGGACGAGATAGCAATTATTGCTCAGAAAGCGGAGACGAACTGCTGAAGACGGGGAAAGAACGAGGGTCGGCTTGGCGCTGGTCGCTGTCTGGGGTTGGATTATTAATCCACTCCTCTCGTCTCGTGAGCCTTTTTCTTCTCTTACACCAAACTAATTATTCAATTACACAGTGATGTCGAAACTGCTCGTTTTCGTCGGAAGTTCTTTAAAGAATGTGCGACTCAATGTCATGAGCCAATGCAGTGATCGCCATTGGGCGGACCCGAAGAAGCTCTTCTTCGGGCGAACCAGCGCAGCAGAAGCTACATATTATGGAGCTCTTTTGCTGTTGATCGAGTCTAGTTCTGTGCCAATTATCGGCCTTTAGCCGGGATCGCCCGGACGCGGCTCTCATTTCGGTTGTTAGGCCATCTATATATTGACAAGGTCCATTTAAAGACGGTAGCGAAACCCGAACGTGTTCCAATCGGTCATATCGTCGCCATCATCCTGCCTTGGGAGGGTCCGGATGAGCGGAGATACCTCGGTGCTTCCCGTTTGACGGCAATCCTGCTGCTGAGGGACTTCAGTAGAGCCGGTGCTTACTATGCCTTCTTCACGATCACGCCAGGAATTGAGGCGTCGCAGGTACGCATACAGGGAAAGTGTCAGAGCTGCTGCGAGCGCATAGCAAATGAGGATGGACCTGAAAGAGGTCTCATGGCCTACCTCGCTAGCAAGAAACAAGTGAGGACCTGCAATGTTGCCCACGCAGTATGCGACGAACATCGATCCCGTCATGGTCATTTTCTTGGTGACGCCCTTGTAGTTAGTTTGCGCCAGTGACATCGTTAGAGGCAGGGCGCCTGGGCCTGCAGCCAGAAGGAAATACCCCCAAAGCTGGACGCCGAGGGAAATGTGGTACACTCGAACATAGACCAGAGTGCTTCCGAGGCCTGATACTGCTAGGATGCACGCAATGAGGATGCAATTGATGTTCCGAAATCGACCAGCGAGCCATCCTGTGAAGGTGATTGTCACGGCGCTGATGAGGCTCACCGGGATATTGATCAAGGTGGATTCCAAAGCCGTGAACCCGAAGGACTTGATGACTAGGTTCGCGAAGTTCTGGATGCCACCATTGGGTATCTGGATTAGAGTAACTATCCCAAGGAGATGCCATGTCTTAGGGTCACGGAAACACTCCGCTGCCTGATCTGTGTTCCATTTGGTCCCCTCTGTGCGTCCTGTTCCGGAGATGACGACGCGATCTGATACAAGCGCTTTCTCCTCCTCAGTCAAAAAAGCCGCAGTCGAAATAGTGTCCGGAAGTAAGGCTAGAATGAAGAAGCCCCAGAAGAAAGTGGTGACCCCAAGAATGATGAAAAGCCACATCCACGGACGAAGCGGCTGTTCTATATGACCGACACCGTAAGCCAATAGGCTAGCGATAAGACCACCAAAGGAGTTCCCGGAGAACCAGATTCCAGTGCGTACTGGGATTTCATCTCGGGTATACCACGTGGTAGTGATGAACATGAAGGCCGGCGTTATGGTTGCCTCTGCGACTCCTAACAGAAAACGGACCACTAGCAAGCCGCCATAATTAACACAAGCGGCAGTTAATGCGACCACCGTCCCCCAAAAGATTGTATCCGCAGCTAAGTATTTTGCTACCGGGACGCGGGGGATGAGAAAGTTGGTGGGCTTGATGTCTGTCAGCTGCTGTGATGAGAGACTTGGTGGTCATACCCATTCCCAGAGCAAATAACCGAAGTAGAATGCGCTGGACACCCAGCTATACTGCCCTCCGACCAGGTGCTATCATTGTCAGTCGTGGCTTTGCTATATGGAGACTGAACTCACTGTATACTCGATCAGGCCGAAAACCGCAGCACTCGACAGGATTGTTTTGTCCATGAAGCTAAGCATGTAGGTGATGAACAAGAGGGGGATTAGACGTCGATCAACCTTTCGCAGCACCTGCGACGCTTCAACTGCGCCGCCATCGCCATCCTCCAGGGCCAGGGCCATCTTCAAGGGTGATTGAGAAGGTGAAGTGGATTGTGCGACGAACCCTGCGGGGAAGCTGCATTTTTAAGCATTCCCGCACCTTATCGATCACAACCACGACCCTAAGCTTATCGCAGGCAGGCGCACCCACAGCCCGGATGAACTCCACGAACCCTCATCGTCAAAACGCAACATTGATGAAGTTTTGGGCGAGCTTCTTATCAAGTCGAGGTTCTGGCCACACTCGGAGAACCCACTGACGAGAACCGAAGCATGTGGGGCGCGCCCTATGGACTACAACGGGTTTACGGGCAGCATGCACTCTATAAGTATACGTGCCTGGTCACCAATATCATTTGGTTCCAGACTATCGGGTTGGTATTTCGGAAATGCATCAAGAAGCCCGAGCCCGACACGAAGCTCTTGCGACCTTCGAGGCCGAATTGGTGGCTGAGGCCGAAACTCCGACTAATGCAGCCACTTGGGCCTTCCCCGAAGGTGGCCGGCAGGCATGGACCTGCCTGCTGGGCTCCTGTTTATTGATGTTTCCATCCTTTGGTTTTCAAACTGCCAGTAAGTTCCAACCAGAATTATTGCAACAAATCTGCTGATGATTCTGCAGTTGGCTCTGTTCAAGACTATATCAGCACGAACCAGCTTGCTGGGTATAGTGTCCGTGACGTGGGCTGGATCACTGCCATCCTGGTATTTCTGACACTGTTCCTCGGAGTTCAGGTTGGCCCTCTCTTTGATAGATATGGACCACGAACTTTGTTGATTTGCGGGTCGCTGGCCAGCTTCACGTCGTACATGCTGCTCGCAGAATGTAGCAAGTACTGGCACTTTGTCCTATGCCTATCCGTGCTTGGAGGAGTCGCTGCCGCAGTCATTACCACCGTGTCGATTGCTGTACTGAGCCACTGGTTTTATCGCCGACGCGCGCTTGCATCCGGCCTCTGCATGGCGGGATCCTCTGCCGGCGGAGCTATCTTACCACTTGTTCTACGCGTGCTATTTCCGCGATATGGCTGGAAAGTATCTATCTGGGTGGTCGCCTTCATAGCGCTAGGATGTTACGTGCTCGGCGTAATTCTAGTCCGCGGACGACTCGCTCCTAGCGGCAGCGCCAGCAAAGCCACCATCGACTTTCGCGCGTTCAAGTCGCTACGCCTCTGCTTCCTGACCGTGGCCGTATTTTCCTTTGAGTTCATCATCTTCGGCTGCGCCGCACTCCTACCAACATACGTGCGCTTTGCCGGAATGTCCACGGACGTCCAATTTTACTCCCTTACCGTCCTGAACAGCATGAGCCTGCTAGGCAGAGTCTTCCCCGGGATAGCCGCCGACCTATTCGGGCGCTTCAACATCCTGCTATGCCTTGTAGTAGTCACACTCGTTGCCATGGCAGCCGTTTGGCTCCCCTTCGGCACCCGCGACGAAGCGACACTGTTCGCTGTCGTCGCGGTCTTTGGGTTTGGCTCTGGTGGGTGGCTTTCGCTGGCGCCGGTATGCGCCGGCCAGCTATGCAGGACAGAAGAGTACGGACGATACTATGGCACAGTTTACTTTGTGGCCGCATTTGGGGTTCTCTTGACGGTTCCGGTTGGGGGTGGCTTGCTAGAGACAGCGACGCCACGGGTGCTCATTGGGTTCTATTCGGCAGTGCTACTGGTTGGGTTTGTTGCGCTGGCGTTGTCGAGGTGGGCTTTGTTGGAGTGGAGGTGGAGGTGGAAGGTTAAGGTATAGACCATGGCTATAGTTTAGGTTCTGGTTATCTACTCTGCATCTAAGATTGCGTTACCCTTCAGGGCCTACTTTCGAAGACTCCATGGGGAAGCTAGCTTTGCTGTAGATGGCCACAATGTACAAACCCATTGGCTTCAGGCTCAAGCTGAAATGATGCCGTACATATTTCAGCATCATATCTGACCCCGACCCCCACTTTGAAAGAGCCAACCCCGATAATACACTTTGCATCTGAGCTCTGAGCCTCGGAAAGCACACTCGCAAGAACTCATTTGATTGGTTGTTGGGGGAGAAAGCTTGTTGTTCTGCCAAGAAGCAATCATGACCCCTGCCAGGAGCTGGATGCCGGTCAACCTCCACGGCCAGTCAACCACAGTCCTCACGGAATTGGAGCATGTTCAAACTACATCAAACCCTCAGACCAAGGAATCATGTTTCATCTAACTACTTTTCGAAGTTGGGTCTGACTGGGGTCCATTTTCTCTCCACCAGCCACATTGCGCCTCAATCCTCTAATCAATTCAACTACACCTCCGGTCGATGGCTGTATGTATTCAACCCTTACGGAAACTACTTTACTTAACTGATCAAGTCGTAGCTATAACGATGCCCTCCGGCACGACGAGAGACGACGTGTCTTCAATGTCCACGAACTCAAGCGCCTAGCAGCATCATCAATTGGCCAGAAGGAAGAAGATGTGGTTAGCTTCGAGAAGCTGGCTGAGGGAGGGTTCAACAGACGATGCGAAATAGCTTTCGTTTTGTGGCTCGTATTCCATATCCCGTAACTCAGCCAAAGTCTTTGGTGATCGCCAGCGAAGTCGCGACCATGGATTACCTGCGAGCCCACGACATCCCTGTCCCTCAGGTATACGGCTATGCTGCCAGTGCCAATAACCCCGCAGAGACGGAATAAATTTTTATGGAGCTCATCCAGGGACAGAATCTGGGTGATGTTTGGTTTGAACTGACCGATAAGCGGAGGGCCAAGTTGGTTACGGAGCTGGTGCAGGTCGAGTCGCGGTTGTTTGCGCTGCGGTTTCCAGCGAGCGGGAGTCTTCATTATCCCTCTGACTTGCCAGAGCATGATAAAGTCATCGTCGCGAGTCCATCGAAGACTAGCGCAGGCTGCTTCTGCATCGGCCCTGATACATCGCTTGGGCTATGGTACGGGAGGAGGTCGAATCTACAAGTAGACCGTGGGCCATGTGAGTATCTACTGCTATCATCTCGGGAATCGACAGTTTAATGTACTATTACAGATCGAGGTACCCTAGCAGCATTAACGGCCGGCGTAACAAAGGAGGTTGCATACCTCTCCGAATTCGGAGCGCCTCTCCAGCCCTTCCAGCGTCTCCGCAGAGAGACATACAACTACCAGCCCCAATCGCACCTCGACCACATTGCAACTCTCAAACAATACCTCCAGATCGCACCCAGTCTGATCCTCCGTGATATGAATCTCTGCCGCCCCGTCCTCCGCCATCCAGACCTGCAGCCCAATAACATATTCGTCACCGATGAATTGGAGATTAGCGGGCTGAACGACTGGCAGCACACCGCAGTTCTTCCCCCTTTCTTGCATTGCGGTATCCCAAACAGCCTGCAAAATCACGGAGACGGAGATGAGAGCTCCGAGTCTCTGCAGCAACCAGCTCTACCTCGCAACTTCCATGATATGAGTCCACAAGAGCAATACCACCATGCCTCTCTCTACCGCAAGCGCCGGCACCACTACCACTACGTCTACAAGACTTCTCATATGAATTTCGATCGCTAGATTGCCTTGGCATATGACTATAGCACACTTAGGCGACGAGTATTCCACCACGCGAGCAACCCCTAGGAAGGTGATAATGTAACCCTTAAGTCGAATCTGATTACACTTTCACAGAAGTGGACGGATATCACAGGAAATGGTGGCAATGCGCCGCCTTGTCCACTTGTGTACTCGGATTCCGAAATCAATGAGTGCCTCAGACTAGAGCAGGCTCAGTCTGATGCAGATGATCAGTTCTAAGTGTGTAAGGACGTGATTGGAGCTGGGAATGAGGGCTGGGTGCCGAGTGAGCTGTTTGAGGAGGTTAAGGTGCGGGAAAGGGCGTTGAGGAGGGAAGCCCTTGGCGCGGCGGAAACGGAAGAAGAGAGAAAGATTATAGAAGAGAACTGGATTTTTCGATGATTTTGACAAGGATGAGTATATGTAGTAGGACGAATATCACTCCGTCGAGATCAGACCTGGACCGGGCATTGGGATAGCATGGGCTCCGAGAATGAGTATCTATAGCTCATGATGATTTACGACATATATCAAGATTTCATGATTTCATGATTTTATTACATATACCTGCTTCAAGAGAAAGGACGGAGTATACCCGGCCCCACATTTAAGGGTTCTCGGCGAGTGGGGCGAGGTCAGTCACGTGTAGAGAAGGATGTCACTGCTTGCCTCTGATTGGACGACACATTTCTTCAGCGAGGGAGTATATCACCTGGCAGATCAACTCCAAAGATATCTGATAAAAACCTTAATCATCCAGGGACTGCACAGTCAGGCTCTTCAAGTACAATCATTTCGAGCGCAATCTTCAGCATGGATCCCGAGAAGCAACCCCGCGACCCAGAGACAGCACCAGCATGCACAGGCTACCCACCAGACATCAATGCCGACGCCTCAGACAACGATGCCGGCCCCGTCTCAGCCTTCAAACAACTCGGCCTCCTTGACCGCTTCCTAGCCCTCTGGATCTTCCTCGCCATGACAATCGGCATCATCCTGGGGAATTTCGTCCCGCATACGAGCGAGGCGCTGCAAAGGGGGAAGTTTGTGGATGTTTCGGTGCCGATTGGTACGCTACCTCCATTTCTTTGCATATCTGACTTCAGGACAATGGGTATAAAGGAAAAGTGCTAAAGGGTGATAGCGGTCGGCCTCCTGGTCATGATGTACCCGATTCTGTGCAAAGTGCGGTTCGAGACGCTGCACCGGTCGTTCCGTGAAAAGAGCCTTTGGATCCAGGTTGGGTTTAGTGTTGTTGTGAATTGGGTTGTTGCGCCGTTGTTTATGGTATGTCTTCCACAAATTCTGTTCTGAGCCGAAGGAAAGGACTGACTGGGTGTAGCTCGGTTTGGCGTGGGCATTTCTTCCCGATGAGAGAGGTCTCAGGGAGGGGTTGATTCTGGTTGGCATTGCACGGTGTATTGCGATGGTATGTAGTTTCCTCCAAAATCTTGTCTGCATGAGGAAATACTGACATGGCGAAGGTCCTCGTCTGGACCGGACTCGCAGGCGGCGACGGCGACTACTGCGCGATCCTCGTGGCGATCAATTCGATCCTGCAGATGGTGCTCTTCGCACCGCTGGCAATCTTTTTCATCAACGTGATCGGCGGCTCCGATGAGGGTATCACAATCGACTACTCCCTAGCCGCGAAAAGCGTGGGCGTCTTCCTCGGTATACCGTTGGGCGCGGCGATCATCACCCGATTCACTCTGCGGTTCCTCATAAGCGCGGAGTGGTACGAGCGGCAGTTTCTGAAATGGCTGAGTCCCTGGTCGCTGATTGGGCTGCTGTTCACCATCCTGGTGCTGTTTGCGTCGCAGGGGAAGCAGGTGGTGCATTCGATCGTCTCTGTGGTCCGGGTCGCCGCGCCGCTGATCGTCTACTTCGCGGTTATCTTTCTGGTGACTCTTGCGGTGACGAGGCGGTTTGGGTTCGGGTATAAGCTATCTTGCACGCAGAGCTTCACGGCCGCAAGCAACAACTTTGAGCTGGCGATTGCAGTGGCCATCGCGGCGTTCGGGGTAGATAGTGACCAGGCCCTAGCTGCAACGGTCGGTCCGCTGATCGAGGTCCCCGTGCTGCTGGGGTTGGTGTATGTGGTGAAATGGGTCGCTAGACGACAGAAGTGGGCGTGATCCGCGTTCTGTATATCTGCATATAGTCGTAGGCTCAATGACCACTGATTTCATCCAAGACTTGGAAGAGAACCTGATTTTGGACTCGGCAGCCTTCTTCGGAGCTGCTGCGGAAGAAGCCTTTGCGGAGCTTTTGTTGAATTTCGGAGACGTCGATGCCGCGGGCGTTGTACTGGTTCACTAGTTTTTCGGCGATCGCGCAGAATGTGGTGTTGAGGACTCGCTCACTTATCGGTAGAGACTCTAGGCCTTCCTCGGGTGAGCATGCACAGAATGGAGGAAGCGGCGTTGTTGCTCTGGGTTCTCTCTGCTGTTCATCTGTGCTGGGCTGGCATGTAGCGATCGCGGACTCTTGACGGACTGGAACCTCGGTGCTGGGACTCGGCGCACTCGAGCAACGCTGCGCACATTTGACCTTCTCAGACTGCACCTGGGACCCAAGAGGTAGGCGTTGAATCGCTGGAATGGCCACCTTCTGAGCCATGACCGGGTTGTCCACAATCCGCAGATACTCCTCGAGAGCATCAGGTGAAACACCCAGGAAGAGGTGCAGATCCCTTAGTTTTCGGTTCTCGGCTTCGAGTCTTTGAACAGCCAGCCTGTTCTCAACATCTCGCCGATCAAGCTCTCTCTGAAGCGTCAGGACTTTCCGTTCCAAATCTTGGAGGTGATCCTGCTTCCGCGCTCTTGATTTGCGCTGGTTCTCCCTAACGCGGGCAAGCTTATCTAGTCGCTAGGAACGTAAGAAAATGCGATTTCTAGGCCTGACTAGTGCGTTACCTTCTGCTCCAAGGCTGAATCCATCTTTGTCTCCGAGCGATCTGGTGTAACGCGATAAATTCTCCGTGGATCGAAACTCCATCAAAACTCCGCAGTCTGCAGAGAAAAGCGATCGAGAAAGACCTCACGTGACCGCTCCCCAATCGCGTCTTTCTCAACGCGATGGGATTTCAGTTCGGCTGCAGAAGCAATTATTCCTTGGCTATATTGTGGCCCCGATTGGCATACTATACGCACCTCAAACGATAGTCTCGCTGTGTTAGCATGATGCAGCAAAGTAAAAGATCAACGAACGGGCCCATAGCGATGGGCCCATGTTGGCGTCTCCAGTGGGACTATGAACACGGAGCGGCGTCACACGGACGGCCGCAGTTCATCTCGCGCTCCAGACATTCCTCCCCCTTCCTCACGCCATTGACCAAACCGTCCTAATTTCCAAGATCTTGTCGTGTCAATATCCATATCCTTAGGTGTTAGCATCCGTGAGTCTTGGCCCCTATCTCCGTCTGCGCTAGGCAATTAAGCTCATACCCCAGACCCAGACCCCAGATTAACCTTACGTACCTATCTTTCCCATCATGGTCTCAACACGCCATCACCCAAGCGACTTCGCACCCCCAACCCCCAATTCCTCAACTCCGTCGTCAACAACCTCCGAAACAAACGGCGCCCCCTCCAAGAAATGGGTACACACACCCACCACAATCATCACCCTCTGGCTGTTGATCTCGTGCCCGCTCGTCCTCTGGGACGCCGGGTATTGCCTCCTGCGCCCGCACAGCATGCCCGGCGGGAAATACCACTCCTTCTGGTCCGGCTATAAGTGGTACGGCACCGTCGACTATATCTACGGGTGGCCGGCGTTCAATGCAAACAATGGCTTTACGAATGCGCAGTCGATTGTCAATTTAATTGAGACTGCGGGGTACCTCTATTATTTATGGGTTGTGTACAGGCATGGAACGCCCGTGGCTGGGTCGAGGGGATCGCGCAAGACGCAGGGCGTGCTCTCGTGGCTTTTGGCGACGGATAAGGTTGTTTCGGGGAGGATGGGCTCGACGGCGTTGCTGGCGGCGTTTAGTTCATCTGTCAGCACGGTTTCGAAGACGGTTCTTTATTGTATGATCACCCTTGGACTTGCGCGTTGAAGGGGGAATGGCCTTGCTAACAGTCGCGTAGGGCTGCAGGAATACTTCAGCAACTTTGAGAATATCGGTCACAATGGGTTCTGGCCTCTCACTGCTTGGATTCTGCTCAAGTACGTCCTTCCCTGCCTTTACCCTCTCCTAGATGCTAACTGTTGCCAGTGGTGCTTGGATTGTCGTTCCCGTCTGGAATCTGCATGTTCTAGGGGAGGAAATCGTGGCATCGCTCGCTAATGGCAGCGGTCCCCGTCCGCGTGGTCGTCCCAAGGCGCAGTAAGACTGGCACAACTGGTATATACGAGCCGTACAGTGTTCGCGCAGGGCCGGACTTGGAAGGAAGATGTTCTGTTTAATATGCAATATCTGTTATTATTTGGCGTGATACCTAGGACTGCGATGTTTTTGGCAACTGGCTAGTTCATATTTGGTCATTTAAGCGCTTACATGTGAGGGACCAACTCGATTTTGCATCGAGATCAGACATCTTCTATTCGTCGATCTATCCGTCGTAATCGAGATTTGCAGATCATCCTGCATTCCCTTTGTTCCTTCCATCGAATCTCTGTATTCTGTATGTAACGATGCGGATGGGATGACATCACCACCATGACACCTACACTACACCTACACCACGATTCATGGAAGCCCACGGCCATGGATAAAATCAATCTGCCCCGAGAACTTGCATTGTAGCTTCTAACCGGGAACCAAAAAACCAATAGAGAATTGTCTCCGACCATGGCAAACCCCGACAGAAAACGCATTGTCGTAATCGGCGCCGGCGCAGCAGGAATGGTACCTATCCCTATACCTCCATCCTCCCTCTTCGCCCCCAATGAAATGAGCCTGAATCTAACAAACGCAGTCCTGCGCCGCAACCCTCGCAAAGCACCCCTCAAAATTCTCCATCACACTCATCGACAGCGTCTCCCAAACAGGCGGGCAGGCAACGACACTCGATCTGGACCCCAACAAGCACGGCGCCTCCTGGCTAAACGACGGCGTGCAAGGCGGCAGCAGCATCTTCAAGCACACCTTCAAGTTCTTCCGGGACTACGGGTACGAGCCGCACGAGGTGAAGCTGCAGGTTGCGTTTGGGAAGGGGCCCGATGCGTTCTTTAGCAATGTGTTTCCGAGCCCGCTGGTCGATGAGTTCCGCGGCGAGATCAAGAAGTTGGGGAGAGTTATGAAGGTTATTAAGTACGGGTTGCCGATATTCGGGATCCTGCCGGTGAAGGTTATTTTGAAGCTCTTCAGGTTCAGTACGGAGTTTGGGAATCGCATGCTTCTTCCCCTCCTGGCGTTGTTTCTGGGGACTGGGAATCAGACGCCGAATGTTAGCTGCGCTTTACTTGAGCGGCTTTTCCAGGATCCGGGGATGAGGCTTTGGGAGTATGACTCTGAAGGCCTGATGACGAATCTCCCATCCATGTACACATTCCCGAACCTGGGTGAGTTCTACTCGACGTGGAAAGAAGACCTCGAGGCCAAGGGCGTGCGGATTCTACTCAACACCGAGATCGACATCCTGCACCGCGCCGGTGACGGCGTCGCACTGAATCTACACACACCAGACGGCGAGAAAAAGGAGGCATTCGACAGCATGGTCCTCTGCACGCCCGCCGACGAATCCCTCAAACTCCTCGGCCGCCACGCAAACTGGAAAGAGCGTTGGGTTCTCGGCGGCGTGAAATTCTTCGACGATGTGACGGTCACGCATACGGACGCGGACTACTTCAATAGTATATTCGAAACCAGTGTGCGCGATGAACTCGTCTCGAAGGCCCCCGCATCAACACTATCAAGTGAAACCGCATCAAAGCGCCAAGAGCAACTCGCCTTCGCGACCAAACCCTCCACCTGCGAGAAAGACGGCTGGACGGGGTTTAACCCGATGTACTACACGCACTCGTACGCGAACGAACAGGATAAGATTGAGATGGGCTTTGACTGCTCCAACTACCAGCACCAGTTCCGCGAGGCTGTGGGGGTGGGCAACGCTCCGCTCCCAGCGGATAAACATGTCTACCAAACCATTTTCCTTGATAAGAGTCGGCAGGATCTCTGGACGTGGGATTCCATTGACGAGAGCAAGATTCTTGGCAAGAAGTGGTGGCATCAGTTTGGGCACCGGTGGCAGCATTATGCACGCGTTGTGCCTGGTATGATGTTTGCTAATAGTCTGGGGAACCGGACGCTTTTTGCGGGTGCTTGGACTATGGTTGTATGTCACTCAATCCCTTTCCTTTACTTCTTGTCGTCCAAGGGTTCCTGGATTGGTGAGGGTTGCTAATAATTTGGCGAGGCAGAATATGCACGAGATCGCGTGTATATCCGGCATAGCGGCGGCGTATCGGCTTGGAGCGAGCTATGAGCACTTTGATGACTTTGCGCAGGAGGTCTTTGCGAAGTATTTGCTTGTTTGTCATGGGGTGAGGTATAAGGGGGAGTCCGGGGATAAGAAGCGCGTTTGATGCCTGCCATGCTACGGTTTGCAAATGATTATGGAAGTAGGAGTAGGAGTAAGACGTACATGAGGTAATAATTCAGTAGTTTATGGCTTCAGCTCTGGCATTTATTCCTTGACCTCTGCATCTATATATACATGCAGAGCACGTGACGCGCCTACTTACATTCTTATTTCGCAAGCTTATCCATAAAATGCCATCGAGGGCTACCAGAGGCCTCAGGCTATTATCTAATTATGTCAAACCCACTCTGCCACGCATCAGTGTCCGGCCCTTCACTATATCCCTCAGCAGGGAGATGGAGAAGGGAGCATCTCAGAGCATCTTCGCTGGTACTTAATGATCATCCCATCATCGGAAGGAATCACATCTAACAAAACCCAGACTGTGACCCCGAAATATTGTACACGTACTCGGCCCAAAGATGGCTCTGGAACGAGAAGGCCCAGTTAGCGCGCCGGTACGTCCGGTTCAACCTGGATGCCCTTATCAAGATCGCCGAGCATGCAGCAGAAAGCGACGCTATCTGCACCAACATAACCAAGCTGCAAGAAGGGGACTTCAACAAGGTCTTCCTTGCGACGATGAAAGATGGAAAAGAAGTTGTCGTGAAGATCCCGAATCCGAATGCGGGGCGGAAGCATTATACTACCGTGAGCGAGGTCGCGACTATGGAATATGTATGTCACGTACCTTTTTCAACTTGCCCTTATTGTTCAGAAAATGGCCACGCCGGTTTTGGTGTTAACGTCGTCTGCAGGTTCGCGAGAAGCTCCACGTCTCCGTCCCCAAAGTCCTTGGGTATTGCTCTCGGGCTCAAGAGAGCAGTCTCGGGGCAGAGTTTATCGTGATGGAGAAGGCTCCTGGGGTTGAACTTGCTCGAGTATGGGATCGCCTTAAAGGTAGGGAGAAGGTGGCCATCGTGAAGCAGGTGGCGGCCATTACAGGCAAATTGGCGAATGCTAGGTTCCCGGCCCACAGCGCATTGTATAATAGGGCAGATGTCGCTGCTTTGGAGAGTATCCCCGTGAACGAGGATTACGCTATCGGGCCTACGGTTGGACGGGCCTGGTTTGATGATCGGAGAGGGGAGGTTCGTGTTCATCGGGGTCCTTGTTTGTCTCTTTTCCGTTAACACGCCAATCACTACTGATCTAAATTGATGACAGGGAATTTGCAGAAAGTCTCATGGCAGCACTCGCCCAGTGAGAAATAGCCTGCTTGCTAAGTTCAACACTTCTCCCCGAGATACGCAGCAAGGCATCTTCAACGGCCCCAATTGGTACCATCCAACCAAAGAATCAAAACTCTCTGTCCTGAACGACTTTCTCAAAATCCCACCCTATATCATCCCTAAACCCAATCCCAATCCTAAACCAAAGACACGAGTGACCGAAATATCAAGCGGCACTCTCTGGCACCCCGACATCCACACCCACAACATCTTCGTCGACGAATCCCTACCATCCCAAATAACAAGCATATTCGATTGGCAAGCCGCGCCTATCTCCCCTCTCTTCCTGTCAGCCCATCACCCGTCTCTACTAGAATTCGACGGCCCGCAGCTAGAGAGATTCACGAAACCTGTTCTTCCTGCTAACTTAGATACACTGGATCTGAAGCCAAGAAATCCGTGAAACAGCTCTTCCTCTCTCAATTTCTCTGGCTCACGTACGAAATCGAAGTGAAACGGCAGGTGTCACACCTCCACGCCTTTAGATACAGGGAGACCCTACCCGGACAAATACTTGGACTCATAGGTTCCATCTTCGACGATGGCGAACCATACGTGCAAAGTCTCCTCTCTGATCTCGTGCGAGCAGAAAATTGGAAGGCGCTTGCTCCGAATGAAGACGCCGTTTGTCCGCTGCAGTATTCAGAGCAGGAGCTAGCAGACCAGAGAACACAGCTTGAGAAATGGAGCAAAGATGTCCAGCGCAAGGCACAGGTCTTCAAGAAGATTGGTGTATAAAAGGGGTGGAATAGCGCTGTGCCGCCAAGTGATTATGACGGGGTTGTTAGGCGGCTTGCAGCCGCAAAGGAGAGGTTTCTGGGAAGAGAGGCCAAGAATGAGCTTGATAGAAAGGCGTGGCTAGCTGTCTGGCCGTTTCATGATACACCTGAGGAGTAGACACGATCTACTCGACATTTTGTTGTCGGATATCAATGCCGTTGACCTATACCCCATATGTTGCGTGAGATGCTCCATCTGTTGCAAGCACAGGAAATATTTTATTGAATCAATTCAATTGGGAGTCCTTTTTGCTTTTAGTAGTAGATCCAGATCCTAGTATACCCGACCTCAACCCTATAAACCAACCTCCGTGACGTGGTAGTAACCGCTAATCTAATATATACATGTATGCAAAGGGTATGAAAAGGAAAGCAATAAACAGAAACAGAAACAAATCACCCCAGCTCAAACCGTATGCTGCTAGAACCGCATCACAAGAAACAAGAAACAACAATCAAAGCAAGTCTATAGTATAACATAACCGCCCCTTTCCAGTTTCCACCCGGGCCGTAACCATGACCTAACGCCTCACAAAGACTTCAACAAATCCCTAATCTTGCCCCGACTAATCGGCTTCGTCAAGAAAACATTAATCCCGGACGCAAACGCCTCATGCTGCGCATCCTTACTGTCCAGCCCCGTCAGCGCCGCAATAGTCGTTGGATGCCAATCGGGCTTCTTATCCGGATGTTCATCGAAGAACCGCCTCTCAAACTGCCGGATCTTCTGGCTGGACTTGAAACCGTCCATCACGGGCATCGAGATGTCGATGATCACGAGACTGAACTTGCCTGGGTTCTCTTGGAATTTCTCGTATGCTTCCAGTCCGTTCCGCGCGGTTGTGCTGGCCCAGCCTTCTTTCTTTGTGTACGCGACCAGGATGTCGAGGTTTATGCGGTTGTCTTCGACGAGGAGGACGTGTGGTTGGTTGGTGTTTGGTGGGTTTGTGTCCTCTGTTGGTGTTGTTGGGCCGGCGGAGTTGGGGCCTCGCTCGCTGACCGGTGAGAGAGTTTCCGTGAGCGAGTTCTTGGGCTGTTGTTGATGCTGCTGCTTCTCGCTAGCCTTCTGTGTTTCGATCTTATGCGTGATCTGGGCCTCGACGTCTTGGGCTTCGTCGGACTCGGTGGCGGGCCGTTTGCTAACTTTCATTCGTTCGTCTGGTGCGTCGCGCGGTCCGATGTCGAGCGGGAGATGTGAGGACTCGGGAATCTCGACCCAGCGCGTCTCTTCATTTTGGCCCGCATTCTCGCCCTCCATGCGTCGTAGACACAGCTCCAGTGTCTTTGCGAGTTTGCGAGGGCCGCAAGGTTGGCTGATGAATTCGATGATAGACTCGCGGTTGCGGCCTTGGGATTTCGCGAACATCCGATGCGCTGCTTCGGGGGATTGGCAGATGACGATGAGTGGTGAGACCTTGCTTGGTTCATTGAGGTTGAGGACCTGGTTTCCTGCTGCGTCTGGGTCGTCGAGGTCGGTGTGCACCATTAGGTAGAAGTCGCAGGCGGCGGGTGGGTTGTCGTTCAGCGAGATCTTTTTGACGGAGAGGTGGAACCATTCTTCGCAGAGGCGGGTTAAGGAGTTTGACAGAGTCGCGTCTCGCTCTGAGGCGAGTGACGAGCCGAAGCCGATTAGGCCAAGCGTCTTGCCTTGGGCTTTCTTTCGGATGGAGCGGTATGCTGCGGTTGTTGAGGACTCGTCGGAGGTTGCTGGAACGAGAGACATGGGTACTTGAATCGTAATCTCCGTGCCCCTGTCTTTCTCCGAGCTCACTTCGATTGTGCCGTGCAGGGAGGCAAGTGCTTTTCTGACGATTGACAAGCCAAGACCGCTGCCGGGGGCGAGGGCATCTTCCTGCGAGAAGGGAGTGAAGAGGCCGTTTCGCAGGAATGCAGCCCCAATTCCTTGACCGGTGTCTTTGACTGTCAAAGTGACGGTATATTTGGTGGCGCCACTATTAGAGTCCGAAGACTCATTGCTCGATCGACGAGGACTTGTTGCGTCCTCTGCACCTTCCACTACCTTCAACCCCAGGTAGACGAAACCCTGCTGTGTATATTTCAGTGCGTTGCTGAAGACGTTCAACAAGATGCGTCGCCAGCATCCGGCTTGCGTGTAAAATCTCCATTCATCAGCTTCTTGGATGTCGAAGATAATGGTCACTTGTTTTGACGAGATAACACCAGTTTTTGATCCCCCAGCGTTCCTCCGCGTGTGGTGGTAAAAACTGTGACCCGCGAAAATACTCTCCACGACCTCTTCAAGGACCGCATCCAGCTGTGTATCGGCAAGAGTATTCTCGCTGCTGCTTGAGGGGTTGCGCTTGAGGCTGCCGCGGTCCTGGTCTGAAGGAATGGATTGCTTGGCGTGCTTGTACTTCGGACCCTTGTCCTTTTTGAACTTGTCGATGTAGGTAAAGTCCAGTAGATGATTGATCGTGTCCAGTAGCGTCCTTCCACATGACTCGATAGTGTGCACCATTCCATACTGCAGGGCGTTCATGGCGGTGTCGCTCAGGATGTCGGCCGTACCCAGGATTCCATGAAGCGGGCTCCTCAGTTCATGCGAGATGCTGCTGACCAGGTTGGTCTTTGCTTGATCGGCCATCTCGATATCGAGCTTGTGCACCGATGCCATGATACTGTTGCCGAAGGCGCGCAGGTACGCAAGTTCGTTCTCGACCGAGAAAAGACGGTGCGGAGTGTTGGTCCAGACAAGCAAACCCGACAACCACCTCGATTTGTGGGAATCCCACAAAGGCAAAAAGATGATACTACGTGCGCCGTCAAGGACTTTATGCAGATCATCCGCATCCTGCCTATGGCTCCGCTTTCGCCTCTTAGAATCCTTGGTTGACCCCGATCGTCTCGAGGTAATGGTCGACATGCTGTGGTTGCTATCGTCGGATAACGTTCCGTCGTCGTTGTAGTTGAAGATCTTGCCACGGGGGTATCGGTTCATCATCGCTTTCAGCAGATCTTCACGGACCGGATAAGTGTGACCCGAGACCTTCAATCCAGACTTTGGATTGCTGTCGATGGTGGAGGAGTGCGAGGTAGACGATCCCAGGGTTCGACAGGTAGTCGCGCCCTCCTCCATTCCAGAGTCAGGGCTGTCCTCGCTATTGGTTGTCGTATCGGTTGAATCACTGCCTGATCGAGCTTCACGGTCTTGACGGAACTCGTATCCAACCAAACCACCGAAGGACTCAACCCTAGCATCTAGGAAGGCAACACCCTCGACAGAAATAGACTCCCGGATGAGGTTTGCCGCCCGAGAAAATATCTCTTGCAGCGCCCTCTGAACCCCATCGTCATCGGGCAGATTGTCGCTCGACGGCTCAGTCCGGAACGTAGCCTTTTCTTGCAGCGACTCCTTCCTCCTGTGTCTGCCGGGCCGTACATCGAGTACTTCTTGCATACTCGGATCCTTCTTCTCGTGGTTGGGTTTGGGCCTCATATCTAATCGATCGTTGTCGGGTGAAGGCGAAGAGTCATCCTTAGCCGGTCGGTGCGGAAGTTGTCGGCGAGTGGTGTCGCGCGCCTGCTGTATATCCTGCTGGCGTTTGTTCAGTAGACCTTCCACAGCATCATCGCCAGTCCGCCCCCTCGCAGCATCCTGCTCGTTCGATTCGAGCCACGAATCGCGCAGCGTAGCCTTCCCTTCGACAAAACTGCCCAGCCCGACAATCATCTTGCGAGCCTGGGCATTCTCGTACTTCAAGTGCATCGTGTCGAGGTATGCCATCACCGTCGCAGCCATATCCTTCATAAAGGCTATCAATCGGCCGTCGACCCCAGACGGCCGGGGCCGCGGATCAAAAACCGCATACGATCCAACGGTATCCCCCCTTGGACTAATCAGCGGAACCCCGACATAGAATCGACCGTTGAGGAGGTTCTTCGGCATCGCATATCTCTCCGCATTTTCACTTTCATCGAGATCCGAAATAACGAGGGCGCCGTCACGCATTTCCGTGGGTTCGGGATGGTCGGAAGACCGCGTTCCAATATCGATGCAGACGCTCTTCTCGAGTGGCAAAACGCAGCACCCTGCGAGGATCTCATCATTAGGAGACGCGGTCGCCTCGGCAACGATATACTGCTGCGTCGGAGCGAACAGCGAGATAATCGCCCGCTGAGCGCCTAATCTCATCGCGCCCAGCTGGGCGAACGAAGTCAAGGCATTGTCGCGGGAGGGCGTAGGAACAAAGGCCTTTCGACCGGCGTGGTCAAAAGGGGCGTACGGGTAGGAAACGTGGTCCGGCGGGATGAATCTTCAGGCACATGATGGCGGTCAGGTTAGCAGGAAACCAGACACGTGTTGTTCAGAAAGCGCGGCAAACCTATAGAACTCGCGCTCTTTTGCTAGATTGAAGAGGTAGTCGTCTGAAGGCATTCTTGAAGCTATTCGCGTCGTGAAACATCGTAATGGTCGCTGCGGAAGTAACATCCCGTAGATGTAGAAGGGATCGACCCTTTAAGCGAGCCCAGGGCAATGATATCATCGGGACTCCACATACGTCATCGCTGGTCTCCGCTGCGGATCGCATTCGCCTCTCGGACGCCTTCGTTTAGCCTCGCTCCCTAGCCCCTAGAAATCGGATCTAACGTGAAACTCAAACGAACTTCATTCGTGCGATCATCTGTATCGACATTTGTGCAAAATGACTCTGACAAACCATAACTTGACCGCAAAGAGAAAGGGAAACGCCATCCGTATTGTGCGTCCGTTCCAAGCGCCTGAAAGAATTACAAGAAAAAAAAAAGCCGCAGGCACCAAGATAGCACCAAATAATAAGTACATGAGAGCCTGGACGGAGCTGGACTGTGCACTATCAACGAACCCGCAAAGAAAAGAAACTGTCATCCGTATGCTAAAATCTGAACGCTCGTAAATGCAGTCATTATGTGCAGGCCTAGGCCTAGGACCGGTTCTTCGGCTGGGCCAGCAGGTTCAGTCGGCTCATGCTTAGCACGCGGCTCCTAGCGCGCGCACTTGCTGGGGTCCCCTTGCGAATTGCCCCAGAGCCCAGACGCGAAGGAGTGTGCGAGCGGGGCTTGAGTGGGCTGGACTCATGGACCTTTGACGATCGGGGCGTGTTCATTTTCACCCGTTTCACACTCCGTTCCTGAGCATCATCGGCCGGAGGAACGTTCTCGCGATCCGTCTCGTCCTCAGTCGCCCGGTGTCTCTTCTTGTGGCTGAGACCGTGAGGAATCCCGGAAACCTCAGGCAGAGTGGCCTCGACTGGGACATCCGAGGGGCGAACCGAACGAATGGTGGTGGGCGTCTGGACGCTCCGCTCGGGGCTCAACTCAGGAAGAGTGGGATATACCACGTCGGGTGTGGAAGGGTACGTGATAGTCGCGGGTTTCTTGGACGGCGAGGGTGACATCACCTCCTCAGCGACCCGAGGCTTGGTGCAAGGTGTGAACCCCACTCGCTTTTTGGGCGATGGGGTTAGTGTCGCCACGGGCGAGCTTTCAACGGAGGGCTGAAGCAAGAGCTCAGGCTTAAAGTCAGGAGCCGTCTGGTGCGTCCCAGCGGCGATCTTAGACGGGTTCTTGGAGAACAAAGGCTCATGACGGCGGAGAATCGACTTGAGGCTGCTTAGCGTGGGAATATTGCTCTTGAAACGGGGGTTGAATTCGGTACGGGGAGTGGTCGGAGCATCGGCAGGCTTGGAGACGGGAGAGCGTGCGAGCGACGGAATCATGCTAGTGCGGGGAGGCTTGAGGCTGCCCGAGACGCGAGCCAGCGAGGTACGCGTGGGCGTGAAAAGCGAGCTGCGAATGCTGGAGCGGGGTCGCGAAATGGCCGACTTGGGCACGAGACTTTGAGGTGTCGCTTCGGCCTTATCCTGCTTGACACGTTTCGCAGATGGCGTGGAGGGAGTGGATGTTTTGGGCGTGGTCTTCGCAGGCGAGGGTTGGCTCTCGGGCTCGTCCAGATGCGCCTTGGAGTTGGTTCTCTTGAGTGTCTTCTGGACGGGCTGGAACCGTCCTGGCGTAGCACGGAAGGCGGAGGCGTGGCCGGCGATGGAATCCATCTTCTTGAACTGGGCCATGTGTGCGTCAGAGAATCGGCTAGACTTCCCTTTCGGCTTCGCAATCTTGCGTTCACCATTCTGTGACGATTCCGCAACAGCCTTAGCGGCATTTTCCTTGACCAAGTCTGCCTTGATGCGAGCCACATCCTCGCGTACGCTCTCCATGAGCTTCTTTGCCTCGTCGCTAAGCTCCGAGTCATGACAGGAGAACTTGAACTCAAACGCGGGCGTGCCGTAGTATGTCGACGCAGGAGAAGCGTTGACTTTGCTGGGCGTGTTCTGTGCGGGGTCCTCCTTCACGACATTGCCCTGAGCATCCTTCTTGATCGGATTGAACCCAAGAATCAACCCAGAGTCCGCCTGCTTCGTGGTGCTCTGGTGGACCTTGCTAGGATGCATCTCGAAGTGGGTCGGACGCGTGATCGAGGTGGTTGGTGTTTTGGCGGGCGATTTGTCGGATTTGGTCTTGGGGGTGTGGGCGGCTTTTGCCGGGGTAGAATGAGTTTTGGCGGGCGCGTCAAAAGGTTCTTCGCGCTCCATCACGCTATCGAGTTTGTTTTGCGGTTTGTTATTGTTCGCAGTGTTTTCGATCGGTTCTGGGGAGTCCTGCACGAGAAGCGAGGGTCAGCAACTTGAAGCAAGCAAGGGCGGCAAGAGCGTCAGGAGCGCGAAAGGTGTGGTGTACCTGAGCGGGCGACTGAAGGCTCCTCAGGCGGGCTGAGCGGCGGACCGCCATTGTGAGAGATTTCTGCCTTGAAAAATCTGGATAGTCGAAATTTGCGCCGGATGAGAGAATTTGAGCTTGGATAGAGCGAGTGGAGCGTGGTGTGAGTTTGTGGGTGCTGGTTGAGACGGGATGATTCTGAAATGACGGTGTAAATAAAAGGTCGGAAGGGGCAGGCGGTGAGCTGACGTCATGACCTTCTCATTGTTTACATCATGCCTCATTCGGCCTCATCTCTCTCCTCACGTCTTTCGCTGCTTCAGCGTGACTATTTTCATTTGATGCAAGAAAGTATACGATCTCACCTATGAGGTATGCAGAAGATTGCAACTGAAGCTCCCACCAGGCGGTTGCTAGGCGAGTAATCACTCGGTTCGTGAGCATCGCTCCTCGGCAACTAGAGATAGAGAAGCGACCGCCTCGAATCGCTTCGTTTACTACAACCATGGCCGACGAGGATACATCCGGTCGGGGGTTTGTCGCTTGGAAGCTACCAGCCCTTGAGGCGAGGGCATTTTAAACTTCAAGCACGATTTGCAATCGATAGAACGCACAAAATGGGGAGACTCATAATGGGGATCCAACAGTATATTCTTCCCGACCTAGACTATCCGATCGGATCCGTCGACAGTATGTCTACAACCAGGGCTTCAGTCTTATATCAGTCAAAATAGCTTCACCGCAGGAATTCTCTTGCAGACCCATTGGTCGACATGTTGCCAATACTTGTTAGTATATAAGGACAGGCTTCATAGCCAATTGGTTTTTATGGCCTAGGGGTATAATATGCTGGCAATACTCAGCTTATGGACCTCAAGGGTTGATGGGGATCAGAGCACCGCTTTCCTTCATCACGAACGTGAAAACATATTGATTGAGATTCTCATTAGAGTACAAACATTATACGACTACTGTGCGAGATTCAATCGTTCTAGCTCTTCAATCTCATCCTTTCCGAGAAGACCCAAGGCCTCTCTGCGACTCTTAGCCTTCGAATCGAAGAACGGCTTTTCGGCCAGAGCCGTCACTCGGGTGCCATGTCGGGGCTCAGAGTTTTCATAATCCCAGCTGGCGTTGTGGATAGTGATTCTAAAAAGTCAATCGGACTATTATCAACAGTGAGATGAAGCGAGCGACGTACCGATTATCCCACAAAGCGCTGCTCCGTGGAGTCCACTTATACCGCACCTGGATATCAACGTTCTTCTCATACACATCATACAGGTATCCGAGAATCACGTCGCTCTCGGCCTTGTCTAGTCCAACGATGCGATCGGTCATGGCCCGGTTCACCCACAGAGCCTTCCAACCCGTTGCTGGATGCACACGCACAAGCGGGTGCTCACGCTCGACATACTTTGGCCCGGCTTCTGGATTCTTGCGATCTAAGTATGGGTGAGCTGAACGGTAGATGGCGGTTCGGCCGTCAATAATTCTGCGGAACGCAGGAGACAGCTTCTCGTAAGCTGCGTATCCACTGGCCCAAAGAGTATCGCCTCCGATAGAAGGGACTGTATCGTTGTGGAGGTGGGTCACACCGGCAGGCTGCCGCTCATGAACGAGATCTGTGTGCCATCGGGAAGCTCCTCCAGGGCGACGGAAACTGGCCGGAAACTCAGTTGCCTGAAGAGCAGGCCACATGACCGAAACTCCGGGGACACCGGGCACTTGAGCAACTTGCGGCTATTGTAGTTAGTAGTTATTCTGGTCTTGTAGTGGGTTTAGTACATGAACTTCGACCTCGCCATAGTACTCACCCAGCGCTTTTTGCTCCTGGGGCGAAATATCCTGGTCGCGAAAAAAGACGACGCTGCGCTCGGCGATCAGCAATCCCAGTTCATCTTTTTGCTGGTCGGTTAGGTCCTTGAGCTGCAGGCCCACGATCTCGGTGCCGATGTGCTTTGTCAAGTGGATCACCTCCTTCGCGGCGGAAAGGAGGGCCTTCTTCTGCGGATCAGCACGGCTACCGGGATCGACGTGTTCGCGGTCATAGTCGCGGATCCGATAGACATCATCTAGAAACAGAGGACGAGAAGGACGGTAGGGATAGTTCGAGAGATCAATATCGGCCTTTTCGAGCCTTTTGCGAGCCGCCTCAGGAAGAACCAGAGTGTCCTTCCGGGGCTCTGCGACGTCGACGATGCGCGGGTCGATTGGGGCTGGGGCCATCTTTAACAATATTTGATGCGGTCAATGATATCACTACCGGTGTTGTAAATCCCACAGTGGGCCGGGAGGGCACAGATCTTATCTGTTCGGGAATGGATGTTCGTGATGTGCATACCGAATCTTGAGAGGACGACGATCGCACCATCATTGCTCACCATTGCGCATCGCCACGAGCTCGTCTGGCCATGGTCCGATCCCTCTTCCCCTCATTCATATCTCCGACTCTGTCCACTCATTGTCCGCTAGTTGGAGATACTCCGATCTCGTCTTGCAGGGATACTATCACGCATCGCATTTCTAATCGCCGACTCAGCGACAAAGGATTCTACACTGCGACTTTACTACTCCATCGTACGAGGAAAACATCAGACCAGATAGATTGCGCGCATGACACCATCTTAACACTTATAACGTTACCTTACTCCAACAAATTACGCACGAGCGCCAGTTGATAAAACGCAGTCCAGGCTCTGCTTTTGCCGACCGTACCGCGTGGAGCAAGAACAGACATCATGACGCGCCCGCAGATTCGCCGAGTGGCAGTTATTGGAGCTGGAGTTAGTGGTGTCGTGTCAGCGGCGCATTTGTTGCAGGCTGGATTGGAAGTGACAGTTTATGAGAGGAGCCATGCCGCTGGAGGTGTTTGGTATGCTACTCTCTCTAGGTGTATTGCCATTCTAACGTTGCAGGCTACATGATGATCGAACGGCACCCGAACCATCGTACACTTCATTGAAACCGCTTGAGGCAGAAAAGTACTTCGACAAGGATGCGGGCAATCTTGCTCTCGCCCATGCGCCGCCTGGGTGAGTCTTTTCACTTGGGTGAGAGCTTGCGCTGACTTGTTAGGCCATGCTACGACGGACTCAAGAATAACGTGTCAACGCCGTTGATGCGTGTCAAGCTCAATGCCTGGCCGAAAGGAACCCCGGATTTTGTCAGTCACTATATGATGAAAGAGTATATCCAGGACACATCGCGGAAGACCGGAGTGGACGGCATTACAGTCTACGGTGCTCGCGTCAAGAACGTTTCCAAGCAGGGCGATTCATGGCAGGTTAGCTGGTCAAAGCTAGAAAAGCAGGGTGATGCGCTGAAGGAAATCAAGCAATTATCAGTAAGTGAAACGTCTTCAATAATGTATCACCCCTGACAAACTTAGCTGTTCGACGCCGTGGTAGTTGCTAGTGGTCATTACCATACACCTCGAGTCCCAGACACGCCCGGTCTTGCCGAGGCAAAAGCGCGCTGGCCAGAGCGTATCTTCCACTCAAAGAGATACAGGAAACCAGAAGGCTACGAGAATAAGGTACGTCTGTTTCCAATCGTCAAGAACCATCTGCTAATGGCGCAGAACGTTCTCCTCATCGGCGGCGCCGTGTCGGCCATTGATATCGCGCGCGAAATCGGCCCGCAAGCAGATACAATCTATCAGAGCACGCGCGGCGGTGAGTTCGACATCTCCGCGAATATTCTACCAGAAAATGGCGTCCGAGTTAGTGAGATTACACGGTACGAGATTTTGGACGATAACGAAGCAAACGATTGCAAGCTTCCTCTGAAAGTACACCTGAAATCTGGCCAGGAGCTCTGCGGACTGGATGAGGTGATCATCTGCACGGGATACCAGTTCACTCTCCCTTTCCTGGAAGATTACCACGATGATAAGCTGTCCTCGGCGGAGGCAGACGAAACAATTCTTGTGACGGATGGAACACAAGCACACAACCTGCATAAGGACATATTCTACATTCCCGACCCGACCCTTGCGTTTGTCGGGGTGCCCTTTTACACCGCTACCTTTACGCTCTTCGAGTTTCAAGCTATTACGGCAGCGAACGTTTTCTCTGGTATCGCCAGCATACCACCAACAGAAGAAATGAGAGCAGAGTACAACGAGAAACTAAAGAGAAAAGGGCACGGCAAGCGCTTCCATTCTCTGAAAGACGTAGAGGAAGACTACGTCAACGACATCCTCAACTGGATAAACGTGCCGAGGGCGGAAAAAGGCCTCGAGCTCATCGAAGGACACACGGAGAAATGGCACGAGGCAAAGGAAGCGCAGCGGGAGCGACTGAAGGCGTTCTTCGAGAGCGCAAACGACAGCAGCCGGAGGGACAGCGGGATCGGAGGACTCCCGGAGCTGCCGACGTGCAGTGCATGATTCAGGCAAGAATACTCCGAGTAAATAGATTATCAATCAACGTTAGAGTTTAGAACAGGGGATGACTAGCTAGCTGCAGCGTGTCTTATCTATGACCTCGTTCGTACAGAAATGGTGTGCTCCTTGCATCGAGGGAGGCGGGTTGGCCGGGAAAAGGCAATTCTTATCCCTCACAAGTTGCCGCACAGGATGCCTTGCTTTGCTCGATATTCGCTTGATTGGGGACTTTGCAGGTGTCTTATTGGGTGCTCGGGATGGTGTGCGTGTTGATGGCGATGAGCAATCGCGTTCTTACGGGAGGGAGTTTAGGGCTCCGGATGCGCGACTTTAGCTTCGATGAGGTGACCGTGCAGCGAGTTTGCCTCCACGCGGGTTTTGGTAGCTGGTACGTATATAAGGAAAATTCTTGCGGTACTTACCCCAACTGATGAAAGTCAGGACTGATTGATGTGATTTCGAGGGATCAGCCACTCACAATGTCGTCCCCAAAGGCAGCAGACGCAGACGAAGGGGCAACAACCTATCCCGCCGACGCAGTCATCCAAGACAGCCCCAAGCGCCTATGGGTCAGTTACATCTGGGATACATTCGACAAGTCGCCCGAAGAGCGACGGCTTCTCACGAAACTCGACGCGGCTATTCTCTCGTTTGCGTCGTTGGGTGGGTGCCATTCTTCTTCCCCTTCTACACCTCTATACCTCTAAGCTGACAAAATCTGGCTTGTTTTAGGCTATTTCATTAAATACCTCGACCAGATCAACATCAACAACGCCTTTGTGTCGGGGATGAAGGAGGATCTGGGCATGTACCAGAACCAGCTGAATTACATGCAGGCTGCGTGGACGGTTGGATATGTGATTGGCGAGATACCCAGTAATATTATGCTTACGAAGATTCGGCCGCGGTATTGGTTGCCTGCAATGGAGGTATACTTCTCTTTTCTTTTGATTTATATGGGGTGAGTGGCTTGGTGGTGTGAGTGCTGACGGTGCTGATATAGCTCCTCTGGACGGTTCTCACGATGTGTCTTTCGCGGTGTGATAAGCCGACGCAGTTTTATGTGCTCAGGTTCTTTATTGGTATGCGTGCCACCTGGACCACAGGAGAATACAGAGAGGAGAGTGCTGACAGCTATTACAGGTCTTGCCGAGAGTACATTCTACCCCGGCATGCAGTATATCATCGGCTCGTGGTATAGAAAAGACGAGCTTGCGAAGCGCTCTTGCATTTTCCACACGAGTAGTGGTATTGCTAGTATGTTTTCCGGTTATTTGATGGCTGGAGTGTACAATCTTGGTGGGAAGGGCGGGTTTAAGGGGTGGCAGTGGTGAGTTTATCTGCATTTCGTCCGAGAGTACTGGAAAGGAAATATACTCACGAAGCAGGCTGTTCATCATCGACGGCGTTATTTCCCTCCCCATAGCGTTGCTAGGCTTTATTGTCCTTCCTGATGTCCCCGAGATCTCGAACCCATGGTATCTGACGAAAGATGTATGTTCCACCCTGCTGCTAAACGGACCCTAGAGAAAGAGGCTATCGTTTCGTGTAGGAAGTAAAACTCTCCCAAAAGCGCATGCAACTCGAAGGCCGCCAAAACCGCGGCCCCTACACAAAAGCCAAGCTCAAGAAGATCTTTACCTCCTGGCACATCTACATCCTGACTGCGGCATACATGTATGTCCCTCACATCCACCCATTCCCCACACTTCTACCTTACTAACGAGGAAAGAACATTCAACAACGCCTCCGGCGGCCAACCCGTCTTCCAACAATACCTCAAAGCCTCCACGAACCCCGTCTACTCCATCGGGCAGATAAACTCCTACCCAACAACAACATATGCAGTGCAAGTCTTCACGACCCTCGTCTACGCCTGGACCTCGGACTCGATCCTCCGCGGCGCACGCTGGCCACCGATTATCTTCGGCGCAATCTCGAACATCGTCTGCTATGCGTCCCTAGCGGTCTGGGATATCCCCGAGGGCTGGCGCTGGTTCTGCTATATTATTCAGGGCGCGGGGTTCGGGCTTAGTGGGTTGCTTTTTGCGTGGGCGCATGAGATTTGCAGCGAGGATAACGAGGAGCGCGCGCTTGTTGTGGGTTCCATGAATGAACTTGCATACGTCTTTCAGGCGTGGTTGCCGCAGGTTGTTTGGCAGCAGGTTGATGCGCCGCAATATCGCAAGGGGTTTATTACGGGGACGGTTATGAGTGTGCTGCTTATCTTTTTTACGGGGACTATGTGGGTGTTGGAGCGGTGGGAGAATGGGAGGAAGAGGTGAGTTTCTACAAAAGCATTTAGAAGTTGGACTTGGCTAATGGGTTATTCTGAACAGGGCCGGCACTTTTGAGTCTGATGGGAGCCTGTCAAGTCGGAATGGGGAGGTTGAGGGGGAGAACGTTGTTGTTGATGCTCAGGGGAAGTGATGGTTCAAAGTCACGGCCCCTAAGCTGGGCAGAGTCGAGAAACCGCTCTACATACACACTGTCGAGGATTCATGTTCAAGTGGCATGGCTGATGGATTAGTAGAATCTGTATTCTATAAAAGCTGGATGACTATATGCTATGTGAAGATCAATAAAAACAGACAATGAGTCTAATGAGCTTACACCTTGGTACTAACCTGGGTATGGCCACATCAGCCCAATAGATGCTCCCTTTGCTCTCAGCCTCCACTATATTCATACCTACTTCGTCACCGGACTCGGACGGAGATAGATCTTATGCGTCTAACTCGGGGTGTAGCCTTCCAAGGTCATCTACCCGAGGTAATCAGACGTATAAGCTCCACGGGTCTGCACCGCTCCTTCCATTTCCGGAGACAGCCAAGTACCTATGGTAGGCAGCCGCCCTTTCCTTCCTTTTTTTGTTTATTTTTATTGAAACTACTCCAGACTCATTGTTTCCATTGCAAGCTGCGAGAGGGCTGCCCATACCCATGAATGGTCAGTGGACCCTGATCAGAACTGGGCAGTGCCGCCCTCCGTCAAGTATTATATGCACGATCTACGCGCCGGGCCTCTCGCCTAGTTTATTCCTTAGCTGCCCAAGAACTGCCTATAGCCAATCATTTCTCAGGCCCTCGAGCATGATCCTAGCACTGCCATAAGATGGATCAGCATACCGGTCAGTGTCGTTCAGTTAGCGCTCCGCATCTCAAGGCTGGCGCCCTGCTTCATCCCATGAGCAGGATGATGATTCTGCCTTGGTCCGCGTCTCTTTGCTTTTTGCACTTTTCGTTCTATCTTTCAGCCTTGTTTGATCAGCTTTAGAAATGGATATATTGTCCACTCCTGCCTTGAGTCGATGCTTCGCCAACAGACTTCACTATTGTTTGGACTGAACTGATCCTCTTGTACACAATCAAGCTCCTAAACATCAACACAAAATGGCCTCTTCGGTGACTCTCGCAATAACAGGCATCACTATTGGCTCGCAGATTTTGACAGCCACCACCGACACCTTTTGCGGACTGTCTGGTCAAGACTCCATTGCCCGAGCAGTCCTAGCGCCTCTGGACTCGACGTCTGGGCTTCTGATATTCCTCGCTCTTCTTCACTATTTCGACTTTATCCGCGACGGGCTCGTCCTCAACCTCCCTCGATGGAATCTCCTTCACACGACGGCCGGTATGCAGAGAGCTCCCAATGTCGAGTTTGCGATTCGAACGGACTGGAGGCAGATCGAGAAGCCAACCAGGATAGCTCACATACGGTGGAGGGAGGCTACAAATCAGGTTCGTATATAAATGTGAAATGAGATTAAGAAACGTCAAACTGACGCGGCTACTCTAGAATGCCATTGACTTCGAAGTCATTCCAAATACAAGCCTGTTCATGGTCCCGTATATGAGAGCCCGTGTCCATCCGCAACAGCATGGAGCAAACCTACCGCAGTACCAAGTTACAATGAGCCGAGTGAGCGTGGAAAATGCAGCGGCCCAGTCGTTCTCGCGATTCCTGACTGTGGTAACCTGGAGCGCTATTATATCTATCGCTCACAATGTCATCCTTTGGTTCTACGTCCCCAGCTGGTGGCTCTATCTTGCGCTTGCTTTTGCAGGGTTTGGTCGCTTTTTGATCACAATCTTCCAACAGTCAAGCATATTCACCTATTCGTGCCATTACAAAGGCGTCTATACATGGGCGTGCCCTGGTACTCGTTTCAACACCTGGGTCTGGGATAATGCACGACAACAAGCATTTTCGGCCTCAGTCTGGACTCACCTTGGCTGGAACTACCCAGCTAAAGCATTCTACCTGCTCCTGGAGCTCCTTTGGGCCCGGGCAATTTCGTGGATTGTTCCATCGCAAAAGCGAAACGAACCCATATATTCCAACTTCCAAACCCCCAGTGCTGATGAGTTCGCCAACGCCCAGGGCCGTCTTGAGGTCCGAATAGCAGAGAGGACAACCACAACTGTTCGAGATCTATACGACATCCATTTCTTGAATGTTCCTGAGTCAGTCAAGCTGAGTCTCCAGAGGCCACTTATTCCGTCAGACTTCGAGATGCGGTTGTTCGGCGGCTCGACTGCCATACCGACATTTTTTGGCATATTCGAACCCGTCGTCGTTGGCGTGCTTAATGCGGAACCTGTTCCTAAAGCTTTGTATCTTATCGAACAGCTTGTCGTCGCGCTCTTCAGATACTATGACTTCTCCGATCGCTCGGTTAATACTAAGATAGGTGATGAGCATATCGCGGCCCCGGTACCGGTGGTTCAACAGGCAGCTCATCCTTAAAAGCATGGGCCCACTACGATGCTGGGCTATGCAATGCTCTGTCATAGCAACTAGTTACCGGCAACGATCGGAGCTTGACCTCACCTTCTCTATTTTCATTTCTCCTCCCACTGCCTATTACTCGCTACCCGCCGTTCTTTCCTTCAAAATTTCAACTTTATTTGTTTGGATAACATATACGCACCGGCTTGCTTCAAGTAGTTATATGTTGGATGGAGAGAACTTCCCAAGCGCTGAGGTTTAGTTCAAAGGCTTTCTATACAGAGCAGTGCACTTGATATGAATATGGCTCTGAAACCTTCTCATGGCCAGACTCTCTGCGCCGGAGCCTTCGAGTTAAGAAAAGCTTGATTTATCTCTTCTATATTTAGCCATTGCACATGTCAGCTGGAGGCTTCCGGGCGTTGAGTCCGCAACTTTCATGGAAATAAATCCCGCACTCAAAGGCCTTGGTGAAGGTACGCTGTGCTACGAACGTTATGCTACTCAGCTACAGGTAAAGGCAAGGAGAAATAAAGAAGGACAAGTATTCTATTGCTTTTTATCTAAGACTATCTAAGAAAGGGAGAGAGAGGAGAAGGAGAGGGAAGTGAATACCAGTGGCAGGACTCGAACCTGGATCTTCTCTGACGCTTTGTGGCCCGAAAGCGTCGCGTTGACAGAGTTATGCTACCATGTTGCACCACACTAGCTAAAGTTGGATACTTGCCTTCTCTATCTGCATCTCCATCCCTTCCTCTCTCCTTCTCTCCCCCTCTCCCTATCCAGTTCTCACCCACAAACTCACCAAGCAAGTACAATACCAGTGGCAGGAGTCGAACCTGGATCTTCTCTGGCGCTTTGTGGCCCGAAGGCATCGCGTTGACAGAGTTATGCTGCCATTACACCACACCGGCTTTGTGTACTTGCTTGAATTGTTTTTGGAGGGGAGGGGGAGGGAAGGGAGGGGAGGAGGGAAGAGAGGAAGAGGGATGTTAAAGGAGGAAAAAAGGAAATGGGAGAAATCGAGGATGAGCGAAGACTTTATACCCGCTGGGACATGGCAGGATCGTGGTGAGTATATCTGGGCGAATTGGGGGGTATGCCCGGGTTCGAGGGGGTTCGGTGGCTGTGTAAGCTGTGAGAGGAGGGATTCGGTCCTCGTAGAATGTGTTTCTGGGGGTTCTTGTGCTTGTTAAGCCATGCGGAAAAGCTTTGCTCCAGTCAGAACGTGTTTCCAGGGGCTTCTTCTGCTGTTTAAGCTTTGGAATCAAGGTTCTGGTCCAGGTATTACGTGTTTTCAGGTCTCTTTTCGCGGTGGAATGGTTCGCTCCAGTTATTAAGGGATTCCAGGGATTTCTCATGCTCCGTAAGCCACGGGAAAAAGCTCCCTTCCAGTAAGGCAAAACGTGCTTTAGAAGGCTTCTCTGGCTCTTGTAAGCGGGGGAAGGCTCCGGTCCAGTTAAATCAAGATTCCGGCGGGTTCTTCGGCTCCAAAACCGTGGAATCAGAGTTCCAGCCCAGTGAGAACGTGTTCTCAGGGGGGTTCGATCTGTAGGGCGCGGTGGAATGGTCTGCTCCAGTTGAAACGGGCTTCCACAGGGTCCTTCTAATGGGTGCTACTCGGTAAGCCACGGAGGAAGACTCCGCCCAGGTGAAAAGTGCTTCCAGGAGCTTCTTTACCTCTGCAAGACACGGTGGAATGCTCCGGTTCAATAAGAACATGTTGCCAAGGGCTTCTTCTGCTCGGGAAGTTACGGAGAAAGGCTCCTCTTAAGTATGAACGTGGGTCCAGGGGCTTTTTTGAACTTTATAAGCCGCGGTGGAAGCTCCGCTGGAATAAGAACAAGTCTTCTTTGGTCCTTAAAGTTCGGCTGTAAGCCGCGGCCGAATGTCCCACGCCAATCAGAATACGATTTCAGGCATTTCCTAAACTGTGTAACCCAATCAAGGTCTGGAATCAAAGTTCCGCTCCAATGAGGCGATTGCTCGGGGTCCGAGAAGTACCGAAAAGCCGAGGGGTGCAGTTTCCTTACAGCTCCTGCCTGAAGGGCCAGACCGTACTCACATGGAAATATCCGCGGGCAGAGTTAAGCTCCTTCCGTGTTTGTATACCCTGGCCTGGCCTGGCGGGAATCGCTCCTGCCTAATTTGTACCAAACTGGAGCTACCGGCTGCAGTAATAAAAGACCGAGGCGGCCCAGCGTCGTTCTCTGTCCTTTACACACCTAAACCTACCTGGGCTGTTCATCGTCTGATGATAGTTGCCATTAGCTAAAAGCCATTTCACTATAGATTTGCTCTGCCACGGCTTGATACATCATACGAGCTACACGGGCTACGCTGGACCATCGTCGGCATGAAGTCGCATTGGGAAGCAAAGTCGCAAGGGCAAGTAAGTCGCATTGGGCAAAGCATTCATTCCAAGGTTCAATATGATCGCGGTCCTAACAGTCCAAACGTTAAGTAGTTCGCCTCCACGCTTTTCCAGATATCCAGCGTGTCCACCCTGTATGCACCATGTGGCATGTCCGACTCATGGTGCTGATCGAGATCGAGGTCACGCCAAGGAAGGGGCCTTCCTCAGAACAAGAAATGTCGCTTTGTCGCCAGCGCCTCTGCGGTAGTCCAGCACCTCCGTGCTGACGATCCTGGCGAGGCCTTCCTTCTCAATCTTCTCTGCCTCAGTCTTGAACCCCCATTCCTGCCAGATCTCGTGAAGGACGGTTGCCACAATCACTCCACCCGGTTTGACGAGGCGGATGAACTCCCTGAGGGCAGGATCAGGACCGACATGGCCGCGCGTGAAGGTGCCGCAGCAGGTGACGACGTCGTAGCTGTCACCGGCCTTGTTGACGGGCAGCGTGAGGTCGACTTTGGTGAGCTCCTGGTAGACTTTAGTGTCCTTGGCGACCTTGAGCATGGACGGCGACAGATCTGCGCCATCGATAGTAAGGTCACCCTTGCCTTTGGATAGGGTGCTTAGGGCTTGGCCGACTAGGCCAGTACCACATCCTGCATCCAGGATAGACACTGGACCACTAACGTTCTTGATCAATTGAAGAGCGGTCTGGGCAGTGAGCAGAGGAGCGACATAGTCCTGCGACGCGTCGGCGAGATCGTTGTTGTAGGAGGCAGCCCACTCCTCGTACAAGGCCATGCAGGCTTCCTTGCTGAGGGCCCCGCGGGCTCCTGCCAGATGGGCGTTCTCGGTGATGACTTGGGTTTGGGTGGCCATTGTTGTGTCGCTGTGGGCTTGTCGAGGAAATTACAGTGAAATCGTTTTGGATTGTCGAAGAGGATGAGATACTGGTAGAAACAGCTCAGAGAACGCGGATTTAGGGCTCCTTAAGTACCCTTTTCACAGGCCAGATCACCGCAAACTCTGTGAATGGCGTCACGGCTCGTACCACGCGGTGCCCTAGGACAATTGGTCCGTTCCTAGGTACGGATGTCACAGCCTGCTTGCAGGGCAACCCTGCCGAATCAGTCCTGGTGCTGTAATGCAGAAGTGGGAACTTGCTGCAGCATTGCCCAGCCCAGGCCCTTGCGACCAAGTCAATGCGAACATAGTTAACCGATTTATGCGCGCATCCGATGCCAGGCCAGCGGTTTCTCCGGATAGAGAGACCCGGCTCCCTGGATGATATCATGGCGGATCTTAAGGACAGGTATTGATAGGTTATCGTAGATTAGCGAGCGTTAGGCGACGTTGGACTGCAGTAGCCTGATGCAGGTCATTGAGGATCAAAGCTCAGACAGGGAATGGGCCATTCAGGGCTCTTGCCCAACATGCGTGGCAGGATGATATGTTCTAGCGCAGATTGCGAATTGCTGCAGCTAAAGTGCTAGTGAGTTGCGGACTTGAGGGGTAGGTAGTAGGTACCTCAGATGAGATTATCGACGTCGACATTGGAGACCTTGGGCTCTGGCACCGTCGTCCTACCTACTTGCTTTCGGCTTGATTGACTCTAGAAAGCCATATTCTGCTTTTGGGACATAACTTGGCGGTATAACGAACGCTAGTTCAATGTTGGCCCTCTGATGGCGCAGAAAATAAAGGTACGAGGGAGCCCTCGGCTATCCTGCCTTGGCTGTACCCCTACCCCTCCATGTACCTGCGCTTGGCGCGGCCCTAAACAGCCCTAACCATAAAGAAAGAGTCCAGAGGTACCTGTAGATGCGGGGGGGCGGGCTGCTTGAATACAACCCATAGGTAGGTACAACTCTGCCCCGCCAAAAGTTCCTTGAATCGCCCTTTAATGCCTGCGTCCGTACAAGTTGCCGGATATGTTATTCCAATGCGTCTCTATGGCAGCAAAATCAATTGGATATCAAACCGCCTCTCAGCTCAGACATTCTTTTCTTGGTCTTTTTATTCTTATTGTTCTTTTCCTTTTTATATAAATCCTTTCGGCACTACGGTTGTTCCAGGGCTGTTTGTCCTAATTGCGTTTCCTACGACGAGACTACTAAACGCTGGACTCCGTCATCAACGACGAAGACGGAGGCATTACCACACCGTCTTACAAACCGGATATGGGTGAGGTAACAGGCGGGCTATAATATGGTTAGATACCCTAGGTAAGTAGGCAAGCATCAACAGGGCGTGACAGGGTTAGCCCTAATCCGCCCCCGCGCGGGGCACCTCATGGGTGTCGGGCCTTGACTTTAACCTTGCTATAATGTGGTCTACCATAGCTTCGAAGAGGTGGGTGTTTCTCCGCGGCTTCTGGGATGTGCTTCCTGGCTGTGAATTTATTTGATAATAGTTTCTTTTGGTAGTACAACAGGGCTACGACCTTTCCCGACTGTCTATGCGTATTTGTCTTTGTCTTTGTGGTGACGTATAACTATATCTTAGATAGGGTTGGGTACCTACGGTAGGTATGAATAGATGCATCTCCTCGACGTCGTGGTCGTGTTGACTAGAGGTGGATTTAATGTTGAATTCAGTCGGCAACCATAGTCTTATGCTCCCTGGGTTTCCATCTCCAGTACATTTTCAAAGAAGCTAAGAGGAGAGTTGGAGCCGAAGCTAAAGTCAGAAGGGAATGGCAAATCTGCGTTAGATGTTCTTGTTAGTTTAGTTGCGGTCCAATAGGCGTCTTGACAGAGTGTGATTCTCACATTGATTGTTGAACGGTGCGCCAAACTCATTTAGACCTATATGCCCAGATCTGCCATCAAACTCTATCGGCGCCGAAAAGTCACAAGGTGCGCCCACAAGCCCGGTACTGCTGCCGGCAGCGTCATCGGGAGACACAGACGCAGACGCTTCGACGTCCATGTTTGTCTTTGCGTTTCCAAGGCTGAGGACGATGCGCAGGGCCCTCGCTACCTTGCCCGCCGCCTCGGATGTAGACGCCGTACTTGGATTCGTACTCAATTGAAGCCAGAGCTTGTGGCTTGAGATTAGTTGTTGACGGATCTCTTTGACCTCGCTCTCAGGAGTCTCAGACCTATCGACATCTTGGAGGTAAACACACAGCACGGCCGTCGCAAGCAGAACATCCTGCGTCAGAATATGCGTCACCTTCCATCGAAGCTGCCATAGACGACCGAAGGGCTGGGCTTCGTCGTGAAGCATCTGTTGGAAAGAGAGGATTTTGAGGGCGGAGGTTAAACAGGTTTGAACCGACTCGTTGTTCTGCACTCGCTTTGGTGATTGAGACTGAGAATGTCTAGTTGGACCGGAGCTAACCAGAGCCCGTCGGTGCAGGAGGATGCGTGCTTTGCAGTATGTAGTTTGTACACTTACGCGCTGCACTATGATGTTCGGACTATCCGTTATGCTGTAAACATCCCATCGCAAGTTAGGAGGAATAGCGCGCTCCAACAAGTCCCCAAGTAGCTGGTCGACCTTTTGCACCTGCTCGTATGAAGGCGGATGAATATCGCTATTTATATCACAGATCAAGCCGAGGGCGGGGATGAAGCGCGCCCGTGCAATGAGCGGAAGTATTGGCGTCCATTCTGTTTCCGGTCTAGCAGGCGGCATCACGGTGGTATTCTCGTCAAAATCGCAGTCAGGCAGATTCCGCGGTGGTTGTGTGTCCGTGTGCGTGTCTCTCGCAGTCCGGGGGAGACCGCTCTCCAGCGAGAGGCCGAGGTCCAATACCAGTATCGCAGCCCAGATGCGGCGGCGCATTTCGGCGTCGAAGGGGGAGATGGAGGGGAAGTGATTTGGGTCCCGGTGGTAGCCCATGCGCGTTGCAATATGGAGGATCAGGCTGATACTGAGCCAGCCGTCGGTGGCGCTGTCTTTCAGGAGGACACATTCGCCAGTAAGGAGCGTGATGAGTGTTTCTAGAATGTATGGGCCTCCTTTTGTGTACCTAGCTAAGATTAGGCACTGGACAATCTTTTCCCGGAAGAGGTCTTTCATGGTGAGATAGTCTGCCTTCAGGTGTCCGGCTGATCCGTTGGTGAAGTCGATGGTAAAGGTCTGCAGCCGCGCAGAAATGTATAACATGGAGAACATGAGACCTATCCAAGCAACAGAAGTGGTAGACGGATTTGCCCAGAAGGCTTCGTACTGGGCGACTGTGAGATTCAGACGGCTCGTCATCGGCCCGATTAAAATGGAGTGAACGCACCTCGCGCAGGAACTTCTTTCGATGGATTAGATCTATTGCCGGGTCAATATCTGCGAGAGCCGGATGAAAGCATAGGTAGGTAATTGAACACTGACAGGGAGTGATGATGTGGGAATCGAAATGCAGAGCCATGAGGCGGTCCACAGCAGTACGGGGAGGAACAGCAGCGAGTATCTCGTCTCTCGTTGCATGTCGATTGGGCCCATAGAACAAGTGTGAACCTGCACCGGGCGGCGCTTTGCTATCACTGACCAAGTCCTCCTTTAGTCCTTTGATTTTGGCAAGAACAGCCTCCCAATGGACGCTCTGGACATAGCTAGTTCCGGTCCCAGACTCCAGCAATTTCAGGGTGCCAGGGTCAGCACTGGGGTTTACCGGGGATGCAGCTTTAGCTTCAGCTTTATCTTGCAACTCGGATTTATTTAATGTCTGGTCCTGAGGGAATACATCTGCGGGCGTGGACGGTAGCGAGCTTGATCTCGGTAATTTTGGTGCGGGCGGACTGAGGAGTGCCTTGGACTGGCCGTTCATGAGCATCACCACAAGGTCCTCCAGCTCAGAGATTCTGTCATGGGGATTGGTGGATGCGGACCGTCGCGGAGGAGCGCAGCGCTGGGTATGAGGCTCGGGCGTGGAAGAAGATGCGGTCGCATACTGGCAGAAGGAGGCCGCACCACGTCTAACGCAAGGTCCGCATGGGCTCTGTCGGTCACACTTTCGCCTGATAGAGTTAGACTGAATTAGCTCGGGGCATCGTGATGGCTAGGGCACGTACTTCCGGTGTCTGCAAGAGTCACAGGAGAGCTGAACCTTGTCCCTGCGGCGATTGGGCGGTGGTCGAGGACGGGGACGGGGACACGGATGGTGAGCACTGCCCGCCATGGTATGGCCGGAGTTGTAGGTAAAGGGAAAAGGTTGAGCAATGGAAAGGGGTGAGAAGTCGAGGAAGGAACGATCGTCCGACCATCCGACCGTCCGCAACTTCTCTCCTTATATGGCGGAGTTAACCCTTGATATCTCGGCGTTAAGCATATCTCCATTGCAGATCTACTGAGTGTCTGGCATAGAACTATGGCCATTCAAGTATTTATGATAGCAAGGAAAGTCTGGCATCGTGAACCCACTACACCTTTAACAGAATACCCACCATGGCGACCGACTTGGAATCCGCCCATGAAAAGCCGGCTGGCCATCAACCAAGCGAGCCCGACCAGACCGCAACTGAACAAGAGACAAAAGCCAATATCGTCGACTGGGATGGACCAGAAGATCCCCAGAATCCGCAGAACTGGCCGGCTTGGAAACGCATGACCCAAGTTGTCCTCGCCAGTGCTTTCCTGCTCACTGCGTAAGACCCATGTGTTCTGATGAAGTGTAATTCTCCCCCTTACTGACTGGTACAAATATGGATATAGCAACCTCGCAGCAACAATGTTTGCACCGGGCGCTGCGTCGCTTGCTGCAGAGTTCCACATCACCAGTTCCACCGTCACCAGCCTTACCGTGTCCATCTACCTTGCTGGCTTCGCCGTAGGACCAATGTTCATTGCGCCGTTCTCTGAACTCTACGGGCGCCTTGTGATCTACCACGTCTGCAATATTGTTTACATTGGATTTATCATCGGATGTGCATTGGGCACAGACACCGGCATGTTTCTCGCGTTTCGGTTCCTGGCTGGGTGTGCTTCGAGCGGGCCATTGACTGTGGGCGGGGGAACTGTTGCTGATGTTGTCCCCCCTGCTCAGCGGGGGAGGGCCATGTCGTTGTTCTTCATAGGGCCGCTGCTGGGACCAGTCATGGGACCCATTATTGGTGGCTTTGTGTCTGAGTCGATTGGTTGGCGGTGGACGTTTTGGATCATACTGATCCTGGTCAGTAGAGCACCCCTATACCTTACGATACCCCCGTCTCTCGTAACTAACAGTTCATCCATGTACTGTAGGCCGGAGTCACATTCAGCATCTCCATATTCCTCCTCCACGAAACCAACGCCGCCGTCCTCCTGCAACGAAAAACCACCCGCCTACGCAAAGAAACGAACAACCCGACCCTAATCTCAAAGATGGACCGCGGCCTAACACCACGCCAGCTCTTCCTGCGCGCAATAACCCGCCCAACAAAGCTGTTGATTTTCTCACCGATCGTGCTCATTCTCTCCCTCCTCTGCGCCTTCACCTTCGGTCTCCTCTTCCTTCTCTTCACGACGTTCCCAATGGTCTTCGAAGAAACCTACCACTTCTCCCCTGGCGTGTCCGGGCTCTCCTATCTGGGCGTTGGGATCGGAATGGCGTCCTCCCTTGCGGTCTTCGCGACCGTGTCTGACAAACTACACCGCACCAGCCCGGGCGATCCACCCCGTAAGCCAGAAGACCGCCTCAAACACATGGCTTACATCATGCCCGCAATTCCCATTGGAATCTTCTGGTACGGCTGGGCAGCAGAATCCCAAACACACTGGATTGTGCCAATCCTAGGAACCGCGCTCTTTGGCTTTGGTGTCTTGTGGGTCCTTATGCCGACGCAGCTGTATATGGTCGATGCATTCGGGGCTGAAGCTGCGGCGTCGGCACTCGCTGCAAATGTTATCCTCCGTCTGCTATTCGCGGCGTTCGTGCCCCTTGTTGGGCCGCCTTTGTATAATGATCTAGGACTGGGGTGGGGGAACAGTGTCCTTGGTTTCATTGGCATTGCCTTTTTGCCGGTCCCGATGCTTTTTGGGAGGTACGGGGAGTGGCTGAGGGAGAGATTTGTTGTGGAATTGTGAGGGTGAGATTGTGGTGGCATTCCAACCTCGAAAGGCTCTTATAATCTTAGGGTTAGAAGGGTACCCTAGGTACCATAGGACAGATGGAAGGATTATGACCTGGCTGCCAGAGGCATTCCAGCTGCTTTCGGGGTGGGAAAACAACTGTTTGACGTTTCCTTTTGCAATTTTATGCATAGGTAACCAAGTATCACCTAGTACTGCAACGCTTACTAAACGTCCAATGCAATGCATGACCCGCCTGGATTCTCTGCTCACAGACGGACTGCTATAGGTAGTATCCAGTGCCTGCATGTCTTGGCGGCTTTAGATGAAGCAGTACCTATTGTACCTATAATCAGCAAAAGCGTCAAAGCACTTTTCAAAAGACCGCGACACTGGCGACATACCTCCTAGCCAGTCTTCGAGGTTTATACTGCTTGGCCAAAAGGCACTATACACGGTCCCTATGGTAGCGACCTTGCTGACTGGAACTACCTATAAGGGATACTAGGTATGGTAGGCTGTTAATGTGACAACACCATCTTTCCGTGTCAGACTCAGGGAATCAGATAGGTAGCATGTCTTGGGACACACGAGATAGCAGTTTCAACTCACCTCACCCGTGGGCGATAGGAGGTGGCATAACAAGCCTAGGACACGGCAGAGGGGCTTCAAAATCTGCATATGGATGTAACCGGCCAAGAGGTCTGGGCTGCGACGCCGACGCAGATATTCATTCCTCACCGGCGGGGCCCGCTGAGATTATTTTCTTTTTGAGAAATACAGACAGCTGGTTGGGGTTAGTGGGGGCGTCACCAGGACGTGAAACGTGCATTTGGTGTTCGTGAACACTCCACCGTATGGTAGTTTGTCGGACTAGGTTGTTCCCCTATCGCAGGGCAACGCGTCGAGTTGGCCCTGGGCCCGGCTGTCCGTGTGGCTACCCTCATAAGAACACTTGTGCCGGGGAAACGTGCTCGGGAATACATGAGGTTTCATGCCGCTTTAACACCCTGTCTCCGTTAGGGCACTGAAATCTTGCTAGGCTGCTTTGGCAGGGTACATAGGGTAAGTTAACTGCCTGACTCCTACGGTACGTGCAACCCGAGGCTGAGGCTATGGTATGGTGTATTGAAAATAGGCCAGACCGCAGCCGCTCTCGGAAATCTGGTCCCGCTGATGGAGTTACGTACCAATGACCCTACTATAGGCAGCAGTTGTGAGGACTCAGGTTGGCTGGTACAACCACCAAACAGAGTCTAGACGCCGAAAGTGGAGTGGATAGCTGCTTGATGTCGGCTCTCGCCGCAGGTAACCGCTGCATACACTCTATTTAAGGTTTAGCTAAAGCTGTCCATTGCTATTTGAAGAGCCTGGGCGCTGTAACCATGCAGATCAAGTCAGACTAGCTGCCTCAGATTGATGATGCCATCTCCACTGTGGGTTGTATGCACAAGGCAACATGAATCCAACCAAACGAACGACAGCTCACAATACCCCAGGGGCTTTTAGAGTGGTATAATGGCAGCAAGTTGAAGGCACTATGGTAGAGAATGAGCAACTTAACTAAGATACGAACACCGAATCTGCAACTTTGCGGTACTATCATGTGTATTGGGTTAAAGGTTAGAGTAGTACCCCCGGCTTCGTATGGCCTAGCCACCGGTATTCCTACAAGACCCTGCTCGCTTAGAAGCACTTCAGGCCGTCGGCTTCGAGAGCAGCTCCTACACTGCCGAACTTGAGCGAGAACCCTGTCCTCACGATGGGTCCGTTTCAGGTCGCGCGATCAGACTGCATTTTGTGGGCCCTACCCACCCAAACAGGTAGCTCGTGAAGTGTGGTGGACCAGAAGGGCCTGAGACCCTGGTTTAGGGCGTCCAGCCATTTTAGCCGTGGTGTAATGCCAAGTGATTTATTCGCTGGCCCAGGAATACCTCGCCTGCTGGCTGTTCTGTGCTTGCCACCTCGTTGTGGTGGTCGGGCTTCATGCTACTGACTGCTCAGACTCGAAAGTTAGGATTGAGATGGACACGAGTAGGTTATGGTGGCACGATGGACAATACAATTCCAGTTTTCAGTGCCTGCACCCAGCGCCTGAGCCTGGCTGCAATGGACCCGTCGTCCTTGTTCCTTCATCACCACCTGCAGGTCCGCGACGATATGAGACACGGCGGAGATTAAAAACTGGTCTTCAAAGTCTGGGCTTGTTTCTGGTAGATAGATGGCTCGGGATGCTCCGACGGAGGGTCGTCGGTGTATACTTAGGTAGTTAACAGCCTCGGAATGCGGTCAAGAAGCTCTATATAAGATGCACTGATTCCCCGATCTTCGACTTGTACCCTACCGTCCCCGGCGTCTCATTCATTCCGATCAGTTCTGCTCGATTTACCACTCTTTCCTTGGGCTGGCCCTTGCATTCATTCTATCCATTCATTCATCTAGTCTTTCTACTTCTTTCTTTCGCGTCAATAAAACCAAAATGAGGCTCTCTCTTTTCGCCACCGCACTCATCACCCCGCTGCAGCTGGTCTCAGCACACTACTTCTTCGACACCCTCATCCTCGACGGTGTTGAAACCACACCCAACCAATACGTCCGCTCCAACACGCGTCCCGCAAAATACAATCCCACCAAATGGATCAACACCCGCGACGACATGACCCCCGACATGCCCGACTTCCGCTGCAACAAGGGGTCCTTCACCTTCGCAGGACAAACTGGCACAGCTGAGGTGACAGCCGGGTCCAAGCTGGCGATGAAGCTGGGTGTTGGCGCGACTATACAGCACCCGGGCCCGGGGCTTGTTTATATGTCGAAAGCCCCTGGTGCCGCGAACCAGTATGAGGGCGATGGTGATTGGTTCAAGGTCCATGAAGAGGGCATCTGTGATACGGCCAAGGATATTAAGAGTGATGCTTGGTGTACGTGGGATAAGGACCGTATTGAGTTTACGGTTCCGAGGGATTTGCCGGATGGGGAGTATTTGGTGAGGTCGGAGCATATCGGTGCGTTCTTTGTCTTGTTTGCCCCTTAAAAAGAGAAGCAGGTTGGGTTATGATACTAATGTCGAGTAGGTGTCCATGGAGCGCATGCCGGAGAGGCCGAGTTCTACTACGAGTAAGCTGCCCTTCTTTTCTTGTGTGATTCTATCCTCAGCCAGCGCATGCATGTGCTAACAAAAGCCAGATGCGCCCAGATCAAGGTCACCGGCGGTGGAAGCGGAACCCCCGGACCGACCATCAAGTTTCCAGGCGGGTACAAGCAGAACGACCCCTCGTTCAACTTCAGCGTCTGGGGCGGCATGAAGGAGTATCCGATGCCCGGCCCGGAAGTCTGGACTGGCACTGGCACTGGCACTGGAAATTCAAGCTCCAGCCCTGCGTATGATGGAGGTAGCGAGGATGAATCTGTCGCGTATCCTCAGCAAGACAAGGCCGATACCTGCGGAGGCAGCTTTTATCGCCGTGAACACGCTCGTGACTTCAGCACCTGAACCATGGATGGAATGTCAGGCGGAAACGAGGATATGTGTTAAGGGGCTTAGTTGACGCCTGGCTTTTCTCGAGGACGCCGGAGTGTACTCAGGTGCCCAGAACCTGAGTAGCCTGTATTACCTGTGACTTTTATTCTTTTCTATTCTACCTTCCTTTCAGAATCTCTTCAGGTCGAGTTTTGACAATCTTAGATATTTCTATTATCCAAGAGAAACAAAGAAAATGCCGTTGCGATTTTAGCTACATGTATAATGGTAAGGCTAGCCAGCCCTTGATCTGTATTCCCCCACCATGTCCATGAACATTGGAAGGAATGGTCTGATAGCTCTGCGCAGATCAATTTGTGGTACGTATTCCATGTATTTTTTGGGAGAGCATCACCCTGGCCTGGATCCGCGCCAATAACATTTCATAAGTGCCAGCAATGGACGACAGAACATGGTCCATGATCCTCTGTAACAGCCAAATAGTAGTGAGTGTTAGGTCTTGGAATATGCCTTGAATGGCATTCCTCCCTACTGGACCCGGGACTTTGGCGATTCTGAGTATGCGGGGTTCGTTAAGGGGGGTACTCTGGTAAGATATGCGGAGAGTTAAGCTATATTAAAGAAATGGAAAAGGGAGGGGGTGATATTGAACACATCCTGGTGGTGATGGCGGAGCTGGGCTTGAGATTCGGGGTTGAGGCTGGTGGGTCCAGTAAGTTTGCAGGAGACTGTGCTGCAGAGGAGAGAGATATAGAGAGGACCTCGGGAGGTTATTCTTCTCCTCGTCCTGACTTTGCGGTCTTATGGACGTCATGGTGGTGCAGATAGGTTGGACACACCCCAAGATTGGTGTAGGTTTTAAGAAAGCATCTTTCCCGGGACCGCCCCAAGAGATTCCCAGTCCACTAGGCTGTCTACTATGGCAGCTGCTTGATAATTTCAATTCCTACGGCCTTGTACATGCGAAAAAAGGTGTATGCTAGCCGGTATGCCGAGTTCGACAGGCCAGTCTCAGTCTTGACGACTGCTAGTCGGAAATGAGCCACCAAAGGCATGCTGGATATCAACTCGTGACTTCGATCCAGGGGCTGATAGGAATGTGGGACGATTGCAAGTCCAGGTGTGAAGACGGAATAAACCCTTGGAAAGCGAACCTCGTGGCCTTTATGCCTGACGGCTATTAAATAAGACCGCCAGGCCAGGAGACGGCGCTAGAGTATGTTAATAAGAAATGAGGAGGGGGGCTCCGACAAGAATCCATGCCATTGCCTCCGTATAAGTAGTTTAGATCTGATAATCGCATTATTCATACCCTCCAGCTGGGCGTGGGGATGATTTCAGAGATCGAAGCGGACGGGTCATCCCGCTCCCAGTTGCTTGACGACAATTGTTTCGTTTGAGAGGGTCTCGCACACGGTCGATACTTGCCTTTGGATATGAGGTCCATGAATATGAGGTTCATGGGCAGAGGCGCTCTTTTTATGGGGGAGATTCGAAGGAGATAGGCTCGTCTGGTAGGGCTAATGGTAAGCTGGATCGTTGTGCAACCCTCCCTCCCAAGGGAGCGGTTCGTGTCCCTGTCCCCTGATCAGCTGCAGAAGAAACATCTGCGGGGTAAACGCAATCTTATACTAGGCTGTATCACATACATGCGGATCTCAGAATATGATTCTGTAAGAGATGCCTGGGAATCTCATATTCTTACTGGCGCATCTGGTTTGCTTGGAACATTGCAGGCTCGGTAATATGCAGTAGCTTTCTTTGCTGGATATTCTCACACTCATTGAGCTTGTATGGCGCGATTAACTGTGCTCTGATATACCCCATGTGCCATGTCCAAACCAATCACTCACTCTAATACCCTGCAGGCATCAACACATGGAGCTTCTAACCGAAACAATGGCATACACTGGAGACAGGGCTTGGGCAACCGCTTCTTGTAAGAGAACGCATATAAAATGGAGGAAATATCACGCAGTCCTATGAGACTGCGCATCGCCTTCTCCAGTTCTCTTCCAGCTCATCTGAGATTGCCCACTCTCAGTACCCCAATTAAACATATACCTCGTCATCCATCATGTCGTTCCATCTAACCAGCCTCGTCCTCTTCCTCCTCGGCTTGCTCACGGCCCAGCCAGTCCACGCCCTCTTCCGCTGCACCGGCACGGCCCTGGCCTGTAGGATCCAGCTCAACCGCAGCAAGAACCCGCCCCCGGCTTCCCGCAGCGCCGACTGCTCCAGCTATCAGCTCACCACTGTAACCCCAGCTCCAACGTAAGCCCTGTACGCCCTCAAGCTTTGCCAGGCCAAAGAACCAGACTAACCTCACCCGGACAGCGCCATAACCACAACCGTCGAAACCGTCATCACCACCATCACCGTCACCGTCGACCCCAACCTCGCCGCCCGCACAGCCAACCCTGCCCGCGCTATCCGCCAAACAACCGCAACCCCAACCGCCCTCCCCGCTTACGTCTTCGGCCCGTGCCTCCAACCCGGCGCATACGGCTCCGCATGCTCATGCCTCGGTATCCCCGGCAGCACAAGCACAGCCGCTACCCCAACAAGCCTCATCAGCGTAACGACGACGGTTACAGAAACAGTGACCGTAACACCGACCCCACCCCCCTGCGCAAACCCAGCGACCTGCGGCGGGTTCAACGCAATCGAGTGCCCATCCGGCCCGTTCAATTTCTGCGCGTGCGGGTTTAATGATGACGGCGAGGCAACGTGCATTGCGGCCGTGGACTATGCTGCGGCGGCGGCTTGTACCCGGGATGAGGAGTGTGGAGAAGGCAATGTTTGTCAAACGGGGACGTGCTGTGAGACGCCGGTTTGTGCGCCGCTGGGTGTTGGGTGTCCGCTTGCAGAGGAGGGTGCGGATCTGAATGCCAATGCGGCGGCTGTAAGTGAGGAGGTGAATGTGCAGGGGTGCAATGGGAATATTATTTCGTGTGATGGGGATGGGGATGCGGAGTAGGATGGTAAGGAATGGATTGTTGAGGTAGAGGTAGGTACCCTAGGCTGATTAGGGTGTCTAGGATAAGGTACACCTGCCCCTTACCATGGCCGAAATGAAGGTTCGTTCAGATTTTAGTTAGTTATTTGCTGACGTGCGCTGTCTGCTGTTCCAACGTTGGGCGGAGGCAATTTCAGGTTCACGCCGGGTCACTTTGCTGGGCCATACTGGCTTCCTTACCACATACATACTTACAAGCAGGGGCGAGAAATTGTACCTGATGACTGCTTTTGCTGACCTCCTGAGTATCTAATCACGTATCTTCCGTTCAACTATCCACAAATATGTATTAATGCATGTTGAGCGAGCAGGAGATAAATGGCATACATATCTACAGATTATCAAGGAAAGGGAATGGGGTTAATACGCATCATTGGCGAGTGAGTCTTGGATCTGATGGAGGACAGGTTGCCTGAGAATCTGACCGAGCCAAGCTAGGTACGGTTGGAGCTTGAAGGACCCCTGGGAAGTGAGAGCTCGGGGGTCGAAATGCTGCATTTCACACTCATGGCCATGAAGGTCTCGGTGACTTTGCTGAGTAGAAGGGATGTAAAGAGTCAAGAACATTTAGTAAACGTTATAATCCATCGCATAGCGCCGGCATGTACTGTTTCATAACCAGACAAGTCTTGAATATGGATGTATAAAATTATCAGCTGGGTATTTATGTGTAAGTATGCAAGACAGTGCGATTCCCAGGTATGCCACGATATATAGTGTTAAGTTGGAACCACTGGTAGATATATAAGTGTCGTAGTATGCGTAGATCGTGTACCTTTCCTTCAGGCCTAACCCTACAAGGACCGTTTTTGCGAGATCCAAGCCCTAACTGGGGTGGGTCGGGCCTTGCAGATGGTGATTCCAACAGACTGTCCCTGGCCGAATTTCGGCATCCCCAGCAGCAATTTCCCGGTAGCTTCGCCGTGAGTCTGGAACCTTCGTCAAGCTAGGGGCCGAGAGCGGGACTGCGCTCATTTGTCAAACGCAATAATTAATTTGCGACGCCTTGAAAGTGGACCCGGACGGGCCCTGAAGATATTGACAGGCTCCACCAACGGCCGACAGCCTACATAAAAGGCCGCACCTCTTCCAAGAAAAACCCGCAACGATCGCGCAAAACTTGTTCAACAGCCAATCTTCAGCATGAGGATCTCCCGAGCAGCTCTCCAAGCCGCGGCCCTCGGCGCCGCCGGCGCCTCCAGCCTTCACACTGCCTCCAACAGCAGCGGCAGCGGCTACGACTACATCGTCGTGGGCGGCGGCCCCGCGGGTATCATTACAGCCGAGCGCTTCGTCGAAGCAGGCAAGAACGTCCTGCTCCTCGAGCGAGGCACCGGACCAACCGTATCCACCGGCTCCAACGAGACCCTGCCCTGGAACAACACGCTCACCCCCATCGACCTCCCGGGCCTCTCCGCCGACGTCGGCGCCCTGGACGTCTGGAACGAGTACATGTGCACCGACACAGCCGGCAACGCAGCGTGCGTGCTCGGCGGCGGCGTGACAGTCAACTACATGGTCTTCGTGCACCCGAGCAAGCACGACTTTGACGACAACAAGAACTGGCCCGAGGGGTGGAAGTGGGAGGATCTGGCTCCTGCTGCGGAACGGCTGTACGCGCGGAACCGCGGGACGATCCTCCCCTCCGCTGATGGGAAGCGCTACGATCAGGGTCTTTACACTGTTCTTTCCAAATTCTTGTCTACGCTTGGCTGGAAATCCGTTGACATGATTGCTCAGCCTGACGAGAAGCACCGCGTCTACAGCTACCCCGCCTGGAACGTCCAGGACCAGGTTCGTGCTGGACCGGTCCGGACCTATCTCCCCCTTGCCCAGAACAGCGAAAACTTCTCCCTCCGCCTGAACACCAAGGTCCTTCGCATCGTGCGTGAGGGCAGCACCGTTACCGGCGTTGAGGTGCAGAACGCCGCCGGCAACACCGAGATCATCCCCCTCGCACCCAACGGGCGCGTCGTGCTTGCAGCGGGCGCCCTATCAACCCCCCGCCTCCTCTTCAACTCGGGCATCGGACCAGCCAAGCAGATCGAGACCGCTGCAAAGGGTGGAATCGCCGTCCCCGCGAAGAAAGACTGGATCGACCTCCCCGTCGGCAAGACGCTCAAGGACCACCCCATCTTCACCATCACCACCAAGACACCCGGCAACTTCAGCATCCCTGACTACGATGCTATTCTGGACGGCAGCGATAGGAGTGATATTGCTCTGTACGGACAGGGTTCCGGATTGCTCACGCAGGGCAAACACCGCCTTATCTTCTTCTCTTCGAACAACGTCCACAACCACACGCGGTATTTCCAGGGCTCTTGTGCGCCCAAGGAAGATGCCGTCCTTGAGATCAAGGCGTATATGACGCATGGTTTGACCTCTTCTGGTGTTTTGGGACTCGACGAGGAGCAAAACACGGTCATCGAGACCTCGCCGTATATGCAGACGGCGGATGATGTTCTTGCCGCTGGGCTGTTTGTGTCTGAGCTCCTGCAGGACTTTGATCAGCCTGCCAAGGGCTGGGAGTTGACGGTTGATGCGAACGTCACTGAGATTCTTTCTTCGCCGGCGGCTGGAACGCATTATACGTCTACGGCGAAGATGGGGCTTGATGATGGACGGAAGAATGGAACGGCCGTTGTGGATGTGAATACGAAGGTTTATGGCATGGATAACTTGGTAAGTCTCTCGTAACTCTATATCAATAGATGTATCGCTAACAAGGCCTTGTGTAGTATGTTGTTGACGGCAGTATCCACCCCGACCTGTCGACCGGTAACATCCAGACGACGATCATGGTTGTCGCTGAAGCGGCCGCTGCTCGCATTCTTGCTCAGAAATAGGGCAAAGGAGAGCGAACTTTGATTGATGGATCGTTAATGGCGAAGATGTATTATATGAACTAGATTATAAAACTATTGTATTATTTTGTTATTTTATCCAAATATCACATCACGATGTCACTTGTCCTTAACGCGCATCTCTCGATGATATTATGAAGTTCCAGGGGTGCCCTTGCTCCCAATCGGTGAGAGAGATCTTGGACTGGCTCTGTTCTAGAGCCTGGACCTAACCTACGTAAAACTTAGTATTTATTGCGTAAAATCGGAACCAGCTGCATATTTGATGTGCGGATTTTTCTCGTGTAGGGGTCCCTTTGCGAGACCCATTGGCGGGATACCGAGGCATCCTGTCCCTGTTTTTCTAATGCAGGTACCAAAGTGGGTCTCTTCGATATGTCAAACATCAGTCAGCGATTATCAATCGCGCTGCAGATTACCAAGGGTCCACAATTACTCCTTGATAGGTATAGTGTATCGAGATTGATTAGGGCTATGTGGGGATCAGGGCCCGTATCGGCATGCAAGAAACCGAAAGAGCCGACCTAATGACGTGCCGTGTGCCTGGCGAGGCTGCATTATCAGGAATGCCGGTGTCGGCGGTTTGAAGTTTGAGTCTTTGCTCCAGATTTGGTGCCATTTATTCTTCTAACCTAGGGTCTGGAATCTTGTCTATAGGTAGATATGGCTGTGGTGTTTAACTTATGGGAGGTTTACCAGAAAAGTACCATAGTCTTCTGCGCTGCATATGTAACCTTAATATTACTGTGTAAAATATAAACACATGGAAATCAGGTCCTTCCCCGGTTATAGGTATCACCAATATGGCAGTACGGCTCTTTATTTCACAAGATTGTAATCATACAAGGCCAAGTGTCATATAAGGTAGCCATGCAGGACGGAAGATAGTCTGTACATGGGTGTTCATGTGTAGTACTAAGATAACTTCCTTGACTAGTGCCCACTGCCCAAAATTAATTGGTGCTATAAGGAACGTATGCCATTTTGGATTTACCCAAATGAGTACTTTGAATAACCTTTACGGCCAATGCAAGTACTGCATGTAAGTCAACCTAGGAACATGCTAGCATACATTAACATGGTTTTATCAGGTTTATAACCTGCTCCATCACCCGGCACTCTTGACCAGCACAATTATCAAGCATACATAGTGAATGCCGAATGGCTGGATTTGATAAGTCGTTTTTAGCATCATACTCCTAATCCCTCTTACCAGGGGCCCAAGTCGTTACGTAACCTCCATCCCCAACCGTGGAAGAGAACGAAGTAAAAGTCAAGCCCTGGAGCTCGATATCGTGCTCCATAAATTAGGCCATGGCCTTGTCCTTCTCCTCTAAACTGTGAACATAAGGGCGCGTGCTTCATACAAGGTCCTTGCTGTGGCAATATCATCTTGACCTGGATCTGGACGGAGTCGATTATCTCTGGGCTTATTGTTGCCCTGTCCCTGAAGCAGATGCTCCAAACATGTTTTATGGTAAGCACGGCGCCGATCATTTGTCTGGCGAAAGTGGATACAATAGCCAAACAGCCGCATAGGTTGAGATGGCAGCTTCTTGAGACGTTAGTTTACCTAGGTAGTTGGGGGAGGCTCAAGAGGCATACTCGGACCTCCGTTTAGGGCTTAGGCCGCGAAGAAAATCGAACAAGCAGTACGTATATTGTATATCCCAGGAGCTAGCTTGTCCACGAGTGTCCTTCAGACGGGTCAGAGGACGCCAGCACATCGAGAATCGAGTTCTCCACCCCTAGTCGTGTCTATCAGCTTCCAATCTACATCCTACCATACCGTACTTCGGGGGCCGTACCCCATGTTCTCTGAATTGACACCACCGAGATTCACCAGTAATCCACTGACCTTGGACAGCCCAAACCCTACCCCACGAACAAAGCCAGTCCTCCGCACCCTTGCGACGAAGGCCATCACCCTGCTTCTCTTTTTTTTTTTTTTTTTCAAAATATCAGGGACTAAGTCAATCTAGGGACTCCCGCAGATTATTGCAGGGAGTGCGCTACAGCGGGGTATAGAGGTCCACTCTACCCAGGCCAACACCGTTATGTATTAAACGTCCGTTGTTTTGTAGAGCTGGCTTCCATGTATGAATAACACAGTGCGGACTCGGCGAGCCAAGCAAAAGGGATTGTGGAGGGGGTTTGGATGCGCGCGGATAGTACGAAACCAGGGGATGGTTCTCAGGAAGGGGGCTGGCTGTTGGGTGGACGGAGTTGATGATGCATAACAGCTAGGAGCTAGGATGATTTTGCTGGATAGGAGCGGATATATACTTGAACGACCTAGCAAGGAATAGACTTTATGCGCAGCTACTACTTACCTTGGTCGGTATTATGGAAGTGAATCAGGGCTAAAACCAGTTGACCACACCTACCGAATAGCTACCCTAGGTAAGGCAGACATATTTGGACATTTTGCATATTTGAAGGTGTGAGCTGTTGGACCACGACGAGTTTATCCATCCGTTTCCATGCCTTAGCAAAGCTAAACTGAAATCAAAGGATGGTTCATGATACCTGAAAGCTCAAAATAATCCAAAATATTTGGTTGCATACAAAGATATGAAGTCATTTTGAATGTAATGATTAAGGCGCAATAGATTCTTGGATGTTGATTCTCAAGGGTGCAATGCATTCCGCTTGCTCCATATCTGCAGCATCTCCACGATGCCCGTATGTCCGCTCCTTTTTGCAATTATCATCGGCGTTTCATCGTTACCATTCACAGTCGCCGTGTCGGCCCCATGATCTAGCAGCAGAGTGACAATCTCTGCGCGGGCATGCTCAACAGCCCAATGGAGTGAGGTACGGAGATACTGGTCTTGCGCATCGACATTGGCCCCCCTTTCCAGGAGCAATCTAGCAATCTCCAGCTTCTTCTGTATCACTGCTACGCAAAGTGGGGTTGCGCCCATTTCTTCAACCAGTTCCGTGTCCGCTCCTCGATCAAGCAGCATACTCAGCATGAGGACGTCTGTCTTCTCGACTGCTATATGTAAGGGTGTCATCAAACAGTGGTTCCGCGCGTTTACATCTTCTCCGTTGGCTATAAGTGTCCTTGCGAGTTTTTCGTACCAATTTTCAACTGCTGAGATAAAGGGATCTGGGTCTAGGGTGGTGTGAGCAATTCCCAGTAGCCTTTCCACCACAGGCATATGCCCATCCTTCGCAGCGTCGCTCATAACTTGGTCCTTCTCGAATGGCGTTAGAATGTCATGATTGGACCATGTTAGTATGTGATCGACCGTGGGGAGGTTTCCAATCTTTATAGCGCGCAGCAGTGGCTTCTCGTAGTGATATTTAAGTCCTGCAGGGTTGTCGACCCTAGGCCTTAGCTCGAGTAGACCCAGCACGACATCAAACCACCCAAGGCTAGCTGCTAAGGAAAGGGCATTTATTCTTTCGTCTTTAACCCAGTCGTCCCAATCGTCCGTGGGAATTAGGTATCTGAGGGCAACCAGCGCAGATGTCAAATCGCTTGTACGTAGAGCAGACAAAAGCCAACCATCAGCCTTGGTGCAATCTCTCCCTTCGTGCGATCTGAGTTTACGAACAACCTCGAGGTAGCGACTAACAATTGGAAACGCCGGGGAGAACCGGTCGAGCTCGGGCAAGTGTTGGTAAATACCCCCATGACCGAACTCACGAACTTCAAGTTTGCCATCTGCAAGTGCGTAACGATACAGCTCTGCCAGTGCGACCACGATCTCCTCAATCATAGAATCCCGGGAGTTGCCATTCAATTCCGATGGAGGTACCTGGCCTATCTCATCGAGTATCCATCGGAGAGTATCCCGTGCCCTTGACCACCTTCCCTCTCGTCGATCAGCGTTTGCGCTCCGCTTTGCTGTTTCGATCGCGCACTGCAAAGAAGATGTTCGTATTCGAGCCAGTATTACCGGTATAATACAGAGCAGGGCATCTTCTTCGGATCTGAGACCGTTCTCGACAAATACCTTGACGAGAGAAGCCACCAAGTCGTTGGACAATTGGAAACTCCCGTCAATTTCCTGCAAATTTATTGGCCCAATGTCCACGGTACTTAGTACAGCCATGAGAAATGTGCCAAAGATTTCCTGCTCACACTGAGGAGCGAGCGGGCGACTCGACCTGACAGTAGACGCGACAATGGGGCGGCCATCCGGATGTTCTTGACTGTGTAATACGTACCATCCAAATACACGACTCATAGCTCTGTCGTGTGCCAAGTTGTTACGCTGTAGTTTGACTGGAACGTGTGTGCCTTGTCTTTCATTGAACCGCCACAGTGTGTTTGGGTTAGTCTGGTGGCTTTCTTGAGCTTCATACCTGTTTGGATGTTCCAATAAGGTTGATCTGGAATGCCACAACCGTAGTGAAAGTCCGCCATGGCCGCCTTTAGTTGTAATGATCGTGTGGGCTCGGATGCGCTGAGACCCGCGCTGGCCATGCAAGGGCCCCTGACGATCTAGTCTTGTAAGGTCATCCAATTCACACTTCAATCCCCAAAGCCATAAGCCTAAAGCGGCTTCTATCTCCTCGTGAAGACCGTCGGACGCTTGCCAACTTGAGTCTAGCGCCCCAATGACCCTTGATAGTGAGGCTGAACAGGTGCCTATATTGTGCAGCTCCAGGGTGTCTCTTTTGACTAAGTCGACTTTGCACCCAAAGTTCCAATACATGGTCGATTCGGTCTGCCAGTACCTCCTTACTCTGGTAATGTCAGCGAAAACATGGTTGGCAACTGACACAATCGCTGACACCAGGTACTTAGCACGATGCCGGCCTTCAACCATATTCGTATCAAAAGCGCTTGGCGAAACACTGAATCTCCCGTCAACCGAAGGGGGAAGCGTAAGAGATGCGAGTTGAGCTCGGAGACGGAGCAAGTGGTGCCCTATATCTGGCTTATTGGGGGGGACTACTTTCAGGCTTGCAAGTGCTATCATCATGCAGGGTACGCTGTGAAACATCCAGCGGGCGTACGAAGCAGTTTCCGATTCTGAGAAGTCCTGGAACAATGGATTTGCATGAGTTATATACCCATCGATCTCCTCTCGTCCAAGGCGCCAAGAGAGCCAATCGCGCTCATGGCCGATGATTTTTTTCTCCATGATCGGCGACCGCGTTGGCGTCTGGCGTCAGCCGCTGCATTCGCAAACCTGCTCGGGCCACGGCCATGACCATAACAGCTCCAAGTTGAGTCACTGCAACAGAGGAATGTACACCCCGAAGGCCAATAAACTGGAATGTAAAGCCGCAAACTGTAAGGCTCACCGCGATCCACACAGTGTATTGTGCATTTGGTGACTGTTCGTTTCTCCAAGAGATGGCATATTCTTGCAGAGTGCCCTCCAAAGTGTTGTTATCACAGTAGGAGAATGCGTGAAATGTCTGATCGCCAACTCTTTGCCCTCCCGGTTGCAACTAGTGTATGGAGGCCCTGTCGTCCGGGCTCGTGTGCTTACACCACACCTCCTCATCGGTACTCTGGCCTATAAATATGCACAGAGATACACACCACCACAAACAAGCACTGTGCCAATGAGCACAAGCGGACATGCGTAGGCGTACGGTTCCCGATCTCTACCATCGCGCCCCCAGTGAAGGTAGTACGTTGCGACACAAGCGAAGACCAGTACGCCGGCCTGCAAAAAGAAGCCGCCGACGGCCACGGCCCAGAAGACAGCTGGGTAGACCTTCTTGATGCCGACGTTCAGAGATAAGTTTGGTGCGAAGGCCGGCGTTGGGGCGTCATAGCCTGCGGCTTCATGGATGCTCAATAACGAAATGGAGTCTGTTCGTTTGGATTGCCTCGGCCACATCGTTCCCTGTTTCCGATACCACTTCCCGGTCTTGCGGACATAGTCCTTGAACGATAGATTGCATGGCCGATCGAGCTCGTTGAACTTTGGATCATAGACGACCTCCAGAATCTTCGGATGGCCAAAGACCCGAGCGATACCCCCGTTGTGATAGACTTCGCAGACACCTTGACTAGTCGACGAGCACAATTCCGCCTCTGCTTGGCCTCCTCCTTCCTGGGCGCGACCGACAAAGGCCCTCAAGGCTGGACTTCCGCATACACGGATTGCAGAAACCACCGCCGTAAGGATACCCATCGGGGCCATGGCAAAGATAAAGTAGTCCAAGAATGTCGTACTTTCACTAAGAAATTGCTTTGTAACTTGTTCACCGAACAACGAAAGAAATGGAGCGAGATCGGTCGCAAGGTTGTTTGAGAAGTCATCCCATCCGACCGCATGGGCGACCGGGAGAAGGGCGAGGACAACGAGGAAGGAGCGAGCCATCGCCAATATCCGAAGATAGGAATGCATCTGCTGCACACTGGCAGCCTGGTGACCGTTTGAGATAGAAAACAGCAGGTATAAGGCAACTATAGCCAAGTTCCTTGTTTCCTCGCAACAGCCCTGGGAACTGGGAGGGGCCTCAGCTGCTTGCGGCCAGCCTCATCGAATGTTGCACAATAAGTCAATTAAGGCTAATCATCCTCCCTCTTATGTCGTGCAGCATGTAGTTCAAACACCGAGCAATTTTCCTGCCCCCGGCTTCGGCCAATCTCAACGGCCGCCGTGAAGGCAGGCAAATAGGAGGTCAGTGGGCCAGCGTGTCTAGCTGCAAGGGCCCCTGTCAGGATTGGCCGTCAGTCTTGAAGAGAATAAAATGAATGTCCTGTGGCATCTTCTAATATGGTGCTGCCGTGTGCTCTAGTGGTCTGTATGATTGGGAGACCATCTCAGTGTTACAGGTATAACAGCGTTCTTGAAGCGGAGTTTGCAAGTCTCAACCTCTGAGCACAGTAATAGGTGGCATGAGTTCCTGCCTGAAAACCGTCTTGGTTCACGGATAACCTTGCACCGACCTTGAAGTCATTCCTCGAGGCGGGCGAAAATTTCCACCCAAGAGCCGCACGACACTACCCATCCTCGCCGAAGAATACTCCGACAGCCTGTTCTGAGCCTGGGGAAACTCTCAGCCTCGTCTCATCAAGCCACGTTCGACGTGGATGCAGGCAATTCGTTGAAGTGCTGCTCCTCGTGTAACCGCACCTGGCATGACCGGTCGGCGCTGAGGTGGGGATTCCATCTATTCCATTTCCTTCCCATTCCCAGATTATCCAAGTCCCAACATTTACGTGTATTCTCGGCGAAGATACCGTACTTCGCAAAGAGAGAAATAATGGGTGATCCATTTTCGCTGAGCGCGGGCGTCGTAGGGGTTTCTCCGGTATTATGGACCTTTGAAAGACTACGATAAGGAGATCCGAGGATTCACGTCAAAGATTGATGGACTACAGAAGACCTTGAAGTTACTTGAGGCTCTCTTGTCGCCTGAGACCAAACCCCCCCTCGATATCGACCAGTTTCGTCAACTTGTTACTGATAATCTGGCTTCGTGTCAAGAAGCTTGCGACAAACTGGAAGGCATGCTGACGAAGTGCAGCTCAAGCGACACTTCGAGCGCTCCGTTCGTGAGGAAGCATGACTGGTTGAGGCTGAAGAGGGGGGTTTACCCATTCAAGAAGGAGACGCTGGCCACGCTCTCCTCGTTGGTTTCGGGGCTTCAGGAAAACCTCAGTCTTGCCCTCCAACTGTTGAACAGGTAAGCATTCTCCAAAATGAGAGATCCGGAGTCCACCTCAATGTTTATTACTTTATGCCAAAGTGCGCATATCTTTCGTCAAAGCGCTCTCATGGCGCAACAGCAGAGGGATATACAAGACATGATACTACGAACCTCATCAATCGACATACGGACATCATCGATGGACATTCGGACAACCAGAATACTTGGTGTCATTGAAGGAGGGAACTCTCCCTCATCGGGCCCCCAGACGCTGGTTCCGCAGGTATTATCTTGGGCTCTCGATATAAACTGTATGCTCACTTCCATTCAGCAACTCCCGGTATGCGACCGAACCCGCAGGTCCACTGCCATGATAATTCCAGAGCCGAGTACGATGAGGGACCTTTGCAATCAACAACAGGAGGTCAACAGGTCCATGAACAAAAGACGCCAGCTGCTCGCCTCACAAGCCAATTCTATGTTGCAATACTGTACTTGCCTTCGCAAACCAAGACGTTCCCGATTACTCGAAGTCTTCACCCTCCACGACAGATCCTGCCCGTTATACGTCCGCAATGAACGAACAGTTGGGGTTGCGAGTAGCTATACCTTCTGCAACCGGTTTCTCGGCTTGTCTATTCAGATCATGATGACAATGACCAGAGGCGCTGGAGCGTTTTCGATTAATCCCACCATCAGGATGCATGCTATTGTGAGTGAAGATTCGCCGGCTTTCAAACTCCTGAAAGAGACTATGGCTAGTTTTGATCATGAAGGGTTCACAGAAAGGAGACTTGAAAGCACAAAGTCAGAACTGTTCCAAATGTTTCGTGATGGAAGAGCCTCCCCAACTGATTGCCTTTCGGACGGTAGTACATTGCTTCATGTAAGTTTAGATGGCCACCGCTGTGCGATGCGCAATTCTAAGTAGGACCACCCAAGTTGTTCGATGCCGTGGTTGACGATTGCACGCAGGATTGGCTTGGTAGCTGCTGGTTTTCTCTGTCGAGCGATATCAGTCCTGGGCAATTTTTCGGCCAGTAATCCTTCATCCGACATCTGGTTGAGGCCGGTGTTCCGGTTGAGGAGCAGAATTTGGACGGAGATACAGTGTTGGATGCTTTTATGCATCACATGACATTCGACAGGTTCTATCATGAACACTCTGCTCGCTTTAGGGGGTGGTCGTGGGTAGGATTTGAAGTACTTCGAGAGCTCCTAATCCATGGCAGTCCCATGATATCGCCATGTCTGCCCACCGACCGCGACCCTTGGAACTTGGAGTATCCAGAAGGCCGTTTTAGGTTGCAATACTGGGCAACCAAATTAGGCCGGGAGCTATTGCAGTCAACACAGTGTGAAGGTAGACACCCCTACTCAAGCACATACCCTGAAGAACGGGCTGACCGTAGATGGGGAGCCTAGACCTTGCGATCTGGGAGTTGGATACTGTGATCATGACACAGTCGGGAGCCGCACTACCGCGTCTCTTGGAAGTCGAAGCTGTGAAGTATTACGAGCTTCATACGCTCTTCCCTGGATACAGTGGAGTTCTTTTTCAATGCTTGGGTTGGCCAGAGGGAATGCGAATCACGCTCCAGTCAGACTTACCTCGGGACAAAAGGTTGATCAATGACTGCTTTCAGTTTGCATGCCACACAGGGGAACATGAATGCGTCAAGGTACTCCTTGATTACATGGACTTTGTGTGGCCACATTCCATGAGCGCCGCTATCTCGACCAATAAGCCGGAGCTGTTCAGCGAGATTATTAGACGCCGGGCAGTGGGTCAATTGAGACTTCAACAGCAGGCAATCCAGTACCTGCCATACTATATTATCTCCCCCCTGTTAGAGCCGATAGATGGTCTTCTGGACACCAAAACCCCATCAATCTACCAAGAATTATTATCACTCGACCCTTTGCCAGACATCGAGCATGGACACTTTTGCGGCTACCCGGGGGGCAATTTCGACACCGTATACAGCTATGTCCTTGGGAATCTATCGGCTGCGCAGCTCGCGTACGACGCTGGATTTACAGATCTTAACCAGACGGATCCAGACGGCATCACGCCCCTTATGGCTTTATGCTGTCGTGGGGGTAGTCCTTGCGGGAACTCCGAAAAGCCCCTTGTGTATTTTGCACGTATAGTACATTGGCTGGTCGAGAAAGGGGCCAATCTTTACCAATATTCGGCAGCAGGTTACCCTGCGATTTGGTACCTGGCAGAGCAGTTCGGCTACGGATTGCACTTCCGCTCAGTCGAGGGTATGGGCAGCTTTGGGCTGCCACATTGCGATCACGAAGAATGGGGGTCCCAACAAATACCCGACACACAGGATGCAAGGCTTCTATCTACCCTTTCGACTGACTCATTCACAGACGACTGTATATGCGCTTGTTCTGGAGAACTCGCGGGCGGGTGCACCGCATTACTTCTACTGCTCCACGCGCTGAGGCCCACCTGCTCTAATGCTCTGTACTGGGACAAGGCGACGGAACTTGCGCCGCAGGAATTTACCGCTGAGAACCTTGCCATTGCCTCCCAGGTAATTATACGCTACATCACCTTTGAAGGGTTGGAGCTCACACACACCTGCCACCACTGGAACAACGGATCATACGTCGATCTTCGAGACAGCTGTAGACATGACGTTGCCGGCGATGAGTCTCAGATTCGGGATGAAGAGCAATTACTCATTCAAAAACTCAACGACCTTGTCCCTGAGTTTATTGCCGAGTATAACCGACTTGATGTGACGCTACACAAATACATCGAGGACTATTGGACACCAAGGATGAAGGGGATGTTTGCCACTCCGGAGGGAGGGTTTGATGTGGATGAGGTACGGCGAGTCCAGGAGGTTGGAGTGGTTTTGGAGGGGCATACCTAGGTAACCCTAACACAATAACAAACTTTGAGTAGTCAATTATATTTTGTCGGTGTCACCTTTGTCATTCTTTTCATGTCAACATCGCGCGTTGAGGCTTTAATGCCCGGCAGACGAGAAGGCCACCCCAAGGACTGGACCCCGGTAACTATTTAATAGTCGCGTGTATGGATCCCAAGCCTCCTGCATCATAAAAGCGCGCTATAGAGAATTTAACTATTCACGCTATTAAAGCTTGTTGTTTTTACTACCATAGCTGGTGAATAGAAAGCAAGTGCAGTGCTTACCTACCTAGGGATATAGTGGCATTAATACCTCTCTTATAATTAATTCATAGCATGTGCTCCAGATATACCTGTTATATAATCAACCATTAGGACCCACGTAAGTAGGAGAATACTTTTACTTTAAGTTCAATGGGCCTCGCTAAGCATTAATAGAAACCACATACTTGCTGCTGGTGGACAAGTTTTTTGAGAGCTAAGATTCCATGCCGGCCATCACCAATTAGAATACGGCTGTCTAGCTACATGTACCTAGTGAAGCAGATGTTTCTTCAAAAAATCAGAAGCTATTTTATATCCGATTGCACTGTCCTTAGAAGCGGATGCCGAAGCCGCCTCAATGAAATGGTCAAGCCAATACGTACAGCTATATCGCAGGTCGATCAAGGGGTCACGGTCAGGCGGGTGGGTTGCAATTGCTGATGCTGACATAGCTGGTTCTTTGAGTTGTAAGTGTTGCGTCGTAGCCTGGACTTGTCTTTGGAATATAAGTCCGGGGATATATCTCCTGATCCAGGGAGGTGATAGAGTATGTATTGGTTCACAGGCCTCTGCCAGTCCTCGCGGGGGATAATCTTTACCCGTCAAGCAAGACCGTGACGCTTTTCGTTCCAGCGGTTGAACACTAAGCAGTCATGGGCTGAGGACACGCGACAAAGGTGTGTACACCATATCCTTGGGGAAGGCGTGAATGGCCGCCCGCCCATTCGCCCTCACAAGAACTCCTGTTGCTCGCAATCTCTCCTTCATCAACAGCATCACTACCTAGGCAATGACATTGATGATACAGAACATAAGCAAGCTGGCTTGATGCGATGCAATTGGTTCCAGCATCCAAGTCACGCAAATATTCCGTTGGCGGTTTGAATTTCTTTTTTTCTTCGCTTGCCACTCAGCCGCCCGGGGTCTGCAGGCGCCTTCCAATGCTGACGTGGCTCTTCCCCTCATTTTGCCTGCCCTTCCACCGAGCTGAAAGAACGAGATCGTCACATATCCCATGAAACACAAGCTCCAATAGCCACTGGAGCTAGTACAACTTGTCGCGCGATCAAAAGTACCCTACATCATGACGAAACGGCGCCGCCATTCGGCGGAGGATTACACGGTGGTATGGGTCTGCGCGCTTCCCGTCGAACTCGCTGCGGCGCAGGAGATGCTCGATGAGACTCACGATGGCTTCGAAAATCACGGCCCGGATGGCATCTACACACTCGGCCGAATCGCGGGCCATAACGTTGTCATTGCTTGTCTTCCAAAGGGCCAGATGGGTACCAACTCCGCTGCCACCGCTACCGCGCGGCTACAGTCTTTGTATCCGGCCATCAGGTTTGCTTTTCTCGTCGGTATTGGTGGCGGTGTTCCATCGGTCAAAGCAGATATTCGACTTGGAGACGTTGTCGTTGGTTTCCCGGAGAAAACGCACGGGGGCGTAGTTCAGTACGACTTTGGTAAGGCTACCCCGACCGGTCTTCAGCGAATCGGCCACCTGAATGCGCCCCCCAAAATCCTCCTTGAAGCTGTTGCAAAAGTGCAAGCCAGCTATCTAAGGGGACAGGCCATGCTGCACATGTATATCGCTCATTTCAGGAGTGTGCCAGGATTTGAGTTGCCGAACTCCGAACAAGACGTCCTGTTTAAGGCAGAGTATGAACATGCTGGCGGTGAAACCTGCAAGGATTGCGACACAGACAGAATGATACAACGAGACCCTCGTGAAAATGGTATAGCGGTCCACTATGGCACCATTGCATCGGGCAATCTAGTGATGCGAAGCGGCACGCAAAGAGATTATATTAGCTCTGAGTTAGACAGCGTCCTGTGTTTCGAAATGGAGGCGGCTGGTATGATGAATACGCTGGGTTGCATAGTCATTAGAGGCATTTGCGATTACGCTGATTCGCACAAAAACAAGGAGTGGCAGCCATACGCGAGCGCAACGGCTGTGGCATACGCCAAAGAGCTATTGACAGTCATACCGCCCGCTTCTGTTGCAAAGGGACGAGCTGCAGAGGATATCTTCAAAGAGAAGCAAGGTTAGACAAAGTCTCAAGGTTGGGATGATCGTGCTAACACGCACCCGAAATGGTAGCAAATCAGGAAACCCTCAGCCGCCTCCCGTATGTTGCAGAGGCAACTTACAGTTCGTATCAAAGACAGCACGAGCGCACTTGCCTTGATAATACCCGTTCCCAGGTTCTGGGGGAGATCAATCAATGGGCTGACAGGCAAGATGGAGCATCTATCTTCTGGCTAAACGGCTGGGCAGGAATTGGAAAATCAACGATTGCTCGCACGATCGCCCGGCAATATCACGATAAGCAACGGCTGGGCGCAAGCTTCTTCTTCTCCAGGGGAGGCGGAGACACTGGCCATGCTGCCAAATTCGTGACGACCATTGCCCGGCAGCTTGCTAACCATATCCTACCACTTCAGTCCTTCATCTGCGAAGCAATCGAAGCTTGCGTTGATATAGGATCACTGTCTCTCAGCGACCAGTGGCGCCAGCTTGTGGTTCGTTCTCTATCAAAGATCGCTGACAAGTCAATCCTACTTCCATTCATCATTGTGGTCGACGCCCTCGATGAATGTGACGACGATCGGAATATCCGGATTATTCTTCAGCTGTTGAGTGAAGCACAACTTGCCTCGCTGAATCTCATCAGAGTGTTTATAACGAGCAGACCAATCCTACCCATCGAGCTCGAAATCTCCAGTATACCCCAAGAGTATCGATGCGGTTTGGTCCTTCACCATTTACCCTCTGAGGCTCTTCATCACGACATCTCCTTCTATCTACAGCATGAACTACGCATTATAGCACAAACATTGGCTCTTAGCTCTTCGTGGCCCAGTTCAGCCACAGTTGAATTTCTTGCAGCCAAGTCAAATGGCCTTTTCATATGGTGTGCAACTGCGTGTCGGTTCATCGATGAGGGTGGTCCATTTGCTGAGGAACGACTGAACATTCTTGTTCAAGGCGGATCGTCGAGCACTGGCCCCGAAGAGAGCCTGAACGAGATCTATACCTCGGTTCTCAGGAGCGTTGTTTCCGTGACATACACGGACCAAGAGCAGAAAAGGCTCTATGGCCTCGTCAAACAGGTTCTTGGGGCTATTGTTCTTCTTTCTTCGCCGCTGCCGCTCGAATCGTTATGCAAGCTACTGCAGATTCAGATACAGAGCGCTAGCTACATGCTGCGAAAGCTTCACGCCATCCTAGATATTCCCCGGGACCTCGGTCGTTCGATCCGTCTACATCATCCGTCATTTCGCGATTACTTGCTTGATAAAGCCAGATGCAACGATGCAAACTTCTGGGTAGACGAACAAGAGACTCATCATGAGTTAGCACACTGCTGCTTGCAACTTATGAATTTATCTCTCAGGGAAGATATTTGCGGCCTCGGCAATCATGGGGCGTCAGTGGATGAAGTCGATGAGTTTCGGTTGCAGCAAGGCATCTTGTCAGAGGTCAGATATGCGTGTCTTTTCTGGGTACAACACTTGCAGAAGAGCAATGCTCCGCTCAAGGATAACGACGCTGTTCATCAGTTCCTAAGCAGCCACATACTTCATTGGCTCGAGGCCCTTGGCTGGATGCGTAGGGTACCGGAGGGGATTCGAGCAATCCTGTCTTTGGAGTCCATGGCGTTAGTGAGTATCGGTTCGATCCCTGACTCATTCTTTTTACTAATTACGAGGTTAGGAAAATGACTGCCCGCGTCTTTATGAGTTTATCTGGGATGCAAGGCGCCTAGCTCGAGTAAACAAGGCTATCCTAGAGGAAGCTCCTTTGCAGATATATTTTAGCGGACTTTTATTCGCCCCGTCACAAAGCCCTATTCGCGTGACGTTTCAGGATCGTCTTTGCCGGTGGATGAAGAAGGTACCTTCCCTTCAAAATCATTGGAGTCCTCATGAACAGACCCTTGAGCTGGAGCCTGGTGGTGACTGGTATATTATTTTCTCACCTGATGGAAAAGTACTCGCCTCAACATCTGGGAGCACGGTACGACTCTGGGATACCTCAACAGGCGAATGTCTACACTTGCTCCAGCCACCGAGCCAACCTGAGAGCCTTTCACCGGTCTCCTCACAGGGGAATCCATGCAACGAATTTGGCGATGGTTGGACGATATCCGACGCGTTTAGCAGCATCGCATTTTCGAGCGCTGGGGACATGCTAGCGTCCAAGTTCGAGAATATGGTTCTTCTCTGGGACGTTACAACAGGACAGTGTCTAGGGACATTACAGGGACATACTCTACCGGTTAATCAGGTTGCCTTTTCCTTCGATCGAGAGATACTTGCATCCACATCATCTGACAAGACAGTCAGACTCTGGGATCCCGTTACCAGGCAGTGTCTATCTATCCTGGAAGGACATGCGGGCCGTGTGACTGCTGTGGCCTTCTCACCTGCGCCGTATCAGCCATATCAGCCCATCACACTTGCATCTGCGTCCATCGATAGAACCATACGCATATGGGACGCGCTTGCTGGAAGGTGCCTCCACATTTTGGAGACCAATACTGCTCTGATCTGCACCTTGGTTTTCTCTAGCGATGGGAAGATGCTGGTATCGGCTTGTGGCAATAAGACTAATATTGTTTACGTGGAAGTTGATCTAAGCGCCGTACAACTGTGGAACCCATCAACTGGCCATTGTCTCTTGACCCTTGAAGGCCATACTGGAGCTGTCACTGCAGTTGCCTTCTCACCCGACAGCAACATACTGGCATCGTCATCGCCGGATGCGACTATCAGGCTCTGGAACCCTATCACTGGGGAATGCCTAAGAGTCCTCGAGCACAACGCTGAAGTACATGACATAGCTTTCTCGCCGGACGGGAACATGTTAGCATCAGCGACTTGGTATCATGGGGATACAGTGCGGCTCTGGAATCCCCATGATGGAATGCTCTTGCGAGTATTGAGTGGACATACAAGTTGGGTTTCGACAGTGGCTTTCTCACCTTCCTCGCATCACGGGAAGACGGTGCTTGCATCAGGATCATGGGACGATACGGTGTTGATATGGGACGCGACCTCTGTACAAGGCCCTGATGCAGATCAAAACGGCCGTGATGAAGCCAATTATATCTCCACGTCGCCCGATAGAAGAAAGATAGCATCGGCCAAAAATGATATGATCCGGATCTGGGATATTTCGTCTGGAAAATGTCTACAAGAATTGAAGTGGCATGCAACAAGTCCTCAAACCCTTGATTTCGTGTCTAATGAAAGCGTGAAATTCTACTCCTACCATAACAATGTACGAAAGCGAACATTATGGAATCTATCAACTGGGGAGTGCCGAGATTGCCCTTCGGACAGTCAGGTTCTGTCAATCGACCACGAGACAATGAAAATCCGGGATAGATCAACTGGAAAATGCCTGCTAACATTGAATGATTGCACAGGGGAGATTAGAAAAGCCAATCTCTCGCCTGATGGGACTAAAGTGGTCTTACAGGTCGGACAGATCGTCCAGGTCTGGGATATATCCAGTGGCCTGTGTTTGCAGACCATTTCATTAAATACACGTCTCACATGCTGGTCTATTTTCTCATCTGACTCTACAAAACTGGTAGTGACTGACGACAAGGTTCTCTATCTCTGGAACCTCTCTTCAGGCGACTTGCAAGCCCTCACGGGTCATGCGAATGAAGTTGCAGAGGTTGAGTTTACACATAATGGCTCCATCGTGGCCTCCTCATCTGGAGATCCATTTGTCAACTGGCTCTATTCCAGGTCTGCTTCACTCGATAACTCTCTACGGCTCTGGAACACGCTGACGGGAGAGTGCTTGTGTGAGCTCAAAGACATCCCTGGAATAACGAGCCTGTCTTTCCCTGCGGACAACCAATCTCTCGTCACAAATCTTGGTGCTCTCAGCTTAAATCAGTCAGGTGACAGGTTCGAGATGGAAAGTCCTGGATTATTTGTTAGAAGAAGATGGATCACCTACAAGGGTCGGAATATGCTTTGGCTGCCTTCCGAATACAGGCCTCTTTACACAGCGGTCTGTGACAATGTGATTATCCTTGTCTGCGGCTCTGGCCAAATGTTGTTTTTAGACTTTGCTCTTGACTAGCAAATACCAGCATGCTAGGAATGCGAGCTATATGTGAGCTGCCCGCAGCGCGGACCTCGGGACAAGGTGAGGTCTAGCGGTACCGTACAGTCGCTACCTTCTGCGGAGCTCAGTGAGTATGCGAAGGGAATATGTATTCGGCTAGAAATACAATAGTGATCTGAAATTTAAGACTAATTGCGATAGGCCAGTTTAACTGACTGGTACCCGGATGGTACCATATGTCCTAATAAATCTCAACAACCAACTTCGTGCAACTCACCCCTTGTTCCAGTTGATCTAAACCAGCGCTGATAGTCTCCAGGCCCTTCCCGACAACCCTCAGTTCGGGGCTCGGCCTGATGGTTCGCTTCTCGAGGTTCTCACTCAACCAACTCATCCAGCACCGGAACTGTTCCAGTCTCTCCTCTTCCACGTGAGACGGCATGACAAAGATCGTTTCAAGGCCATCTATGACCTCCACACCAGTGGGGACTGATGGTGCCGATGCAATCTTCGCTGTCTTTGTCTCGGCGAGAAAACTCTTCATCACAGCTTGACATTGCGCTAGATCACCGGCAGCGAGGAAGCAATACCGGACCACCAGCCAATCATCTTTGGCTGTGTCGATGATAGAATCAACGATGTGGGAACTTTTGTAGTCGAATACCCGATCTGCGCCGAGCGAACGCACATAGTCCAGATTCGCTTTTCCCGCAACAGCGTAGACGGCTGCAGCTGAAGAACTCGGATCATCACGCAGAATCCGAGCAGTCTGCACGCCCATCGTTCCGACGCTCGACGACGCGCCCCAGATAAGCAGAGCCTCGTTTTTCTCGGTACCAGGAGCGGTGGTCTCCCCAGGGCGCGAAATCCCCATAGCATCCCACGCACTAAGCGGCACCTGCACAGCGACCGGCAATGACGCCGCATGGTCCCACGATATGTCCTCCGGAAGAACGGCAGCATGCTGCCAAGGCACAAGACATCTTTCCTGAAAGGGACCGTAGTCCGAATCGCAGCCTTTCCAGGCTGAAGCACTGTACGCCGCGATGCGGGAGCCAGGTTTGAAAGTTGAGGGGACGCCATCACCGACTTCGAGGACAAGACCGGCCATGTCGAAGCCTGTGACTGTGGGATAAGAGGGAATGAAGAGGCCGTTGTCGCGCATGATTATGTCGGCTGGGTTTAGGGCGACGGATTTGACGGCGATGAGGAGTTCGCCTGGGCCTGGGGAGGGTGTTGGGCGGGGCTGGATGGTGAAGGGGGCGCCTTTGGCGGGGAGGATCGTGGCGAGGTGGGAGGACATGGTGATGGAGAGTGTGGAAGTTGGTAATCAGGATGTAAGATAATCTTGAGATTCAAATCAATACGTCTTGAGCATGGCAGGACTTTTCTCTTATACCGTTACGTATCCCCAGGAAGCTAGATAATGGCCGATGGGGCCCTCAGTTAGGGCAAGTCTCTCAACCAATTAGAAAAGGCTACATCCGAGAGTTGGTTAGCGCGGGGAATGAGGCCCCCAATGGAGGTTAGCGTATGGGGGCTGTGATTCAGTTTGCTCCTGCATGCTGTCCCCTATCATTCATGTCTTTGTGTGTCTTGACGCCATCCAATCGGTGGACACTAGCGGCCACGCAATCCATAATGATCGGAGCTCGCCAAATACGAAGGCCTCAGCGAAGGTCAAGGTACGGCTGTCGAAATTGCAAGCTCAGAAAGCTCAAGGTGGGCTCCCCGCTTTGACAGCTGGAATGAGTGATGATGGTCCATACTTATAGAGACGCAATTCTAAAGCAGTGCTGACCCAGCCCAGTGTGATGAAGGGCGGCCCTATTGCAAGAAATGCAAATCTTTCGGGGTGATATGCAACTTCACATCAGGGGTGCTCGACCTACAGCCAATTGGCGGCAAGATATTGATGGTTCGGCCTCCTGTCTGCGATTTTATCTGGACGGCCGACAAATCTACTTCCTACACCTATCAACTGAACGCAAGGTGTCAAGACTTTATCACGCGGTACCTCGGGCAGAGTATCATGACCGCAGTGCCAGGCGATTTGAACATGGTTCATGTTAATCGCAAACTACTGAAAATGGCTTTTACAGTAAGCGGAGTTCTCATAATAAGGCAATAGGTAGTTCATGTTTACTGACATATTTCTCCAGTACCCCTGCCTAATGCATGCATCGCTAGCCGTGGCATTTACATACGACCGATATTTAAATAATTCAGGGATGAGCACTCGCAGCATCGAAGAGTGCCATCACTGGTCTCAAGCCACAGTCCTTCTCAACAAACGCTTAAAAGAACCACTAACAGCCACATCGACAGACAAAGATGTGATCTGGGGCACCGCGGCTGCCCTTGCGATCCTAACCTTCTCTTCGCCCGACGCAGCCACTGCGGAACAGTCATGGCCTCTTAAACCCTCGAGGAACGGTGATGACCTGGACTGGTTGGCCATGAGCAGTGGGAAGAACGCACTGTGGGATTTCGTGAACCCGTTACGATCAGACAGCGTATTTTGCGTCATGAAGGGGAGCTACGATATTATGTTTTCGCCATTGCCGCAGCGCGGAATAGAGGGTATACCAAGTGCCTTGGCTACCGTGTGCTCTCTCAACGAATCGTCGACAGCCCAGAGTAACCCGTACTATCACGCTGCACATGGAGTGTCCGCTATCCTGAACCTCTCCGACACCGAGGTGACAACGGGCCAAACCCAGCTGTTCACGCGCTGCATACAGGGACCGTTCATAGTTATGCTGCAAAACAGGGACCCGGTGGCGCTCTTGCTGCTGTATCTATGGTACGGCAAAGCGCGGTGTATTTGGTGGATTGACCTTAGGGCTCGCGTGGAACGTCTTGCTATACGCGAGTATCTATTGCTATACCACGCAACGCATGATGTTCATGGACTCATGGAGTAAAAGCCGTTGAATGCGATTGCAAGTTTTTTCCAGGAGAAGATACTCATCCGGGGATTTGCTGCGTGGTTCTGTTCATCACCGGCCACCCTTAACCAAATCAAGCCGACTAAGGGAAAATGGTGTCCATTATGGGTCTACTGCGAAATAAGATGCAATTTCCATGGAGAGGGGATCTTACGTTGAGTTCAAGTGCACCTGTACCTTCTGGATACCTTAGAAGCAGAGTTGACCTCGGGAGGCCATTTATTGTCAAGGTGCGAGTATAACCTGGGTATCAAACAGGATCCCGCAGGCTGCAAATGACTATTTCCGCAGATATTGTCAAGTCTCCAGCATGTATGTAATGTCGCATCACTATGTACGTATGTTACAGCAACCATATGACTCAATTTCTATCTATGAAGCGCGAAGATAGCCGTTCGACGCTGCTCCCTTGGGTAGTTGGACACAAAGGCGTCCTCGTTAATGGCTCAAAAATCAGGGTATCAGGCATGACCGAGATCAGACCTAGGGGTGCTTTGTCTATTGACACAGGAATAGAAGAAGCACGCATGCAAGGACAAAGTTCGTCAGCATCATAATGAAAACTGTTCTTTAACTGTATTGAAACAGAGGTCCACTTTTCTGCAACCTGACGCTTGACCTATTTAGCCATGAATATTCCTGTGGCAGCGCCTGAAGGCGTTGCTGGCCCCCTTGACAGGTCTCCTAAACTTTCAAGCTTCAGATCCACCAGTCGAACTCGCATCCTCTCGCCAGGTGGACTTCTCATCCTTAGAACGCAGACCCGCCTGTGAACCCCCAGTGCTACTTTTCATCATAAACAACATCACGCATCTATAAATGGTCAATATGGAAACCAATACAAAATGTATACTAGCATTATTAGTAAAGACATGAGTCTTACCCAATTAGTGAACAGCCCGTTCCCAGCCAAGCAAACACAACAGTCGCGATCGCCACCGCATCCCGCCGATACAGGACGGGCGTACCGTGCGCATCAGCCGCTGCGCCTAGGTACGCTGTTACCCGCGGCCCGACACTGTCCCCAAAGGACACGGATTTTGTGGCCGTGATGATGGTGAGGATAAGCGCATTCACCAAGCCCAGGACGGCGGTTAGGGCTAGTGCGCCCAAGGCAATGCGGAGGCGATAAGGATAGATAGCGGTGCTCTGCTGGCTGAGAGGGCGGATGAACCAAATAGTGATGGTTGGGGCAAATATGGATAGAGTGCTGCAGCAGATATTATAGCTGGTGGCGCCGATATAGGCGATGTCGTTGATGTCGGCTTTAGGAACAAGACTCACGAGGTAGCTGCGTTGTTTGAGATACTCCGCCAGTGAGGTCGCACCTAGTGCAAGACTGAGGATACTAAAAAGGCTCGCGGAGGCGACGGTAATGGGCGTAAGCAGGTGCATTTTCGTTGCGGAGGCGGATTGTTCCGGATATGTCGGCGGCGCAGGCCTGGGGTGATAGCTCTCTTTGTAGAGGTGGTGGTAAGCAGATAAATACTAAAATACTGGAAGGGAATATGGGAGGAGTAGGGATATATATTAGAATGTGCACTTAATTCCTAGTAGTATATGCAGTTGCTGCAGGTGGCGCATTAGGGCTTCGTGGCTCGCAAAACACACCCAGAAACAGTATAAATGGTCTCCACCCGTCAGCGCACAGGGTCTAGCTAAGACCCTACCTTAAGTGGGTTATCTGGTCTTACTAACCAGGTCATCAACGAATAACAGAAGTTGCACAGAGATTGGTAGAAGGTTTATCTGTGAAAGTAATCGTTTAGTCGCGCAGTGCACAAGTATTCAAGAATAGATGCAAAATAACGAATCTCTTCTCTAGTTGACACCACCAGGGCATACCTATACCTACCTAGTCTTGGCATTCTTGTCTTTTCTGCCTGAAGCTACCCTTACCCAACTAGCTGCCTAAACTCAAGCGCGGTATAAGACACCTCGTTTGCTGAAATCAACTTTTTAATCTTTAGCATTTACTACGGCCCAACCATGGAACCCAGTCTGATACTTATCTACTATCTTCTCCTCATCCTTTTCTTTCTATACCTAGTAATATTCCACTTCGACACCGTCTCCTCTCCCTCCTCCTCCACCCCGAGCCCACAAACCCCCGCCCAAATTAACGCCCTAGTAACCGAGCTCGACGACTTCGACTTCTACCACCACCCCTCCTGGCCGCAGCACTGGACACACCCTGAGTTCACGGGATACTACGACAACACCTGGCGAGAAGCACCCTGGTACCAACAAACCAAAAACTGCCGGACAGCGCGCTTCCTGATGCATTCCGCAGAGTCCCACTTTCCGTGGGGGCTTATCATTTATCGGACGGTTTACACACCTGAGTCAGATAGACTCTGGCCGATAGTCCTGGCGAAAATTGATGCGTATCTGGACGGCTCGATAGCCGCGGATCTAAACTCAGAGAGAGAGAAACTTGACCTCAGGGAGTCTGATCTCACACCAGAGCGCCTACTCAAGGAATCGCGGAAACACGTTATCTTCTCCGACAAACGCTTTTGGGACGGCGTCTCAACCGAGGCCATCCGCGCCCACTTTTCAGAATATCTCCGCGCTAGTAAGGGGCGCGAATACCGGTTCAGAGGATGCCTCGTTATCGACGAGCGCTCGCTGGACTCGATTGCGCGGAGTTCTGATCAGACGCGTCTTGGTGAGGCTTGGGTGAACATGGTCGATGGGCGGTATCCGCACGAGTCTGGGGCCGCAGAGGGGTATAGGGGGTTCATGAGGGTTGATATGAACTGTCTGTGGGTTCTGTATTGTGCGTTGGGCTTTAACTCTATGAGAGAGGTTTGTCCTAAAAATGTACCCGAGGGCTTAATTGGTGTTTATGACGAGGGGACGGGGATGGCACATAATAAGGACGGAAATATTGTAGAAGTTTATTTGACGAAGGGAAGGAATAGGGGAAGGAGGTTGTTCTGATAAGGTATCTTTGACTTATTTGCCAGGCATTATATATAGGGTGTCAGAGTTCTGCAAGATAGAGGTATGAAATTATTCTTTTCGCGCTAGTAGTTATAGCCTCTCCTACCTACTTAGATAGCGCTGATAAATGGCTAGGATGCTCATGTGCGTAAGAAGATTAATGAAAGTTTCCACTACGCTAATTCACTGCACCAGGCTTTGACCTGGGGTAAGAGATTGATACATGCCAAGTAATACCATAGTGACTCCATTGCTACACTAACATATTTCCTTGGTGTGGAAATAGGAAGGAACGCCTGAGCGCACGCGGGGGGGTCGGTCGTACCTTCCCTGCCATACCATATTTCCTAACGTACCGAAGCAGGAAGGAACGCTTGAGCGCACGCGCGGGCCACGGTCGCACCTTCCTTGTGATGCCATACCTACCAGATAAAATTCCCTGTACCGAGCAATGGTCGAGTCGGGGAACCATTGGAAAGTCATACGGGCCCTGCCATATACTCATGAAGACTACCAATCGGACCGAAGACACAGCTGTAACCAAGTGACTGTGGAAATTTCGATGTTGCTAAACAGCACTTAGCTCGAGGTTAAACGGCTAGAGACCGTTAATCCTTATGTTGATTCTACAGGTTTTTAGAGTCCTGTGAATAACGAATTGATCTATAGGGTCTGGGGAGGCGTTTAATTGATATTCATCGAACACAGGACACCAGGACAGGGTTCAAAGTGCGGACATAGGTAAAGCACGACCAGCTTGTACAGGGCATGTTCACATGCACACATGAGGTGTATTGGTATTACAAGCATAACTCACAGGGCATGCAGGTGCCTGGCTAATTCCTAATGCATGCACCAAAGTAACTCACTATATATTCCAAGTTCCCAGTTTTCTTCTTTCTTGCCCTTCCAACACCGTCCCTGAGTAGCATACTCCACCTATTACAACAGATTGAAGGGAGTCTACCCACCAACGAAACTCTGGCCGGGTGGAATCCCCTCATACATCAAGATAAGCACGGAGAAAATATCCAGCCATACAGCCTCTCGCGGGTGGTACAGATTCGTGCGCGAGAATTGGGTGCAAGAAGCAGACGAGGACGATGAGGCGAAGGTCGAACAGCGGCGGTCACTCATCATAGCCTGGGTCACTGCTGAGCAGGCCGTGAGAGATGTAAGTCCGATTTCCTAGACCCTGGTTCCAATCTTGCCTTGCTTTCCTTGGGCATCACCGTCGTCCTGCGCCATCCACTTTCGCTCTCATAGAGACGGCTGTTATCAAGGGGTGGCCAGAACAGGCGCAGGTGCAGATTTGATCATTGAAAGATTCTGGGTTTACCTGGGCTGACGATGAGACGTCCATGGATAATTAGGAATACAGCAATAAAGCAGCCAATACCAAGGCAATTTTTAACAGGGAGGTAAGAAAGACACATTGTGCTACCATAGTATACCGATGCTTTGGTTGGCTCCTACTGAGGTCTCACATGATGATTGACTCCGTGCGCAGGAACTGCGAGAGTTCGGCTGTCGTGCCTACTCGGACAACAATGAAGCATGCTATCTCATCACCAAGGCGCCGCCGGGCTCAACCTCGCACGCGCTATGGGTAAAGCTACTCCTCATGTTTTTCGACTACGAGTGGGAAAAGCATATCGCCAGTAAAGTGTTCACGCTGCCTCCCCGAAATGGCGAAAAGATCACGCTGGATAACTTTAAACGGTATCAAGCGCTTGAACCCGCTGATTTCAGGGTCGTGCAGTTCAATCAGTCAGGCGAGGCTATTTTTGCGCCTTCTAACCCGACCGCCATTCTGGCGGATGAGCGGGCGCTGCAGAGGGGGCTTGTGATCGCTGCTGAGTTTAATGATGATGGCACGCCTGAGGTTGCGCATAGGGTGCGCCCGGTTGATTTGCCGGATGCGTGGAGGAGGGTCGTTGGCTTGGGGAAGCCGCTGAAAGAGGTGATGGCGCATTTTGACGGGCCCAAGGACGATGAAGATCCGAGGATTTGGGTGCCGTATCCAGAGGGGTAATTTGAGACGGTCGCATTTACCGTGGTCGGCAATTATTGCAGTTCAATGATGGCGCTAATGGGGTCAAATACAGGATGGACATGCGGCTGCCCTTGCTGGATATTGCCATACCGTACAGTCAAGAAACGGATGACCCGATTGACAGGGACCGCGAAGAAGTGGAGGAACTGTTGAATGAATGGGCGCCGGGCTATCTGGAAGCCGAACAAGAAGGAGAGGGACTGGCCAAAGACTATGATTTGGCCAAGGTGCATTTTGTAGAGTGATGCGTATATAGATCAAGGAACTAGTGGGTATGACCATGCCGCCGCAAATGTCGATGGTGGTGCTTTTTTGAATCCGAGTTCGGCACCTCTTCCCAAGCAGTCTTCTCCAGATTGATTTTTTCCGCATCAAGGTAGACGTCGCCCTGGGATTCGTCCTCGTCCACTACGACTTCTGTTGCAGTAGTCAGCACCTGTTGATACACGAAATGGTAGCGGACGTGCGAGACACTAACCTTCAATTTCCCAATCGTCGGCATTCAATGGGTCGAGCCCTCTCCTGGCGAGCGAGGCAGAGTCCACGAACGTAACCTTGCACGACTTGGTGGCGAGGCGCAAGAAGTTCTTTGTGGGGGCCATCTTGTGATCGTAGATCCCCATTTGATCATACTTATTGGACCCGGCGCTACCTACTGCGCATAAGGCATACAACATTACCAACAAGGTTCAACTCACCGCGGAGGCGGGAAAAGTATGATATGGCGCTATGACGCTACTTGCCTGAAGGACTCGTCGACAGGAACCTACTGTAATACGTAGTTACAGGAGGCAGCTGCCAACGGGTCTACTACGATCAAGTGCAGCTTCTGTTATCTGAACTATCTCAGAATCGTCTTGAATTCCCAAGACGGCCAAGATTTTTATAGCCCCACGGTACTTGAGAATCAGGTTGAAGCTTGCTCAACAAGTGGTTACTCTGTTACCTATACGCCATCTGCGACAGCATCTTCATCGCCCATTCCCTCATCGACCTCAATTAGACGCTGTAATACTACCGACGACAGCTCAACGGTTTATACGGTGCAGTCCGGAGACACATGTAATGAGATCGCAGCCACCCGAAATGTCTCCACTAGCGCTCTGACGAGCCTCAATGGCCTTGACAGTGGTTGCACATATCTAGCAGCGGGCGCGGACATTTGCCTCCCCGAGGTGTGCCGAGTGCATATGGTCCAGTACAACGATACCCTGACCAGTATCATTGACAGTCTTGCAAGGAGCGTCTCGCAAACTCAGCTCTTGTCTTGGAATCGCAACATCAATGCCGCCAGTCCGGATCTCTCTGGAGTGCGGGAGAAGTACATATGCATCAGCCCTCCAGGATCAATAGAGTTGGACTCGTCTTTCCTCTTGAAGATAGTCACCACTGCCGCGTGAGTTCCTGAGATCCCTTTCGCACATCATGAACTGCTACCTACAGAGTTATGGCGCACCAAGCTAATTCATGAGAAAGTCCCGTCCCAACTGATGCTGTGACCACATCAAACACTGAGTGTGAACATTGGTACACCATCCAATCTGGGGACAACTGTGGCACTATCGAGACACTCTTCCAGATCTCCTTGGCCAATTTGAGATTCCTCAACCCTCAAATCGATTCGAAATGCTCCAATCTGTGGCTTGGTAACAGCTACGTAAGTCAACTTCTCCTAAGCCGCTAAGCAATCCTCTAAGACTATTACCAGTGCGTCGAAGCAGAGGGGAATATAAAAACATACGACAACTACACGGTCGGCACGGCAACCTACAGCCAGCTAGCGAGCTCCTTTCCCATAAATGGCACGGTTAGAGCAAATTGAACTACAAGATACCGTTCCATCGCTCTCCTTCTAGAGTTGCTTACGGACGTGCATTAACTTTTCGGTTCCCGCAGCTTTTCTTACTACTCCTGGCCAACGAACACCACCACCATGGCCCCAACGTTGACCAACAGCAGCCTCCTGTCCGCGCTCTCAACCTACACGTTATGCGACGACGTTTACTCCCGATACAATATTTCCGACGAGAACGACCTGACCGATGCCATGTTCGCGAATGAGGAATGGATGGCCGAGTACGACCGCGTGTGCGCAATTCCCGTGAACGGGCCAATCCCGACAAGAGCATTTAACTACAGCATCACACTGGACACGTCCGATTATTCCTACCCCAGTACCGCGGCTGTCGATACTCCGGGTCCCAGCGCCGGTGGATCTGCAACGGCAACCACAGCGAGCGAGAATTCAACAACTGCAACGACTTCTGTAGCTTCGACAGCCTCTGGGCTAACCGTATCCCCCAATGGTCTCTGCGGTGGGGATACTGGGTATACCTGCGCAGGATCGAACTTTGGCGACTGCTGTAGCAAATATGGCTATTGGTGCGTTCATTCAATTTCTACTTCATCTATTTGGAACTATCGTTCTCCTAGCCTTTAGACATTGTCACTAACCTTGTTGCGTCTCTTACTATACAGTAGAAGCTCAAGTGAATACTGTGGCTTGGCCAACTGTGACCCTGACTCTGGCACTTGTGCTCCTTGAGAGTCGCTTTATATGACCATCAATGCTTCGGACTGATTACCAATTATCTATCCTAGACAAATCACTTACCGTTTATTGGAACTACTAGTGGGTCACTGCTGGGGATATTATGGTGCGGGATATGGAGTGGATTGGATGATTTGGTGTGAAAAAGCACCACGAGCCAAACATGCCTTTTCCAGTTTTCCATACCTAATTTGTATCCGATACCCCCGTTGCACTTTAAGCTGGTCAGAGTGATGTTAATGTTAATGTTGTTGTATCAGTTAGCCCTGGACTGCATATGCACATTCCTGGACAGTTTATAATAATTGCTCAAGCCATAAGTATATTGTTTAGTTCAAGAAATGGTTAAATATGCCTTGGTGTGCAATTGTCTGGTTCAGTTTTGTGCTCCCTGGTTTCACTTGATATTCTCAAGAGTTTCTGTGTTAATCGATCTTTCTGTAACCTAACGCTTTATCAAAACATACATAACTACAACTCACAAGTCCTCTCGCAGACAATATATCTCTGAGAGAATAAACCCGCCACGAAAGCGTGAATAATGCACACGAATTAAGACTTCTAGATTAATGTATGTACGGTATAGGTAGTTCCATGTTTCATATATAGTTTCTACACTCAGTATAGAGGGACACCCAACTGCAAGGCGCAGAGCAAAACCCCTACCCAACCATCAACGGAAACACCCCACTCCCCTCCCTCGCCTCAACATCCCACTTTACATTCTTCTCCCCCTCACTCGCCTTAATCTCCACCTCAAACCCCCCAAGAACAGGCCTCATCCCCGACGCAATAGCCAACGAATTAATCCTCGGCTCAACCCACCCCTCTTGAGCAATAGGGCAAACATCAACCCTCAACACCATCATCGCCACCACACCCAGAATCTCCGTGCTCGCAAAGTGCCGGCCAGGACAAATAACCGGCGACACGCCGAACGTCATGAACCCGCCCGTTCGACGGGGATTGTGTTCAGCAGTCCTAATGAACCGCCGCGGATTGAACTCCAGCGCGTTGGAGCCCCAGACGTCGTCGCGGCGGGCGATTGCTTGACCGGGGATACTAATCACGCTGCCTTTGCGGATTAGGTACTTGTCAGATAATAGAACGTCGTCTGTTGCGATGCGCGTTGGAGATGATGCGCTTCGCACGCGCAGGATCTCTTGGTATGTTGAGACGAGGAGCGGGCAGGAGTCGCGGATGGAGGGGATGTTGATTATATGTTTTCCGTTTTCATCGACGCGGAGGGCGTTTGTGCGGAGTTCAGTCCTGATTTCATTCAGCAGCTCAGGACGGCGGTAGAGGTCGTACAGGATCCAGAAGCAGGAGGGGACGGTGTTGGAGAGGAGGCCCAGGCCCATGGAGACTTCGTTCCGTGCGATGTCGGACACGGACAGACCGGCCTCGAACAGGGACTTGTGTCGTGCGATTGTGAGCTCGGAGCCGTCTTTTTGTCCCTCCGCTGTATAGTACTTCAGGAAGCCTTGGTATGCGGCTTCGCGGCCTTGGTAAGCTTTGCGCGCGGTCAGGGATGGGAGGATTCCGGCGATTAGGGGGGAGAGGCTGCTTTCGAAGGCCCTGGGTACATTAGACTCATGCCTCAGATAAGAGGGCTACTCGGCAATGCTGCCTACCAGAACCCATCCTCCACACTCCGCTCCTTATACGGATTAAGCCTTCCATACGACGCCTCCGTACTCGCAAACGTAATCGCATGCTGGCACCAGGCATACAAATCCACCGCCCCCCTTTCCCCCTGCTTAACCAAATCATCAACAAGCGGACTTAGCAGACTCACCATGCGCTCATTCATCCGGTCCAGAGGCTTCCCAGTTAGCGTCGGATGCATCGCATGCAGGAGCGCTTGGTTCCCGCCCCCGCCGCCAGACTGTTTCTCGCGAAGGGCCTCGAGCGCGGGACCGCGGATCCCAGCGAGCCGCTCCGTCGTGAACGTGACGAAGGGGTCGAATGTTAGGGCTTTAGTGCGCTGGATTGCGGCGAGGATGGCGGGAGATTTCACCAGGTAGATTTTTATTAGCAGGAGGTCGATTGCGAAGATTGGGTGGGGGTGTTTTTCGCTAGCCACGAGGTTAGATAGGGTATGTTTATGGGAATGGGTAGGAAACGCACGTAAGCATGTTGAAGTACCCAGTTCCATGGCGCAAGAGTTCGATGATATGCCCGACGATGGGGATTGTACTGCCTACGATAGGGGGCTCGCGCGGATCGCGGTTCAAGCGCCGGTGGAGGAGGAATCCGACTGCTGTGACGGCGCCGATGAGCGCCAGGTGGTAGAGCTCGAGCATGTCGGAGTTTTCTGGAAAACGTTACACAGACAAAGTTGGCATGATCCAGGAACAGGGACAGGGCCAGGTTAAAACAGAATTCCGACTCAGCCGCACCGACCGTTGGATCGAATACGGCAATACGGGAGTGGGGCCGGAAGCCGCGCGGCGCAGGGGGCCAGGCTTCTCGGCCAATTAGAGCTTCTCGGTTGCAAGCCTTCTCCAGGATAGTGGCGCTGTAGAGGCTGTGATAATTCGTTGGGTCGCTTACATGGCGCCAGACTTCAGATTTGGGCCTGGAGCCAATAATGGTGTTTGTTTGACACTTTGGTACCTGTATTGTGTAGAAGACATGAGTTAAAGGTATAGATCGAAATTGGTTGTTGATGGAATGGTATTGCGTACCCAGTTTACCATGCCTGTCTCGCCCTCAGCTCAACATCTTGTCTTGATTATATACAACAAGCATCTCAGACTAGCAGTCCCTTTGCCATTACATTCATACCTGATCAGATCTCTGTTACTCAAGCTCTCTCAGCATGCGCCCCCCCAGCCACAGCCTTATCCGGATTCCCATCCAGCCCCATCTCCCTCATCGCATTCCGTCCCGCCAGGGCATCCGGCCCATCAAAGATCTCCGCGACCTCCTCAAGCCCCTTCCCCTTGGTCTCCGGAAAGAACAACCAAATAAGGACAAAATTAACCCCAATAATAACACACCAGACAATATAATACCGCCAGGAGATCGCATCCATCGCAACGGGATTCGCAAAGGAGTTATAGAGTCCCGCTAAATTCCCCGTGAGCTGGTACATCATCGCCGCCTTGGACCGCAGCGAAAACGGCACGACTTCCATGATGTATGTTGGCGCGACGGGCGAACACATATGGTATGCTGCGCTGAAGACGAAGATCATGGCCAGCACGCCGCCCGCGTACCCCTTATCCTCGAAATTGTGTTTTTCGTTCAGAGCGCTGCAGATCGTCCAGATTATGTATGCGATGCCCATGCTTGACATTCCTAGCAAAAAGAGGCGGCGGCGGCCGGCCCGGTCAACCATTGTTGCGAAGACTGCTGCTGTTAGGAACCCCCAGACTGATAAGCACGCGTTGATGATGAGTTGCGTCTTGGGGTCTGTGATGTCGATTGTAACAAGCACTTTGGCGAGATAGTACGATGTCAGTGCGTTCCCGGACCACTGTAGCATGGCGGGGATGTAGCAGGCCAGGAACAGACGGTGTCTGTTTCCACGCGTAGAAAGCCACTCCGTCCACCGGGACAGACGCTGTACTTTCTCCATTTCCAGGGTTGCAGTGATCTCGGCCATTTCGAAGCGTACTAGTCGCGAGTCGGGGTCGCCGTGCCCGTGGTATTTTGTTAGGATGTTCAGTGCTTCCTCGCGGCGTCCTTGGTAGATCAGCCAGCGGGGGGATTCGGGTGCGAATAAGGAAAGAATTGCTTGGATTAACGAGAAGAAGCATTGCAAGGCACTCGGGATGCGCCAGCTCCAGTCTGAATTGTCCATTTTGAATGTCCCGTAGGTTACCCATGCTGCGATGAGCGAGCCGAGCGGCCAAGTGACGAGGTAGAACGAGACGAGCTTTCCTCGATGTGTTGGGTACGCGACTTCTGTGAGGAGTGGTGGCGCAGCGGTTGCGACGATACCGAGCCCGAAGCCCACGATGAATCGACTAAGCACGAACATGCCGTAGTTCACTGCAGCTGCCTGGATGATACCCCCGACGATGATGATCAGAGATCCCCCGCAGATGGGGTACCGACGACCGAACTTCTCGCAGAGTTGGGAGGAGATGAGCACGGAGATGAGAGTCCCGCCTGTAGGTCCGAATGTCATTGCCCCCAGTCTGGTGCCGGTTGGCTGTCCGAAGTAGTCGACCCACTGGGGCAGCGATTGCATCCCGTTTAGCATGCTGCTGTCATAGCCCGACGCGATTTGGGTGAGAAGGGCGCAGAGCAGGAGCGCGTTGAGTTTTATGAGTGTTGTGTCGCGGTACCAGGGGGGTCGGCCGGTTGGGATTACGTCCTTGAGGACCAGGCCTTCGAAGGTGTCGTGGTTGGAGTGGGAGAGCATGTTGGCTGGTAGCTAAGGGCTAGTAGAGTATGGTAGGAATGCTGAGAAGTAGCTGCTTAAAGTAGGAATGTTTCTGGCACAGCTGAGGCCTTTCTGGCCCTTATACCCTCCAGCGTAGACTGGCTTATTCCGACGTTGTATACCCTATCTGGTTTAGGGCATGGTACCCCGCAATATCGCTTGCTGAAGTGGGGAAACCTGGGGTAGACGGGTTCGGGGGTATCGGATGGGTGATCGACACGGCCAAGGGTGACCGTATGACTCTCATGCAGCTTTGAAAGTCTGTCTATTGGTGGCACTGCAGATCTCGGGCATCGGGGTAATTGCCGGAGAGAATGGCCCGAGTTTGCTGCATCCCTGCATGAGGTCACTGCGGGGTTGGATTTGTACCGCATCAAGTGATTGAAGGATAAATATGACCATGGCCGTCTATTTCCATGATTAATAGCACCAAATATCAACCTGAAATCCGGCTTTGGCTTTTGGACTGCAAATACCCGACAACATGCCACCCGCACCCAGCCACGAACATCCCCTAATCCAGGAGCTCTTCGCCGAGAACGTGATTGCTAAGGTCATCCGTGTGGCCGAAGAAGCGCTCGATAACAATGTACCTAACTGCCCCTCTTTTCCAGCCCTTGATGTTTCTGATTCTGAAAATGCCCAGAACCCTCCCACCGTGTACCCTGAATTCGTCCCCCAGCACGGCCCCGACAGCGGCCGGTACTTCCTTCGCGACGCAAACTTCTGGACATGCGGGTTCTTCCCGGGGATCTTGTATCTCCTTCACGAGCGAGCAGTGAAATACCCGCAGGCCTTCCCTTATCTAGGGCTTGAAGGTGAAACAAATGCGGGTGAAGATGAGTCGTTACTCCAGCGCCTCACGACTCTATGCACATCCTGGACAGGACCAATTAGGTCCATGGCCACGCGCACCGATACTCACGATATTGGCTTCATCCTGCAGCCATCATTTCGTCGAGACTGGGAGTTAACATCTAACCGAGAGAGCCTCGATATTCTCTGTACGGGGGCGCGGAACCTGGCAAGTCGCTTCGTGCCCTCTGTCGGTGCAATCCGCAGCTGGGATGAATTGCATCAGGCAGATGTGGATATCATCAGTCTCGAGGACGATTGTCTGGTTATCGTCGACAGCATGATGAACCTTGATTTGCTCTACTATGCATCGGCGCATCTGGGCACCTCTGAACTCGCGGATATCGCAACGACCCACGCAAGAACCGTTATAAAATCTCTCCTACGACCTGAGTCACCTTCAGATAAAGGGAATCAATCCCAAGGACAGCTATACTCAACCTACCACGTCGTTAACTTCAGTCCCAAGACGGGCGAAATCAAACAGCACCGCACGGCGCAGGGGTACCACAGGGACTCGACCTGGGCGCGCGGTCAGGCATGGGGTATATACGGGTTTGCGCAGACGTACACCTGGACTAAGAACAGGGAGTTCCTGGATGTTGCGTGCGGACTCGCGGAGTATTTTATTTACCGACTCGAAACATCGCCCTCATGTGTGGAACGGCCGTCACCCTCCGTAGAAGGACGGAAAATCGGTCGCTATGTCCCAGTCTGGGACTTTGACGCGCCCATTGAGAACAAGGGTAATGCGCTGCGCGATTCTTCGGCTGGCGTTATTGCTGCGAATGGGATGCTGCTTCTCTCGCAGGCGCTGGCTGGTTCTTTGATCGGCGACACCGAGCGAGCTGAGCGATATCGCGGCTATGCATTCCGTATCGTAACTGATACAATTGAGTTCTCCCTGGCGCAGGAAAAGGCAAAGTTCCTGCACAGGGAGGACGACTCTGGGTCTGGGTCTGAAGGAGTCCAAGTGCAAGATGTCGTCCCCGGTCAACGTTTCGACGCGATACTCAAAAACGCGACGGCAAACCATAACGCGCAGGACCATGACCGGTACAGCGATCATGGCCTTGTCTATGCGGATTATTATCTGCTGGAATTTGGGAATCGGCTGTTAAGGATGGGATTGGTTTAGGGTTAGGGCTGTAACCCTCAGTCAAGCTGGCAGCCACTGCAATGTACAGGAACAAATCTTACAACGCCCAAGGTGCAACGTATATTCAGTATGGAAAACCTCTAGATATCCAGAATGATAGCATCACGTCCATTTCTCTCAGATATCCCGTTAAACTGGATGACTGGCACGTCCATCCATTTCTGTTGGATCCCGTCAGCTTTTCGCTCGTCCAACTGCATATCTTTAAATCGCTGTGACGAGGCAGCAAAAACTCTCATTATCAGAAAAATCTCTTCACCAGGCCCAAGGTCAAATATTTCTACCTTTGCCACCGGGATTAACGTCCGTTGGGACATGAGATTCGTGTTCGAATCGGGCTTCAAGGCTTCATGTTCAACTGCCACTGTCGCAGGGGCAAAGTCATTGGATCTAGATCCCGTATTGCGACGCGTCGTCGATGAAACTATCCCACTAGCACCGGCCTTAGAGGAAACCAAGACTCTAGAGCCAGATGCATAGACGCCCTCGGTTTCAGTACCTTTGAAATTTTCGTCTGAAAGTAGGGGTAGAACCTTCATCTTCCGATCAGAAGGAACGCGGTCAATCGCAAACCCTCCCTCAGCCAAATGCAAATTCTTTAATTGACCCTCCCCGGTAACTTGAATCCGATGAACCCTAACATGCCAATCCGGCCACCTCGCCGTTGGCGGAATAAGGCACGTATCAACAATAACCTGCCCATCACCCCACGGCTTCCACTGCACCTTCGCAACTGGCACACCTTCATCCTGCACAGCTGCGGTAGCAAACGTCGCCTCAGAGCACTTCCACTTTCCGGCCCACGTCTCACATCCATCTCGACTAAGGAGGAGTGCATTATCCGGCGCAATCTGTTGGATCAGCGGGCCAGTGGGTACACTGAACCCAAACTGTGACGAGTAGGCGAACTTGCAGTATTTCGCTGCCGAGGCTTTCATGGGCCAGGCGACGAATTGACCGGCCGAGAGCATGAAGTGGTGCGAGCCTTTCGGGTGGTTGCAGAGGATTTGTGTCGGTTGGGGAAGGAGTTTGATTGGGGACTGAAGTTGGAGGTCGTGTAGGTAGGGTTGTTCAGGGCAGGCCCAGAACGGATGATTCGATTCGAGTGCGAGAGGGACTAAGGACTTTAGCGCCCAGTAGACGGATTGGGGCGAGTTGTAGTCTTCGGCCATGTACATGTTCCTGACATAGAGCTGTTAGGTATACCTCTAAGGTTATGTGATGTGATGATATCCCAGGGGGCGACGTACGAATAGAGATAGCCAATGTTCATCACCCCGTCAACATGGAAGATGTCGTTTGAGCGTGCTGCCCACCACCGTAAGTGACGCAAAAGGAATCCCTTGACTGAACCGGGTGAGTCCAAGGGCGCCGGCATACCCGGGACATCTGTGACCGCAAGCGCCGCGAAGAAACCTGCGCATGCGAAGCGGTATGTCAGAGATCGGCCAAATGGGATAGCGGCCCCTACGTGACTGAATCAGTTCTGGGCTATTCTGTTGGTGGTCGGAATAGATCTTACCATCTCCATCAAAATACCGCCAAAAGTCCTGCCCAAATTCCCTCGCCTGCCGTCTGTACTTCTCTACACGCTCTGAATCAAGTCCTGCCCCTCCTGCGAATTTGACATAGAGCAATTGGCTAAATTGGATGGCAAAGCTGCCGGAGTAATAGTCCACCTGGCGGCCAGGACCAATTTTGTCATGGCGCCGAGTTTTCACAGCTTCTTCTTCCATCTTGACCTGATGCTGCGCTGTTAACCATGGCCCATCCGCATTCCAACCGTCCCCGAGATAGAAAGAGTCTAGCACCGCAAAGTCCCTCTCCATCTGAACCTTCACCTCATCATACGAAACCCCCGCAACAAGAACCAAAGCGACATTCGCAAAAACGCGGAACCACCGCCAGTTATTCAACGGCATATCCTTCCCATTGATACCGTGCAGCCAGGCAAGTATATTCGCCTGGATTTTCTTTGGCTGAAAATGAAAGAAGTCATCCGGGGCAAACAGGATCGCGACCGCAATGACCTCCGCCTCAACCATCCGCTGGTCGCCGTCGCTAATGGGGCCCCAGTATTCTTCATGCTCGGGATCAGTACCGCTCGCCATGCCATCGATCCATGGCTGGCAAACAACTCGGATTGCATCGGCGTCTGGATGGTTTGGTTCAGACCGGAGTGTATGGAGTAGAGTTGATATCACCCATAGCGGCCGGGCGAATCCCTCTAGTTGCGCCGCTCGCTCGTCGAAATGTGTCCCCGTTGAAACGGGTAGACGGATGAGGGCCTGGCCAGGTGAGAAGTGCGCATGTAGTGGCTGGACAAGAGCGATCGCTGCGTGGATGATATCTGAGCGGGTATGGAGAGGGTTGTCGGAGAAGCTGGGGAGGGGTGGCATATCGTAGATCAGGTTGGTTGTTCAGGTTTCTATTACCACTGAAGCCTTTGTGCTGCAATTTTCAAGCCTTTGCTACGTATCTATTTATCCCGGGACGCAAGTGTTTTTATTGGCGCGAACGGGGATGTCGGGTCCGCAGGACGAGAGATTGGGGTAAATGCAGGTTTGCTGGCATTAACGCAACCAATCAACTCTTGAGATAGGATAGTCTGAGAATGCATGACTGAAAATTGGTAGTTGACCATCTAGAGCTTCACCTACTATAATTTACAATGTCTCATATCAGTGTTTCCCTAAATTCATATCCTTCACTTTCTCATGCCCCATCAGCGGCCCGAGGATATATATCTTAAGCACCTTATATCACACAGTGCGTATTTACTTACTGGGTTTAAAGACATACCTGAACGCAAGATCGAAATCACCTATCGTGTATCGACGAGGCATTTAGCTTCTAATCCATCTCACCTCAAACCTGCCTAGAGTATCCTTCATGCTAGAGTATACCAAGAGTTTACCGACTAGTTTTGTTCTTGAAGAGTGTATCAGAGTTTCCAAGCTTGTCAAGAGTATGACCTTGTGCACCGTACTCATCCTTCGTAGAGCAAGTCGAGGTTGAAATGGTATTGTAGACGATCTGGCGAGATGGTCACATTTTATGTACACTAGAAGAACTGAAGGCCCTTACAAAATTTGAACCAAGACCCAGCGTCCATGGGTCCTTCAGGTCGCTGCGCTAAGAACCTTATACTGTGGATCCGTGATGTCTTTAGACATGGAGACATCATTTTGCAGCCTTCATATCATCAAGCTTGTAAGAAAGGTAAGCTGTCTCATATCTTCGTTGCCAGCGGACATTTCAGCGTCTACTAGCTAGGTAGGCACCACAGCCAATCGCCTAGGAAATCCCACGCAGCCCGGGATTTAGCAGAAGGTTCAGCCGTGCGTAGGGGAAGGATGACAAACTTCCCTGTCATCAGCTTTCTGCCCCACTATTGCGGCTCGATACGTGAACATGTGGAGATCCAAATCCATGATCAGCAATCTGATCTCCTTTTCCGCTTTAGTGCTTACAATCTCGATCCCGCTCCCAGGGTCCCAGGTCAGCTGCGAGATCACTCTGCAGATGTGCCCAAGACAGGATTCGGATCTGACAGGAATTTTGAATACGTCGCATAGCTGGAGAAATGACTCTGTACTCCTCAGCGCCCAAGAGTACCGGACGACCACATCACAACCCTGAGGTTTCCTAATCCAATCCATACGAAGCTGCCTAACGTGATGCTATTCAAGCCACGCTCCACATGAGCCCCCCTGGTTCTGCAGCTGGCAGAAAATGTCTCAAGCCGCTCCTACACTAAGCAAAGTTTAGCTTTGTGATGGTGTTTCTTAGTTCCAGCTATGGCATAAGTGGCGGCGAGCTGGTGGGCCGTTCACTTTTCAAAAAGGAGACATTCCGTCCCTGCAGAATAGTTAAGCAAAAAACTTCAGGGAATCCCCCACCATGCTTCTCCACGCCTTGAGGTCGTTCGTGGCTGCCCTGGCCCTCGGCGCAGCCGCCGTGACAGCGAGCACCCCATCACCTGTCAGCTCCAACAAGCTGATCACCCGCCATCTCACCGAGTACCTGATGCCCTTCGCAACCGCAACCCACGAATTCGCCCGCGTCCCAAACACAAACTTCCTCCTCCTCACCCAAATGTCCGATAGCAAGCTCGTCAAAATCGAGCTCGACCCCGCGACCGAAGAACCCATCGCCTACCACACGTTCCCGATGGGGCAGAACAACGAGTCCATGCTCCACGGCGTCTGGCCATCGACCAAGTACCCGGGTCTCATGTGGCTCTCGCTGCAAGGCGACAACAAGCTCCTCCTCGTGGATCCAGGTCGAAATCTCTCGAGCGCACCGAGCATCAAACATACCATTGACATCCCTAAGCCTGGAAACGGCCCCCACTGCGTCTTCGAGATCGGCGACCGTGTCTGGGCGGGTCTTAAGGAGGCAAGCGAGCAGACGGGCGGGTACTACGTCTTCTCGGCGGACATCAACAACCTCACCTCCACAAAGCCCGAAAACACCCTCTACCCCTGCCTCAACAGCCCCGTCTTCATCGCCGAAGAGCCCGCGTCGGGCCTCATCTACGTAACGCAAGACACCGACTCTTCCATCATGCGCATTGACATCGCAACCGGCGAAACAACACAGCTGCCCGTCCCGCCTGCCGTGGGGAATAATGCCGTCGGCATGATTTCCATTTCCTCTGGGCCCCTCCGCGGCGTCTGGTTTACGCTTGCTGGGAATGCGACCGGCGGAACAGGGACATTCGGACATATCGTGTCCAACGGGACGATGCGCTTCTTCTCGCTGCAGAATGAGAGTCTAGGTGGGAATGCAGGACTTCTCCACATTGCGGATGCTTCACCTAAACATACACACAAGAACGGCACGGCCTGTGCTCCTGCTCCTGAGTCAGACGACAGCCCAGCGCTCTGGCTCCTCTCGACCTCGCTGCTCAGTACGAGTTCGCCAGATGCGCTTATCCGTGTGACGTTCGACGAGACGGGTTCCAGTATCACAGGGGAAGAGTATATATCCATGCAGACGCAGAATGCAATGGTTCATAGGATTCTTACCCTGGGGAGGTCGGTCTTCGTTTCGGAGTTGAACACGTTTACACTGGCGCAGCTGAAGTACCATAATACGGTTGCTGGCCAGTGGTTGCCCGCTGAGATTGCCAGTGGGGAGAATGTTTATGCTGTGACTGGGTAGGGAGGGGGTCTGGGCGGCTTCGAGCCTTATCTAAGGCTATGATGCTTGGTTAGTACCCTCTTTATGAAAGCTGTGGCCATGCCAGTGCATATGGTAGCCAGAGTCTTATAATTATGATATATACTTAGAGCTACCGGCCGGGCTATGAATTCACCTTGCAGCTGCAAGTCAGAAATGAGGTGACGGCCGTATATAGGATTATAATACCATTTCTCAAGCCAATGTGTAGTTTCTGTTATTATTAGTGCACATTGAGGCTGTTATCTAGGAGATATAAACAAAAATATCCCTCAAACCCAGCACCTTATCCAATAAATACGTATGTGCACATCGAAGCCAACCCCCAACCAGTCCACTACACAAACCAGCTAAACCCAAAAGTTCCCCCCCGGCGACATCAGATCTAGCAAGCGCACCATAACTCCCACGAGGGCCTTCCTCCTTGGTACCTGCTCTGCACATGCATCGTCGACAATATACTGAATGCACATCTCCCTACTGGTACTCAGGCTACCTTGCGTGCCCCCGCCACTAGCATTCAAATTAGAACCCCCCTGTCCCGGTGGATTATTCATTTCCGTGTCCGTAAGCCGACTCAGATCCCGAAACACCGAGTCCAGCGCCTCAAAAAGCCGGTGCGCAACGATATCGCGGCGGCTGCAGAAGGTTAGAACTGTGAGACATGTGTCAACGTGCGTGAAGATGTCGCCCATGCTGTCTATCTGCTCAGATGGAGAGGAGGCGTAGCGCCGGCATGCGGAAAAGAGGAGGACAATGCAGGCATCGAAGACGGAGCGGCTGGTTTACTTGTTAATCACCTCATCTCATATGTATAGGGTAGGGTTGTTTGAGACGAACATTACAAGCCAACACCGCGTCATGGTCGCCGTCTCTCGGAAGAGCAGGGAGACGATACCCGCCAGCTGCACCGCGAACGTCATATGTGCATCGAGCGTCTGGCTGGGAACCTGGGCAAACAATCTCTCTATGAAGTTCTCATCTGCCTCGGGACCCCGGTGCGAGACATAACTCGCCTTGATAAGCTGACAGTGCAACTGAAGCCTCATATCAATGTACAGTATGTGCATGAGGTAGAGTGCACGCTCTTGCAGAATCGTCACGCTTCTTTTGCCGTCATCGCGAGTTAGTGCGTCGAGGTGCAGATCTGGAGGGAGGTTGTGGTGCCAGGTGTTGAGGCGCGAGGAGAGGGTGTCGGCATGCGACCAGTAGGTTGCGCCGTGGGCGGCGATCTCGTCTTGGCTGCCGGACGCCAGCAGCGTGAGTTTTGTCATGTGCGATTGGATCAGGCGGGTTGTTAGGGCGCTGCTGGATGCGGTTGTGGGAGAGGTGGTTAGGGGGATGGTGTAGTGGACCTGGAAGGTTGCTGTTAGGGGTATGCTGCTGGTGCATGGGGAATAAAGATGTATGAAGGAGGGCTGACTAGATCAATCTCGCTCTTCTTGAGACAGTTACGGTATCCGAGGGAGTATGAGAGCCATCTGTAATGTTAGTATTATGGTAATTATCTCTGGGTGCGTGGTGCAGGTAGCGAACCCTTCTAGAAATACCAATGTCTGCAATGTTCGTCTATACTCGTCCTCTTCAGTGTCCCTCTCGTTTGCACCACCCTTCTGCAAGTCCGCTTCCATCTTCCCCCTCGCAAGATTCAACGCAGATACTGTACATAGTCAGCTCCACCCAAACTGAAATACAGTACCTAAGTATCAACATCTCCATACCAATAAGCAGCCTCGCACTCGAACTCTTATCCATAATCGAGCTCATACAAAGACAGATAAAGATCCTCATGCCCTGAATCGCATCGGCTTCAATCGCCTCATTTAATCCCGTCGAGGCCAGATAGAAGTAAACGGCTCTCGCCTCGCCAGGGATCTCGTCAACCTTGTAACTGCTCCCTATAGCCGCCAGTGCACAAAGCTCACAGAGATCTTGCGCCGAAGCATTGTCATCGTGATATACCCTCTCAAGCAACTGCGTTGCCTTCTCCGCCGTCATCACGTAGAATAGTGTCGCGGCGCACTGGAAAAATGCATCTAGTGCCTGCTGCGTTATCCGTTTCTCGGGGAGCCTGTCGGGGCCACGGCCCTCACCACAGTAAGTGTATCCCGCTCGCGGCTCGCGAGAGCCAGGTAAAGGCTGTGTCATAGTAGCAGTAGCCGCAGTCGCAGTAGCAGCATAGAACATATGCTCGAGCTCCATCTCCCCCGACGGTATCTGCATGGGCATCGACGGCTGCAGGACGGCGGGCGTACCACTCGAGCCCGTCAAAATAGACGTTGAAGCCGATGCCGTTGCCGACGCACTGCCCCCGACCTCAGTCCGTAGGCTCTCCTGCACACCCTGCTGTAGTCCCGGCCCTCGCGCACCCGCTAGAATACCATGGTCAATGAATGGAACAGGCTGCTGCACCGCCGCGTCTGCCTGATTACAGCTTAGCTGCCGCACCAACTGCTCGAGGTACGCGTTCCGCTGCTGCAAGGCTTGGATCTGCGCGCGGAAGTTCTCTCGGCTCCGCCGGTCAAAGCCCGAGTATGTGCATTCTGTTTGGAGGCTTTGGCAGCGGGGGCAGGGTCGCGCGCCGTTGCACTGGAGTCATGGTGTTAGTTGATAGCCTGCCCTAGTTGAGGATCGTACTATAGATGACGGAAGGAACCTGAGAAACGAGTACGTACCTTCTTCCGCAGCGCGCGACATTTATCGCATGCCCTCGTTGACTTCGTGATCTGGCTTTTCCTCCCGCTGGGGTTTGGATCTGGGTCTGGGGGACCGTATCTAGGCGCGAGAGGCTGATGCCTCCAAGTGGTCATAATGGGCTTCGCTATGATGGACTATACCTAGGATCTGATAGGTTAGTGGTGGCGGAAGAGTTATCCGACCGTGCAGTATCCAGTCAAAGTGCTTCTGATATTAGTTGTGGTGGTAACTTGTTTGAGCTTCGCAGCGTACGTAACAGGAGATGGCGGGTTTAGTTGTTCCTGTGGGACATAAGCCGTTGGATCTATCGATCTGAGTGTCGCTAGGGAAGTAATGGAAGTTTCATTCCGAATCCTCAGGATGCTAGATTGCCCCTCCTCAACGTGACAACCCCCGCAATGAGTTCGTGGGACAGATCCTCCTGACGGTCAGCAAGTTGTGTAAAGATGATGGAAGTGGCGTTCAATCAGCTTGTTCTGTGCAACCAGCAAACAATCGGAACCCGCAGCCATCGATAATGCTCAATTCTAGCCCTTCAAATGATATTATGGGCGAGATACATGTGAATGGATGTGGCCTTCAATCGTAGTGAGAAAGGGTAGCTTTATGAATATATAGAAATCAAAGAGATTTATAGTGCGGATTGATCATACAATACAGTAGCCCTAGCGAGAACGATGTATGTAAGAGCCACGATTTTGGATTGCATACTGTCAGTATGGTCCCATTCTACCTAGGTACTATGGTACGTATGATACGTAATATGCAGGGGTTTACGGATGGGACGCAAGTGATAGGCTCGGGATTGGGGCCCGGGTCGACGTCTGCGCCCGTGGCATGGTTAGGTACTCGGTTTTTCTGCGCTCACCGTGGTCTATATTTAGGGGATTGGGATCGAGGGCACCGGGCTCCAATTAGCCCCGTGGCGTTCCGGTTGGGCTATATGTTTGATTGATATGCGCTGGCATCTTTTTGTATATCCACGTCACTCTGCCTATTATGGTAGGTTTGATTCATGTACTCAATGCACTGTCCCATACCCCTTGACTGGTAGAGACACGATTACTATGGCCCCAGACTTCGGATCAGACCCACGACCTAGTTGATCCATCATAGTTGACACGGCAGACTCTGCGCATTCGTAAGTATCTGGATACACTGGTATACCAGGACTACCCCAAATCTATCATCACTACCGACTTCGCCTTTCTTGTCCGTGTGTCGTTCATTAGCTTGCGTGATAATCTCATCCCTAAACTCCTTCGCAAGGTCAACAGCATTCCGATACGCAGTTATACCCTCCCGATAAGTGACCTGGGCTTTATCCAACGACTAGTTCCCCACCTGCGTCATCACATAGTCAGTAGGGCGGTCCTCGCTCTTTGGTCTCACAGGATGCGTCGAGTAAATACCAAGAGTTCCCTTGTGATATGTGCATGTTAATGTATAAGCTTTGTTGCCATATATCGGCTCAATTCCACCCTCATTCCCGAACTGCTGCAGGGGGTGCATGGCTCTTGCGCCCAGCGCGCCGTTGTAACAAGCCCGGCGTGTCGCTGCGGCCTGAGCCGTTGTGACCGTTTGTCTCGAGGAAGAAGTTTGGCGCTACTATATCATCCGTGTCAGGGACTTGGACCGGCACGATTAGAGTATGTAGCCGCGTTAGTATGGAGGGCTCTAGTTGGATGGATCGCGCGCCATGGCATATACCAGGTCTAGCCATGGGCAAAGTACCGTCAGTCAGAGGGGCGAAGTTGTTAGATTGGATTCCGACAGCTCTTTCCGAGGATGTGGAAGGCTCTTACTCCCCGTCGAGGATGGGCATAATGTCTCTAATAACTGCCTCTGTATTGAAGGCCCTGTTATTAAGCCAGACGAAGTCCTTGAATTCGCTTCTCAGAGAACTTGATCCAGGAAAATCGGGACGAAGGGTCTGTGACCTTTCCTGGACCTCGTCTAGATTCTCTGGTCTCGAAAGCTTCGTACCATCGGGGTAGGCGGATAATGGTAGGGAAATGCCATAGTTAGTGAGATGATCCTCGAAATGTTGGTCATAAACGGTTGAACCCCTCGCATTTAGGGTAGTTTTAGTGTCGATTGAGCTAAGGCTTTTCGAGCTAGAACTAGTAGGGTCAATGGAATATAAACAGAAGTCGTCTGGGGCAGGATGCTGTAGGTACTTGTGAGTTTGTGAAAAAACAAGGTTACTGGAAAAAGACTGACTCTTCTGAGATTAGATAGATCCGGTCCTCCACCGTGTGAACGTCTCTTTACCCCATTCAAACACGACGTAGGGCAGTTACGGCGGAAATCAGGTGCAAAGGTATAAGGGCTGGAAACCGGACGCTGATCTGTTACTGGAGGTGTGAGTTTATTCCTTCTGTTAGCTTCTCGTAAAACACTCTTAGTTAGTCAAAGTTTAGTGAGGTTATCCCAGAATGATGGTGGAGGATGAAAAGCGCGGCGCTTTTGTCTTGGACGCTGGTGCTTGAAGGACGGCATTTATAGATTGATAACTGACAAAGTGTTCTCAAGATTATAGATATATGCTCCACGATGAACTTATATATTGCCTAGAATAACATGATTACGGTTCCTTCCACTCTCAAAGGGAACAATGAGGATAGCGGGTATGATTAACAGAAAACATAACCCCCCCTTGATTGATTCATCTGCTCTAAATTCTAGGCATATTGCGTTTCATACACGTCCCATGATACAGAATCTGCATATAGACAAGACTCAGTGAGGATAGTATAGGTTTTTAAAGCAGTTAGGGATGACGATGTAGCAGAACGAATGTGACGTGCAGAGACTGTTTACCATACCTAACAGGATTTACGTATGCAAATACGCTGATGTAGCTCCATGTTGTGATAGTGGTGATATATAAAATACAAGTGACATTGGAATGGTTTCAGAAGTGGCGTCTTTGTCAGAAGGAGCTGCTATAGAATCAATATTATTCAAGACTCGCTCCCTTTCAGACAACAGCATGTTTCACCTGTGAAGCTGTATCGCATGAGTACTCAAGTGGGTATCCAGTCGCTGGTAAAGCTACGGAGGTATATGTTAGGAAAGTCTTGCTTTATATACTAAAGCTAAAAGAAAGTCCTTCCACGCTATCTTTCTAGGCGGATGCCCAATCACGAGCTCTAGAGTTATACTGGAAATCTTTTTTTGCATAAACCATGTACGCGGACCAAGATGGTTCTGGATTTAAGAGGTATTATACCAGGCCTTTTAAACTGCTCTAAATATCAAGCACTCCGATGAGTATTTACTCAGTGCAGATTATGTAGATAAACTCACGAATCAGAATGATCAGGTTCCGGTGTATCTAATGATCGCGCTGGCATATAAAGATTAGCAGTACTAAGCAGCACTGGGTTTAAACAATTTCGCCCCGGACGGATTATGGAAAAATAAGTGATAGCTTTTGTTGGAGTGAATTCAAGTTCTACCTTTACCTACTAGGGTATTGTTTTTTGTCTTCTGCAACTGGTAGGCCCAGGGCCTCAATCGCTACAACACCATATCGGTTGCGTGGCCTTGATTCACCGAAATATTTTGCAGCACAGAGGCAGTGCTTCTGGTCTCTTTGCGACCGATGGTCGAGGCGTGCCCGACGACATAGAACACGAGGGGTGACTAGCCCCAGACATGTGAGCTTTCTTTGTCCCGCGGTCCGGGGCCATCGTCATGACTTTCTTGCCCGCTCGATATCTGTCCCATTCCAAATCCGTTTCGTTATTTAGAGTTATGAATACAGATATTCCTCATTGTATTAGCAGTTAATGCATTTCAATTACCTGTTTTTGGCATTGCAGTGGTATCTTCGGTTCCGGCTCGCCGGGCTCTTGTCTCGGAGCGGTTCTATATGTTGCCCAGCGGCCCGGTTACCAGTGGTTGTTCAGTCAGATGGAGGTCCAGCCCGCGGATGAAGTGGATTCCTGGTATCATATTTCTTTGTGTAAATCTCGCAGGCTTCCCGTGAACTCCGATCGATGACTTGGTAGGTCCCCACCCCGCTGATGCCCGGCAAGTCTTCGTTCCTGGCGGAAGAGGGGCAATGGGCTGGGTTTGGGATTGTCCCCGGTCCGGTATCTGCAGATGGCTGGTAGATAGATTCTAGGAATGTAATTCAAGCAGGCCTGGGAGCAATTTAGTATGGTGCATGGCTTATAGACGTCCCAGAATGCCTGGTGCTGCTTGCGAGCAACCATCAGCATGGGTAGCACCCATTCTTCATCATTTAACCTGAGATGACGGTTGCATTAGACTGGTCCGGATGGTTGTGGGCTAAAGAGCTGCTGTCTACTGAGCTTCACATGGGCTGTTGACAGAGAACCGGTTCTGGTTTGGAACATGGTACGCAAGCTGACAGTGAACCTAGGGATACACGGGCTAATATTCTTTACAACAAAGACAACAGTAGGTGGTAAATCACCGGGCACATCGAGGCTCAAACCTTGTGAGCCTCCATCACGGATTCAGTCAGCTCGAGGTACCTTGGCCCAAGCTATATGAGGCCGGCCCGTGGGCAATTCGGGGCCACCTTCTAGAGTTCCAACCTTTTACCACCGATCAAACTTGTTCTACACTTTTATCGGTACGCAAGCCAAAGCAAATCTCACCAAGTGCAAGCAATCCAGCATGCCCTCCAAGTACAACGTCAGCGAGGAGATTGAGGTTACTGTTGGTGATGGTCGCTACGGGTTGATTCCGGAGAAAAAGGTACGTAATACCGCAGGAGCCACGAGCAAGGGCATCATCTGCCGTAATTGCTAACTATAAATACTAGAACTTTCTTCCTGGCGTACTCCCCGATGCTAATGAGCCTGCCCTTGCACTCATGTACAGCGGAGGCGACCGCGAGGAGCGTCTTCTCGTTGTGGTGTCCGTGATCGGGGCCCCTGGCACGGATCTACTTCTTGTGGACTAGGTTGAGTAGGGCATGGTTGGGGCTGGCTTGTGTACTACGATTAAGACTGGGAGTGTTGCGTTCTGAGACCGGGGTTGACTCTGGATTGAGGTCTCAGTATAATCTACCGGTGTAAGGGTTCCAGAGTGACCCCCACTCCGGGGGAATCGGAAATATACTACCTCAGGTGGTACCGTACCATTAGGACATCTGTCGAAAGACCTTTGCTCCCCGATATGATGGTCGTATTAGGAAAAATCCATTTATGGATGTTAACATGAACGCGTATTTTTATCTCTTGCCTTTCGGTGCTACTCACGGAATCTTCAAGGTGTTACCATATATTTTAGACGCATTCAGAGCGGGTTGCTAGCCCCTCCAGGCGCCCGAACATCTTAGCTACCACATAGAGTGAACCCATCACTTAACATTCTGTGGCTGTAGGAGACCTCAGGCTTCGCCCACCCCGGATTTGCCATCCATGACGATCGGCCGGGTCCAGCCCTAAATGCTATGGTTGGTACCTACCTAGGTAGGGTAAATACCAAGTACTCGCCTCCGTCCCCGCTCTGTGAAGATAGAATACGCATTTCGAGGTTGGTAATTACAGAATTTTGACGATGAAGGATTCATCTAGGCTATTTGTATCTTCGTGGTACTAACAGATATGTTAGAGGCACTAATTTGGAAGAACCATCAATTGGACGCACCCGAGCAATGAAATCTCATCACATCGACAAAGCAGTATCTTGATCAACTACCATGATTCGCTGGTCTGCGTCCGGCGAAGGCTTTATCTAGCAAAAGACCATAGTATGGTGGTAAGGAATTCGTTTCTAAGAAAGTCCACCTGGAATACGATGCACGGTTAGGACTCAGAACAGTATAGCTAAGCTGGATCTCGAATACTGTAGGTGGAAGCAAGGACAAACACTAAACATCTACAAGTAACTCGTCCCCGCTCTGCAGCGACTGCCCGAACCCTCTTCCATCGTTCTCGCTCTGCCGCTCTCCAGCAAGCGCCGAACTAACGACACCGCTGAGTACAAGCAGCACACCAAGAACGGCCTAGACAACACCTGTATTAGCCAGTTGCCCTGCGCCAAGAGCTGCGGTATACTCTAGGTATGATAGTCTTACCTGGACGTTGAGATGATGCCGGCTAACCGGCGACACCAACGGCAACGTAATCGCCAACGCAAAGCCCACCCCTGCGCATAGTTCTTCGTCGCTGTGATCGTGAGCCCCACGCACCACGCAACCAAGAAGCCGCCTGCAACCTGAAGGGCGAGATAGACGACCACAAACGCGTCAAGCCCGTGGAAGAACGCGGCAATGCTGAGCTGGTCCGGGGGTCCACCTCGATCGTGTACCTGCCAGCAGGAGTACAGGAGCGCGAAGAAGAGACTGCATGCCGCGAGTTCGATGTTGCAGATTAGGAAGGACCCGGTGCGCTTAAGCGATCTTTCTACGCCGATACCCCCCAGCGCGACGCAGATTCCGGCGAGGGCCATGGACGATATACCGCGGATGGTATCTGTGCCTTTGGTCCCTTAAACCGCGGGTATCTTTGAGGATGGGACGTTGGGGTTGCTGGCTGTGGAGATCTGGCATAGAATAATCCCTGCTGTCATTGAAAGGACACAGAGCCAGCCTTTTACTGAATATCTCTGCTTTAGGATTAGACTTGCGAATAGGGGGGCTAGAATGACTTTAAGCTGGGATAGCGCGAGGTAGGGAATTAGGTCGAGGTAGTACGCGCCCATGCTCTGGAGGATGGTTGCGAGGGTGTATAGGAGTGCTGGAAGAGCGGTGTCGCGTGTGATTGTCAGATACCCCAATCTCCGACTTGCGGGGATGTCTGTGGGTTTGCGGGAGTCGCGTACAGGAGGGTAGCCATGGCAAATATAGAAGAGGGCAGATGATATTGTGAGCTTCGCAGATTCAACCAGGAGAATCCCGGCTAGGGGGTTGAATCGTGCTGTTCCTGCAGAGCTTGAGTGCACGCCGTGTTGGAGCTGGCGGTATTTGGTTATTCCTAACTATATGAACTGTCCACGAGGGGTATGTACGGTGAGCATACATACCGTTACTGATGAGAGATTCTGGATGGCCAGCTGGAGAGATGACGTGCATTAGCCAAATCAACATATGCAGAGTCCGAGGAAGGCTGGTGGGCTTTTACGAGGAGCAGAGCTGTGAAAGGCAACTTCTTCGCTCTGGGAATTTTGGCACTGGCATCAATATGCTCCATGCTGATTGTCCGGGGGGATATTGAGAGTTTCCGCACCGCAGGTGAGGCGGGCTCGAAACAGCCAGAGGCGGACATCTAAGCATGAAAAGGACAACCACGAACTCCGGCACATTGCCCGACATAAGGTATGATGTGTTCCAGAACCGGTCTTGCTCCGATCAGGTAGACACATAAAAAGTTCCATTTAGGGCTTGGGTGGAGCCGATGGGACGTCTCCTGCGCCTGGGACCTGGGTTCCGAGAATCTCCCCGATCCCGATTCTGATAATACCTAGACTGGGTATTATTAGGGACATGCGGTGCTTACTGGGTAATCCACAGCTGGAATCAAGAACAGCCTGGCGGAGAGTGGCTTTGTTGAATGTCTGAATCGAACCAGGCGCCTTAAGGGCTACCGGTAATATGGGTATGGCCGGACCGAGCATTTGAGGGACTAAAGGGGTGGGGAAAGCTTGTCCAGGCTGGTTTGATTGCACCAAAGTCTAGGCAGCAGTGCAATGGAACTTATATGCTATCAACACGGCGGTCTAGACTGTCCCAGGTATCTGCACCTGCTCTACCGCCTGCACCGCCATGGCTTGGATAAGGCCGGTGGCCTTGTTCTTCATTCTATGTCTGGCCCTCACTCCCTACACAGTCCCTTTCCTGCCAACGATATACTCCCTGCTCCGACTACCCTTCGTCTGGAGGAGCTCCGCCGCACAATCCCTGATCTCGCAGGAACACGATGGCTTCGACTTGACATTCTCCAACTACAGCACAAACTACTGGACATCCGGATCCGGCTTCACGCCCTCAGTCCCTGCAAAGCTTCACCACATCCATCTGGGCTCCCATTCGATTCCTAAGGAATGGCAAGCCGCCAGAGCCCAGTGCCTCTCGCAGCATGAATCCTGGGAAACCTTCCTCTGGGACGACAAGACAGCGTCGCAGTTCGTGCGCGAGCACTTTCCCCATCTCTACGGCATGTGGACCGCGTACCCGTATACCGTGTAGAGGGTCGATGCGCTGCGCTACATGATTCTTCAAGTCTATGGGGGTATGCTTCCCCTCCCCGCGCAAGCCCAGCCTCCCTGGTCGTTACAACGTACTAAATCCTACTCAACTTCCAGGCGCCATCCTCGACTACGACCTAGCATGCAAACGCCCCCTCGAGCCACTTCGGCGCTTCGAGTTCGTTGCGCCCGCTGCCCGCCCAACAGGTTTCTCCGTTGGCATGATGCTCTCCGCCCCGGGTACCTCGTTCGCGACGAGTCTGGTGGAAAATCTCCCGCGCTTCAACCGGCGCTGGCTGCTTCTGCCCTATGCGACTGTGATGTTCAATACGGGGTGTCATTATGCGTCGTAAGCTGTCTCCCATGTTCTTATCTAGTAAAATACATTATGGAAATTGACCCGAGATATTCTACCCATAGTGCAGGACCATTCTCACCCTTCAGCGAAACCGCACGAATATCCGGATCCTGGGCGGGACGGCGGAGCATCCAACGCTGCACATGCTCAATGGGGTTGTTGACACGCCGCTTTTCAGACATCTGGGCTCGTCATGGCATAGTAGTGACGGGCGAGTTCTTGGGATGATGAGAGGCTGGGGAGGACGGGGGACGCTTTTGCTGCCGGTTTATGTTTTACTAGCCAGCTTCCTGGCTACGGTGGTGGTTTGTTGGTGAGGGAGACTAAATATGCATAGCCCTAGTTCGGCGAGGGCGCATCGTTCAGAAGAAACGAACCATCCCGTGGACTGCCGTCGAACAATGGTTCTCCCACAAGACGTTCTTTGACAGGGCGATGGCTGGATCTGTAGATAGTTGTATTATATATAGGTATATAAAAGGTTACTGCTAAACAGAATGTATATATCTACTTTCATCTGCAGCTTGTATCTCATACAACGGTGTCAGGGCACGCGTATATCATAACGCGCCATTCACGGACGAGCCTGGAGAAAAACTTAGCTATACTGTCCTCCCCAGCGTATTAAACTACATATATCGACTAACCACCAGATACAGCACCCGATCCCACGAGAACTGGCTCTCATGCTGGGCAAACGCGTTCCGTGACTGTAGATACGTGCGCCACGGGCTGACGATAAGCGCCGTATCCCGCTACGAGTACATACTCGCACATTGCTCTGGCGAGAACAAAATCCCCGTCAGGATACGCCATGCAGAGGGCAGTGCGCTGGGGAGAAGGTCCAGGAGCGACGAATACTTGCGGAGCAATGCTGTGCTCTGCAGGGCGAATGCGTCGGGGGCATTAGGTGTTGATTTCACGTAGCTCCTATACGACATGAAACCTACAGTCAGCAGGGTTGAGGCAGGCAGAGCGGGACATGAAGAGATAGTTGAGCCTACCTTACAGCAGCGCTGACGGCGCGGTGGTTGATATGCCCGGAGATGCCGCCGTGGTCGAAGGTGAGGATCTAGTGCCACCCGATTAGATTGGCAAGAAGTATGTGACTGTACGATGTCCATGGCAAATCAGGCTCCCACGCGCCCAGGTACGGCTGAATAGCCTCCGTGAGCAATGTCTCATCCCACCACACCTTCGGGTTATCCTGGAGCAAGGGGTCGTGGAGAACGAGGCAGCGGTCATGCGGGATATCCAGTGCTGCGCAGCTGCGGTGGAGCTCAGCCTCGCGGCGATCGCCTAGGCCATTGTAGTCTCCTGATGGGGTGATTGTTAGCGAGATGCATTAATTGGTTGGTACCGAGTAAGCAACAGGCTCACCCGAGGAAATGACCAAGAGCGACCGGGTCACGCGCGGGCTCTGGGCGTGATAGAGAATGCTGGGGCTGAAGAAGAGGGTTTCGTCGTCCGGGTGAGCGGTGATAAGCACGATGTTGCGCGCGTCGCGAAGAGAAGCCGGTATGAGACATGCGCTGTTGGCGAGAGGGTACGCCAGAAGCCAGTATAGGCAGAGAACGGCGGCGGCGAGCGCACCGGTCGCGTACGTCGCAATGCGCAGCAGGTGTCGAGGTCAAGCCTGACAGCCAGTTCGTTTGACGAGACGAGTTAGCAGGATCATGCTGCCTGTGTGAATGTGACGGGGACGACGTAAAGGTGACCTCGGGGGCAGGACAATTCATTCCGTGCTGCCATTAGGCATGGCGTGGTTTTGCCCGCGGATCCCGACGTTGCCAACTTGTATCTAGGCAGCAGGGCTACAGGATGTGGGCTGAAAATCCTGATCATAGATATTAATATTGTCTGGAAATACGACTGCCTACCATAGCGTGGCGGAGAATGCCGATAGCCCTAACTCGGGACGAGCCTCGCCGTCTCATGGGGATTATTTGTAAGATTTCACCATTCCTTACGCAATAAGAAAACCCTAAAACTGAACTAGCGATGCTTAAATTTGCAAACGAACTTTCTCATCGAGCAATGTACGCTACATTCACTGCTGCCTGCGAAATTGGGGCTGCCTCGAACCCATCCTGTCCAGGCACCCTATCCTCAACCAGGAGCTCCATGCCCCGCCGTCCACAGAACCCATCGTTGCCTGCCATGCGCTCCACCGCGGTAAAGTCGCCTCGACCCTGTCCATTTCTATCCATCGTCCAAACCGTATTGCGGACCGCCTGCCCAGGCACTTCCCCCCGCCTTGGATTGATCCCGGGGTATCCAAATAGACCACTAAACAAGCTATGGGCAAGCGGATAAAGGCGCTCAAAGCGACGCGTGGTCCAGAGCCAACTATGAGTTCGCGCATCATATGCCACACGAATGAATGGATTCATGAAGATGCCGGTGTCCGATTCGCGGTGTGTAGACGACTGCCAATCCGACCTTGAGGGCCTTGTTTGGATATCCGCATGCACGAAGCAACACTCCGACGCATCCCAGAACAGCTCGTCCGGCGCTCGAAACCGCACGGCGTCTGGGCCCTGGAAGAATCCCGCATCGAACGCGACCATCCCGCCCCAGCATGACCGCACGCGTACGGCGTCCCTTCCAGCTAGGACATCCGCTCGACTGCGTCCACCCCCTGCGCCCGTGAACCACGGGTATAACGGCAGGCCGATCTCGTATCCCTCTGCATCGCGCGTCGCGTACGTATCGTAGAACTTGAACGGGTTGGTGAAGTCGACTGCGCACGCGGCGCGGTATCGCGCCTTTCCGTGGGCGTGGGCGTGGGCGTTGGTCGCGAAGAGGAGCTGAGCGGCTTCAACTGGGTCGAAGATCACGTCGTTCAGGTAAAGAAGTCTGTCGTAGACAACACCCTGTTCATCCATCTCCTGTAGGGGGAGCAGAGCGGCGTTCCGGACGGCGGCGAGGTAGTCGATGCGCCGGATGCGCTGTTCACTGTCTGGAAGAGTCACTCGCCGGACACGCAGGTTGTCCAGATCCAGCCCGTCTTGAGTGAAAGTTGTGTAGTTGCAAGGGATATTTGATGCCAGGTCTTGTAGAGCTGATTTGCCCTGCGGCCCGCTGTTGTTTTCGTAGATGCTAAGAAAGACATTCTCGCGGCCCAGGTATTCGATCAGACGTAGCACTGCACGGCCACAGTCGCCGCTCGCGATTGTGCCTTCGGGATCGTACAGCACAGCGGCGATGAAGACGGTTTCGTTGAAGGGGTTGCCCGCGCCGTTGGTTTGGTGCTTTGTGGCCGTTTTCATGCGCTCATGCAGGGCCCGGTAGTGTGGCGGAACTTGGTTGTATGACGGGAAGAAGACGGCTGTTATGAGGATGCAGGTGAAAAGGATGAGGAGGATCACGTTGATCGAGCGAACGAGGCGACGGCTTAGCGTGGGATGCGACGATGTGTGCTGTGGGCTCAGTCTCTGCCCCAGCTTTCGATATAGGCGGCTCAGTGGCCACAGCCATGAGTGACGGCGGTACGACCCTCCAGCGTCATCGCGACCAGGGCCCAGGCGATGCTCCTCGTCGAAATCGGGGATTCGTGCGTAGCCAAGCTGGATTGATGACCAGCCATCGAGCTCGTACTCCTCGCCAACTATATAATCAGGTGGCATAGCCGCAACTTGGCCGTAGGAGAAGGTCTAGATTAAATAGAAGCGTACTTGAAAGTAATACCTCTCGTAGAGTAGTATCTACCCTAGTGCGCGTTGACATGGCCGTCACTGTATTGTTGTTGCCTAAAGTATTCTTTCCGGTGTGGGTCTTATTCTACCTAGGTAGACTACCTCACGGTGAGAAGGTCGAGTGTACTATGTAGGAAAGTGAGAGTCAAGTCGATTTAGCAGGCATAAGGCTTAGGAATGATGATGTGATAAACCCCGCTGGAAACACCCTCATACTAATCACCATAACAAATTATGTGGCACCTTACTCCAGTCCCTACACAGTCCAAACACCGTCCTACAGAACTTGCCATACTCAACCGCCAGACTCGTCGTCCTCCAGGATCCCTGCGCATGGTGAGCAAGCCGTGCAGAGGGGTCCATCACCGGCTTGGACCCCATATTCCCGTACCAGCCGCGCCCCGGACTACACGTCCCTATCAGCCCAACCCACATAAAAGAGATGGCAGGGTACATACCTGAATCCCGTTATCGGCAGCACCAACACATCCCCAACCACCTTACTCAGCTCCGAATCCGTTCCCAGCGCCTCCCAGCGCAGTCCGCTCACACTCTCCAGCCACTGCCGCACCGCGATCGTGAATGCAGCCGGGCCAGTCAACTCGAGTGGATCAAAGTAGCCGAGCTCCTTCTGCGCCGGTACCGAAAGCAAATCCCCGCCATGCCGGCCGGCTATCTCTTCCATCGTTGCGACTAGATTGTCCAGAAAGACCCGCAAAATCGGATGGCCCGGCCTGAAGGCAAAGGCCCACTGCGTCAGCTGAATTGGATATGCGTACCCCATGCGCCAGTACATGTCACTTGTTGGCGGGCAGACGGCCCTCAGGCCTACTGTTGCCTTTATGGGCTCCGTTGAGTTGTAGACGATGCCTGTGTCCGAGTCGCTCCATGGCTCCAGGTCCGAGGCTGTGATCCAGTCGCTTGTGGTGCGGAGGGGCTCGGTGTCCATGTCGGCGTACTGCGATGTCCGAGGTGTCAGCTGGGTTCAGCAAAGACGCATAGTTACAGGTATCTGGTACAAAGGACAGGACAACGCACAATCCCACCTATCCATTTCGCAAGAAGCACCCTGAACACATCAGACTGCTCGGCCTTGTTTGGGAACGTGTAGAACAGGCCGCGGAGGTCGGGCTCGAAGTGTTCGATGAACTGCGCGACCCCGTCGTCGTCCCAGAGGAAATATGCCGCGCCATCATCCTGTGCATATTGCAACCACTTCTCTGTTCCGCGCCGCAGTGTTTCGGACCATGTCGAGGGGTTGGTGTTCTTCCACTTTTGGTGCCCAACGAGGGGAATGGACGAGTATGATAGGAAAGGACCTGTTTGTGAAAGTGCCGTTCGATTTTGGACGAGCTCGGCTGCTTCGATGATGTCGCTTGGATAGTCTGCGGTGTCGGCGATCCAGTCCGGGGGTATATACCAGACTTATCAGAAAACAATGTCCGTAGTTAGCAGGGAACACGGCGATTTCTGATACATCCTTTGGTAGTTCAACTAACCTCCACCAGCCCCTTCTCTCGCTTTTCCAGCCACGTACCTGGTCAGTAGCAGGTAGTGAACTGCTGACAGCGGTTGAGGGCCCCGGCTATGGCTAAGCCAGATATACAGGACTTCCACGAAGAGAAGAATACCTGCGAGTTTCTGTACGGCTCGCATGTTGAGTTTCGAGACGATGGCGCTATCTACCCATATGCCCATGACGATCTGTTCTTGGGTATTGTGGGATATGGTTATTGTGCAGCCTAGACCACGGCACTTGCCCGTCTCCACCCGTAGGGCCAGGGCCAAGCTCGGGGCTAGGTCATTTTACTGCACGTAGTAATTAGCTTGGTATCTCTTGGTTTTCGGTTTATTTGGTCGACCCCACTTCTTTTGGGTTCTGCCTGGCTAAGTAGGTAGGTAGGTGTTTCCATCTCCCGGCCATCCCCGTGCGCCCCCACTCGTTGTCATTGTAAATGCGGCAGCCTATAGCTACCTAGGTAGGTAGGAATCACGGAGACTTGTGAGTTTTAGTCTATACTAGGAGGTTTAAGTAACTGGCTAAGTAATTCGCTGCATAGCTTATAACCTGACGCTGAGGAAGGGCTGTTCATAACTTTTACTAAAATGTTATGGATTGATACAAAGTCATGAGGCAGGAAAGTAGGACTAAAGCGATTCATATTCTCTCTGAAGTTCCTTACGTCAAGACCACCTTTCCTTTCGTACACATGGCTGATCTTCTCGCATAACTCCATTCTGCGGGGCCTGTCGGAGGTGAAGTCCATTCTGCTACCGAGTACGTCCTGTTATGTTCGGAATACCCTCGGAAAATTCGGAACACATGCAATAGACCTACCACACCTACCTAGGCTAGTTAGATATGTCTACCCTTAAAAAATAACGGGAAGGTTGTTCCTCATATCCAGAATTAACCTGTAAACTACTCATATATCATAGCATACAGCGCGACCCCCTCCCCACCATCCTCCAGCTCGCCCCTCGCATTAAACTCGCCAAACCCAACGCGGAATTCCTCAACAGTGCGGAACCCAAAGTGCGTGTACACATCGCAACTGTGCCTGTCAACCGCTTCCAGCCAGGCAGGGACCCTGTCTTTCTTCGCCTGCTGTAAGAAGGGCTCCATCAGAGCCCTGACCACACCTGTCCATTCATCCGTTAGCATTTGTATGTAAAGAGTCCTTGTGAACAAGCCATATATACCCTTCTCCTTCCTCTCTGGATCCCGTCCTATCAGATTAAGATACCAGTGTTTTCGTCCCTGTAGGTGCCGCTTCTTGACCTCATCAAGTTTCTCTCCAAAAGCGCGTTCACGAGCGCTTAAGGTGGCTAAACTCTCACTGTCGTCTTTGGCGTGTTTCTGCTTGTCTGGAGGGAACCTCATCTCACAGTCAGTTCTGCTCGTTGTCCAAGGGGTGGTAAGGTACTATCAGCTTACCAGATAGCAACAGCCGCAAAGCCTCCGGCTTCAACGAGCGTGGCGCCCAGCTCAACCTTCTTGCGTACGACTTCGTCAAAGTGACCTCTGACCAGCTCGTATGGAACATTGTTAGGCGGCCATGTAGACTCCGGCGTGCGGAAGAGAAACGACGAGACGACGGAGCTCCTGAAGGAACGCGCGATGATGTCCGCAACAGCAGGGGACTTGGTGGCGACCACGGGAATCGCGCTGAACGGTGACATTTTTACGATAGTTGACAGCAAGATAAACAAATTGTAAATCAAAAGTGTATGCAAAGAAGCACAAGGCGCTTTCAAAAGTCCGCAAAGTTTTTTCATTCTGCCTCGTGCTACGTAAGGACAGCATAATGGGCCCCACAGCGGAGACCCTGCATGATCGATTCGGGTCTGTACCACGCGGGCGGAACCAGTGCCCTGGAACGGGTTCGGAACCGGGATTCCGAGAACCGTGGCTTTATAGGTACTCCGGTCCCTACCTAGAGGGAGCGGCTCTGCAATTCGGCATCCCGAGCTTGATCGGGCTCGCGGGTTTCGCTAAAGATTGTCATGCATCAAGAGCTAGGGACGCTACATAATGCCCAGGTTGGCGACTATCTGTGCATTGTTGCGAAGCTTCTTGGTTATACGTCTTTCTATCTACATCAGCGCACAATGCCTTCAGCTCTGATCTAGATTTTAGTGACCATTAGGGTAGATACCAGACCATCCCTGCAAATAAATCCCTATGCCGTTAAGTTCTGAACAAAAACCGCAAAGTCCGAGGTCATTTCGAGCATAAAGGTCAAGTTTTCCCCCTTGAACATGGAAGAGAAAACAGGAACTGTCACCAAGGGGTTGGTTTGCAAAATTATTATTCTGAGCTGATACCCGGCTTGGTAAACAGATCTATAATATAGGGCTAAAAGAGCTTGACCTAAGACATATCTTTCAATATTTCCGTATTAAATACTGGGAGATATATATACCTGGCTATAGGTAGATCCTAGTTTCAGCATGCAAAGACGTAATGTTTCAACCATGCACCAAGCTCTCTTAGACTTTTGGAAGCCCTCTCGCTTTATAATCCCCGCTCCTTGTATTCTCATCATGTACAGCCTTGACCCGCCCCTCCCTTAGCGCTCTAACAACAGCTTCCTTCCTCGTCAAACTCCCCGCAACAAACCTCGGAACAGCTCCCTTAATCGTAACCCTCACCCCATGTCTATGAAGGGGCGCATAATCATGCGTCGCCCGATGCGTAACCGCGCGATTATCCCAGAACGCAACGGAGTCCTTCTCCCATTTAAAGCGCACCATGTGGTCTTGCGCCGTGTGGATATGCGTGAACAGCAGCTCGAGCAGCTTGTCGGACTCGTAGCGCTTGAGTCCGTCTAGGCGTGTTACGAACCCCGAGTTGAGGTTTAGTACTTTGTACCCTGTTACCGGGTGCGTTGTTACCAGTGGGTGAAGGGTTTCGATTGGACGTTCCGAGGGCGTGCGGGACCAGTGCGTTAGGACGGATTCGTAGACGTGCTGTTTGAGTTCTTAGTATGTTCAGTCTTAAGAAGAATGGGATAGCGGGAGGGCCTACCGCAGAGCTGTGCCATGCGCTCAATGTGTCGGCGAAGGCTTGCAATGGCTTCGAGAGGGTCTCGTACGTGCCGTAGCCGGATATCCTATCGACGATGAGTTAATCCTAGATTATACCTATCATACCGACGGTTATCGTACCAGCTAGTATCGCCTCCAGTAGGCGGTAGCTCATCGATCCGGAGCAGGGAGAACGAGGGCGGATTAGCTTGAAAGCTGCTGTCTGCGTGGAAGTCTGCGAACGGCCACTTGAAGTGCACGTAGGTTGCCCGGAAGTCTCTGCAATGCGTTAGGTCATTGTTCACAATACCTAGGTAGGTATATGAGCTCATAGGGCCGAGGGAGTAACGCACTCTTCCTGTTCCTGGATATTGTTGATAACTGGCTTGCCCTTAGCTTTCTCGTCCTCAGGGTCGGGGAGGAGCTCAGGGACGCCTGGCCTTCTTTGTTAGTGATAGGCTGACTGAGCTGCATGGCTAGGGCTTCCATACCGTAGTAATTGAAAAGATCCCTCTGTTCCTGAGCTGTGATATCCTGGTCCTGGAAGAAGAGCACACCTCTGTGCGCGACTAACAATGCCAGCTCATCTTTTTGTGCGTCCGTTATAGAGGAGAGCTGAAGGCCCGTGATCAGTGTCCCTAGAGAAGGTGTGATGTCGACTCGTTGAACCTCTCCATCACCGAAGAGATGCGGGAGGTCGGGGTTTGCGAACAGCCCACGGTCTTCAGGTACGGCGACCGGGACACGGGGGTCATGGGCGGGGATATGCTCGCCCAGCGGCTTTAGCGGGGGAGCTCGTTGATGTACGGCTGGGATGTCTGGCGTTTCAGGATACTCGATGTCGGTGTATCGGGTATGGCTTAGTTTTGTGACGGGTTGGCCGTCGACGGTTAGGGTTCTCTGTGCCATCTTGACCAATTCAACCTTAGTGATATAATGCAGGTGAAAGTTGGGGCCGAGTACAAGCATAGGTATAAGTAATCCTTTCCGCGGCGTCAACTCGGCCGGAACAGGTGAATCGTTATTTTGCAGGATCTGATGCGATGGCCTAGGAGTCAGGGCTCGACCAATCTGCAGCAATGTATTTATCGATGATGTGCTTCTACTCCAACAATGCATCTTATTCTGGGTGCTGATTAAATAATCTCCGCGCTTCATACGCCACCTAGAAGCGAACCTAGATTCCAAGGCACTGTAGACATGGGCGTTTCTCAACCGCTGCCTATATTGCGTGATAGTAACGGACCTTGCTCCAGCATCCTTGCTCTTTCACTGATCCCCAGTGGTTGCTGATAAATAGGCGAGGAACGTGCCTTTCCGAACCCGGTACCTTTGGAGTAGAATTTTCCACGAACTAAGAACACAATGTCTGCGTCGGAATTTGAAGCAGCTACGGAAGATGGCTTCAAAAATGGCGCCCTGCAGAGCCAGATCGAACCGGTCTCAGAGACTGAGGTCTGCAAGGTGCTATGCTGACACGTGGGGTTGTATAAGCTTCGTGGACCATGCGTTCCAAACCTTCATGTACGCCCTCGTCGGCTGTCTGACGGAAGACGTTGACCAGCTCGAGCGGTACACCGGGTACATGAAGGCTGTCAACACCGGTGGCGCGGCGCTGGGCTATGCGGTGCAGACGAAGTGGAGTATGATGGGTTCTGAGGCCTTACTGTGAGTTTTCTTCTCTCTACCTATGTTATGACATTCATCGAGCTTGTGGTGTTAACTCTGTCTTTTTAGGATTGGTCTTTGGGTTCTCCAGATTGTGCCAACTTGGTTGGTTGTGAGGAAGATACAGAGGTAGGGGCCCGAGCCGGCTACCTATGTAGGTAGCTATGGTATGTACCTAAGGTAGGGTAAAGGGGATTTCGCCTTGATGTCTGCCTTTGTTACTTGAGTTCCCGGCTCAACATACCTAACAGTCTCTCAAGTAATCTATCAGGCCTTATCAGCAGTGGTTGTTTGGCTGTCTGCATTTAAAACCAATGGTACCTAGTACGTACGTGAACTTCAATTACTACAGATAACATTTTACCTATGAATATACGTAACCTATAGTAACCTTCCAATTCGGATACCTAGGTCGTGCCTAATTACTAGAAAACGTCTCAATGCTCAATACAGAAAGCAAGCCTGCACTCTACTCCCTACATTCTTTGAAGTAAAGGTCATCTCTAGTCATAGTGATTCTTCAGTACCTACCTAGGTAGGTATATGAAAATTCAGAGATCAGGACCAAGCCACTCCTCCGCGCACCCCCATCTGCGCGACCGCCATCCCTACAAAGATTAATGCGCCTCAAGTCACTCGAGAACTCCCGCTCATACCGCTGGAACCAATAGATCTACTCAGACTCCAACCTCATCGTCCCACGCCTCTCTCCTCCTCAACTCCAGCCACACATTCTCCCAAAGCAAGGCAGGACCATGCGGTGTAAAGGTAGCCTTTGGCGTAGCCCGTGTGACTTCACACAGTCTTATCTCAAAGGCCATAAACAGCTAAACACGCACAAATGTCAGCAGGGCACCTCGCATACCCCATTATCCCCTCAGAGCCCCGGGGCCAAGGTCAAAACATACCGCAACAGGAACTTTATAAAGCATCATCGTAGCATAATGCTTCCCCAGACAAACCCTCGCTCCGTACCCCCACATGAGGTTATACCTCTCAAAGGTCCTAACCCTTGCCTCATCATCGACTAGCCACCGCTCCGGCACAAACTCCTCTGCGTCTTCCCCGAATACCGTGTGGTCCCGGTGGCTGATCCAGGGATTACACGCTAACTCGGTCCCGGGTGGTATAACGCGGCCGTTTAGAATAACCTCTGGGTCCTGGGCTGTATGTTCGCGCGGAAGGGGTAGAGCAGGTGGTGGATGAAGACGCATTGTCTCGCGCAGGCAGGCGATGAAGTATGGCAAGTGGTTAAAGACCTCGCTGTACAACGGCACAGGGCGGGAGAGATTGCCTGCGACCAGGGCAGATCTGATTTCAGTCTCAAGTTTGCGAAGAATGTCTGGCTTAGATAGGACCTCTGTGAAAAATGCCGAGAGAATCGCCTGGAACGCTTCCGAGCCGGCGCCCAGGATCGTGAAGATCTCGCTTTGGATTTTGTCGGGGTTTAGCGGGATTCCATCTGGTGTGCGGGCGTCTAGGAAGCTGTGTCCATTACAATATCATTGCGTTAGTAGGCGAAAATCCTCAAGGTTGAGGAGCCGTGGATTGGACGGAGTACTCACGCCTGCAAAAAATCATACGCTCCATCCCCACGCTCAGCCTTCGTGATAACTCCCCTAGCAAGTCCATCCCTGCGCTCCTGCAACACATCATCCGCCTTATGCATAGCAACTCCAAACCCGAACCTCTGCTCTGGCCGGAGAACAATGAACCTACGCAGCGGGGATGATGTAATCCACTCAACAAGAGGGTATATACTCCCCAGGACAACGAACGCGAAGGTACCAACACTAACATGCTGCATTATCTTACCCACATCCTTTCCAGCCTTCACCATACCCAGCGAGCTGCGGTAGGCCAGGTCCGAAATGGTATCAGAAAAGAGGTAGACGCCCCAGTCTGTGAAGTCGAGGTTTTTGTGTGGTGTTGCGAAAGTGGTATCGAGCTTTGTGATAAACTCTTCGATGTGCTTGTTGCTTAGGGGTTCCATGCGGAGGATGTTGGTCATGGCGTAGGGGCCGGACACGAGACGTCTGTGTGCGGAGTGTTCGCCTGGGTGCCGGAGGACGATGCCGAAAGGGGTTTTCACCAGGCTGGGGATGTAGAAGCGGCCTTTTGTGTCGCGGCGGTGGTAGACTGTTGGGATTGCGGCCGCGTCGGCGAGGAGGAGCATCGTGGGGGTTAGGCGGACTATGGGGCCTGCAGGTCTATGTCAGTGACTGCACCTGGGTTTCCATAAATGCTAAGTTGGATGAGGTATTGGGAAGCGCACCGTATTTCTTGACTGCTTTCCATTCGGCCTCAAGCTGGGTTCCCCGGAGGAAATGCCATGTAGTCCAGAGCCTGGTGACACTGGCCCAGAAGGGGCCAGGAAAGTGGCGCAGCTCATGGAAGAAGCGGTAGTAGATGATCTGGTAGAGGACTTGGAGAAGGAGGACACCAATGAGAGAAAGAAGAACCGTGCAAAAGCCAGTTAATACCCTTCCAACTGAAGAGAAAATAGGTATTTGGGCAGGCAACTGGATAACCTCAAAGATTGTCATTGTTACTATTTGGTGCTTGGTTGTTATATTGAAACGAGCTGAATTTGCTTAGTGTCCACCTTTCACGATGGCGGAACGCATCTTATATACCACGCTTCCCCGAAGTACAAATGTTGCTGGCACTTTCTCAACACATCTGCGTGGCCCATCGCTCCTCTTTCCCTTATTTCGTTCTTCCTCTTCTGCATGTCATCGGAAGTTCGGAGAGGTCTTCTTCCGCCCGCGGAAGTGGCTGCCCGGAGGTATTGGCGGTCGATCTAGCTATTGGTCGTCTAGATGGACCTATGGACGACAAACGGGAAGGACCACTGTCTAGCGCTATATACGATGGTCAGGGTGGAAAGAGGGGAAAGACCGGTGGGTGGAAATTGGGTTAGATCTGGTATCCCGGTATGTAGAAGTGTATACTGGGTGCTTTATCTTAGCTAGAGACAACAGCGGAGCTAAACTGGCCATTTGCGTGCTTCACGGCATGTTCTCATAGCACCATGTAGGTACCGTAGTCTATGTTCTGATACTGAGTGACAAACCCAGATGCCATGCCGCCAGGATACAGAGCGAGGTAACAAGGTAGAACTTCACGGAATAATACTTCGGGCATACATAAGCTCGAACCCATGATTCCAGACCCGTCTACCTAAGTAGGTGCTGCATTGCCTTGGGTGGAAGTTATGCTAGCAACACATCGCCAAGGAATTAGACAGGTAACCCTATTTCCGTCTCCCAGTCACTATGATCCAATGCCATTACATGGAAGCTCAACATGATAGGTTGCGCTGGGAGCCTTTACCAAAGTGAGCATCATTTTCCCGCCTTGATGACGTGGGAAGTTGTCACAGCTAGCCATGCATGGCGGGGAATGTACATTTTTTGTGGAGCACCGCCAGCCTCATCATCTACAGATACGCCCGGGCAAAGCCAAGAGGACTGGGGCAAGGGATAAGGGCAACTCCCGGATTACCCCCGCACAAATATATTATTGGACCTGCTATAGTAACGTTAAAAAAAAAACTCGACGGGTCTCCCTATGCTACCTAGCTTGAAATATTGTAGGTAGGTCTACTATCGCCGGAGAGGACAGAGGGACAGGTAAATTAACACCCTTGGGCGAGGTTGTGTAATCAGGCTGCAGAGATTGTTGGGAATTCTCACGCTTTCCTAGAAAAATGCGTGATTTAGTGGAGGAGGGGAGTATGGTGTTCCATCCAACACATCTATGGGGAAAACCGGACCGGCCGAATCAACCCAGGAACAGATTGCATGTCAGGCAAACATCGAGCACCACTTAAGACCCTTCCCCCGGTGAGGAACTGAATGAATACGTTGTCTAGTGTAAGATGTATGCATCATAAGGTTGTCTGACTCAGACGCGAGGTCATCCCCGCATGGCAGCAAGTGAACCATCTCCAATCGCTCGCTGTTGTCCTCTCAACTCTCCTCCTTTTGTCTGTCAGGCATTATCTTACCACATTGCATTCTGACGATATCTTCATCCTCAAGTGTAACGCGCTCGGACATATCCGTGGCCAAGCGTTGGGTTCCCGTTCATACGCTGGGCCCGGGATGATGCAGTGGCTGCCTGAGCAAGGCCGCAGCAGTCGAGCCGGATATTGGTGTGACAATGTCTCCTGTGGCTGGCTTAGCGGCTGAGGCCGTCCAGTGAAAGCCGTCTGCGATCGTTTACGGTGCATTTAATTCGGCCTTCTAACTAGCTCTCCTAGGTAATTACTGCTGACCATCAGTCACTTTAACAGAGACGGTATTTAAGCTAGGCTATTTGACCTCTACATACGATAGGCTGTGGCGTTTACCTTGGTGGATGAAGCACAGCATGCGAAGACTGGATTGAAATCACCCTAGAAGTTTAGTATCTGCTATGATGAGTCATGGTTCGATGCAAGATCGGACACCAATAGACGATGGATCTCACTGGTCGGATTACACCTCGTGAAATATACAGCTATCCAGAAATTATTTTATGAAGACCATGTGGAGGTCCTGCCACATGCAAGGAAGCGAGGCTATACTGGAGGATACCACATCAACGACTGGTCAACCTCGTCCATTAACTCATACTTCCTGGCGAAGAATGGAACATGCTCCTTGATAATCTCAGCCCATTTCTCATCTAGAGCAATCCGCTTGACTCCAAAGAACTCTCTCTCTGGTACACTATACCGGACTGACCCCAGCCCAGGATCCCGGCCATCACGCCGTCTTTGATCATGGTATTACTCGTAGACGGGTCCCGAGATCACCATCACTATCCACGCGCGGCAGGTATGATGAAAGAATCTTTTCCTTCAGCGACGTCCTCCCCGTCAGAGCAGATATCTACATTCGGCCGGGATGCACGGAGGGCCGCAACAGCGCCTTCTTTCAACGTGCCCAATGCATCAAACGGGCCATATGTCGCCGTCGACCTATAATGCCACACATTATGGAAGAGAATATCACGAAACAGGCCACCATCGACTGGCCCTATGACGGGAATGCGAAACCCCCGCCACTCAGCAATGTAATCCTTCAGTTGGCGCGTGATAGAAACCAGCACATTGGGAGACATGCTATCCATACACAAGTCAAGTAATCCCTCATCGATCTTAGAAATCAGGATGAGCCCGGTGTCGCCAATAGTGTATGCGCTCAGGGCATGGGGTCCAGGGACCTTAAAATTTTGGTCAAGGAGGATCGGGGCTTTCTGCCTCGCCTCTGTGGACGCGCCAGCTGACTTTCAGGATAGTGGCGTCCAGCATAAGGAGAATATTGCTGCCTTCTTTCAGTGGCGATGTTAGATCAATGGCGGACTTGAAGTCATCGACGCTTATTATTGGTGTGTCTTGGCCCCGGAGTGAAGAGGTGAAGGTCACATCGGTGAGAGACGGGTTAGCTACAAACCAGGCAAGATACCATATTCGCGGACAGTTATGTCGGGGTTGTGCGACTGTCAATACTAATTGACGAGCAGTAGAAGCATGGCCTAAGTACGCACCTTGGCGTAATCATATAAAGCTTTCTGCAATTGGCGGCATCGTGATGGATGCTGTAGGTAAGAGGGGGGAAGGGGGGTTGCGGGGTGGTCTAGGCGCTGCGCGACTTGGGCGGACAAGAATTTACCTAGGTACCTAGGTAGATAAACAAACAGAGTAAGATAGATGACTGCATTCAGCGAAGTTTTAACAGCTCTCTGGTCTTATTGGTCTTTTCCCAGTGAGTCATATAGCACGGAGTATAAGTATGTCAGACCGGGATCACACCCGCCATGGTTGTTGCAGATCCAGGACATATACCATATTCTTCAATGCCCATACAAGAAATGACTTTTAGGGGTGAATTCCAATGATACTAATCTATAGCCCACAAATACATCTTTGATTCAAATATCATTGAAGCTCCTTGCTGTTCTCTACATTCCTGCCCACGTCCACGCGCCCAAACCTCTCCATCAAAACATTCATCGCTAAGGGCGCCGCGGAAGTCGAACTATGAAAGCCCACGTACCTCGGCCAAACCTTCAGAATCTTGACCGCGCGGAGACCCGTATCCAGATCTGGCGCTCTCGTCGCAAGGAGATACATATTTGCGCTGACGCCGTGATCCGCGACACGGGTTGGGCGGTGCTCGTACTCGGTGATATATGCCTCGTGGGCCTCCAGGACGATGTGAACCTGATGAAGAAAGGAAAGAGGTAAAGGGCCGCGATCACGAGTAAGCGCAATTTTCAGGGAGAGGGTGTGCCCTAGGATCAGGAGATGCAAAAGGTCGAGGGTGCTTTGTTGCTTGTCCGTTAGGGTAGAGGAGTTTGTTTCGCAGAAAAGATTGAACTGGTGAATGAACGTTGCGAATGTGCGAAGCAGTCGGGTCTGTGCGATGTAGAGGGTGTTGTATGTGGCGTCGAACTCAGAGTCGGACAGACTTAGGCCAGTTGCGATGAGGGGGATTCCTGTGTCGAGGAGGCTAAGGAGGATAGATTGCATGTGGGACAGGTTGGTAAAGGTACCTTCCGCGGCCTCGTGCGTGAATGTATGATGGTCACTTGACGGTGATGGAGGGGCGTATTGTAAGACTGGGATTCGAGAAGCTTCTGAATCTGCATCTGAGTTGTTGCTGCTATACAGCGCAGCCTGCAAGCTTATACGCCGGTATACAGCAACAAGCGAGGGCTCGACTTTGCCAATTAGATGCGGGTAATGTTCAATCTCCACGAGAATGCGTAGACCCCCCCGGAAATGCGTCCAGGCGCTGTCATGCCTTGTAAGGAGGACATCAGACAGACCGAAGAGCAGCGAGCAAAGCAGAACAACGTGGCGCAGTTCCGGGTCCTGGGAGGAAAGTCGCTGCGTTAACATCCTCATTGCGCGGCTCGACTGTTGCAAGGAGAAGCAATAGGCCCGATGTATTTCTGCGCCGTCGGCCTGTGAATGTCGAAGCTCACATCGTTGATGAGCAGCGCTGAGCATGGCGACGGCATGGAAGACGGCGGGATCGGCGAGCGACATTTGCATAACGTGGCGCTGCCATAGTGGCAACTCGAAGAGGGCAGTTAGGCTTGTGATGGAATCATGCTGGAAGAAGGCAAAAGAGCGTTGTTCGTCGGCGGTCATGGGCCATCCCATATGCGCCCTTGTCCCGCCACCGATGTCGTGTAGACTAGTGAGAGTCGGAGAGTGTCGTCTAGGTAACCGGTCAAAGCCATTGTATCCCTCACACTGCCAGCCTGCATTTATACAATTCTGGCACTGGCCACCCGGTGATTCGTCGCAGCGTATGTGGCGGACCCTTAGGTGGCGTTCCTTAGTGAGGCTCTTGTATGCAGACTGAAACTGGCCGGGGATGTCTTACCGACAGGTGCGGCATCCTGTTCGGGACCGCGGAGCGTAGGCTCTCTTGCGGTTGGGCGGCGTTGTTGACTTGGCTGGCATGGTGTTTGTTATACCCTTGGAATATAATCGATAACAAAGGTAGTGTTGGGAGAGAAGAATTTGCAGGTTACTATGGCGAAGAGAAGAAGCTTATTTGCGGCGCTGTCAAGGCAGACACAAGCTTTTCGAGCTGAGCCTCTCAGCGCTAGCTCAAGGGGAACGGAGCATCTGATTCCCGATCTCCAACATGCACGGAGACTCCGGTGGAGATAATTTGGCTGCCTGGCCTAGTACATACTTAGTGTGCGCGTAGTAAACGTTGACCCACTTTAGACGAGACGCCCAATAGCAAGAGAGAAGAAAACTGAATGTGTACAATCATGCAGCGTCAGTTGTGTCTACATGGCATTGTAATAAGAGGAGGACATTCATAATGAAGATCATTTACTATCGGGTACTTAATGGTTCTCTCTGCTTCCCGGCCTGACACACTTTCTTTGTTCTGTGCTTTTACTGGCCATACTGGAGTCTCGGCGGCATCTCCGTGATCATCCGAGTAAGCACTTTCTCCATCTCTAAGCGAACCATACTCCAACACATTAATTTACCCAGCACCTTGTGCATTGCCGAACGGCTACATGGCTTATAAGACCATCAATGGTCCTCATCTCAGCCCTGTCAATATCACTGCCGAGTCCCGACTGATTCAACTCCAGAAATATACGAGCCCCAACGACTTCGGTTCCTCCAATCATGTTGTTCCTAAGCACGGCCCCGGCAGCGGGTCTACGCGGTCGTCTCCACTTTCCTCCCGACTCCCGAAGTCGGCCCGGGCAGTTTCCCTGCGGATAATCCGGAGTATATGGTATTAATGATAGGAATGACATTTACAGCGAGTACAAGCGTAATGCCAAGTGAGATAATATTGCAGGCGTGAGGATGCACTTATCGTGGCATTGATATTCCAGTCTGGTGGTTGGCTTGGCAGGGGCAGGACTCCTGCTTCCCGAGATCCGAAGCTGCTATTGCAACTGGCTTTGGTTACATTGACGTTGCACTGAGCGGCTTTCGGCTTCGCCAGGAATGCAGATGTCCGCGTGGCATGCATCGAGGCTGAATATTCCTTCGGGTGTATCGGCGTTGCCGCGCAAATCAGGCACAGGCATTCAAGCACTACCTATATCCATGATGCCTTCAGGCGTGTTACGTGCAATCCAATGTAACGTTTGCTGGGCAACAAAATATGTATAGAATGAGTGCTTGTTTTCAGAGATTGAATGAAATGATCGCTTAGCGAAGTCCGGTATTGTGGGAGTGGGTTGATTGAGGTCTTGGTGGTATGTCCGACAACTGAGCACAAAAATATCCAAATGGCCTAGGTAAGTTGCGTGGTAATTTCTCCTCGAGTCAACAACAACCATTCTGGCTGATAAGTTTAAAAGCCGACCAGTAGTAGGCGACTCTGAAAGTTATACTTCAGGCGTCCAAAAGCTCCTAGGAAGCTATTTATACCTGGTTAATCTCAGAGCTAGCACGCGTCGCATAGGCCCTAGGACCCCCAATCCCCGGCTCACTCCTCGGCTTCATCGACGTGACCGTCTGCCCCTTGCCCACGTCTTCCATCTCACGGACGTTGCTCTCATCCTCATGGCCATTCTTATTCCCATCCGCATCTCCAGCTCGAGCCGCGGTTTTCTTCTCAATATACCTCCCCACGGTAACAGACCAAATAGTTGAAAGCAACCCCGCAAGCCCAACGATAAACGGAATCAACTGCCCCGAGCTCAGCAGCGGCGACTCGCTAAGATCAATATCATTCCCCGCGATAATCATCTCCGAGAACGCGATCGTGAAGATCCCCATGGGCGCCAGACCAATAAGGCGACTAAGCTTGAAGAACGCTCGGAAAAGCCCATGGATGCCCGGCAGCATCTTGTCGAAGTCTTGCATGAATTGGTTATATGCCCGTTCGTCCATGACGATGTTCCCCGAGACCCAGGGGTTGATCTCGCTGCTTGCGGTGCTGCGGGTGTCGCCCCACCCCGGCGGGTCTGGGAGGGAGTGACCCGGGAAGAACGCGTGCGTTGGGGGTCGTCCTGGTGTCGGGCTAGCGTTCGATGAAGCTAACCCTGGTCGATTGTCCGTCGGGCTACTCCTGCCGATATTCCTCTCGCGCAAGTACATCCACGTCTTAACCCCCGCATACAGAATGAGGAATACCCCGACAAGACAATACCCGACCGCCACGAAACGCTGGAATCCGATCCAGTGGCTGTTATACATATCGAAGTACCTCAGCACAAACGTGTCCACATCACACCCCTCGCGTCGTCCCTGCTGAACCCGGGTAAACCACACCCAAGGATGAACGACTAGCACCGTACCCCCAAGCGCAAAAAGCGCAATCGCACCGGGCGGATCCTCTGAATCCCCGAACGCAGGAACCAGCAGGACGAAGAGCGGCGCCCAGATGGCCATCGGGAACACGATGGACCATTCCAGCGCCGCAAAGCCGCCATCCAGCGTGTTCTTTATTGTGATCACGAAGACGGCGAGGGAGATGAGGATTACGCCGCGGCGGGTGTCGCGCACGGCGCGTCTGTTGTTGAGGATCACGGCGATCAGACCGGATACCCAGGAGAAGTAGTAGCCGAGTCGGACGCCGATGCCGTAGACGTCGCCGTCGCCGTGGATTTGGCAGGAGGTTGGGTCGGCGTCGTATTCGGTGATTTGGAGGGTTGGGCGGACGAGGGAGAGGAGGAGGGTTGTTAGGAGGGCTAAGCGGATTGAAAGGGTTATTTGGGTCATGGCGGAATAGTGCGATGGTCATTCATATGAGGGGAACGGTTTCAATCGACATGGGCACAGTGGCCCCTTGTCCTTTTATGGGCGAGATATTCCCCTAACCATCCTACCTAGATTCCCAGAGGGAAGTTTAGAGCGAAGGCAGTGCGGCTGCGAGGGCTATCAAGGCTTTTTTCTCCTTCTTTCACATCTCTATCCTGGAGTTTAGAGTTACACAAGGGCAGGCCCATGCGGTGCCCCTGACCTCTTTTTATAAGCGAGCCGAGGGACCGGGGCTGCTGACAGGGGTCGCTAAGGAACGATATCCAATCGCTATTTCCCACCCGCGTGACTGCGGTTCAGCCCTCGTATTCCCCAGGCCCCAGGAACTGGTGTGGGTGCATCTCGCTAATGATTGCCATATACCCACGCCAAATTCACCTCGTGGTCTCACGGCGGCTGGCTGAAATTGCCTTTGTTGAGTTGAGGCTGAATCTTGGGATAGCCCGTCTGGCTCCCACTGTCTTGGGCATTATATTGCTTGTTATCGAATATACCTGAGTCCATCCAGGGTATAGGGCGAACCCATACCACCTCAATTTAACATTGGGTAAGTTAGCGAGATTTACGGTAGATATCTCGCATTGGAAGCTGTACGCCATAGCACCGCTGAACTGAAAGAGGTCGCCGATTCAATACCAGACTCGTACTAAACCAGTCAGAAAGGTTTACACGTCGCATCCTCAGCCCTGGGTAAAGGGTGCTTTAAGGTGTTGGTGGTGAAGAGGCTGACGCTGAGTGCGGATGCGAGGCTGCGCCCCAGGAGGCTGGAGCAGAAGAGTAAGAATACGAACGCGCCTGTAGCTTTGCTACCTCCTGGAAACGGCGTAGCTTAGTTCAATGTCATGCCCATGATGCCCTCTTTGCTCTCAGTCCAGCCGCGATCGATAAGCTCTAATGAAAGACACATGCTGCAGGTCCGTAGGTATCTCCCGGAAAGTTCGGAAGAGGTTAGTTCAACAAAATGAACATATATGCCTAAATTACTATCGACGAACCATCTCGTGAAACTTCATCAGCTTGCAGTCTGATCCTTTTGGATTGCACTTGCCATTAAACCGCCTCTTCTCCACTGGCAACATCCTCAGAACGAGGCACGGCACCAGCGTCACGCTCACTGTCGAGCGTCTTCCCCCGAAGGACCATGAAACGCATGCTACTCTTACGGTTCTCCCTCTTTGACCAAAGAGCCCAGATGGAAAACGTCAACACAGTCAATGGCACTGCTACTGCCCAGTATACCCATATGCTCGACGAGAGACGGAGGCCCCCGCCATTGACACCCCAATCAAACATCTCAACACTGAACAGCGTCGCCACAAACGTCCCGGGTAGATATATGATGCCCAGGATAGAGATCGTCCGCATGGCGATGCTATCCCTCTTCCCGTCAATCGCGATCGCCGCTGTGTACTCGGCGTCGTTTTGGGTTATCAGGCTCAGCATCTATGAGTGGCAACGGTTAGTAACAACGGCTAGTAAGGATACAAGCTTGTAAATAAAGTAAGCTGGACACTCACAAAACTTGTTTGGTTCTGAGCCCGATCACTTATCTGCTGCACCTGCGAAAGTAGCATAGCGGTACGTCTTCGCGTATACTCGACGTCCTCTCGGATAGCCATCCGGACACTCTTTAGGACCTCTGCTAATCCATCTTTGGCGTTGACATTAGAATTTTCCATTCGATCTTCATTTCCAACAAGCTTGTGTTCGTCAATGGCCTGCAAAAGCCACTCTCTACACTCGAGACAACATCTCGCGACATGCCCAATGATTGCGAGGTCGGTCTGACAATAACCCAACTGCTGGATAATACTCCTCGGATTGTGGAGCACAGAGTATGAGTCCATGTCCATGCTCGGTCTCCGGCCGCGAAGGAGGCGCCCGGGGTTTCCGAAACCCGTCTGCCGTTCGATGCCTTGAATTGTATCGTCGATTCTATTCCGGTAGGATTCGATAGCAAAATGATGAGACCGATAGAGGGTTGCGACGAAGAAGAAAGGGTCAAGACATTTGTCTAGGTCGGCCAGCAGGGTTGCAAAGACCGAGTCCTCATCTTGTAAGTGGTGATAGACGACATATATCGTCCGACGAGTGGGATCGACGGTAAGCGAGACGCAGTCAAAGCCGGTGGTCCGGGAGTTGGCGACTTTCATGAGGAGGCAGGTGCGACCGCCAGTAAACGAGCGGAATGTGCTCAGCACGCCGGTGTTAGCCAGGAAGACCTCAGTTGTTCGCGGGTGCAACTGCCATGCTTCTTGTAGCTTTGCGAAGACGTCTTTAGGAATGGACAGGACGAGTCTGCCGGCTTGGATGCGTGGCAAGGACAGGACTTTGAAATACCACATATCGCCATCATCAGCTTGACCATATTTCAACGCGTTCAAAAGGCCTCCTATCTGATCAAATGCAAGCCTGTCCTCTGATATGCGCGTTCGGATTTTCGAGTCACTTAGATTCAGAGAGAACGACCCTTGCAAGACTCGAGCACCCTGTACCGGGTAGGTAGACGGGTCGGCCCATGTTGCAATCCTTTCCTCGCGTGTTTCCACTGTAGAGCTCTTTGTAAAGGTCCGGTCACAAGAATCAATATCCAACCTTGGAATGTTTTATGGTTAACAGCCTGTGCCAGGAAGGTCTGCACTGGTGTCAAGGAGTCCCCAAACACGAACATATATGCATGACTCCCTGAGCTTCGACAAACTAAGCCAGCGAACGAGGCTAACTTTGAGAAAAAACTTTCAGGCGGGGCAGAGTTGAATGTGTAACCTGAGGTGCGTTGGCAGTGGCGCGGGGGTCCGGAGCTGCCTCGACGGCATCCTGCAGATCAGTGCAGCCAGTGCTTTACATCCGCTTATAATTGCAGCGAGATGCAGAGTTACATGCAGGTGAGGTTCTACCAACCTAGGTACTCAGCCTCATGTGGCTTGCATGGGATTAATCGAGGCTAGCATTTTTAAGGTCGACAACATGGAATACACCTCATACAGCCGGGTGCAAATCACAAGGATTTTTCTACGAAGACGGCTGTTGGGGACAAGGCTTCTTTATATCCCAGTGGCTAGAACGACCTTGCTCAAGGTGGCTGGTCGCTTGTCAAACTGCCTCCATACTGCGAGGTTCTTATCCGGGGGCAAGGCTGAGATTCTAGTACTACAGAAAGAACGTTCAATAGCAAATGAATCGAATACAACAGCCTATGTAGCAACATGCACGCGTCGCTTCAACCCCATACAAACATCTGCGGTTACAAGAATAAAAGCCGAAGCCATGATTGGCCAAGGTATTCAACCAGAACACTCCTCACACCACTCCTCACTCTCAAACTTCCAATTCACACAATCACCATCGGAACAAGTATGCACCTCGCAAAACTCCAGCGCATTGCCCTCGTAATCCGTCGACTTCCCATTGGCACAGTAGAGGTCTCCACAGGTATGCCAGAAACAGCAGATACTTTGCTCGCCCGAGTGGTTGTTTTGGTCTTTTGGGTTGTCGCAGCCGCTGTTGTAGCCGTCCCAGGCGCAGAGATGAGACCAGCAATAGGTGCGGATAACGCCGTGAATTATGGGTGTCTCGTTCGGACAGGAGGGGAATGCGCAGATTAGATCTGAAATATTAGTTACATTATTGAGGATTGGTGGATTTAATGGGGGGTTGACTTGAAGACATTGTGGCGGGACTGTGATCATAAGCAGCAAGGTGAAAGTTATGTTTGCTATTTAAGATTGGTTGACTTTCCGATGGACTTGATGGTGTTTAAACTGGGCTGGCTTGGGGTATATGCGAAATTGTCAGGGAAAAATCGATAAGAAGAGGAATAGCTGGAAGATCGAGGTCGCCTCGAGCGGGACAACGGCGTCCTAATATTTATATCTTTTTGATTGAGTCTGTTATCATTTGTAACATATCTTCAGCCTCGCTTCCCGTGTTATACTATGGTACCATTATGCAGAACACCACCTGGTCATAGTGTGCCAATGAAGTTGGTCCACGTCGCCTTGCCCAGCTTCTTCAGCCTTTCGCGCGTCTATGGCAGAGCGCGATGGAACCAATCATTATCACTCACGCCGGAACTTGGCACAGATATATGGGCGCAAGAAACGCTGAAGAAGATCCTACGCTGTTGAGAATTACCATACGCAAGTTATTGGAAGACGCCTTGGTCTGGGAAAATAGAACCCGTGAAATTGGCCTACTAAGGACGCCTTGTTGGAAGATTCTATCAAGGGCTAAGCTTAAGGTCAGGGTACAAACGGCATACAGAGTCAGAGATGGCAGACATATGAAAATAAACATTTTTATCAATGAAGGTCTACACTTATGCATCGCATAAAAGCCTGCTCTGCTGGTTTCCAAAAGCCTACGAGATTCGAGTGTCGTAGAGGCTAGGGGCTTAGGGTAATTCAGGAAATAGAGCAAGCCTATCAACCTCTATCAACCTCCTCACATACAGGGTTATTGGTGTGATGCCCAGCTTGTTCCTTACCGACCTCAGTAAACACAGGGAACCGGTTTAGGAAGGCACGATGGCCAGCGCCACGTGACTAGCATGCCCTACATAGGCATTGGTCGGAAGTCACGAAACGCAGCGAAGAGGGCCAAAAACGGCGATTATCAAGTGCTCAGTACATTGGTACGGTCCTTGAAAATGTCCGACGGCTGCGCGGCCGAAGATAAAGTCTAGATGAAAACTTAAATGATTTCCATGCCTGTATATTTCAAGTGATGTCGTAATATTCAAGCAGTCAATGAGGCCATGGAAACCTCACAGTGTACTTCCCACTAAAACGGTATTGCTTCCAGCAATGCGATTTGGCGGAACTGGATGCCCGGCCGGGGTCAAATTCCAGGGTACCTAGGGTGATCGCTGGACACTCCCATCCACTCATCAGGACGTAGGTATAATTTCTCATCGGCTCTTTTGGCGGCGTGACTCGGAGAAGCTTTACAAAGTAGGCGCTATATCCTCTAGTTTCGTCTTTGCTTCCCATCTTTTCTCAAACCACGACTTCGACCTACTGCGAACACTGACCGGGGTCCAAATCCCAGTACTACCCACGATATTAACTCCACCAAACTCCGACCAGTGTCAGATCGGCATCATCATGGACAACAGTAATACCGAGAAAGAAGATCAGGAAGTTATGGACCATGTTCCGAGTCTCGAGACCTACGACCAACCAACAAGCAGGTATGTACCCTCCCCTTATTACAACTATGAACGAGTGTCCAAACTAACCATCCTTGTCCAAACAGCCCCTACGAATCCGAACCCATCACCATAAAACTCGGGTACGGGCCATGGTCCCGGTACACGATCCCCCGCGCAGTCCTCGATCAGCACCTCGCCTTCCCTAAGCCCGACAGCACACACACCATAACCCTCCAGTACGTCGATAGCGACATCGGGCATACCCTCGTGCACTACCTCTACACGGGAACCTACCAGACCCTGCGCCTGCCACTCGTGGCCTCGCCGGAGTTCAGGGATAAGGTCGAGTATAACCGCAGCGTGCTTACGTACCGGGCGGCATTTAGATATGGACTTGATGGGCTTGCGGAGCAGGCGAAGAAGTACATGAAGGTCTTTAACAAGCATGTCTCTTTGTCGGAGATCCTTTATATTGCGGCGGAGGTGTTTGTGCCGGAGTCCAGGGACGCCTGGTTCTCGGCGTACCTGACCGAGACGCTGAAGGACCGGTTTGAAGAAGATGAGGATGTATTTCGAGACGATGGGTTTATCGAGGCGTTTGGGACAACTCCGGAATTCAGTCAATTCCTGGCGAAGCTCACGACAGAGATTTATGCCGATCAAGTGGCTCGCCTCCGTGAGATCTGCAGCTATTATCGGGAAAAGAACACCAACGCCAATGTGTCAAGGCCCTGCGTGTGCTCTGATATGCCGTCTGGGACAGGTTCGAACACCTCTATTGTGAGCGGGGAGAGTGAGGCGGGCGAAGACGAATTCGACGGTTTTGCGGAGTATGGGTTGGAGGGTGAGGAATCGAACGAGGATAGGTCTGAAGATCCGGACATGGACGGTGAGGACGCCGGAGAGGAGGATTCGTACGAGGACGAGTGCGATAATGAGGACATGAACGAAAATGTTGCCGAGGGGGAGGAATCGGACGAGGAGGACTTCCACGATGACTCGGCCGCAGATTTAGATGAGGACTTCGGAGACGAGGACTCAGACGAGTTCAACGAGGAGGAACCGGATGACGAGGGATCGGACGACGAGGAATCCCAAGATTCATGGTCTGAAGTCCCCACGCCAAGCTCAAGCGATCAGGATGACGCCGACGCTGATACTGATGAAGCACAATGTGCTTTGAAATGACTCCCGGTGGATTTAATGAGCTGGACGAGGAAGAGGGTGGGGATGGCACGGGGGGTAGGGACGGGGATCGCCCGTCTGAGACATGTTTTTGGATGGGAGATTTGTTCTTCCTGTTTTGTTTCTCTCTATATATTCTTATTCCTGTTCTACTCTGACGTTTAAGATTAGTAGTTCAAGTATTGAAAGGAAAGCATGCGTGATACCCTTGTTCAAGACTCCAATGTTCCCACTAGACCCATCATGTAGACGGCATCGGTACGGTCAAGCTCCATTAGTGGTTCGCACTCACCTATGCTCCTGGTACTCGGCCAGTGTCAGAAGAGAGCCCTAGACATAACAAGGTAAGCAACACACCATTCACATCCGTTGGGCCCCGGTAACTGATCATGCTCCTCATACCTCGAGTCGTGCCATGGGTACCTAGGTACGGTAGGAAGCCTTAGCACGTGACTGCGATGCCCTATCCAGGTACAGTTCAACCATGAAACATGACATACTCAATAATGAAACCGGTAATACAGGATTTGAGGACCGAAACTCGATCATTATGCTTTCTAACTGGTATCGTATGAGGGCGATGAACTGAATCGGCATACAAACCCGCCTCCTGTCCTCGTTGCTGGCTCCCGCAAACCTTACCTGTCGTTCTTCACTGTACACTTCAGGACGGTCAACTGGTCCGATCAAATCAGCCTGCAACGGGCACTTCAGTATCTAAACCTTCGATTCACCCCGAAATGCTTGCGCCTCTCATTACGTCAAGACTCATCGTGACCCCGGGATGACCGGGATGATATACCGACTGATCCCCCTCTTCTCCGTCCCAGTATACTCACTCGAAATTCCTCCAGGAGCCAGCAGCACACAATCTTGACCAGTCTCGTGAAACAGACTTATAGATACCCAACCATCACCATCAACAGCCGACCATAGAGGAAAGACGCTGGCGAATCGAAAAGCCCTCCCCGCCGCAGCTCCCGAACAAGTGTTTGACCACTGTCGAAGCAACCCGCCATACCACGCCGATTCCTCGATCGACGGTAGACGAAAATCTTCTCCGCAAGCCAGCTATTAATCCATACTACCCTCGTCCTCGTTCCCATGTGAACCCCCACAAAGAACACGACGAGGGCCGAATGACCGGGGCCCGGCTGATGTTCGGCTCGAGCTCGCTTCTGCCTGACCCGGATGATGAGCTGTACGGCCTCGATTTCATCGACAACCCCTTGCGCGCTCCATGCTAAACGGAACGCGAGAATCGCGTGAGCTCTGAGATCCAGCCGAGTACATCCACACGAAACGACGATACCCACGGCGGCATCGGCGAAGTAATCAAGATCACGTTCGAAATGCACCCCGAGGACCGGACCTTTGTGCCCAAGGTCCTGTTCGACAAGCACCCTTCGCTCCCCGAAGCAACCTGCTCCATGCACCATAAAGGCTGCTACAGTCCTTGGTGTGTCGGGCCTCGAATTCTGTCGCTTGACAAGGCGAGTGGACACATCGGCGGCGCGTTCGTGCATTACCTCATGACGGACGAGTACCCAGACCCACTAAACCAAGCCCGGAATATGGACCCGGAGTTTGAGTGCATTCAAACAATGCACATGTATTGCGCGGCGGCTAATTACGGTCTGGGCGACCTTGCTAGCAAGGTGGAGCCGAGATTGCGGCTTGTGATTGAGAAAGTCCCCGTTTATCGCCTTCTGGAGATGGTAGGCAGGATCTTCCCTTGGATTTCGGAACAGACGTGGTTTGAAGATTATATCACCTTCCGGCTACGTAAATCCTTTGAAGGCGACGAGCGGATCTTCGACGACGCTAGGTTTCTGGATAACCGGCACGAGAATGTCGGGTTCGTTGCGTTTCTTGCCCGGGTGATGCGGCAAGTTTATAAGGATAAGTTGATAACTGGTACGGCTTGCAGCGGCGGGCCATGAGGATTTCAAGCGCGAGGCAGAGAAAGAGCTGCGCTATTGCGCAATAAAATCGAAGCTGTCCGCTCGCTTCTCTCAACGGTCTCAGATATGCCATCTTCGTCTCGGTCGATGTCTTCGAAATGGGCCATCGACCAGGACTACGAGCCGTCAACAAAGACCTTGGCTGAATTGTTTCCATGCACTGTCCAAGAAACTGCCAAACGGGCCCGGCCCTCAGTGCGTGAGAAGCGGGCCGATACCCCATCGACTAGCACAACTATACCTACCCCGCCTTCGACGACTAACGAGGAGCTCGACGCTGAGCATTATTCAAATCCTGTTTTGCTTAAACCCCTTCCAGAACCGGATCCCGATCAACTAACATATGGGCGATGTGGGCTACAGTCATGCAAGAACTGCGGTTAGATTGATATCCAGGGCGAGATTTGATGGTAACGAGGCTCCGAACTTGATCGCGTCAGGAGAATACTTCACCAGCGAGAGGGAAGAAGATAGACGTGGACGCGCCCGCAGCCTGCCTGACTGAGGAATGGAGTGAGCAGCTTCGACGCGTAGGTTACACAAGAACCCCACAGGAGAAGTCAAGTTGATCAGTTGCGTTGATGATAAGGTCTTTCTGGGAGCGAGGAGTGTACGGCCACGACGCTCCTTGACTTCATTCTTCAGGCGTCCACGTATCCCTTGTCGATTTATTATGTGCAAGGCTTGTGTTGCGTTGTCTCGTCCGTGGGTGGATGATTTGCGTCTTACACGCAGCAGGGTGTTACACCAACATGTAGGTAAGCAAGGCAAAGGCAATCCGTTCAATGGTCGTGCGAATGCTCGTAAGCACTAGTCCACTTCGCTATCGGCCAATGCTGTGACCTGGGTGCAGACGTAGCAGCGGGGTAGCCGAGAGCTGGTGGCCGTCAGTGATACATAAGTAGCGTAGCTTTCCCACCTCGCCATGACTGGGGCGCTTCGACATTGGTGCAGAAGTCAGGATGGATCATTCCGCCAGTGATCAGTCGGAGCACGACGATGAAACAAACGCAGAAATGGAGAAGAACGAGATCAATTCCTTCTCAACAAGTCGAAAGTCATTGTCGCCAGATAGGTCGCCTGAGAGAGATGGCGATGACGACGATGGTGTTCGCCGTCCTTGGAGTTCATTATTAAGGCGTGGCCGTGCTACTAGTGATCCTTCTTTTCCTGAAAGTCCATCAGGAGAAAGGGAAAGTGGATATGTAATCGGCGATAATGAATCGGGGGGTCATCAGGAGCCCACAACAACCTGGCATCCTAAACGGAAAGGTGCTTCCCGGACCATCGGCGACAGATTGCTCTGGCGAATGCTGACTGGCTTCATTAGAACAAAACGTGTCAGTTGACAGGCCGCCTCCAAACCCCAGGGCATGGCGAAAGATGGCCTCGATGCCCTGGGATCCTGTCAAAGAAGCCAAAACATGCACCTGGGAGCTTCCGCGCGTTGTTGCCGATATACCTCATGACCAGAGACTTGAGTATCTCTTGGCAAGTTTCACTCTAACTATGTCCAAAGACGGTGTGAAGGCGATGCCGTGCAAGGAGTATATTGAAAGAAATTGTTGGGGAGGCGTTCAATTGGTGCGTGATATCCTGAAGGCCCTAGAGCATGACCACGGTATATTCAGTAAGTTCCACTTGGATGAGTCGTCGGGTGTCGCCATCATCCTGATTGTGAGACAGAAAGTGACAGCAGAGAGATTCGGACATCGCAGACCTCGATTTCTGTGATGTTCAAATCGTCCCGGCTACAGAGGTTGCAGTGGAACTTGGTACTATGGCTTTGCCTTACGATCCGACAACCAGTGAAAGGGAAAATCTGCCTCTCAATCCATAAGATGGACAACAGAGATGCAACTCTTCAGAGGCTGCTCCCAGCAGTGCCGAATGACACTTGTTGCTGGTTTGCGCTCTTCGAGACCGGGGTTATTGCAGTAGAGCTGGGAGCAGAAGTCATCAAGAAGTTCATCTTAAACGCAAGTTTTCATTCACTGCTCAAGTTAGCAGCAGTGAAGTATCCGGTCCAAGTCGATGGAGGCTTGATCCTCATGGGATACTCAACGGCCTTGGTTCCGATGAAGGTGGTCAACGACAGTACCGTACTTTGGCACTTGGAGACGGCGAACCATGACTCCCAGCTCAAAGTCGCTGACCTCTCGGTAACAAAAGGTTATTGGCTCAAGACATTAAAGTTGAAAAGTCTAAAGACCGAGAAAGCCCTGCTTGGCTGGTCCCGAGAATGTTTCACGCTGCTCGGAACTGGACAGTTGGGTCCAGTGCAGTGGTCCGATGCAAAGATAAAGAGGTCGACCTGGACCTGGAAGGGCGCGAATCTGCAGTTTACAGCCTCATCCGGGGTCGGCCCTTTACAGGTTGGGGGGCAGGCGGGACTGATGTTCGATAGGACGATCAACACACTGCGGTATAGCGCCAGCAGCAATTACCTGAAATGCTTAGCGAGCAATGCCAAAGAACACATCGTGATTTATGACGTCGGAGACTCGAGAGCTTGGCTGGTGCCTCTAATATCCGTCTACCACGAAATGCTTCTCGCATACTGGCGGAGCATTCCCACCCAGTATCGACAAAGTGATATTCCACTGGTCCGGCCTGTATGGGATAGTGGCTCGGGAGTCTCGGCTGTTCTTAGGGATCGGGGCGGGGACGTTATCGAGAAATCGCAGAAGGACAGCCTGACCGTCCGGGACATGATACTTGGATTCTCAGCGAATATGTCCAGGGCGATCTTGCAGCGCCCAGGACGTACCGAGATATACGGTTATGAGTTCATGGATATTGTCATGGATTCCCACAAAAGTGAACTCAAGAGAAGCCGCATCAAGAAGGAAGGACTATCATGGATCTCGGTCCTGGATCAAGTAACCTGTCTTTTCTGTTTTGGTATGGGAGGGGTCATTCGCGGGACCAAAGCAAAAGAGCCGAATGCAGCCTGTAACAGTCTCCCAAAGGGCAGCGACTGGCTGGCTACATCCATATGCTGCATTGATGAACTAACCAGCAGACGCGGCGGTGTCAACACCTTGGGTGCACGTCGACTCACTAGCCAGAACTACTGGCTCATAGCAGGGGATCCATTCCAGATGTGTGATCACAAGGAAGACAGCGGAGACTCGTGTTGGGATTCATCCGATCCTCCTTTACAGGAGATCCAGACCGGGAAGTTTGTAATCCAGCCAAAATCAGGTGAACGCCAATGCTTTGAAGAGGGCGCGATAGTCTTCGGTCGTTCCAGAAAAGGCACTATCGCAGGGACCATTTACGGTGTTCCGAAGGTATTCCAGAAAGTCGGGTTGTCAGTTGCAGACGATACCCGCCGGAATTCCGCAGCATTTGGACAACGATCAGGAATCAAGAGGCAGCATGATGCCGCTTTTTCGTCAGCTTCGTCTGGTGGTATCTAGAGCGTGTAGGACGCTTGTTGGGTGTATTCTAGGTGGCTTGCGACATCTGAAATACAGTAACATTGACGTTGCCATGATTGAGGTTTTCGCAAGGCAAGGAGCGTAATATCGATTATCACATATTTCAGTTAGAATTCTCTTGAAAAACCTGGGTTTGCACGGTTGTGCAGTATTCCACGATTTGTAATTGCAGCTGCGGCACCAATGGTATTATCCGACATCCACAGGTGATGCCGAGCTATGTCGTTGAGCATTGAGGGGTTGTTGTTGTGGGCTGTGTTGTGTCTCGCAGCACTGACGCAATCCAAGAGTATGAAACACGAGCCTCCAGGATCCCCAGAAAGAGGATGAAAGAGAAGAGCTCGGATATCTTGCCGGGAAGCCAAGCGCAAAGCAAAGTTACTGCGCGGTGATTTAAGTGGCTTGGGCCAAGATAACGTGCGGCCCCTCCCAACACAACGCGGGTGTACGACGTTGGAGGAAACGTGGTCGAGCGACCGACATGTCCAGAGTTATGAAACAACCGCTGCGATTCTGTATGAGGAAAGTGCTTATGCTTATCTATTCAGCCTCGCGAGGCATTCTTCTTGAAGACAAGGAGTGTGACAATGAGGGGCGCTGTTCCGTCGACAAACAGACAGCACTGGTCGCAACTCGAATACCTAGCGTGGTCGCCTTGCAGGGACTCTCCTCAAGAGTTGACTGTTGACCAAACAAAAACCTTTCCAATGAGCCCCTGAAGATGGCTACAGGCCACTCAGAAGCTGTCGCCGGTGTTGGTTTGCTGCTTGGCGGTGCAGATCCCTGCAGCAGGGGCCAACGAGGGGACACGGCCGGGGTGAATTCCGGCTATTTTCGAGCCCGACTTGTGCATTGTCTAAGACATCTGCCAGTGAAATTGGTTGGCGTTTGGGGCCAAAAGCGACTCAAAGTACCCAAAGCGGACACAACTCCGGGCGGTTGGCATCGTTGGTGGAAATGAATGTTGGCATGGAGGAAATGAACAGGGATCTTCAGTCCAATCGCATCACACCGAGTCGTTCGTCCTCGGGCTCTTTGGTGGACACGGGGAATCAATCCGCTCGATAAAGCAGATGAATCGGTTGTCCTGTGGGTCGAATTCATATATTTAGAAGAGCTTCTGGGGGATAAGAACTGTGATGCACGAGGTCCTTCCCCATCGAGGTGGTTGGTCAAATCTTCCCGTCATTCACGTTGGCTTGGAGCGGGCCTTGCAGACGATAAGCATGAAGAAGGCGCAGAGTTGGCACCAAGTGATAAATGATGCAACGGTCAAGCTACTATAAGCGAGTCAGTCAAATAAGAGCCGTGTTTCTTAAATAAGAGCTGAACGCCATTCCAAGTCTTAGCTCAGGGAGGCTCCACGGTCATCACTTTAAACAGCCATTCTCAAGCCCGTGCGCTGGACAGTGGTCCGAAACCAACATTATGCCTGGTGTGCCCTCAAGTCGCGGTTGCGAGGCTTGTCGAAGACAGAAGAAAAAGGTTGGGATTCTGCGCGAGGTCCCAACGCCAAGTGTATTTGCTAAGTCTGGGGTAGTGCGATCAACTGAAACCGGCGTGTACGCGATGTGTTCGTCTCCAGATTGCTTGCGTTGGGTCCGGTCAGAAGCGGTTCACATTCAAGGAGGGCTACTCTTGCAAAGGCCAAGCCGCTCTAGTCCTATCGCGCACATGTCAAATTCCAAGTAATGCCACGGTGGACATCGCCAAAGACTTCATTGAAGTCCTACAAGTCACCGACATACGGTATGACGTGACCTGGTACGGGCCCTTTCTGGAGAGTCTTCCTCGGCGTATCGGATCCAGCCCTGCCCTAGATGCGGCGGTCGGCGCGGTGACTAGTGCCGTCAAGGCGCTCCGTACGCAGCAAAGCTTTCCAGATGCGATGGCACGGTATGTCAAGGGGTGGAAAGCGTTGAGGACGTGTTTGAGCGATCAGGAGCAGACAAGGTCAATACATACGGTGTGCGCAATCTATTTGATGATGATATGTCAGGTTAGTTGACTTCTTCAAGCGGAAGCGATGATAACTGACCATATCAGAGCTGGGTTGGGCGACCAGATGACCCTTTCGCAAATCACGGAGAAATCCTAACTCAGATTCTCAACGCAGCTGTATCGCAGACCGGTAGAGGACAGTTTGAAGATAACATGATCGTCATGTTGAGTATGCCAGTGGTAAGCACATTGTCTCCATCACCAGAATAACTGTCTGACCCAAGCCCAGGTTATGCAAAGTATCGTTGATCCCACAATCCCCCTTGGTTCCTGGTTCTGGGCGATCGCCAAATCGTACGGGCCGCAGTCAACAACGCAGGGGACCTATGGTTGTCGCCTTTTAAGTCTCCAATTCCCTTGTATGGTTCAGATAGCGCAATGGATCCGCGATCCCGGCTTGCATCTGCTCGATATTGACACGGCGTACAATCAACTGATCGCCGACTGCGTAACCATGCGGGCGGTACTGGATAGAGCCACGGAATTTGATATGCCGGGCGCGTCTCAGCCAGGAAATCGTGTGAATACCCGTCCGCAGGTCTCGTACTCGATGTTGATCTGCCTCGCTCTTGTTCTCAATCAAGTGATTCGCATCTTCGATCCGAATAACATTGCCCTGCTGGATGAAGCGGCGGATCTGGTTAGCGAGACAATCTGGCTTGCGCGGCTTGCAGAGAGGTACCGACCTTTTGGAGTGAGCTTCATGCCAGTTTTGCTGGTGATAGCCTGGAACGCGACGGAGGATTTCGATGTGAGGAGTCAAGTCCAAGAGATCTTGGTCGGATATGAGACCGACTTTCCAGCGGTCAAATGGGTTCAAACGTGTTACTGGATGCAGAATAAATATAATGAGATACGAAGAACACAGCTAGACGCGTTATTTGCCGCTGCTTGTTGAGCTGATGACGAGAGTTGAATTGTCTTTAGGAGGAGGTTGTGTGTTTCGGTCTGGAGTTGGGGATTATGTGCTCTTTAGCGACTGCCTTTGTGCGACTCTGGAGAGCGCCTTCCTTTTCAGTGCCTATTGGCCCTTCGAATCATCTTTATTTCTAATTGAAACTTAAGTCAACTTCATTAATAACTCGAAATGCGGCGAAAGAAATGATTTACAGCCTTCGCCAGTCAATCGCCTTGTACATTCTCCGCGACTTTCTCCAAGAAGTCTAGTATCTTACACCGGAGGCGATGCTCAGCCTCCACCACAATCCAACAGGTAAAGGCAATTGCGTCCCCGGTGAGGTTACCTGAATGAAACCCATTGGGATTTAGGTCTCGCTCGTCCTTGATATTGGATGGCTTGGTGCTACCAGCATCGACTCGTGCCGTCAAGCTTGTTAAGTGATCTTTCTGTAATTCAGCCGGGTACATCGGCGACTTTTCAGAAATATCATAGACTCTGAGCTTGCCTAAAAGCGTCTTTGCCTTGTTCGGAGATTCGCCAGTTTTCACTGACTTGCGTGATCCCAGTACGCCTTTCTCGAACGTTGCAATGAGAGTATGATCGGATACCCGAACAAGCTGCGCAGCATGGACAGTTAGCAATGTCTCTCTTTTGAAAGGGTAATGGGTCTCACTTTCATGCTATGCGACCATCCTTTGGCCTTGGTCATATATCCAGTCGCAAACATCCTCGTTCCTGACCAGCGATACCGCACGCCTTCGAGCTCCCATTCAACACTGCGCGACAAGATCCCCATCCTCTGCATTCGAATCATCACCACCTTCCCCTGGACCACCTTCTTCTCGTCAATCTCTACGGGCTTCTCTTATCTTCCGAACCGCCTTCTCCACTTGTTCTTCCTTTCTGCTTTCCGTCTCTGTCGTCGCAGCTGCTCGTTGTCTAGAACCTCCTGTACACCATCTCCAAGCCAGACTCGAAACGAATCCCACATACTCGAACGACGGGCGCGTCCGATGGCCCTTGTCGTCGGGGTATACTTGGGATTGTCACCGCGGTAAAACACCGGTTTCCACGTGTCGCTGTGCTTGTGCGGGACAGGATTCGTGACGAAGTAGTTTGCAGCGGCGATATCCGACTTCGAAAACAGCTGTTTTCGGCCTTTGAAGCAGCGACGATACAGTTGAAGAGTGAGCATAGGATCAGGGACCGCAAGTTTGTCGCTACTGTTTCTTTGGTCCATCATCGCAGATTTGCGGCAAGTCATTTATTTGACGAAGTAGTTCGACAAGGTGCGAGCCTGAAAGATGCAAGGACGTAGGCTCCATATTTATAAATCAAGCTCATATGCCAAATAGGAGCTCAGCGGTTCAATTGAGGCTTTGAAGGGCGTCACGGTGGCCGACAATTGTCTGGTCGAGTCTAACCTTGTTGGCGAATACGAGCAGAACCGCAGAAATGACTCCAATCAAAGCCCAGATTCGCGGAGCTCGAGGTTCTGTCCCTCGTAATCGTGCATTAGGCGCCTTTTCGAAGAAAGCTAAGCCCTGTTTTGCTTTTGTGGTACTCGTCACTTCGCTGAGCCCGACCCTTGTTTTCAGGGTCCCAAGTCTTCTTCACATTGGGATGGCTCATTTTCGCTTGTTAGATCAAAGAGTTCATTGCTTCATATCGACGATTGGATGACCATTCCACGAATACTTCTTGATGGAAATATTTTGTTGTGTGTTGAATCTTTCTGAGGAGTTACTTGGCCTTGAAGTGTTGCAAAACATTGTACGATACACCTAGGTACAGTTGGGCAAAAAAATATATTTTCGTACTTCCACACCCGTCTTTTCTCGCTACATACTGGTGCCATGGTATTTCCTTTAACTTACCAATGGTAATCATGCAAATATAGAGCATATCCTGCTAGAACCATGGTCGAGTCTACAGAAAAGAGGGTCCTTGGATGTGGTGAAGACTGAACGCTGCAGAGTGTTGTGTACCTAGGAGGTGGCCGGAGATAGCCGGATATATCCGGTGTCCTGACAAAAGAGGCGGTGAGTGAGGGCGGTAGACAGAAAGCTTCCCAGAAACATGGGGTCAAATTGGAGAGCTTTCTTCTCCCCGCTTCCGTTGCCATTGAGTTATTGTCTGCAATCATTCTATCGACAATGGCCTCTTTCTTCCCTCGCACTGCCTTCCGCACCCTGGGCGCTCTGCCCAAGGCTGCCCCCTGGGCCAAGACTCCCATCGTCTCCCCTCTCGCTCAACCCCTCGCTCGCCGCTTCATCGGCAGCCTCCCCCGCGAGCAGCCGCGTCTTCGTCTCGGCTCAACCGGTATGTCTTTACTTCCCTTGCCGCCAATTGGCCTAGCTAACATCACTGCTACACAGCTCCCAACTTCGAGGCTCTCACCACCCAAGGCCAGATCGACTTCCACCAATGGATGAACGGCTGCTGGACGATCCTCTTCTCCCACCCGGCCGACTTCACACCCGTCTGCACAACCGAGCTCGGCGCGTTCGCCAAGCTGAAGGGTGAATTCGCGAAGCGCGGCGTCAAGATGATCGGATTGGTATGACCCTCGAAGATACCTGCATAAAGAGCTATGCTGATTCAGGCAGAGCGCCAACGACCTCGGCTCCCACGGCGACTGGATCAAGGACATCAACGAGGTAACCGGCAGCGACGTGCAGTTCCCTATCATTGCGGACGCCGACCGCAAGGTCGCCTGGCTGTACGACATGATCGACGAGTCGGAGCTCGCCAACCTGGCGGAGAAGGGCATTGCCTTCACCATCCGCTCCGTCTTCATTATCGACCCCGCTAAGAAGATCCGCCTGGTTATGAGCTACCCTGCCTCTACGGGCCGCAACACCGCCGAGGTCCTGCGTGTCATTGACTCCCTGCAGACCGCCGATAAGAAGGGCATTGCCACTCCGATTGACTGGCAGGTTGGTGAGGACGTGATCGTCCCTCCTTCTGTCTCTACTGAGGACGCGAAGAAGAAGTTCGGTGAGGTTCGCGAGCTGAAGCCTTACCTCCGCTACACCAAGTACTAGATACGGAATAGTGTACTCTAGATAGAATGTACGATTGGCTGTACTATAGAATCGGGCTCAACTTGACCCTCGCATTTCCTTCGTCCATCTCATCTCGTCGATCACAGCAAAGGCGGCACAGATTGGCAGTATGCATGTCGTCATCTTGACTCCAACACATGACTAAGCAAGGTAAGGAACCCCTCATGTTCTCCAAGTCCTCTGTCAGTGCCAGGTGTCGAGATCCAGTTCCCATCCAAATAATCCAGGGACAAGAAAACCATGGCTGAAAGCGGCAAAATAACAATATCCATCGACCGCGGCGGCACCTTCACGGACGTCCACGCCGTGGTCCCCGGCCGCCCCGACATCATCCTCAAGCTGCTCTCCGTCGACCCCGCACACTACCAAGATGCCCCAACAGAAGGCGTGCGCCAGGTCCTGGAGCAGGTGACAGGCAAGCCGCACCCAAGGGGAAAACCGCTAGAACTCGGTCCCATCGAGAGTCTACGCATGGGAACGACAGTTGCAACGAATGCGTTGCTGGAGCGGAAGGGCGCGCGGTCTGCGCTGATAACGACGAAGGGATTCCGCGATCTGTTGAGGATCGGGGACCAGTCGCGTCCGAATATCTTTGATCTTACGATGGCGAGGCCGGGTGTTTTGCCTGAGGCTGTTGTGGAGGTTGATGAGCGGATTGTGCCAATTCATCCGGCGTCGGATAAGGGTTGTTTTTCTGGCACGAGGGTTGTGGAAGGTGTTACGGGCGAGAAGTTTCGGGTTCTTAGGGAGCTTGATGTTGAGAAGGTTCGGCCTGAGCTGGAGAGGTTGAAGAGCGAGGGGTATCAGTCTCTGTCTGTCGCACTCGTCCATTCGTATGTCTATCCTGAGCATGAACGGCTTATTGGGGAGGTGGCGGAGGAAATGGGGTTCTCGGTTACCCTGTCTTCGAAGCTGCAGCCTATGATTAAGATTGTGCCGCGTGGGATGTCTGCTGCGGCGGATGCGTATCTGACTCCTGTCATCAAGACATACATCGACTCCATCTCGTCCAGCTTCGAGGGAGGCCTTGCCAACCAGCATACTTGTCGATTTGAGTTCATGCAGTCCGATGGAGGTCTGGTCGACTTTCGCAAGTTTAGCGGATTGAAGGCAATTCTTTCCGGTCCGGCTGCCGGTGTCGTGGGCTTTGCGGCGACGAGCTGGGATGCGAAGGAAAAGATACCTGTGATCGGGTTCGATATGGGAGGTACATCGACCGACGTTTCAAGGTTCGATGGCCACCTAGAACACGTGTTTGGTTCCAAACTGGCCGGAGTCCAGATCCAGTCCCCGCAATTGGACATCAACACCGTCGCTGCGGGTGGTGGTTCCATTTTGAACTCGCGCAACGGTCTCTTCTACGTCGGACCGGAGTCAGCATCGGCTCATCCTGGCCCAGCGTGCTATCGCAAAGGTGGTCCATTGACAGTCACCGATGCCAACCTTTTCCTTGGGCGTCTGCTACCGGAGTTCTTCCCTCACATTTTTGGAGAGAATGAAGACCAACCACTTGACCTCGAAATCACCACGAAGAAGTTCAAGGAGCTGACTGACACGGTCAACGCTGAGCGGAAGCAGAAGGGAGAATCGGAGTACACACCAGAGCAAGTCGCCTTGGGCTTCCTGAAGGTAGCCGACGAGTCGATGGCCCGTCCGATCAGGAACCTGACTGAAGCTCGAGGTTTCGAGACAGCGGGACACCACCTTGCCTCTTTTGGCGGTGCCGGAGGCCAACACGCCTGCCCAGTCGCAGCATCACTGGGAATATCCCGGATCATCATCCACAAGTTCTCTTCAGTCCTCTCCGCTTATGGGCTCGCTTTAGCCGAGGTGGTGAAGGAATCCCAAGAACCGCTCTCGACTCAATACGAGTCCTCCAAGTCAGAACTCAACAAGAAGCTGAAGGAAATGACGGATGCCTCAGTAGACGACATGAAAGACCAAGGGTTCGCACCAGACCAAGTCCGACACGAGCGCTACCTGAACCTGCGATACGATGGTTCCGACACAAGTCTCATGATCCTGGAGCCGGAAGACGACTCTGACTACCTGGAGAAATTCCGCGAACGACACAAGCGCGAGTTTGGATTCAACTCTGACAGGCCAGTGTTGGTGGACGACATCCGTGTCCGTACGATTGCTGCTTCAAAAGTCCGCGATGAGAAGAGTCCTCTCGTGCAATTGCGAGAAGCAGAGATGCGCGATATCGAAACGGATCCGGACCTTATCACCAAGACGTTCTTCGATGGCCAGACGGAGAGGCTTGATACGCCTGTCTATAAACTTGACAACATTGAGAAGAACTCTAGAATCCATGGGCCCGCTATCATTATCGATAACACGCAGACAATCGTCGTTGTTCCTGACGCGGTCGCAAATGTCCTGGAGACGTGCATTGTTATCGACCTAAAGGAAACGAAGTCACCCGAGGAGGAACCTTCTTCTGGAATCGATACCATCAAGCTCAGTATCTTCGGCCACCGATTCATGTCAATTGCCGAGCAGATGGGTCGAACTCTCCAGAAAACTTCTGTCTCGACGAACATTAAGGAACGCCTTGACTTTTCCTGTGCTCTCTTCTCGCCTGATGGTGGACTGGTGGCTAATGCCCCTCATGTGCCGGTTCACCTTGGCTCCATGCAATTTGCGGTCCGGTATCAGCACAAGAAATGGGAGGGTAATCTGAAGGACGGCGACGTGTTGGTTGCCAACCACCCTAGCTGCGGTGGGACTCACTTGCCAGATATCACTGTAAGTCAACCCCATCTCTTCATCATACATGCTAACAGTGTAGGTAATCACCCCCGTATTCGACAAACCCGGCGGCAGCGAAATCATGTTCTACGTCGCGAGCAGAGGCCACCACGCCGACATCGGCGGCATCCTTCCTGGGTCCATGCCCCCCAAGTCAACCGAACTCTGGCAAGAAGGCGCCGCCATCGAAGGCGAGAAAATCGTCAGCAACGGCAAGTTCGACGAAGAACGAATCACCGAGCTTCTAGTCAAGAAGCCAGCGGAGTACCCCGGGTGCTCTGGAGCACGATGTCTGACAGACAACATCTCCGATCTCAAGGCCCAGATCGCTGCGAATAACCGCGGTATCTCTCTAATTCAGGCCCTCTTTGCGGAGTACGGTATTGAGAGTGTCCAGAAATACATGTATGCCATCCAGGAAACGGCTGAGACAGCGGTCCGTAATCTCCTCAAGGACCTATACCGCCGCTTCGAAGGCAAGCCGCTAGAAGCGGTAGACTACATGGACGACGGAAGCCCCATCAAGCTCAAGGTAACCATTAACGGCGACGACGGGTCCGCAGTGTTCGACTTTGAAGGTACCGGCCCGCAAGTCTACGGTGCCTGGAACGCCCCCATTGCAATCACGCACTCCGCAATCATCTACTGCCTCCGCTGCATGATTAACGCCGACATGCCGCTCAACCAAGGCTGCTTGACTCCCATCGACATCAAGGTCCCACCGTCTTGCCTGCTATCCCCCACCAAGAACGCCGCCGTGGTCGGCGGCAACGTTGTCACGTCTCAACGCGTCACGGATGTCGTCTTCAAGGCGTTTCGCGCCTGCGCCGCGTCCCAGGGAGACTGCAACAACCTGACTTTCGGCACGAATGCCAAGAAGGATCCCGAGAGCGGGAAGGAGATCCCCGGATTCGGGTACTACGAGACTATCGCGGGCGGAAGCGGCGCCGGTCCAACTTGGGACGGCGAGTCGGGTATCCATGTGCATATGACCAATACGCGAATTACAGACCCCGAGATCCTGGAGAAACGGTATCCAACTCTCCTGCGGCAGTTTACGCTTCGTTCGGGATCAGGTGGAAAGGGCCAGCACCCTGGTGGTGAGGGGGTGATTCGGGAGATTGAGTTCCTAACCCCGATGGACTGCTCGATTTTGTCTGAACGACGCGTTCATCGGCCGTACGGTTTGGAGGGAGGCGAGAATGCGGAACCGGGCATGAACCTTTGGATTACGAAGGATGGGGATACGGGTGAAGATCATATGGTCAATATTGGTGGCAAGAATACGATTCGCGTTGAGACGCATGATCGCATTGTTATTATGACGCCGGGTGGTGGTGGGTGGGGTAGGGCTGAGTAGTTGTTTTTTATGATTATATGATGAGATACAATATAGACCAGATTGCATAGGCCACTGATGGAGGCCATATCCGCAGGGCTACATCATATCCACCGAGGTCCCCTGAACCTGAGCCCTGTGCGCTGTTCCGTGGCTTTCCAGAAGACTGGTTTAAAGTCTCCGAGAGGGCATTTCTAATCTGACCCGTAGACCCTGATTCATATCCACGTCATGTTCCACTGCAGTCCTGATATCAACTTGACGTCAATACCAACACCTTGTACAACCACCGGCAGCTATAAAACCTCCCAGCACACCTCAAATAACCCTTCAGACAATCAAACAAAACACACTCACACCTACCTACACCTCTCTATCTAGCAATTACACGCCACACAAACCAAACAAAATGACAACCTTCAAACTCAACACCGGCGCCTCAATCCCCGCCCTGGGCTTCGGCACCTGGCAAGACGCCGACGCACAAGAAAACGCCGTCCTGGAAGCCCTTAAAGCCGGCTACCGCCACATCGACACCGCGCGCGTCTACGGCACCGAAGCTGCCGTCGGCCGAGCAATCAAGAAATCCGGCATCCCGCGCAACGAAATCTTTCTCACCACCAAGATCTGGAACAACAAGCACCACCCCGACGATGTTGCACAGGCCCTGCAAGATTCCCTAAACGATCTGGACCAAGAGTACGTTGACCTCCTACTCATGCACTGGCCTGTTGCGTTCAAGAGGGGCTCCGAGCAGTTCCCGAAAACCGACAAGGGAGGCCCCGATGTCGTGGACACGGATTACCTTGATACATACAAGGCGATGGAGAAGCTTATCTCGACGGGGAAGGTCAAGGCAATTGGAGTCAGCAACTTCAGCAAGGCCGAGATCCAGCGAGTTCTGGAGAACGCGACCGTCCCGCCTGCTGTCCATCAGCTAGAGGGTCACCCCTGGCTGCAACAGCGCGACTTCGCAGACTGGCATAAGAAAAACGGAATCCATGTGACGCACTACTCGCCGTTCGGGAACCAGAACGAGATATACTCTCGGGAGGGCACGATCGGCCGGTTGATTGAGGATCCGGTGCTAGTTGAGATCGGCAAGAAATATAACAAGTCTGCGGCGCAGGTGACGCTTGCTTGGGGCGTTACGGAGGGGCATTCGGTGCTGCCGAAGAGCAAGACGCCTGAGCGGATCCGCCAGAATCTGGCCGGGGACTTCAAGCTGGACGAGCAGGATGTTAAGAAGATTCGTGGCATTGATCGGAAATTGCGCTTCAATGATTCGAGTGAGGACTTTGGGTATGATCTGTTTAAGGATTTGGATGGGAAGAAATAGGTCCCTAACTGGTAATGGGTGCGACTTGATATGACTTGTATGATATGATAATTAATAGTAATCGATGAACTTCATGATGACCCTTGTTCATAAGCTTCTAGATGATGGGCATGGGTATGCTTCCTTATCCGCATACGCATACGCCGCTCCCTACCTTTCCCAGTAAAGATCATCACTCAGCCCTCCCTACGTGGGGCAAACCAAGTGATCGGCATATATAAACACTAAGCTCCCAATTTCTTTCCTCCATCTCACTGTCCGCTGGCACCTCACCATTATCCAACACCCGACAATATGGGCCTTCAACACCCACTCCAGCTCCTCACTTGCGTCACCCTCCTCTCCACCCAGGTCCAACTTGGAGATGGAGCAACCACCCCAGAAACGCGTCCCTACTCAGCCCGCATGGCCGACAGCGTGATACTCCGCGGCCAAGCAATCCACGACGACTCAAGTGACTCGTCTGGCCTGTTACAAGTCGGGACGTTCCAGACGGCGCTTCTAGATCTAGTCGAGTCGCCCTCTTCTCAGTACCTAGAGCAAGACTGGGAATCTTTCCTTGCCAGAAGCGCGGATAGTGTTGTTGGATTGGTGGATAATGCAACCAAGGATACCCAGTCCCCGCTTGATCGGTTGAGTGTGGGGAAAGGGTTGCTCTATCAGTATGTTTTGTAGGGGGGAACCGAGCTTGGATGAAATGCTGATGAGAGCTGCGTAGGTATGAGCAAACTGGGAACGAGACGTACAAAGAGAGCCTTGATGCCCTGCGTCTGTCGATAGATCTCCAGCCGCGGAACCAATATGGTACGCAACCACTTTACCTTGACCCAATATCAACCCCCATCCCGATACTAACGAAGTTCAAGGGGGCCTCTGGTACTACGTCTACCCCAACTGGAGCTACCTCGACGGAATGTTCTCCCTCCTCTGGTTTCTTCCAATCTACACCACCACATTCACCCATGGCCCATCCAACAGCACCACATCAACTGGCTTCCTCTTCCACCAACTCGATTTCCTCTGGACACACTGCCACGACAATGCCACGAGCCTGCTCTTCCACGGCTACGACGCCTCAAAGACAGCTGTCTGGGCGAACCCAATTACGGGGGCCAGTCCGTATGTCTGGATCCGAGCGCTGGGGTGGTTTATGATGGGTCTTGTTGATTTCCTTGAGCTGCATCTAGAAAACGTTGAGGGGAGACTGGATACTTGGCGGAACCGGTTCATCGATCTCTCTAACGCTATCCTTGACACTGTTGACGAAAATTCCGGCGCCTGGTGGCAGGTCCTTAATGCGCCCGGTCGAGCGGAGAACTATATCGAATCTAGTGGCAGCGCGATGTTTGTTCATAGCTTGCTCAAGGGTGTACGACTTGGTCTCTTGGAGCAAACGAATGAGAGGAATTACACCGCCGTTGCTGACCGAGCATACCATACGCTCGTCGACAAATTCGTTGTTGAAAATGACGATGGCACTCTGAGCTACAACGGGACGGTCGGGGTCTGCAGTTTGAACTCGACGGCGAGCTATGAGGTATGTATAGAAAACCATGGAGACATCGTGTGATAAGATGGAATAGAGCTGACAGAGTGCTTAGTACTATACCCACCAGCCGCTTGTATACGACAGTGTTCTAGGCTCAGCGGCGTTTGTTCGGGCGAGTATCGAGCATGAGCTTTACACCTCATAGAAATGGCAGAGTAAGAGCGCCATTGAGAATAGGGGTCTTGCTGCTGCGCTAGCGAGAGAAAGTTGGATGGAGATCAGTATCCATAGTGAAGATAAGCATCCATGAATGTCACCTATGACTTGAGAAACAAATTTGAGAAAGAGCCGTGAAGGCTACAGAGAGCAAGAAGCAGTTAAAGTCGCCACCAGTATCGGACGGATGCAATGAACCAGTTGAACTGATGACACCTCTAACTTTGTAAGTGAGAGATCCAAATCCTTCATAAGTGAGCTGTATATCATTCAGGCCACGTCCAGATGAGGTCTCTTATGCGTCGAGTTGGAGCACTCGCACTCCTGCATAAACGTCCTCGAACATTTCGGCAGACATACGACCTTCTGCTTCTGTTTTTCCTGCGCATCGGCCAGGGTCGGAGCCGGAGCCGGAGCCGGAGCCGGAAGATAGGAAAGGAAGACCTTCGTAAAGGCCGCAGCCGTGGCCGCGGCATAATTGTGCCACTCATCGTTCTTATGACAGTCTGCATAGTCGCAGATCCCGCGAATGACCAGGCACTGTCCTGTAGCCATGACACCGGCGGCCTCCATCTCGACGCATAGAGCATTCAACTGCTTCCCAATCTGGTCGCGCACCTTGGCATCCTTGATGACCTGATTCCCAGAGGCGATTAGACCGTAGTGAACCTGCGCTTTGGGGGGCCAATAGCTGCGACGGACTTCCGGTGGCGTAGTGTCCATGCGCAGACCAGACCCAACGCTGAAACACGGGCTGAATAGGCGGTCTCTGCCTTCCCCGGGACACTCGTATTCTGGACACAGGCTGACGATATCCTGAATGTACTTATGAAGGAGGTTGGTAGAACGCCGAGGTTCGGATCGCAATAGGCTCAAAGTTGTGCGGAGCTCCCAAGTGGGTCGTTGGACGAGGCCCGTCCGAAGAAGCTCGGCACTGTCCGGGTGAATTATCTTGCCTAGATCGTGTTGGACGACCCTCGTGCTGACGACCACATCGCCCAAGCGGATGTTATATCTTGAGGGGATGCCCCCGCCAACACCAACGACGAGGCGCCATCGGATGGCAGGAAACGTTTTTTCGACGTCCGAGGCAACTCGTACAGCGGCATTCGTTCCGTATTCGTCGCATGGCAGGCAGGCTGCAACCACAGGGTGCTCTCCGATCCGTCCGAGGGCATATGTGTTATGGTCTGTCTCGTGCTTTGAGAGCCTGGTGTGCTCCGCATCGAATAATGCACGGACGGCCATAAGCTCCGAAGGTAGCGCGCAGATGATGACGATTCTATAGTCAGTGTGCGTGAAAACAGGTAGGACCTCATCTGTCACCACGAGAGGAGAATATTCATAAATGGTACGGTCAATTCCATTCCACTGACCTTGTTCGTCATCAGATTCAGATTCCGAATCGGCCAGGTTCCCCTTTCTAGGGTCTCCAAAATCATCCCATATCCATCCAGTGCTTCTGTTGTAGCCAAACACCAAGGCACCGGAGGCCTCAAGCTGGGGTTTGTTCGATCCGGCGAGCTGTCTGCCCATGTGTCGAGGCAGGATAGTCTGCGCTAGGTCTAAGTGCCCAGTGCCGCCTACCATGCATGTACAGTGAGACGCCAAGGACACGCGAGAGGGACTCCATACGATGGATGATGTCAATTGGGTTGGAATTGTGCCTGGGTTGTCATGACGGTCGATAATTCGACTGAGGTCTTCTGTGCTAACGGCCAAGTAGTACTTGTCCCATGGTAGCAACTCCCATTGAGAGCAGGCGTTCTTGTCTAGCAAAGGCTGGATCAATTCTCTAAATCCTCGGCTATACAGACACACAGCTTGTACGCCTCGGATAAAGTCCACCTACCCTTTACCGGCGGTTCTCCGTTTCGTGGCACGCTGCCAGATTAAATCTTCAAGAGTCGCTATCTCCTTGAAATCCCATCCCTTAAGACATGACCTGAAAGAGAGCACCCTGGAAAGGCCCTTTGCAGCTTCACCAGTAACCATTGTTTGGTAATCAATGGCCTTCTCGAGTACTCCGTCGAGAGCCTCAACCCGGTCACACACTTGATAGTAGATGGTGTTATCGTTCTCATCGTGTTCTTCTTCCGAGTATAGCTTTGAGTCCAGGTTGGTTATGTTCATCAAAACCTCCACTGCCGCAGAAATTGTAAAGGGGGCTTTGGCATCCTGAAATTGTTGTGGGTTGAGGAGAAACATTGACGCCAAATCATCCGTCCGATTCAACTCCAATGATGTACGTAGAAGATGCAGCAACGCACTGGGTCCATTTACCAACCAGCCTCGTTTACATTGGACGTCCCAGAGAATAAGGTATTTGCTGGAAAGGCTGGTCACCTTCGCCCGGTAGGTCCCACGCAAGATATGCAACGAGCGGTCCTTCTTCCCATACACCGCTCCATTGACTAGCCCGATCTGGAAACTCTGTTTTATCGAGACATCCCTTAGCAGACATCTTTCGTGGGTCCTGGGCAGCCATGACCTGTCAATTCGGTAGTTGGCATGGGCAGAGCCTGAGAGAGTTATCAACATGCGAATTTCTCACATTACCAAGACGACGTACCAGTAAAACATCGGGCCTTAGGGCACCATTCGACGATATGTCGACTGGTCTCCAGGTCCGAGATGGTAATACCTTCGATGTGATCCATACTACTGTCGAGGTAGGAGATACGCTCTTCATCCTTCTTGCAAATTAAATGCCACCGCACTATATCTCCGTCAAATGCCGCGGGGACAAGCATAGTCGAGAATCCCTTGATGAATATATTGCCGTTGAACATGTCGACGCATTGGGTCCCTGTCAAGCCCATTAAGGTATGGAGATTGAATTCAAGGCTAAGGTCTGGCGTTGGTCTCCTCGAAATAGGATATCCATTCACGAGAACTGGATTGCAAAACAAGTTCCGCCAACATTGCCCAGATGACTTGTCAAAGCTTGTGATATGCCTGACTGTCATACGAATGTTGCAGAAACGCGGACGACGTGGTTCTTGGGGAAATGGCTCAAGTTCGTCGAAATACGTCGATGGGGTGTAGACCGCAAGGCCATCATCGAAAGAAGACGAACGCAAGGCAGACCCGAGCCAGGCAAGTTGCTCCCCTACCTCGGCGATTGCTTCTGCTCTGCCCTTCAAGCGGACCCTGAATTGCGAGTCCTCAATTCACACCCTAAGTAGAGTATTGTTCACATGATACCCAACGCATGCCTGCTCTCCTGCAGTATGGCTTCCGACGATCCGCATCAACAGAAGCAGGATGTCAGTTCCAGAGAAAGGCCAGGTTTGACTTAGATACTGTGCTGCCGTTGCCGCTTGTGATTCTCTGGGCGAGCCAGTAATGGTAATGGCTCGTCCAATTGAATCTGCTGGTTCCTCGTCGTATCCTTGCGCCCTGAGAAACCCCGATGGATCCCAATCCATGTTGAATGTCATGACATACGCGGAGGAGCTCCGACGATGGCCAAGACCTTCCTTGAGATGATCGAGGATGGATTGTCGGACAAGTAGTTGCACATGGTCTCCGGTACGGAGGTAGAGCTCTTGCCTGATAATCTGTACCAACTTCTGATAGGACGTATGAAATATGATAGACTTGAAATCCCGCTCTTCTGGACCCTCGGGGGTGCATTTGACTTCTGGCAGCATTGCCAGGATTGGGTCTATATCAGACGGTGTATCAGGGGCGGTAGAGGGAATGTCTGGTAGATGGTCATGTATACATGCCAGCTAATCCTTCACCACGTCGTCTCGATTACCGCACATCGTACCGGCCTCTGAAATCCTGATTTGTGCAGACGCTTCGTGCATATACGTCTCCTGCACAGCACTCACGATATCACTGTTTTCGAGGAATATCAGTGTTTGCCCATTGGCATTTTTGGAGGGGGAGGGTGGACCAACTTTCGGTGTTGTAAAAGGTACTTGCGATCCTGCCCAGAATAACAGCTTCGACGGTTTTCCCATCTCAAGGTCTCAGCGAACATCTCTAAGTGTATAGGAAGCCTACCCCAGAGCCCTTCTAAACGTTCCAAGTCCAGCTCCTCTGGCAAAGTCCTGCTGAGTAGATCCTTCGCAAGTCAAGAGACACAACCATCGTCTGACAATGTTACCGTGTGTGGGCAGTCTACGAACTCCCAGGGGTTCACCTGCACCTCATTGTCCCCAACGATTCCAGTTCCCCGCTGAGACAATTCCAAATTGAGAGGCCAGGAAGGGTCCGGCTGCGCATTGGCTGACACCCCGGTTGCGTCCGGCGGGGCGGTAATTTCGATGCCCTTCTTGAGTTTCTTTGGGACCGGGTCAGAGTCGGCAGACGGACTTCGAGACAAACTCTGCTCCATATTCCGCCTCTTCAATGTCTTCAAATCTTCTCGTTTGGAGCCCAAATTGCCTGAGCGATCCGCGTCTTCCAATCCTGAGTGAGAGCGGGCCACTACCGCCGCCTCGGCGGTCCCCCAATCCCACCCCCCATGGCAACGAACACACCTACCCGCAACAACGACAAACCGATCATGCGGAGCGCTACTGCAGCTTTCTTCTTCTGCATCAGCGATCGAGGTCCGGATAACGTGCGCCGACGGCTGGCTGCATGAGCTGTAGATATAGTGGTTCTTGAAGAGGTTGCACATTGCGGTCTAGCAGTGTAGAGTTAGATCCTGAGGTAAAGAAACGTCATTTGCTTTTCAGTATCAAGCAATCAACAGCATTCCTAAAGATTGCATTTGCTTGAAGTGGAGAGAGGGAAAGCGGGGTGATCATTCAGCCGCATGACGTGGCAGAGTTGCTGCAGGTGAGTCAAGGGTCTTCGTAGAGATGACCCCGGTCGACTGGTGAAACGGTGTATCCAACCAATGCCTACGTATGTAACTGGCCGCCGAGGTTGGACAACGTCTCGCTACAAGGCTCGGTGCGGCGGCAAGATACAGCCATAATTGATTGGATCAACAGAGCCAAACTCACTTCACTAGGCGTCCGGATAGGCCTCCCTTTGCCAACAGTTCAAATCTCCTACCCACAGTGAATCGCGTGAGTCGCGAACGCATGATGCGGAGCATGTGAGCGTCGGCCTCATGATACCCGGTCGCCAAACAAACAAAGAGATACCACCACAGCCGATCCAAGAACCCCATTCCCGGGGCATATCCAAGCTATAAATTCCTGCGTATTCGAAGGTGGCAGGGTAAAAGCCGGCAAGGTCCCAGTCCATCAGCCAAAACTCGCCAGAGGGGGAAACAAGGAGGTTGCGCGGCGCAAGGTTGCCATGGGTCAGAACGAACGGCTCAATAGTCAGTGGAGTAGCATCTTGCCAGTCGGGCGCTCTGGGCTGCTTTGCCTCCTGCATGGCGCGCTTCATCGAGGTAAAGTTGCCCCAGAATCGGAAGAAATGCGCTAAATCTGCTGGCCCCGAATGCGCCGGAAGCTCGAAGCGATCTTCCAACCAAAATGATCGACATGCACCTGTCACGAGTGATCCAGCAGTCGGCGAAGTAACGGATCTGAGTATCTTCACGAATCGTCGCAGCTGCAGACCCAGTTTGATGGTCATTAACCAGCCCAATTTCTCCCAGATGGTGTCCAGCGTAGTCCCTTCGATCCGAGACATGACAGTGTAAGCAGTGGCTTCATTCTTGATGACCCTTCGAATAGACGTACTGCGGATCCCAAGCTGGCTCGCAAATTTGGCGGCCTTCAAGGCGTTGTCGATCTCGGAAGGCTGGTAGTGCTTGGCGATAAGGTTCGGGGAGAGGTTGCGAGTCCGCCAGACGAAAGCGTCGCAGGAGGGAGCCGCTGCAATGTGACGGATGGGTTCTGAGTCTGTATACTCATCTAAGAGGTTTTCACAGAAGTCCGATACCATGGCCCTGATGAAATGGGCCTAGAGAGTTGTCAGACAGATGAATTGTAGGATGGATCATCTGGATGGATGGAAGGAGCCGATGGTCGCCCAGACGCTCGGCATCGCTGTTTTTACGTCCAAGTCACATGCCTCTCAGTCGTACTGGGAGTAATGAGGGCTTCTTCTGCTATTCATTTTTGTATCCTGTAGTATGGATAGAGTATGAGAAGACTCTGATTAGACTTTTGCATTTAATCTCGTTTAAGGTGTCAATGTTGGGGTTGTAGGAAGATTGACCATTATATATTTTTCCAGAGAAGAAGTACGGCCTCTACAACAAGAGTGTACACGGGTCTGGTTATTGGTTGTTAACTGGGGATACAGCGTGGAACAAACCGAGGCACTGGAGCATGGATCAAGTTAGGAAGTCCCAATTTGGGGACATCTAGAGATATACATATGCCTAGGTATCCTCCATGTAATAGTTTATCGAGACCAAGCGACGAAGAGAGCTATAGAAACGCCCCTTGACGTGGAGATAAAGTAATGCGAACCTGCTACATATGATAACAAAAATAGCCGGATATGGTATGTAACTGACAGATTTATTCATAAGAAAAGAAATGACAACAGCACGAGCAATCTCACATTGAACCCTCCTTTACTCCCTCATAAAATACACTCTCCGGTGGACCCAAATAACTCTCCCTCAACCCACCAAGATCAATGACAATCTTCTCAAGCACACAGTGCCGCGCACCAAGCCTAATTCTAAGTACATGCTGCCCCGGAACACTAAGATTAACTGTATGACGCCTCTTCCATACCCCATCCATAACGGATGCCTCCCAGTCCTCAGGCAATTGTCCTGGACTTGGTGATGGCCCGACTAGATTGTCAGTTGACAATGACCTCGGGTCATTCTCGCCATCAAGTTGGATCTGATACGTTATTGGCTGAACTGGATCTGTATCGAGCGTCAGTGTGAAGTCAAGGATCAGTGTTGCGATGGGAGCTGGATTGAATGTAATGAAGGGATACTCGAGTAACTCCGAATGCGTTGAAGGCGATTTAGCAGCTAAGGCAACGGCGCCATTTTTCGTACGGCCAAGGTATGGTAGAATGCGGTATGCGGTAGGCAAAGGATGTACCTTGATGATGGAGGTAGCATCAATAGAGACGCAACCATCTGCTTCGATGAACCCCTTGGTGTGAGCAGGAGGAACTCGATTTCTCACGGACACATGAACCTGTTCGAAGTCTCCAAGGGATGAGCAGAGATCTAGAAGGAGCTCATCACCAAAACCTTGAGGTACTTTTGTCCAGTCTACCGACATCTCGACGACCTTGTCCTCGCCCTTAGGCTCAATCGTCCCGCTGGCCGGGGACACCGACAACCATTCATACGGCGACGTGATACTCCAAGAAACAGCCTTACTGCCGCGACAGTATATCTCAAAGTACCTCGTCTTAGACCCATACGGTTCCAGCGGCGGGAGTGTCACACCCGGTACAAGATCCCTCCGACTTGGATGTGTCTGGTCCGACTCCTCGTTGATCAGGCCGGGTCGTACACCCGGATGTCCTTCAACAGCAACTCCAATGTAGCCGAGAACCGGATTGGAGTCCTGACGCGTCTGCACAAAAGAGAGGCCACTTATCATATCCCGGGCCGGGGCATGCCAGGTCTCCGTATATCCATAGTGAGGCTGACGCATGATATGATTCCATTTCCCATTGAGGAGGACGTGATATTCCTGGCTTAAGTCGAAGTCTTCGTTGAATAGGCGCAGGACTTCGTGGGCTAGTGCGTTGGCTGTGTTGCGGCGCTGGACGGCGTACAGCTGGTTCTTTGCTTGGGCTATGCGAAGAGCGACGTAGATATAGCTTGCTTTGATGGGGTGGAGGATCAGCTGGAAGTAGCAGGGTAAAGCTGGAGCTGGGATCCGCTTTTGCAACTCCTCAGCTTGGTCAAGCAAGGCTTTCCATTGTCCGAGGATTCTGTCTGCCTCGCCGTAATTGATGATTGAGAAAGTGTCTCGCTCGATGTGTTCGTGCTTTCGAAGGGCCACCAAGCGGTCATATTTAAGCAGCATCTCTGAGCATACAATTGCGTCTTCGTCAAAGAGATTGAGGGTCCGTTGGCAGAAAGTGTTGAAAAACGAGGGGAGTTGATCCATCTCGAGGACTTTCATGTCCCAGGCCAGGGTTAGAACGAATGTCAGAAGCAGTTCCATTGGCTTCAAATCGCCAACACTGAAGATCCAGACCTGATCTGCTCCTCGGTTGTAGGCAAGCTCGAGCTGCTGCCAGACTTTGGCGCATGAGTTGCTGTTGAGCCACTTGTAGCTCCTGGGTACACCGACGTACTCAAGGTGGTAGTATATCTATACTTATTAGATGACTTTGATTAAGAGTATGGTAGCATGACTTACTCCAGCACGCCCGCGCCTGTTGGCTTCGTCGCCGCTAGGAAGCCTGCGAATGGTCCCATAATTATCATCAGCAAAAAGAAGAGTGATGTCGTCCGGGATTTGGAGTCCGTTCTCGTAATACTCTTGCACCTCTTTGTACAGTGCCATGAGCTCTATACAGTGTTAGCGATGTACAAAAGCTAGGAGCATGGTCATCATACGAGGTACAGCGTCCTCCTTGCCATAAGCCTCAGCTATAGCCTTCCTTTGGGTAGATAGTACTTCCTTCACTATAGCAGTAGGGTCATCTGCGTCCATTGGAACATCCCCCTGTCCTCGCATACCCATGGTGATAAAGCTCTCATAATCCTTTGCGCGCTGCGCCCCTTCCCGGAAGTACTTGGTGATCTTTTCTTTATTCTGTAGTCAGGACCAACTGCCATCTGGCTCGAAATACGGACGGTCGAACCATTCGTTCATGGCCCTTTGCATGGGCTCATGATGCGAAGTCCCAATGACAATGCCGTATCGATTGGCTGTCTCCTGGTTCACCGGGTCGTCCATGAAAAAATTGCTCCCTGGATGGGGGAAGCCGAACCACATGGCTGGCCAGAGGAAGTTGGCCTACGAAGTCAGCTCTTGCTAGAGAGAGAATAGAGGTTGATAATGGCCTTACCTTCAGCCGGAGAAGGAGTTCGTAGACTCGTTTGTAGAACTCGGCGTTAAAATGCGGCCCAATCTTCTCATGCAGCCAGCCTGCTAGCGAAGGTGCCTCATCGTTGATAAAGATACCGCGGTACTTCGCACTCGGCGGCCCGGTTTTCGTTGTTACATCTAGGGCATAAATGGTGGTCGATTCCTTGACAGGTGCATCAGCCCACCAGTACCAACTGCAGTGGTCAGCTGAGAAATCTTGCCTGCATGAAGGGAATGCTCACGGAGAAACACCAATCTGCTCAGAAAGAGTATACACCCCATATATCGCCCCTCGCTTGTCACTTCCCGCAATGACCAGGGCCTTCTCCACCCCTGGGATCGGGTTCTCAACAATCTTGGTAGTGTAGCACTCCCACTTACCCTCGAGTTCTGATAAATCTAGCTTTTCATAATCCGATAGCTGTCTGATCAAAGATGATTGGGCCATACTGCCAACAATAATAGCGGTCGGCGCAAGGATGTTTCCCGATGCACATGTAATAATTCGAGGAGCCTTTTTCCCGGTTACACGACTGAAGTCCTCCGCTAAGCTCCCAACTGCGATATGTATTGCTTCGAAGTCATCTGCATCGACGTATATCGAGGCGTGCTGGATGGCGATTGCACCCTGGGAGGGGGTATCGCTTGCAAACAGCGGTGCATACATCGCGTGTTCATCACTTGAGAGAAACAACAATACCTTTTCAGGCCAAAGAAAAAGGAAGCGCCCGCTATAACGAGATATTCAGAGAAGACGATGGTGGAAGACAGACAGGAATGTTAACTGACCTTTGCAGCGCTGCGGGGTACTCCTGCCCAGACCAGTGGACGGTCGGCCTTCCCTCCGAACAAGGGTCAACGCTCCCACGTCCACTCAGCATGCAGCATCACGCCTTCCGGGAGACAGCCAGACTTGCCCAAGTATTACCAGGCGAGTGACGTGGGACCACCTGCATTCCTCATTGCCTCCAAGCCTGCGAGAAACTGAATGTTTGATTGTTATGGTGAGCCTATAAAAAATTCGCTTGACCTTGGATTGCGTTCTTTCCACTCATGCTCTCGGACTGATTGTCCCAAGGCATGCTGGATATGGAGCTTCTTTCGCCATTGTCCGAACATCTTTCCAGAAAAGAGAGCTTAAATAAGGGTAGGTACAATTGCAGCCATGGAGGTCGAGGAGCTGCTACGGCGTGGCAAGCCTCGCCCACAGAACAAGAGAGGCACCGTGTGCCTTCGTATCATCATACATTGTCATTGGGGCAAAGCGTAGGGTATGAGTGTCAGGCTGCCAGCCTCCTTTGCGACAGAAGCCAACTTGCTCCGTCTTATGCTACAAACAATGTAACATACACGTTGTTCCAGCCCTGAAACAAAGCCATTTTCACGCAAGTCAGCCAAGTGAACACCCAACCTTACCAGAGCGCCACACACAGCTCATTGCCTGAACCCCAGCCTAGTGAGATTCAAATGGCGCATAGTCTTCGCCACAAAGCAAGGCGGCGGTGAAATCCCAGGAACCCCTAGCACTCCAAAGTCTCTGCTGGAGGTCAATTCCCACGCAGATTCGACAATCCTCGAAACACTGACTACAGAAACAGTAGCGAGGCTCGATCTTTGCTCCGGGGGCAATATTTCGGTGCACGCAGGGCCTAGCCAGGGGGTCGGCGGGCAGGTTGCTGCAGGTGATTTCTTCTTCACCCTCGGTGCTGGACGGGGGAGTGCGCACGACGGTGTAAGAAGACTCGCTCTCCTCGCCCGATACCGATTCGTGGTCTGGTGACGAATCATGGTCTGGTGCGTATAGGTAGGCACAGAGCCCTTTTGTGTCAGTGGGACAGTGTTCCGGTGAGGCCAGAGACCAGCCTAGCGTGTTGGGTTCGTCCGCCGTGAGTCTGTGGCTTTCATCTTCCATGCTTTTCCGCAATGAGTCCAGGACGTGTTGGGGGATGCCGTTATTGGAACAAGGCCGTTGCGTTGCGGTGGCCGAGGCCTTCTCCTCCTGTTCCGTTCAAGCTCCGGCATTTGCTCTGGCTTTGGCTCTGGCTCTGTCTCAACTAGGGGCTCGCGCCCAGCGGCAACTTCGGGCTCGGACTCAGGCTCGGGCTTGAAGGCTTTGTCATCTACAGGGATTGTCGCTACTGCAAATCGTATATAGGACAGCTTAATTGTGCAGACAGATGCCATGACGCGTGCAGGAATGACGCAAAGCGAGCATGCACTCTACAAAGAGCCAAAAATCTTTCTTGGTAGAAGAATGCCTCATTAGCATCGAAGGTAAGCCAAAGTAGGTCAATAAGATGGTGTTCAAACCACTCATGCTCGCAAATTCCAGGAAAGGTCTCGGCGGCGATCTCAATCGTGCGGAGAACTGGGATTCTTTGATCGATCTCCAACAGAAGCCGCTTCGCGAGATCAGCAAGACCATCGAGCTTATGCCTGTCTGCAGCACTATACACCCGGAGACCGTGAACGCATTGGGCTTCTAGCTGGGCATTTCTGTCTATGCCGGATCCTCCTCCAGCGCTTTGTACTCTCCAGTGTGGAGATAGTGAACAAAGGTGTGCCCGATGTCCGGATGCACGTCCTTTAACACCAGTCCAAGAGACTTCTCTGTTTTAACGAAGCCTTTGCATTCTCGAAGTGATAGGTTCCTCTCGACAATGCCCCTTGGGACCACGAAAAAACGCCTTTCCGCCCCTTGTCCGAAGCTAAGGCCAACCACTTCGCCTTCGTACGGCTCCTATATCGCAAGACATCATCAGCTGTATTCCATCGCCATGGTTGAGACGTAGTCAAGTAGTTTCACGATCAATCAGGCTAGGGCGTATCCTGATGCACGACATAGCTGGGCACACCCTTCTTTCCTGCACCTTCAGCATCGGCCGGCACTGTAGCTGCAGCTGGCCGGAGCTGGGTAGCAGTGTCTACGTTTCCTTCGGTCTTGACAATCTTGTTGATGGACGCCCGTGAAACCTGCAGATGTCCATCGCCTTGACGTGTTCTACCCTCCTTTGCCGCACGCCATTCCTCAAATGTTTTCCCAAGTAGAGAGTACGATGCAGAACCTCCTGCCTTCTGAGCATCCGTCGAGCTTTGCTTCTCCGGTGCCATTTTCCCTTGGCATGCGGTGTCCATTTCCTTCACGGGGGGCTGGAAAAAAAAAAAAAAAAAAAAAAAAAAAAAAGGACAAAGTGCTTAGGTAGGATACGTACGTTTACCTAGGTTGCGACCTGGGGAGGTTGCGTGACTAGGTAGTTCATTGCAACCCAAACTCTGTTTGAAGTCTTGACGCAGAGCAGTACGATGCAGTTCCTGGCCTATTTTTGATCAAGCAGGCTATCGCAGGCGCCTACTATCCCGCTGATAAATTTACCGGGTTTAGAGGTGCCGTGGGCCCTGAAGGCTTATCCTCCGAGACTCTGGATTGATTTGAAAAGCGGGTGATTGTTCCTATCCTCATACGGTACGTCATCTATCTCGCCATGTTGTCCACTCGGAAAGATAGTCTTCAAGTAAACGGTGTCTCGACGATGTTGACCATCATGGGACGTTTCTATTTGAAGGTATTTCAGCTGAGGCTTGCATCATTTCTGATCTCGGAGAGTAAAAACGGAACTCAATAAGATAGACGGTGCCGCTTACGACTGTTGGCAGTTCTTATCACGTGGTCATTCTAGCTTTTATCTGTCGATGTAGGCAGATCCCTTTGAAAAGGGACGGGGCAGGTCGAGAGTTGATAACAATCTACATGGCGGATGAAGCAATCGGTCCCAATTCACAGCTGGGCAGTTGGTGACGATAAATGGCGGGAGGCGTTCACTATAAATAAGGTGTGCTCCTCAAGGCATTCCGGTGGGGCAGTTAAGGCAGTTTTCTGCAGAGGGCGCGGGAGAAGGTGGGAAGGCTCAAGATGCTATTTTAGGCATGTTTGGTGTTTGAGTCAGTTATTTGGCATTGCACTATACATTAAAATTCGCATTAGCTTTCGATATAGTCTTTTCTTCAGACTGATAGTCTACTTTCTCATAATTCAGAGCCGTTGCCTGTAAAATATATATCTGCAGCAATAGAGTAAAACCCATTGATTAAAGATGTCTTCTGAGCGAAAAGGCGTTTTGGAAGGCTGTAGAGCCACAAATGGAAAAGGAGGTGAACGTCCACAGGTTGATCCTCTCACCTCCTTTTCCTTTTACAAGTTATGTAGGGTGTACACGTATTCCTCTAGGGCTACCCGTGCCGAGTTGGGTTTCGGCATGCCGAGACTACTCCGGCCCGCGTACCCGAGATCGGATGTCACTTTGCAACGAACCCAACCTTGCGGGCAGACGAATAGCAGCGTAGAAAAAGGCAAGGCGAGTGCCCCTGTCAAAAGTTTCATAACAGTTACGGAGCACACTCGGCGCGCGTCAGACATTTCACCTTTACCTAATCGGCATCCGGAGTGCAGGAGTCAGAAAGGGCTGAGACTCCGGGACTCCGAAGCCGAAATAGGCTGCTGGTCCACGCCGAGACTTTCCCGATGGCCCACAATGGGCCCATGATTCGACTGTTGTTGTCCGTTCCAAGCTGTTCAGATGGAGTTACGGAGTAGCAAAGCCCTACATTCCATGTTTTCTGTAACGGCCTTCTACCGGGCTTCTAGAAGGTGTGGGGAGTGACGAGACTTCAGGCCCGCTGAGCTCCATCACCAGCCGTTGACCGTTGACGTCCGCCTTTTGCGGTTCACCTTGAAACTGGTTCAGGTTTTTGTTTTTAAGCATAAATAGAGAGCCTATCCTCCACCCAAGAACTGATTTCATACCTCAAATACACCACACATCAAACCATATTATCCCTTCCTCCCTATACATCCCTTTCCCATATCCCATCCCGCTCCATATACTCCCTCATCGCCCATCATGACCGAAACCCTCACATACGACGTCTACCGCGGCTCCGCCGCCGGTGAAATCGTCCCCGAAAAGACAACGCAATCCCTCGCACCACACGAGGTCTACATCGAAACAACGCACTCCGGTCTCTGCGGCACAGACGAGCACTACCTGAAGGCCGACCAAGTCCTCGGCCATGAGGGAATCGGCATCGTCAAGGCCGTCGGGTCAACAGTGAAAACCGTCAAGGTCGGCGACCGCGTCGGCTTCGGATACACGCATAGTATTTGCGCGAGCTGTGATAACTGTGCTTCGGGTGCGTACACTTCGTTCCATTTCAAGCCATTTATTCGAAACCGGCGAATGAGAGTTATTTTAGGTAAAGGCTAACTTGGATTGCGGCTGGCCAGGCTGGGACCAATTCTGCCGCACCGGCACAAACTACGGCTTCGGGGACCTGAACAACGGCACTTTCGGCGCGGGCGCGATCTGGGATGCGAACTGCGTCTACCCCATTCCCGACGGGTACGACTCCGCCTACGCGGCGCCGCTGATGTGCGCTGGTGCGACGGTCTGGACGGTCCTCACGGAGTTCGGCATTAAGCCTGCCGAGCGCGTTGGCATCATGGGTATGGGCGGGCTCGGACACATCGCGATTAAGCTTGCCGCGGCTATGGGGTACCATGTTGTTGTGCTTTCGAGCTCCGAGCGCAAGAGGGAGGAGGCCATGGCGTACGGCGCGAGCGAGTACCATGTTATTCGTGCGGATCAGGAGAACCCCAAGGATTTCGTGCCTGTTAAGCACCTTCTGCTGTGTGGAAGCTTTGGGGTTGATGATTACTCGCTGTGAGTACCCTATCCATACCCAGCACACCGCACCTACTGTGGTTTTGGGATCCCTACTAACGGGCTGTGTGCAGGCTCCTCCCCCTCGTCGACACAATGGCCAGCATCTACCCACTGACCGTCTCCTTTGAGCCGGCCAAGATCTCCACCCTGGAGCTGCTCTTCAGGGGTATCCGTGTCCAGGGATCACTGGTTGCCTCGCGCCAGAGTATCCGTGGCCTGCTGAAGTTTGCGGCTGCGAAGAAGATCTACCCGACTATTATGACCTACCCGCTGTCGAAGGAGGGTATCGAGGAGGCGATGGCTGCGCTGAGGGAAGGAAAGATCCGTTACCGCGCTGTTCTTGTTCGGTGAGGGCTTTACCAACATGGAGCAAGGCTGAATATAGTGAGGAGGTGACTAGGGAGGATTAAGCACCAAAGCTTTAGATAATCAATCTTGAAGATTTTTCCAACCAATTTTGTTTTCTTTTCCTTCTCAGATTTGTCTGTCGTGTTGATTGGAAGGAATGAAGACCGCAATCCAACCGGCGGACCTAGGGCTATTTTTGTCATGCGCGCGGCTGAAATGCGGATTTTGGCACTGGTGGGTTGCACTGCAGGGAGGGAGTGACTATTTGGAATCTCCCTGGATTTTGTACCACGGCTTGGCTGGATGCTGATTTAGGATTATACGAGCAGTCCCCGGCCAGAAGGTCAGCTTGTCTATCTGTCTAGGCTCTGGGGTGGCTCGGAGTGATTCATCCCCCCACCCAATAGCCCTAGAACGCCGCGCTCCTAGGTAGCAATGGAACTCCTGATGTTAATAACATACACCACCATAGTAACTGTTCTGTTTCTCTTGACACTCTCGATGGGATAGACCTGGTCAACCTCCTCTGAGCAAGGACGGGAGTCTCCTAGCCGTACATTAGAGAAGGGTATGCGGTAAGACTCAGCAGCTATGACCCTCATGCCAGTAAAATGCAGTCATTGGAAGGTCAGTGATTACTCGTAATGGCCTGGGTCAGCCTTGTCTAGCCTTGTTTGACAGGGATTGAAGAAGATAGATAGGTTCAGGACGCAGTGATGCCGACATCTACCTAGGCACCCAGAGCGCATCACAAGGCGAAGGATAGGCTTATTTCTCAACATTAGCCAGGGATACGCCCGGTTGCTATCGTATCTCTTGCATGGCCTGGTACTAAAGCCTGATTTTGAGCGGCCAGTGGACTCGTACTGCAGTATTAGGTGAGGTAATGGATCTGGTCACCTAGATAAGAATATCCCTGCCCGTTGCTTTGCTGCCCTTCTTGCCCTTCTTCGTCAACTTGGAAGTCTTACGTGAGAAGGGAAGCTGCTCTTACGAGTTAATCGTATCAAGATAGTATTGGGTCGACTGATCATGTCACCTTGAGGGATGACTATCTCAAGACTAGTCCTCGTACTGCGTGGATCGAGGGATCTTAAAGCCAGGAAGTCAAGCATATCATATACGGAAAGTGCAGAGGCAAATCATCGCTCAAGAGCAGCGACTGGATACCTAGGTAGGTATCTACCGCTTTGCCCACCAATCGCGAATACCTCGTTTGACTTTCTGGGTCGCGGTTTCCTGATTCGTAAGCTCCTCGCTACAATTCTCCTCGGTTGCTGCCTCCCCCTCCAGCTCCTCTTTACTCTCACTACGCTCATACCCGAGGACGATGGGGCCGATCTTGTAGAGCGTTGGTCGCGCGAATTCTCCATCTCGGCCCTCTCATCTTCGAGACGCTGTTGCTCTTCTTCGAGCCGCTGCTGGTGTTGATTCATGATTTCCATCTCCGCCGCATGAGCCTCTTGCTGCTCCCTCATCTGCTGCTCGACCCAAGCAACACGTGCATCTCGCTCCTCGAGAAGGCTCTTCAAGGTCGCCCTGAGCGCATCCGTGTCTCTTTCTGACTTCAGCATGAGCTTTTCATAGCGATCGCGCTCCGCACGCAGTACTTCTTCAGCCTCGCGGTCTTGGTCCTCCAACGCCTGTTTCAGCTCTTTAGTAAGGTCCTTGAGCCCCTCCACCCACTTCGCTCTCTCCCTCTCGATCTCGCTCTGCACCTCTTGCCCGGCGGACGTGTCCCCGAGGTTCTTCTTCTCATCCACCATCTGCTTCTGCAGGTTCGTGGCGATAGCAGTGGGATGGCCCGCTAGCTGGTCGACGATGGCCTTCGCAGATTCAACTGTGTTCTTATGTCGCCGACAACAGCTCCCCTTCGCCAGCATCCAGCCCCAGAACTCGGACGTTCTGACTAGCTCCTGCTCTCGCTGGGTTGCCTCAGTCTCAGGGACTTTATCCCACATTGTCGTGACCAGAATTACCTTTTTGAGTGCCTCTTCCCCACAGAGCTTCCGGAACATCAACAGGTTCTTCTTTGCCGAGCCTTGCATGCGGACATCCGAAATGCGATGGAGATAGATTATTCCGCTGAGCAAGATTTTGCCCTTGTATGAGCTCACAAGCCAGCCGGCAATCTCCTTCAACACCTCGCTGTCACTTCGGGTGGTGTCGTCGAAACCCGGCGTGTCAATGAGGTAGACAGTACGTTCGGGAGAAACGTCGTATGCGTACACGCCGACTTCGGCTGTGCCTACTTTCTGTGGTTAATGTCGATACTTTTCGCCTTCATTCCGTCACACTTTCTTTTTTACATTGCATGAGTGACTTACACGCCTCGAGCCCGTGTCCGACCTTGACCTCCCCACCGGAGCAACAGGAGATGAACGAGCTCTTTCCCGCACCCGTGACACCCATGATGGCGATGAATACATCTGTCGGGCTGCCATATTCTTCAGTAACGAACGTCAAACGCCTAGCGTTGAATCGTAACTCACCGCGCTTCCCGGCCACCACGGAAGTCCGTAAGACCCTGGTCGTTCCCAGCCGCTGACAGCGATTCGGCAGTTGGAGGAGCCTCGTTGCTTCCCCTTCCAAGCTTGGATTTTGCTTCACGGAAGAACGACATTTCAAAAGTGAGTACTTATATGATCGAAAATTGAATGTCTTGAGTAGCGACGTGAGACAATAGCCGGACCTTTATGGTGCTTTCGTCCCCCGTAAGCACGAGGCTGGTTGTCTATATTTATCATCACATTTCCAACAAATGTCAAGGAGGGGATGCTTCCTCTAACCGGCTGACGTATCGTGACATGGTTAATGTTGTTGACCTACAACTCGACCACATCGAGACCAGCTGCAACTGCGCCTTGGCCTGCGTATCAATCTCACCTGCAGCGAAAGACTGCAGCCAGCCCTATCCGCATACGATGCCAAGTCGAGCGAAGGGCTGCGTTTGCTTTCTCGTATATCGAAGGCAGCATTGTGTCACCTTCATCAGAAAGGGCATGCCACTAGAGCCCTGCGACGTCCAACATGTATGCGAGGTCGGGTCAGCTGGTCTGCGTGCGCTTCAGCCTTTGCCCTTCCTACCCGGACCTGGAGTGTGCTAGTTTCTTCCTGCTTACCTCGGACTTGCCTCGTCGAAGACCAGTCTCCCCCCGCTGGATCTCACTTACCTTGTCCGCTTCATAGCCAATCTCACATCCACTTATTTTATCTTGTCGTTTACCCACCGCTGACACTATCTCTGCAGGCAAAATGGATGACCTCAGTTCAAAGGCCCAGCAAGTGCTCGACCAAGCCGAACGGCTTTCAGTGATCACTGGTCTCACTCCCCCAGGGCCGCGCGACAGATTCTTTCTCGTGATGGGGAAAACGGGGTCTGGAAAGAGCACCTTCATCTCGAAGTGTACGGGGGGCAACGCCACCGTGGGCCATAAGTTGTACTCTTGTACGATTCCTTCCAACACCGCATCTACACAGAAGACCTATAGCAGCAGCGCCAGCTAATCGGGTGCATCCTCCAAACAGGCACGGAGACGATCGACGCATACAGCTACACTATCCCCAACCGTCACGGTCCCTGCGGCACGCGAACTATTCACTTGATCGACACGCCAGGCTTCAACGACACGACACGCTCGGACATCGACACCCTCGCCATTCTGGGCTCGTACCTCGGTGCCTCGTATGCCAACGGGAACCAAATCGACGGCATTGTCTTTTTGCACCCAATCACCGACAACCGCATGGCTGGATCTAGCATGCACACCCTCGAGATGCTCAAGAGAATATGCGGCTGGACCTCGTACGAGAACATGGCTGTCGCAACAACTATGTGGCCACCACCACCTGCGAAGCCACCGTATTCAACGCATGCGCGGGCGCCCTGCACTCCGGATGGTGTCGACGGGGTCGGTTTAGCACACCGCGAGCACGAGCTACTCACTGACCAGACGTTTCTGGGCAGTTTTCTCGCGCAGGGAGCGTCCGCCTTCCGACACAACGAGTGCGGACGTCGAGACGGCACCGAAGAGACCCGGTCCGCGCGGCGAATCGTTGCACATCTCATCGCCCAAAGCGATGCACACAACTATACGCCAAAGCCGCTGCAACTGCAGCTCGAACTCAATGTGGACCTCAAGACTCTAGGGGACACTCAGGCTGGGGGTGCGGCGGCCGGCGATTTGAACAAGGTACGCCAGGAGGCTGATCGGCATCTACGTGAGATCGAGGCCGAGCTTAGGGGGCACCTGGCGCAGACAGACTCTCGGCACATGGCGGAGCTGCGCGAGCTAAAGGACGAGATCCGGCAGCAGGTTGCAAAGGCAGAGAGGGAGAAGCGGGCGCTGCGTAAGTCGATTGCGGATCTCCAGCGCGAGGTTGAGAGCTCTTGGGTTGAGAGATTCTACCATCTCGACGAGGAGTTTCGCCGGGAGATTGAGGCGAAGGAGGAGGAGCTGGCGGAGCTGGAGGAGTGGGTACGCATGAGACGGCGGGATGCGGATGCCAGATCGTCAATGTCTAAATTGTCGTTGTCGTATAGCGAGCAGGATGCTATAAATCGCATCCAGGATAAGCAGGAGGAGCTTGCAAGTACGAAGGATAAACATCGCCGGTACAAGACTGCGGTTGGCCATGTTACTAACGGGTTGGCGAATGGGGTTGGGGCTGGGGTTGCGACTGCGCTTGTGGCTGGAGGTATGTTCCTCTCCCCGGTCCTCGATCTAGGTATGGTGTCGAGCTTGGTTTGACAAGTGCTGATCATCAAACTTGTTCGGGGTTACAGGCATAGCCGCTACTACTACAGGAGTATGCACGGTTATGTGGGAAAGTTCGCCTTGAAAGCATTACTCCTTATCGAGGGATCTGGGTGCTCATTCAAGAATCCACAACCCTTTCCGAGGTTAACTGTATGAGAATGATGTTCACGAGCTACCTCAGTCCAAGCCGCTTGTATGCGCTGTCTCGACCCGGGACCAGGACTATCGATCGAGTATCACGGTTCAGGATGGTAACCAAGAATATCCTGGGGTGTCTTACTGGAAGTCCACTTTGGCCCCCATCATGACATGAGCGGTCATCCTTTTCAAATGATTTGATTTGTCGAAGCGTATATTCCTCGCTCCACTGTACCCTACCCTAGTTAGCCCTTAGTCAGCCGTTGGGATAGACCTCTTCGACGGCACCTCAGACAGTTGCAATGTTCAGGCCTTCATCATCAAGACCTAGTTAGTACAAGTCAGGCAGTGCTCCCTACAAAGGACCACTAGATACCGGGCCCCGCGCGATGCAGACGGAGTAGTTGGACATCGTGGGCATCAGCATGACACTGAGAAGACTTCTATGTGAAGGAATAAATAGACAAGCTTGTCTCTCTTTTCGAGAATCCTCCGCGGAGCTTCGCACCCGCCCGTCTTCTGCCAAGCTTGCGAGTGTTGCGAGCAGGGATACATTGGCCAATGATATGGAGAGACAGTCTGGGGTGCCCTGGCTAGATTCCTCGTATAGCGGGCTGCCAAGGAGGCTGAAGAGTACCATAGTAACTGGCAGGGGGGCTGTCAGCAGCGAGATCAAAAATAGAAAGTGCAAACGGGCGCCCGCGCACGCGGCTGCGATCTCGCCTCTCGACGGCTCAGCCTTCGACCTTCAATCATCATTCCACTCCACTGAACAATCGACATCGACTTTGCGCGCTGCCCACCATGGCTGTAGACGAGCTTGAATTGCGATTGCTGCCGTCTAGGGAAGCCGATTCCCCGGCACCGGACATTGACCTTAATCCAGTACCACTCGGAGATGAAGCAATTGGAAGCCAAGCAAGGCGCGGTCGACGCCATAAGTGGTATCTTGGATGGAAGCTTACGTTATCTCTGGCGTCGTTTGCCTGCATTGTTGTCTTTTCTTTAAACCTTTCATTCCTGATATGGACCGTCACCCGGGACCGTCTGAAGGAAGACCGCGGCGTTCTGTATGAGGGTGACTGCGCGCGAGTCCGGACGCTGAATACCGTGCTCCATCTGCTTATCAATATCTTGAGCACGGCTCTTTTGGCTGCGAGTAACTATGGGATGGTTAGCATACTCCGGTCGATTACGGTAGCAAATAATGCTGATTCTCGCTATAGCAATGTCTTTCGGCCCCAACTCGAAGCGATATCTACGCGGCACATAGACGAGGCAACTATCTTGACATTGGTGTGCCGAGCCTTCGAAATCTTCGCTACTTGCCATTCAAGCGTTCGATTCTGTGGTTGGGGTTGGGTCTTTCATCCCTGCCACTTCATCTAATGTGGGTGTCTATTCCCTTGAGGACAATGGCTGAAACGGCTTTGATAACACATCAAACACCACAGATACAACTCCCTGGTCTTCTACACGACGGCAGCCTACCCTTATACTGTCTACGCAGGAGACGGCTCGCTGGGCTCGACACCCCTGGGAGAACTCGCGCTGGGCGCGGTAGGCAATATCAGCAGGCTGAACTCGTCAAGCGACGCATACGCACCATTCGAATGGCTCCATCAGCAAGCGCAACAAGGCTCGCTGGAACGACTCAATCCCATCGACTGCATTGACGCCTACACATCAACATACCAAACTGAGCACGGCGGCCTACTGTTAGTTACCGCCTCGGTCAATACAACCAGCAAGTACGAGATCTTGGCTTCCCAGTCTGTGCAGCATCCCAATGCCTCTATCTATCTCGATCCATATACCTGGATGTGCCCGAGGAGCGCTCAGCGCAACTGCACCACCCATCTATCGAGCATTCGCTCTGAGATACGGCAGAATAATTCTTTTATAGCGTACCAGCACCTTTGGAAGACCCCGGGACGAAATGACACTGTAGAATATAAAGTCAACTACTGCCTCGCCACAAAGCTACCCGAGCGCTGTAAACTGCAGTACTCGCTAGGCATCATGATAGCAATTAGTGTTGCGAATATCATCAAGGCGGTTCTCATGGGGTACATGACTACCGCTTCGGCCGAACCACCCATGCTGACAACCGGAGACGCGGTCGTTTCTTTCCTCCATCGCCCAGACAAACTCTCTCTGGGCAAATGCCTGGTACCGGGCAAGGTGATCCGCGAGCTATACTCCACATTCAAATATCTCGAACGCGAGGACATGCCGCTATGGTACAGACACAGGCCAAAGAGATGGGGTTCGACCGTATACTACGGGAAATGGATCCTATTCGTTCTCTTGTAGGTCCCCCAAGACCCCATCAACTACCCAAAGATACATAGCATGTATACTGACCGCTGGACAGATGGCTAATCGTCTTTATCGCATCCGCCGTCCTCCTAGGAAACGGCCTGAAACGCCAGGGCGTCTCCCTCTCCTCCCTAGAGTTCGGCACCATCGATCCGCGCACCCTAATCTCCGGCGAAAAATGGCCCAACTCAATGATCTCCAACACCATAATCGCCAACATCCCCCAGCTCCTCTTCTCAATGCTCTACTTCAACTTCAACGCCATCATAACAAGCATGACGCTCGCCGCCGAATGGAGCCGCTACGCTATAACCCGCCGTGGCCTCCGCGTCTCCTGGGATCCGACCTCCTCCCAGCGCAGCTCATACTTTCTCTCCCTCCCCTACCGCTACGCCATCCCGCTCATGACCTCCTGTGCGATCCTGCACTGGCTCATCTCGCAGAGTATATTCCTCGTCGGGGTGGACGCGTATACGTACGATGGAGAGCCAGACCCGGATGAGGATTTCGTGACGTGCGGGTATACGCCTGTGGCTATGGTCGTTGCGCTGTGTCTGGGTGGATTCATGATTCTCTGTCTTGTGGTTTTCGCGTTTCGCCGTTTCGCGTCCGGGATGCAGGTTGCGGGGAGTTGTAGTGTTGCGATTGCGGCGGCTTGTCATCCGACGTATGATCCGAACTTGAACCTGGGGACAGGAACAGAGAACGAGGGGAGGGCTGGGGGTCAGCTCAACAACGGGGGCTCAGGGATGGGAATGGGCGTAGCCTCGGATCTGTCTGATACTGGCGAAATTGAGTCAAAGCCGCTCCAGTGGGGCGCTGTACCTGTCCAGGGCCCGTTGGGACACTGTGCTTTCTCGGATAAAGAGGTGGATGCCCCTAGTTCAAGGTGTTTGTATCAATGATGGCACAGCTAAAGCCGCAAAAGGTAGGTAGATAAGAATCGAAATGTGAAAAAGCCGGGACAATGCGTCGGTATGCTACCATCGTATGTATCCATGGATGAGTAGTGAATGAACATGTGTGTAAGCAATGGCTAGAAGTAGAAGATTTCTACGACGATGGTCTGTATTGCGTATATATGTGACCTACCTAAGTAGATGATGGCAATACCTAGGTAGCATGAGATAAGCCTACATCTATACCTAGGTATAGCATGAACCCTGACCAAAGCCGTCCACAGTCTGGATAAACAACCGGAAGCTGGGTCGGAGGGCCACTGGTAGAGCACGTTAAGGCTTCGCCAACGTAGAGCTCATGTACATATCCGGACTATGCAGGTACCATAAACCCTAAAGCTTCTGAAGAACCATGTCCGACAAGGCCAGTGAGTCCTAATGTCATAATAGAAACCCGTGGTCAGTAGCTATGGCAGCTTATTGCAGCTTTCAAAATCCCGGTATGCCTATTCCGTCAAATATCACACGAAGGTCGTATGTGACTCTATGGCCTGCGAGAGCAGCAGAGATACCTCGATACCAACTTTGTTGCGGATATATATTTTTACACATCCCAATGTCCCTGGATCCAGTCATTTGGAGTTCTCGGTCTCTGCGAACACAGTGCAGGAATCCCTAGGGGACAAGGAATGTGGGCATCAGGCTTTAATAGCTTTTTCTCTACAGTTACTCCAACCTTCAACTGTCTACGCCATCTAGAGAGTCTTGAGACATACCAGTACCGGTACAAGAAGCGAAGCAGCACGTGACCAGACACGTACGCGCCCGTCGACATTTCCACTCCGAAGCCGAGGCATAAAACCGGACAATGGCGCGAAATAGATGAACAATGAGCTCCAATCGGCCTTTGAAGCGTTACTCGGTAGGATATAAGTACGGACTTACAATAGGATGTGGATTGCTGACGTATCTTTTCGCAGTGTAGCCGCTGCCAGGCAAAAAAGGTGCGTGACGCGCCTCTAAACACGGAAATCGCGCAGACGACTAATTGATGGTTGAAAGATCAGATGTAATCGAGCCGAGCCGCGCTGCAATAGGTGCGAAGCGAGCGGTGTTGAATGTGTCTATCCGCCGCGCAAGACGCCTGTTCGCAAATGCACGTGGTATGTTCGACTCTTTTCATGTCCAAATTGTAATGAGCTGAGTATATATCAGTGGCGTTGAAGACAAGGACATCCTGTCCAAGATTATCGCTCGGCTGGACCGGCTTGAGAGACATTGTCAGCTAAGCCATGAGCCCGAAGCCGAGCATGATCAGGATGAGGAGATGGAAGATTGCGATGGAGGTGAAGAGCAAGCTAAAGAAGGCGACGCCTCTTTATCCTCCATCAGATCAGACTTATATGCACTAATTGGGAGCGGATCACCAGTGTCGGGACGTGCCCAGGGCTCTAGGCACTCGCCTAGTTCGACTGGTACCACGACGCGACAGGCATGGGACAGAATCAAGAACCCAGCCACCCGACCGCGGCTTATCTCTGATATGTTCTGCCACTTACGGAGTATCGAAGCATCTCTATTCCAAGATCGAAACTGCATCGACGCGATCGAGGCCGTTGTTGACCAAGTTGATCTATCACCGGCGACTCGAGGTATCACATTTAGCCATGCTCCCAGTGCCTCGCGAGTAACAGTTTCCAAAAAAACGGCTCGCCAGTGCATCGAAAGTACAATCACCTTATCTTCGCAGCCAGAAACTCTTTGCTGATGCCGAGTCCATAGCATACTTCACCCAGTATCAATTCCCGGGCTTCCGCGTTCCGCTTGAGAAATCTTTTCTCCTCTCCATCCCGGACTTGCTGGAAAACCCCCATGTCCAACTTGACTACCCGTCACAGATAATCTACTACACTGTCCTACTACACGGGCTCCTTGTCGGGGTGGCAGATGGTAAAATCACTGATGTGACATTCGCAGATAGTGAGGCGATGACGCAGCAAATCACCACCCTCTGCATCGACTTCTCAGAGCGCTGGCTTGAACAGGGCAAGAACGAGGATACGTTTACGCCAACACAGGCGGATTTGTCTGCGGCGTGCATTACGGTATGTACTGGTACCTGCGGGCTCGGAGAGCCAGAAGAAGCTAACGAACATGCACCGCCAGATCTCAACAGCCCTTGAAGCCGGTAACATCGACCTCTCATGGAGGGTGCTCGCGCATACTTGTCGCGTTGCCAAAGCGCTGGGGTACTTCCAAATCGACGCGATAGACGCACCCTGCCACCCAGATACAGACGCACTTGAACGGAACAGAAAGCGCTTTGAGTTCTGGCATCTCCTTCGTTCGGATTGTATGTTCCGGTTATCACTCGGTAAACCGGCTCTCATCAGGAACGGCGAGTGGGCTGTCAATTTTCCCGATAGTCCGGGGATCGTCCCTTCGGATAATACAGCAACGGAGAAGGGGGCTGGTCATGGCAAGGACAGTCGGATTGTAGAGATCCACTTTCTGGCTTCAATGCGTCTTGCGCTCGTTATGTTGCGGTATTTGGACGTTGTCGATCCATCTGGGTCTGGATGTGCCTTTGAAGATATTGATGACAACTTGGCTGGTGATCTCATTACCGAGGTAGAGGCTGCATTGGCGCTTTGGAGGCCGGTACGTACCTGCATTCATCTCTATCAATATCCAGGGATCAGCTTCGTCTTCTACTTCCTTACATTTGATCTGACGGCGCCCTCAAATGGATACAGGACGAGCTTCTCTCAGCCAAAACAACATATATTGACTCCTGGCTTTCGGTCGATATGCTTCTGGGGTCTTACAAGACTCTTATCATACTTGGCCAAGCGAGGATCAGGAACAAGGATCAACAAGAGGGTGGCAGGCTGTCTCCATACACCGTCGCAACCGCACGGCGCTCGCTGCAAACCTTTCGGTCGTTTACGTGCGCTGGAGGATATGAGTACGCGCCTTGGGGCGTTAGGTACGTCAAGTCCGGTTTGCCTTGATATTCTTTTTTACCTCCAGTGTATCAAAACTCCATCTTTGCTAACCCGGTCATTGATGCAGTTTAATCCTGCTTCACCAGGTCGTCCCGCTGCTTATATTGTGCATTGAGATAATGATTAGCAAGAGTTTGAGCAGCCCTGAGAGCATTAATGAAGCAGACCATGCATTACTTGGCTGGGTCAAGGGATTTGTCCTTAGGACTGCGGAAAAGCGAGCTGAGCTACGTTCTGTTACAACCATGATGCAGATTATGATACTAGTTGCTGAAGACCCGAGACGAAAGTCCAACTCTCTGTGACACAATTGATGGAAGACACGATACACAGTCTTATAGATTCCGTTCATCTCGTCCGAGAAGGCTGCAAGCTATTTCCTTCGCGTAGCGTAGCCTACGCCTGTCCAGATCAAGAGGTCGAGCATTGCTCACATGGACTGGGGCATCTGTGGACATGCAACACGAGTTGAGCCCGCTTTAACTATGACGCGGAGGGTGATACTAGTATATGAAGGTTGAGGGCATATCATCCAAGCAGGAGATGCAATTGAATAAAGACGACGAGCCTTATCTAGAGCTCACAGTTTGCCCACCCACCCCAAACCCAACAAGATTCCCATACTTGAGCGTATTCAACGTGGCTGCGAACTGCGTCTCTGCAGGGGAAACGGTCAGGATCATCGCCGTATAGCCCACATCCTTGACCTTTCCCTTCTCCTTATCCGTGCGACTCTGCATACCACAGCTACCCTCAAAATGCCACCGAAGCACCATCGTCAACGGCGAAGAGCGGTATGGGATCCGCGCATGCCCTAAAGCCCTAGCCCGAATAACTTCCTTGAGACCGAGGAGGTCGACGTTGATTTGCCTCCCCTCGCGCTGTTCCTGCGCCGACGGCTTTGCCTTCGCCTTGGGCGCACACTGAATGGGCGTCGACATCGATTTATCGTGGTAGAACTCCGACCCCGCAAGATCAACAAAGACCAATTTCCCACCTAGACACTCATGAGGACAAGACGAGAAGACATCTTCAACACCTTCCTCTGCTCTTGTTACCGCCATCTCGAACTCGACTTTCTTTGCCTCGGCCTCATCGATTCGGCTTTGGTCGATCGTGTAATCCGGGTGCGGCACGTATTTCCCCTGCTCATCTTGAATGTACCCCTTTAGATTTTCCTCAATATAGACATCCGTTGCCCGCTTGGCGACAGGCACGAGTTCGCTCTGTCGCTCGATCACCGCATCCCGGGCTCTCAGTAGAGTCCTCGTGACAATTTCAATTTCAAGAACTGCGTGCGTGCGAGAGCTCTGGTCGTGGATTGTCGATGTCCCCGTCGCGCGCAGCTTAAGACCTGAAAGGAGAGTTGATCGGAATTCTTGGAAGGTCCAACATGGCCGTTGCGTGATGGGGCGGACTCGAACGCGGCCGTCGGGGAAGACCTCTGTCTCGCCGCGAATATGGGTTTTTCCATCGGGGCCTTCGCGGACGTGGCAGGGGACTTTGTCCTTGCTGTTGGAGTGGTCGTGGTCGGGATGGAGGAGGTCGAGTGCAGTGTTGCCGCGAAGCTCGTACATGCTTAGCCCGATGCCAAGCTTGTCCGTCTGTTCGTTGGTCTCCAGCGCCGAGAACTGGGTCAGGGCTTTGAAAATCGCACGCGCAGCCGCTAAACACAGCCCAAACTCCTCTTCATCCTCAAAGTCATACCCGATCATCGTATGTGACTTTCCGCTCCCTGAATGACCGTAGGCCAGAAAGTTTGCCGTCTCACCTGCCATGACGCGCGGGAGGATAGGTGCCACGACGGTGTCGAAGACGGTTCTGTTATTCGGGGTCTGCGTGCCCTCGGCGTCAAAGACTTGACTGAATATGGCGCCGCTTTTCCAGGGGCGGACTCCGGCTGCTTTGGAGGGATGCGTTGGTGGTGTGATGGAGGTTGATATCCGGCCAGTGTCTGACAAGGGAGTATGTGCTCGGGTGATTTCCGCTTCGGCTGACGGTGCTGCTTGAGCTTCAACCTCAGCTTCCCCTGATGGTGAACTTGACCGGGCGAGGAGAGGGCGCCATCTAGTGAAGACGTCGATGGGCATGCTTAAATGATGGAAGAGAGAAGAAGAGTTGAAGGTTTCGTCGAACTGGACGCAGCGCTGGTTCCATGGACTATTTATAGGAAGTATATGCACGCAGGGAGTTTATTGGCGCGGTCCTTCGGGGATTGCAATCCCCGTGGCCTCTGACTGGCTCTGGTCCTGTGGAGCACAGAATGACCCATCTGCAAGTGGGTAGGGCTGGATCCGGTTGTTAGAGGTCGCCATGCTTATACCTTTCATCCCCCTCTTCCTCCTCCTCCTCCTCCTCATCACCATCATCATACCTCGAAAGCTCATCACAGCGTCTCTCCAGCTCCTTGGCCACTGCATCCTCACGCACCCACCACGCAGCCCAGGCCCCCAGTTCCGCCACATACAATCCCACATCAGCTTCTGTATCGCGAGAAGAGCGGAATATGGGCACCTCCTGGCCCAGCGCCATTCTCGCCGCCTCAACAAGAAGCGACGTGTCGCAGAAGGCGCCGAGGATAACGACTCCTTTGATAACCAGATTCGCGGTCTCCGCGGGCACGCAGTGCTTTGTACGCTCTGCAGGACGCGCAATTAGTCGACGAGTGCAGATCGCTGCAACATGCAGGGATTAGTGACCTACATACCTTGAACACAGTCGCGTACTTCTTGAATCCAGCCAGATACCTGGTGCACATACCCCTTATCAACCAACTGAACAGCGTCCCAGCTCAGTGATACAGGAACCGGCTCACGCCCTTGTGAACTGTCAATCCACCAATTCTGCAAATCGACCGGCCACTCAAGGATAGTACTGTTCTCAGCATCATGATGCGCCTTTAGCGCATCCCTCGCCCTCGCAACCTCAGTCTGAAAATCGCTAAAGTGCGCGCCGCGATCCAGCTCCTCGCCCAGAGCATTCTGATTCGATACAGTGCGGGTCAAGCGGCGCATAATCGCGTCGCAGCCGAGGGCTTCGACGTAGAACTTTGGTGCACACCAATACCTTGGGTATCTGCCTGTGACCGCGACGTTCAGGCCCCAGAGATCTTGGTCCAGGATCAAGAGGTTCCGCTCCGCCGTCGATGCCGAGGTCCTTGTCTCGTCGTCGAAGAAGAGAACTCCGCCAAACTCTTGCACCAGCGTCCTATGCGACCAGGGGAAGAGGGCCGTTGTCTCGCCATATAGGCCCGCCCTAGCCGCGGCCAGCCTGATCACATACCCATGTCCCCGATACGCGCGTTCGTGTCTGTAATCCAGGAAATCCGGGTACAGGATCATCGCCGCCGTCAAATTTACCCCGGTCTCTCTCAGGACATCCGTCTTGACTGTTTCCAGGGCGGCCGTGATAATGCCCGCGATGTCTTGCAAGGCTCGCTCTTCGTCTGAGGGGGCAAGGCCGGCGGCCACGGCCATGCTTCTGAGACCTTTCAGTGCCGCTCGGGCAATTGCTAGATGTTTTGACTGGGAGTTCTCGATCCATTTCCCGATCAATGTCGCACAGTCACTTACCAGCAAGATGGGTGCCATGAAGTCTTGCTGCATAGTGTACAGTTTGCCTTCCCACTTAGTCGTGAATGCCTCTTCCTGTGGGGAGTTCATGTTGGTCAGCTTTCTGTAGTGGTCTCGGAGATTCTGCATTGTTTTGGCGTATTGAGTGAGGTTGTGGGCCGGGTTGGCTGGGTTGAAATTGGCGATGAAGCTGGTGGTTGTCTTAGAGGAGGCATGCACGACAGTTCTTTCCAATGTCTTGTCAGCAGTGTATTATATAGCTTTATTCAGTGGTACTCCGGTAGGGTAGGTACATGGAATGCAGTCCTAGGTTGATGGCGACGGGCTGAGTAAGCCAAGGGCGCGACGAGCAGGCGGAAGCGTCGCTGGCGTGAGCATCGCGAGGAGTGCGGCTCAATGCACATGCAAGCTGGACATAGGTCCAGCAGAGGGTGATCAAGCGTGTGAGTTTCATTATCTCGATGGATAGGCCGAATCAACGGAGGTGTGATGGACGACGGTAAGGTAGCGCTGATTCTTGAGTTGGTAGTGGGACGGGGTTCTCACATGTTCCCAGGGGACTCTAGTTCTACCTAGGTAGCAGGCTACAATTGCCTAGACGCTAAAGGACGAGCCATACCATAATATCCGAGATGCCTTTAGTTGATAAGTGTCACCAATCAAAAGGAGTGGACCACGCTCTTGGCGGTTAGGTTGTAATGACTGAGAAGCGCAGAAGCGTTGGATAATCTATTACTAGAGCTGTGTGTACGACTTGTTGGGAGGTGAACTCGGGCTATACAGTCAACAAAATGGAGCAACTTACCTTGAAGAGCCCATAAAGTCGCAGAGCAATCATACCCGGCCAACACGTGTGCGCGTGCACACACTGGCAACTGCATTTGCCGCCAAGATAATAGGAAGGATTGGACCATAAACACACAGAGGTGGTTTCAGGAGGATTAGTGTTTGTTGAACCCAGAAGTATAAGTTCACTTTGGTCAAACTCATTATCGCGGCTCTCCGGAGTAATCCAAGAACGCGTACAACCCCTAAATAAGAGCAGCATTGAACCCCGTTGTATTCGGCGGGTGGGAACAGGACCGGTGGTTGTATTAAATGTACGATGCTTTTAGCCTGATGCACATCGGCCATCCATGAGGGAGTTGATTCTGTGCTCGTGATAGTTCTTGCTCTTGCTCGGGACTATATGACGCACTTGAGACGAATATATAAAACTATGGTAGCAGTGAGCCGCATTGGTCTCCCTCATGAAGAGCGATACCCACGATGGTTCGGTGGAATTACTCAATCCCTGGACTCGAGCCTTGAACTCTGACTCATATGCAGAGCCGACTAGCATTTAAACATGTATTACAGATTGGTTTTGACGGGCGGCGAGTCGACTTGGACTACGAAACAGGAGCGCCACTATCAATATACATATACATATACATCAGCCAGTTTTCCTCGGAGATGAATAGACCAAGTCCCCATTACCAGCCCTCACTCCTCCCAGTCCCACTCGCAACAATCAAATCCAACCACGCCGCCAACCGCACGCCCGCCCGCGCAATCAACTCCTCAAACACCGGCCGCGCTGCAAGATAATACTCCCCCGCCAGATCCTCGCCCTCCAAATATTCCAGTCCGGGCTCCATAACCGTGCTGCAAACATAGCCATTCGCATCGCGCGCCCACCCCAGCGCCGTCTTGTGGGGATCAGCGATATCCAGGCCCTCGACCCACCCCGCAGCGCGGCCACTGTATGCGCCGGCGCGGATCTGCTTGGTTAATCGCGTGGCCCAGGCGTGGGCGGTGGCGAGGGTGTCCCCGCCCGCGTGCGCCTCGGGCATGTTGTTGTCCCAAATGTGGTGCAGGTTCTGGGATGTGCCGTTGAATGTTACGGTGATATCGTTGCCGCCGACGGCGAGGTTTTCGTCGTGCAGGGGTTGGTGGATGTCGCCGATGAACTGGGGAGGGGAGGGGGTTAGTAAATAGACTACCTATGGTAGGCGAAGGGGGTCAGTTGGGACTGGGCAATAAAACATACGTGGATGACGAAGCGCAGCGCATCGAGCTTGAGCGCATCAGTAGTCCCGTGGTCCAGTAGAAGATTCGTCTAGAGCGACCAACCACACCACATTAGCTGACAATCCTCTCCCGCATTCTGCTAAACTTCTGCTAAATGGGCGAGGCAACGCACATAATTATGGATCGCGCTGACAATGCACCCCTCAGCCGGGCAATCGCGCTCAAACTCGACCCCGCAACTGGTGGGCGGATCGTCATGGGCGTCGATGTAATGAAAGACAGACGAGAACTCGCCACCCTCCGTATACCGATAGGTGTCGGCCCAGGGCGCAACGCTAGCCAGGTAGCTGGTGCTGTTCTTGGTGCCGAGGATCTCCTTACAGAAGGCGGCCGTGGAGGGGGAGACGAAGTTCTGCGCAATGTATGCGACTGTTTCGTGGCCCATTGCGCCCCAGGCGAGGGCTTGGGGGAGCCATGAGGAGACGGCGAGGGAGACAGAAAGAAAAAGAAATCGAGCGGGGGCCATGGTAATTGATTTGAATTCTGTCTGTGAGTGAAATAATATCTTCTGGCAGAGAGGGTATTTATTTATGTTTGCTGGAGAAAAAAGCATTCGGAGACCGCCGATCATGTAACCCTGCGAGTCTTGGCGCCTGCCTTGCTTGATTACAGCGCCACGTCCATTGGTTGGAGATTAGCTGGGGTTTGATGTCGCGTGCTTATTCCCCAAAACTCCAACTGATAGATAGCCCAGGTACCAAAGCGCCACAGAGTAGAAAACAAAGCTCAATTCCACTATTTTGTTTGAGACCAAAGACCTATCAATATATATTAATTACCGCGCAGTTATGCTGTAGGCTGCGGTATAAACGCAACCGCGGCTATACCTAGGCTTGATAACCAACACCGCAAATTTACCGCGGTTAACCTCACTAGGTAGGTATACATTTTACTAAAAACATCTCTTAACCCAGGGACCTCTCCCATGGCCCTTATCCCCAAGGCCTTGTAATAAAAATGCGGGCAAGTGTAATAACTCCTAGCCTAGTTCCCTTATAGTTCTAGTTCTGCAAGGTCTAACAACCTTGCATAGTGCCTTTGGCCAAGTGGCGTGTATCTAGCAGAACTAGCTAGATTGATAAACTCCCCCCGGTTGGCTGTCCCCCAGCCATAGGGGACCATGCACCGCCACTGTGATTACAGAGAAGGAATGTGTAGAATATGTTGATATATATTTATTGCTCAAGTCTGGCAAGGAGACCATAAACGTCATCCTTTTTCTTAAGTTCCATACAGTCTTAATCAACACGCTAGAGGCCCAATCCACGTATGGTATCATTACCCCGGCCCATCCGCATAAACCCATGGCCGCCTAGGTAAGCCCCGGCATCCCCCTCTTAACTCCCGGCTCACCAAAACCTGGCGCTAGCAGTGGCCGTCTCCCCTCAATGCGTGTTCTAAAGATAGGAAAGTATTTCAGCAATGCATGCTGCCCGAACGCCTCTTCGACCAGATAAACTGTAACTCGCCACCACGCTAGTATCGAGCTGACGATCCAGAAGTACGCGGCGGCTTTCATGCCTGTTCCGACGCCGGTGCCGTATGCGAAGAGGCAGCAGGCGATTGTGGAGCCGATTGCCAGCGTTGTGAGGACGCCGCAGAGGACGAGGTCGCGGGCTGTGGAGGCGATCGCCTGGTGTTTTCATTTTGTTAGGGAGTGTGATGGAGGGAGAGGAGGACGGGAGGGACGTACAGCAGACCAAGTGAAGAACGTCAGGACAATAAACCACGCCGCGAGCTCGGGGAAATGCTCGTCTATCGGATGGGGAGGGAGAGCGCCGGTTGCCTATACACAGCCATTTCATTAGCATCCACCCCGCTACATTCTTCTCACCGGAACATAAGGTGGTGAGGACATACAACAAGCAAATAAAGCACCCCAATACTCATCCAAAAGCTGCCCCAGAGGACATGAATCACCGTAATCAGCGTATCCCTAGCACTATACCCGTAAAGCCCCGCAATAAACTGCCCCAGGCCTCCCCAGAAGGCAACGAGGGGAAAGAATATCGTTGGCGATTCGGGGGATCCCCACCAGTTTGCGATCCATGTTGCGGTGATCCAGGTTGAGCCGGCGAATCCGGCCAGTCCTAGTGCTGCGGGGGCGGCGATGGGGCGCAGGAAGATTGTTACGTTGGGGTCGCGCTCGAGTATCCGGGAGACTTTTTCGGGGTTGTTGGGTTCGAGGGACATTTTGATGTGGGTTTCCGCTGTCGCAAGAGGAGAGTAGGGACCTTGAATGTCGGGATGAGGACGGGGAGGTTTGTGCTTGGGATCGGGTCTGTTATGAAGGGTTCAGATCTCGATCAAACTATGGCATCAGAGTTACGTTCTAGGGCTGATAGGGCTCGATTGAGTTTGAGGTTACTTGCTACTGACTAAATGCACCCAGGAGTCTGTGATACGGTGGGTTAGGGTTATGGGACGCAATGACCTCACCAGTCCAGGCACCACGGCAAACACTCACGGCTTAGAGCTTTCCCAAGAGATCAACGGCAGATCTACGTTCATATTTGCAAGAATCTGGGTGAAAGCTTGACGAATATTGGAAGATTGCTGGGCGCCCCAATTTTACTAAGCACATTCCCCGGATGGCTCGGATCTTCGTCAAGGGCTATGACGCGGGGACTGACGTCTATCTAGTTAGTTTATATCGAAGCTCACTCTCCGGCGCGGAGATTCACATGCTGAGGCTCAAGGCTTTGTCGTGAGGAATATATTTTATATTATATGTGTGCTGAGATGCGGATATCCAATTTGGGGACATAATCGGACCTATTCGCGATGCTCTCAACAACAATTGAAATAAGACTGTACCATCAACGGTTCTCTAATACCAGAATATCCATTAACTGACCAAGTAGAGGTCAATTAAACTAAAGCCCATCGCGACTGCTCAAACCCACCCGGTAGTAACTCCGTTGCAAAGTCACTTCCCACCTAGGTAGGCCATGCCGTATCGCCTTAGACATTCTTCCTCTCCTCTGTCATCTTCAGATACTGCGTCAACGGCGGCAGATGCGGGTTCTCGTCTTCCTCGCGGTCTTCATCCTCATCGCTCGCGCCGCCAAGAGCGCCAAATTTGATGCCGGCGCCCGCGTCCATGTCGACATGCGAGTGCTCGGCTGCTGTAGGACTTGAGTCCGGGTCAGACCCTGTCGCGGGCATTCGCTTGTCGCCCGGAGACTCGGCAGACATTTTGCTCTGCGCGTTCATGGTCGCTTTGGTGGGCTCGGTTCTTGTACACAAAAGATTGATCACTGTCTCTTCTAGCGCAGGGAACTCCAGGTGACTGATGGGGGATTGGCGGGTTATTTTTGAAGGCAGTAAGGTGCATAGGTACAGTGTTGTGGATGGAAGCCGCTACTTGTCATATTCCCATGGGGCACCTTCCCTTTCAAACTTATTGACTTTGGGGATGACTCGTGCTGATGTCATGACAAGTCAGTGGACCTCGGTGCTCGTGTTCCATGATGGTTCGTCCGACATGTGCCCACGCTCGTCTTTCGATAGAGGTCTTATATGAAAGTGAGTCTGCCTCGTATATAGGACTCAGTTGTGTCATCCTTGCTCAAAAGTCTCCTAGGATAGCAGAATAGGCGACATTGACGCATCCAGTGCTTCCTGAACAGGCTATGGCAAGGAGTAAAATTTTAAACTTTGGATGTTCGAGGAGATATTCACGATGTGGACGTATCACCACCCAGATCTGGAAAAAACGTACGACGACCCCAGGCCCTTTTGCACAGTTCAAAACACATTCAAAGGTCATCATAATCCGCGCTCTCAAAATTATAGCCACCCCTATCACTCCGATCCTGTCCAGCAGCGCTAAACGACTCATCGTCCATATTAGACTCCTCCATATCGCCCTCCCTGTTCACGACCTCCCCCTCCAATGCATCGGGTCGCGAATTTTGGCGGAACAGCGGCTGCTGCCCTCCTTCGAAGCCAAGTCCGCGTCGAGTGCCGCCTCTAGCGCCCGCTGCAACATCCTTGTCGGGTTGCGTGGTGATGTTGTCTTGCAGGATTGGGGTGTCCATGTCTGCTTCGTTGGCGTCGGTTACGTCGAGGGCTTGGTAGGTGGGTTGGTGGGTTGAGGGCATTGTCTGCAGGTAGAGCGTGCTAGGTCTGGATTTCAAGGCGGTTTGTAGTAAAAGGATGAAAGCACAAGAAACCAGACAATTCTGTATTCAACTGTATCTAATGTTGTCAAGATATGATTGATCTAGGCCGGATGGGCGGGCTGTTATATAGCTGAAAATATAGGTAGGTACTACGGAGGCTCCACGGTTCATCCATGTGAACGCCGAGAAGGTCAATGCTGATGTCAGGACTCGGGAACAATCCATGGTTATCATTATCGTCTCAGGTGGGTAGCTGGGCGGATGGTGGACACATGCCCGTACAATGCGTGGATGCTGCTCGCAATTGTGGCTGTCAGCCCTAGTCAATCTAACTGATCCATATATAAAGCATACAACAACCAGTGATGGAAGATAGCAGATGTTATGAATATTGGACGCGTGTTAAACGCTAAATCTATCGCGGATTGACCACTAAAATATCAACAATGCAATATTTACACCACATGCAGGTGCTGAACAACCTCACAAAGCTCACAAATCATCATAATCCTTGCTACCGGCGTTATATTCCCCCGCCTGACCCCCAACACTCATGCCATCGTCCATCCACGGTTCCTCATCCCAATCCTCATCCACATCCCTGCCCTCCCCAGCCCACGCCCCAGGCCGCCGACTGGCATGACTTGAGACATTGGCGTCGGATCTAATTTCAATTTCAGCAGCCGAAGCCCCGTCTGATAATGCCGTCTCCTGCAGAGGCCCATAGTCGATATTCATGTCGGGCTGATTGACGTCTGTATCGTCGAACCGTCTCACCATTGGCCGTCGATAGGGTTGCCCAGGGCCGGTTGGCTGTGTCGCTGGTCTGTCGACGGGATCGTGAGAGGCTGGATTTGCGGGATGGCTTGCTGGGGCTTGGAAGGAGCCTCTGCTGTCGAAGCCGGACATTGTGTTTGCTTTCAAATGTTCAAGGTTATATAAACTGTTTTGGAGAAAGGCCAAAGGAGTCGATTTAGAGTTTGATGGACGTGAACGTTCTACTGACTGCTCTTATATACATGACAACTGCCATGTGGTCCTGGCGCGTGATGTTGGTGGCGCACGACGGAACTATGATGTAAAAAGATGGAACCGCAACTGACTGGCGTTCTGTAAGAAGATGCGGATGTTACCATAGTATGCTACTTTAATGAAATACGAGAATCTCTTTGGCTCTGAAAAAGAGCCCCAGCGTACACGGTTGTAGAGTATCCACCATTTACATATATTTTCTACCTGGACAGCGAGCTTTCCCTGCACCAAGACCATAACTTAACGTTCAGATAAACAACTACCTAAAGGTCATCATACTCCCGACTCCCAAATTCATATCCCCCCTTTTGTCCACCCGCATCCACATCCTCATCACCATCATCCTGCTCATATCCAGAACCCTTGTCACGATTCATCCTGCTTCCAGAGACATTCGTCCGAAGCGAAGACATCGGCTGCTGCCCACTGACCTCGGGGAACGTATTTGGGTTTCCCAGCAGGGCGCCGTGTAGGAAGTCGGCTGTGTTCTGCGTCTGCGTCTGCCGGACGTCTTTCTCGGCGGTGATTTGGTCTTTCAGGCTGTCGGGGCTCATGTCGGCTTGCTTGAGGTTTGTGACGTCGAGGCGGTGGTAGCCGGGGTTGCGGTTTCTGGTGTTTTGGGAGGGTTGCCTTGTGGTTGTGGTGAAACTCGTCGATTGATTAAGTGGATGTTGAAGCTTTTTGAGAATATTGGTAAAAATCAAAACCAGTGGAAGTTATAACACGATAGAAAATAGATGATACTTGACCCGCGTGGCCTTCTTTGTATTGGGATGTTTTAGTGGCGGCAGTGGGGTGATTGAACCCTGATGTCAAACCCTCCGGACCCCGGTAACGAGCAATCGGGGCCCGGGGTAGCAACCAATCTAGTGGGCCACTGCAATGTGCGGTTCCTGCTTCTACTCGATATAGGTTCTGGCTACATGAGCATATAGTATGTTTACGTCGTGTTTTGTCTGCGGTGGGTGCCGTATGTTATTCTTCTCTGGGTGTGGATGATATTTAATGATCTGTCTTCTTGTTTTCCTATCTTGCACAAGGAACACGGTATATTTAAGGGGCCGGTCTACACCAGGAGCTACTATAGATACTGGATGGATGCTTCGATAGGCAGGTCTGAATCCTATTGACATATTCAAAGCAACGCAACGCGACTAAGCACAGTAATCATAGGCTAATTCAAGCATAGTCCTCAGGTAAGCCTGTAATCTCGAGCCTTGGTAGCATCCAAGCGCCAACATTGCAGCAAGTATCATTGGGCGTGGAAGGCCGCGTATTGAAGGCTGGAACCAGATCAAGATCCCGCCCTAGTTCTATCTCGTGCAACGTTCAGACCAGAGACGTCTGACCACCAGGGCCCATCATCCAATTCCATCTAAGGCTGCTCACAAAGTTAGCTGACGGAACATTGTAGCTACGTCTCGTCCTCGGGGCAACTTACACAGCCCTCGGGCTTCGGCTCCAGCGGAGACCCACCAACATTGCAGAGCACGTAGTCCTGTCGGGCAAGCATCATTAGTACTTTTATGCTGATACTGATCACGGACTTCTTCTAGAAGTACTCACCTCACTCTGGCAGAGCTCCTCACAGCCAGTGGTGCAAGTCGTCTCTGTATCACCGAGGGAGACACAAGATCCGTACCGCCCGCTGGCGCACGAGGCGGTGCAGTCGGGACTGCAGTCAACGCAACCTTCGGCCGTACCGCAACACGCCATCAGGGCACCGGAAGTGGGGATGCGGATGGAGATGCACTCGTCCGGGCATTCTCCCAGACCGGGGAATTGGATGGGCGGGCGGAGTTGGGCGAGAACTGGAGCGGTAAGGACAACAGCGCCGATCAGGATGGAGAGCTTCATTTTGAAGGGGAGGTTGTCTACGAACGATTGAGTGGGTGGAGGAGATAATAGGAGTTTGAGTGTGATGGCTAGGGGTAGCAAGGCGTGCTTCTTGCTCGTATTTATAGTTGTCGTCGTGGGAGCTTGGGATGGCATCACAGCTTGCGGACAGCTTTGACTTGGACCCTTTGGAGATGATGGACTATTCCAATACCGTGGCATACGTCATGGGCGTTCTGTCGAGTGTGTAGAACCCTGAATTCTCTATCTTCTTGCGGTTGAAGAGAGAGTAACTACTTCGGCCCCCACGACTCCGCAGCGTCTGGGCATCTTGGCTGCAGGGACTCTGTATAGAGTTGTGCGTTGGACTTGTGTAGTTATGCATGACTCGCGAATATATTAAGGTTACTCTCAGGCGCCATATTGACGAATCGCAGCTGAACGTGCGTTCCTCCCCGGATCTCCGCATAGGAGCCATGGCCAATCAAGCCATGCTTCATGGCTTCGAGTCATGCAAACCCTGCGGCCTGTTTTCTCTTGATCTCATGACTAAAGGGTTCCACACAGCTATTGCAGCCCCGAGAGTAGCGCATACGATGTCGGTTCCCGCGGGGTTGGCGGTATTCGATACTTATTGGTCATGTATATTCCCTCATGGCGCTGATCGACGCGTGGTAGAGGAACAGCCCAGGAATATGAAAGTCATGACCACTCAAGGGCGTAAAGGATTGCCATCGGGGCCCTTGAAGGCAGGTACAGTAACCCTAAAGGTGTCCCGAGGTCTACAACCTTGGTTCATCGAACGTGCGATGCGGTCAACGACCCAGACGAGTGGAAAACCCACGCGATTGCGTCTAGTGCTCTATATGCAATGGTTCTTCGTCCATTTTGATCTTGACCATTGAAGAGCTCATCAATACTTTGCTTGTCAAAATAGTTGCACACGGGCTATGGATGTTGGCTACGGTGGAGCGCGAACCATCACGTTGACAACTTCAGATCGTTCAAACTAGCCGAATTAAAACACTGCAGAAAAGAACCGTAGCGATCACAGCAAACGACTGGCTGTGTGTCGAGACAAGAGTTTTTGGCCCCCAGCCAAGAACACAGTGGATTCTTCTTCCAGGTTTCCGCCGTCTGCCAAGGGGTCGATACCTAGTCCCGGATGCGCCGGATGCTGGCCTCTCCAGGCTTTTAGTATCTACCTACTTGCTCGTTGGCACTGAATCCAGAACAGCAGTCCTCACCCATTCGGTTGAGAGGGAGTGGCAATGGCCCAGGCATGTACCAGGATTCTTTACTGTATGTGATAGATGGACAAGCCGTACAGGTGGAACACAGTCGCAGGTTCTTGGTCGGATACTGCTAAGTATGCGTCCATTGGTGAGAAATACAGACAGGATCATAGCCAACTTTCTTGCTATCTGGCGGACATTCTAAAACGCCGCGGGCCATACACCCCACTAAAAATAACCAGAGTACCATCCATTGGCATCAATGCATTCAAACGCCAATCCGACATATTTAAGCTGTTGTGTGAACTAAAGATCATCAAAATCCTCACTCCCAAAATCGTACTCCCTCTTACCTCCATTAACTCCCGCCCCCCATGTTCGCCGGACCCATAGGTGCATCCTCATCCATATACGGTCCCTCAAGACCGGCCGCGTAAGTGTCATGTCGACTGGCGCCACTTACGCCCGCATCATTGTTGTCCAACGACGCGGAAGCACGCGGGTTCACGTGCTCGGAGGATATTCTGTCTTGCAGACTGTCGGTATCTGGATCTGCCTGCTCGGGATTGGCTACCTCGAGCCGTTGGTAGCCGGGTGCGTTGGTGAACTGGCGCATTTTGGTGGTCGGGATGAATGGAAGGAACATGAGCCCTAGATGTGCGGAATGTCGGTTCAAACGAATGCAAGGTGTAGAGCTTATCGACGTGGATGGGAGTAGTCAAATATAGTGTACATTGACAATGTTCTACAAATAGGAGCGAAAAGCAGAGGTTGATTATATCTTATATCTGATATTTTGCCTCAGCTTGTGTCATGAGAGCTCTAGACTCTACTAATAGTGGCGGTCCGTTTCCCCTTGATGTCAGAAGGACGTGGTCCCGTTCCGCTATCCAGCCATAAACCTGGATTGGGTTTGAGTGTCTGGAATCACAAGGAGCTTAGTATCGAGACCACTCTTAAGCATATCGCTTTCAATTGGAAACCAGATAAATCATAAAGAAGTGAAACTGTTGTAGTAGCTGCGACGATTTTCATCTAGATATCATGATAATGCAATCCCCCCGAATCCCCCGGCCCTAACCCGCTCCCTCTCTTACTCTCCAAATTCAAAACATAATCCGCCGACGAATTATACTCCATATTCACCCCGCTATCTTCAGGACATTGAACGATAAATGCACTAAGCGTATCCTGACTCTGCGCTGAGTTAGGAGGCGCCTGAGTTCCCGTTCCACCACCAACGCCGGGACCAGGCCGTAGACTCGAGTCTGTGGGGTGAGTCGCGTTGACGGGACTCTGCAGGTCTTTCATTCTGTCGGATGCTGATGCATGATGTGCGTTGGCAGAGCCAATGTTCGAGTGTCCTTGCACGGACATGTATTCCGTGTCTTTGTTGGATGATTGCGTTTGGTGCGTGTAGCCCGACATTGCAAGATGAGAGATTGAAATGCGATTGCTCTATACAAGTGAAGCAGAAACTATAATCTGCTATCTAGTTGCAAGCGCGACACTCAAGAAGCGTCCAGCTGGTATATCCATTTTTAGCGGTTCCGCATGGCCCGCGTGGCGGATGGTTTGACCTAGGGCTGATGTCACCGTCATCTGCTACATGGATCATCCGATCCTGCGTATAACGAACCATTGGATAGGTGCCGCGGGTAGAACGTTGCTTGCCTTTGGGTGAATTTGTATCCTGGCTATTCCTGGATTGCGAATAACTTCGTATGTACACGAAGCTTACTGTCGGGCGCGATCTCACCAGATTAGAACTGGTTTATCCTGCTTCTTGCGAAGTTTGCAAGCTACCTCAGCAATTATGAACTCTCCCGCGTCCTATTGTATACTTCCTATTTTTCGCATTCCACTTGCTGTAGCCCCTAGAGGTTGCAGCTCGGTGGGTATCCTTGATGCTTAACTTACCTAGTTATGTATAACTCTATATTTCTTACAACAATCGCTCGCGGAGATAGATTTGAGGATACTTTGAGTGATATTTTGGGTTCTTTTGATGTTTGAACCATCAAAGAAGTCATTTCGATGTTGTGTGGCCGGCCTTTGCTTCTTTAGTTGTGGTACAGGTCAAAAGTTAGGGCTTTGTCTTCGTCCCCGCTGTCAACAATGGTCTACACAAAGAAAGTCCACACCAGGCGCAGAACAATGAAGGTCTATTCCCATTTATAAATAGACGACGATGGCCGCTCATCGTGCGGGGCATTTCCTCCCATTTTCGCACTTTGCTCTTCTAGCGACACCTACGCCAACGCTAAAGCCAACTTGACATTTCAACATAGCAACAAGCATCTCATCGCTAAAAGAAACTTGATATTCACCATACGCAACCATGTTCTCCGACATCTTCATGGCGATCCTGGTCCCCTTCGCCCTCACCTCTCCCTACCTCTCCTGGCTCATCGACCCCGTCTCGAACAAGCTAGAACCCTACGTCTCGCCATACTACACCCCCGCAAAAGCCAGCTTTGACGAGCACATGGGCACCGCATCCGCCTACACCAGCTCAATGATCTCCTGGACATCGCAATGGTTCTGGTGGATTGAGTGGCCCAGTATAGACCGTTGGGGCGACGTCATCCCCGCTATAACTCAGGTCGCCGCATCGTTCATGAGCATGCTCGGTCCACTACTCGCACACGAATCGACATCCTGGTTCGATTATCTCTACTACTCCCTCCCGTTTACCGAGCGGAAACCGAAGAGCTTTTTCGATGATCGGATGGGGACTATCTTCCTTGTCTTCTTTGCTATCCGATATGTTCGTGTTCTTGTTAACCTGGTCGCATTTTGGTTTTTCTATAAGCCAACGTCTACACCCGAGAACCCGACCGTCCGCCCGTTAGACTGCACCGTCATACTCCCAACGACCTGCACTGACGCCGAAGATCCGGACTTCAGACACTGCCTGACATCCTGCCTCGCCAACGAGCCCGGCGCTCTAATTGTCGTCCCCATCGGCCCAGACGCCGCACAAGCCACGAACCGCGCTCTGAAATTCATACATCCTCGTTTTACGAAAATAAATATCTCCATCAGGACCATCAATGCATCCAACAAGCGCTCCGAGATGTCAAACGTCCTCCGATCCATCGGCACAAAGATAACAGTCCTGTTAGACGAGCACGTCTCTTGGCCCTCCGTAAAATTCCTCCCGTCCCTACTTGCACCCTTCGAAGATAAGACCGTCGGAGTGGTCGGTGGAATGAAGAGCGTCCGGCGCAAAGAATCTGACTCCGTATTCCGAAGTATTTGCAATTTCCTCGGAGCGATCTATCTAGAGCGCCAGAATTTTGAGATCCGCGCTAGCACTGCGCTCTCGGGCGCCGTGTTCGTCGGCGGACTCGCGAGCCATACCTGTGCGTTCCTCTCGGATATCAACACGGATTTGAAATTCCGGGAGACGTATAAGAAGAATAGTCTCATCCGCTTACTTCTCCGGCCATTTAATTCCCAGGAGGATTTTATTACCCGCTCGACCGTAAATGCTGGGTATACGGTTCGCTTCCAGTATACACAGGATGCGGTGCTTCAAACAACGCGTCCGTTTGGGGGTTCTTCCATTCGGAAGACGACGAAGATCCTCAAGGGTGTTGGGGATACGTGCACCACTGAGACGGGGAGGGTTTGGGGGCGGTGGTCGTCTTATTTCTGTGGGCTGTACGCGTCTTGCAAGAATGTTGTTGTCAAGCAATGGAAAACACTCATTACAATTCGCAATGTACTCATTGTGATTCGCCCGGCTGTTTGGATTTGGATATGCAGTGGATGGGTCAGTATTAAGGCGGCAATTCCGGTGAATTTCAGCTTTGCTGAGCTGTTTAAGAACCCGTTTACCTTTGCCGATGCGGATCTGGACACCGACCACTCTGTTAATATTCTAGACCACCTTGCGGACACTCCGGGTGACCCTGAGGACGCACTAACGGGCGAAGGCAATGTACCTTGGTTGTCGCATACTGGTGGATGCCTCTACACGACATGCCTCTACTTCACGAGCTACCCCGTATTCCTCGGGCTATTCTACGATGCCGGGCTGGTCTATACACTACTCAACAGCGCCGTGGGGAAGGAGAACGGCACAAAGGGCATCATGATACTCCTGGCAGTTCTACTCAGCGGCAAGATCGCAAAACTACTAGGTCGGATTTTCAACGCAGCCGGTGGCGCAAATGTCGTCGCAATGTTGTCCGAGAAGGTTGCCGGGGCCCTACACAGGGAACCAAATGATACTGATGTCCAAGATATTCCAGGTAAGTGATCCATCCCCTACTGACAAAGCAAAAGCTTATGGCTAATAGTTCTCGATTACAAGACCCAAGTGAAGGAGATATTGCGGACGAGTTCAGCGAGCGGCAGCGGCAGCGACACGACGAGCAACCTGGAGAGTTCCAGTGACGACCACACCCGCACTACGACGACGAGTACGATCAGTACAACGAGCAGCAGTACGAGTGAGGATCAGACCTCTACTGAAGCAACTGCAGTAGGAGTTCCGGTTGCTCCTTCCCCATTTAAGGAATATCTAACAGATCAGCCACCTTCTACGTGGAAGCCGGAGTTGATAACGCCCCCGTCAACAGTACCAGGTCCAACTCCAATCTTTTCTTCAACGACTGCTCCAAAAGCCAACCCAGCTACAGGGCCGACTTCATCTCCAGGTCCAGCTCCTGAGTCTGAGTCAACTCAGTCTCCGACCCTAGATCTGAAGACAGAACCGACTCCCGCACCGAAAGCCCAGACGGGTCCTTCCCCGTCCTCCGAATTGAAAGCAGAGCCCACGTCGACTCAAGATCCCATTTCAGAGAAAACAGAGGGTCCGGTCTCGGCTTCAATAACTGAGCCTCACAGTTCGAAGGGGGGTCTTCGGCCGTCCTTGGTGCCAAAACAAGATCCAACGCCGACTTCAGCCCCAGCTCCCGTACCATTACCGACGGAGATTCCGGCCTCACTCAGAGAGGAGGAATTAGCCACAGCTCCTAAGGCAGGTCCTTCACCATCCTCGGCGTCAAAGGATGAGACGTCACCTCCTCCGGTGGCACCATCAACCCCAAGTCCGGCTACAGGTTCTTCGACGGCCGTCTCCCCCGAGACAACTTTCACTCCTGCCCTAGCCGCTGCGTCAGTTGCTAAATTAGCTGAATCGTCAGAGCCAGTGCCAAATCAACCAGTACAGAAACAGCAGACGGCGAGATTGAATGAAGACCGAAGGGTATCCCCTAGCCCTGCCCTTGATCCAGTGCGAAAGCCACCGGTAGAGCAGCCGAAGTCAGCAATATCATCTGCGGTACTAGAGCCTGCTCCTGGTCCTGCCTCAGGGTTTTCAAAACCAGCTGCAGCACCAACGGCAGTGTCAAAGCTACCAGCACAACAGCCGCAAAAGGCAGTTCCAGACGCAATACCGAATCCAACGCCTTCTCCTGCTCGAGATACAACCCCTCCAGCCACGCCAGCCCCCGGTCCGGCTCCATCACGAGCATCCAAACCAACTTCTACCTCGGTAGCAAATCCAGAACAACTTCCGAATACACTTGCCTCTTCAGCAGAAAAGCCAACATCCGTCATTGGCGGAGAGTCAGCTCCCGAAGATAATGCTGACTCGGCACCAACGTCGCATCAAGCACAGTTCTCGGCCACGAAACCCACGGCTGCTCTTGATTCCACGTCAAAACCAAAGCCCGAACAGGGTCTGGGGTTTGGTCCAAATCAGAAATTGGAAGGAGCTTCCCATCCAGCTACGTCAAAAACGGGCACACCTGCAGCTGCAAAGGAAAGGCAGGAGCAGTTAAAAGTCTCGCATCCAACGCAAACCTCATCTGCGGCGGTCAACCTGACGAAGGCACTGCTTGTGTCGTCTAACGGGGCACAGCTAGCAGCAAAGTCGCCAGCCTCGGCTACACCAAAGCCAACAGCGAATCTTAACCATGAGTCAACAACAGCACCAGTTTTGAGAACCGCTGCGACACCTGCGTCTGTACCAACTAAGCCAGTCTTGGCTTCAACTCCTGCGCCCGAACCAAAGGTCGCAGAAACTCCCAAACTGTGGGCACGAAAATCATCCGCACCCCCATCCCAACAAGAGCCACAACCAGGGGAAGGTTTCCGCCCACCAGCGCAAAAGCAAGTAAGTAGTCCAGCGTCACCAGCAATAGCACGTAAGCCATCAGTTTGGGAGCTCGCAAACACATTTTTAAGCGCCCCCTTCAAGAAACCCGACCTGTATCGGCCGAATCACCAATACTCACCCGCCGGCCGGCAAACGGAACCCCGAGTGCCAGTCTCCTCGCACACCCTGGGGTGATGCTGGGAACAGCCCCCTCTCGCCCACGCCGTCTGTGCAACGCAAGGAGGTACTACCGAGTCCACGAAATTCTCAGTTCCGTTTGTCGCAGGACATGTTGTCGCCTTCGAAGATGAGGAAGGCCTCCGGTGATACAGCGCGTATTCCTGCTTCTCCGGCGTCTGAGCGAGGGAATATGCCCCCTCCTGCTTCCCGTGTTGAAAGCAGCACACGTTTGTCGTCGCAGCCTAGTATCATCGGCGTTGATGTGAGCCGTACGGAGAGAAACACGGATGAACCTCTAATTGTCCACGCTACCATAGTCCCAGAGCGAAAGCAGATTCAAACTGAAACGCCGGAACTGAAACGCAGCAACCGCTCCTTGTCGCACTCTAGACACATGGAGGGTGAGACGAGCAGCAATGGGGTCCTAGCAGATGAGAACAAAGTATCTGCCCCTGCGACCGCAGGTGCCTCTAGGCTTGATCATAAAGCGACCTCGATGGACGTCGACGATCCGAAATCTGAGCGCAACGAACCACTCTTCTCAAGCAGCTCACACCCCAGAAAGTCCGGTCGTGGCCGTCCAGCCGAAGACAAAGCTGAAGCCGGCGCGGATGCTCGCATCTCTATCCCGGAGCACAGGTCTGTACAGTCACAGCCTGAACAGCAAGATCCAAAGCGACATTCCCGGTATCCCGCCCTAGTATCGCCTACGCCTACGCCCACAGACTCCGACCGTGCAAACGATGCGAACAATAGAAAGCCTGTTTCGTCGGCGACCTCTGTACCTGAACGCAAACCCGTTCAATCTGATGTTTCGAAATCCGAGCGCAATCAAAGCGTCGTGTCGTCACGGTCGAACGCTTTACCCCGAGAACCCAATCTAGCCCCGGATAATAGAGACAAAATACTCACTAGCGCAGCTATACCGCAGCGCAAGCTGGTGCAGCCCGACACGCAGAACCCCGAACGTCCCAGCAATTCCTCACGATCGAGCTCTCGGGCATCCACAGTTGCCAACCGTATTGATGGATTCCAAGCACTCGCCTCTGCAGGCACCCCTTCGCAGATGCCAACACAACGTGTTCCGCGGCGTTCTGAGCACAGCGGTGCCTCTCCTTCAAATTCAAAACCAGGGCCTTCCACGGTGACCGGCTTTCCCCCCGAGCATTCTGAGCCCAGCAGGCCTGCCTCGTCGCTGTCAAGATCAAGGATGGTGAGAGCCGCCAGTGAGGCGAGTCAAGCTGCTCGGGAGAAAGCCCTCGCATCAAAACTTGCGTCAGAGGTAGGTCGGACAAGATCAGGACATCCCACTGAACGGTCCAGGGATGAACGTCATAAGGATGCTAGCCGTTCAGCTAAGGATAATGCACCTCCCAATACCCCCGTGACAGCTCCCCACTCGATACACCCGGCTGAGCGATCTCGCGATGATCGCAGGCCAGTACAACCAACCGACCGGGCTAGAAATGACAGTTATCGAGAGGATCAGAAATGGGATGACAGCACTGCGGCTACTGGTGCACCCCCTGCAGAAGCACGCCGACAAGATGACCGTTCTAGAGATGGGCAGCCGAAGGAGGATCGACAGGGTGACTTTCATAGAGACGAGCAGCCCGTCGTTGTCCGGCCCAGAGATACGCCTTCAAATGGTGATCACCGCCGACAAATCGTTTCCAGAGAAGAGAAGACGGTGAATGTACAGCCTCAGGATGCTCCACGCATAGATCAAGGGCGGAGGGATAATCAACTGGAGCATGACCGCCCGAAAGACCACCGGACTACCGACACCCGCACCAGGGACCACTCGCTTCTATCCAAAGGCGACAGGCGCAAAGAACCCCGCTCCAAAGATCATAGTGACAGTAGCCGTGCCAGAGACGTCCCAACCAAAGACAACAAGTACAAGGAATCGCGTCAGATGGAAAAGCACCGCGCAAAGCAGGACAAGCTGATGGGTGAGGTCGAAGAAAAGCTGTCGCCTTTGAGCGCGCCGCCTACACACGGGGTACGCGATCAACGGCATCACCTGCAGGATACCCGTTCCCAAACGAGCTCCCAGTCCCGTCCAGCAGAGACATCTCTCGGACAATGAAGTTCTGGGAACTCTCGTACGCCGTAAAGGACACCCAAAGAGCGATCCCGAGGAGACCATGCACCCCCTCCTGTTGGAAGGGCGGAATCAAGACCTGAGCCTGAGCACCGTCATTCTTCGGAACAGGATTCGTCTTCAAGAGCACGGACTATGCATGAATCCCATCCTGCGGTAAAACCCGAGTTAAGGGCTGAGCGCCGGCATGCTTCCGAACGGGATACACCCTCGAGACCACGAGATGAGTATGAGTCGCAACCTCGTCCTGCAGCGATGCCGGAGACGGTGGCAGAGAACGTCCGTACTGCTGAGCGCGATGCAAACGAGCGAGCTCAAGCCCGAAGTGACCGCAAGAGCTCCCATCAGGTCAGCCACTCTGAGCATGGGCAAGACAGGGGCAATCGAGAGCGAGATTGTGAACGTGAACGCCGACGGCAACCAATCGATTCTCACTCCTACTCCAGGCACGACCATCCAAATAACCAGGCATCTCAGCAGCCCCTGCATTACCAGAATGACTATAGAGATGGGCGCTTGGAAGAGCATGATCGCTCCCGTTCTGGGACGCATGGCTCTAGGCATCGGCCCAAGGAGACTCGCGAGAAAGATTCCGACGAAGATCGATCGGGTCGACGGCGTTAATGGGTGTTATATCGATGAATATTTTATATAATTACTTGTCTTCTTGTAATTCCCACATCTATTTTGTTTTTGTTGATGGTTTTCGCGTGTCATCTTGTGACAGATACACACCTTGATCGATGTAAATCTTTCCAAATATATTTTTTTTTCGATTCACCTTTGCTGATACGATTGGCACAATCGTCTAAGCATTCTTACGTAGAGAAAGGAACATTTGAAAGCAGACCCCAATTCCATCTCTGTTCGAGGCCTAAGCTGACATAAAGCTGTCTGACACAAAACTTTCTGCGACATGGTTGTAGCTACAGAGTATCACTAAAATCCCCACTGGCTCTCTGATCGTCTTCGTCCATATCCTCATTACTTGCAATCCCAACACGTCCAGTGCCAGTATCCGCCTCCTGAATCTCTTCTCTGTCCAGTCGGCGCGAGATGCCCTGCGCCTGATTCCAGCTCTGCATGCGCTCAGCGGCGATCTGGTTCTGGAGGTTGTTGCCGTCGATGGCGGCTTGGTTGTCTGAGAGGATGTGCTGGCGTTCATCGGATGACATGGAGTAGTGTGGGCGGTCGTGGGTGGACATTTTGTAGGCTTTGAAGATATTTGGATAGAAAAGGGTTAGGGTTGTATGTATTTTGGATTGGTGATAGTGAATTGTATGTCCGCTTCGAGGAAAGCAGCTTGGATATGTAAGTATGGATTTATTGAAAGGGATTAAAGCTCGTATGGACACTCGAGGGTGCTTTAGTGCGTGCATTCGTAAAGTCCTTGGCGCCTTGTGGCGGCTGACCTAGCCCTGATGTCAAGGACCATGGGTACGTTATACCCATGGCTACCTAATTGTAGCAGCTTTCCATGGCTTAGCTATCCCTCCATTTCAACTGCGGAATCATCTCCCCACTGTAGTGGGCATAGCTTGCTACTATCTCCCGTAAACTCGTCACATATAGAACAGTCCAGGTGTCCTTGACAAATATAGAAGTTTTGTTTTTCGTATATGTTAGATATCCAAAAGAGAGCTCCAAGTTCCTAAGGTCATCTACATCACAGGTCATCCGAATCAATCTCCACGCCACTACCCCCCATATCATCACCAGGCTCGACAGCACCCGTCATCGCATACTGCTCGGGCCCAGGGAGTCCAGCACCTTCATCTTCCACCTCCATAGCATGATTTCCTCGGCCGTTAGGTTGTAGCTCTGCGCTTTCCATCTCAAATGATGATGTGGGAGGTTCGTCGACGTCGGCCTCTGCCTCGGGTCTCAGGCTCTGACTGTTGTTCGAGCCGCCGATGGCGCTGTCCTTTTGCTGCCATTCGTCGGCGTGGAGGGCTTGTTTTGTGGCGGGGGTTATGTTCATTGTGATCAAGACAGGAAAGTACAATGGTCAATGAGTTTCGATGCTGAGAGGAAATGTTCGAGCAACTGACAGGACTAGAAAAGCGAATCAAGATTGGGCGAAGAGTTCGCTGAGACTTAGAATAAGGCGAATTCAATTGCACATGAACATACGTGAGATATTCTAGATTGTGTCTGCGAGTATGCAGACAGCTCTATTGTGGCGGGCTGGGTATCGCTGATGTCAAGAAGTCTACCTATCTATGGTATCGTTCGCATCCGATATTCCGCTCTCTCTTTCGATCTCTGCATGCGGAAGGCCTGCAACTTGCTGACCGTACAATATATGTATAGTTGTATAGTTGGAAGATTGCCATCCTTTACGGAACACTGCTCAGAATATGTAGTGTTTAAGCCGATATTCATTCTCGACTGACCCAAGAACATGCTAGACTCAATTATACCCAACATAGCTAGTTCAATATACACAAGAGGCAAAACTCCGCATCACGAATTCAATTGCTCCCCCTCATCCTCCACCCCCGTAAAGCTATACCCGTCCGGCCCCGGCTCCAGATCTCCCTCGTCATCGACATCCATCCCACGCGTCCGCGCACCAAGTCCAGCCTTGCGTTTCATAGACGAGTCAGGATCCATGTCCAAGCTCTTATGTAGATCGTCGTCGGCGTCGACGTCGGCATCCGTATTCTTCTGCTTGTTCGATCGGTATAGCTCGGGAAGCGGCTTCTGCACGGAGTCTTTGTGCGCGTATAGATCGTCGCCGGGCATTTTGGGGCGTCTGTTTGCCAGTTTGGGTGGTGGGTGGTTAAAGCTTGGGTTTGTACTGCAGGCGGTTTGATGGGATGATGAATGGGATTTCGAGGTTGTGGCTGGTAGAAGGATTTGGTTCAGTAGGTTGGTAGGTGGCAAGGGTTCGAACACAACAGTTTGGAGGAATGTCCTTTCTTGTGGGAGATTCGATGATATAAGAGATTAATTTCTTTGTATGTTTGTTCTTGAGGTGGCGGTTGACCTAGTCGTGATGTCAATGGCTTGACGTGGACGGACAATCATGACATTGTGGTGGAACCCCAACCGCCTTGGATGGAGGGTTGTTCCCCAGACGCACCATATGCCATCGTCTACGTTAGAGCTCTCAAATCAGTCTTTGAATGTTTAGACGGAAGTACTTCTCGCTGGAGTACAATACATTTGAGGACTAACAAACATCACCATCCCTCCCAGAACTGTACAGCTGCCCTTCGTCCTCAACACCATTGACCGTATACCCTCCTGGCTCTAGCACATCTAATTTCCGTGGGTTGGTACCTCCGGGTTCAGCTGCAGCAGGATTCCCAGCACGACTCGAGTCGTTTAGATCGTCTGTATCATCCAAAAAGTCAAGATTCTGAGGCTGCATCTCGTCGAAATCGGCGTCGGCGTCGGCATCCCCTATCACACCCCGTTCTTTGACAGAACTGTCGGGAAAGTAGTAGGCTTTGTAGTCATTGGTCGCCTTATACGGTTTGGCAGACATCGTGGATAACGTGCTTATTCTTTTTGCAAGGGCTGTCTTAAGGGTGCGTGAAGCAGGGCTTTGATATACGGGAACAGAAAGCACAAGATACAATATGAGCGTAGTGTCAAGTACTGCAGCTTCTGGCCTCGTTGCGCTTGATCTTCGATTGACGATTCCCTGATGTCAGGCAGCACATGGAGCAATGCCCCAGCCCACTAACTATGGCAACAGTCCAACACGACCACCTTTGCAGTGGAGGTCTAGGACGGGATCTTGCCTGACCAGGCACTCTACCACATCATAGTAGTTCCACTACGGAGTAAAGTGCGCAGGCGGGTCATTCCTAGGTCGGGTCATACGGGATACACGCCATATACCAAAACAACTGCTCAAGCATCTTCCCCGGAGGCCATCGAAGGCTTCCTTGCTCCAAGTCCTTCTTCATTACATTACAGCACGTCCTGTACATATCTTGGTTCTGTTTCGCGGCTCTGGCTGGTGACGTTCGTAGTTCGACACCGTTCGCACCCGGAGCGTCTCTACCGCTAGGATTGCCTGAGCCGGTCTGGGGCTGGGGTTGGGGATTGTCCGAATAACCACCACTCGCGGTTTTGGAAACGGTGCGATGACTACTGGGACTGGGATGAGCGGTGTTTAGCGTCGCCCAGTGTCCTCGAGAGCAAATGGGGCAGTTCGGTTGCTCGATCATGTGCCGCTCGATTTCCTCTCTTGTTGGCGTGTAGGGGCCCGCGGGAGGCATGGTCGTCACGCTGGTCTTTTCGTTTCGGGATGTGAGATCAGTGAGTAATTATGACGTGTCGATTGCCGAAATTCGCGGGTGGCAGCTGGCTCAGGCTAATCGGGACGTAAGATGAGGAGGTATAGGTGAGAAAGGTGGAGGTGGGCCTTGGAGAAGTTCAGATGGGCTGGGCGGCGACCTCGAGCATTGACGCCGACCACTAGATATGGTATTGTTCATCATGATGTCAAGCGCAACCTTCTACATTGTTGTCTGACACCTTTTGTGGCCTCGTTTGGCTTGGGACATCAACCGCGGGCCATCAGCTACCTAGGTAAGAGCTTCCCGCAAGGAAGTTCCAGCCATACGGCCGTGGAGGGCTGATGCAATATAAGGTTTTCCCCAAGCTTATGGATGTCATTGGGACTTTCAGGTTTCCAATATGCATGTAAGTAGTGCCATTAATTCACAGTGAACAAGACGGCGCAAAGTCCAGCGCAGGCCCGCGCTTTAATCATCAATATCAGTGCTAGTTCATGGAACTCTACACAGAGAAGATAGACACTGCCGTAGGCCTACGATATACTATACTAAATATATATTCATCTTATGCAAGCGTTATGTTTATGTTCAGGGAAGGGGGACCGCCAGAGTTCCATCAGGAGTCATGAAGCTCACTGTGGCATTATCCTCCATGATCGTCTTCTCCGGAGGCCCATTGCAACTTATCATTGCCGTAATTAGCTTGCTCTACTCGGCAATTGGGCCTTCTAGCACTGTAGCACGTTCTATAAGCGTCCTTGACTGCGTTGTTAGTTATACCTACCTACGATGTTCCCAAGGTCACCCGTATGAGGATGAGTAGCTGGAGTTGGTACCCGATAAAGTTCCCAGCCCAGCTAAGGCATATGGTTAATCTTTGTAGGGGTCTCTACCGTAATTCCTAGATGGAAAGAGTCGGGATATAGCTCCATACCGATGCATTTCTCGAGCTGCGGTTCGCGGGCATGGCTTGCTTGATCATGTGCCCAGGTGGCGCTCCAGCTCTTCGACCATAAAGAAGTTAGTGACCGGCAAAATGACGCTGCGTCTAATGTCCCATCAATGTCACGTCATGCCATGTCCGATGTTGTGCGAGACTGTTCGTACCATGGCTCCGTTCCTGTCTGCGAAAGCGTCCGTGCACATCTCCAAGGTGATGGTCCCACTGGCGGCTGCATGTTCTGGCTTGAGCCCGTATTTCATGGACAAAGTGTCGATTGAATATCCACCTCATGGGAATACAACCTATTGCGCTTGCTTTTTATAGCCGAAGCCAAACCATCATAAGATTCTGGCACATCCCTTTCATCAGGAGTTCATGAACGAGCTGTACGGTATCTTATACAGTGCTAGCTACAAAGAAAGCAAAGTCTCTATGGTGCGTTGGGTTGGGGTTGTTCATTTTGGGGTGTGTTGTGTTAGAGGGAATGGGGGTGTATGAGTCGACGGGATTCAGGAGGAGTATAACCATGAAAGTATGACAGGACTTGATATATAGGACGGAAAGACTGAGGTGAGATGGGACAGTACTCTTTGAGGCAGACGATCGGTCGTGGCCTCGGGTGTAGTCCGTTCACCAGTCAGCAAAGTAATCCTGATGTCAAAAGGATGAAGCTCAAGATAATTTCAATCCCCATCGTGTCTTGACATAATTCTCTATGGCCTCGTGAGTCCAACCTACCTGTAAATCTTTCTGCTGTATAGTGTAGCCAAATGCTTCGGTTCCAATGACAGGCTTCCGGAGCCAGGCTGTGTATGTAGCCTAATACGTATGATACTTGTATGTTGACAACAGCATGTTCTATTCATATTCGTGGAATAAGGCAATTGTAGTATGGTACATTGAACGGAACTCAAAAATACACTTGCTATACCTTGTTAGAAGTACTCTCAAGCTCATCCGCCTCCCCGGTATTCACATCATCAAAATCAAAATCCAACTCTTTCTCAACCTCATCCTGATTAAATGCAGAGGCTCCTGGACCAGGCTGAGATTCAACGTCGTATTGACCATGATTTCTGGAATTATCAGTCGCACCAGCGTTGTCCGCCGCTTTTCTGTTCTGTAACATCCAGGCATTGTTCTGCTGAAGGTGCATCGGGTGGAGATGCAGAGCGTCGTACTCATGCATGTAGGCTGTGTTTGCGGGGAAGTCTGACATGTTAAAAATTATGGGGAGTCAGTCGTAGCAAAGGATCCGACGATTAGGATGATTTTTGATAAGAAATAGAATCGATTGTCTTTTATGTCAATCCCACCTGGAGTACACGATTTGCGGGTCTGTTTTACGCGAGCGATGGCGATAGATGTGGATACGCCGCAGATAGGTAAGCGTGATGTCAGGGGGTGTCTACCATGTCTTGAGACATCATGGGGGCTCAGCTCCTTTGGCTTGTACTTTGATTAGGCCTATACCCACATCTACCGCAGACTACCCCGTGGATTCGAAGCCGCCTCAAGGTCTAGAGTCTCTGGCCTTGGGGCTTCGAAATGCTTGGTGGATCTCCTTCCCTGTCGGCTGACTGCCCACGTAGGATGGTCGCAAACATGGATAATATGGTACCATATATAGGCCAGCACGCACCCAATGCATTAGAGATGAGAAATACATAATTCTCCTTTCTCACCATAAACAGAACTATTTTCCAAGACCCACGAAGCATAATGTACGGGCGCGACTATACCCCACGCACACCCCAAAACAGCATCTCCGAAGACCACCGCTCGATAATCGACCAACTGGCCACACTGCAGCATGGCGGCCCTGGCGGCCGGCAAGGCACAAGACAGGACAGCGAAGGCGGCTCGATTACAGTCGATAGACCACTCTTTACGATGACCGGGGAAATTAGGCAAACTGGTCGGCAAACGTCAGATGCTGGTCATGGCCACAAATCCCGCAGCAGCATGGATTCGGATTCCAGCACTAGGTCTAAAGATGGAGACAATGACAATGCGGGTGATGGGGGTGATGCGTCCGCGCCGGCATTCGCGTATCGGCTGTCTAATGTCTTTCGCAAGGGGAGTGCGGATATACGGGAGTGGAAGGAGGAGTAACGGGAATTTGGGGTCTAGAAACAGTTTAGGTGGTAATGATTTAATAGATGTATTTATATGTTACCCTATATCGCTAAACCTCTGCGCCTGGGGGCAAATGTTGTGGTCTGTGATATAATTGATACTACGCGGCCAGAACAACTACACTAATCAGCCGGCTCAGAGGTGGTTCTCTACTACATGTACATTACATATTCATGTGGATGGTGGTGGTAGGACAGTGGGACAGTGGCACGGGTTTACACATCATTACATCGCGGTGACGATTTCATGCTCGGGGATAGATCTGTTTGGGGGAATTATGGTGGTTTGCGACCAACCTCCTCAAAGTATCCTACCTATCAATGCTTTTTACGGTACACTAGTTAGTAAGGTAACTGATACGATTAATGGCACCCAGCATCTGTTGAGCTATAGATGCCACCTGTATAAATAGGTTAAATGCTGTGAGCTTCATGCATACCTAAATTGATGGGGGTTAATGAAGCATTACAAAACTAATATTCAAAGATTTAGATTTCAAAGGTTGTTTCGAATGGTTCGCCAGTAATCTCCAGGGTGTGTGGCCAACACACATACCATGGTGTGGGGAATGCCCTAACAGTAAGGGTGGCTGGTCAAGTGGTCTAGAGGTTTTTCAGGGCTTCTTGTTGTTAGGGTACAAAGTCAGCAACCGGTGTATGCGCCCGTGTAATATTGAATCTGAAAGACCTTCGCAAGCCTCATGCTTTGAATAGAGCCTTTCCTCTATGGTATAGTTTACAGGTAGGAGCCTTGCTAACATTCCTGCGAGCATGATTTGATGCAGATTTAGGGTTCCTGTTCCGATTCCGACGGAACTTGTGCTTACAAAAACTGATCTTGCTTATACAACCACCCTGGGCAAAACATACAAAGCAACTCCGCTGACATCCTTGTTTGTAATGAGCACTACGAGCGTCAGCCGATCTTCTTCGATCAGTCTCATTTTGCGGCCATAGGTCTCTCAATTACAAATTATCAGAGACCCGCGGAAGCCGACCGGGGTCCGTAAGCAGCGGAGAGTTATGAGACCAAATAAAGATATCCATCAGCATAATACAGCAAGAACGAGACAATTCCCGTCTATATAAAGCTCTTGGGAGCCTCTATTGCCTTTCCATTCCCATCGCAGACTAATCGTCTCTCTTCAAATTGAAAGCATCTCGATCTCTACCGGTACCATACCAAAACCATGGGAATCAAAACCAACATCACCCTCTACACCGAGGGCACCCCGAACGGCCTGAAGCCCACCATCTTGCTCGCCGAGCTTGGGCTTGAATACAAGGTACAGCTCCCCATCTTCTTACTCTTCTCTTCCGAGGCATTACGAACTGACGTCCATGAAGCTCGTCCACATCAACCTCTTCAAGCACGAACAAAAGGAGCCGTGGTTCCTCGAAATCAATCCCAACGGCCGTATTCCTGCTCTCGTCGATGAAGACGAGAACGGGAACAAGATTACCCTCTTCGAGAGCGGCAGTATGCTGCTGTATCTTGTGGCCCGGTATGACAAGGACCACAAGGTGTCGTATCCTTATGACTCGCCGGAGTACTGGGAGACAATTAATTGGGTTAGTACTCCATCTCCCACTTTGCCTTCGTGGCGCCTGGGTCCGAGGAAGATTATTCAAGGTCCTTGGACTGAGTATGGCTGACAAGATTTCTTTTGTAGCTGATGTGGCAGATGAGCGGAGTTGGGCCCATGCAAGGCCAAGCGAACCATTTCGCTAGTATGACACTTAAGCCCGGATGGCACATATGCCCTGTCATGGAACGTTTGCCTAACTGACTTTGGTTAGGAATGGCACCAGAGAAACACTCCTACGCCATCAGCCGCTACGTAAACGAAACCCGCCGTCTATACCGCGTCCTCGACACCCATCTTGCCAAAAGCAAATCCGGCTATGTGGTCGGTGACCGCGTCACAGTTGCCGATATTGCGCTGTGGAACTGGGTTGCTGCTTACAGTGTGTTTCCTTCCCCGTCCACTTTACACGGTTAGATCCTAGGATAAGAGCGGAGCGCTGACGCTGGCACCACAGAATACAGCGGGCTATCCAGCATCGACGAGTTCCCGCACGTGCAGAGATGGCTTTACGAGCTACTGAAGAGACCTGGCTTTGAGGAGGGGAGGAATGCGCCCCAGCCGCATGTGTATCTGGAGCTCAATAAGCTTTCTGATGAGGAGTTGAATGCGAGGGGTCGGGCTGCTGGAGGGTGGATTCAGGAGGGTATGAAGAGGGATGCGGAGGCTTGATTGCTACATTGTTCCAGTCTGTGGCTTCGTAAAGAACTAAATGTGTGCATTTGCAACCAAGTCACAGCTAATCGTTCACGAAAACATATACTTATCACCTTCTGCTTCTTGGTCGGGTACTATAGTCCTCCGCTATCTCTAAATATTGCCATTGGAGATCATGGATTTCTAATATGTGAGGATGTTATCAGTTAGCTCTCATATTACCATATCTTATGAATGTAAACCAAGAAGGATCTGTTGATATTGATTATAGCAAAAAAGCAATGGCACTTACTTGACAATGCTTTTCATTGATTTGTCCCTTGATCATCGTGGACAATTGTTCTAAGGTCTTTGCAACACATGTTGGAACTAGTATCATCTTAACAACTGCGAAAGATTTTCCAATGAATTTGAAATAATATTGCTAAACTCTTTCATTGTTCCAACCCTTACAGCTTTAGCTTTGAGAGTGGACAGAAATATCATACATAAGTACTATTGCTATCAAGTGAACCTTGCACTGTCTTATCAGATGTCAGTATTGAGCATTTGCCTAATGCAAAGTCATCAGATATGCATTATACCAGTAGCACGCGACATCAAAAGTGATCCGATACGAAACTATAATTCTGCTACCCTAGGCTTCATTTCATATTCGATTATCATAGTCCAATTGCATCAATCACTCCGGCCCCCTCCACGCACTGCGGACAAGCCACTCCTCAAAAGACGAAGCCTTTAACCCCAACTCCTCAAACGACGTATCCCAATCCTCAGGGAAAGCGCCATAACAAATTTTATTTGCCGGTGCCTCAGCAGCCCACTGCATCATCTCCGTGGCATCTCGCTCGAAAGCCGGCCCGACAAAAGGCGCCGTCAACTCACCGAATCTCTCTGGAGAAATCGGGTCGTGGATAGCGGGGATCCCGGTGACTTTTGTGAATGTCTGGACCATCTCGTTGGGTGTGACTCGGGAGCTGAGAACGAGGTATGTCTTTGCCCGGGTTGCCTCGATGCCGAGGCGGAATACTTCTGCACAATAAGTCAATAATTTCCCGTCATATGTGGAGGAACTGTGGAGTTCGGATAGAATAGCTTACTTGCTGCAAATTCGCCCATGTCATAAACCGGATCAGTCCACTGTGCTACCTGATCACTTGGAATGGGGATACGGAATCGAACGACCTCATCGGCTATAGGATTGAATTGCCAAATCAGTAAGCTTCAAGGTAGGTATCTCAAGTTGAACCCACATCCGCGATCGGTATACTGCGGCCAAGCCAAATTCGGATAAAAGAACCCTACCCACAGAGCCCACTGTCAGTAAACACATCCAAACCAAATACCCCGACGATTTGAAGGCTGATTATGACAAACCAGGAATAAGACACGTCAACCTCCCCTCAATCCTCTCGCGGGCAAACCTCTCGACCTCAAACTTATTATCCATATGATAAAGATGCGTATACCGTCCCCCAGTCGCCTTCTGCATATCCGGCAAACTGCTGAAGACAAAATGCTTCACACCACAAGCCTCCGCAGCAAGAACCATATTCCTTCCTGCCTCAACCTCGTGCTTCATTTCTTGTTCATTCTCCAGGATCCGGCCTGCGTTTCGCTCGGATGTCATTGCGAATACGCCGTACGCGCCTGCGAACGCGGATGTCATGGAAGACTGGTCGTATACATCGCCGGGGACGAGAGAGAGGCGCTGGTCGGGCGTTTGGTTGTCGGCAAGGAATCTCTGTGCATTGTTTGAATTTGGATCGCGTGTTATACCGCGAACGTGCCAGAGACCGCCGTCTGGAGTGGTGGAGGCAAGCAGAGCGCGGATCACGCCGCTGCCTTGGTTTCCTGTGGCGCCGACAACGCCTATAATGGGGACTTGAGAGGCAATGGACGACATTTTCGTATTTGGATACTGGGAATGTCTAATTGCAAAATGACAACCTTGAGAGCGGTAAGTTGACCTGTATAAATTGGAAGAAGCTATATAAGGGGTGAAAATGCAGCGGTATTTGTCAGATCCTGTGGTCTGATCCTTTTGGGCTTGAGATTCATGCCAACTATGATGTAGTTGGAGTAGATAAGGTCCCGTATACTTAGCTTGAGGCCAGGGCACCTTAGGTACCCAATCATGATCGCTATATCAGGGGCATGGAGATTACTAACTCGGAGGGTTCCGCGGAGCCAATTACCCCGCTATTACCAAGCTGGAGAATGTCTCCGCTGCCTCCACGGAAGCCCTTGTTTACGTTAGCTAATGGGACTTATAGCTGGATAGCCTGCAAATCGCTCCGTGGAGGAATAGGGGGCCATGGAAAGTTGAGTGTGTACGATATTATGGAGTCAAATAATGCTCTAAGAAAGGTAACCATTTATTTTGTTCCTTAGGGATTTAGCTAACCAAGAGCAGGCATGCGACTTATGCTATACCCGCAAACTCAAGTGCGATGGGCAGCAACCCCGTTGCTCTAACTGCGTCATTTATGCCAGGGAATGCACGCACGCTGCTGCTCCCCGTCGAAAAATAAAGCCCAAAGCAAAGCGTCCAAACGCCACCAAAACGCCGGACAAGCTCAGGCCCCAGCTGGAGGGTCACCAGAAGGGCCAGGATCAGGCGACGCAGGTGCATCAGGTCAAGACCTCCAGCTCCGTCAAGGGGATCACACACGCAACGGAAGCGCAACATGAAGGTTCGGTTCAAGACTTCGAGGAATCAGTTGACATTTATGACTTTGATTATGCAGTCGGCTCGGGCTCGACGAAGCTCCCCCCACTACAAGAGGCCATGGCCCTGGTTGGCATATACCTCAGAACATCAAATGCAGTCCTGCCGCTTTTCCATCCCGACACACTCCTGCGCATGGTCGGAGAATGTTACGCCTTGCACCCCCGACAACGCGACCCGGTCGTGTGGGCGGCCATCAACACGGTCTTCGCACTAGCAAGCCAGCATAGCCCAAAGGGCGCCATCGAAGGGCCTCCTGCAAACATGTTTCAACACCGACCCTCGGGGCCCCACCCAACTGAGTCCTACCTCAACAAAGCCCAATCCGTCATGTCGACAGTAATGCAGGGCGAGACTGGGCTCCTCAACATCCAAACACTGCTGGGCATGGTCATGGTCCTTCAGACAGCGCGGGACCCAACGCCAGCCCTGATGCTGATATCGGCCACAATGCGTCTCGTGCATAAAATGGGGTTGCACGACCGCTCCGCAAGTGCTCATCTGGATCCCATAGGCAGAAGACAACACGCCCGCGTGTTTTGGGTAGCGTATATTCTCGATAAGGATCTTGCCTTGCGCGCCCAAGTACCATCTATCCAAGCCGACGATGATATAGACGTCGATTTACCTGATACCCTCCCTGTACCCCTGGCCCCGCAAGATAACGACCACACGGCTGGGATCGTGGTTACAACCGATAGGAAAACAGAAATGAACTACTTCCTCGCCCGGATCCAACTAGCCAACATCGAGGGCCAGATATACAGCTACCTCTACTCGACACGGGCGTTGAACGCCAGCTCCCAAGAACGAGTGGGCATACGACAAAGCATCAGCATTGCACTAGACGAATGGCGCGCTTCGATCCCGCTTCAGTTCAGCGCTGCAGTCGTCACGAAGACAACAAAGAACAAGCCCGCGAATCTCGGCTTTTTCGCTGTACTGCACATGGGCAGTCTGCAGTGCATGATGCTCCTCAGTCGCGCGCAGGGCATGGACGAGCAGTGGCTGATGGGCGTGCAGAACTACACTCGCGGGATTTCTGCGCTTCCGATCCCGCCGTGCTGGGAGGTTCTTGTTGTGGAGGCCAGGGATTTCGTATCCCTCTTTCAGAAGGTTTGGGAAGCGGATTGCTGGTTCCGATGGACTACGGCGTGCCCGTACGCTTCTGCGGCGATGGTCTTGATTGCGAATAATCTTCATGATATCAGCCATCCCAAAGTGCAGATTGATATGGGGCTTGTTGATGACGCGCTTGTTTGGCTGGATGGGATTGTGGAGCAGATGGAGTCGCCTTGCATGAGGAAGTTTCGCGGCATTTGTGTAGAGGCTGTGAGGAGTGTGAAGCGGAAGCGTGCTCTAAATAGTTTTAACTTGAGCGTGGATGACTAGGTAATCATGATATATTTCCGAAACAGCCCACCTCAGCCAATCTATTTTAATTCGCTTCTATAAACAAACACCCATCTAAGGTTGAAACACGATGAACTTCCCCATCTCACTCTCTCGTGGATTTTATGCAATAGTACAAACCCCATTCCTCTAAAGCAAATCCAACTTAATCCTCCTTGACCCAATCATCCATGTCCTTCTCCCGTCCCTGCGTATTCGGATTCACCCCCTTGAGCATCGGATTCCTCACCTCGTTGTTCTCCCCCGTCCACACAGTCTCCGGCATATCGTGCGCGTGTCCGCCGGTACCCGGCATATTGGTGGTCCCCTGCATGTTGCTGCTCATCCGGCGCGGGATGTTGCTCGTCTGCATGTTGCTGTCACGCATGTTGTTTGCTTGCATGTTGCCCAGAGTCCCTGAATACTCGGCTGGTCGGGATTGGCGCTGTTGCGAGCGGTTGTAAGAGAATTCGTCGTCCATTGGCGCGGTTTCTTGGGAAGATGATTCAGGGTGGAAAATTGCGATAAGAGACAGATTGTGTTCTTTAGGTTGTGCTAGATAGAAGAAGAAGTCAGCAGCGAGACGATTCCATATGTAATGGAACACAGTGGCATTAAATCATTGAGCTCTTGAAATTGACGCGCCTAAGCCGGGAGATTCCAGGTGGCGGTTGGCCTAACCATGATGTCAAATCATGGCTTACCTGACTATGACTCGTCCGTGACATTAATTCAAGCATCCGTCACCCATTTCTAAATCTGGTACGTCTGGGGTGCAATGTGCGGGGGGTTGTAGAAGGAAGGCTATGGGCTGCCGGCTTCACAATTTATCAAGTCGAATCACGAGGTATACCATCGCTGCGGCAAACATTGATAGATATAGGTATATATAGCCCAAGTGCATTACTGCAGAGTGTGTCGGCCTGTTTCAGACTTATTTATACAAATAAAGCCACATGTATACTATCCAAACATCATTATTTGGTTCTGCTCCTGATGTTTTATATGCAGCTTTGGACTAGAGCACATTGTTTATATTCTCGATTTACATAAATTTGATGTTGATATTACGCATTGATATTCCGATCAGAACCCATTACATAGAATCAACCTCATCCTCCTCATCCCCAGCCCCCGTCATCTCATAACTCTCTGGCTCAACCACAAACTCATCGTCATCCCCTTTCCCTTCTGCATCAACATCCCCGCCTTGGTCCACATTTCCCGACGTACCCATACCCCGATAAAAAGGATCATGAACTAGTTTTCCGTCTACGCCAGACCATGCGTCTTGGGCCGGGGGGCGGTAGTTCGCGCTGGCGGGGTTATTCTGTCCCTGGCTGGAATCAGGAAGGTCGTTGTTGCCCATGGGGAACTTCATGTTTCGTTGGATCCCGCTGGCGTTGGCGTTGAGCTGGTTTTGGTACTCGTGTGTTCGGGGACGGAAGGTTGTTTTGTCTTGGCCGCGATGGGGTTGCATTTTGGAATGAGGATTGATAAAAGGAAGGTTTGGATGGAGCCCGAGTCGGATCACGATAGTCTTTGTTGTCTCTATTAAAACTCGGATACTCTATCTTCTTCCAAGGCGTCCATATATTCTTTGGTATCGGGATTGCATTGGTGAAGATTTAATCCTGATGTCAGGATGTGATGCGAGCGGGCTCATCGTGTGTCCTGTGGTTGAGATTGGGAGGCCTTAAGTATACCTCCACGGAATTACAATCAAAGTATTCATGGACTTCTCAGCAGGGCTGTGGCTGTATGGCTCTGCACTTCAAATCTGGAAACAGACAAAGCTTCAAGGTAAATATCCACATCTTCCTACGGGAGACTACAATGGCGCCCGACATTAAACATAACCCATCGGGAAACGCGCGCAATCATATATCAAGAAACTTTAGGAACTCCTAGACTCCCTATATCACATCTTCAAGTAATTCATAGAAACCCATAAAAGCCATCCTCGTCCCCCCATCCCGTCCCAGCCCCCGCACCCGTCATATCATAACTATCTCGGCGAACTCCCACATCCTCGTCGTTAACACCCGGTTTTGCTTCGGCGGATGCGTTGCCAGAGCTAGCGGCCTCGTTCTGCTTCCCTGAAGAGGGATCCATACTACGGAGCATTGGGTTCGGGATCAGGCGACCGTCGGTGCCTGAATACACTTGCTGGGGAGGAGCCTGCTGTCCCTGATACCAGGGCGGTTTGTTGATCATGGGCGCGGACATCTTTCTTGGTTGCATGATGTTTGGTGTTTGTGGCTCAAGATCGGCGTTATTATTCCAAGGTTGGATGTATGGAAGAGAAATCAACGTGGCGTGTGTTGGTGGTGAGTTTAATTTCTGATGGAGTTTTGGGTGTCTGGAAAAGGATTACTAGCTAGTGTAGAACCATGTCAAAAACATAAATGAAGAGAACCCGAGGTGGAAACATTGACCAGGATTTGGGATGTCTATATGTGCTGGGGTGGCTTCAATGAACCCTGGTTCGATCAATCAATCCTTGGTTCACTGGGCAGCTGCCACCTGACCAAACTCTGACCTCAGATTATGATGGATGTGTTTCCCTGGGACCTTCAAAGATCTTGTAAATCCGAATGTCTTCCGAAGATTTGTGGGCTGGATCTCTCCGTATCCAGAATTTGGCATTGTGTGCCATGGGCAGTCTTGTGATCAGCACATAGCAGAAGTACAATCCCTAGCCGGCGACGACCCAGTTTATAACATCATATTAATCAGCATTCATTAAGCCTGCCCCGAAGACGATACTTCCATAGACAGAAACTGTGGCAAATCCTTTACACCCCATGGAATCCAACATCGTCCTCATCCCTTGCAGCCCCCGTCACCTCATACCCACCGTCACCGAAAACAGCATCCGCATCCATATTCCCATGATACAGACTGCGGAAAAACGACTCCCCAAGCACGCCACTCCCACTCGTCTGATATTGCGGCATGGAATGCTGGTTTGCAGCTCCCTGTTGGGTAGGAAACCGGTTGGCGTAGGGGTTGTGCACGAGCTTGCCCTCCGAGGACCAGGAGTACTGAGACCCGTCGAAGCCGGGCTTTTGACTGTCGGCGAGGACTTGTGCGGCTTCTTCGCGGCTGAGTTCGCCGTAGCGATTGGACATGGTGGGCTTTCTTGGTTGGTGAGGGTGCTTAAAACGGTCGGTGATGTTGGGTGTTTCTTGCGGTTGGGGATTCCGTCGGTTTGGTAATCTGACAGGGTGTGATAGAGACAATATTGGACTTGTGTGAAAAGAAATGGCAATTGACAACGGAGGAGGATATTGCACTTGTATCCTTCCAATGATTCAAAGCAGTGTGATATCATAGTGATAGCAACGGGAAGCTTCCACTGGTAGTGCTCGATCTCAGCTGATATCAGAATTTGGTATGTGTTGCACGCCACGTTTTATCTTAATTCTGATCCTAGTTTCATCCGTCCGAGCATTGCTTATCTGACAATCATCTGATGCAAAGATCCATGGTGTTCCACTGCAACCGAGCGGGAAATGGCAATCTTCTTTGCCAACTGGCCCGCGGGTTAATGGTCCACTTGATGTCACGAGTTCTAAAGCGGGTATTGGGGTTGATTTAGAGTTTATACCAGATTGATTTCCAAGTTTCCCTCCAGTAGTGGCAATCGGTGCCATTCCATGGCTTCAGGCCGTTTGGAGTTCCGTTGAACATGGTCTCAACGTCCACGCGTCCATCGAACAGGGTCTGATACACCCGCCGTCATATTGGGATTGCGGATAAGGTGTTTTCAGTGGACCCGGGCTCCTGCGCGACGCTGAATACGCATCGTATCCAAGATTGCTTATGTATTCCGTGTCAAACAGCACCCAGAATACGATTGTGATTGACGTCGCGGGACAAACGATGTTCGAAACAAGACGCCAGTGATATGCGGTGCAAATATTGATCCATCAATCCTCAAAATGGCTCGAGACATGATGTGCAACAGCTGCCTCGTCACCCTCAAACTCGCCACAGACTGGACAAGTGACGACAGCGACTGCAGGGACTTGTTCTTCGCGAATTCCTTCACCTTCGCAATTCCCACCCTTCCCTCTTCGCTTCTGCCGTGGTTTCGTGATATACGCATCTAGACCAATCGCTTGAGCAGGTGGTTCCGGCTCACCCCGCGACCTCGATCCCCGCCCGGTGTCATGTAATATTGCCGCTGAAGAGCTAGAACCCTCGAACCCTCCACCAGCTGGACCTCCAGCTCCAGAAGCCATGGACTGGACTCTCCCGACCCGGCCATCACTAAGCCGGACTTTGATGCCGCGGGGGTGGTTGCCTTGTGTGAGTAGTGTGGCTACCGTCCCTGAGACTGTACGACCGGTCGGCTGGTCTTTTTTTAGAACGATATTGACGAGCGCGCCGGGGATGACGTCTTTCGTTGTTGGGACTGGCGGCATCTTGGCTATGGAAATATGATGTGTGAGTTGTGCTGGTGGAATGGGGAGGGTGGGGTGGACAAGGGAAAGAAAATTCAGCTTACTCATTATGCTTCGGCTAGGATGACCGTCACGTGCTAGCTATGCAGTGCATAAACATACCTAGACAATCAAGGGGACTCTACCTATAGATAGGACATCTTTGACAACGACTATCGAGTTTAGAGTAGGAGGCTCTATAGATCCGGAGATATTCTTTTTGCCTATGGGTTCGGGTTGTGTTATCTGTTCAGCTTGCTGCCTATAAGTTCAATTACAAGAGCTAGATACGGAAATATATATGGATCTAGGTAAAGCAGTGCAGGCACGTAATATATTTTGCTGTGTAGTTAGGGGCCGTAAATAGAAGACTGATGTGATCCAAAGACAACAAAACAAGTTAACGGAGGCGAGATAGGCAGGAGGCTATATTAGGACGGCCGGGGGAGAACTAATAATCGAAAAAGTGCACCAAACTCTTCCCATCCCCATCCCCAACACATCTACTCGCTACGATCAGCGCATCCCTCTGAATGCGAATCCCCTCCAGCACAGCCTGATCAGTACCCCCAATACTAAAGTCCTCCACCCCAGGATAGATATAATTATCGGACCCAATGCAGAAATCCATCTCAACAAGCTCCCCTCCCTCCTCCAGCCCCTCCAGCCCCTCCAGCCCCTCTCCCCCAGCAGGCGTCCCATCCGCCGCCAGCATAAAGCAAGGCCGCGGCCACCCCCGCTCCTCAAGGAAGCACGTCACAACCCTGCCGGTGTTCGTATGCACGAAAGCAAGCCAGCTCCGGAACGAGTCGATCACGAAGGACTCGTGGATCCGGTCTGGGCTGAAGTGGATGTACAGCGTGTTCTTCTCCCCCGGCTCCGCGGCAAAATTGCCGTCTGCGTCGTGTGAGTATTTTGTGATTCGCGCGGCCTACGGGAGGCCGGGGACGTTGCGGTTGTGCACGATTTCTGCGAAGGATGTTCCCTTCTGTTCTGGGAGGTCGGAGAAGCTGTAGCTTCTGTTCCAGCCGGGGCAGGCGTGGGATATGACTGAGAGGGTTTGGAGTATTTCTCCGGTTTCAGCGTTGACAAAGGTGTGCTCTTGCTGTGTGTGGTTGTCTTCGATGATATTTGACAGGAAGAGGGCGTCTCGGCCGCGGACGGTACATGGGCCTTGGTATACGCGGTAGTCGTAGTCGGCGAAGGCGAGATCGGGGAGCCGAGCGCCTGTTTTGGCGTCGTGAACGACCACGTGGACCCGGGGAGATTCAGATTCAGATCCCGAGGCCGCAGTACAACGGTAGATCTTGTTGTAGGCGATGGCGAACGGAATGACCTCTGCTTCTTCTTCTTCTTCTCCCCCATCCTGTCCTTATATCTCACCAACATCTCGCAACCACATCTCGCCGCCTGTCGTGAGACTCAGCACGTATTCCCGAAAGAGCTCCGGTTTGGTGTCTGCATTTGCTTCCGTAGTCGCGGTCCGCTCAACCATGTAAACGCACAGGTCATCAGCGAGAACCTTCGCAAGGACAATGTCCTCTGTCGGGACCTTTCTGTCGGTGAAGGTGACGTGGATACCGTGAGGGGCGGCATTGCTCTTGCCCTGGTGGTCAAGACGCCTCCAGCAGATACTGCCTTCCTGAAGCCAGGCGGCGACGTCTCCTTCCACGGACAGCCAGGAGATTGCGGATGTACTGATATGGCGGCTTTCGGTCAGTGGTCTACCCCACATCCAGCGCTGGCTCAGCGGGGTGTTGGTGGGGACAGTGGTCATGTTGGTGGTGGTGTTGGTGTTGGCAGCGTTGGACATTGCTGCGGGTTGATGGTTGAGGTGAATGGTTAGGAATGGATGATTGGAGAGTGGACGGAGAGAAGAATGATGAGAAGCAACGATAAGAAGAGAAATGGGAAGTTCAATTCCAAGGTTAGAGTGACGCTCTTATCTCCGTTTGCTGCAATGAGGCCTGTATGTGCCCTTTGTAGGTACATGTCTGCACAAGGAGGCCTTGTGTAACATAAAGAGACTCAACTCTTTATACAGCAAGTTGCTGGATATCATCGGACAGGTATATCTTTTCTTTGTTGGAGCGTCTTCATAAAATACCATAATACCTGTAAACAATGAATGTTTATGGTAGACTTCTTGCAGCTTCTGGTGCTTGGAAGAAAATTGTGAGAGAAAATCTCCACCTATTGGCCAGAAAAAATACTATACATTTAGGGTTGGCCATGATCAGAGTATGCAGGGAACACCATGAACGTGAATCAAGCCTGCAAGTGGCGCGTAGCCCAAGACCTTCCAGATCAGCTTATATCAGCCCTCTAAATTCATCTATATCCCGGCCCTTCCATCCGCAAGCGAAAGAATGGGTAAGCCAACGGGCCCGTGCCAGCAAACTAAAAACTCCCCAAGTATAAATACCTGCTTTATCCTTATTTGTCTCCTTCTCTTCTTTTTCCTCCACGGGTGTCCGTCTTTACGACTATTCTTAGTTTACTCTTTTGGATAGCTTTGATAGTTGTAGGTAGATGCCCATACCCTTCCTTACACATTGCCCTGCGCCCTAGGGTCCTCACCTCTAAGCTTTCTAATTACGTAGAGCCGCAGTGCCTCCGAACTGCGGAGCATACACGGAGCAAGGGCGATAACTCTATCTGGTAATTGTGGAGTATTTCAAGCAAGATCTTCATCTAAACTTGCCGAGATCCATGTTGATCTGCATGATCTACTCCAGATTATTGATCTATGATCTAAGAATCGCAGATCAGGGCTCCACTAGCATACCACAACAAATAGTGACGCCATGTTTCGTCAACAGCACCCCTACATGGCCAGAATGACATGGGTAGGAATGTGCATGAACAGCTTTCTATCAAAGTCACAAGGCCAATAGTTCCCAACCCTCCTCTTGCCAGGACACGGAACATTTCCATCGCCTTCTGGCGTGCATACCATGACCTAACCAGAGCCAAGATGGAGGAAACTTGCGGTCAGAGATGATCATGATCGAACTCGGATCTGCACCATCGTGGGTCGAGGACAATGACAAGGAGGCTTGCGTTGGACCAGTGCCGCTATAGCTTGGGCTATAAAGTAGGGCACTCAGCACCCGAACCCGGGATACTTGCTACCACATGGTAAACTAATTGTTCACGCCTTAGGTACTCAGACCACAACTCACTATTATCCAAGCTGACCATTACTGTTCTTCTTCGTTTTGACCTGTACACCTCAACTTAGTATTCACCGAGACTCGCAAACACAAGTACCAACATGACCGCCTCCGCAGAAACTCTCTTCGACTACCTCGGCCCCCGCTACGAAGACGCATTCTCCTGCAGCGCCTATTTAACATCCACAATCCGCACGGCCATAGAGCAATTGCCCCCCAATAGCCACATCCTCGACATCGGCTGCGGAACCGGGAAGCCCGTGTCATCGATGCTCGCAGATGCCGGACACAAAGTCCATGGCATCGACGTCTCAACCGAGATGGTCAAGATCGCGAGCAAACAGGTCCCCGGGCGGTTCGAGAAGCTCGATATGCGCACTTTCAAACCACACCCAAAACAAAAGTACGACGCGATCTTCGCCATTCTCTCCATCTTTCAGATCACGCCCGGCGACACGGTCGGCATGTGCTACAAGTGGTCCGAGTGGCTGAAGCCCGGCGGGATGGTTGTTGTGGGTATCACGCCAAGTACGAGTTTACCACCTGTTGTTGGAGTCCGTGATTCCGTTTGGGACTGTACACGGCAGCTGGGCAAGCCGTGGATGGATCAGTATACGAACGAGGTGTTTTTCTCGGAGGAGAAGTGGCGCGCAATGCTTGGGGACGCGGGGTTTAAGGTTGAGGCCGAAACGTTCTACGATTTTGTCCCTGAGGATGGCAAGCATAAGACGCCAGAACGCCATCATTTCTTTTTTGCGAGGAAAGTGGAAAGAGAGCCGTTGTTGGGGCCTTATCCGGTACCTAAGTCGGCATCAGGTTTATCAACTGCCGCAACTGCTGCGATTGATATGGATCAGCTTGTCAGTGAAGACCTAGGCAATCTTCTGTCTGAGTTAAGGACATGTCAGCCAGAGGTGCTGTACCTTGGCCCTACCATCAATCGTGAGTTAGAATTCTGCTCATGGTAAATTCCTTGCCGAACCTTACTAACGCCAAACGCAGATACCTCCTTCAAAGGCGACAACATCACATCGTATAATGGACCCCTCGAGTCCCTTCCCTACCAATCCCAATGCTTTAGCACAGTCCTCGCGCTCATGAGAATGGACACTGTAAAAGATACCCACAAAGCTCTGTCAGAGATAAGCCGGGTAACCAGCCGCATCCCCGGTTCGCAGATCATTATCATCCAAGGCACGCCGGACAACGAGACAGCGAAGCTGTGGAACAGTGCTTGCCCGACAGCACAAAAAGTCCAACATCAAGGTCGTCTGCTGAGGTCTGCGATGGAGGAGTTAGCGGACCAAGGCTTTGGACATCAGACGCTCTCGCGGTTCCATGCACAGTATGTGTTTCATAACGGCGGCGTGGAAGAGAAATGCGGGAATGCTACCAAACTATTTATAGACTTGTGCAAATATGGGGAGATTCGAGATAAGACCCCGATGGAGGAAGAGCTTTGCAGAAAACTAAGCCTACATTTTGAGGATGGCACGCAGACGTTACGGAGTGATTTGGCCATGCTCACGGCGAGACAGTATCCAAACTGATTAAGTTAAATAACAAACTAAAGAATATGTCCTAAATCTCCATGCCAGGCAAAGATATGACCCAATAGTGTCCGGCGCATTGTGTTGCTTACCACAGTCTTAGGGCTTCTATCTAGGACTTCATGGATGCCGAAGGTGATGCTTGCGCCCATATATTTTGTATTGGCTTATATATGCAAAATGTGGACTTTAGCTTCAACAAATGGCCGGTTAGTGTAGTTGGTTTATCACGTATCGTTAACACCGATAAGGTCGCCGGATCGAGCCCGGCACTGGTCATCTTTTTTTGTCTTTCTGCGTCCCCAACTCACCTCCACTAACTCTTGCAATGGAACAGAATGATGTGGACTGCATTGGAAGTCATCGTGCTCTTTTTCTTTTAGTAATCCTAGACTGTATATACACTTGGTACTCGCCCGGGCTCTACTGAACTCAACCCCTACCCCTGGAAAACATCTCGGCCCGTGCCTCAGGGTATCAGGCCGGGGGCGTGGTTCCATTCCCACCTGGGCAGAGTCATTGTAGGTATGCTTGCTACTATACGACTGTCGAATGGCTCCAACAAGGCGATTATAGATATGATCATCAAAGCAACAAACAGACCAAACTTGATGGTTTATTTCCACTAAGCTTAGTGCTTACCATTGCCAATTAATGCACGAATCACCTTCACATTGCGTGCCTAGACCGCATTAGGGCCAGCCACTGCAAACTCAACAAAGTTGATAAAGCACTATTTATATAAGTCTCATTGGACCCTCGCTGACCTTCCCATCCCATCATGAACAGGTACTGTACCAAAATTGAACCAACATGGCCTCCCCATCCCTCCCGTCAACCACCCGCCTCGTCAATATTGGCACACACTCCCTAGCCCTGTACACCCACGGCGCCTCGCCCAGCAGCCCCAACGAGCCAGTAATTCTCTTCATCTCCGGCGTCGCAAGCGACGCCCTAAACTGGCAAGCCGTGGTGCGACTCCTCGGTCCCTCCAAACGAAGCTACACCTACGACCGCTCAGGCTACAACAACTCCGAACCCTCGCCGAACGCTCCAACAGCCGAGAACATTGCGCTGGAACTCTCACTGCTGATTAAGAATGCGCCAATATGCAACCCGCTGATTCTGGTTGGGCACTCGTGGGCTGGCGTGCTGATACATGAGTTTATTGCGCTGAATGGGACAGCCCAGATTGCGGGGCTGGTGCTTGTTGATGCGAATCATGAGACTGCGCCGCTGGTTATGGATGTTAATGATCCAGTTCTTTGGAAGGTTGCGGAGGGTGTTGAGCCGTATGTCGCTTGGGGCGTGGAAGAGAATCACAAGTTGACGCGCGAGGAATGGGAGGCTTTCAAAGAGGCTGAGGCAACGGAGAAGTATCACCTTATTGCGAGCACGGAGGAAGAGAATTACCCGTCTAGCTTCGAGACACTGCGGAAGAAAAATCTGAGAGCACAGGAGCCACTTCTTGAAGACAAGCCGGTATATGTAATTGCGGGTACGCGCAGCAGGGACTGGAGCGGACTCTGCAGGGCTGGCGTTGCTAGAGGAAATGGGACGGAGGAGGAGAGACGCCATGTCAGAGATATGATTGAGACAGTCGATGCAAATAGCGAGGGCCTTATGAGGGAGTTCTTGAAACTCTCGACGATGAGCGAACTTATCTTTGCACGAAAGAGTGGTCACTTTGTTCAGCTGACTGAGCCAGAGATTGTTGTTGATGGGGTGAATTGGGTTCTAGCTAGGGAGTCTTCATGGCGGTAATGTTGAGAATGGATTCTACCATAGAATATTTGTATACCTTAAACTATAGGCTCGTTTTAGAATAAGAAGAAAGCATGGGTAGAACAACTTGTAGCGTAACTCCACCATCCCATCAGCAGCTCAAATCTTAGCGTTAGCCATCAAACCAGCCACTTCATCAACAGCGTCACTAAAATCCTTCACCTTGATATCACACCTAACTTCCTCACAAAGCCTCCGCCTCTGACTCGACTTAAGCTCCTGCGCAAACTCCAACCCACTCGCGTGCTCAACAACATCAAGCGGAACCTCAAAATCCCCCAGAAACTTATCATTCGGAATCCGTGCATTCGGTAGCACAAAAGCCCCAACCGCAACCTGCGCCCCAATGCGCTGGTTATCATCCTCCTCCTCCCCAAAAACAATCTTATAGAAATGCGTCGGAACCGCAACATTCGGCAACGCCTCAGCATCCTTATCTCCGGTACCCTGCTGTCCAATAACCTCATAACTAACCCGCCACTTCCCATCTCCCTCTTTCCTTGGCAGATACAACGGCCCCGTAATCACACGGACAGACGGATATCTCGTCGTAAGATTCCGACAAAACTCCTCAAGATACGCCCAATAGTGCGCATTAAACCCCTCGCTAACCTGCGGACACATATTCGGCATTTTGAATGTCTCGTCCACTGCCTCCTGCGACCATCGCGCTGAGTTTGCGGGGACCTGGTGGCCTCGATCGTACCCGCTCTTGCTATAATCTGAGACCCTGGCGCGGAAGATGGCCGGGATGCTCTTGTCCTGCCGGAAATTGTTCTTGCGGCGCCCGATTACGCTCGACACGGAGTCGCGCGTTAGGTGCTCGGCGACCCAGAAGGGGTTACGGGTTCGCCGGTCGTAGGCGCCGTAGAGGGAGACGGCGTGTATTTTGTCGTTTATTGGGCCGGGGTTGCCGTATTTTAGGATGCCGTCTGGGTTGACGGGTTTGGGGGAGATCTGTTCTTTGAGAGCAGTGGTGTTGTTCTGGTTGGGTGTGGTCTCCGGTAGAATGACGAGGCCACCGGCTGGTGATGGTCGGGACTTGGACTGGGCAGTGGTGGGTAGGTTCACTATAGATGAGTCTGTGTCACTGGCAGTCATTGAGTAAAGCAGGGCCAGGCCAGCGCCGACAGTACCACTTATTGCGGCTATCGTGATGGACTTTGCTTTGGACATGGTCAAAGGCTGCTAGTGCTGATAATGGTGAATGATCTTTACAAAACCGTGAGGTGAGAACAGAGGCAACATTGGCAGATATGTATCTTAGTTGGGATGCACTTAAGCTACATTGAGATGTAACCTCATTTCTTGAATCCATGGATGCAGTGCCTTGTGGCTGGCATAAAGTGGTACCTTCCAAGGTTTCTTTGTCCACCTACCTACGTTATATTGCAGGAACTTGTAGTCTAGGCATCATACATACTGAGATTATTGTGCCTCGAGGGTTGTCTTAAATGTTTTTGATTATCTTCAACCTAGACAGATTGGTGATTCATCGCTTATTCGAAATGGTATACTGTAAAGGGGTATGCTTGTTCTCTATTAAGTGCATACTCCATATGCAAAGTTTGCGCAATTATTCAAGGGTTCTTTGTAATAAAACATCCACTTGGCTAAGTCAAGACTATAATGAATGTCCAATTCACTGATACGATTTAATTGAAATACAAGGTAACTCTAGGGTAGAGGTTGCAGGGTAAGAAGGTATTCAACAAGTAAGAGTTTTAGCATCATGTGGGCACCTTTATTCCTGTGCAACAAATAAATCTTACTAGCAAATCTGGCATCAAACTCCTGGGAACAATCCACACCGAAATTTTGGAGACCAAAAAATGAGTTTTAGTTAACCTGGCCTGTTATATCGAGGAGTCTGAGTAGCCCTTACTATCGAAATGCAATAGGCTTCAAGCGAATGGAAACCTAGTCCAATGTCAAGTAGTAGGAAAGCGTTCGAGCTTTTGGAACTTCCGCTTGAACCACAGTCAACCAGTATGAGATACCACTTCTCACTATGACTACAGCATATATTAGCTGCGGAGCCAATCATTACAATAGGAGGGTGTATCATATTACATTCTCTCCTTTGTTTCTTTCTTTTTATATTGAAAGATGGGGAGGCTGGGAGAGGCGGTTGCTCATTGGGCGCAGGAGAGTGCACGTGTCATCAGCTCTCACAGGACAACGCGTCAAATGCAACTGCTTACATGTCAGCTCTCAGTTCGTGCAACCTCTCGCCAATTCTGCTTGTGCATCTCAGCTTTCTTCTTCGCACTAAACACATTCCTGTATGCCATCCATCTAATCTCAAACCGTGCGGATCTACTGCCATGTCCCTCTCCAAATCACCAAGTATTTCCAGCAACGGCCACTGCGACGTTATTCTACCAATGCAGGACCCATACATGGATCAAATCATCAACGGAACGAAGAATTACGAGTTCAGGAAATACCTCCTCAAACCCAGCGTCAAGCGGATCTGGTTCTACCGGACTGCTCCACACTCTGCAATCACACACGTCTGCGAGACTCGTCCTGCGAGAACACGGAATGCCGATGACAGCCCTTTGGACGAAGGCGGGCTGGGGAACGCCAAGTTCAACAAGCACGCCAAAGACTGGGAGGGGTATGACTTTGCCTACAAGATCGACTCTGTCTACGAGCTAAGAGAGCCGATTACCCTGGAGGAATTGAAGGGGAAACATGGGTTCAAGTCGGCGCCTAGAGGGCGCGTTTACTTGCCCCTATCAATCAGTAAAAGTGCTGACTGGAAGAAACAGAAACTTGTGAGGATTTCAAGTTCATTTTTGGCGCTGAAAGCGTTTGTTAACGAAGGCAGATCTTGAAGCGCGATTGAGCCTCAAGGGCAACTTTGACACATTATACTCCTGGCGAGAAGGGCTATCCAGGATGGGCGTTGTGGAATGAGACGTAAGCGTATTTAACTATAAGGTTATCGGTGGGTAATAATTGTCTTTGTTGGGTACCTTTCAGCAAGCTATATAATTCACACAAAAATAGGCTTCAAATGTCTAAAGTAGATCACCAAACCAACCCCTCACTCCTCCCTCCACACGCCAACGCATTACAAATCTCCTCATCCTTATCACTCTTCGCCACATCACTCGTTGTCAGTCTATGCTTCGCCGGCCAAATCTCTCTGCCAGCCTGCTTCTCCCTCTCAAAGTGCTCTGTAATCACATCGCGCACCGTCCCCTGGAAGAAGAGCGGCGCCTTCTCGTATTTCGGATGCAGCTGGCCAGAGGTGAACACGCCGCGCTCGAGATTCCGCTGTGTATTCACGCAGAGAACTTTGTCTTCGCTCATCACGCGCGCGTACATGTCGCTGATGAGTCTGAAGTCGGATTCGGATGAGTGCCGGTTCCGGTAGATTTCGTAGGCCATTTTGCTGGATGAGGGGCTGCGCGGGAGGAATTTCTGGATCATTATGAAGTGGGGTCTAGCCAGTACCATATCTATTAGCTTAGCTCCCTTTTGGAAGAGGGGAGAATAGGGAAGGGAGCTTGGTAGGTAGGTATAGACGGGACTTACGAGATAACCATCGCCGACATAGGGAAGTAATACGTGCTGGCCGTATACAGACCCTTCTGGAGCTGCTCTTCGTTCGGGTCACAGTGATGCTGGATATGTCCGTCCTTCGTATCACTGTCGAACGAATCCAGGTTCAGGAAATTCGGGATATCAGCGTGCGTCGTCGGACAATGATAACACTCGTTGAAGTTATCGCTCAGGATCTTCCAGTTATACTCCCCGTCCAGCTCATACGTATGGTCGAGGTCGTAGTTGCTGAAATCAAAGCCGAGCGTCTTATACCGCTCCTGCGTGTCCACGTTCGCAAAGTGTTCTTCCCAGGACACCTCAGGGACCTCCTTCGCATCGAGGTTCACCCAGATGAACCCGTTGACATCGACCTTGGTATGAATCGGCAGGAGACCGTTGCGTTCTTTCTCGAATTCAAGACCTTGGTAGCCTGGTGCTTTCGCGAGCTTCCCGTTCAAGCCATACGACCAGCCATGATACCGGCACGCCAGGATCTTTGCGTTGCCGGCCCCCTCCTTCTCAACAACGGGATACGCGCGGTGCCGGCAGATGTTGTGGAAAGCGTTGATGGTGCCCTGTCGATCGCGGATAATTAGGATGTCGAACCCCGCGAGTTCGTAGCGCAGCCAGTCGCCTGCTTCCTTGAGGCGGGAGCTGTGCGTCATGAACAGCCAGCGTTTTGAGAAGATCGCGCGCCGCTCTAGCTCGTACATCTCGGGTGAGGTGTACCATGATGCTGGGAGGGCGCGGATCGGCTGTTGTTTGATTTCGGGCTTGGGGGCGTTGTTGCCGAAGCCGAAGTAGTGCAGGACGCCGGAGGACATGGTGGGTGTTCTTGTCTTTTAAAAATGAGGGAGTTGTGCTTGGAAGTCTTACGGGGGCTATAAGATGTATTCTACGCTTCTTTATACTCCTCATGCGTCCAGGCATATCTGTACTCGCGTCTGGGACCATGCCGCCATCTCGGAATCGTGAAGCGAGATCAGCAGGATGTCGATTGATATCAATTGACAAACCAAAAACGACGATTGGTCGGAGCTGGATGCATTGACTATAGTTGCTTGAGGCCCTGGAGATCATTCGATCCACTTGGAGTACTTTTGTTGGTTGTACGTCAGCCACATGCCCTATCTCGGGTTCCATTCCCGAGGCTGCCGATGCATAGATCAGACGCCTTGCCATGACAATGAAGGGTCTCAAGGAGCGTCCTAGACTTTATGCACCCTCTAGCACATAGGACACTGTCTAGCATAAGAGTTAATTCGATGTACATACCTTAGTCTTGCCACATGATTCCTGATAAGCGGGTAGCAGATCTCTTAGGAGTGGACTGAAACGAAGCGCAGAAAAGGACCTGTTGCTTTTCACATTACTAAATAGAAACCAATATCGAACTAATACAATTTCTCGCTAGTTATCTGCATGTAATCACTAATCTCTCCAACTGGTCCCCACTCCGTCCAATACCAGCCCCCATCGGCATCTGCAGCCGATGCATTCCGCACAGTGGAGATCGGCTCGGCTCGGGACGGTTTCATATCCACACCATATCAAATGACTCCATCTGCTTCATAAAGTATGTGTCATAGAAAAGACTAGATCATGAATTGCAATACAAGCTATCTCTCGATCAAGATTAATTGCACCGAAGTCCCAAAGGCCTGCCATTGCGTAAGTATTATGCTATAAAGGATCTGTCAGGAGCTATGAACAGAGTCGGGGCGACAGTCTCGGTGTCTTTCCGGATGAGGTTCTTTCTCTTGGTGCAAGACTTGCGAGCTTGGTCTGATTATGAACAGCTGTTATTCGTCCGGAGTGGTTTAAGTGACGCGGGGAGGGCGGAGGGTTGGTCTGTTGGTATGTGAGAAGGTTATCTCCCATTGATAACCAAATCAAAGCATGGCATGACGATTGCGAGAGATGATCAGATGCGTATTTAAGTACCGATGCCCATACCTCTGCTCAATGGACAGCTCGAAGACTGAATTTGAGGAGATCAATGTGGATGCCCCGATGCGGGCGCCTTTGATTGTAGCAATATATACGCAAAGAATGGCCTCTAAGGACATTCATATTGTTTGTAATGGATATCATTACAGAGGTCTTAGTTTATCAATAAACACAACTCGAGCACTAAACCCCCTACACCGACCCCGAATTATCACCACACGAAAACGCCCCCTTCCCGCCCTCAGACCCATAGCTCTCCATAATCCCAACAACACACCCATACGTCCCAGCAACGGTCAAAAAGCAGCCTAGGAGGACAACAAACACCGCCCACACAACCCTAACCCAATAAAACCAACTCCTATCCCCTCGGGTTGATTCTCTCCTCCAGTTGTCATAAAGCCACATACACCCCATCGGCTGGAAACACATCAGCGTCCCCAGCAGCGCGCCGATCAGCGAGACAAGCGAGTCAAAGATGGGAATTGTGTTGGCAATTATAAATGCGATTATGGTAATGCCAAGCGTGCATGATAGCCAGGTGATCCAGTGCGTGGCTGTGTTGGATGTTAGGTGTGGCGTGCCGCGGAGGAGGGCGATGAAGATGAATTTTGCGGGGATCTAGAGCATCAACATACATTGTCAGCCAAGTTGCACATCTTCATACTCACATATGAAGCATCAGTGGGGTAGTTGAGATAAGATAAGTATTATTGGGTAAGTGGGCGTCCTACATGCGAACAAATCGTCGTCGTAACAACTAACCCGGGCATCGCAATACCATAACAAACCTGCTTAATGAGCTGGCCCGCGGATCCAAGCGCTGGACTCGCCACATACGAGCCACAGAAGTAATACACCACGCAGCCGACGGCAATATACACGGCAGTAATGGAGCCCTGGGCAATGAGTAAAGCCCGGGTATACTTCCGTGGCTCGCGCATTTCCGAAACGATGGCGAAGAAGCCTGGTGTTCCGGAGAATGCGAAGACCAGGTTCGAGACGGCCGTAATGCCGGATGTGAAGGAGGGGTGGGCGATAATCTGGTAGTCTGGTATCCAGGGGGTTGACGCGGTTGCGGGCTTGGGTTGTAGGCCGACGGCGATGCAGACGATTATCACTGTTGAATCATGAATTGAAATCCAGGATGGGGAAGTTATATTGAATGTGGGAGGTATAAGCGTACCAGCGGTTAGAATGCTAGGAAGTCCGATCCAAGCAAACCATGTGATCTTTCCGAGGGTGCGTACGCTGCTACACGCAAAGCCCATAATAGCTGCAACAGCCGTGAAGACAGCGGTGCAGGTCCCATGGGTTGAGACGGCGTTCAGCCCGATTGAAATCCCTAAGATACCTGAGCCAACGACAAAGATCCAGTCTGGACCGCCGCCTGCCGGTTAGCAAATGTATCGTTGATAAAGAGAACTTTAATATGGGAAGGTTGGCAGAGCACATACAAAGACAAAATACCACAGAGAGAATCCCCCGTCCAATGCCGCCAAATAGCAAAGCACCGACATCGTCAATGCTGTATACCTCTGGATGATTCAATTTGAATATCCCAATCATATAGTTCGACCAGGTGATGATGCACGCAATCCCAATAAGGCACAGGACCCCAGGAACCATTCCCAGCGTGTCGAAGGCCGAGGGGATTGCGAGAACACCTAGCCCAATCTGGGTCTTCATCATGAGGATCACAGTCCCTATCAGGCCGAGCTAGATGTGAGATTAACAATGAGTCAGGACTCTGAGCTGAGAAGGGACCCCTCTCGTTTCTACAAGTGAAAATAGACATGGCATACATTACGGTAGTTAGGTCCATCTTCCGTGATCTCACCAAAAACGACATCATGGCTTGGAGGTTCCTGAGAGCACATAGAGCCTGGTTTGACTTTGTCCCTTTCCTGGTGGTGGGATTGTTGCTCGGCGATATCCATGTTGATGGGGGTATGGTAGAGGAACGCTGGAGGCGTGGCAGGTTGAAATTCTGGACACCGCGACTTCTCCAAGATTTTATTGAACTACTACATATCTCATAACCAATCAGCCGCTAGATAATAAATGCCTCATTGTGCACGCCAGACATGCATAAGCCAGGGCAACAGGTGCGGGGTAAATTGGAGATATAACGTCTTGGAGTACCGGGAGGGGCGCCGTAACCATTCGTTCAGCTTAGTACATGAGACAAGCGATTGGGCAATTGGAACTTTGTACCCCCATTTTGCAGGATAATCTATCTCTATGCATCATCATTACCGGGAGCGCTCCCACAGCGGGCGTGGCGATCAGATGCGGGGGATCTTCCAAGGTTCAGAGTGGCCGATAAGCGTCGGGTTACATTCGCATTCAAGCGGATCAGCATTCCGGATCTGGTTATTCATGCCGGCATAGCATAAGTCTGATGCTGCTGATAATGAGATAGGCATGGTCTAGGAGTGGTCGCCCACGCAGGAACCATCCTTATCAAAACATCGAACTGCACAAGACACAAGACAATTGAAGTAGATATTCCATCGCATACTAAACACAATGTCCTTAATACCCAGCCTAGAACATCCTCTCCAGCTCAAACTCATTAAAAATAACTAGCAACAGCCTCCCCCAACACATCCATCCTCGGGCTAACCCCCAAACCCGGCAGAGTAGGCGCCCTAATCCTCCCACCCACAACCTCAAACGGCCCATCCGCCGTCTTGACCGTAACCATATCCCTCGTTTCCAGAATACACCTCAAATACCTCTCCGGAACCGTCTGCCCCATATGCACAATGGCCGCAAACGCGATATCCGAGCCAACCGTATCTTGCACGCTCAGCGTATACCCCGCCGCAATGCACATGTCCCTCTGCCGGCGGCATCTCGTCAAACCACCATTCTTCGAGATCTTCATGCCGATTCCCTCAACTGCGTCATCGGCTATCATCTGCACGATGGAGGCGTCGGTCATCGCCAGCTCGTCGAAGTGGATGGGTACATCTGTTCGCGCGCGCAGCGAGCGACACTCGCGCCACGTTGCGCAGGGCGCCTCGAGGATGAAGTCCAGTTCCGGCGGAAGAAGACGGAGCATACGAAGCCCCGTTTCAACCGTCAAGCCGCCATTCGCATCAACTAGGAACAGCTCGTCGGGTTCCCGATCCGCAAGCGCAGCGGTAATCCTCGCGGCGTCGGCGCCAGGCTCCCCCGCAATCTTGATCGAGTGGCCCATGTACCCTAACCGTCTATGCTCCGCAACACGTGCACGCATCTCCTCGGGTGTCCCAACATAAATCGATGAGATAATGAGCAAATCCACGTCCGTCCGTCCACCAAGTAAATCGCACACCGGCATGCCCACTGCCTTCCCGAAGACGTCCCAGCACGCGATATCAATGGCTGCCTTGGCGGATTCGTGCCCTGCCAGTGCAGCGTCCATGGCGTCGTTGATTCTGTCGACATGACGCACGTCTAGGCCCAGCAGGTGCGGTGCGATCTCTGCGATGGCTGCGCGGATGCCAAGTCCGTGCGCCGCGACGTATGTGGCTCCGAAGGGCGTGGACTCGCCCCAGCCTTCGAGGCCGCTGGAGGTTGTGATGCGGACGAAGGTTGCGTCAAAGCAGGTGTATGTGCGGTTTTTGGAGAGGGTGTAGGTCCCCCCTGAGTAGGAGAGAGTTGTTTGGTAGACGTCGATGCGGGCGATTTTGTGGGATGCCATGTTGACATTGGAGGTTAGGTAGGGCTCGTTGAAATAGGAGTCTATAGTAACAGTAGCCAAGTATCGTGGGTTAATCCAATTCATACACCTCTTTTTTCTATCTTCTCTACTGTGTTCTTTATCTACCTATGCTGCCATACCGACCAAGGTGGCCCCGAGCGCCAATGCATCTCGGCTTATCAACCCGAAGCGATCCCTGCACGTACGACGATGCAAGGAGGGTACATCTCTAACTTGATCCCCGAATCCCCGCACTCGATATTAGCTATAGTACCATACGGGAGCAATCCCTGTTGGAGCGCCGCACCGGCACGCCCGCCCCCTCGGGAGGAGCTCTGGAGCAGGCTGAAGGCGATGCCGGCACCCCCGACCCGAGCGACGATACACAGATAATTGGCATCAACCGGCAAAGAACACGAAATAAATAACCTGCAGGTACTATAAGTGCCCAAAAACACCCAGCTCCAATCCTCCAAATTAAACCAACTCCATTCTCCAGCAATACCTACACCCAAAATGCCAGCCCAAACACCAACCCACCGCCGCGCCATCCGCCGAACAGACGACTTCACCCCCGGCACGGCCAAAATAAACCTCGTCACCGAAGCCCTGCCCCCCCTCTCCCCAACATCCGTCCTCCTAAAAGTCCGCGCCATCGCCCTAAACTACCGCGACGCCAACATCGCCAACGGCGGGAATCCGTGGCCCGTAGTGCCACATGGGATTCTCGGCAACGACGCGGCGGGGGAGGTACTTGCAATCGGTGACAAGGTTAAGACCTTGGTCCTTGGCGACCGCGCAGCTCCAATCACAGACACGGAGAACATTTCGAACCGTGAACATACCCGGTCGTGGCTCGCTGCGGACGAGGACGGCGTGATGGCGGATTATCTGGTCTTTGATGAGACCGTGCTGTGTAAGTTGCCGACTTATCTTAGCTGGGAGGAGGCGGCTATGATTCCCTGTGCCGGAGTCACAGCGTGGTCTGCGCTCAAGGGAATGGCGATCGGGCAGAGTGTGCTTGTTCAGGGTATGTGCTCCCTCAACTTTTCTTCAACCCACCAGATAAGACTTGTGTTTGTTAAGCCGTGATACAGGAACCGGCGGCGTCAGCGTCTTCGCCCTAAAACTCGCAAGGGCCGCTGGGCTGCGCATAATCCTGACCTCATCCAGCGATGCAAAGCTGACCCAGATGCAAGAGAAGCTTGGGAGCCCGCCAATTTCCACGGTCAACTATGCGAAGAACCCAGACTGGGAGGATGAAGTCCTGAAGTTGACCAACGGCGTCGGCGTGGATATCGTTGTTGAGAACGGGGGCACGAGCTCGTTGGTTAAGAGTGTGAAGTGCACGAGGCGTGGAGGGGTTGTGAGTCAAGTTGGGTATCTTGCGAAGCAGGATCCTAGCCAGTTGCGTGAGCTGGTTCCGACGATCATCGATCGCAGGGTTGTTTTGAGGTGAGTTTAGCAGTTCCCATGGTAGTCCTAAGAAGAGGAAGAGGGCTAATGCAGTATAGAGGGATTAATGCTGGGTCCAAGCATGACATGGAAGACTTCTGTGCTGCATTGGAAGCTTCACAGATGCGCCTAGACGATCTCATTGACAAGGTCTTTCCATTTGAGCAGGCCGAGGAGGCTGTCGAGTATGTCTGGCAGGGGAAGCAGGTTGGCAAGATCGTGCTGCGGGTTTGAAGGGCATGAATATCTACCATATTATTCAAGGAACAATAGACGGAGCCTGCCTTCTGCCTACAGTAATTTGAAGATTGTGCCACTGTTTGAGCGGAATGAACCTTGGAAGTATGGTGGATATCTACCTATCCATGGTATCCCCAATTCAGTGATCTTATACAAACATGTCTACCATAATACTATTTCCTGCTTAACTAACAAGATAGAGATCTGCATATTCGAGATACTAATCTTCTCCCATACTCAGAAAAAATGAATAGGTCCGTGGCTCCAACTTAGAAATTGCCCATGCTGCCCTCCCTATACAGTACATCTTCATTCAATAAGTTATCCGCCGCGAGCTTATTACGGCTAGCCGCCATAACAACTTCATAAAGGGCGATCACTTTGTCCACAGGAAGTTCATCCCCGGTTTTCCGTGCTTCAATAGCACGACCAACAACATCCGGACACCCCTGTTGCTGCAAAGCCCATTTAGCCCCATCGACTTTCGACCCGCACTCGCCGGTAATAATATACCGCCACCCGCGACAAGCATTCAGAACGCTGTTAGCGGAGTTCAGTTCATGTTCCTGGTGCCAATCAAGCGAAATGCCGATTGCTTCTATGATCCAGTGGCGAGGAATCGCGCCAAACGCGTCGGTCGTATTGGCGCCGTACAGAGTCCGGCCGCGCTCGCGACCCATCGCAATATCGAGCAGGAACCAGTGGCTTGACTCGGAGGCGGGATCGAGACTGATATGGTCGGATTGGTTGCGTCCAGTGTTGAGATTTAGTTCGAAACGGGGGTGTCGGGTTGCTGGTGTCACAGCGGTTTGGGCGTAGACCACGAATTCGAGCTTCGTTGCTGGACAGGGCAGCGACGCCTGATTTACACGGTGTATGATTGCATTTTTAGCAGCGGTGTCAAGAGGATTCTTTACTATGGCTTGCACGTCGAGGTCGCTGAGGCCGGGCTCGTAGGCGTCGTAGCTGGCTGATCCGAAGAGATAGACACCGATGAGCTGGTCTTTTAGGTATTCGGTAAGACGCTTGACTAGCTCGTTGAGGTAGGTTTCTACCTCTTCCGATAGGTTCTTGGTCATTGTTGTCCCGTTGTCTGTGTTCTGGTATAGGTATTGTTGCCAGACCTGAGGGGTAATATGGCTCCAAGGCCTGGGGTGGCTGCGGATGTGTGATTGAATTGAGCTGCACTTGGTAAAGAGTTGTAACGAAATCCAAGCCTAAAAGAGCCCGCTGAGGTCAAGATAAGGGACAGTGCGGGGTCCGTGGAAGCTTCCAAGTTTCCTGCCCAAGGCATCAATTTTGCCCGCAGGGTGTTTGACGGGTCTGCAAAGCTGCTGCCTGTTAGGTACCCCACAGTGATTGATATTGGCAACACCTTCTGCACCTGCGGTAGTCTGCATACCTCTCTGAGGTTATATTTCCAATGCAGAGATGTAGGTGCATCCGGTATTCGAGAGCAGGCACCAGAATGGATGGAGGTATTGCATTGGACCTAAAACGCCAGTAAATGGGAATGGTTGGCTAAGTGCAACCAAATCTACATAGATATGGTCTTCTTTGAACTTAGGTAGCTGGCAAGTGCTGAGTGTATGGCAGGTAGGGACCGTCAGAGCCTTTATGCAGCGCTCAGAATACATTAATGTCATCAATCATACTAAACTCATGATCGCCGCAAATAATCCTATCAAGCATCACAGTATAACATGGCCAGGGACAACTTTGCGGATTACAATCACATTCCGTGTAGCTGCCTTTGTACACGTCATTATTGGTTTCAGTTGCCTCCATCCACCCACCTGCATAAGCGAGAGCAGCGCGTAGATGCTGAAATGGAAATGGAAGTCGCGATTCGACTCCATCTGTCTGCGGCCGCGCCACCAATTGCAGAAGCCGATTTCTGTTTGGTGGCTGCGATTCTTGAATGATTTGACTGAGGGGGTGATTGCGTATGATGTATTCGTTATCATGCAGGCTTTCCCTTGCAATCAACGTCACGGGTGAGCGAGAAATAGGTGGACGCTGTAATAATATCTCCAACAAGGTAGAGAGATCCTGAGTCCAGCTAATGCCGTGAATATAACATCCATATACACTATACAGGGTATAGGCCAGGGCCACGAGCCAAACTGGTCGAGGCACGCGTTGATATTTGTGATTTCCACACCCCACATAATCGTCCAGGCATGCACCTAGATTTAAAAGTGAAACGGCTAGCCCATGGTTTCCACGGCATGCAGCACTGGCGAGCAAGCTTAAATCTGCGCTTCCTGCCAGCAGCCGGGGATCTTTGTTTGCGCTTTGCAGTTTATATTCAACTTGGCCATGGGCCGCAGCAAAATGGACGAAAGACCAGTGCAGAGGATGCCTTGAGCTCAAATACCCATTTTGAAACGTGGAGGACTCTGGAGAATATCCACACTTTCTTGCAGTGTGCTTGAGAACATGATGGTATTTTGCAAGCAATGTTGCCGGTAGTTGGACAGCAAAGAGGATATTTCCCTTCACGGAATCGAGGGACACCCAGAGCTCAGGTCGATACTTCTCATCGTAGGTCATGATCTCCGCGAGCTACAGTTTGAGCAATCTTCCGGAGCGACGGCGTCGTCGACATTGACAATCTGTCCTAACCAAGGATGATCCAACACAAAGTCTCGAGCGGACCGGTGGAAAAACGCAAAGTTCTTCGCGTTGATGACTCTCAAAGTATCCGTATACATATGAGTGTCATGAACAGGAATAGGCTCTAGAAAACCCTTCGTGATACTTATAACCCGGCGCTCCACGTTCTCTTTCACCTTCTGTAAGATTTCGGGAGACAAGGGCAATATAGCTTTGAGGGACGGAAAGTTAGGATTGTCAAGCTCGTCGAGCCACCGGAATGCAACGGATGTGTAAGTGATAGGAGCACTCGCTACCAGAATAAGCACATGAGCGGCTGTTTGTTGATTGTGAAGCTCCAGATAATCCAGAAGCTGGGTGTACAGTGCATTGAGCTCTCTAGGTGTAGCTTGGAGTGTCTGTCTTAGTGCTGATATAGGGTCACCTCGGAGGATTTGTGTTCGTAAAGAGCGGACAACTATCCATGCCCACAAGAAGACTCCGTCCGACATGCGAACCACGTCTCGAACCAGATCCGAATAGTTAAGTCCATTATTTCGCAGCTCGATAGTTGATCTCAGCATCTGCAGACTGTAGACATATATGTCATGACCCGTCACCTCATGCAGATGCACCAGTTGCTCGGGATGATCTAAGAAGGTGATGTGGAATTCAATATAAGGGCAAGAACTGACGCAAATCTTGATGTCTTCAGCATTCGCCCAACACCTGAGATCCTCTGCAAGACTTCTATGATTCACGCTATCACCGTCATACTCATCCAGGCCATCAATGATAAAGCAGAACCGATGTGATGGAAGATTGCCGTGTTTAATAAGGAGTCGAAACGCCTCCTGTATGCTCGCAGGTCGAAATAGGGTACTGTCGGTCCCGGCCGAGGCAGCTGTGCGCTTGAAGAGTACCTACTGGGATGGAAACACCTGCGGAATCAATTCGGGGCACTGCTTAAGGACTTCAAATAGAAGAGCTCTTTGCAACCCGCGAACCAACCTCTGCATTTTGTCACCAGCTTTCCAGAAGAAAAAGCGGGCAATTATGAGCCTCTTATGCCCTGTCCAGTGAGTGAGTTCCTCCTCGGTCCTTCGATGGGAACTGAGAAATTTCATCAGCGTCGACTTGCCCGATCCTGCCTTCCCTAAGATGTGAAATATCCCACTGCCTTTCTTGAGCCAGTTCAGGAAGGAGCATCGTGCGGCAGCTCTTCTCGTCTGCTCCTCCTCAAAAAGCCCGCGTTGCCAGCTGCTGAGCCCCTCATAGCCTTTCTCGCTATCAACTTCTGAGTCTTCACTATCCACCTCCAAATCTTTGTCATCGACTGCGGAGTCTTCGTTATCAACCTCCGTGTTCTCTTTACCGCACCCTGAGTCTTTTCCATCAAACTCGGAGTCTTCTTCATCGACCTCCGAGCCTCTGTTGCCATCTGTATCAGTCGCATCATCATCATCCGTCATCTGTCGCGCGTCGAGATATTCCTCGACGCCACTTTCATCATGATCATCACTGCCCTCTTTACCTTCGAGGAACCACTCAAACGTCCCTTTGCCAGGATTGTGGATTGCATCCTCTCGATCGTACATCGAGGAAAAGTATAGGTTCTCGAGGATCCGGTTCTCTGCTGGCATCGAGGTCATCTTCGAGACTAGGACATCCAAGAATGACTTGACATCCTCTAACTTGCCGTTGACCGGGACGTCCCCTGCAGACACGGAAGGCACTGACTCAGATGAGTCTGTAAATGTGTGTTCCTCGACAGGCGACGGCCTTGCGGTTGCCTTTTGCTGGTTCTGACTCTGGTCCGCCAACAGCCGCTCCACTGCGTGGTGATATCGTCCCGGGTTGCAGAAAGCTGCTTGGCACTAGTTGCGGCGAGTCTTTCTCCCTCACTCTGTATGTAATCGAGTTGAGTTCTGATGGAAGACTGCTGATCGCTATCTCAGATATTTTAGCACAAAAATGTATCGTAGGCACTGTCAACTCGCAGAACGTCACTCACCCAAGCATTAAACTCAGCCGCAGAAGAATCTGTGACCGATACTCGTCCAGTCTCTTTTCAATACTTTGCAGCTGGTCGCTCTTCCGCATCATGCTCCATTTCACCTTCAAGCTCTTCCACGCGGAGTTGTGGTTAGATACCCGGAGCCGTTCCAGGATGGCGATAATGTCTGCGGACAACGCATTGCACTTGTTCGCAAGATCCTTGAGCGCCCGCTCGTGCTTTGTATTTCTGACAATATCAACATCCATATCTCCTGTTGCGTCCTGGAGATCGGTGACGATCCGGGCGATGTGGACATTCTCTATAGTGGTGCCGCTGGCTGAGCTGTATACTTCATATGTGCTGGCAACAAGCTTCGAGGAGAAGTCGATAAACTGTAGAATCACCGCCGCGAAACTTAGAGCTGATATTGCATCCATGGCGTTAAGGTGTAGTTTGGTCTCTGTATCGTGGTTTCACTCCCCGGTATAATCAGCTTAGCGATCAGCGTCTTTCCGGTATATCTAGAAGAGCAGACATCAATCCTACCTAGGTATTAACAGACAGTAGACTGTTCGACTTGTCTCTGCTGGCAGCTCTATTGCGTCAAAGTCGCATCCTGAAGATTCAACTCCGATCGGAACCTCGACTCTCGCAGGACCCTCGCCCAACAAAATGCCCTAGCTAGTTTAGCTAGGTCGGGGTGCAAAGAGAGAAAGCGGGGGATCAGCGAAAAAATACATTTTTGTATCTCAGGCCGTTCAGCCGCAGAGCCTTGCCAATGGCTGCAGGCCACGTCAGCCACAGGGGCTGTGCTGGGCCGGGCAAACAGTGTCTGATAGGTACCTACCTGGTAGGGATAATCAGCCCACTTACCAACAACTACCTCAGTAAGGTAGAATGATGTTAGAGATAAAAAAAAAAAAAAAGCTCACATCCAATCATTAATTCAATCATTCCACCTGTCTATGCAGGAATCCTGATAATCACTTGATTATGCGCTAGTAAGATCCCTGCCACGGCGCGATCATTGGATATTCTCTCACGTTGAGCTTTATTAGGGTTTCGACGGCAATTGCCGGACTTTCAGCTTTAGCTTATAAACGAAAATACTTGCTAATGCCTTTGTTGGTATGTAAGTAGTATACCATCTCAGTAAGCCGCTCTGGCTGGGTAATGCTCTGAAAGGGTGCTATAAACACTACTGTCTGAACTACCTGCAACAAAGAAATACAAGTACCTAACGAAGCGGCCACCGGTTTTAAGTGCGAACAGCTTGGGCTGTGGTATCATCCACCCATATAAGCTGTCAGGGTGGTTCGGCCTCGGCAAAGACAAGGTCCCTCCAGGCCAATGTGCTGAGGAGATCCTTAACACCCTAGGTCGTCCCCAGTGCTAGCAGATTTGGGTTCAGATCTCAAAATAAATGCAGTGAACAGCTAGGTCAACAGATGAATGCTGGAAAAGCTCTGGTTCACTTTGTGGCGGGCGGGAGGCAATTTACATGGATGGGTGGTATAGGCCGGTGTGGTTGACACTATTACCAGACTCCGCGCCCCGCATAGTGTTGCGCTATCTACAACCCTACCTATCTGTCTGCTAGACGGTTGCCTCGGGAGTTATAGAGAGTGTCAAAACCTACCTTAGGGAATAAAAAAGTATGACCAGTGCCGGGCTCGATCCGGCGACCTTATCGGTGTTAACGATACGTGATAAACCAACTACACTAACCGGCCACTTGTTGAAACTACGATTTGTTCTTAGCGTACATAAGCCAAATACAACTGCATTAGAAGCGATGGGAGAGGTGTTTCCCTACAGCCGTCCATAAACCATGTGGCTATGTCTCTTAGGTAAGGACCGTCGTCTGTTAGGTTAATATCATGACCGTAACGGAGTTCTTCTGAGCAATGGACAATCAATATGTCATTAGCATGTGGCAGGGTCTGCTACCTACACCTAGGCCTCTTCGCCTCGAACGTCGGACGCCATTGCCACCACTATGTACTAATCCGAATTGCAGAAACTATAACAGGATGTCAAGAGATAGATTACGACTGCAAGCATAGGTGCTTGGCTGAGTGCTGATACAGCGCTTGACCTATTAACTTCGATTGCTGCCTGAGGTGGGTTGCACTACATATTTTCATGAAGCGATATCTCCAACTAATAGAGAATGCTCGGTTCTTCTTGACACTTAGCCTTTATCAGTATATAATGCTTTAGGTACACCTCAAGATAACATCTAACAGGCAAAATATTACTTAATTAACTATATTATCCTTTCTGTTTATCTGTCTATTTATTAATAGTTAGCGGTTAACATATCTTAACTTATTCTGTATACTTCTATAATTATTTCCTAAAACTTAGACATAAATAATTTATTTTTATTAAATATAAATTATTTTAATAATCCTGTTTATATAAATACTTCCTACAGTATTAGTAGCACTAGTTTTTTGATAATAAGATTTTTTATAACTAGTTTAATAATTATGTGTTTTATGAGTTTATATATATTAATAACTATATTAGTATAGGTAAGTTTTATAATAAGATTTTTAAATAATAATAGCCTTATAATAAAATTAATAGTAATACTTTCTTAAGATTTTACAAGAATATCTGGTATTTGCATTTTCCTATATAGCTAGTATTAAAATAGCTTATTTTAATTATATTTATTATATCTTATAATATAGTCTTAAACCTGTTAGTATATTCTTAAAAAAAGTATGCTTGTTAGATCTTTTTTATTATTTTATTAATTTCTTGGTATCCATTTAATAGTAGGTCGTGGTATAACTTAATTACTTTTTAAATCATGCTTTATAGTAATATAATTAATCTATTCTATACGAGTATCCTGTTACTTTTCTTTTTAAAATAAGATCCCTAATTTTATTTTTAGATTTATTTATTATTTTATTACTCCTTTCTAAATTATACCATAAACTTATAATTATTAATTATATATACAGTAGCTAGCTTAGCATACTGGTTAAATTTAAAAATATCCCTATTTTTATAAAAGATATTTATCTTAAGATTTTTAACTTTAACTATATAATCTGGTTTCTGGCTTAGCGCATCCGTAGTAATATTCTTTATTAATATACTTAGTTTTAAAGTTATATTATAATAGTTATTAAGCCTATCTAATTTATTATTTGTTAAGTTTTTTATTACTATAAAGTATATTAAGTTCTTATAGTTACTTTATATAATAACTTTGTGCTTTACTCCTTAACAATAGTATCTTTACTTTTTAAATCCTTTTATAATTACTAACACTTCCTAATTATAAGTATTATATCTTTATTTAGTATTTATTATTTATTATAAAAAGAATGTCACTAGTTATAACTTCCTGTTTTTATTTTATTATTCCAGGACTATTTTTATAACTTTTTTAAATATATTTATTTTTATATAGTATTATAGTTTTAAATTATAAGGCTGTAGTATAGGCGCCTTTTTAACTTTTTTTAAATAAACTATATTACTTTTTCTTACTTATATCCCTATATAAAGGGTTTATTATCTTGTAATAACTTAGTAAGTGGTCGTGCGTCACGCGTGTAGGTAAATAAGTATTCTTATATATATTTTAATAGTTTTAGGAATTCTTTAACTCCTTTTTTATTAATTAATATTAGGTAACTTAAAATCTCTTTTATTATTTTTTACTTAATTTTTTAATTTTCTAGTATATATTTTATGCCTAGGTACTTAATTTTATTTATATTAAACTTATACTTTTTAATACTTATTATAAGTCCTGTATTTATTAACTTTTATATAACTTTTTTTATATAAGTATTATATTCTTCCTTAATCTTTAAAAAGACTATAATATTATTAAAGTAAATGATAATAATTTTATTTATAAATTTTCCTAGTATATAAGTTATACACCTAGTAAATTTAGCTGGTAATTACTTTAGTCCTATAAGTATAATAACCTATTTATATAATCTTATATTTATAAGAAATACTATTTTATAAATATTTTTAATATATATTTATAAATTATAGTAACCCTATTAAATATTAAAAATTATTAAAATTATAGCTTCTTATAAAAGGTTTTTTTTATTTTATATATAATACTTAGTGTTATTAATTATTACTTTATTAAGAAGGTAATAATTAATAACTAATTATTTATTTTTTACTTATATGCTTTTTTTATCTTTTTTAGCACTATTATAGGTCTTAAGAATATATATAATTTTAACTTACAGATATATCCTATCTTTTTAAACTTATAAATAAACTTTATTTCTACTTATAACTCTGCTAGTAATTTTTAGCATTACTATACCTGCGGTAACTTTTCTCCAGGTATTAGGGGTATTATAGCTTTATACTAGCTATTATATACTAGTAATTAATAGTTAGGTTTTATAAATAATTTAATATATCCATGGTATTTCTTTAAAAGTCTTTTAAGTACTTTAGCAAGTTTTTTTTATATTTCTTTTTTAGCTTTAGTTATATAGCTTTTTATTATATTTTATTTTTTTATTAATTTTAAGTTATATAATATTTTTTATTACTTGTCCTTTCCCTGCTTCTCCAGAGCATTCCCTTATGCTTTTTTAGTAACTTAGATTTATATTATTTATTAATATTCTTTTTTTATTTTTAATTAAGTACTATTAACTAGCACTTCTTTAGTTATTTAGTTAATATCTAGGTTTTATTAAGTAAGCCATGTTATCTTAATAACTGTATTATAGAATCCCTAAGGCGTGATTAGCATAACTTTTAATATAATATTCTTAATATATTTGCTACTTTTTATTATAATATTATTAGTTAAAAGCTTAGGTCCTTAATAAATTAGCTTTTTTTTAAATTTAAAAATTTTTTAGTACTTCCCTGTAGGCTTAGTTACTAACTAGTATATATTAATAAATCTTTTACTAATAAATTATTTAAAGTATCCTAAGTTTAGTAAGATTTTTGCATGCCTCCTATTTAACTATGCTATAATAATAATTAATGCGTTATTTTTAATCGCGAAGAGTGTTACTTTTTTCTAGTGCTAATAATAATATTATTATTATGCTTTAGCCTATCTTATTAGTTAGAACTGGCCTGTCTTCTTGTAATAAAATATATAATCTAAAATATTATAATTATAATGATAAAGTTTTGCATAATTTAGGTATCCTGCTTTTATTTTTATATAATTATAATTATTATTACCTAGAGGGCAGTTAAAATTTAGTTATATAATAATTTTTAGTACTTATGATTTTTAATAACATAATTCTTTAATTTTTCTGGTATTATAAATACTTATTATTATAATATTTTATTTAGTTAATATCTTAGTATACTTTCTTGCTTAACTTAAGATAGTGTTTACAAGAGTATTCTTTTATATAATTTAAGATTTTACTATATAGGCTTATTTCTTATTTATTTAATACTTGCTTATATTTCTTCGTGAATTTAATATTAACTTGCCTATTAACAGGGTATTTTAAGAATATCTAACTTTTATATTTATTTTATTTTAATATATAATCCTGTTATGTTTGGCTAGATTCTTCCCAGTAAACTATACATGCTGGTTTATAGTTATAAGGTTTATCTTTTTTAGTATTATTATTAAATAAGGTTTATGTTTATATTTCTTAAGTCTTATAATAATGTATAATTGTTTTATTGCTAGTTTAAACTATTAAAGGTATATAAAACTTTTTTTTAAATTTAAAGGGATTTTATTATTTATTTACAAGTAATTTTTTTTGCTTTTTAAGAGAACTATTTTTAGGTAATTTATATTTACTTAATATTATATTTAGTCTTTTTTAAGACCTGTGCAGTGTCCTGCTTGTTTTTTTAACTTACTATTAGTAATAATGTTAACTTTTCTGTTTTTTTTTTTAATTTTAAGTTCTCGCATGTTAATATTAATACTTTTAAGTATTTTTTATTAATTTTTTTAAGATTTTTTATATTTTACTGGACCTCTATTTATACTTGGCTAATTTATTTAATTAGTTTATGCATAAATTATATTAATTTCTTTTATTATTTTATAATATTCTTAAGGACTTCTTTCTCTATAATACTTGGGAAATCAGGTTTGGTTATTGCATAGGCAGTGTATATTTATAAATTATAAGTAGCTAGTTTATGATTTTAATACTTTACTTAATAGTATTTCTTAATATACCTGGTTTTTTATATTTAAAATATTTTTCTTAAAATTACTTTCTTGCCTTGCTATCTTTCTGTTCTTTAGTGGTAATGGTAGCATTTATTTTTATTTTTATATTTTTATTTTATTATAAGTTTTACTTATTTCTTCCTGCCTTATATATGTTATTTTATTATTTTTTATACTAATACTTATCCTATTCTATTTTTATTTATAATACTACTTTAATAAGCTTATTAAGAGTGTCTGGTGAATTATTAAATATAATTAATTAATCCTTAGTCTTGCTTCTAAGTCCCCTATAATATTTTAATATAAGGGCGAAGTTATTTTAGGTTAAGTTTAAGGCTATTTAGTAAAATTTTATAATATATTTATTAATAGGCTGTTTACCTTAATATTATATGTTTATTTTATTTTAGGCAGTTTATTTAAGGTTTAAATTATTAAATACCTTAAAAATTTAGGTTTTAAATTTTTTATAGTCTTTAAAAATCTTTTTAATTATTAGCTTTTTATCTTTTATAATATGCTTTTAAAAGTCATGCATGTATAACTTAAACTAATTAAATACAGGGCTCTTAAGGTATATACCTATAAATATAATTTTATTATATTTATTAGCTTTGCTAAGGTTATTAATATAAATATATATATTTATTAATATTAAATAACTCTGCAGGAATAATTTCTTACTTTTAAATAATTTTACTAAATTAACTTTAATTTTTTTAAAGTTTTTTAACATGTTAAGCTTATTAGCTAATATAGTAATTACTTTTTTTATATACTTTAACTTTTAAATAAAAATAGGGCAGGTTATAGTAACCTGCTATGCCTGAAAAGTTTAAGTACTTATATTAATAATAAATATTTTTAAATCTTGAATATTAAGGGGTTTATTATGATTAAATAAAGCCTGCTAATATCTCAAACTAGTAAGATTTAAGAATATTTTATATGTAAGAGTAAAAGGTATAAGTTTTAAGGTTAAAAAGCTTATATAAAAGATTAAATAAAAACTAAAAGGTAGGGTAGCTTGGTCTTTAAAGATAATAAATAATAATTAAAACTATTTAATAATATAAAAATAGTTTTTTAAATACATGGTTTTATTGAATTATTTATTTAATATTTCAGACTAGTAATATAATATTTTAAACTAATAATTTAATAATATTATATTACTAATATAACTATAGTTTATTTCTAGACTAGCATTATATTTTTGATATAATTAAAGTAGATTATCCTGTGACTCTGGTTCCTAATATAATAACCAGTCACACTATATTGTTATAACAAATCTATTGGCTGACATCAGTCCGCGCTGACCGCGTTCCCTGACAATTTCCTAACTATTTAAGGAGAAACTTGCAGAGGTTTATTTATATTAGGTTTTTTAATATTTTAAACTTTATATTTTATAAACCTTGCAGTGTTAAATTAAGATAAAGTATTATAAAGTTTAAGACCTTTTCTTATAAGAAATTATTAGTTTTTTTAAAGGCCTAAACTTTTTTTTATAAATATATAATAATTTATATAGCTTTTAGTGCTATATTAATTTTTTTACTAGATAATTATAAAATAAGAATTTTTTAAAGGTATAAAAAAGAGTTTAACCCTTTTTATATATGCCTGCAAGTGGCCTTATTTATAATATATTTTTTATAAAGCTATTAAATTAACTTTACTTATTTTATTTTTTTATAACCTTACTTACTTATAAAGTTCTTCCAGAGATAGTTTCTTAAGTGGTTATAAAAGGGGTGGCTCCCTTTTATATAAATATATAATAATTTTAAAGTTAGATTTTATTAAGCCTTTATAAATAACTATAAATAAACCTTTTTATAAGGGGTGGACAGGTTCTCCCTAAATAATTTTATAAAAAAAAGTTTTTAGTTACCGCAAGGTTAACTAGGTTTATAGTATAGGTATAAATTACCTTTTATAAATTAAATATATTAAGAAGTATTAAAATTATAAGGCTCTTGGCCTTAGAAGGGGTTTATAAATAATATAAAAAAATATAATATACTTAAAAAAATAAAAATAAAAGGGTTTATAAGCCTTTTTCTAGAAACTAGTTTCTTTATAAAATTAATACTAAGAATTTAAACTCTCCCCTTGCAGAAGATAGGTATTCTTTATATATACTAAGTTAGCACAGGTACTAACTTATCCTATTCGCGGAAGATCCTCCGCGGATATCTCTAAGTTCTCATGGAAGGGCTATGTACAATGTCATGGGCCTTACAGTTTAACCATTATATTTAGTAAACTTGTTATTAATCTTTCAAGGATACTAGCTGTTTATTTGCAAAAGTATTTCTATAATAGATTCTTCCACACATTCTCTATATTTTCCAGCTCATCAGTATGTCGTTCCTAATCACTTTTATAAGCTTAATCCATATAAACTAAAGCACCCAGGGTTCACTATTAATCTGTTCTATACTTACCTAAAGCCCCTTTAAAATTAAGCTTTAAAGTGCCAAGCCAATCTAATCTTTGTTATAAACTAAATTAATATTATACTTAGAGATGTTTTTAATTTTAATTCTTTCTCCTTCCTGTTCTAGGCTTTCCTCTCTATATTAACGTTATTTTCAAGTTGGTTTTTTTAATAAATTTTATTATTCTAAACGCTTAATATATTGCTTTTATCTCCTAAAGTTATTGTTCTTGTTCTTGAATTCATTCTTGGGTTAATGCTGTTTTAAGACTAACTTAGTGTTCTTCATGTTTTTTATAGACTTATACACAGGTAAGTCTAAAAAATTGGAAGGTCCTTTAGTGAAATTGTTCTCAGGGTGAATACCCCCTAGATTTATAGTAAACTAAGCAGGTAGCATAGTGTCTCTCCGTAGGTAGCTTAAAAGAGTTAAAATTATAACAGCCTAGGTTATAAAGCCAGGTACAAAGTAGATTACTATACAAAAAAGCAAAATAATGGTGATTTACTAGGCTGTCTACATAAAGGAACTTAACTCTTAGTTAACTAAACCACAGTGGGAGTTAGCCTTAAATACAGAAGAGCAAAAAGGTAATAATATCACTATCTCCCGCTGACTTGACGTCATTGAATTGCCTGGAAAGCCTGAAGCTAACATTAATATAAGGGCTAAGCTTAATATTATTGATAAATATTTTTATAATAAAATTAGACTACCCTATAAACTAAATCCTAGAGTCTAAGTTATAACAATAAATAAAAAAGGTATTTATATTCAAATAAATAGTAATAAAAGTAATAGTTATTATTAGGGACCTAAAATATAAAAGTTATTTTTTATATTAACTCCCTATTCTTACTCTCTATTCTTACTCTCTATTCTTACTCTCTATTCTTACTCTCTATTCTTACTCTCTATTCTTATTCTCTATTCTTACTCTCTATTCTTACTTTCTATTCTTACTCCCCATTCTCACTCCCCATTCTCACTCCCCATTCTCACTCCCTGTTCTCACTCCTTGTTCTCACTCCTTGTTCTCACTCCCCATTCTTACTCCCCATTCTCACCCCCTGTTCTCACTTCCCCAATCTACCTCTATTTCTGTTTTTATTCCACGTTCCTAATTCAAATTTAGCTTTATCTATCTATAACACGACCTTAACAATGGAAGCGCTTACTCCTTTCACTTACTGTCATATACTTAAGCAGCAACAGCGGAACTTTGATATTGGTGACCGCTAGTAATTGCTTCCACGCCGAACATACCATGAGTCAGCACCCGCTTGGTTATATTTAGTCATTTCACTGTATCATTTCTATTCCCATATTTGGTTAGTGAATTTACCCCTATTTTGACTGTATTTATTGCAGTATCATAGCTAGATTCAATGAATCAGACCTTCACATTCTTCAGGCGGTGAACCAAGTATTATACGCCACGAATTCCAACAGTTCTTGACCCTGGTTAGATCACGTGATGGATATCATAAACATAACATGTATGTTAAGAGTCATAATCAAACATACTAATAAACTTGAGCAGCATTTGGATAATAAATTGGTAGCTAATACTCTTTATTTAATGTCAGGCAACGCCGCTAAAAGCCTTGGTAGCAATGCGCTGTGATACCTTCCAATGTCTCAAATATCTGCTGAAAGCACTAGAGCGCGCCATAAACTGACGTTAACACGGGTCTGAGAAATGTTTGTGTTACTGTCAATAAATTTACAAAGCCCTAATAATACCCAGAACTCTTCAAATGTCGCACTTCAAGTCAACCTCAAGCTCGGCGGCCGAAATCAGTTTCTCAACGTTGCCAAACTTGGAATTGTCGCCGGAAGCAAGACAATGTTAGTTGGCCTCGACGTGACACATCCATCTCCTGGATTAGCCTCAAAAACACCTAGCGTGGCGGGTATTGTTGCTTCGATAAACAAGTGTTCAGATAGTGGCCCGCGGAATCAGGAGTCCAGACATCTCGCAAAGAGATGGTGGGGGATTTATTGTTGCAAGAGATCCATCATGAAGGTCTGGATTGCAGAAAGAATGCCGTCTGCGAGATAGTTCAGGTTTCCAGATAATTTTGTCTTCTCCGAATATCATCTCGAATTATCGGGAAAATAACCCCGCCTGGCTCAAAGCGTTGGTTGAGACGAACCAGGAAGCAAGGCTGGCTCCTGGGTGGACATACTGCTGGTGACGATATAAGATGATTATTCGTCGGGAGTCCAACAGATGGAATGTCCGCTCATTCTAAAGCTACCGTCAAACCCCTTCTGTTTATACTTGTCCTACCACCGAGAGGATCTATCAATTGAGCCATGATTCCATTTTATCTAGGTAGGACAGTCATGCTCGGCTTATCCCTTGTTTCACTTTAACGTAGGCATCCCATAATCTGGGCATATATAGTGTCCCCTATTGTCGCCAAACCATGGCCCCAATTCCTATTCCTCCTCCATCAAGTTGATCCCGTTATATTACCGCATCAGCCATGAAACTGTCCACTAGTCAGCTTGCCTTGATTTTGATAGCGCCCAGAGCCCTCGCCTTCTCGGACGCATGCCGCAAAAATCTTCTCTACTGCGGAGCTACCTTGACAACGTACAATGGTGAGTATTGCTTTCCCATCCCTATTCCATTTGAATAAGTTACACCCACAACACTATAACCATAACCTCAATACCAACCTCAAACCTTTGGCTGGAGGCTCACATCAAGCTTTACCTAGGCTACACCGAGGCCGAACTGCGCTCGACCATTGGCGCGCCTTTTCCTTCCGTCGTATTGAAAGACGTGCTGTTCCGATGCCGGGATGATGTGGGAGGATTGGCGTTGTCGGAGTTTTGCCCTGGGGGGTGCATTAATCCACCAAATGGAGACATGTGTGCATCATTTTAGCATAACCCGTCTGGTCTACTGGATGTATGCCACCGAGGCGCATTATTATTTTTCTCTTGATGCGCAATATCAATATTCTAAAAAAGGGTTCAGAAATGACCACCTGAAGATCTGAAGTAGGAGAGCCATGGGTTGGTTGTTACTGACCAAGCTTTGCGCCATGACACAAGACTCGAAAAAGTGAGTTTCAACAGCAGAGTCTTTTGAAAAAGAATGTTCTGCCGGTTTTGTAGAGAGCTCTGCCATTGTTGTGATTGACAAAGCATAGGATAGCCCGGCTACTACCAGTCGGTCCAAAAGGCAGTCCACCGATACGGTTAAGATATTGTTTTAAGATATGATATACTTTTAAGGGGAGCTCGACAATGTTGGCATAACCGGGTAAGTTGGCCCTTTCAGTGGAGGAGATCGGTGATGGAGATAGGAATATGTGATCCTCAATAGCATATCGGGCCAAGGCGGCCTCGAGCTAACATTAGTGTGGGAATCTAGCCAGGGGGCATTATACAATAATGGCGGGGGAAGTAAAGAAAGGTATGGTAGGTCTATCCACACGGAGCTCGTTTCCTTACACGTGGGGGTTTGCTAAAAATTTGAATAATAGGCTGGTGCGCACCGGAGTTGTTCGGGCACGCCTGTTTTATTAGTCCCGGGATTGATACCCAAGACTTTAGATCTAGGTTTGGTCACATAAATCGGTAGCCTATTTACACAACATGCTGTACGGTTTCGCTTGTTCGGATATCGACTGGCCAATCTCCTTTTACTAGCCAGGAATCTTTCCAATTCGTCAAGTTCACGCAGGGCGTTCTTGTTCCCATAGGCTCGGGCCTTGTTTATACTCTCGAGTTTTGTCTTTGCATCAGACCCGGCCGGATCCATACATATCGAGTCTCTGGTATTAGCTACAGATGTGGGCAGCAGGAGGCCGGAGGCACTGGCATGTTTTGATGTCTCGAATGGAGGGAAAACGATGCGCAACTATCTGCCTATACCTCTCACTTCTGCTTATAAATGCGCAAGTCCCCGCAACTGTACTTTGCAGTTTGAGGTCTTATAGTCGTCCTCCGCATGTGGACTCGTGTGTCGGGTGGCTTGCGAGGGTATGGTATGGTAGATGGTAGGTATCCTTCTATTGCAATCCATCTTTGTTGGGTTGCTGAGTAGCTGTACCATGACGTCTTCAGTGAAATTTAGTAGTTTCTCTAATCATCGGGTGCGGCAATGCAGTGTTACAGTAGGGATACGCGGAGTCCTTGGGGGCTATTTCTTGATGGTTGATTTTATGAGTGTCGATTCTCGGGATGTTTTGTAAGACTTGACTTGGTCGTTGTGTATGATATGGTGCCCCATAAGCCCACACCATATGGGACGAAGCCCTAAGGCGGGACAGAATTATATAAGGGTTCTTCTACACGTTTGCCGACTTGGCCCAGGATCCCCAGCCCCTCATGGTGGGAGAGGACCAAGGACTCAACCCTACCTACATTGAGTAAAGTCCAAGATACATGCCTGAGCCTCCAGCATGCAGCAGCACCCATTCCAAGCCACGCCGAGTTGCTGTTAAGACATCTTGTCCCGGGCTGAAAGTTTACGCGTTATTCCCATATATTTTACTATATATATCAAAAACATCACTCCTATTTGAACAATTGGCTGGTTGTTGTAGTTGATCATCACGTATCGTTAACAATTCCATTGTTAAACCCGATAAGGTCGCCGGATCGAGCCCGGCACTGGTCAGTTTTTGTCTCCTGGGTCCCCAGGGGGCTGATGGAGGTAGTAGAACAATTTTGCACCTCGGGATGGAGGATGGGTGTTCGCGCTGTGATTGGCGAACCGGTGCAGTACGCTAGGGCTGTCCCGCGGGTTGCCCTTCCTTGAGATCGTCTTTTTCATTGCTTTGTGGTTGGCTGATACGGCTACAGCCACGGCTGTGGTCTTTTTTGACGGCCTAGCGTTGCTGTATGATGTACCCGAAAATGTACGATTTTTACATAATTGGCTGGTTAGTGTAGTTGGTTTATCACGTCTCGTTCACACCGAGGAGGTCGCCGGATCGAGCCCGGCACTAGTCATTCTTTTTTGCTTTCTGTCGAGCTAGGCATCGTGGTGTCGTTAGTAGTCTTGGTGGTGGAGCGGTTGGGCTGAACATTTTTTGCGCATGGCGAATTACCGCTGTGGTGGTGCTGCAGACGGGTGGGGCCGTTCCGCCCATACTGTACCTCTACGCTCCGCGATTGGCTGGACCCCTCCCTTGGCGCTTCCGTAAACCCTAAATCTCGGCTCTATTTTTTCGTTTCCGATGCCGACTACGGCTCGACAACGGCTTCATTGATATAACCAGCTCACACAGAAGCTAAAATCCACTGGCCGGTTAGTGTAGTTGGTTCATCACGTATCGTTAACACCGATAAGGTCGCCGGATCGAGCCCGGCACTGGTCATAATATGACCTGGACACTGTTCCAGATTATTTTTTATTTTCTTTTCTTTTTTACCTTTCGGCAATCGCTACCATACCAGTTCCAGACTCTGCGATGTCCGCATCGCCTAGGCGTCTCAAACTATTGAGCGTTGAACATTGGCCAAAGGTAGCCAACGTTACATCTCTTGAAGACTCCTCAAAACCCATAGGTATGCGCTGCGAAGGTTATGCTTCCCCGGCAACAAACCCATCTAGGAATAGCATTAGGTCGTCTATGGCCATATACAAGGGAAACAAAGCAATTTGCGAGACTAGTTATGTCGTTGACCGCTACCGTATATCAAATGTTACCGAAAGGCCCTAACCCCATCCAAGACCCTAATCCATCCGCCCCAAGTATCTGTGCAAGGCTATAATCGTCGAAACCAGCGCCAAAGCCTGGAATTTTCGGTATTCCACCCATACCATTGCCAAAGTTGATTAGATGTTCTGTGCCCTGCTGCTCAGTCCCCAAGTGCAAGCTATGGTCTAACTCGAGGAGCCGGTGTTCCGTTGCGAGTGTCTGTGACACCGTCTGTGTCTCCGTCCCAGTTCCTGGGTCCACTAAGTGGCCCTCTATGATTTCCTTGAGTCTCCGCACTTCTTTCTCTTTAGCTCTTTGCTGTAAGTAAACCAGTCGGCCAGCCGCACAGTAAGCGTCATGAAGACTCTCGGTGTCGTAGAGCTCAACGACGAGGCGGAGCGTCTGCATTGCATCAGCTAAAATAGTAGTGGAGTCGGGCGTATCAATAACCAGCATCGTATAGACAATTTGAAACGGGACATTGGCGACATGGCTCCAGGGGCTAAGAGAGTTGAGAAGGTCGCGGGCGGAAGCTAGGGCTTTTGTGCAGAGGGTGAGAATGCGGGGTGCTATATCGTTGTCTGAATTGGTAGCTTTGCTGCCGCACAGGACACGCAAGCGTCGGAAGATGCATAGGGCCAGGTTACACTGCGAGAGGATATAAGGCGCTTGGGTGCGTTCGCTGTCGAGGACTTTGGTTAACAGCGTCGCTAGCTGCTCGGGGTCTGCTGGTTTATGCGGCGCCAGGATCTCAGAGAGAGGGAGGAGATCCAGCATCTCCGCTGTATAATCGCCTGGATCTGTCGGACTGGGCGAGGTATACGGTGCCCCGTACAGCTGGACGCGCGACCGGCCAAGGTCATACGAGATCCACGTATTGACGTACTGAACATACGCGACAAGTCGGCGACGGATATCAGGGTCAATGTTTGGCGGCGGCCGGACGAGCGCTGGTGCGTCTCCCTTTGGATCGAGGTGGAATCCGCCTGCATCGATCATATGCAAAAGGTTACAGCTAACCATCCAAGCCGGATGCGGTGTCCCGGCGAGGCGGAGGTACATAAGCCTCAGCGTCCAGCCGAAGATGAGTGTTGGCGAGGGCACGCCGGCCATAGACATCGAGTTATGCTCCAGTGCCGTGCGCGCCGTTTCAACTAGGTGCAGCTCGGCTGCGACGGGTTTGCGCTCGGAGAAGAGGTAGCCTATCGCTGCGATGCCGCAGAGGACGGTATCGTATGGCTCTAGGGTTGGGGGGCGGTGCCAACGTGTTTGTATGGCGTTGTTGCAGGTCTCGCGGTCGAGGAAGCCGTAGACTGTGCTGACTTTGTCGAAGAAGATCTGCGATAGGCGCTGCATTTCGGCCTGGGAGATGGTTTCGGTGGGTGGTAGGGCGGGATATGTCCCTGGCAATGGGCGTGTCCCGATATTCCAGGCGAATATCTGGGGCTCCGGGGCGTTCGCTGGGTCCAGGGTTAGGCCGAGCCGTCGCACGAATGCTGCCCCTGAATTGGACTCCATGGGTGCGGTGTCCTGCGAGGCGGGGGTGCACACGGGCGCCGGCGGTTCAGACCTGGTGCGCTCTTCCGGTGATGATCTTGGCTTTGCGACCGGTGTAGGTAGGGCTGGAGACCTTGTAATTGGACCCTTATTCCGCTTTTTCCTCGTGTTCACATCGTAGAAGCAGTCGTACGCAAACTGGGTGCATGTTTCGCAGGGCTGCTGGCCATCACATCTCCGCTTGCGGATTCGGCATGGTTCACACGCAACTCGGGAGCGTCGCAGACGCTTTGCTGGGGGTGACATTTTTACTAGCAGATTTGTGACTCTTCTCGATGGAGTTGGAGGACATGGTGGAGCATGGAGTCACGTGCCCCAACGTTCATTTCTACGCTGAAAGCAGCAGCTTGAAAACACTATTTTTTGGGGATGTCGAAGAAAGCTATGCCGCTCAGAGAGTACATACAAACGTATACTAAGGCCATAACTCCTTTTAAGCACGAATAAAGGGTCGACGTCTTCTAACATGTAGTAGCCTCCCCTCCCCTGCGGGTATATATCTAGACCCCTGCTTTAGCCCTAATTCGAACCTGTACGGATTTTCTTGACCTGAAAATGCCGGTAACTAGAATATCCTTTCTGCCAGCCGACTCAGATAAAAGTGTCTCAGCTCATTTGCCCACTTACCTAATTTCAGAGACACAGAACACCTCCGGTAGTGAGTCAGGATTTGTCGTACTGGAATTAGCGGATATGGCGGATATATCGGCACACACCAAGGGCAGATGAGTCAAACCCTCAGTGTTTCTTGAGTTTCTTAGCAGGATCAACAAGCTAGAGATTAGTAGGGCACTTATAGCCGCTCTGGATCTATGCAAGCCCGCTATATCCGACCAGTCACACTATAAATCAGAGATCCCCCCCGATACTTCTACCTAAAATACCAAACGCAGTCATGATGACTACAACGGCCGAGAAAAGCATGCAATATGCACCAGACATACCCTTTAGCCCCGACTCTGACTCCAATCCCGATTCCAGCGCCGAATCCAGCCCTGACCACCCACCCGACGGGGGCCTCGACGCCTGGACCCAAGTCCTCTGGTGCCACCTAACCGTCTGCAACACCTGGGGATACCTCAACGCCTTCGGCGTCTTCCAAACCTACTACGCCCGCACGCTCCCAGTCCCCGCATCCACAATCTCCTGGATCGGCAGCGTGCAGGCCTTCCTCCTCTTCTTCATGGCCGTGCTCTCCGGTCGCGCCTCGGACGCCGGCTACTTCAAGACCGTCTGGGCGACTGGCGCATTTCTCACCCTGCTCGGCCTATTCATGGCATCCCTGGCTACAAGCTACTGGCAGCTTCTCCTTTCCCAGGGCGTCGCGCTGGGTCTCGGCGGCGGGCTGATGTTCTGTCCTGTTCTCGCGCTAATCCCGCAGTATTTTTCGAGGAACCGCGCGCTGGCGATTGGTGTTAATGCTTCGGGCTCGTGTACAGGTGGTCTTGTCCTCACCGTGATCGCGCAGCGACTTCTGCCGCGCATAGGACTTGCGTGGACGTTGCGCGTGCTGGGACTCTTCAGCTTCTGCACGCTCTTGCCGCCGCTCCTCTTCCTGAAGCCGCGCATCCCGCCGCAGAAGAATCATGGTCCCCGCAGGCCGCTGGTCGACTGGAGCGCCTTCCGGGATAATACATACGTCCTCTTCGCCGTCGGCATGTTCTTCACATTCTGGGGTCTGTACATTGCGTTCTTCTATGTCAGCAGTTTTGGCACCGATATCATCGGCGTCGATCAGACTACGTCAGTGAATATGCTCCTCATCATGAACGGTGTGGGCTATCCCGCGCGTATACTGCCGAATCTCGCGGCGGATCGATTCAAGTACGCTGGGCCGATTAACCTTATCGTCCCGTCGATCTTCCTAGCGGGCGTCCTGTTGTTTACCTGGATTGCGGTACATAACCACGGCGGTCTCTATGCGTTCTCAGTCGTGTATGGTCTCGTCTCAGCGGCCGTGCAGTCTTTGTATCCTGCTGCTGCGAATTCATTGACTGTTGACCTACGGGTCGTTGGTGTGCGGACGGGCATGATATTGACAATTGTGAGCTTTGCGGCGCTGACGGGGGAGCCGATTGCGGGGGCGTTGATGGCGAGGGATAATGGGGGATATTTGTACGCGCAGGTGTTTGCGGCGGGGAGTACGCTTGTTGGGGGTGTTTTTGTGGCGGCGGCGAGGGTTAAGAGGGTGGGCTTTCGGCTTAGAGAGAGGATGTAGATAGGTAGGCAGAGACGAGGTATGGAAAACGACCAAGTATTTCTGGGATATTAAAGCAGCGGCTTAGATATTTATGTTGTTTTGTTGTATTCCCTTGTTCCGGAGTGGAATATTATATCCATGAGTGTATTTAGCACGCTAGAAAGTCCCAAGAAGTAAAAGTCATTACCTTGCTAGTGTAGCATAGAAAGTCTTACAATAAGGCTAAAGTCCACTGCTCAGGGCTGAAGTGTAGTACGTCTTTTTGTCCTCAACTCGATTTGATTACGATCCGTGAGGAATCAAACAGCCCCTTGCGCATTTGTTGCTGTATAGATCGCATATGAGATAAGCTTGGCCCACCTATGGCCGGTTGGCCTAATGGTAAGGCGTGGCTCTCGTGAGTAACCCTAACTAGACCCACACACCTACCAAATTCTAACAGCAACCCCAGCTATGAGATTAAATCACTAGACAAGTCTAGTCAAGCCAAGATTGCGGGTTCGAGTCCCGTATCGGTCGATATTTTTTTTTTTTTTTTCCCCTCTTTCATTCTTCTTCCGTCTTTCTTTGGAGACGGGTAAAAGGTATATCATCTCTTCCTTCTGCTTCTTGTTGGTGACAATGTAGGCTAGTTGTATGCATCCAGTAGTTTAACATGGTATGAACATTGAGAACAACCCTACCCTACCTCGTATCATCCACACCGGATAATCCGACCTGATCATGCCCGGACTAGGTTTCATTACCATCACTGCAAAGGCGAAGGCACAGCTTCCCCAGCTACTCCCTCAAGCTCCGGAAAAAGCAAGCCCAGCACCGCCGCATAACTCCTCGATACCCCCCAGTGCCCAACCCGCTGCAGCACATCCACCAGACCCCGGAACGTGACCGCTGCGCTCTCCCGCGACGGCGCCGCCCAGCGCTGCTGGGGCGGGCAAGACGGATTTTGATGACCCTGGCCGTGCGAGACTGAACCCCGGGAACCAACCATATGGATATGGATGTCGAGGCTGGGGCCGAGGCCACCGTCACGGGCGAGAACATCTAGCTCTGGGAAACCCGGGAGCTGAGCTTCGCGATGCGCATTGATATCACTATTGGCACCCTGACGCGGCCGCAGATGACACCCGTTTCCGTTTCCGTTTCCGTTTCCGTTTCCGTGGCTGCTGCTGCCGCCGTCCCGCGCATAACAGAAGCAGACAAGAGCAGCGCGAAACAGGACGCGGGGGACGTGAATGGGCGGCTCGACGCGGAGGGGGGTAGCTTCAAGGGCGCGCAGGATGCAAGATGCGTGGAGGACGGCTCGGGCGCCGTGTGAGGTTGTGTTCGCAAATACAGATGCAGGTGTAGATGCAGCGCCTGCCCACTCGCGGACGTACTCCCTATGTCCGTCTTGGAGGGCGTGGTGGGGGCCCTCACGGCCGATGGCGAGCTCGAGGCGGTTGAAGTTCGTGAAGAGCGAGATGAAAAGCGAGTGCCAGAGGATGCGGAGGAAGTAGGGGTCTTGATGGGTGGGGTTCTGGAGGCTTCGTCTTTGGTTGAGGGTGGGGGTGAGGGTCGACTGGTGGAAGTGGATTAGGGAGACTGTGTGGTCTTCCTGCTGCTGGGGGGTTAAGACGTGGGCGGCTGGGCGTGGACTCTGTGTCTGGCTCTGCGTGTCGCGTATGATGCGGGCTGCGAGGCCCTGAAGTTCAAGGTAGGTGTGGAATGGGTCTTTCTTTAGAGGAATCGCTGGAGTGGGACGGGGGGCTGAGTGCGTGGTTGCGCGGGCAGGAGAGGAGGATGAGGATGGGGTTCTGCTGACGCTGGAGCTGAAGCTGGCAGCCCATACCTGTGCCGTGGGAGCGCTCCAGAGGATATCGGTAGAGACTGGGGCGGGGAAATTCCGCAGGAAGGTATCTGTCTGTGAAATCTCCGCAAGCTCGACGTCGTGGAGGTGCAGACCGGCCGCAATCCTGTTCTCATGCATGATGCGTGGCATGTTAGCCCGAGACCATTCCTGGAGAGGAAGGAAGAGGGATGGTCTGAAGTGGTTGGATTGGCATACCGTGTTCGTTCTTCAGCGTGGATCCACGTCTTCCAAGCCTTTTCAGGGTCGCTTGCAATGAGCTCGGGGGTGACAGCATCAGAAGCACAGCGAGCCTGGAACAAATTGAAGCGTCTTGCCCACTGAGACAAGACGGAGTCAGCCCAACACCCGCAGATCCGTATCTCCATAGACGTCACTTGAGCGTACCGCAATCATCGTGCCGTGGAAGGTCTGTGCAATCAAAAGGTCGTTCACATCCTTCCAGCAAAGTGTTAATCTCTCATCCTGCAACAGGGTAGAGGGGAGGTCACGGATCGCCGTACCTTTGATAATATGCCATATGTTTGACCGAGCAGAGCTGCTTGGACCATCGAAACCGTGTCAGCGCTCCCGGCCGCCACATATCGCTCCCACTGCAATGTGTCAATGATATCCTCGCAAGCCCTGGTACCCAGCAACATACTGTCGAGAGAACAGCCTTGTTCAATGTCTTGAAAATCTTCTTCCCTTGTGATACCGCGTGGGTCGAGCCCAGGAAAAGACTGCCCAAGGAGGAGATTGATAGCAGCAGGAGAGAGCGATTGGCGGACGGACGGAAACTAGGAGCGTGAAGGACAGGGAAGACGGGATGGAACCGAGTAAAATACATCTGTATGCAGAGGTTCTAACGCACATGTGAGCCTCATATAAGATACCGCAATTGCAATGAAAGAGAAAGACAGCACACGTACTAGAAAGTCCGTCGACGGCAGCGGCGACGAGGGGAGTCGATTCTGGAGCACGGCGGCCAGGTGCTCCCGGTACGGTTCGTCGACATGAAGCGGTACATGAGCATCACTGGGAGAAATGGGGTCAAAGTCGAATTCCCCAACAAGGGTAAACCAATTCCGCTGAACAAGCTCTTCAACGGATTGTTGCCGTGGCTGTTGCTCGGACTGTGGCAGAGGAGAGCCCTGGCCCTGCGACAGCGAGGCGCCCAGGTGCTCTGCCCACCCAGCCAGCTCCTCGGATGAGGACGTCTGGGGATAGCAGTACGCAGCCGACATGATGGCGGTGTTGAAGGCATCCAGGTTGAAGTTTGCATCCGCGAACCAGGAGGAGCTTGGCAGCTGGTTGTCGGGGCCGTAACTGGGGCCTGGGGCTATACCAAGGCCAATGCCCGCAGAAGTGGCGGGACCATCCAAATAGCCCTGGGCCGGCGCGGAGGCCGCTGCCGTCGCGGCCCAGCTGTCCAATGCGGGGGCACCAAAGTCGACGTGGACATCGCCGACAGCCAAACTACCCGTCCCCTGCACAGGCAGCGGAGGGAAATACGGTGCGGCCGTCGGCTCTTGAGCAAGGGGTTGGGGGTTGCAAGGCACCACAGGGCCGGGAGGATTGTGCTCATGCCCGCTATCAGTGCGATTCCTGATGGAGCCGGAGCGATCCAGCGGGACCATGCTGTCTGGCGCAGGCGGGATGACGGGATTCGGGGAATGGCGCCGTGAGTGGCGGAGGAGGGAGTCGCTAGGTCATTCTTAGCCTAAGCCTGACAGCGGGAATCGACTGAGGCAGTGTGAGGATGGGGGTGTGGTGAGATGGGGATGGGGAATGGGATGGCGGGGACAGGATGAGACGGGACGGGGGACCAACTGCCGACTAAAGACCTTGTGGCACACTGTGCAGTGGAATGGCTTCTCCCGGGTATGGGTTCGGACGTGTCTTGCAAGGTGCTCGTCCTTGGTGAACGACCGAGAGCACCAGGAGCAGACGCGCTGCCTTCTGAAGCCGGTCATCTCGACCATACGATACACTACGAGTCTGGTAGGAAGATGAAAGTGAAGGAGGATGATGCAAGGGTGCCGCCACCGGAGCTTCGGACCTCATCTATTCCACTAGAACTAACCGGATGGGGCAGCTGGACTGAGTCAGCATCTATTTCTACTTGTGCCCTAGTGCCCTGTTCATCAAGCAGCATGTTACCCTCTTATGGTACCATGGTTGGTATGATTGGTATAAAGGCGATACCTATCTAAATAACTACCACACCATATCCTCCAAACCATTCAGCACCCCTCATACCGGACCGTGTTAACCAGCGTCCCGATCTGCCCAATCCTCACCGAAATCTCATCGCCGTGACGAAGCACCACCCGCGGGTTTCGAAAATACCCAATGCCTGCCGGCGTGCCCGTCAAGATCAGAGTCCCTGCCTCCAGCGTCGTCCCCTGAGACAGATACGCGATCTGCTTCCGGATACTGAAGATCATGTCGCGCGTGTGGCCATCCTGCACGACGTCCCCGTTGTGGATTGCCTGCACGGACAGCGTCTGCGGGTCTGAGATAACGGACGGCGCGACCAGAACAGGACCTAGAAGTGGTTGCAGCGAGTGTGTTAGCGGACGGTGCAGCTCCAGCTCCATCCCCAGCCCTTTCGTCCTGTGTTTAGTGTAGTATAGTATGGGAGGCGGCGCTTACCAATCGGACAGCTCCCGTCCAGACCCTTGGAGAACGACCACTGCGCTGTGAGCATCTGCAGCTTGCGCGCCGAGACATCATTGGCCGCGGTGTATCCGAGCACGTAGTTGAGGGCGTTGTCCTCGGGGATATCGCGGCCGGTCTTGCCGATCACGAGGCAGAGCTCGGCCTCGTAGTCGCTGGTGCCGTCCTGGGCGCAGGCTGGGATGTTGATGGTCGCTGGGTAAGGGTCGCTTAGGGCGGTGCGCGGTTTTGTGAAGAGGATGGGCGCCTCAGGGAGGGGGAGGCTGGCTTCCTATGAAGCGGATGTGGTATTAGGGCCTGCAGGCGGGAACAAGGGGAAATGGGCACGAGGGAGGGTCGGGAGTCCGTACCTTTGCGTGATCGACATAGTTGAGACCGAGGCAGCGGATGAAGTTGCACTCTTCACGCGAGACTGGGGAGAGCAGCTGTTGATCCAGCAGGACAAGGCCTGTGTCAGCCGAGATCCATTGAGATGTACCTTACCGCAGATGTTTGGGAGGTGTGTTGGAAAGGGGCTACCTGTTTCACATGCATGACTGCCTTGGTCACTTCGCCGTCAAAGACAGTGCCGTTGATGAGGTATGCGGCGATGGGCATGCCATTAAGGCTGTCCTGGCCAACATCCCTCGTGGTATCGACGAGCTGACCGAGATGGACTTTGTTGTCTTCTTCCGCCACAAAGCGGATCAGGTGTGTCCACGAAGGCATGGCAGCAACCCTGGACTGAAACGCGGTCGTAGGAGGTCTGGAGATGTGCGATATGAAGTGTACCATATATGAAAGGTAGGTTTGGAGCAGAGAGGCCTTTAGTATGGATGCTAGAACTATGGTATCATACACGGCCGTGGGCCTTCCCTCCACCCGCACCACTACTACCATACCGATCCACCTTTCCTGTTTCTCGGATATAGCTGGGGCTTTCTCTGATGGCCCTGCCGCCGTTTCTTCCGTTGCTCCCTTTGGGTAGGTTGATTTCGCTGATCTTGTTCGTCCCGCCGGTCCCGCCGGTCCCGCTCGGCGGCCCTGTTAGTTGGAGATGATGCTTCCGTCTCATCCGGCCTGACAATCGCCGACAGGATTGAGAGCAACGTCCGTGTCTGGAGCTCAACGTGGTCCGGGTATGGATAGCCTGGGCCGGCTGGCGAGGCTTGTACATGATACTGCGCCCACCCCCTGAGTGCGAGCAAATGGCCCACTTTGCTTGGGAATTAAACGGAATGACCCAAGACGAGAAAGACCAGATGATCCGATAAAGATAAAGACCGTACATAGCTCTTCACTCATACAATCCAATGGCTTGACTAAACAGTTACACTAACTAGGTAGGTTGGACTAGTACGCTACTAATGGTATGGCCACCCATCACTGCAGAAACCAAGCAGGCACATCAGGCCCCCAAACAGCCAAGGACTCGTCACCTGCGAGGCAATAAGAGATGGGCGTCTGATCATTGACCGTGTCCCCGTCCGCATAGTGCTCGATCATATTCCCCGCCGTGTCCCACCAGTAGTCGAAGATCTGCGAGCCCAGGATGTGCCGCCCCACGCCCCAGACCGCGCTGTACCCCTTCCCTGCAAGCCACTGGTGGCCCAGCTCCTGCGTGTCGAAGTCGTGCACCTCGAAGGAACAGTGATGCACGTGCGTGGTGGGATTCGCGCTGAGGAAGAACGTGTGGTGGTCGACTGGGGTCTCGCCGCAATCGATGTGCGCGAAAACGCCGACATTCCGAGTTCGAGTCCTCGAGCTGGAGCTGGAGCCAGAGGGCTTGGGCTGCGTTCCGGACGTCGCGGTAGCATCTGCATCCTCGACGTAGAGGAAGTCCGTTGGCACAAGGTTGAATGTCCGCGTGTAGAAGTCCACCATCTCGGGAAAGTCGGCTGTGCAGAGCCCGTAGTGGCCGAGCTGGAATTGCACGGGGGTCAGTACGGGTGGCTTGCACTCTCTTGCTTGCGTGCTTCCTCGGCAATATCGGATGGGATGGGATGGGCTGGGGAGGAGGAGCCTTACCTTGTGCACCGCTGCAGGGCCGGGAGTGAAGCGCTGGAACTTGCGCTGGCGCGGCTTCTTGACTTCGTAGTTGTGGACGACCTCTTCGGGATATGGGCCTGGGACGGCCGGCGCTGCGCCGTACATAAGGTTCACTGGGAGCCCCGATGGGTCAGTAAGGGTCAGGAGGTATCCTTTCCCCGGGGAATCTTCAAGTTCCTGGATTTCGCCTGCCGTCGGCAACTGTGCGGCCCTGGCATAACCAATGATTAGTATGAACTTACCAAGAGCAAAGCCCGTCTCCGCCCCGTTTCGAATGGTGTGTGGTAAGGCGGGGTACTCACCTCTCCAGATCCTGGTAGGACTCGACCTCGAACGTCCCTCCCAAGAAGGCCTTGGGCCCCCGCTGCGCATAGTAAACGTAGGCATCAGGCCCGTAGCCGCGGAACCAGACCTTGGTCTCTGTGCGCGCGGCGACCGTCATGCCGAAGTCTGCATTGTGGTGTGGTGAGCGGGCGGACGCAAACCAGTAGGTATGGTATGGGAATGGCATGGCAGACTTTACCTTGTAGGAAGGTGGTAATTTCATCGAGATTCGGGTGCTGGTAGCGCATGTGCGCGAGCTTCACCAAACGTATCTGCTGCTGGGGGTCGATCCCATGGCGCTGTCTCCAGGCGTCGATGGTCTCCTGGACTGGATCCAGGGCTGCAGCGTCTGCAGTAGTTGGTACGTATTTTGCGGGTGGAGGTGCGTTGGATGCCTGTAGAGTGCGTTGAGCTCGGAACCTTCAGACACTACCATACCCTGTGGCATGCGAGTGCCCTAGCTGGAGCAACTAACTAGGTAACTTACCATGTTGGCTACGATAGAGGGTCTTTGCAGGCCTGCAGCTTCGTTGGATGCGCCGTCAATGTCATACTATGGTAGTAAGACTGCCCAGCCAGCCGTATTTATAAAGAGATATCTCTTGCTCCATGACATACATACATATCATAGTACCCCACGCGGATCATGCACGTCCCGCCAGTAATCCCGCAGTCCCCAACTGATCGACGCTTCCGCGGGACAGCCCCCTCCGGGGGACTCTCTCCCCAGGCCCGTATTGCCGAACTCCCGTTACACTACCTAGGTATGGTGCGTCATTCCTTCGCTAGGTCCTGGTCTTCTGCGGGGAAATCTAACTTGTTTTGATTTTGTGTGAGGGGTCATGGATGGTACTAATACTGCAGTGCGAGATGACTCTCCTACCTATGGTAGGTATTACGTTCGACTCCCGTATCTATCGAACTTGTTCAGTTCTGTTGCCCTTATATCCTGTTACCCGCTCCCCTCCACCAAGATGAACGACGCCGATGAGTATGAAACAACCAGCGTGCTCATTTGCGGCTGCGGTCCAACCGGCGCCCTGCTGTCAGCGTACCTTGGCCGGATGAAAGTACCGCACATCGTCCTGGAAAGAGAGCCCGCGATCAGCACCGACCCGCGAGGAATTGCCTTGGACGAGGACGGAATCCGCCTGTTGCAAGGCATTGGCCTGTATGACAAGGTGTACACCGAGATTGGAACCTGTGCGTGGCATGCAATACCCGTACCTATAACTTGGGAAGTCTTCGGTTGTCACTCCTGCAGGTGGCTAAATTTTGCGTACCATACATACTACAGGCATGCAGCAATTTCAGTTTATCGGCGGAACCACGACAGTGCTGGACCAGAAACCGGCCTGGTCAATAGACTACTCGACGGTCCGTGCCCTATCCTAGCCTACACTACTCCATCCCGCGGTATGCAGAGGTTGTTTGCTGACTTGGCCACAACAATCCTCAGACGGAGGGTGCCACTGGGCATGTAGGGTTTATATGCCACAAGCAACCAATACTAGAAAGACACCTGAGAGAAGCAATGCAAGCAGGCGGATACGGCGAGCTCCGGACCGAGTGCGTGGTGACGCATCTCGCAGAAGACGAGAACTGGACGTACTGCCACTACCGCGATGCGCAAGGAGCTGGAGCCACACGCCGAGTCCGGGCCCGATTCTTCGTGGGCGCCGACGGCAAGACCGGGTTCACGCGCAAGAACTACCTGGAGCCTCTCGGGGTCAAGATGGAGTTTGCAACTGAGTACGCTCTCACCCTCCTACCCTACCTTACTAGTGCCCAGGGCGAGTGAATTGCATTCATCTAAGCCTACCATACTGACCACATGCCGTTTCCCCCGCGACAGTGCCTTCTACGACGAAACCTGGGTTGCGCTCAACTGGCAGATTACGCCCCCCACGCCAACAACCCATCCGCACTTCCCGCTCTGGGCGCAAGGGTACACGCCCGAAGCGGTCTACGACCTCTTCTTCCCCGTTCACTTCCGCTTCCTCTGTAACCCGGAGCGCCCCGCTGTCTGTGGGCGGTTCGGACGGCCGTCAGACCGACTGTGGCGGTTTGAATTTGTAGTCCGCAAGGATGAAGACGGCGAGACGATGGCGCGGAAGGAAATGATTAAGCGGGTGGTCTTCCCTTATATCACGCATCCGGGCAACTTATACGGGTTATACTCCCCCCCCCCACCTCCCCTGACTTCAAGTTGGGGCCCGGGAAGGTATATAGGTATCACTTCCTCGGATATACACACTAACACCCGTGCAGAGTGCCCGAAGATGTGCAGTTTCCCTCGAACTGCATCCGCGTCCTGCGATCCCGTCCGTATCGGTTCTCTGCCCGCAGCTGCAACCGCTGGGCGCGCGGCCGCGTCGTGCTGGTCGGCGATGCGGCGCACGTTTTCCCCCCGTGTACGTGTCCAGTGTTCCATTCATACCTGGTCACGCAAACTGGTCGCGTATGGCTAACTCTCTTCGCTTGCCTCACACAGTCGGCGGACAGGGAATAGCATCAGGCTTCCGCGACGCGGTCTCCTTGGGCTGGCGCCTTGCGCTCCTCACCCGACCGCGAGAACAGCCGGATGGGCCTGGCCCTGACCCTGGCTTGCACAGGCCCAGGCACGAGGACGTCCTGCGCGCCTGGTATCTCGAGCGCAAGCAGCAGCTCGAGCAGTCGCTTGCCTCCACCATCGCGAACGGCCGGTGCGTCAACGGGACAGGGACAGGGACAATCAGTGGGAGCGAGGTGCGCGTTGTGAGTGGCTGGGACCGAGCGCACCTGGTGCGCTATGCACACTCGCCGGGGATGCCCTTCCTCCCGGAGTACCTGGGCGGGCTAAGCCTGCCCCAGGGCTACTGCAAGCGCGTTGAGGTCGCGAACGCTGCAGACAGCAGAGGCCGGGAAGAGGGAGCAGAGGACGTGGACGTTGACGTTGATGCTGATGCTGATGCTGATGTCCGGGTCCAGGGGCCCAGAATCTACTTTACCGATGACATTATCTTTGCCAAAGCGGACGCTGGAACGCGGACTGGGACTGGCATGCCGCGCTTGTTCCGGCTTCTCGTGTACCTCGCAAGCGCGAGAGACTTGGCTGCGGCACTCCGCGATATTGCCGACATTGAGGGCATGTCGCGGGGGCGGATCACGGCGGACGAAGTGACGATTCTCATCGAGCGAGCGGAGAGTCCGGGTCCGAGTATCAGTATTGACATGGAGACTGGCACGCTTGCTCCATGTGGTCCCGGTGCCGGTGCCGGTCCCTGTCTGGGTTCCAGTCTCAGCACTACCAGTATCTCCACTGCTCCAGCTGCCATCTCCATCTACCAAGTCGCAACGGGCGCCGAGTTTGCCGCGTCGCCGCTCTGCTTGGGCCGGCCGGAACCAAAGCGCTACGATCCTTACCACATTGGTCGAGCCCTCGGCGGCAACAGGTATGTGCTTGTTCGGCCTGACCGGGTTGTGTTCGCGGCGGTGGATAGCAGGGACGACTTGAGGCGGGCTGCGGAGGCTGCTGCAGGATATCTACCGGGTGACGGTGATACCTAGAGCCATATACCATATATCCTGATTGTACTACCATATGGTACTTGTAGCACTACTACGTTGCGAATAGCAAGCGCTGTCTCTTTTGCTCTAGTCGTACCGTACCTAGGTAGTTCCATAGAATGGTACCATAACACTGTACGTCCCGCCATCGTGTCCCGCCGTCGTGTCCCGCCACTCGATGCTAGAGATGGGGAGGTCCCGCTTCCAACCAAAGTTCCCTGTCGAATCTCGGAAGACACTGCGCTGGAATGCCCGACAGGCCGGTGGGACTATTCGGTCGAGCAAGATGTCCGAGTCTCCGAACGTCGTCATGACATGATTTGCTCAGGCGGGCGCATGTGCTCTTATGCAGCCCTACCATACTAGTCAACATCCATGGTGGGATGCGCTATTGGTACGGTGATATGGTTCTATAGTACATAAACTCGAGGCCCTTGCAAAGACTACCAGTATGTGCCTAGGTATACCATGACTTGTGCTGTTTCTGACAGCGGACGAGCTCCTATCCATGGTACACATCAAGCTCACCGACGATCCACCGTCCCGGCCCAGGAAATTATCGACATCCCATCTGCCCCGCCGTGTGCCGGCCTTCCCGTTGACTGCCTTCGGAAGCGCATGGTATAAAGCGAGCGAACAGCCCCTGTCAATTGGTGCTGCATCAATAACACAACCATCCCCGTCATGCGCGCTGGCATCCTCCCTCAACTCGTCGTGGCGTTGGCTGCAAGGCAGGCATATGCGGCTCCCTCAGGCACTGATAGGCCTGCACCTGCATCTGCATCTGAATCCCAGACGGCCCCCCTCGACACGGATATCTTCACCATTGGCCGCGTGAGTGTGGGCTTTACCGCCGCCTCATCAATGCACTTGGACGAAGCCAACTACACGCCGTTCAACCAGACAGCGACGGTCCTGAAGAAAGGCTCCAAGCCGGTCTCAGACCTGTATCCTGCGCTGCCCTGCGACATCCTGTTCGAGTCGGATGTCCCCGTCACGCTGCGCGACGGCACGGTCATCTACACGGACATCTACCGCCCCGTGAATGCGACCAAGAAGATCCCGGCCATCGTCGCCTACTCGCCCTACGGGAAGCGCGGGGGGTACTTCAACTACGACAACTTCCAGCCGCCCGACGCCATTGAGCGCATGGCGGTGCCCTACGAGTGGGTGTCCGGGCTGGAGAAGTTCGAGGGCCCCAACCCGGCCTACTGGGTGAACCAGGGCTACGCCGTCGTGCACCCGGACCCGCGCGGCGTCTTCCACAGCGGCGGCGACATCCTCATGTTCGGCCAGCAGGACGCGCGCGACGGCTACGACCTGATCGAGTGGCTGGCCGAGCGCGACTGGTCCAACGGCAAGGTGGGCATGACCGGCAACTCGTGGCTCACCGTCGCCCAGTGGTGGATTGCCTCGGAGCGGCCGCCGCACCTGGCGGCCATTGCCCCCTGGGAGGGCTGGACGGACTTTTACGAGGACCTGGTCTTCCGCGGCGGCATCCCCAACCTCCCCTTTGTGGACCTGCTGGTCACCCACCTGTACGGCAACGGCAGCAACCTGATCGAGAACATCGCCGAGATGGCCGCGCGCGAGGGCGTCGTCAACGACTACTGGCTCGACAAGGCCGCCCGCATCGAGGAGATCGACGCGACCCTCCTCGTCTACGCCGTCGGCTCCTGGACCAACACCCTGCACACCCTGGGCACCTTCCAGGGCTGGGAGCGCCTGCGCACCCCGAACAAGTGGCTGCGCACCCACACCACGCACGAGTGGCACGACTACTACACCCCGGCCCACGTCGCCGACCTGCACCGCTTCTTCGAGCACTACCTCAACGACGTCCCCAACGACTGGGAGGCCACCCCGCGCGTGCGCCTCTCCCTCCTGAACCCCGGCCACGACGACATCCTCGACCAGCCCGAGGCCGAGTTCCCCCTCGCCCGCGCCCAGTCCACCCGCTACTACCTCGACGCCGACACCCTCTCCATGGCCGCCACGCCCCCGTCCACCCCGGCCACCGCAACCTACAACTCCACCATCCAGGCCACCGCCAACGGCACCGTCTCCTTCACGATGCCCTTCCCCAACGCCACCGACCTCGTCGGCTACGCGACCGCCCGCCTCTGGGTCCAAGCCGCCGACTTCAACGACATGGATCTCTTCTGCTACCTGCAAAAGTCGAAGCCCGCCAACACCACCACAGAAACAGAAGTGATCCCGATCGAGGTCCTCGGCACAGACACCTACGTCGGCGCGCACGGGCGCGTGCGCGTCTCGCTGCGCGACGCCCGCAAGCCCCGCACAAACGGCATCTACCCGTACGCGCACGACACACCGCAATTCCTGAACGGCGACGAGATCGTCCCCGTCGACATCCCCTTCTGGCCCACCGCCATCCACTACGAGCCCGGCGAGCAGCTGACCCTGCTCGTGCAGGGGTGGAACACCCAGAAGCAGCCCGAGTTCCAGGGCCTCGGGCAGCCGGACATCATTAATCAGGGACGCCATGTCATCCACACGGGCGGGCGCTATGCCAGCTACGTGGAGATCCCGCAGGTGGCGCCGAGGTAGATAGGGTACCTAGGCACGGTCCGTCCCAGTTTGCCACAGCATACCGGCTTGTGCCTTCGAGACCGGACCGGAGAGGACCGGGCAGGCTGGGCTGGGAGGTGGGAAGTTGGATATGGATGGTTGGGTTGAGTTTCAAAGGACTATGGTACCATGGTAGAGGGGGATTTTGGGTTGGCGTTCGTGGTTGTTATTGGAAGGATCGTACCATTCGTCCCTTTGGTCGGTACCAGGGCCATGGTCAGGGTCATGGTCACGGCTGAGGATTGGATTGGATTGGATTGGTGAGCGTGATAAGGTGGTACCATACCAACCATACATGGCATGGTCAGGGGACGGGGACGGGAGCGGATGCATACATGTACCTAGGAACCATCACACACATTTGGAGCTTGAAATTATTGCAAAGGAAATCCACCCACCCCTCATCCCTCTAACGAACCATATCAAAATACATACTAGCATATCCATGCACACTTTCACCTCTTCAACCCGGACGCTCCAAGTCATCTTTCCCGCTCATAGTAATGGTGATTGCAATGCTAGTCGCTCAATTTGGAAGAAGATAAGTCATGTACTACATTTGCATACCTATCAAACCCGTAAGCCCTTACGCCATCCATCATTACGGTACCTACCTACTAAAGTAAGGTATGTATGTGTGTAGCCTTTCCAACCGTCGCCACGATAGATGTGATAGGGATGGTATGGCACCGTACTGTATTCAATCAAACGGCCAACACCGCCCATACTCTGCCCTCTCTTCTTCATTCTCCTCCAGCTCGTCCAGTATCATATCCTTAACTTCTCGTAGCGCAGCCCTACACTCCTCATACCGCTCGTGCTCAATAAATCCCTTATCCGGCCACAAATCCCCTAGTTGCTCCTTGTCCTGCACAACAAGCTCAGTCCCCGCCACTGCGCCCTCACAATCAAGCTTAATCCGCTCGACATCGGACACGGAAAAGGCAAACGGGAACGGGGCGCCGTTGGCAGTAGGGAGACCCGCCCACGTATCCTTCAGATCAACGAGAAGCGAGCAGAAGTGCGCCTCGCCGTACTCGAACATCCGATACGCAAGGACAAGAAGACCGTACGCCGGTGTCTTTCAAAACTCGACGACGCGGTATAGCTCGGGGTTATTGGCGTGCCAGAGTTTCCGCTACGCGATGAAAACATTTTGCGTGCTGTACGCTTGCATAGCTGCTGTGCGCTCTGCGGGTGAAAGACCCGAGAGACTTGGCCGTGGTGCCAAATCGAGTCTCTCCGGTTCCAAGCCGTTTCAGTCTAGGAAGGAAGGGTCGGGATTGTGGTTGAAAAGGGGAGAGACGTGACAGGACAGCCAGTCGATGATGCCTGTGATTTTCGGGATTATGAGGGTCTACAAAGATGTTGTCGTCGTGGAGGTCGTTGTGCCAGAGGGTGGGTTTGGTGATGGCTGGATTGGTTGGGATGAGGGCGTCAACTATTTGTTGATATTTTGCTAACGCAATCAATTTCTTTTCCTCGTCTGGTTGGTTAAGCTTAGGGCCGCAGAATAGAGCCGTTGTCTTTGGCGGTTCCAAGGACTGAAATGGCTTTGTCTCTCGTGTCCCGATTGCTTGGAGTTACTGCGAGAGAGAAGACCCTGCAAATTTATCAGCGAGTGTACAAAAAGGGCACGAGTATCGACTTACATGGCCCTTTCTCGACGCCCAAACTTGATCGGCCAGCATCACACCAGGCTCGGCCGGTAGCCGGCCCAATGGCAAACTTTGGGTCTCTGACAGTCGTGCCATCCCTAACGAAGTGATTCCCTGCTGGTAGTTGCACATCATTCGTGTAATACAGGCTGCCGTATTATGAGAATGAAACGCCCAGCCATCGCTTCTGGAGAGTTGTCATGGCGACAAGCACGCGGAGTTTCTGTTGCAATGCTATCGTGCCCCAGACATCGGACAGCGAGACGCCTTGAATTTTCTCCATGATGATAAATTCAGCTCCAACACGATGCACTTTGGCATTCGAGTTCTACGTGTATACACGAGGCACTGGTGTGTCTAGAATATTTCTCGCCTTCAAGGTAGATCCATTAGCGCAGTGAGATTGGTGATGATGGAGGGCAGAAAGAAGTCACGAAGTCCATCGTAGCGACTTCGCTGGCAGTAGTAAAATAGGGGACGCCAGCGTTTGGGCTAGGAACCTTGGCTACGGCCTCCTGGCCATCGTCCATAGACATGAGGAATGCTTTGTTGAACATGCCGTCTGGATACTTCTTGATGGCGATGCATCGAGCGGCTCCGACAGAGTCTGCTGCGACTTTTGCGAGACGATTCATGTCGTACCTGATCTCTCGCTGTCGGAGATTCTGCGTCTCATTGACGACAAAGCGGCCGCGTGTGAATTTGAAGGAGTCATGGTTCGAATTCCAGTCTGATATAGATGAGTAACATAAACGCGACGCTCTAATAGGCGGGCCTACCTACTTGAGACGAGCTTGTGTCAAAACCCTTGGTATACCGAGGGTATGATAAGAATGGATCTCCAGAAATTGAATGGAGTGTTGTCCCAGGCTTGCTTTTATATTGTGCATGTAGCACCAAGGACGCGTGGCTGGGGAGCGACGCATTTCGCGCGAAGCATAACAACAAGACCAGGACGTCAAGAGGCACGCGATCACGACTCGAGTACCAAGGATGCAAGGGTCGAGGAGAGGGCCTTCGGAAAGACGAAAATGAATTGAGCACCGGTTCAATATTGAGAAAGAAAGTAGCAGGGCAAGGGTTCAGCAAAAGTCGAGGGGGTGTAAAAAAGCAAAAAAAATGACCAGTGCCGGGCTCGATCCGGCGACCTTATCGGTGTTAACGATACGTGATAAACCAACTACACTAACCGGCCAATTGTTACAGAGACCTTTGTTTTTGATTTATATAAGCCAATACATATATTTTCAAGCCAATCTCTCTTCCGTAGGTAAACCAGGACGCAGTATCCTTTGCAATTGGGGTCTTACATAACATGGAGACTTCATCTACAATCAAACATAGATCGGCTGGTCTCAGCCAATAGCGAAGAGCCCATTAAAATGGTCGCACACATGGGCTCCGGTGCGGCCTAGACTCGACTTGCGTCACTTGACAGCTGAGGTATCGGAAAAAACCGGTTGGATAGCCCTAGGTTAGCTGCCGACCAGCCCCCTTGTGAATGAGGTTCAAAAGCTTAACCTGTATCCCAGGACGAGCTCCAGCACTTGTGAGACTGGGAATGCTACGGCCGACATCGATATATCTCATCTCCTTTATCACAATGTTGTCCCTACAACCCCTCGGCCTCCGCATGGGCAACGTCTCGAGCACCGTCTTCGCCGCGCAAGGTGTCTTCCTCCTGGGAAACGCATTATACAGCATCCTGTACCCATCATCCGTAGCCAGTTTCGAGGGTTCATCGTTGAAGGGAACTCCAGAGGGCGCTGTGCAGTGTATTGGGCACGTACCCGTTTATTTCCCACCCGAACCAAACCTTTATTGATTATTTACATCTAGCCTGACATCGCTTGCCCTGGGCACATACTACCTCATCTCCAGCTACCAGCGCGACACGACGATTATGGCTTCCTCTGTGCCGTCGCGGCTCGTGGCTGCTTGGGTTATGTATCGAAATGGGGGTAATTGGACGCGCGTTGCGGGGTTCGAGGCTGTTATGGCTTTTGCTGCGAGTGCGGCGCTGCTTTGGGATCGATGTGTGTAAGACCTCGGGATGAATCTAGGAGGGCTTGGTGAGGTCTTTTGTACTGGGGTGTTTATTAGCCTTTTTATGAATACAGGCAATGAGTATTTTCCCTGTATAATAGTGGCTCGTCTGGTTTATGCACCGTGAACAAAGAGGACGAATGCCATTCCAACGGATGCAAGTCGAATAGCCATAATTTGACGTGCCAGATCATCTACAACCCGCTAGGTTGTCATGCTTCTTACAGTGAGGGTGCCATTGCAATCAATATAAAGAGCTGCGTAGGTGATAAATGTTGGTATATAAGAACAGGCTTCATATCCAATTAGTTTTTATGGCCCAGTGGTATAATATGCTAACAGATTATAAGCCTGGAATAGTCTCCAGTATCCCTAGGCCTGTTTGCATATAAACAGGTACATAATAGGTTAGAGCCTCTAATTAATACTCCCCTGTGTTTAAAACTATAAAGCCCCGTGTCTAGATCTAAAAGGACTAGTATAAACCTTTAAAAAAAAGGGTAATTTACCTTAACCCAAGGGTAAAACAGTACTATATAAGCTAACCTTTTAGGGGGTGTGTTGGTATATAAGGACAGGCTTTATAGCCAATTGGTTTTTATGGCCCAGCGGTATAATGTGCTGATATAAATGGTCCAAGGGAAGTGACAGGTGTCATGGGGATATATATTGTTAATAGAGCCTGGGCTCGAGGAATAGCATTATTTATAGTTTCCAAAGGTAGGTATATTACCACTGACACATATGGATTGGCTCATCTACCTACTATTTATCTCGCTCGTTCCTTGCAACTTTGGGCTGGCACTGCTCAGCTGGTAGAAGCCCTAACAACAGGAACAAGGCATTAATACCCCATATCATTTGGCTTGGTAGTATGTGTTCTAGTTCTTACGCTATTCTCGCTGCTATACCTGTGATGCTGCCGAGAGTTACATCTGTTTCATTGCTCTTCTTGGGTTTCTTCCATATCCCTCTGCCTTGTCCGGAATGTTTGCGAGATATATAGCACCCCTCAAACCAATAGAAGTTTCAGTACTTCTATTTGAACCCACCGATGCAGAACAATAAGTCAGAGCAGGTTATCTTCGGTCAAATAAATCAGACCAATTCCCATACTAAATACGACTCCAAGCATAAATGAATAAAGGTCGATCCCCGTCCCGCTCCCGTCCCAGCCGCACCGAACCCCCCATGCTACCGGACCAAATATCACTCCATACCATTCAGGTGCGAGTGTAAGCTCTCCGCCACCTGCGCAACCGCACACTAAACCTCCAACGGACTTGATTTTCAGCAAGGCACCAACGGTGAACCTGAACTCTGATTTATTAGGTTTCGAAGCCGGTCGTTCTCCTGCTGCTCGTGCATCCACCCACGTCATTATGACCCCGGACACCGCGCACCTTCCCTGCGAAACACCAGCAATTTGTGACATGCAACGTAGGACAATGATAAACTCTCCTCACCAAATAACAAAAATGCTAGATATCCTCCCCTGCTTCTCCAGCTCCTATCGTCAACACCTCATCCGTGACGAGGTCCGTTGAGCGGATCGACACTCCTCCATCAACACCGCCACTCCTCAACGCAATTCATTCTAAGGTATGGGATACGATAAACGGGCGCAAGCAACAACAACCCCAGATAAACATCGACAACAATCGCCAGCAGTGGCCCACCCGCCCTTCCCCCCCCTCGACGCCTCAATCGAAACCCACAAGCACTTCCTGCAAACATCCGGCTCAACCTCCCCCGTCTGGACACGCACGCACTCCCCGCAATCATTCCCGTCCTTTCCCTCGCTAGACAAGAACATCAACGATCCCGAAACAATCGCCATAATCGGCGCAGGCAAAGCGGCGATCCAAACGGCGTACGAGCTCATCACGCGCGGACACACCGTAACTCTCCTCGAAGCACGGCATATCCTCTCTGGAGAGTCCGGAAGAACAAGTGGACACTTGGCCAACGCGCTGGATGATGGGTATGTCCGCATCGCGTCGAAACACGGGAAAGAGGGGGCGAGACTCGCGGCGGAGAGTCATGCGAGGGCGATTGCGCGCGTTGAGAAGGTTGTTAAGGAGCTTGGGATTGATGGGAATGGAGCTAGGGGATGTGAGATGAGGGTTTTAAAGGTGTATAAAGTCAGCAAGATTCCGAAGGGGAAATGGGGGTATGAGGAGGAGATTAGGGAGATTAAGAGGGAGGTTGATGCCGCGAAAGAGGCTGGTGTTGATGCGGAGTTTGTGGAGGGACTATAAATTACGGGGCGGGATGGGAGTGTTGATCAGACAGGCGGCGCGGTCTTCCATTCGCAGGCGACGTTTCATCCGACGAAGTACCTGGCCGCTTTGCTATCTTGGCTTAAGGAACAGCCTCAATTCAAGTGTTATGTCAATACGTGGGTCACGGAGATCGACGAGAAGACCGGACATCTCCACGGCCATGGTCACGGCCACAGCGGCGTGAAACTCGCCACTGATCGCGGGTATACAGTCTTTGCAAGGACAGCCATTGAAGCAACAAACATCCCCCTGCAGAAACTCTCCATCGTGGCTGAGATGGACTACTACCGGACCTACTGCATCGCTATCCGAGTCCCAAAGGGCTCAGTCGAAGACTGCTTGATCTACGACACGGCCGAACCATACCGGTATGTCCGATTGACATCCTACGACGACGCAGACGACTACCTAATGGTCGGCGGAGCCGACCATAAAGTCGCTAAAGAAAATACAGGTGGTCGATTTGGAGAATTAGAAAGATGGGTCCGTGAACGCTTCACTTCTGCCGGGAAAGTCGACTACGCCTGGAGCGGACAGGTCATGGAGCCGGTGGACTCCATGGCCTTCATCGGCAAGAACCAAGGGAAGAGCCATACATATGTTATAACCAGCGACAGCGGGAACGGCCTCACGCACGGCGTTCTCGCAAGCAAACTCATCGCCGACGAGATCGAGGGGCGCGAGAATGCCTGGGCGAATCTATACAACCCGCGGCGCATGCATAGTATCCGGAAATCCATCACCGGAATGCTGAAGCACGATCTGAATGTAAACGCGCAGTATAAGCGCTGGGTGAAGAGCGATGTCTTCGATATCGAGGATATCAAGCCCGGGGCTGGGGTTGTACTGCATGAGGGCGTTGGGAAGGGAGAGCCGGTTGCTGTGTATAAGGATGAGCAGGGGGCTGTCGACGGGGAAATGATGGGGAATGGCGAGTTCGATGTTTCAACGTACCACACGTGCGCAGAGGAAGGCCATCAGCCCCACCATTTCTGGATAACGAGGCGGGAGTTCAGACTGTCAAGTCGGAAACTGGTTAAACCTGATCAATTCGTTCTCCTTGCGAAGGATCGACGATAATGTGAATATAAATGGGAGTTGGAGGAGTCGCATCCTGAGATTCTGAAGGGGGCTCTCGAGTGCTGGAAAGACGTTCATGGGGCGTGGGAGAACCGTCTGGGGCTGGGTAGTGGTGATGCATTGCTGCTTAGGCCGGATGGGATTATTGTGTGGCATCTGGACGAGAGCTTTTTGAATAGAGTTGATGGGAGTACGGAGTATTTGAGTAAGGTTGTTATGAGGGGGATTTTGACGTTCTATAATAATTAAATATCAGAATATCAATCTTGTACAGATTGGTGGAAGACAATCTACCTTATTTCTACCTACCATGAAATTAACTGCATACGTACCCCCGGCCAAAGACAGCCCTTTCCACATTGGAATATTAACATTAAACCCTTGTAATTGATAAAATCTATCCATCCCTCAAAGCCCTCAACAAATCCGCCGGCCTTTTCGCCCTGTCTTCCTCGCTACTCGAGCCCTCCTACCTACATTAGCAGACGACACAGAATCCAACCATGTCAATGCAGAAAACTCAACGAACTAGCATCATACCCCGACGGCGCCCCCTCTGGCGTCTGGGATCCAGGCCGATACCAGACCTGCCCCGAGTAATCGTCGCCGTGCTCAGGCTGCACGATCCGCATGTAGTTTGATTTTTCTTGTTCACCTGGGTGCAGGCCCTCGGTGTTTTGGGTAAGGAATTCAGGCTCGAAGGTGCGGAGGCCTTGGGTGGGCATTTCGATGTTGATCGGCGCTGGGTTGGACTATAGTCCTAGAACGACGAGGATGGGAGTTAAGAGGAGATGCTGCGATAAGGTTGGAGGGGGCTGAAGGGGTCTAGATGGCATTCTTATGTGGGACTGACTTGGGCCTGATGTCAATGTCCGGGAATCAGCGCAACTCCAATCCAGAGCTTGGGTTGGTCATACCACGAATTTGTGGCTCATAACCATGGATATAAATGTTGCTTGAGGCGTGATCCTGTCACCTAACAACTCTACTATCACCTCACACCTAAATATCTTCATCTCGTGGATAATCACTTTTATCAACTGAAAGTTGCTTATAGTAACCAACCCACCAGCCAGCATTACCAACCAAAGAATTCCTGCGGGCTTCAAATCGACCTCTGTAAACCACCACTCGAGTTTTCTCCCCCATTTAGATGATCTACACTATTTCAACCCCGACCAAAATGAAAAATGCGATCTATTCTGCCCTCCACTCTAAAACAGTCAGCACCCCCACAGTCAGACTCGCGCAAGGAACAAAAAGAGAAAACTATACTCACACTCTCTCCCCCACCAGCATCCCCCTGCTCCAGCCGTTCCTCCTCAGCTTCGTATTCACCAGGCGGAGCCTCATCTAGGGCCGGCATTTTGGAATTCTGTTCGGATTCCCCGCCCATCTCATGGGACATCGAGAGATCGTCTGCTTCTCCGTCTTGGAGACCACTGCGTAGACCCTCGCTGTTTTGGCCCTCGTATTCGTCCTCGAAAACGTGCGAGTCGCGGGTGAACATTTTGGCTTGAGGAAGGTTTGGATAGCTGGATTTCGATTGTGACTATCCGATGGCAAGGTTATTGATTAGTGAAGGCTTCTAAAGTCCAGATTGAAATGGATTGGAAGATCAGGCCGAGGGTGCTTGGGTATCTTGCAATTTTTGTAGATTACCTAGGTCTGATCCAAGCCTGATGTCAACCCTTGCTTGATCCTTACCCACCTACCACTGGATTCGCATGGACGGGCCCAGAACGACTGGAATCCTAAATCACCCGTAGAAGCCACAGGAACCCGCATGTGCACTCACGGGCGTGTCCACGCATATTGCGAATGGAGCCCGAAATATGCCATTGAGATTCCTACCGTACGTATGATTTGCACACTTTGTATCTCGGGCTTGCGCAAGCTGTGTTCGACTTGGGCTTGGTGCTCTTATTCACTACCCAGGTACACGTACGACGGGCCAACCCAGTCCACGTCTAGCCGCCATGGCTCTATGCCCGCAATATTATATCCTCAATATCTATTCGAGACTGGCGCTACGTAGATACCTACCTAAGTACTATATAGATCAGGAGGCTACCATAATTATGACATGTATTTCGACCAAACCCAACAAAACATCTAGTCTATTGAGAATACGACCACGACGAGTAAACAAACAAACATAGCTAGGTACAGAGACCACTTCATTTATTGCTAACAAAACAACCGATGTCGGAGGTTGATGTTGCCTACCTTGCTGCATAGCTACACTGCTTCAACCACGACAGTCGGTAGGAAATACGCACTCACTTATAGTATTGGTGTATAAACAGGAGGAGAGAAATTTGACGGTAGTCGGAAGAAATAAAAGATTGTTGTAGATGAAACTCTGCGTCTTGCCTGTGTGGATAACTGGCTTATATAGACCTGTTTCCACGTCATGTTGTTGTCGCCACTGATGGAATATTGCAGGGGCTTGCAGAGCCGGGTAACCATGATGTCAAAACCATATCTATGGTGTAGTAATAATTAGGCAGATATTGCCACCTTGTGATGCATCTTGTCTTATGTCTACCCTTCTCCATTTGAATTTTTGGGATCCAACCTTCGAGCTGGGTATTCCATACTTAAAAGTGGCCACGAGGAAACCGGAGTACTGACATTGGGGAGCACCCTGACTTCACCTGGGATAATTATGGAGTGAGTATACTCTGTATGTACATTGCGGCGTGTGGATATGAGTGAAGGTGCTGCTGTTGAACTCTGGTTCAGCTGGCTGGTTCCATGGAACAGTTCCATCATGCTTTCGGGGTGGGTGATGGAAGTTGGATGTCAAGATGAGAGTCTCTGTGTAACCTGCTTGAGAATAATTCCATTTATGGCTGTATAGTTCACGGAGAATAGGTTGGGTAAGCCTCATGGCCGCCACCGATGTAACTAAAAATGTATAAGTTCGGAGCAGAGGCGTCGTGAGAACCCTACCGTACCATAAATTGATTCTGTTCTACCATAGCTTTATCCTGAATGTGTCTTACATCAAGTGGTAAAGATGAGCATTGCAAAGCGTGTAATAATTCCGCAGAATCTCATCCAGTTCGTGCCCCTGCTTTTCGGAAATACCACTGTGGAACATTAAATAAGATCTTCCACTCCCACAGGTGATTTTCTACCTCACTTGGCTTATGTACTACACTTGAATACCGCGGATACCAGCAGCTGCCATGGATTTCGGAACCGGGCAAGATATTTATCCCTGTGAATGCTTCGTGATACTCCCCATTTAAAATCGCCAACCAAGTCATTCACAGCAATATCGCTATTCGAATTCGAAATCGTGGACTCTTATATCGTACAAGGTAGCTAGTGCAAACATATAGGTAGGCATGACCCCTCGTCTAGCTCAGTTCCACTAAGCATGGCTCTCCTTCTGCCCAGCTTCCCTTTCCCTGTCACGATCCTTTTTAACATCCCCCATACCCTTCACAGGACGATTCCGAAATCGGGAGGTCAATGTCGGATTCTCCTTTTCTGCACGCTCGGACTCTGCTTGTACAGCCTGGTTGGGCACGGATTGGTATGCTTCGTCTTCGCGCAGGTGTAAGTCATCGGTGTTCAGGGTGTTGGAGCCATCGTCATGGATGTGGGTAGCTCGGTTAGACTCGAACATTTCGATTGCGGGAGTTGTTGAGATCCAAGTTATGATAGATAGATCCGATTGATAGGATATGGGGATTGACGTCTAAGGATATTCTTTAACCACCTGCAGCCTCCTCCCTGGTGGGGTATGGTACTTAACACTATTCAGGCTGGGCTTTCCCCCGCATGATCGCAGCCTGATGTCAAGATCACGCTCCGTGCCACACATCAGGTGCCCAGGTATCCAAGTAAGGTACACTGTGCTATAGCCACGGGTAGCACTTCCCTTGATCCATGGAACATAGGGAACATTGCTACATCCTTCTAGGTATGACACCAGAGTGCAAAGCGATCCGTACACATACAGCAGGTATGATAGGTACATATATTCACAATCTTAGCACTGTATACCTGTCTGGACTTCTGGGATCACCCCCGCCAGCCAAAGTACCTTCCTAAATCCATATCTCGAACTTCACCAGAATGATACCCCCCTCTAATTACCAAATTCATCCACATGGCAAGCCCCGACATAAGATTAAGATGGGATTATTACCATAGCTCAAGCCCCTTACGAGCGAAGATATCCCCCACTAGTCTGTCCGCCCTACCCCCGCCATCGAGTCAGCCTCTCGGGCTTGCTCAGATGCACCCCGGTTCGCGGCTACTCACCTTCTTCCCAGCCCGAAATCTCGGTCTTCGGCCGTAAATGCACCTCCCGTGTCCCTGTGGTTTGCCCTCGCAAATGAGGTCTGGCTCTGTTCCTGATCCTGATCTTGGTCCTGGCTCCGTCCCTGCTCGAGCTCGGTGCGCATGTCCATATCCTTGGACGCCCCACCGTCTTGATTATCGCGGGTCTCGTGCAGACCTGGGAGTGTCTGGATGGTGGATTCATTTTCGAAAGTGCTGGTGTCGCGCGAAGACATCTTGAATTTCGAGAGTTGAGAGTTGCTGAGTTGCTTGGCTTGTTGTAGTCTCTTTGATTGGTTGAATAGAGGATCTGATATTTGATTGCAGCTCGTGGTCCGGGTGGGCTGAAGCTATGGGCTGTGGTATTTATGCTGCATCGACCTGGCGGGGGATGAAGCGATGCCTGCTTTTTGATGTCAGGGTGATGGGCTCTGCCCTGTGCAATCTCCACATCTCTGCTGGTATGTATTGCATTATCTGGACCTACCCAGCAGTGTTTTGCAAGGTAAGTACACTGCACCGGAGCTGCGCGCATGCCACTGACGTATAGGTAGGCGAGCCTGCATGGTGCAGAACCCCCCTGCACCTAGTGGATGGCTCGGGCTTCAATTCCACCCTTAGAAGTGTCCACCAGATTATAGATGACGGAGTATTGCATCCAATCCCCGTCACGATACCAGGGGATCCTGGGTACAGGTACAATGGGCCAATGAGATTAGCACAATGCCATGAAGAGAGATCCGAGCGAGCTCAGCTTCTTGATAGGTATAGGTGACTCTGCCCCGATCCCGTCATCTCTTAAATTCAACTGGCAGTTCGGGTTTACGACATCCCCAGGCCCTTTCTCAATATCTACGTCTTCCCCCCGCCACCAAACTGAGCAGCATCAACATCCATGCCAACCGCTTGTCGGACCCCGATGCACCCGCTACGGTAGGGTATAGACGTAGATTGCTCGGCTTCACTTATGGAATTGAAATGCTTTTCGGCCTCAAAGCCGAACCCATGGACAGAGTCTATGAGCTGCTACTTTTTGGTAGCATCCGGTGCTTGATGCAGGTGCTGTAAGAGTGTAGTTGGCATGGCGGAGTCCACTTTACAAACTCCAGACGACCGCAAAGCAGTCCATTGGACGCTTACCCAAGGCTGAGTATATACAACGAATCGAAATCCCATTCGATGCCATTCATGGGAATTTAGATGATGGCAAAGTCAATGTAGGTAGGGCTAAGCCGCCCACTGCAACTCATAACTCACAACCCCCGTCCCAACAACCGGCATGCGCAACAACTCTCCCTCCTGAGCAACAAGCACCCCACTAACGCCCTCATCCACATCCTCCAGACCCTCCTTGGAACCCCTCGCAATCTCTTTCCCATCAGCCATCAGCGTCCAGTCTCCTCTCCCAAAGACTCGATCCAGCACAACAGAGCCGTTTCCCCCCTCTTGATAGACCGCAAGATCAAACAGCATTTTCTTACTTTCTTTGACATAAACAGCCCGGTACACATCAACACTAAAATCTACCTCCACAAGCGCGGGCTCGCCATAATGCTCTACATTCTTCGCGCCCCATGGATTCTCATACAGTCTTTTCAGCCCGTGCTTCACATTCAATCTTGTCAGCGGCATATTAGAGTTCGAGAAGATCGGCGTTGACATGACGAAGTTCCCGTTTGCGTCATAGACATTGTCGTTGCGCGGGTATAGGAGGCCGCCATTGACAATCGTGGGATTAAGATGCTTGTCTGCATACGCAAGGAGTCGATTCTTCGTATCGTCGTCTCCCATCTCCGCAGCCCACGCTGCAATCCAGCCGAAGACGCCGCCGGAGCCGATGAGGCGGCGGTTCAGCGGGTCGTCTTCGATGCCGCCGGTAACAACAGATAGAGTCCCGTCGTCTTGTGGAATCACAGATTCATTGATGCGGTCGTTGTAGACTTTCTGCACGAGGTCGTGGTTCCACGCGTTCATTAGCAGTCCAGCCCAGGCGTCGCCGCTGGGGCCCGGGACGACGATGGAGGTCTTGATGTCGCTGCGGTAGAATGTGTTGAAGACGCCTTCTTGCGTGAGAATGCCGCCGCCTGCGTCGCTCCATGCCTTGAGGTATCCCTGCGTGACTTCGTCGGCGACGTTTGTTTCACCGGATATCGCGTCGTTGAGTCGGAATGCGAGGATGGGGACCTGGTTGCAGATTTGGTATATGCACCAGGGTTCACATGCGACGCCGATATATCCTTCTTCGACCATGTTCCAGTAGACTTGCTCGTTGATGCTTTTTTGATCCCACTCGAACTTGTACCCCTCGACCGGGCCAAAGAGGAACGTATCGTAGATCATTGTCAACGCGCCGGGTTCTGTGTAGCGATCGTCGTTGAAGAGGCTGTTGTACATGGCGCTCATGACTTGGACGTAGGCTGAGTACATGATGTTGTCTCTCTCAATAGGGTCGTATGTCATGTTCTTGGCCGGCGTCTGCATAAAGCCCCCGCCGACGCTGGCATCGTGCCAGTAAAACCACACGTCTGCCTCCAGCATCTTTTCGATTATGCGTTCCATCGTCTCACGAAAGACACCCGGGGCTGCTGGCAGTCTGTGGAAGTGGGCGAGGGTCAGTGCATAGAACATGTACCCCATTTGGTACCGGTAGGCCCCAAAGCCGTCGTTCATGTCCGACCCGCCCATCATGTATGACCAGTCGCCTTTTATCTGGCGCGCGAGATTGCCGATATGTCGGATGGACGCGACCTGTTCTCGGGTGAGAAGCTGAAGGCTTTCTTGCTCGTAGGTGTCATTAGTACCGTTGGTCTGAGCTCTGGGTTGGATGTCGATTCGTTTTGAGATCCGCCCGATGACAGTTTGCGTTTCGAGGGCGTCGTTGAAATGGTCGACGATATAACCGTCCTTATCCAGAAGATACGTAATTGCTGTATGAGGAACCACATAGCCGCCTGGGGCTTTCTCATCAACCTTGGCCATTGCAAATACCCGGAATTCCTTGCGTGCGGCGTCGATCTGTTCCGGTGTCCCTGTCAACCCAGTAAAACTGGGGTACTTTTCGAGAAACGTCTTCATCACTTCAGGCGTGTCTCGACCTGGGTCGACAGAGACATAGTAGACATTGACCTTGTCGGCTACCGTCTCTAAACCCATTAAGACGTCGGAGAGCCGACCGAGCGCCCGAGGGCAAACGCGGGCACAGTTCGTGAAGCCAAAAAAGACAAGCGAATACGCGCCGTGCAATTCGGCATCGGTAAACGTCTGCCCGTCATGGTTGAGAAGAGAAAATCTCGGTCGAGATGGTGCTGAAGTGTCTATGGCCATGGCGGGAATGCAGTGCTGAGCCAGAAAGGCGACCTGCCAGAGAAGAAAAGCATTAAGGCGTAGGAAGTAGCCCGGCAGACGCATCATTTAAGGGTTGGTCTATGAAATTTCAGTCCCCTTGCCTTGCGAGTCATGTCTGCTATTTAATGTCCAAGATATGACTTCTCAAGCGGGGTAGTTTGCGTTTCATCGAAGTGTGCATTCCTAGTGCCGTCAGGCATGCAAGATTGCCACAAGCCACGGCAGGCGAGTGGCCACTCGGGAGATTCGTGGCCAGCCCCTTGAGTGTTTGCTCAAGCGGTGTTTAAATTCCGGTTGACGCTACTTATGCACTCTGTGTCATGTCATGGGGTTCTGATCTGCCTTTGCTAAATTGGGTTAGCAACGATGGGGTCCAGATCTCAATACATGGAAGTAATAATTGCGCCCTTGCTCCCTGTTAGAGGTATCGGTGTGCTGTATCACTATGACGCCTCACCCGTCGGATTCGGAGGGATGAGGTCACTTGCTCGGTATATTAGGGCCAACCTTTGCATCCCCGTAATAATCTGCCGAACGATCGGATGCATCGCGGGCGGGCGCATGCCGTTCCCTCCGGCTTGGCCCGTGATGGCTTCCCTAATCCCTTGATCCTTTCATCCTTCGTTGCTCCACCTGTGCCTGGGCCACGAGAAACCCCAGAGTCGTACCGTGGATGGACAGCGCCACTTCCCCGCATCATAATACGAGGCACCCAGGCAAACCCTCGAAGCAACGGTGATATCCTAACGCAAGCCTGTATGACCATCGCATACAGGATTCAAGAAGTGGTCGAGTAGCACAGTCTGCCTTGGATGTCTCTGCTGGGCGGCCAACCAGGGCGTCATCTTGCTGTCCATTGGGTAATTTGGACAGGGGTGTCACTTGGATCGAAACCGGAAATATCTTGGCAATTCCGCTCACTCTTTGATGCGAGAGACGTGAGATTGATATGAGCTTGAGGAGGACAAAATCCTATAAAAGATATCCCGACAGAAGCGGAGTTTCTTAAAGCTGCCGGCGGGGGAGGAGGGAACAAGTAAAGGAAGGTGCGGCCCTCACTGCCATGCCAGAGAATGGTAGCCCGTCAGCCCGGCCTTCCGGCCTTCTCTGCTATCTAGACGGTGAACGTGTGCATATAACCAGGTAGCCGAAAGTCTACCCGTAACCTAGCAGCCTGTTGACAATCCTTGTTGAGGCTATATAGCGAAATAAATGGTGGGCTGTGCTGTCCTACCCTGGTACCTTGGCTATAACCCGCCGAATAGGTAACACGAACTGACAGACATAGATTCCGAACTTCCGGCTCGCTTACAGTCAGTCAGCCGACCTTGGTTATTGTATTATAAGCATCGAAGCCATGCACTGGCATCTTCCAACTCGGTATGACGATGGGTACCAATATAGTTCAGAAAGTGCAGGGTCGTAAGACCGAGGTTGGTGAAAACCGTCCCGTCCTGACTGATCATACCTAGTAGTCTGCAGATGCAAGGAACTTCCATATATCAAAGTAGCATGATCTGCACACTCCTTCTAGCACTCAAATTGCGTCATCTCGATGATATACGCAGAGTTAAGAGAATTGGGTGAAAGATAAGACAACGCCGCAAATTCCGCGGCCAAGGGACTGTCTTGCCATTAGGTGGAGTGGTTTTGGGATGATAAACGGGGTTCATGGAGCCATGCCCTAAACATATCTATAGGGGACCTCCGAAGATTGATGGTGATAACAAAGTGTTTCTTGCATTGCATCATAATGCACCACTGGACTGCTGCTCCTCATTGCTTTTCTCGAGTTCTCTGGCCTCAATCTGCTTCAGCAGACTTTCATAGAATCTCGGCCGCAGTTTCCCCTTCAGCCACTTCATATCCTCTGGATGGCTCTTGACATGTTCAGGCTCGCGATTAGGTACCTTCTCTAGGCCGCGGAGTCTCATCCTCACCATATCACGAGCAGAAGGCTCTTTCTCCTCTTCCTCTTTCGATTGGCCAGACTTAGACCTTGGCTTGGGTGTAAAAGGCGTTTCTTTGAGCTCATCTTGTATATCATTTATTCGTAGCATTTCAAGCTTTGGCTTACTGTAGCTCAATTAGTATAATGTCCCCTTTCACTGCTGGAAACCATAACAATGTTTGAATAGGGTTGGACCATACAAGTCGTTTCCATCCCACTCAAGAGCCCGCATCTCGACGTCCTCATCTCTTCCATTAAGGGCATCACCCAGATCAACAAGAAAGAAACAGAGCCGGTTATTATACCCGAACTCGTCGTCACCGTGTGCATACCAGCGGTGATTGCCGGGCTCCCAGGGGCAACCCCATACATGCTTGCAAATTCGGTTTAGCATGGAGATCAGTTTTTCGGCGTGTAAGTCGTCTTTCGCATCGGTGACTACACCGTCACTTGGGACAAGGTGCGTCAGCGTCTTCACGAGGATGCGAATCGGTGAGGGGTGCACCGGGCGCCAGGGGCGGTTCGGATTGGTAATTGACTCCATATCGGCATCGGCATCGGCACCGGCATCAGCATCCCGGTTGGTTTGCGTCGATTCCCCGTCCATTCTGCGGATGTGGTAAAGACATGGATCCAATTTTGGGATGTTTGGAGTTCTCACTGTTTATACTGAGCGTGATTCAGGTGGAAAGATCATGGATGCCCGTGCTAACCATCCTTCCCCCCACCACGCCACCACCTTAAGGGCCGGCGGTTATCGGGCCAATCATGCGGTGGGATATTTTGCGACTCTACCTACGACTGTATACTAAGAGAAAATGAGGGAGTGTATATCACTCTAAGTCTAGTATGCCCAGGTAGGTTCATATCAATATTTTTGCCAAATAAGCCCCATGCTCCGAGGATCCTTTTTGAACGCCATTATTTATGTTCAGTTTAACTCCATAGCACACATTATACAAGCAATGCATACCAATTCCGATAACGCAAAACTATATAAGCAAGATACATCAACAAATCGCGAACAAAAGACAAGAGCATACAATCAAAGATAACAACCACATCATCACTCCAAGCCCAAGACAATTTCAGCCCGCCTGCAGCTTCATCACCACCAGCCGTACCATAAATGCTACCAGTACCCTCCCCATACCTCCAGCCATCTAATTCTAGCACCGACACCCACACTTCCCAGCATACTCCACAAAGTCTCCTCTGCCGTTACACGGCGCACAAGACAACTCAGGGTACGCGATATTGTGTCCAGACCCACCACACTCGGAGCAGCGCACCTTTCTGTACGCCCGTCCGCTGCCGTTACATTCGACGCAGTCGCTGGGCTCGCTTGTCCCGCCCGCGGCTGATGGACTTGCCGCTGTTTGCGCTGCTGCTGCTGCTGCTGCTGCTTGTGTCGCGGCGTTTGTAGAAGGGCATTTCTGTTGCTGGGTCAGTGGGGTTTGTGGGAGAGAGGGATCGGGGTATATGCTGGAGATGCTGTTCGATAGGTACCTAGGTGGGTAGGTGTATGTGACTCTAACAGATATAGAAGGATTGAGGTGGCGTATGGAGCACTTGATATATATAGAGGGATGAAATGGCACGCTTCAGAGGTTGAATGACAGGCAAGAAGTTGTTCGAAGAATCCCGTCAACTTGTAGCAAGGGAATCTTGGATGATTGTCTCGATATTTTCCGATTTCTATAGGATACATTAGGATTGAATGACCATTCTTATAGACTTGATTCTGGCTCTTCTTGTATAGGCGCTTAGAAAAAGAGATCCCTAACACCATGGTACATGCTATGTATAGAGCACGATTGATGCTATGTTTTCCATTGGAGTACAATCGCCAGTTCTCGAAGCTCTCGTTGCCATTAACCATGTCTCCGCCAAGCAAGTAACCACCGAACTAGTCGCTCGGGATAACCCTATCTATGGCAAGACCTGCGTCGAGGCTCAGCTTCCCACGAACAAGAGGGGTGACATGAGCCTCTCAGGCACGGAACCAACACAATGAAGTGAACTTCTGGCCAACGAATTACCGCTACGCCGATCTTAGCAATAACTTGGATGTCGGGGTCGGCTTCATATATGAATGAGACTGGTATCTTGAGTTGGATATGCCTGGCTAGCTTTGGGCGTATCGCGGGCTCGGTTGACCGCATCTGGGTGGTCTAGAAGCTACGCGAATTCTCATGGATCCCTACCATGTTCACCGCAATAAAGATGCTATAACACCTCAGGGAAATGTAGAGGCAGCAGGCTTATGTTGAATCCACATGAGGTGAGGAGAATCCTCAAAACTAATAGAAAGCAGACATTCGATCCCTACCTAAAGCCCAGCGGGCTGCGGGTGACGGCTGGAACCATACGTACATAGGTCCAAGAGAATTCAAGACTTTTAGCTTCCAGTTTAGCCGCCTCGTGTCAATTGCTCAGATCCCTCTATGCATATCAGCATCGGGACGACCCGCGAGCGCGGGCAGGGGGATGAATTGCAGCGAAAAATAGTTGGTTGATACTGATTACCGCTTGTGTCGGGTTCAGCTCAGCGGACAGCGCTTATGAGCCTTGAGGCTGCGTAGGTGTGTCCATGTAGGCAAATTTGCCATACGGTATTAGCCTCGCAATGAGGTACATCGTTTATTTGTCTTCAACGTATTTCCACAGGCTGTACATAGGGCATTCGGTCAAGTTCGTTTGGGGAAACGGAAGACTACCTGGCTCAGGGCTAGGGGGTACTTTATCCATTCTACTTTGATGAATGAAACCAGCCATGGGCAGTAGGTTAGTTGGTTATTAAGGCTTGATGGCAATCAAGACTCTGAGATACGGATTAACGTCGATTACGCCATCGGTAATAGATTGATAGTGTACTTCTTTATCCATCGCACTTGATTCCGAGATCAAGCGAGCTGCATTTACTCCAGACTCCGTATATATGTAAAGAACGTTCACAGAGGCGCCGCTATTTGGACCAGGACGCGCAGTGGTGAGATCGAGGGGCTGGGGGCTGGCTAAATCGAGGGGTGCGGATGGGCTTCTTGCTTGGTTAGAAGGCTCCTCATAAGAACGGGTTGGCTGGAGGCAGAAATTAAGTGGTATCCCACCCTAGGGAGGAGCATGTTTTCCACACCTACCTACTTGATCGCCAACCCCAGGTCCTTCACTCTGGCTACCATGAATGGTGGCTAACCGCCCACCCAGCCTGCATTCAGCCTAAGACCCTACCCTGTGCACTTGGCACATAAGGGCCACACCGTATTCTGTGTATCTCTTATACAGTACAAAATATGGCTTTCAGCTAAAGGCACAGTCAGTGACGGCATACTGCATTCAGGAACATTCCACGTGCCATGCACGCATAGCAGGCAAGGAACACCCACTGGAATGCAACTGCCGGAATGCTACAAGCACCCAATTACGTCAAGGGCAATGGTAGTCACTAGTTACATTTGACTCTTTCCTCGCCCATTTCTGATTTTACTCTGCTTGTATACAGTGTTTGTGACTATGGGGTTGTCCAAAATCGCGTTGGCTTTCGGCCTAATGACAACCACCCGTACGTCCCTAACCCTAACTCCCCAACACACATGGACCTAAGCTCATTCGCCTTCTTCCTAGTCTTCTCATACGTCCACGCCCAAAATCCCACCGGAACCCCCTACACCGACAGCACCACAAAAATAACCTTCTCAATCTGGTCCATCAGTCCCCCCGCCGGCTCAGCGCTAAAATTCGGTCTTACATTACCCCAAGACGCGCTTACCACCGACAGCCCCGACTTGATCGGATATCTTGACTGCCCAACCAGCACAGGATGGTGCGGGATCTCGCTGGGCGGCGCAATGACAGATTCTCTTTTACTCGTTGCATACGCTGACGGAGGAAGTGTGAAATATACGCTCCGGTATACGAGCGAGTATAAACTCCCGGAAGTCTACGAGGGGAATGCCACTGTCTCGCCGATTCACGATGAGATGAGTGAGGATGGGTTCAGTTCCATCTTCCACTGCAAGGAGTGTTTGCGCTGGAAGCAGGGCGGGAGGGAAGCAGGTGCGAAGACGAGTAAAGGGCAGATGGATCTTGCGTATGCGCTTTCAACAGAGAAGCCGAGCGGTGCGTCAGGCTGCGCGGATGAGGCGGTTCTTGTGCAGCATAACGCGCAGGGGACTTGGCTTGCGTTTATTGATGAGGGGGCGACGAGTGAGAGGTTTGAGGAGTGGGCTGGGTTGGGCAGGGAGGGGGAGAATGGGTGTTAGGGAGCATATCCATGGATCTCAACAATAGAGGTAATTCAGGAGTAACTGATGGACCTATAATTGTTGTCTCTGCTAGGGTATGATGTATGTGTAGTTGTTGAAGTCAAGAGCAACTGTGTGTATCTTATTCCAAGGACCCAAATAGCCCTGAACATTGCCAATCACCAGTTCAAGAACCCACTACGCAGAGCCCGAGCCATTTACATGAGACTCCAGAAGCGCAACTATATCATACGTACGCTGCATCCTTGCTACCTTGAAGGATAAAGAGATCTCTTCATCCAGAGACACAAGTTCCGCCGTCTGGGAGAGAAGAAACCTAAGTGCCTCACGTTGTTCTTCAACAACGGCTTGGAAGAGTGCAGTCTTACCCCTCGTATTCCGCGCATCTAATCGTGCGCCATACTTCAAAAGGATCTTGATCGCCTTTATGTCCCCCCAGATGGACGCTTGATGGAGCGGCATGATAGCCGAGCGCCCGTTCAAAACATCCGATAAGGATGGCAGGGGTTTGGAAGCATTTTGCGTGATCATGCCCGCTTGCTGGCTGGTTGGGGTGTGAAGTCGGCCACGTTGACTCCTGATCTGACTGCGTTGATTCTGCAGGAAGTCCAGGATGATCTTCAACCCATCGTAGTTTCGGAACTGGGTTGCCGATACCACTGGGGGGTACCCGCAATAATCTTGAGATGACGGCCATGAGTCCTGCAAGTGGTAAAGGATGTCCGGCAACACGTCATTGAGCCTACGCGAGATGGCGAAGGATAATGGCGTTTCAGCGTTCTTAGAAAGACACTGTGAGAGCCCCCAGACGGCCCCGCCTTCTCTCAGCAGCCAAGTTACGACCCTAGGACGGTTGTGGTGTAAGGAAAATATTAACGGGGAGCAATTGCCGCACCGACACATAGGCGAAGCGGGGGCCTTAACCAAGGAGCAGCCTAGCCTTTTGAGTCTTTCGCATGAGGACAAGTCACCGGCAGCGATGGCGGCAATGAGAAAATAAGTCATGGCCTCCTGGAGCTGCCCAGCGGAGTAGGCAGCTTTAAATAAATCCTCGCTTATGTAGTCAAGCAATTTCCGCGCATAACCAACAGCCAAGTCCGCAAAGCAGTGCACATTTGATCCCTTGGCCCCCATATTGAGAAATGCAAGGACAGTCTCTTGCAGAGCTTGTTGTGCAATGAGGAGATCTAAAGGGCTGTATGAATACGAGCCCAGAAGATTGATATTGCATCCACAAGTCTGCAAATAGTTCATGATTGTAACGCATCTAGACTGAACACTTGCAGCCACAAAATGAGCACAAGTATAATCATAAGCTGCCCGTGCATTCACCTTGAGTACCAGCTTCTCCGAGATGAGGTACTTGAGGCACTCGAAAGAACCATGAAAAGAGGCAAGATGCAGCAGGGTGCACCCATGAATTTTGTCTGCCAGATAGCGTATCGTGACTTTCGAGTCCTTCCTTGGCAAAAGAACACATCTTTTATTCCAATTCGTCTTCGGGTACTTCTCCCTAAACTCCCGCAGCTTGGCAACCTGGTCGGAGATGATAAGGCCGCAAGGAATAGTGAACCCGTTCTCGTCTTCTGACTCGGGGTCAGCACCGTGTCTGAGTAGCAGCTCTACCATATCGATTGACCCGCGCTTCAGGTAGTAAATAACCGCCGGATCCCCGGTGACAGGATCCCTGATGTTAGGATCCACGCCGCGCTCCAAGAGCTGTTCCAGCTTCGACACAGACAATGATGAGAATACTAGAGGAGATAACTCATCCAACTGGCCTCGGTACGCATTTTCAGCACACTGTAACAGACTGCCAAACGTTGACCTGGAGCACAAGGAGCATGGAAGACACGCGACCTCTAGCGCAGACCGACCCTCCAAAAGCTCAGTGGCATTTGAACCAAGCGCTAATAAAGTAGCACATACTGTTTCCCAGCCCATGAAGATGCCGGCGTGCAACATATACTGACCATGCAGCGGACGACGCCTGATTAGGTCTGGGTCAGTCTTGACGGTAAGAAGCCGGTTCATAACACCATCAAGCTGGCGCATTCCGCTCCAGTTCCACCCGCTCCCTACATGGCTAAAAAAGGCTTTGGCTAGTTGTCGAAGTGGTACAATAGGCGAATGCTCGAGGATATCAAGTACCACACCCAGCAGTTTCGGGAAGTGTGGACTTGACAGCGGAGATGCTTTCGCAGATGATATGACCTCCAAACAAAAGAACTTGAACACCCGAAGTTGTCCAGCATCGTCGGTCGGCAGTAGTTCGAGCACAATCTGAGAGTCGAAAGCCTCCTGGGTGTAAACGGGAAGCTTTGCTAGCAGGCTTTCAATAGGGAGTTGACCTTCGAGAGACGGGGAGTCGCGAGATCCCTTTCGGACCGTCAATAAGTGCCGCAAGGCCACCGGATCGGAGCTGGGGTCTAGTTGATGAAGGGGCCGTGGCCACTCACTGTCCAGCACACCCGCTTGCTCGAGCGCACTGATTAGTTCTGCTGACCCATTGCCTCCCCTTAGGGTCATCTCTGTAAGAGAGGGTAGCCCAGAGAAGCACCTCTTGCTTTTGCACAACGCGAGTAACTCCCGAGCCATGTGATAATTGCACTTGAAGGCTGCGAGACGGATAGGCGTAAACCCATAACGGTCGGTATCTTCTTGCCTCGACGTGGCACCTTTCGAAGTATTTCTCAAGGTCTCAAAGAACTTGAGGGAAACCCGGCGGGCGGCTAGCATGTGCCATACGGTACTACCACGGCCATCGGTGACCCCATCATCGAATCCCGCCCGCATAAGATACGAAAAGCTTTCATGGCAGTCACATTCCATGGCGATATGAAGAAGTTGTAGACTCCCCCCTGAACTTTTGTATTCCTCGAATCTCTGATCGGCTGAGCATATTCGTAATTCAGGAATCTTCTGAGTTAAAGTAAAATTTAAGATCTTTGTTTTGAATGCGACATCACTCAGTGTTTTGAGCTGCTGGAGATCTATGGCGAGCGGGCCAGAAGAGAGATTGTTTGCGATACGCTGCAGGACGGTCTGCATTGCTTCTAGTTCGGTTTTGTCGTCGCAGGTCTGCTCGAGCTCATCGGATATCAGACGCAGCCTCGCCTCCAGTCCGTCTTTGTTCGAATTCCCGCCGCTGCAGAAATGTGCGGTTGCTCTTTCGAGTTGATTCATTGCACCCAGATCAGCAGAATAGCCTGCGCGAAGAAGCTTCAGGACCGAGACAGTAGGATCAGGCATTCGCTCCAAATTGTGATCGTGGCGCCAGATTACAAACGACAGGATGCTCAATCTGGGTTGGTAAAGCTTTTCTTCCGGGTAAACATGAATGTTTCCAACCTGTTGGGCCACGATCACAAGCGAATTGACCCATACGTCCACCGGCAGTTTGTCCTCACGCCACACCCGGGAGCAACGGCCGTTGAGCTGATAAGGATGTTCAAACAATAGAACTGATAGGCCGAGTAGGAGGCAAGCGGATGCAGAGGCCCGCGTTCCCAAAGCAACCCAAACACTGCTCGAGCTACTGTCCACAAGTTTGGTTACCAGCGACGACTGAGACAGCATACATGCCATGAAAATAGCTGTAAAATCACCAGTGAGCACCTTTTGCACAACGATTGGATCATTCTTAGGGGCGAAAGTGCGCCTGAACTTTTGATAGAAAGTAACGGCCCACAGCTTGAACTGGGATTGAGCGTTCGGACTGAACAGCAATAGGGCCCTCCCCAATGGGCTTACGGTCGGATTTCCTGGTTGATCTTGAGCTCCAGAGTCATCTTCACCGTCATCGCGGAGAAACTTAGGGCTCAAGTATGGCCACTCCCATGCTGCGAATGCGTAGAATGGGTGCTCTGAGCACGTCGCGTCCGAGATTCGTACCGCTTCAGAAGCAGAAGTAGTCTTCAGACTAAAGTCCTCAAGCAGCAGAAAGCGTAAACAGAGCTCCACAGTGGCCATGACATTATCAGGACCGATGTGATATCTTTCGAGCGCGGTCCCAAGAAGAGAGCTGGACTCGAGGAACTCCCTGACGCTAAAATGCGCAAACTCAAAGTGCTCTTTATCTTGAGACTTGCGCAGAAGGCTGCTGCAGTATCGTATTATATCTTCTTCAATAACCATGTCGTCTTCGTCAAGGCAAGTCGCACTATCATGAACGGAAACGGCCTCGCACAATGCGGGGATGGTGAGTTGAGGGCCAACAGCAGCCACTAGGCGGAGACTCGTGCATATGATGTGGATAGCACTTTCGTGCGTATTTTGCAAGAGGATCCGCTCGTAAGTAGCGTTTAGCGTTGGTGGCAGTTTTGCGAGAGCCTCCCGTCGATCCTTGTCCATAGGCAGTCCGCAAAGATAGTCCAGCTGGCAACTCACCCATCGAAACCTACGTTATGGTTAGTCCGAGCGTTATGTACAGGGTATGGAAACTCACATTCTGCCTGCCTTTTTTATCAGTGTCTTGATAATGTCCTCTTTCAACGCTGGGCTCCGCAGCCGCAGCTTTCGAGTTCTGATTCGTTCTTCCAGCTCTTCACGGACATACCGCCGAACATCACTTTCGTGAGCTACAATGTCGATATGCTGAAACTCAACTTCCAGCTCTTCTCGAATGTCCAGCTCGTCGCGGCTCATGAGGACCATTGACACAGAGGGAGACGTGCGGGCAAGTTCAACCAAAGCTGCTGCCACAGGTGAATCCGACGGGCACTCGTCTAGACCATCGACCACAACCAACACGCGATCATATACATTCGTCATCCTCATCATAACCTTTTGTAGTCGGGCAACTTCCATTGGTTTTGGAAGCCCAGTGGCTGGATGCAGATCGGCGTAATATGACTATAATATGTTGTACGCTTGATCGTCTTGCCTGGCAAGTTGTGACGCAAAGCAGCTGAGTATATTCACCAGATCCAGGAACTTTGGGTTTTTATAGTCGCAGAAGAAGAAACAAACACCCGCCGCACCCATAAGGGAGGCCATCTTAAGTGCCTCTTCGATAACTGTCCCTGCAGCGACCGTCTTCCCGGCGCCCGGAATGCCGCTCATCCAGATCTTCGCGTTTCGATTGGAAACCCATGTTTTAAACTCTGTTGTTTCTGTGAGCCATAACCCAGTCAAGGGGTGTCGTAGCCGCAGACTTGTTTCCAAATGGCCCTGTGGGTTGACAGGCGTGAAGAAATCAAGGACCTTCTGGCGATGCTCATCGATAAAAATCCGAGTCTTAATCTCCCTGACCGTTTCGCGAATATCATCCACCCCATCCGCTATCTCGTCCTGCTTCGATAACGTCCGCAAGAGCGCTTTCATCGAATCCGCCGACAATGCGAGGTTGATTGTCTCCCTATGACGGGTAAGGTCTTCAAGCAATTTCGCAAACTCCTTGCTCGAGTACGGCCATTTCAATCGCGAAATTGTGGATCGAAATCTGTCTTTGCTGCCAGAGGTGGGACCCTTCGATGGCAGGACCTTCTCCAGTCGAGTCTTGACTTCGTGAAGTGTTTTCTCGCAAGAGTCGATGTGCTCGAGGCGGAAGGAGCTGTCAAAGGACGGCTGGGCCTCGAGCGCAGTAGCCAAAAGCGACAGGTCGTGAAGAAGGACGGATAGTTCTCTGGTCTCGGTTTGAAGCTCGGTAACCTCCCTCTTATACTCCTTCAAATCACGACTTAGCTGGCAGAGGACTCCGAAGACGCTTCCCGCTAGGGAGACCAGGCCGGCAATGCTTGCCGCGATAGACAGAGGATCCGCCATCTGGTGGATGATGGTTTGTTAGGATATCACCCTGCATGATTTCTCACGAAGGAGCGGGGCAGCTGCATTTTGTGGCGAGACGAGGCTGAAACTCAGCCTTCTTCCGACGCTCGCGGCGCTTATCTGCAGATGCAACCGACCAATAAGTCGATGGCCAGCACGAGGCCAAGACCGCGGGGTCAGTAGAGACATATCAGGGACGGAAGATCATTCGGAAGGATTGAAAGGGCGAGGCTGAGTTTCAGAGTCTGATATCAGGGCGTTGAACGGTAAGGCGGGAGTCTTGGCATCGTGGTGGGAGAAGAAGAGACAGGCACACGTAACCCACGTGGTAGGTATGGGGTTTCTATAGTAGAAGAATACTATGAAAAAAAAAAAAAAAAAAAAAAAAAAAAAAAAAAAAAAAAAAAAGTATAACATCAAGTGTTCTTGATCGACGCTTCCTAGTCTGAAACTCAATACTCTTCTCCATGCCGATACGATTCACCACGTGCTTTTGATGGCATCCGCGATCTTCTCTGCCAGCATGTCTAGATAAGAAAGCGCACTGATCAGCCCTGGAGGTAATCATACGTAATGGACAATGAATACGAGCTTGAAACTTACAAACAACTGACTGAGGAACGTCTTTGGACACATTAGCTTCCTTCCCTAGAGTCGACGTATGGGAAGTTGGTACTCACTGGGTGGCAGGAACGGAAACGACGATGCATCAACCACACGCACTGCACCAGTCAGTATTTGTACTACATAGAACAAACTCTAAGAGATAGATGGAGCAAGACTCACAATTCCCCGTCCCAAACACTCTCCCAACAGAATCCACAACCGCCATCTCATCCGCTTCAACACCCATCCTGCACGTCCCAGCGGCATGAGACATCGTATACGCCGCGTTCCTAAGATGCTGCACAATCTGCTCGTCGTCGTCACTACTTACATTACTTCCAGGGAAATACTCCTCGCCCAGAAGCACACCATCAAGTGCCCGTGTCGCAAAAATACTCCGCAGTCTCTTGAACGCCGCTGTTGCGAGTTGCATGTCCGCTGGATGCGTGAGCCAGGCTGGGTTGATGAGCGGTGCGACTCGCATACTAGATGATGCGATAGAGATGTTTCCGCGCGACTGGGGGGAGACGAGGATTGCGAGGAGGGTTGCGTAGTTCCCGTCTGTCGGGCCAGCGATGTACGGGTCGTAGAAGTTGCCGGCGTACGCGGGGAAGAGGCCGTATTGGATTTCCGACCAGTCTCTGGGAAGCAAGGCGAGTGCTGGAGGATATTATCAGAGGTAGTCGTGCTTGGAGGGGTGTAGTAGACAAACCTTGCTCGGTTTCTGGAGACAAACCACTTCGGAAGGCCGGAGGAAGTCTTTCGAATGCAGCATAATCACCTCCAGGATTTGATAACGGTCCTGCTTGATCTTTATGATAGACTCTGGCAGCCTCAGCAGCAGCCGTAGGGTCTCTCTGAGCATATTCCGTGTCGACATTGACCTTATAACTAATCCCAAACAGAACATGGTCATGCATATTCTGTCCAACGCCGGGCCGGTTTACTATCATAGGAATACCATGCTCCGCCAGTATATCCGCAGGACCAACACCAGAGGCCATGAGTAGTTGAGGCGACTGAAATGCCCCAGCAGAAACAATGACTTCCCGTCTCGCTTTCAGGGAGAATGTCCTGTTCCCCCTCAAATCACTTACCACAACACCAGTAGCAACCTTTCTCTTAAAGAGCACCTTCTCAGCCATCGTTTGATCAAAAACAATCAAATTCTTCCTATCAAGGACCGGCCTCAAAAACGCTGTCTCAGACGAAGCCCGTTTCCCGGTGGCCTGGTCAATCGTATGCACCAACCACCCCGAGCCCATCAATTTGCCAGACTGAAAGCCTGGTATATGTCCAATTCCAGCCTCGGTCATAGCATTAGCAAGCCAAGAACTAAACGGCTGCGCGTAGTTCGGGTGCGTAAGAGACAGATCTCCGCCGCTTGCAAGGGACACGGGATCATAGGCCGGCGTGGAGTTCGCGAAACGCGTGGCCATATTTGGCGGCGTGAAGTCGATGCTCTTTTGGAAGTAGGGCAGTGTATTATTCCAGGTGTAGGAGGAGTCGTTTACGGCTTCTGCCCAGAGGTCCATGGACCGGGTGCTTGGGCGCTCGTAGTTCATTGCGTTGAGGGCTGTGCAGCCGCCGAGCTGGGACGTCTTGTATAAGTACTCAGACGGGGATAGAAAATAACGAGGGGAGGGGAATACCGTCTTTCCACGAGGATAATGCACTCTTTGCCCATTTAGACCCTGTCCATATTAAAAAGACTTAATTAACACTATTCAGGGCAGGGCGACGTACAGCTTGAGGCGTCGTCAAAAACCCCCACTCAACCGCTGGATTGGTGATATTTGGTGCTTTTCCCTCATACAATCCTCCGTTGCCCGGTATGACGCTTTCATTGCCCGTAGCTTGTTCGTAGAATGTCCCTGCTTCGATAACGGCTACTCTGATCGTTGAATTCTCGGAGAGACGAGACGCGATGGTGAGGCCTGCGTTGCCGCCGCCGACGATGATATAGTCGAAGACATTGTTGCTTTCTCTCAGAGCTGGCGCTGAGAGGGTCTTTGTGGCTAGAACGGCTAGATATATTATAATAGAGGGTAGATGCATGATGGACGGATACTCCGCGCAGTAAGACGGGATAGAGAAGCCCACGAGAAAAACGTAACAGCAGAAATCAGCTTACACTCTGTATATTATCTTGTCATGCCCATAATATACCAAGTGTAACCCGCCATCTTAATGCAAGAAGGTTACCCTACCGGCATCGGGGTTATCAAGCCGCTAATAGAGCCCCGGGAGCATCCTCTAACAACGTACACCAATAACCCTGACTTGGAAACCTTGAGCTCATAAGCCCGACGGCGATCCATGATCAGCCTTGACCATAACTCAGCCTCTAATTGGGCCATTAAATCAAGGAGTCCAAGAAGCGCTGGTTCCTCTCTGTCTGAGTCTACCCTAGACAGTTCACACGAATCAACCTTGGAAGCCAGGGGCTGCGGCAAAGACGGATTCGTCCAGAACTCCCTAATCTACAACCAATTTACGTCTCAACTATGGGCATTCCCTCTAAGCCCACTTACCTCACTACGTATACGTAAATGAAATGAAGCCGAGATCGCCGACAAGATTGAGACCGGGTTACATCAATGTAGGGCTAGATACTCCGGTCGGAAAAAGTAAACAACGAGCATGCCCATCGTGAAGCCGTGTCGTATTATCATTCAAAAGGTATTGTTTTTATCGGTCCAACTTATCAAAATTGGATCTTTGCTGTATACACACTCAGGCCATCAGAGACGGCGCACCTATGCAGGTTAGGGCTAGCCGCGATCGAAATATGTCCACGCCGGAGCAGCGCATGCATCATCTACGAAGCTAATTACAGGAAATTATCATCATGAACGGTATTTGATTGAACATACTTGTCTTGAAACGTTCCTAGACAGTCTAGGCTAGGCTATGCCACGCCACCTTATGCTACGGCGGGCTGCTTGCTCACCGAGCGTATACAAAATTGAGCGGGTCGTTACCCTAACGTCCTCATCTACTCATCGCAATCTTCCTCATCGTCCCCATCCTCCTCATACTCATGCTCGGCTTGAGCAGCCGGAGTGCCAGTGGCACCCTGTCCCTGTCCCTGTCCTGCCTCCGCGCTGTAATCGCCAGACCCGGAGTTGGAGTTCGGGGTTGGGGTCACGACTACGGTCGCAGTCGAAGTTCCAGTCGGAGCCTCCGTTGGCGTTGGCCCTGGCGTCTGTGTTTGCCCCTGCGTTTGCGTTTGGGTCTGTCCCTGCCCCTGGCCTTGGCCTTGCATCTGAGCGTCTCCCGAGTACATGCTCACCAACCAGTTGACCAAGTCGTTGAGGTTCCAGAGCTCTTCGCCATTTGTCGTTGTGATTGGCGCCGCAGTTGGTGTTGCGGTCACTACAACGGTAGACCAGCCAGAGTTTCCACCTGCGTCTGAGTCGCCATAGTCACCTGAGCTGGTGCCGGTGCCGGTGTTCGAGTCCGAACCCGAGTTTGTATTTGAGGTTGTACCTGTTCCGTAGTCGCTGTCGTCCTTGCCATTGCCACCTTCTTGGCCCCAACCGTTACCCGAAGGCCAGGTCCAACCTGAGCCTGTTCCTGTTCCTGTCCCAGTTCCAGTACCAGTGCCCGTTCCCCATCCTCCAGTGGAAGTCGGCTCCGGGGTATACGTAGGCTCGGGGTTGTTGGTCGGTTCAGCCGTCGACGTCGGCGTTTGCGTGGAGTCTCCTCCACCAGAACCAACATCGACATCGAGTTCGGACCCAATCTCACCTGGCTCCTCATTGGCGTCGCATTGAAGAAAGACAGCAGAAGCATAGTAAGCGAAATTGTCGGCGTTGTTCTTGGAGCTCTCGGTATCAAGAGACAAAACCGACTCATAGCCATACGCGATATCTTCGGTTCCAGGGCTATACAGGGCATCCGCATGGGCGTACTCATGGAGCGTGATGGCGGCTTGATCGAGATATCCGCAGTAGTTGGAGACCTTTGTGCTGGAGTAGTACCCTGGGCAGTTGACGACCCTGTTGAGGGTGGGGTACATCATAGCCGCAACGTTCCCGGCACAGTAGTCGTCCGTCGTGGGTTCACAATAGTACTTGAGTTGACCTGTGGTCGTCGCCTCCTTGGCGATTGCCTCAAGGCGACCCGCAACCTCGTCCATGTCATCCTGCGAAGTAGACTTGAAGTATTTTTGGAACAAGGCGCTACCGGTGCGAGCGTCGGCCGCCGCAGCAGTGGCCATTTCAGCCGCTCGAGAAATAGCGTCTTGCACGATCTGGTTGTATTCGTTGGAACATTCGAGGGTGGAGCGGGTCTCTAGGGTACTAGTTGTTTCGGCCGGTGCAGTGAAAGAGATATCGTTAGATGTGTAGCTGAATGTAAGGAACTTCTTTTCATCCTCTAGCGTAGTGTATTGAAGGAGGCCTTTGGCGGCGGCTGCGTACTCGTGTCCGGGCGTAAGCTCGTAAAGGTCGGCGATGTTGAAGACGGATCCGACGGTTTGCTTGGGCGAGAGTTCGACGAAGCCGTCGGCGGTTAGGTGGGAGAGAATGTATTCGACTCGAACTCCAGTAAACTGAGGGTCATCTTCTACTAGCTTGTTAGCCACCTTAATACCTAAGATCAAGGAAACTCACCACCATCCGCGGCCGAGACCGTGACCTTCTTTGTAGGGAATTGGTCGAGTATACCACCCCGTTGCACGAGTCGAAGGCCATCCGAGCCAGTATTTGTGACCTGCGCTTTGACGGTCGAATTTCCGAGCGACTCTAGAGTCACATCAAAAGAGTGTTGGGCAACGTCCTGCGCTGCATCCTGGGCCTGCCGGGGGATCAAAATCGGCTTTCCAGAAACCAAGGTGACAACTGCCAGCAGTTGAAAGAAACGAAGAAGAACCATTTTAAGGAGAGTGGAGCACGGTCTAAGGAATGACTGATTGAAGCGTACGACGATTTTATCCCTACGGCGAGGCCATTGGATTTTATACTCCGCCGTATAGCGTCTGACTGCTGCTTGGGCATTGTTTCACAGTTGCAAGGTCAAAGCGGTCCAACGGCCTTGTGTGGCACAGGATCAGATCATCAAACAAACAGAAGCTTGGCAATGCCCAGCTCCCCAGGTAAATGAATTTCGGCGAGTATCTTCTTTGTCTGGTAAAAGGAGTCGTGCTCATGGGACGTCAGGGTCTCGGCAGGAGTACTGGCTAGGGGACGTTGGAGGGTCTTCAGGGTTGAAACACGACAAGAAACCCACCAATCCAGTCGCGTGCCCTGATTCCAGCCCACGGTCAGCCCGCGCTCCAAGCCCTTAGGGCTGGGGATCGACGATTTGACAGGTGGCACGGAGATTAAGAAACCTGAAACACAACTTGGCGTCTGGCCAGCCGCCTGTAACAGACTAACCGCCGCCCAGCTTGCATTATGCCACAACCTCAAAGCTACACCTATAAATATTATAAAGAATTCATTGTGATTCGTTGTCATTCGTTCCTTGAAGTTTCTTGGTACCCCGCGCCGTTGTGCCTAAGAGTATCCTGTAATTCAAGCGACTCATGTGCGGCGAATACCGCAGGCACGATACCATAGTTAGGAGTGTAACCTAGCGGGGAAATGGGGAGGATAGAACTAAGAGTGATCGTTCAGATGGAAAGTGGCCCGAAATCACGGCCGATACAGAGTATATGGTGGTGAAATCTAGAATGTGGCAGTCGTCGAACTTAGCACCTGAGAGATCGCAGACAGGAATCACAGCCCGCGTAAGCCTTTCCTCGAACAAAGCTCACCCAGGTTTCGGCCCGGCCGCAAGATCAACCTTTGATCCTATCATCCCCTGTACATGGCTATTCTTTGTGCGTTTGGCATAGAGGCAGCCTTCATCATCTCATATCTAAGGTGGCTTCTGGATTGCGTCGGCAACACCGAGTGCGTTACTGGGCGCGAGAGGAGCTAGGCTCAATCTCTGCACAAAAGAGCGAGATCAGTTTATAAGACATTGTGATGTAACTGTCAATAGCGTCGGGGCAAACTTACCTTCTATCGAGTCGCTCCTGCTTTTCTCCTCGAAGCAATTTTTGGCTCTCTTCGCCCAAATGCGCACCACTGTCATGCGATCAAGATCGGATGTTGCTTTCCGCGGATAGCTTGCTCTGGCCAGTTGCCTCCGTGGCGATTCCATATACCTAAGTAGGCTCCAACTCTGCTAATCTCGCGGAAAATTCCAGCCGCAGTGCTAGTCGCCCGCAGTCATAGAGCAACAGCTTTGCTTCCCTGCAGCAACTGGATAGAAAATCCCGAGACTTCAAATCATGCCGACACACTAAATGTGATTGACAAGCTATGATCAATATTGCCACTGTTCCATGTCTCGGAAAATGGACACCGTGTTGGCCAGGCGCGCTCGCCATCAACCAGGGCACCATAATACATAGTTCTTGGCACGTTCAGCAGCATTTGGAGTTTTTCGTCCGTCTTCCTTATTCTGCGATAGCGCGTTCTGGGGCTCAATTGCTCGCCGTGGCCAGAGAAATCTGGGCATAATCCGTAACAAAGTCCTTGCCGTTGTTTATTTAGACCAGCGGCGGTCTTCTTGGGCAATGTCTTCCTCTGGAGATACCGCAGGGGTTGACTGCCGTAGGAGACACGACCGGACAAGTTATTGCCTAGTTCTGGTCGGCCCTCATTTGGCGGACATTCAAGTTCACTCTTTTACCCGCCATCCAGCCTTTCCAGGCTTCAAAACGGGACTCGTTCTCATCGTCCGGAATGCAGGGCCAGTTTGCGAGCCATGAAGGACAGGTTCCAGGAAGGATTTTCGGTACGGCATGCCAAGCGAATCGCGAAGTCCCATCCATGTACACCGCATCTCCTGAGCGCAGGCGAATAACCTCACACCCCTCACCATCATCATGGCTGATCAGAAACAGGCCGTCGCAGCCGAAACTGACACTGATCAACCCGGCGTCGCATTCCTCACTGACGTCGCGGTGAGGGCTCAGGTGGTTTCCTGGAGAGTACAGATTCAAGATAGCGGCTTCAGGCTCTGTTTCTGGGAAGGCTGCGCGGAGAAGCTTTGCGATGTCCTTGGGGAAAGCAGGCGGGCGCTCAGCTGGGTACACCTTTGCAGTCCAGTCGTACTGTCCGCCCAGGGTAACCCACCGGAGTTTCTTGTTCAGCACTGTCTGCATGGTAAGTGGTTTATGCACCTCCGGATCCTTTGGGGAGAATGTCCGCGTTTGGCTGTCCTCGAAGAAAGACATCACGCGCCGGTCCAAAGACTCATCCGAAGCGACGGTGGTATCACGGTATTCAGTGGTTCCATTTGCCTGCACAGGGTACTTCATATCGTAATGGAGATGGAGATTCGTCTTGTGTGCACTGTTTGAGAGGTCCCGATGGAACAGACGAGTGAGCAGCTCCTTCTGGACTGCTGGTGGGAACAGCGACGGGACCATGAGAAGGCCTACACATGTCAGCATCATTGAAATCAGCAAACCATCAACACTGACCAGTCACAGATCGGTGCGTATACACTGGAATGCTTTGCTGAGGCGGATCCTGAGCCGATGATGTGCTAGTGAAGTCGCCGAAGGCTGGTAGAAGGTCCTCGACAGATATCCTCCTCTCAAGCAACAATTCTGCGGGTAGATCATCTGGGTTTAAGGCTTGCAAGTCAACAATGCTCGCATCAGCTTCGACTTCAGAAGGCGTTGCTTTTTGATAGTGTTTGTAACGCAACCTCACGGCATCTGGAGGGACCTCGTGGGCGTTCAGATCTGTAATAAGGGCCATGTTAGGAAGTATGTAAGTAGTAATGGTCTTTAAGAGGTAGTAAACAATCTATTGCATGATCTTGCCAAGTTTTGCTAGCTTGAAGATGCCTCGGCGATCCACGACTTGGTGTTTTTTCCGCCGAAAACCCGGCAGTTCTTTCAGACCGCCTTCAACTCCGCCTGTCAAGATAATGTCTCCGCGTCTGTGTCTTCAAACGCACCATTTCATTTTAAAAGCTTTCTCTGGCTATACTCAGTTTCTAGATACTGAGCTACTTGAATTCCTTAGCGCCTGTTATCTCTGTCCTCTTATCAAGTTATCATTCTCTCGCAGGTCGTCCGATCTCGCCGATTGATAAGATGACGGCCAATCCCCACCACCCCGCTATGGCCGGCTAAATACGAGCACCCCTGGTAGTAGCCGAAGACAGTCAGTCGGCAGTTCTCCAAGTTCTGACTGTTCCATGGGCAGGGGTTTTATCGACCTGCCCTTTCGAGGGCTAGCTCCGTGAAACGTCGCTGCGTCTTGCTTATCGGAGTATAAGCTGGAGGGGATGATGTCCTACGCCGAGGATATATATTGATAAGCGCAACCCCTGTGTGACCGTCTTCATCAAGGAGCCCTCCAACCCCTGGACAATAATCATCATTTTTCATCATGGCTATCACTGCCTGGAGAGCCCGAGCAAACGCGAAGCGCCAGTCGACGCTAGATGCCATCCCTGAGAAGTGGAGAATCCAGGAACCGATTCCCAGTGCCTCGGAGCTGCGCGATGTGACAGGGCCATACATTCAGAAGTTCCTGAACCCGCGGGAAATCGAGATCACGGAGCTTGATGCATACGCCATCGCTGAGAAAACGACCACTGGAGAATGGACCGCGGTAGAAGTCATCGAAGCCTTCTGCCACCGTGCAGCTCTTGCCCATCAACTCGTATGCTATCCTCTAGACACCAACGATGGCTGGCTAATTCGTCCAGGTGAACTGTCTGCACGAGATATTCTTCGATGCCGCTACCGAGGACGCAAAACGGCTGGATGCCTACTTCGCAGAGCACAAGAAGCCACTTGGGCCATTGCACGGGCTTCCGATCAGCCTGAAGGACCAATTCCATGTCAAAGGCGTTGAAACCACGATGGGATATGTTGGCTGGATCGGCACTTTCCAGGGTCTGAAAGATGACCCCAGAAGCCGGGTCTTCGAAAGTGAGCTTGTTCGTGAGCTGCGTAACCTTGGAGCAGTCCTCTACTGCAAGACGAGTGTTCCCAGTACGCTTATGTGCGGAGAGACGGTCAACAACATCATCACCTACACGAACAACCCGAAAAACAGACTTCTCGCCTGCGGAGGTAGTTCGGGTGGTGAAGGGGCACTCATCGCGCTGAAGGGATCACCAGGTGGCTTCGGGACGGACATCGGCGGCAGCGTGCGTATACCTGCCGTCTTCAACGGGTTGTTTGGAATCCGGCCTTCGTCGGGACGTATACCGTACGAGGGTGCCGCAAACTCCATGGATGGCCAGAATACTATTCTCTCTGTTATCGGACCACTTGCTGGCACGGCGCGCTCTCTGCAATTGCTCTTCAAGGCAGTCCTCGCGCAGCAGCCCTGGCTTCACGATCCGCTTGTGCATGAAATACCTTGGAGGAGCGAGATTGAGCAGGAGACGCGCTCGTTGGTGGAACAGTCTGCGAAGGATCCCTCGAAGCTTGTGTTTGCGATCATGAAGCATGACGGGATTGTTGTGCCCCATCCTCCGATTGCACGAGCCCTGAACATAGTTGCAAAGACACTAAAGCAGCTCGGACACAAGGTAAGCCCCTCCCTCGTACTTCCTAACCATGGCTAACATAATAACTCTAGGTAATCCAATGGACCCCCCCATCGCATAAAACTGGAGCCGAGTTAGCTGTATGCCACGTCCTCTCCAATGTAAACGCAGTAGCTAACAACTCCAGGACGCCGCCTACAACTTTGATGGTGGTGCGGACGTGCAATACCATTTCGGTTTATCCGGAGAACAACCCGCATCCCAACTATTAGTGGCTAGCGGGCTGCCTCAAAAGTCAGCCTTGGAAATTGCCCAGGTCAACGTTGCGAAGCGCGAGTACCAGAAGCTCTATATGGACTACTGGAACTCCACGTCAGAGCTCACCGGTACAGGACGACCAGTCGACGCGGTTATTTGTCCCGCAGCTCCCCACGCCGCTGTTATTCCAACTCAGTATACCCATGTGGGATACACATCGGTCATTAACGTGTTGGACTACAGCAGCGTGGTTATTCCTGTCACAACCGTGGACAAGGATCTTGATGTGAGTACCCCGCGAGAGTTTCTGGGTGAATTGGATGAGCAATCGTACAAGAACTATGACGCGAATGTGTATGATGGGGCGCCGGCCGGGGTTCAAATGTTTGGACGACGACTGCAGGAGGAGAAGATGCTTGTCTTGGCGGAGTATCTTGGTTCAGCAGTGAAGCAGTAGATAGTGACAGTTAAGTAGTAAATAAGTGGTTGTCCTGTCAATAAGTTGTGTAGCTCGAGTCTGGAGCTCTCGCTGGCAGCAGAAAAGCTTGGCAGCGATCATCAAATATTCTCGTGTTGCTCAACTTTGTCTTCCTCCTCTCCCTCTTTCCCAACAATCTCACCTTCTCTCCCTCCCCAGCTCCCGCTTTGTCCTCTATTTCATCGCAGCCTTTCCTATACTTCCCATTGTTTATTTCCCTTTTCAACCTTTCCTCTCTCGTCGCCCTCCCATTGGGCGCCCAACTCCGGTCCGCCCAGTCTCACCCACGCCCTCCATGCATCATCATCAAGCTGCAGAATTGACCTAACGCTGCTCCTGCTGTTTCACGTCCACGCGTCTCTCTCACAGTTCCACCGCGACTCCCCCTTGTAACCAAACAGAACCCTCGCGCCCTTGTGCTACCATGGACGACGGCGCGTCATCTCGCCCAGCCGACACTCCTGAGGACTCTGGTCCTGGTGAGGAAAACTCAACACACGCCAACTCGTCGAAAAACCAAGCGCTCAAGGATCGAAAATGCCAATACTGTAACCAAGCCTTTACATCGTCCTCGCTCGGCCGCCACCTCGACCAATTTCTCTTCAAGAAGAAGCCCGACGGCGTCCACGATGTCGAGGAGATCCGGCGCATTCGCAGCGGAATCACACGAAGGCAGGCGAGGACCTCGACGGGGAAACGGGATACTCCTGAGCGAGGAATGGGCAAAGGATCGATGGATTCGGGCCAGCCTGGTGAGGCCGGCGGCAAGGGGCCCGTCCGGATGATGTTCAATACGCCGACGTGGCATGCGACCGGGGTCATCAACGACATTCCCAATCCGAACCAGCTGCAGGAGCAGGGCATGTCTCGGTTTGCGTCTCAGTCTCGGGTGGGTTCGCTAGCGGCTACGGATCTTGGAGGTCGAGGCTCAAGCACCAGCCCGGACACCGTGCGAGCGCTGGAATTGGCCTTGCGCGAGGTCTTGGATAACATCAAAGCGGCGACGTACGTCTCCCGTCTTCGATGGCACTACTAAAAATCGCTAATTGACTCTATAGGTCTCGAACGCGACCGCGCATCTCGCCCTTCGAATTCGATATTCAGAACCAAACCTTCCCCTCCCTCTGCCTCCAACTCTTGCCTCCGCCGCCGACGCTCTTCACAACGAGCCCATTCCCCTCGAATACATCCTTTCCTCTCGACCCCCCGGGCCAAGACCACCTCAACATCGTCCGCCAAGCGATCCACGTGAAAATCGAACAATGGCAATCCGACCAGCTCGCCGCGGAGTCTACCACCAACCCCGGAAAATCCACTCTCGGCATGGACGCGACGACAATCCAGCGAAACGCCCAGCAGCACGAGGAGCTAAGCCAGCGCCACCTCGAACTAGCCTTCAAACACTGGGCGACGCTCCCCCACGAATCCCGTCGCGAAGCATGGCAGCTGGAAATCATGCGCGCATTCGCTCGCGAGGCCGAAAAACGCAAGTCCCTCGACGACCAGCTCGCCCGCGTGCAACAAGAAGCAAACCAGCTCCGATCCCAAGTCGAGAAACTCGGCAACTGCCAGTGGCCACGTGAATTCGCGCTCTTCCCACCTGAAACCCTCCCTCTACCCCGCGACGTCGCCCGCGAACTCGATGCCAAGGAAAGCCAGATCAGCGCGGGCTCCGCACGCTGGGACTACGAGAACGTCGTCGCGAAGTGGAAGCGCGTCGTCATGCACGACCGAACAATGGGGCGCGCTGGAGTCGGCGCTGCGAGTCCGCTGCCCGATGAGCCTACGAGCGCCGGCGCCACCGCCAACGCCAACGCCGACGGCAAACTGCGAACAAACCAGCCGCTATCCGCGTCAACAGCAAGTCCCGGCGGCCCAGGCCCATCACCCATCCAGAACCCAAACGCCAACCCAACCCAAACGTCGCCATACATGACGCACGAAAGCCCAATCTCCGCGCCGCAGGCAAAACGCCAGCGTCTGATGAACGGCCGGCATCATACTAATGCCACGGGCGACCAGTCGGCAATGGGCGCGACACAGGGCGGTGCGGTTGGCCAGGGCGCATGGCATTCCGTTCAGAACGCGCAGGCACATGCACAGGCCCAGGGGCATATGCACGGACATCAGCATCAGCACCAGCACCAGCACGGACACGGACAGTCAACGCTTTCGCCGACGACGCCTTCGACAGGCTGACTCCGACTCTGACTGGGCTTTTGGACCGCTTGTCTCGCTATATAGCAACTGATTGCTTCAAGACCTAACAAACCGCATCGGGACCGCGAATGTATCCGTTTCGTTGTACATAACTATCTGCATCACTACACGTTACTAGTCGACTAGCTTCTTATAATCTATCTATATTCACACTCATCGCACTCTCTTCAACATAAAGGTAGCTATATTATTTTCTAGATTCTAACTTGATCTCGTAGTGCAGGCAAGGCAATGACTAGCGTCGTCTGCAAGACTAGGCTTATAGAGCTACGGATGCTGACCCCGGAGCTTTCCTCCCCTTATGACGCAGCTTGCTTTGCCTCTTGACCCTAGCGAACCGGCAGTCGAGTAGGATCCAAGGACAAAGCCCTGGGCGCACGCGATGCAATGTGTTGTCCAACCTTGAACTACGTGAGTCTTCCGCCACAGCAGGGGGTATGCAGCGGTGGCGGCAAGGTAGAGGACTTGAGTAGAAAGGGCTGCAGAGGAGGGTTCTCGTCACGCTAACGGTGTAAAAGGTGTGATCTAGGAGGGTACGTGAGGCGGCGGAGATGAAGTAGGTAGGGTAGAGATTGGGCACCACTAAAGGTAATTGAAGGGAGAACGCAAATTGAGACGATGAGAAAAGGGATGACGGATAGGATTATTCCATCTGGGTGGTTTGAAGTACGATGGGGTCCTAAAATTCTCGCCAAAGACCAGGATTGAATGGTATTCATGAATTGATATGTTAACGTAAAAGGTTGATGATATTCGATGCCGAAAGATGGGAGTAAACTGAGAATTGAGCGAACCTCAAGCACAAGGACGAGGCTAACAGAACCTGAACATCGTGAACATCGTCGCTCGTCAGCCAATACATAAATTGCCCAAGGACAATCAGTTATATCATCCTCCGGTCTCGTCCTGTAGCCCTTATATCATACCTGGGCGCCTTCCTAGATTGTTTGTCAAGAGTCTCTGCTCCGTCCTATCATGCCACATATTGTGACGTCTCAGCTTTGCAAGGATATGTCCATTTTGATCGTATGAACATGTACAGATATGTTTATGTCTTGGTCGTATGTATCGTGCTGGGGCTGCGGAGGCTTCCACCCGCCACAATATGGCAGGGAGTGTGAAATCTAAAAGTTCAACCACCCTTTCTGGGTCCCGCAGCTCCAGGGCCAGAAGCCGCTGAGCGGGAAAAGGTGTTTGCTGCACCTATCGCGGCACTGGCGTTTCTGAATTCGATCTTCTGGCGCTCCATTTCAAGCTGTGCAATGTCAAAAACTCGTCTCTTTCTATACACGGGTTGCAATATCACGTACCACCTTGCGTATCCGGGCAAGGGCAGCTGTGTCACCTGGATGCAGTGGCCGGCACTTGTCCGAACTGTATGGAGGTGGAACCACAACCGCATCGGCCACAATGATGTTCGCGCCATCCCACCTCGTCGTCGGCATCGTGCGAATGAAAGCGTTGAACAGATCCTGTGCCTCTTGTGTAACTCCCTTTCCACGGCGTGCTTCATCCTGTTGGAGCTTCGTAACTGCCTCCACCTCCCGTTTTCTCAGAGCCTGGGTGTCCAACGCGCGCAGCGGGGGAATAGCTTCAGAAAATGACGTCGCTTCGCCGCTCTGGGCGGACTGCGGAAGAGAGAGGACCTCGAAGCTCTGTATCCGTGATATCGGAATGACGTGGTAGTTTCCTGCTTGAGTCTGTTTACCGTCGGCGGTGTTCACGGCGACGAGGTTCGTGATCGGGTCGGCGGCGAAAACGGTACCCTCGATCGTGGACGTAGCCGGGTTGGTGGTGATGCGAACGCTATAAATATATTGAATTAGCAGAATGATCACAGGTTAAGTCTTCGGACGAAATGCGGAATGGACCGAGTAATCTAGCTGTGCTTGTATGACGCAGGGGCAGGTTGATGAATTGCTTACCGCGCACCGAGGACATCGCTTAACGCCTGTTCATGAGGCACCATCGCACTCGCCATTGTCAGACTCGTGATACCTGGACCCCAAACTACTTGTGCAACTCCGACGCTAGATTCGCTGACGATGACCGCAGCGATGTTTCGTATTCCAGCAAGTACTCGAATGGAATAGATCTCGTCGCCCAGTCGGCAAAGACTCAGACAAATAATCAAGGCGACAATGGCAAAATAGAACCGTCAAATTATCGCCAATTGAAAGACCGAATCCGAACAATCAAGACCAAATCCCTTAACGCCGCCGGAACCGCAGTCGATGATGTGAGCTAGCCGCCAGCACTCGAGGTGGGACGTCGCGGGAGCTCGGTCGGAAAGGAGTGACGGGAAGGCAAAGAAACAAAGGAGAGAGCGCAAAAAGTCCAACCAAACAAACAAGAGCAATTTCCTATGCTGCTGGCATGTAGGATATGGACGTGGGTTCGCTCCGTGCAGGGTCGCAGAGAGCGTGAGAGTCACCGCAACGCTGAGTTTCGAGGTTCGCCTGCGACGTTGCAAGGTGTCCCAATCGGGATTAGCCTACGGAGTGGAAAATCAAGGGCTCCCAGGTCTACTACTCACATCTACACACAAGCAAGTTAATGAACAGGAATAAGATATTTCATAACGACCTAGATACATAGTAGGTCTCACTTCTTTTAAACATCAGGCATTATCATTCTATATCTTTAGGGAGTTTCAAAAGTCCCGATTTTGTCTGGTCCTATGGAGTGTGTTGGTTCAGAAAGCTCACGTCCAGCGCAGTGCATCAATGTACCAAATTAAGCAGTGTAGGTCGAAGCAGAGACGTTACCGCCACGGCCGGTCCAGTTGACGTGGATGTCCTTGTCAACGGGGTACTTGTCGCTAGCATGTTCGGGCTTGATGCGGAAGGTGTGGGCACCGAAGTAGTCACGCTGGGCCTGCAGCAGGTTGGCGGGAAGGACCTTGGTGCGGTAACCGTCGTAGAAGGACAGAGCGGTGCTGAAGGCGGGAGTGGGGATACCCCAGAGAGCACCCTTGGAGACAACGTTTCTCCAGCCCTTCTGGGCGTTGTGGATGGCCTTGTTGAAGAAGTCGTTGAAGAGGAGGTTCTCGAGCTCGGGGTCCTTGCGGTAGGCCTCGGTGATGTCCTTGAGGAAGACGGAGCGGATGATGCAACCACCGCGCCACATGAGGGCAATGGCGGGCTTGTTGAGCTTCCAGCCGTACTCCTTGGCAGCCTGCAGTTTGTTAACGAATATTCCTGTTTCCACGGAGTTGGGTAACGTACGTTCTGGATGAGCATGAAGCCCTGGGCGTAGGAGATGATCTTGGAGGCGTAGAGGGCCTGCTCGAGGTCGGCAATGAACTCCTCCTTGTCACCAGTGAACTCGGGGGTTGGGCCCTGGAGACGCTCGCTAGCGCGGACACGCTCGTCCTTGAGGGCGGAGAGGCAGCGGGAGAAGACAGACTCGCCAATCAGGGTGACGGGCATGCCGAGGTCGAGAGCGTTGACAGCGGTCCACTTGCCGGTACCCTTCTGACCAGCCTTGTCGAGGATCTTCTCGACCATGGGGGTTCCATCGTCGTCGTTGAAGTAAAGGATGTCACGAGTGATCTCAATCAGGAAAGAGTCAAGAACACCGTTGTTCCACTTGGCAAAAACATCGGCGATCTCCTTGGAGGAGAGACCGGCACCGCGCTTGAGGATGTCGTAGGCCTGTACCGATTAGCCTCGCCCTTAACATGCAATTGCTCCATTTCTTACCTCGCAGATGAGCTGCATGTCACCGTACTCAATACCGTTGTGGACCATCTTGACGTAGTGACCAGCACCCTCATCACCGACCCAGTCGCAGCAAGCCTCGCCGTCGCTCTTGGCGGCGATGCTCTGGAAGATATCCTTGATGTGAGGCCAGGCCTCCTCGTTGCCACCGGGCATGAGAGAGGGACCGTAGCGGGCACCCTCCTCACCACCAGAGACACCGCTGCCGACGAAGCGGATGCCCTTCTCCTTCAGGTACTTGGTGCGGCGGTTGCTGTCGGGGAAGTGGGAGTTACCACCGTCGATGATGATATCACCCTCCTCGAGGTGGGGCAGAAGAGACTCGATGAATTGGTCAACGGGGTTACCGGCCATGACGAGGAGCATGATGCGGCGGGGGCGCTTGAGCTTGGCGCAGAACTCCTCCACGGAGTGAGCACCGACGATGGACTTGCCTGTGATCAATTAGTGACTGCTGATACCTCCGGATGCGCCGGAATTCGCGGACTTACCCTTAGCCTCGTTCTCAAGGAAGCGGTCAACCTTGGAGGTGGTACGGTTGTAGGCGCAGACGGTGAAACCGTGATCAGCAGCGTTGAGGATCAGGTTCTGGCCCATGACGGCCAGACCGATGAGACCGAAATCAGCACTGGGAGTGATTGGCGCCATGAAGCTGGCAGCAATGCCAGCCAAACGGGCGCTAGACGTCAGTTACTCAGTCTATAGTAAGAACACGAATGAGGGGTAATGCGTCAATTGGACGCCGTTGCTGGCACGGTTGACAGCTTCCGGCGCCTCAATATGACAGAAATAATGCCTCTAGCGCATTCAGCGAGACTGGGAGATTTCAAAGAATCTCCCGGTTTCTGTAGAGACTATGTATACAGCTCTGTATAGAAGACCGTGTAGAGCTCCCGAAGCACTTGACTTGGCGAACAAGAGGGGTTCTGCTGGGATAGAAATGCACAGATGGAACTTACACGGCGCTCATGATGAAGATGTAGGATGGAGAGGTTTAGTTAGGAGGGGTATAAGAGAAAACGCGGCGAGAATGGTATAAAGCACGAAGAAAGAGGAGAGAGTAGTTGAGTGAGGAAGGAAAAAGAAAGGAAAAGAGCGAAGGCCGACGATGATATGCTGCTCAGTCAGGATTCAAACGGAGCAACTCTTCCGTCATGGTGGGACGAATTGGGGCGGGGCTCAATGAGGAGCAGAGTAGTCCGGTTTCTGAGGCCGTCTACACTTTGTTGAGGTATTTACTTTACAATCTACCCACGTCTTCTAGAACGCGGCGGCTGACACTTTGCTCAACAGACGCCGTTATCGTGAGGCCGTTTGTGTTGCATTGACTTGACGGTTCAGTCTGCATGCTGGGGGCGACATGATGCTGTTTGCGATAGCGGGGCAGATGGAGGGGCTCTGACTGATCTATGACCCAAAACGATTTATTTCCCAGAACGCACTCGGTGAAGGACCTTCGTTGCTGGGCGGATAAATCATCGCCGGCCAGCTCAGCTGTTGCTGATGAAGCAAGCTGATCAATCCTTATTGATCTCCTCACCACGCAGTCAGTTCATCCGGAGTCCCGCGTTTATCAGATCCTCTGCCTCGTTGCGAGGGTTGTACCGTGGCTATGATCTCATCGCCGTGCTTGAGAGCTAAGCTCAGAGCTCCCGTAGACACTCGACCGTACTCTATACTTGCAGACGACGTTAAACAGCGCGGAAAAGAGGCAGCCAGCTTCTCTATCAGAGAATCCGCCGCGGAGACCCCTGGAAATCCAGCTCATTTCCGTCTCCGAGGACATCCTTGAAGAACTCTCTTGATAACCGCCGAGAAGGCCGGCTACTGCATCCATCCCAAACAGGTTTAGAGTGGGGGTGCCGTCACAGCCTCGCGCTAGCCCTGTCTCGAGCTCCGATAACCGGCTTAGTCACAGGCTGTGGCTGGACCTTGTCACGTGCACTTCCGCTCCTGCAAGTCCTACGGAGTTCGAGAAAGCCAAGTGCGTCTTTTCCGCTGCCCAGGCCGTCTCCATCCAACTTTGAAGCCTGACGATATCTGGACCTCCGCCCTTCATTCACTGCGCAACGCCCCGTTACAATATTGGAAACCTACAGACTTTGACTAAAAGTTTATAAAAGTGCGTACGATTTTGACTGGTTCAACTTTTTCAGCCTCCCACATTCGACCAGTCGCTGCAATCATATTCGCCCGCGTTTCTTCAATCCGGATTCGGGACTTCTCAGGCGTGACGTCTGGCGTATGACTGCTGCGTCAGTCAAGCCCTGAAGGTACGTGTCTACGCGACGCTCATATCATCCATCGCCTATAAAAAAACCCCCCCGTTCATCATGTCCTTTCCGCCACCTCCAGGTCAGCAATCTTCATCGCTTCCTCCGCGACCACCTCAGTCTACGAACACAAATTCACAGTATCCAAACAGCGGGTATGGCGGGGGCTCTCGACCCGGCGGCGGCTTCGGGGCGGCTATGGCTTTCGCACCTCGCTCCGTAGCCTCTCAACAGCCGTATCGCACCAGCAGTCCGGTCGTTTCGGCTGCGCCTGCGACGACTAGCGGTTATTCAACTCCCACTACTACCGGCTACGGCAACTACTACCCTCAGCAGCAGCAATCATACCAAGCTGGCCCTTCATACTACGGTGCGTCGCAGTACAACAATGCCGGTGCGGCTGCCGGTGCCGGTGCAACGTACGGTCCCACGATTCCTCACATCCAGAACCCATTTGTGGGAAATGATTCAAAAAGCGGACGGAACTCCGGGTTCGATCCGGAAACGGAAGCACAAATTGCACAGTGGCAGAGCGCCTACGCGAACAAGGACGACATGTCTACGATTAGCAGAAGCGCCGTTCGCCGCGAGGGAGCTACCGGTACCCCTGGCGCTACAACCGTGTACACCTCGTCCGGCACTACGCCCACCGCCAGCACACCTCCTGTGGGAACAGAGTCACAAAAGACCGTTGCCCGCTCCGGTGGTGGTCAAAATTGGACAGACTCGACGCTGCTGGAGTGGGACCCGGCTCATTTCCGTCTATTCGTCGGTAACCTTGCGGGCGAGGTCACCGATGATTCTCTGTTGAAGGCATTCGCAAAATACACATCCGTCCAGAAGGCCCGTGTGATCCGCGACAAGCGCACGCAGAAGAGCAAGGGTTACGGGTTCGTCAGTTTCAGCGACGGCGACGACTACTTTTCCGCCGCGAGAGAGATGCAGGGCAAGTACATCGGGTCGCATCCCGTCCTTCTCCGCCGCGCAACAACCGAGATCCGGCCGGTATCCAACAACAAGAATAAGAAGCATGGTGGAAAGGGCGGCGGCGGCAGTAGTAACCAGAGCTCCAAGGTGAAGCACGACGGCATCAAGAAACCTGGAAAGACCAAGGGAGGCTTGAGGATTCTGGGTTGACGAAACGTTTCTAATCACATACTTCTAATGACTTCCTTCGGCTGTATCATAAAACTCTTTTAGATTCATGAATTGGTATTTTACATCTAATCTCGTCGCATTTGTATTCGTAGCCAGTATTTCTCGTGAACATCAATATGTATAAACAGCCAAAACGCCATGTACAACAGACCCACTGGGTGATCAAAAAGGTTGGAAGCAGAAATGTAGGGTGGATATCGTCAAATCATATGCAAAAGGTTTTGGGTATATCCACGACGAGCCGGGTATGTGCAAACGTGGTTATCGCCGGTTGGAGAGGGAAGAGGGAAGCAGCGAGGCTGGGTGTTCGTTCGTGAGGTCGTGGGCTGGGGTGGATAGTAATGGCCCCAAGTCGTATATGTAGGAATAGAAATAGTGGGTAGATGGACAGGCCGGCGTGAGCGTAGACGTCAATCGTATCATCTTTGTCTTGCCTTGTCACGTAACCATGGACGTGGCGTGGCGTAGCGATAGGTGTATTCGTAACAATATCTCTTCAAATCGTTGGGATGAAGAGAAAGAAGAGGGTAGCGTAGGCGAGATGTCTTGTCTAACCACCCTCAGTACTCTCCTCATCAACAGGCTTCCGGCGCGCAAAGAACGAGACTTGGTGCTGGTGCGCCCAGATCATGAAGCCGATTATGATGAGGATGATGAAGAGCACGATCAGGATGACCGCGACGGTCATGTTGCGCTTCATGGTGGCGGTGGGTGCTCGTCGAGCGAGGGAGTGGATAAGGATAAATCGTAAGAATAGATGAGAAACGATCAGCTATCTGCTCATTGGATAATTGGATGGATAGGCAGAGGAGGAAGGGTAGGTATAGAAAGGGTAGGTATAGATGGAGTCAGTCCTCGTAAGGACTTCCTCCGCGAAACGATCGAGTCAATCTACCTCCGGAGTGAAGGATAGACGGGATAAACAAGGGAGAAGGGAGGAGGGAAAGGGGAAGAATGTGGGTGCAACATGGTTGACATTTAAAGAGGGTTGAGAACCACTGGCGCCAGGGCCAGGGCCAAGGCCAGAGCCCAGCCATGTATTTTCTGTGCTGGCGTTGTTGTTTTGGCGGGGTGGCTGGGCTGCTATACAATGTTTCTTGAGACTGTGATTGGTCGGCTCCGGCTTTAAGCTGTCGTCGCTAATCGGGCGGGTCCCAGCCTCCGCATTTTTGGATAGGACAACGAGCTTTGGATAGGAGCTTGGATGGAGATCAATAGCATTTGGGAATCGAGGTATTATAGCCATATCATGCGGAATATATAGAGTAGCATGAGGACAGGGATCCCTGAGACTTCGGATGGGGGGACTAATTAGTCATCGACTAAAATATATATTGGGCGCATGTTCCTAACGGAAAATATAAAAACCAACTTCCAAGCTTGTCCGAGCTGGTTAGATTACCTCGATGCTTAGAATAGATTTAGTAAATCCCAGTACCTGACTATATGGTCGATTGATGGCTTATGTTCCTGTACAGATACTCAACCGCCTGAGGCTCGGCAGAACCCCGAAGTATATGACCGGGAACTGGACTATGAAGCCGAGAGCAGTCTAGAACAACGGGGTCCGCGGGGAGAGGCAAAATTTCTTGATAAAAGACCCTGAATATGGAGCAAACCTGACAAGCAATCACTTAAATTTTCCAGTGCTGCCAACTCACCGGCTGATTCGGTCGGCCCAGGCGCAGAGTCTCATCCGGACATGGTTCATCCAGCAACCCTGCACACGAGTCAGTCACCATCATCACCATGAGGAAACCTCTTGGCTTGAATTCTTGATATGGTGCAATTCAGCTGTCTTGGCTTCTCCAATATTCTCGTCTAGACTGAATCGCATCGAAAATGCTCAACGGTGATTGTCAGATCTGAAAGTCGCAATGAATGGCGATGACTTCATCATGACCACACATCCGCAACAATCTATCGGAGCCTCGGTCGCCCGTTTCCCACCTTATGCTGGGCTGTTAGCTGTCACTTGAAGACTATGCTTCCCTTATGATGGCTCGTTTTCGGTCGGAGTCCCAACGAATAAGTCCGTTATTCTCATGCGTTCGAGTCAGTCCCGGACTTAAGACGGCGTAGCGTAGCATAGCATAGCATGCAACTTCCCTTGTCCCTGTATTTGTGCTGTGATATCATACTTGTATATATTGGCCTTTTTTCCCTTACTTCTGAGTATTCTTCTCATGTTCCTGTCAGACAATTGATTTGCTTTTACTTCGCTGTTCCCCAGAATGGAGGACTCCTCCTACCCCGGCGACCCACCCAGGGACTCTGAGCAACACCTGCGCTCCTCCACAACGACAGACTCCACCTCTGATACAGCATCGCTTCCTTCGGAGCAAGAGGGCGAGAAGTTTGCGCCTATCCAGACAAACCAGTCTAACCGCAGTCGCAATGGGACTCTTACTCGCAGACGCACTGCTGGCGGGGGACCGCTTACCGATGACGAGATCACGCATGCGCTGTCGCATCGGCGGACGAGCTCCGCTTATAAAGGAGAGGACAATGATAACGAGATAGTCAGGCTCGTGTCGCGGATGTTCGGCCATGAACGAAAGGCCAACTCTGATGAAGAGCAGACGAGACACCTGGGCGTGGTCTGGAAGAACCTCACCGTCAAGGGTGTTGGACTAGGCGCTGCGCTCCAGCCGACAAATGCGGATATCTTTCTGGGACTACCTAGGATGATGAAGGGACTGCTTACGCGGGGGAGAAAAGGAACAAGTGCAGGCAATGCGCCGTTGAGAACTATCTTAGATGATTTTACCGTATGTTCTCCTCTTCCCTTTCCAGACTGAAGCTAATCGTGAAAGGGCTGCGTTCGACCGGGAGAGATGCTTTTAGTTCTCGGTCGACCAGGCTCCGGATGCTCGACCTTCTTGAAGACTATTGGGAATCAGAGGTCTGGGTACAAGAGCGTTGAAGGTGATATCCACTATGGTGGAACGGATGCTGATACTATGGTGGACAAGTATCGTTCAGAAGGTAAGTCCCAAGATCTCTTCTGGACATGGTCGATGTTGACCAAGCAGTCCTGTATAACCCCGAAGAGGACCTCCACTACGCCACTCTGACTGTGAGAGAAACAATAATGTTCGCTCTGAAGACTCGGACGCCAGACAAAGACTCGCGCTTACCGGGCGAGAGCCGGAAGGACTATCAGGAGACCTTTCTATCAACAATCGCCAAACTCTTCTGGATTGAACACTGCCTCGGGACAAAGGTCGGTGGAGAGATTGTTCGCGGTGTCTCAGGTGGAGAAAAGAAGCGCGTCTCCATCGGCGAAGCCCTAGTTACCAAGGCCAGTGTACAGTGCTGGGATAACTCCACCAAAGGCCTTGACGCGAGTACCGCCTCCGAATACGTGCAGAGTCTGAGGAGTCTGACCAACATGGCTCACGCTTCGACCCTAGTCGCCCTTTACCAGGCATCTGAGAACCTTTACAAGCAGTTTGACAAGGTGCTGCTAATCGAGGACGGAAAGTGCGCATACTTCGGACGCGCAGAGCAGGCAAAGGAATACTTTGAGAATCTTGGCTTTGAATGTCCTCCTCGTTGGACAACTCCAGACTTCTTGACGTCTGTTAGCGATGCCAACGCTCGGCGGGTGAAGAAGGACTGGGAAGACCGCATACCCCGTTCTGCAGAAGATTTCCAGCGCGCATACCGCAATAGCGAAGCCTACAAGGAGAACCTGAGGGACATAGAGGAGTTCGAGCAAGAGGTCAAGGAGCACGAGGAGGGACGGGAGGAAGCTCGAAGGAAGGCGCCGAAGAAGAACTACACCGTACCGTTCTACCAGCAGGTCATGATTCTTACTGAACGGCAGTTCAAGATAATGTATGGTGATCGAGGGACGCTTATCGGAAAGTGGTCGATTCTCACTTTCCAGGCGCTCATCATCGGAAGTCTGTTCTACAACCTACCCACCACCAGGTTCGTACCAATCCCTCTAGTACATCACAACGATGCTAACAAGACAGTGCTGGCACGTTTACGAGAGGCGGATGCATGTTTTTCATCTTGCTTTTCAACGCTCTTCTCGCTCTTGCAGAGTTGACGGACGTCTTCGCACACCGTGCTGTGATGTTGAAACATAAGAGTTTGTGAGTGCCGATCCACCCAACCAACGGGGTACCAATACTAATTACTGCTCTAGTTCTTTCTATCGCCCTTCTGCATATGCTGTGGCCCAGGTAGTGGTCGACGTACCTATAATCTTCGTCCAAGTTACGCTTTTCGAGCTAGTGGTCTACTTGTAAGTTCCCGACCATGTCCAGTTGTAAGTTGCGCATTGCTGACTTCACTAGCATGGCCCACCTCCAGAGGACGCCGTCTCAGTTCTTCATAAATTTCTTATTTATCTTCACCTTGACGATGACCATGTATTCGTTCTTCAGGGCGGTGGTGAGTTGGGATGAAAATCCATTGTTTCACAGCAAGAGACTGATGATTCGACTAGGGCGCCTTCTGTGGCTCACTAGATGTTGGTATGTGTAGCCTTGACTATGAAAGCTGCTGGACTGACTAACTGGGAATGTTAAGCAACTCGTCTCACCGGTGTCGCAATCCAGATCCTGGTCGTCTATACCGGCTACCTCATCCCTCCTGTATGACCTTTTTTGGCCCCAGAGTGGTTAACAATGCTAACGACACCGGAGTGGCGTATGCACCCCTGGTTTAAGTGGTTGATCTGGATTAATCCCGTTCAGTATGCCTTCGAAGGTATCATGACGAACGAGTTCTACAACCTGGATCTCCAATGTATCCCACCACAGATAGTGCCCGATGGCCCCGATGCGCAGTCTGGCTACCAGACATGCGCAGTTCAGGGAAGCACGCCAGATCAGCTCGTCGTCCAGGGTGCAAGCTACATCCAAACCGCCTTCACCTACAGCCGTTCCCATCTGTGGCGCAATTTTGGCATCATCATAGCTTTCTTCATCTTCTTCGTGGCTTTGACCATGCTGGGTATGGAGCTGCAAAAGCCGAACAAGGGTGGAAGCTCCGTGACGATCTTCAAGAGGGGCGAGGCTCCGAAGGAGGTTGAAAAAGCGGTTGAGCAGAAGGAGAAGCCGGATGATATTGAATCTGGCTCTCAGAGCAACACCTCTAATGGCGCGAGTTCGGATGACTCGGGACAAGAGGTGGAAGGCATTGCGCGGAGCGAGTCTGTCTTCACCTTCCAGAACGTCAACTATACCATCCCTGTTAGTGGTGGGAAGAGGCAGCTTCTGAAGGACGTCCAAGGATATGTCCGCCCAGGCCGCCTCACTGCGCTCGTTGGTGCTTCTGGTGCAGGGTGAGTGCTTTAATACCCGTAGTGAACCGCGAATGCTAATGATCCTCGTAGTAAAACAACCCTCCTCAACGCACTCGCTCAACGGCTTGACTTCGGCGTTGTCACCGGAGACTTCCTGGTTGATGGGAAGTATGTAACCCCAATTCATCAAATTACCACTCTTATTGACCATTTCAGGCCACTACCTCGAAGTTTCCAACGAGCGACTGGCTTTGCCGAGCAGCAAGATATCCACGAGCCAACTGCCACCGTTCGAGAATCATTGCGCTTCTCCGCTCTCCTCCGCCAGCCCAAGGAAGTTCCCACCCAAGAGAAATACGACTACTGTGAGAAGATCATCGATTTACTCGAAATGCGCCCTATCGCTGGGGCCACGGTCGGAGCTGGCGGGACCGGTTTGAACCAGGAGCAACGCAAGAGACTCACCATTGCCGTTGAGCTAGCGAGTAAGCCCTCGCTCCTGTTGTTCTTGGACGAGCCGACTTCCGGTCTAGACTCTCTCGCCGCGTTCAATAGTAAGTTACTCCCCGCCAACCGACCATGGCCCAATCTAATGAAGCAGTCGTCCGATTCCTCCGTCGACTAGCAGACGCCGGACAAGCCATCCTCTGCACCATCCACCAACCGTCAGCCGTGCTGTTCGAGATGTTCGACGACCTGATCCTGCTCAAGAGCGGTGGCCGAACCGTCTACAACGGCGGACTCGGCCAAGACTCGTCCAAACTGATCGAGTACTTTGAGAAGAACGGCGGCAAGAAATGTCCCCCGAATGCCAACCCCGCAGAGGTAAGTCTTCCCACCCTCACCACATCCCACCCTCTCTAACAAGAGGCAGTACATGCTCGAAGTCATTGGAGCCGGCGACCCAAACTACAAAGGCCAAGACTGGGCCGATGTATGGGCCAACTCCCCAAACTGCAAGACCCTCTCAGAAGACATCAACAAGATCATCTCCACCCGCCAAAACAGCGAAAAACAACACAATAAAGACGACGACCGCGAATACGCCATGCCTATTTGGACACAGATCCTCACGGCAACAAAACGCTCATTCATCGCCTACTGGCGCACCCCCGAATACACCATCGGCAAATTCGCCCTGCACATCTTCACAGGCCTCTTCAACACCTTCACCTTCTGGCATCTAGGAAACAGCTACATCGACATGCAATCCCGCCTCTTCTCAATCTTCATGACGCTGACAATCTGCCCGCCGCTTATCCAACAATTGCAACCGCGCTTCCTGCACTTCCGCTCCCTCTACGAGTCCCGCGAGGCAAACTCCAAAATCTACAACTGGACCGCGTTCGTGACCTCCGCGATCCTGCCGGAGCTGCCGTACTCCATTATCGCGGGCTCGCTGTACTTCAATTGCTGGTACTGGGGCATCTGGTTCCCGCGGGACTCGTTCAGTTCTGGGTTCACGTGGATGCTGCTTATGCTGTTCGAGCTGTTCTACGTGTCGTTCGGGCAGTTTATTGCGGCGATTTCGCCGAATGAGCTACTGGCTTCGCTGCTGGTTCCGTGCTTCTTTACGTTCATTGTTGCGTTCTGTGGTGTTGTTGTGCCGTATATGGCCATGCCGCATTTCTGGCAGTCATGGATGTACTGGCTTACGCCGTTCCATTATCTACTTGAGGCGTTTTTGGGGGTGTTGGTGCATAAGATCCCAATGGAGTGCGTTGAGCGCGAGGAGTCGTTTTTTAGTCTGCCCTCGGGCCAGAATTCGTGCCAGGATTATGCGGGGACTTTTCTATCTCAGGCAACGGGATATGTACGCGACGCTGGGAATGGAATGTGCGCGTACTGCCAGTACAGCGATGGCGACCAGTTCGCGACGAACTTCAATGTGTATTACAGCCATAAGTGGCGCGACTACGGCATCTTTTGGGCGTTTGTGATGTTTAACTTCGCGGCTGTGTTTGCGCTCAGCTGGCTTTATTTGCATGGGGTTAATGATATGAAGAGGTGGTTTAGTAAGAGGAAGGCGAGGAAGAGTGGGCTGTGAGGATGATGGATATCGTCGATTTATCTCACCCTGCCTGATATACGAGGACATTGATGACCCGGAGTTGTTAGAGTAACTTGTGTAATATTTCACGATGTGATATATACAATATAAAATAATGGAACAAATGATATCATATGACAGCTGGGAAAATCATCTTGGAAACCATAAACACTCATCATTAGACAACATCGCACGTGCTACCCCTCGTCGTAGGACACCGTGGACTATGCACGGTCTGTACTTGTTGAGATCGAATGTTAGGCAAGAAGTAAATCAACAACTGCATCAGGAGCGGAAATGATTCAAGCTTGAAGTCAATCAACGAAGAAACAAATGCGAAACAAGCATTGTCGGCGGAAATGCCAAGCTAGGTAAAGAGCAGATCAAGCCAGTAAATTACTTTCCATCATAGATCTGGTCCTCATTCAGGGTAAACTGCCCCATCTCCCATTCATCGTCCGAGATTAGTTCTTCCTTCACATGGCGCGCCGTCAATGCGAATCGCAGCGCACCACATTTGTCGAGCTCAACAGCATGCTGAAACAAGGCGTTGATTAGTATATCAAGTTTCGATGGAAAACCAAACAGTTACCTACCTCATAGTACTTCTGTACCCCCTCTCCATGCATCACGACAAAATCTCCGTGCCTGAGCTTTATCTTGAACAGGTCGGGCGGTCTGTCCTGGCCCTTGTTCTGCTCAAAGGACTCCCACCAAGCCTTCTTATAGCCCTCCTCGGAGATAGAGCCACTGTCTAGCCTTTCCTTGAGAGCTTTGCGGTTGGCGTAGTTCTCACATAGGGGTAGCACTGGGTCGTCAGCGAGGAGGGCAACAGTCTCCTTTTCCTTCTGCTCGTCTCCCTCCTGCTCTCCTTCCCCTTTCTTTTTCTTCATACTTGTCTTGGTCAGACCATGGTAGAACTTATACTTCATGCGGACGGACATAGTGGCGGGCGACCCTAGGGAAAGCGTAGTAATTGTAGGACCGAGGGTGGATTCACCATCGTCGTGGTACTTTTCTTGCGTCAGATGGGTCTGGTGGTTTATTCTCCAGAGTATACATACGCCAATTCTCTGATCCTCAAAATAGCCCAGCAGGAGCAACTCATTGGGCTCGAGAGCGGTGCCCTTCTGACTCTGAGCAGCAGTCTCGGTGGCCCATCGTAAACGCCCGAGTGCGCGGAGCACGGAGTCGCAAGCTTGATCGAAACTCCGCGATTCAACCGCCACAACGAACTTGTAGGGACAACCCTGTGCACAGTTAGTATGGGGGTCAAGTCGTGGTGGGTAACTCCTACAAAGTTGGTCGCAAATTGGGAAGTTAGGGTGCCACCAACTATCGCCCGGTGTTAGCGTTGCCGACGCATTGAGAAATGCACTCGCCTTGCGCCTGGCCCATAGGATGACGCCGGAGTTTGAGGTCGGCTGCTTGTAACTCTTGGAATAGCTCATCCGGTCCCTTGGGACGGCTGTTGATTGCTAGATTCGATTTGAAGTGCAGGATATATCCGGCATCCCCAAGGTTGTATGTAACCATCTCGTACGGAGCAAAGGACGTGTCGTCGTGAGTGCCTGTGATAAGGTCAGGTTTTGAGGGACGACCATGATCTTTTTTCTCAGGTTCATTTGGTAAAGGAACTGTGTCAAGGGTTATCCAGTGCTCAAATGGGCATTTGTCGTCCGGTCCTCCTTCATCATCGTCAGCGCACCTCCAGCCATTCCAGTGGATCCGAGGTATGCATTTTCGACAGCGCGGACACACGACCCCATATTTCCAGGAGTCGCGCGACGGGCTGGAAGGAGGTTTCTCGAGTAAGTTTGGAACGAGAGGGGGAGCCTCTATCGGCGGGTGCTGTATGCGAGCTTCAAGAAATTGGTTGTGGAAGGTCAGGGTGGCCGGAGGGTGCTGGCCAGCGAGCATCCAGAACTCCTGACACTTGGAGTTCAAGCACATCCATCCCTCCATGCACACCTGTTTACTGGCGATAGAGCAAGCGGCGCATTTCAGAGTGACGGGCTGGACATAGGGACGAGTGAGATGGTCCGGCAAGACTGTTCCTTTTTTCGCCCACCAGCTCTTCGTCGAGAGGTCCAGTTTCTCGAACCGGACTTTATACCCAACTTTGCCGTTGACCTTCTCGGTCCAGACATCAGTGACCAGAAAGTAATCCATGACGTTGTAACGATGAGGCAACTTCAGCCCACAGGCCGTGTTTTTAGAGCCCAATCCAACGTCAGTCTAAGTCGATGGATCTTAGGGAAGACTTGCCTATGATCAGTCCGACAGGAACGTTCTCTTCCATGCTTCGCATCATGCTCTTGACGGCGGCTCCTTCTTCAGACATATCTTTCGTTTGAATCAGGTTGCCTTCCTTGTCCTTCTCACAACATCCCCCGCTAAGTCGAGCATTAGCATTAGGACATTTCGAGCGAGAATCAGGCTCACATTCTACTGATAACCACTTCTTCGCCTACGTGGGATCGATTGCCGGAGTCGCCATCGATTAAGAACCCGTAGCATAAGCCATTGTTGTAGTACATGCCGCCTTGGTGAGACTTGAACCAGGTGAAAGCGCCTGCTATCTCAGGCCGATTCTGAGATTCGAAATTAGCGAAGCATGTCCGGGTTGATAATCATGAAGACCCACGAACATTCGACCACGCAGGAGGCTCTCCCTCAATTTCTGCCACCTCCTGGTCGGTAGCACCGATGCCTTCCACCGTGACATCGGAGGTCAGATCAGCTGAGAGAGCGAGGGCGACTAATTCTGCGGATACTACGCTTATTAGTACTAGGTACCCAGACCGAGGAGGAGCGTACCTTTTATTCCATTTTTGGGGCTCTCGTGCTTCGTGATCTTGCTTGAGGCAGTCTGAGGAGAGGTAGGGTCTTTCTTGTGGCGGGACATTATGACTCTAGAAGGGTCTGGATGAAAATCGAGGTCTTTGAGATGGAAAGAGTCTAGATGTGGTGGTAATCTAGAGTAATGCAATGATGTTTGAGGTCGAAGTGAGAGAAAGAGCGAGGTTCGGGTGTTGGGTTCCTTCCTCATTTGCACTTCGCAGTCGCAGCCCGTGACCCCGAGAACACCACGCCAACCTTCCTCACTAACACCGACACTTGACTTTAGTCTCTGAGGTAGCCATACGCCAGAAAAGACAAGCTCAACACCGCCGTTCCCAGAAACAGCATCTTCCGTTGACTCCAATGACTGTCCTCCTTCTTGCGACTTCGATATCTTTCCCATCCACTTTCAGAGCGTCGAGGCAGAGGAAGAAACCCGACGACCGGTCCGTCAGCCATCAGATTTGAAGTCGCGTCCGCCATGTGGTCGATCTTATGAGGCATGATATACCGTCCCATCAGCGTCTTCAGTATACCGTCACGAGTGTATAGCCGTACGCCAAACGTCGTCTGCCCGTATATCGCCTTCGAACGTGCGTATCTCAACATGCGAAACTCCTTGAGAAGAGTCTCAATATCAGCCTCAATTGGAGTACTCTTCTTATTCGACTGAGCCAGCCGGTCGAGAAGTGTCGCTAGAACAGCCGCATCCTCAATGGCACAGTTTGCGCCTTGTCCCATGTTGACGGTCATCTAGGCTTGTCAGCTTCTGTGCAGACCATAGAGATCCTGTCCTCTTACTTTACGAACGGCGTCACCCAGAAGAACCATTCGACCGAAGTGCCAAATCTCGAACAGACCCTCCTCCATCGCAGTCATCGACGCAACTCTCCTGTTCTCCCAAAGATCACGAACGCAGACCCCCTCAGCAAGGCGAACAGCTGCAAACCGTCTGCTGAGCTCCTCCGCATCTTTTGAACCGTAGCGAGGAATTTTCGGGTAGGTATGCTTCTTGTTCATCTTGCTCACCACGAACCAATAGACTCGATTCTCGCCATGGAACGTCAGAACTGTGACTCCATCCCCGAAAACGTTGCCATGCTCGCCGCTTCGCAGGCCAGGGATGGCGGAAGATATGCCAAAGACACAGCAATACTCAGCCGTCAGCGCTGTGTCGGTTAGCTCTTATCTTTCGTACTCAAGAGCTTAGGGACCGACCGTTCTTCTTCAACAAGACCCTTCCCGGATTCTGAAGCTCTGCCAACCGCCACATCTCCGAGCGTACGCGACTATGCACTCCATCAGCACCGACAACCAAACTGCCCTGATAAACTGTTCCATCTTGTGTCGCGACGCAAGCTCCGCTCAGTGTCTGTCGGATATCAACGACTGTTTTACTGACCAGAATCCTAGACTTGTCCGGATACCGCCGGTACAAAGTCTCCAGTAATCGCTGTCGCTCCACGAAGGTAAGACCATACCCAAACCTATCGAGGTCAGCTCTGCTAATGCAAACACTTAGTAGCATCGCACCTTTCATAGATTCGATTCAGCACATCGTGACTGAACCCCGACCCGTCCGGATACAGAACATTGTGAACCCTCAATGGCTGGGTCCCTTCCACTACCTCCTCCCATAATCCAAGCTGATCCAGGACTTGCCCTCCCGTCGGCCAGAGCCCTATAGAAGCGCCTTCCTGCGGCGCGATCTCATTTCTTTTCTCCAAAACGACATGGTCGATGTTCGCGCGGTGCAGGCAGTGCGCAAGGGTCAAACCCGCGACTGAGCCGCCGACAATGATCACCTTGAATGGAGGAACTTCCTCCATCTTGTTATAAGAATTTAGTACTCGAACTCAAGCGATTGTGCGACGAGGATAAACCAGGGACGAGTGCAAACACCCCTCTTCAGCCTCGAAGTGACGAGAAGACAAAGTGGACCTACCAGCGCAGATCAGCTGGAAGGCCGGATCTCGATCTCGCGCTCGAACCGTGGAGCATGGAGCGTGGGCCTCCGAGAAAATTGTCGAGCATTGGGCACCTTTCCAAGGTTGGTCGGCCGGATGTCCTCATCTTGGATAGTCTTCTGCAAAGCGCCGCGCTAGAGGAGTCAAACACGTCCAGATCACCAATCATTGACGAGGAAATAGAAGACTGACCGCTTGTTTGGGAAACATACTGCGCTGATCAGAGAGTGGCTGGCTGCTCTCCGGTCTTTGCTTGTCTTCAGCAACATTGGGCACTGATCCAGCATAATGAGATTGTGTTGTTCTGATCAAGTAATGTGGGTGGAATAACCAAGGGTGAATGCTCGGCATTGTCTTAGTGCACTGATGAAAAGCAGACAACAAATGAACAGAGCAGGAAAAACAAGAAGCTTAGTCTGCCAGAAAACGCTATTATAGACTTACAATCATTTTAGATATGCAAGCTATATCAGGTATGTGAATTAGCTGACCTTCCGCGAGTTAATATAGGTAGCTGTGCTGCATTTATGGTTCCAAGGAGGAATGAGCCCTAAGATCCTACTGTGGCCAAGCCAGTTCCTGAACAACATCACTTACAATGCTTCTTGTCCTTGGGATATACTGAGAGAAACTTCACAGCCAGCTAATCATCAGAGATTGAGAATCATTCCCATGGGCTCTGCGGGGCTAGCCAGCTTCTTGTATTCCAGACAGAATCTTCTGGTATTCAGACCAGTGTCGATTTACATGCACGTAGCCCTTCCTTCCTCCCTGGTGAAGGTCGAATCAACAGCACTCAAACCGTCCAACTAGCTTTGAAAGACTGTCCTTTTAACAGTTCTTGAAAGAGAAATTCCATTTAGGAATTGTAAAAGTATAGATTATATCCTTCAAGGTACACAACCCTCCACAGATAAAGCGATAATTTCAGCCATGCCTCCTTCATAACCACCCCCAGTAGCCGCTCAATAATAAGCCTCAATCGCATCGACAATCTGTATTTCTCATTAGCCCAATTCTTTCCCTCAAGCCTGAACATGCCATAAAGTAGGAAAATAGAAGAAAGGGTGAACTCACAAAATTCGGACTCAAAAACTCATCCCCACTGCTCCCCGAAATAACCGCAATATACACCGAGTTCTCGCCAGTCACCAGACTGCCCACATCAAAAGACGTCTCGTAAACCTCTCCATACCCCCGATACGCGCCGCGCGTTACACCCCTTGAGTCGATCTTGCTCGGCGCCTCGGGCGCATCGCCTTCGTCGTCGTTGAGCGTTACCTGCGGGCGACCTCCAGCGAAGGATAATGTCGTAGCGACGCGGATGGTGATTTTGTCCGTGTCCGGTATCTCGTCGAGGGTAAACTGGATCTCGAAGTTATTGTTTACATCGACGAACAGCGCCATCGGGAAGTCAGCGTCGGTGTTTGTGCCCACGACGAAGGGCGTGGGATTCCAGTCGGCCATCCGGGAGTCAGACGGGTGCATGCGGAGTTGGTTCTCCGCGTTCAGGAGGCCCGAGGGTGTACCGTCGTACTCGCTGATCTGGAAGATTGTGGTCCGGTCGTCGGTGATGATGGTGTTTGTTGCGGCGAGCGAGGCGGTGGCTGTTGAGCCCGCTGTTACAGGGACGGTTGTTGTTGCTGCCAGGAGCTCGCCTTGGTAGAGGGCTAGGGTGTACGAGCCCTCTACTAGCTCGGGGGATGTGAAGGCGCCGTCGGAGGCACTCGTCCATGATTGGTAGTCATCATTGTAGAGATGCACGACTGCAGGCAGGGACGAGGATGTTCCGCTTATTGTGCCCTCGACGACGCCGCGGCCAGAGGAGCCGACGTAACCATCCAGATCGAGGTCATCGAAGAACGAGACGTCAAAGTCGTCCCAGGATGGGATTCCCGAGCCGCTGAAGGACAGGATGTACGGGCCGAAGAAGCCAGTGCGGTAGTCTTCTGTCTGGACATGGCCGGAGTTCATGTAGTACGTGACGGAGTGGTAGTCGCTGACGAGATTTAGGTCGATGTCTCTGAAGAAGGGCCCGCCTGAGGACTTTTCACGAGAGCGAGTGTCGGAGAGGAAGCAGGCATGGACGCTGGAGTCAGAGGTGTAGGCGCAGTAGACGGAGTCGTCGATGAAGCGCTGGGAGGAGTAGAACTTGCTTCGGGTCTCGCCATCGACGAGGAAGACATCACTCCCTTCAATGATCTCTCCGTCTTGGACATCAGAGACGTCACCCTCCTTGTATGCTTCGGGGAGGTTGACGAGGCGGGCAATGTAACGGAGTTCTCCGACGGCTGGCTCTGAGAGGGCGTTTGTGCCCATGTAGATTGCGCTGCGGCCGTCCTGAAAGACGTAGTAGTGCGTCAAGTCAAATTCGTCGTCGTTAATGGTTGCTGAAACGACTGCGTAGTCTCCTATCAAAGGTAGACTTGTTAGATGCTCGGGGCTCAATATGAAAGGTGGATCAAAGGAACAGACCTTGGGTAGTATACGACACCGACGCAGCACTCCCTAGTCCCGACGCAATATGACTCAATGTCCCAGAGTACTGATACTCAGTGCTGCGGTACTGGAGGGAAGAAATAGAGCCAGTGCTATCAATCGTCACAACAAAGCCATCATCCCCCTCAACATCAACCACAATTCCATCGTCCGTTTCGTCAACCGTCAGACCGGTAACAAGAGCCGCTGAGAAAAGCGCTTTCCAGAAAAGCATTGTTGCAAACAATCAAAGAAGCCCTGCACTGTATTGTCTGCTGTTGACCGTGGATATCCTCTCCAACCAGGTCATCCACCAACCTTATATACCCAAAAACCGCACCTCACCGGGCCAACATTATCACGAAATTTCCTCTCTTCACCTCCCGTTTCCGCGAGGAATAGATTAAGGAGCAATGCACACAGACGGGACGTACGTGTCCACAGCGTCTACCCTCTTCAGAGCTCAGACACGCGAGCGCTGATCAGCGGCAGTCGACCCGCTCATTGGAGGGATATCATGACGCGCATTGATTAGGGCATGGTGTTTCTCCGGACAGCAGGATCAAGCATCCAGTCCTTGCTGTCCAAGCCGGGTGGCATAATCAAGTACTTGCGGCATTTGAAGATAGTTCATTGTCTGCGTCATTTGTTCCCTGTCAAAATGAACCGATCCCTGTTGGCTTGTCGCGTGAAGATGCTTAGCGCCGCACCGGGCGCCACCCCCACAGCCCCCGGACTGAGGGACGTATTGCGTATCTAGCACCTGATTGAGCGAATGCGATAGAGGAAGTCGGTCAAGCGTAGTTGGGAAGGAACCCGCTCGTCCGATTCACACTGCAGCTGCATCCTTCGAAGGTGCAGTGCCTCGGGCTGCTTTGACCCGCCATTTTCAAGGATGGGTGCATTCGGTAGACACTGGCAAGCAAAACTGAGTCAGACAGCCGACTATATGGTGGACGGGTTTGAAAAAATCACGGTAACCACCGTCGGTTTTATTTTCCAGAATCTGCAGTCCCTATCCATTCGTGGCATGGGCCCTGACAATCACACAGGACGTAGCGGGGCGAATCCACGTATGAAACAAGGGTTTGACATAGAGCAGATCGGCAGTTCTGAGTACCTCAAACGGTCTTGACGGCCTGTCATAAGCGCTTAAAATAGACAATTCTCTAACTAAACAGTCGAAATCTCAACCGACCCCTCCGCGGTGAAGTCCCGACTACTCTTGCCCAGGAGCACCCCATACTCACCACTCACAATCTTCCATCCTTGCTCTTCCTCATCCCAAATACTCAGATCCCGTCTTTGAATGGGAAAGCTGACTTCCTTTGTCTCTCCAGGCTCAAGGTAAACCTTGTCAAATCCGCGCAATTGCCGGACAGGTGCCTTTGCCGCGTCAGGGTAGGTAAGATAGAGCTGTGCTATTTCTGCTCCGGCAACATCTCCAGTGTTGGTCACTAACGCGGTAATGGTAAGGATTTGGTCAAAGAGGTCCGAGGGACCGCCTTCTGTAACGTTGCCAGTCGCGAAGGGGGCCAGGGTCGTTGTGTCTGTGGTGGATGTAATTGACAGGTTGGAGTGGGAGAAGGTCGTGTAGGCTGCATGATCATGTCAGTCCAAGGGTCTTCTTCTAGGGCAAGGCAAGTTATTGAAGGACAGCGTACACAGTCCAAAGCCAAACTCATAACGCGGCTCAATGTCCGCCTGATCAAAATGGCGGTAGTCGATATACAGTCCCTCGGTGTAATCGCACTCGCAGCATGCGCAGATCTGTCCGTTGTAGTCGTCCGCACTCTTTGCGATGGTGTAGACGAGTTTTGCCGAGGGGTTGACATCACCGAAGAGGACGTCGGCAAGGGCGTGGCCACTTTCCTGGCCGAGGGCACCGGCATTCAAGACAGCCTAAATACAGAATTAGTATATCTACTTGATTAGATGAGACATGAGGATGACGCACCGTGACATTCTCATGATCAATCCACGCGTCGACAAGCCTAACGCCAGCATTGTTCATAACGACAATGGTGCTGCTGCAGTAATCGGCAACATCGTTAACCAGCTTGTCGCCGGTCTCATCAGCAAGGGTGCGCCGGTCTGATCCTTCTTTCCCGAAGGCATTGATGAAGACTAAACAATACTCTGACTCGCTTGCATACTCAGATACGGAGACTCCGGAGGTCTGGAAGAATCCCTCGCCTGTAGACTCTGGGGGTGTGACCGTCCAGTTGTCCGACAGGATATACTTGTAGCCAAGTCCCTGACCCTCAGCTGCTCTCGCAGTCAAGGCATCCAGCGGAGACACAACGTATGGAGCAGGCGAGTAGCTGCCGCCTCCTGTAATAAGATGTCCGTTATAAGTATCGCCTGCAAAGTTGGAAAAGTCCGACTGAGGAGTTGGCCCTGTGGCGAGGTTTGCCGCGTCCTTCCCGAAAATGCCGAGTGACTTGGGACTCTTGAGGGGAAGGGTCCCGTTCTTGTTCTTGAGCAGGACAATCGACTCGGACCCGGCTCGGCGAATGAAATCTTTGCTCCCTGGGTCTCTCACATTGAGATCTGTAGTTTCATCCGTAGATGCGTAGTCTTCTGGGGGTAGTAAGAGGTTCAATTGTGTCGCGACGATCCTCAGCGCATGGTCGGTCACGACACTGTCCGAAATGCTTCCGTTGTTGACAGCCGCCATGAGCTGAGAGAGCGAGTAACCTGAGTTCCAGTCAAGCCCGCCGTTCAGACCTGCAGTTTCGTCCACTGGTGCGGTGACATCGGGGACGATGAAGCCTAACGTAGCTTTAGCCCGTGTCATAAGCGGCACCATGGACGGAATTACCTTTGAAGCCCGTCTCGTTCTTGAGCACACCGTTCATGATGTGATTGTTCTCGCAGCCAATGATCCCGTTGACGCGGTTCATGACACACATGACAGATCCCATGCCATTAGCGACACCATCAATCCAAGGCCAGAGATACAGCTCATGTAGGGTCCTATCATCCAAGTTGCTAGACGTTCGCATCGCTGGGTCGTCGTTGCCGTAGGAAGTACGATTGGTCTCTTGTTCGTTGGCTAGATTCTGTTAGTAAAGACAAGATTGGGGGAATAATAGTCATACCCAGGTAGTGCTTGCCACAAGAGATCATATTTTGTTCCTGAATAGCTGCCACACTCACGCCAAACCTGATATGACGAATCAGTCGTTGAACATGGGTTTGCTTTTTGTATGAGATCTTACAATTTACCGTTGAGGTACGGATCGGAGCCCTAAACCTGTTAGAGCATGAACGAAACATATAAACACGGTCACTCACCAATCCTTCCCAGAGTCTTGACCCAAGTGGACTTCTACCAAGCGGCCCCGTAGAAGGACCTAGAAGCATATTATAACCCTTCTCTCGGAATTCAACAGCCATACGTCCATAGTGGTCCGCAAGTAGAGTCCGATTCCAGGAGCTGGCTATCGTTTGACCTCCGACCCAGCCAGAAACACCTCGTCCTCCAGATAGCCCGGTGGGCCCTACACATCTCAGTATAAGCAGAGATAATTCAGATTGTATTGACTGGCCAGAGCCAACTAGAACAAGGTTTAAAACATACCATCACTGGGCTCAAACGGCACAAAGCCTGGAGCAGTACCATACCGCACAGAAATATTGGCCCGTTGTTCTGTTGTCCAGGGTGAAACAAGTGCTTCGGCTGCCTCGTATGCTTTGGTCCAGTCATGGTACGGCTGGTCCTGACTTTGAGCAACGCTAAGCAGTGCCGCAGCACTGGTCAACATTGAGAGCAAATTTGAATGCATTATAACGGTCAGTGGAACGAATGATCCCGGGGTTTTGTCCGAGTCCAGTGACTAGAGAGCTTAGAAGGGGCTACATCCGCCTTTTTGTACTCTCTTCTTGCGCTTCTACTCGGCTTCTCCGGACACCTGCCCACCCTAATAGCTGAACTTGCTCCAGTGCATTGTCAATGTAGGCGAGCCGAAGCACAGTTCGGGGCAACAGAGTCCGAAACCATGGCTGTGAACCTTGGCCTGGGTAAGGCATTTGCCGTTTCTTCAGGCATATGGGACCTTATACGGTGAAGGCTGAGCCATGGCATCGTTAGTCCGGATCCTGGGGTGACTGCCGGGATTCCCCATACATTGCGGGGTGGAGTGGAGGAGCAGGCCTAAGCCGCAACTACGGGGTGATTTACCCCGTTCGAAGAACTTCGCACCTGCTTCGTCACTGCCGACCCTTGCACCTAGTCTGTCTGTTCGTGAGTTTGTAGACGTCATTATTGTCCTGCCTGTCGATACCATTTCTCGAGCTAATGGGGCTCAGTCAAACGCTGAGGTACTGAGTATCTTGTCTCCGGCAGTTCGTGAAGCTGGCCAAACGATATCTCACTAGCTCTGGGGTATTTCCTGACCATGTGGTCAGCGTGGGACAGAAGCATAGGTCGTAAGGTACTCATACTCATAGCTGCATCAGGGCTGGGGTTCGGCTGAACTCCGGAAAAACGTCAAATTGCAGCACGAGTTCGCCGCTCAACTAAACAGAAACGGGAATAGCAGCCGCAACCCCATCTACCCCAAGATGTTGGCGAGCATTGCATGCGCAGATAATGCGGAGACTTGTATAATATGGGCTGATGAGGGCTTTCCCGGATTTTGTTTGCCCACGGAGGTCCTCGGGCTTCACCCTCTGCGCCAGGGAGACCTCAAAACATACGCTTTTATCCAAAGCTCGAAGAATGTTTCTTGGGTAGAAATATCATGGGTATTCTTCAGCCTCTAGGCTCCCATGAGGCAACTGTTTCACGTCCGCCAGTTGGATCGATGCGGCGCAAAGCTTGTCAAGAATTCGCATCAAATGTTTTTGACTGAGAAGGGCAATCATCGAGCGATGGGAAAGTGTCACACTATCTGTCTCAAGGACATCCGGCACACAGAACCTGCCGACTTAAGCTGATGGAAACCGCCCCTACTCCCAATATCTCCATTGTCATATACTCAGGCTCTGCCGGACTGAACCATCTGCACATACTTCGTGGCCTCAGTTGGTTCCTAACCAGGGTTCAAACATGCCAAAGCGCCTCTCAAACCGCTACATCCGTTCTTTGCGTCTCGTGGGATTAGATATAAGCAGGAATTCCAGTGATTCTGAATGAGATCCGTTGAGGCCCGTGCAATTCGCTCCTACTGTGATCATTGACATTATCAGTTAAAACTGGGCGACAATGTATGTTGCGGCAGGGACAACATACCAAGAAACAGCACCAAGGGTATATGGCTACACGAACATAGCTCATGCATGCAAGCAAAAACAAATGCCTTCTCTCGGCCAGCGATAAGGGATTATTAGTTTTCGTCATGAGAGGCAATGCCAGCCTTTGTCTAATGCTGCTGGTTTGGGGCTTAAGCAACCACCGACGGCGACGCGAATGAGTTCGAGATTCCGCGTTCGACGCAAACAATTTATCGGCTGAGAACAGCCAGACGTATTGAAGAAACTGAGGAGTCTGCCTGCGGCAGCGTTGGCTTTTGTTGAGCGAGAGTTGAGTGTGCTGGATCTGTGGTTTAGAGTGGGAAAGAAGAAGGCGCTAGGCAGACCGGGGTAGCGAGTCTAGCGACTGGTAATCGCCCAGCTGGCTACCGAATTACGAACGCCCTTTCCTAGATGAGGTATCTACACTACCTAGGTACGGTATACTCGGGATATCGAGACGACAATAAAATCGCAGCAAAGCTGATCAATTCGGTCAATGGGTATTTTGTATATATAACACCAGAAACCCATTAGCATTATTTCCGTAACATGCGACAACTCTGCCCTGGGCAGCGAATCAAACAAGGTATCTTTTCATATAAATCAAATATCTATACCGGACCCGTAATTGACAATGAGCAGGTATTTCCAATGCGCTGCGCTTTAACCAGACAAACATTCACCGGGTATCGAGATATTAACATTGATATTATGAGTGGGATGGCGAGGAACGTGCTCGGGCAAGAGCACAAAGCTGGCCTGACCGAAGGAGACAAATTGCCGTCATGTACAGGGTTCGATCCAATCAGATGATAAGCGGCGGTAGGCGGAATCACGGCGTGTGAGATCCGGAGTCATCTCAATGGCTTTGCGCTGGAGATCCGCGACCTGACGAAGACTGGGCAGGCTTACTCGGACTTAAGCTCCGTCCGGATTTGTGGAGTTCATCCTCCATGGATACGATGATAGGGGGCGCCGACCTCAGAGGCGACGGGCCAGAAATCAGAGGCGAATGAGTCGACCCATGACCGTGATCGCTCAAGTTCGTAGTGCTGATTGTAAGTGCGTTGACATTGTTGCTTGGGCCAGTGGTGAGAGCAGGGAAAGAGCGCCCAGCATTCAAGTCATGAGCGGCATCAACATCCTGAGCATGAATCTCGGATGTTTCAGGATTAGCGATTCGCTGATAGTCGCCTTGCCTTCTTTGGTCAGAATCGTATTCGGAATCCGAGCTTGGGTTGGATTCCCAGTTGTTTTGTTTGGCTTCCGCTCGCATGCTTGAAATTTTCATGTAGTTGTAAGACGCGATGCTGCCGATGGTGACAACGAGACCGGTCACGTTGACGGCCGTGAGTTTGTCGTGAAAGATCACGCCCGCTGCGGTGATCGTAACTACCTCCTTGAATATGCCGCAGATACTCAAGGTGACAACCGAAGACCGCTGGAGTAGCGCAAACTCGGACGAAATCATGCAGAAGGCTAGAACACCTGGGAAGATCAAGAGTAGGATGCCGGATCCGAACCCGTGAGCATCTGCGAGTGCCGTAAGGCCGGTGACAATCTCCGTTGGGCCTTCGACGGCGAGTGAGATGAGAAGTAAAGAAAAGAACATGACTGGGGTGAGGAAGAAAAGTGTGGAAAAAGGATTTGCTGTTGCCGGGTGTCGCAGAAGGAGAATCTGCGTCAATCCCCATCGGAAACCGGAGAAGAAAGCAGACGCTATTATCAGGACGAAGCCAACGGCATTGAAAGCGGTTTCGCCAGCGACCATCATCACCACTCCGATGGTCATTGTAGCGATGATAGCGATCAGCCTGACAGAGGGCTTCTCCAGGCGGAAGACAAAAGCGAATATGAGAACAAAGGCAAGCGCAGATGATTTACACATCGTCAAGAAAGTTAAGGTTATAAACTTTAGAGACATGTTGCCTAGTCCAATATCTAGAGAAGTTGCTGCACCACACGGAACCAAGCGTGTTAGGTAGAAGAACTTAGTGAGCACCGGTCTAGGCTCAGAGTCGGGAGATGAGGGAGGTGGAGGTTGAGGCCGTAGCGAGGGGATGAAGAAGAGGAGAAGGGAGGAAAATGTAAATTGAACGAGCATATGCAGGCTGGTGGTAAAGAGAGGGAATGGGAAAACCTCCTTGTCGTTCTCGTCTCGGGAAAACATCCATTTATTGTACTGCGCCCGTCAGTTAAATGCAATGGCGGAGAAAGGTTCGTAGAACTTACAATAGATATCGCGAGCGAGAAAAAGTACCATAACAGGATCAGTCCAACGTTGACCAGCAACCTGCTAAAGACAGTCCGATCTGCTGAACTGAGATTGAACAAATCGGTCTTTGTGCCTGCTATGCGAGCATCCAATTGCCTCCGTTGTTTCCGTCGTCGACGCCGCTGGCGCCTCTGGTTTGCGGTAAGGCCGGTTTCTTCATCAACAGGGTGGTCATCGTCGGAGCTCAAGTAGTGCCCTTCCTCACCCTCCGCGATTGAAGACAGATCTGAAATATCCGCATCGTCTGCAGCCGACGGCTTCTGTTCTTCACGCTTATGATTTTCCTCCCTCTGCTCGATAAAAGGTGGTTGTGGTTGGGACGGACCAGCGCCCGTGAGAACAGAGCTCCGCCGCCGATGGTGATTGCCCGGAGATATGCTCATGTTTGTGGCAGGACCACGCGAGAAATTGCGGATGATATTCGAAAACAGATGGATTCGCTAGGGCGAAGAAAGCTCCATCAATGCGACCCTCCCGGTTTGCGTCTCGTGGGCTTGCCAGAGAAATTGAGGCGATCGTCTCGAAGGTAAAAAGGGTGGACGGTCGGAAGCGACGGGGGGAGTCGGTGGTTGAAGGAGGGGGCCGAGGAGAGTATCGGTGAGAGTACTATCGTAGGCACGTCCGGAGGGCAAAATTGATGGGGGAGAGCAGTTTATTTTGCAGTAAAAAGACAAATGCAGGCGCCTCGCAGGAGAGGGAGAGAGGCAGGCAGGACGCAAGGGCGACCGATGGAGCGCGGATAAGGAGAGTAGTGCTGTGATAGCTTGGTAGGGGGATTTAATCTGACATGGAAAGACGAGAGACAGGACAAAAGAAAAGAAAAAACGGTGTGTATGGCAATGAAATAATGATTGAATGGGGAGAAGGAAGGAAGCAGATGAAGATCAGGGCAGTCACAGGACCAGGAGGAGGAGAGGAGAGGCTGGTGACTTTTTAGCCCGTCATAATTTCATAAAAAAGAGTCATGAACGGCCAGCATCGACTCCTCCTGGATCCATTCTCGCCAAGGGATCGGTCTAGCAGCCCAACAGCCACAAAACTGTCGTCTGCCAAGCGAGCATCTGTGCCAACTCCTGACTCGGGCCTCGACCTCGCTACGATGCCGGTGATGCGCTACGGAGTACCCTGTCCGTCACACGACCTGGGGTAAGCTACGGAATCACGTGTAATGAGGGTAACCATGGGGATTCTACGGATATCTAATCACTGAAGATCTGTTTAGCTGCTGCATTATCTTGTTCAATTCTCGCCTACTTATCGTATGACCCTGAGCAGTTGATGTCAGACCTCTATCAGGGTGACTGGCGCCTGGTCTTGGCCGTAAGCGGCTGAGTCCGCCCAAGCTTAGCGAACTGTATGCGCCTTGTTTAACTCAGAATCGCCGAGAATTCATGTCAACACTGTCTTCGAAACCATGGATGTCAAAAGCCGATCTCCACATGTTCTAACTGGAACGCCTGCGAGCACGCTCAGGAGTGTTGTCTGCCACGACAGATGAACCCGAGTCCAACATTTGAACACTGGCAGTCGGGCAATAATTGAGAAAGCCTTAGCTATATCATGAAACTGGGCATTAGGTAAGGCACAATTAGCTGGGAGACCACCAAAAGGTATCCATCCCCCTTCCTGCCTGTCTATATGTTACCACGGCAGCCCCACAATGCTCAGCAATCTGGAAGACGGCACCGGTGTATGATCAGTTGATGATATGTGCAATTGTTATACATGCGCCGTGACCGCACTGACAGCCCTGCAAGAATCAATAATGCCGGCAACATGTGATGTCAGATTGAGGCTTGCTTGAGGCTTCATTGTGCGGGGAGCCCGGGGACCGAGCGCGGTGTATCCATACGAACACGAACCCCTCGCCAAAAACCCCGGCAGCGCAAGGTAACTCCCGGACAAAAGTCGGACTGGTTGTGCAATGCCTGGACCGGGAATGAGATAGGGTGAAGAGAACCAGACTTTCTCCAGTCTCGTCCCGTTGACTCGAGCGTCGTGCACTACATTGGGTTCAGATTATTTATCGCTCCATATGTCTGGCGTGGAAGGCGATGTTGCATCCCGAGACTAACCCAAAAAACCAGCCACAGACCGTAATTCGACTAGGGACGGAAACCCTTAATTTCGGCGTTGTATTTGGGGCTGAGGCTTCGAAGAGCTTGTAGCAGAGAGATAAACAAATTGTAACCTACTCTTACTGCAGTCAGCAATCAGCAGTCACAATGCTGCTTATCCGTGTCATTCATGCACTTATCTCCAGCGCACGAGACGGACACAGAAAGGACAGGTCTGTGCTGGCGATCTGCTTTTCCTGACGATCCGGGGTCAGCCACTTCAGCGGAAGCTCTTATTCGCCGCCCAATTTATGGGGGATCGTCCTTCCGATCCTCGGCTGGCGACCGTTCCTGACCCCTGCCTAGTAGCCTTCATTAATCATTTGCCTGGGTTCGAAACCGAGCAAGGATATACTATGTGCTAAGAGTCGTCCCTAGTCTGCTTGTAGATTTTAGGCTTGTATTGGAATTGACACCCGCAGGACATGAGAAAAATCTGAAAACAAGTGACCGAAAAAGGGTATCTGTAGAGCTTTCGTTAAGAAATTATGTAGCGAACACCTGCAATATGCCAGGTTTATATGAAGAGCTGGATGAGCCGGATCATGCGATACACACGCAAATGACCCATGTCCCGCTGAGATCAGTTCGCAGCGCGTCAACAACTCTGGCAACCCTCATCCTCACTCTCCGTTTCGTACTTTTTCTTCTGGCTCGCTTTACCTCTCCCTTTGCTCCCGTTCATCATTGCCATCAGCGTTTTCTGCTTCCCGCCACTCTTGGCCTTCTTCTTCTCCTCGGCTTCTTGCTTCCGTAAATACTGCTCCATGTGCTTCTCCCGCGTCTCTCGGCCTTCTTCAGATAGTTTAGCTTCAAGGGCACGGAACTCATCACTCTCGGGATCCATCCCAATCAGAGACTCGAGGAGCTCAATTTCACGAGCCCAAATGGAGAAATCAGGGACTGCTTTGGCCGCAGCGGGCTTTTTCTGTGGTTTCTTCTTGGTAGTCTTGGCTTTCTTTGGCTTAATTTCGTCATCGCTGGCATCTGACTCGACTTCCTCCTCTGCTGGTTCATCTTCTTTCGCCCCGTTGGTAGCTGCATCAGGAAATCGATCGATCGGCGTTTCGAGAATCATGGGTATTCCCTGAAAGCGAGGTTCATTCATGACATTGTGGAAGGCCCTTAAGCCAAGGAAACCTGTTCCAATATTTGCGTGTAGATCACGCTTGCTCCCACCGGGCGCCTTTGAGTCATTGAGGTGAAGAGCACGTAGATGCTTGATACCGATTAAATCTTCAAACTCCTGCAAGAACGCCTTGAATCCGGTTGGAGAGACGAGGTCATAGCCTGCTGCGAAACTGTGACATGTATCTATACAGATGCCAATGCGCGGATGGTATTCTTTCGGTATAAGTGCAAGAAGGTCACGGAATTCAGATAAGGAGCCACCAATCGTGGAGCCATGACCGCACATGGTTTCTAGGACGGGTACAACGGTGGATGTGGCGGCGAGTGCGTTCGTCAGAGCTTCTGCAAGCCGAGCGATTGCACTGGGAAACGGGGTCTTGTTGGCGCTTCCGGGACTTCTTGAATTAGCAGATGGCCATGATAGAGGAAGTGCAACGCACTGAAAATTGTATAACTGGATGCCGAGAGCTTCGCATCGTCGAAGGTCGTCTAAGAACGCGTCATATGCTTGCTTGGCTTTGCCCTTATCCTCCTGCGCCAGATTTACTAGGTAGGAGCCATGAGGAAGAACATATCTATGCTGGATTAGCACATCGAGTCCAGTAATGTACCATGGGTGACCTGTGGCAGTCTGACGTACTTCGCAGCATCATAGTCATGCTCTTTGCAAAGCTGGACAAAATTGTCTTTATGTTCATCTTGCAGCGGAGGATTGTCCCATTTCCTCTGTGATTTCAGAAACAGCGCGAAAGCATTGCCCCTGAACGTAATTAGCCTCAGGCACATGTAGGAGCTTTGCTGAAGATGGCACTAACCCGATGTGCTTGCTATTATTGACAGCATTGAAAACACCTCCTGCCGCACTCACATGAGCGCCAACAAACATCTGCAAACCCTGTGTGCGGGCCCTTAAAGGAATCATATCCGCCTGATCTTTCTTGCAGGCTCGCTTCCTTGTGGTTTTCGTGGCTGTGACTTGTTCCTCTACCTTCTCTTCTTTGACCTCAATCGTTGTCCCTAGTTTTACCCTCTCCTTGACCTCGTCTTCAGTTGCGACGGTCGACTGTGAAGCTTTTGCTTGTGTGGCAGATTTCACTCGCTTTGATTGTCTTCTAGGGGAGCGTGGTTCGTCGTCCTCGAGTTCTCGTTTGAGCTCAGCCGTCTTTCGGGCGCCTCGAGGCGGCATTTCAAGTGTTCGCAGACAAAGTTGCGAAGATGTTGCTGGGCTGTGTATGAGGATAGTGGAAGGAATGAGTGTTAGAGACGATGAATTTGACGTAGCGAGGCGGTCGCGACTCGGACCTGAGTTTGGCGAGTCTGGGCGGAAATGAGATGATCAAAGGTTGCAAAATTCAACAATCCCTAGTGCAGTGACAACCAAATTAGATGCGATCCTTTTGAATAGGTATAATGGTTTCTCACTTGTCTCTTCCTCAGAACTTGTCGGCCACAGTGAATTGCCTGACAGAGCAAAACGCGGTCAAGATGAGTCAATGAAAGCAGTATTGATAGGGTCCAACTTTCAGATACAATTGACACGCCTTGAGATTTGTAAACGCGTCGAAAGGGACAGAATGTGGGATATTCGGAAAGACTTGAGCGACGTTGGTCGAACTTCAATATTTCCCTATCAGGAAGGCCAAGTCATGTGACCCACAGGATCACCACAGCAACGACGCTAGTGTTTATCGATAAACTCGGTTTATTTTCGTGTCCCCTCTCTCAGGGAAAGCTTGACGAACTTGACCGCTCAAACGACCAACGACACCAACGACCAACAAACCCCGACGGCTACTGAACTTGTAGCACTCTCCTGACAATCCGGCTTGAATTCGGGATTCCACGAAACAACAGACAGTGAGACCCGACCATCAACCACGACAGTCGCCGCGATGGCGGCCTCCGGAGATCTGACCGACTTCGATATCATTGAAGGGCAGAAGGAAAACATCCAATCGCTTCCAGGCGGCCGCTCTGCTAGGGAACTAGCTCGAATTTTCTCTCCCCGCGATCCCAGCGATAAACTGGCAGCTCCATCACCAAATGACACAAGGACACTCAACGACGCGATTCGGCAAGAATATGAGGCAGAATTACAGGCGATCGCAGAATCAGACGACCCTCTCGACATCTACGATCGCTATGTGAAGTGGGCATTGAACGCTTACCCGACTGCGCAAGCAACTGCAGAGTCAGGACTTCTGCCTTTATTAGAGCGCGCTGTCAAGTCATTCCTGTCATCACCCCACTACAAGAACGACCCACGATACGTTCGACTATGGTTATACTACATCAGACTATTCTCAGATTCACCACGAGAAACATTTGCATTTATGGCTCGGCACCACGTTGGGGAAGGGCTCGCTCTATTCTACGAAGAGTTCGCCGCGTGGCTTGAGAGTGTTGGAAGGTGGACACAGGCCGACGAAGTGTACAGACTTGGCATTGACCGGGAAGCACGACCAACTGAACGTTTGGTTCGAAAATACGGCGATTTCCAGAGACGCTATGAACAACAAACACAGGACAACGGACCTTCGTCACCGGCACTTCCTGCAGTACGCCCCGCACTAGCCGCCAAAGTCGACCCATTCGCATCCGCCGCGGCAGCACCCGTAGATTCCCAAGCCCAGCGCCCTAGTCCAGGACCCACGGGTGCACCAAAGACAAAGTCAGGAAAAGCGAAGATGGCTATCTTTACCGACACAGAACCAGCGGCAAGCCAGCCGGCTTTGGGTGCGCAGACCAAGGGCTGGGACAGTCTTGGATCTAGGTCAGATCGACGGAAGGAGAATCAAATTGAGGCAAAGCCATGGGCTGGGGAAACACTAAAAGCTGGAAAGAAAGCTCCGCCGAAAGAAAAACTGGCGATTTTTAGGGATGAGGTAAGTCACTGATTCATTTTCACCCTGTCTCCATGATTCCGTATATTTACGATCATAGGACTAATTGGTGGTATGAACCTGGTTGGTTTACTTTATGTATTCAGTCAAAATCAGATCTATCAGTCAAAGATGAAATGCAGTCCAAGCCAGTTCCAGAACACCGCATTCGGGAGGCCGTAAACCCACGTACGGGAAGAAAGGAGCGAGTATTTGTTGACCTTGCTGCGGTGTATCCCGACTACAGGAACCCTAACGTTGAATTCAGCTTTGAGGAGCTCAGAGCCATGAAGCGTGGATGGATGGACAAGGATTGGCACCAAAAGCGACCTCTCAAGCAGATCTCTGGAAATGCCGTCCATGCAGACGAGAACTTACCGGATGAGAATGCCCTTCCAGACCAGTTCCAGGAGAAATTAACCCTTAACGGTACAGATGGCCATGCTTTGAACCAGCCTATCGTGTCAGAGAATGCTCATGAGAGCAAACCAGGCAAGGGTGGAAAATTGAAAGTTCGCGAAGTCAAGGCCGAAACACAGACGAGTAAGAGACTTACCAGCTCTATATGTCTTTTGCCTCAGTGTGCTAACTATTGAAACAGTCAAGATGAAGTTTGATTCTCCCACGGGAAGCAAGAAGATCCGGCGCAAGAGCACTGCAGAGCCGACAATGACCATGCACACGCGAGCTGCCACGGACGAAATCTACAGCATCTTTAATCAGCCGTTGAAAGCGGAGACCGATAATGTGGCGGAAAGCAGTGACTTCGACGATGACGACTATACAAGTGCTGGGGAAAGTACAGTCGGGCGAATTTCTGCGGCTTCCAGCGACTTCGGAGACGATACATTCCACAAGTCCTTTGAAGAAGGCGACGCCGATGACTTCGATAATACCCGCGCTGAAAGTGTTGTTGATGGCGAATGGACTCGATTTTCTGCTGCTGAACTTGGGGGTGAAACAACCTCGTTTCAGCCAGCAGCTTTTGACCAAACAGGATCAACAGTGCACCATGGCGACGATGATAACACCAACAGTCTTGACTCTGCACCAACAGGCGAACAACCACAAAGGCAGAGGTTCATTCCTGAGATGCCAGAAGACTATGTAGCACCCACTGGCACATATCGAGACCCTGTCATTGTGGCCCAAAACCGCCTGCCTTTCATGACACCAATCGTGGAGCGCACCGAACACTCGTTCCCATCGATGACTGCTGCTCGAAGCAATATGTACAGCGCGAAGTCTTCTTCCAGTGTGCTGAATCCGACGAAGACGCCTGTATTGCCTCAGATGGGAAATCTTCTTTCCAGTCCTCTTCCAACGGAGACGCCATTCCACGGACAAACCATGCACGGTTTGGAAGATATAATCGAAAGCCCTACCGCGAACAGGTCGCTTTCGAGCCTTAGATTATCGTCGCCCGCAAAGGAAACCACCCAACACGGGCCTATTATCAAGGACATGCTGTGCAATCCCATTGACAGGTCAGTCCGGGACACAATTCTTCATGCCTTGCACTCCACTCTCGCAGCGTACCCGGGCTTCCATGCTCATCCCGACACCCAGTCTCACTACGCCCCTGAGATAGAGCGATTCATGAAAAACACCAGCAAGCGCTCCAGGAGTGGCGGCGAATCAGCCTTTGACGTGCCAATACTCGATCTTCCGGGAGCAGAGAGGAGCTACATCGTCAGACGGGAGCTCGGCGCAGGAGCCTATGCTCCGGTTTATCTGGCGGAAAGCATAGACAGCTTGGAATCTGATTCGGAGATGGAGTCCGTTGACAGCAACAGCGGCAACTCCGTCGAGGCACGACAGAAAGCATTCCGCTACGGCTTCGAGGCCATCAAGTTAGAAGTCGGTCCGCCAAACGCATGGGAATTTTACATGATTCAAACCGCACAACACCGCCTGGGTCAACTCCCAGCCCTTTCCCGCGCTACTGACAGCATCGTCCGAGCCCACGAACTCCACATCTTCAAGAACGAAAGCATCCTCGTCGAAGACTACCGCCCTCAAGGAACCCTCCTCGACCTCGTCAACCTCGTCCGCCACGAAGGGATCTCCGGCCCCGCCACCGGCGAAGGCGGCCTCGACGAAGCCCTAGCAATGTTCTTCACAATCGAGCTCTTCCGCACTGTCCAAGCCCTCCACACCTGCGGCATCCTCCACGGCGACATCAAAGCCGACAACTGCCTCATCCGCTTCGACGACAAACCAGCGCACTTCCAAGGCGCCGACGAAAACACAGACCCCCGCGAAATCCACTACTCCTCTTCCGGCGCCTTTGGCTGGGGAACCAAGGGCCTCGCACTGATCGACTTCGGCCGCGGCATCGACATGCGCGCGTTCGAGCCCTCCGTGCAGTTCATCGCGGACTGGAAAACGGGCGAGCATGAGTGTCCTGAGATCCGCGAGAAGAAACCCTGGACGCATCAGATAGATCTGTATGGGCTGGCTGGGACAGTCCATGTCATGCTCTTCGGCAAGTACATTGAGAGTGTTCCCACCGATGCATCCAAGACAAGCTACCGTATCCGCGAACCGCTCAAGCGATACTGGGAGAAGGAGATCTGGTGCGATGTCTTTGATCTCCTGCTTAACCCTGGTGCGGAACGGTGGATGGCAATGGAGCAGGAGCAGAACGCTGATGTTAATGCTTCGAACCTCCCTGTCCTCAACTCGATGCAGTATGTCCGAGAACGCATGGAGAGCTGGCTTGTTGACCATGCCGAGAAGAAGGGTCTTGGTCTGCAGATTCGCAAGCTCGAGGCGATCTTTGCCGAGAGGAGGAAGAGGCTCGAGAAGTGATTTATCAGTTTCTCTGCTTCCATTGTCTCCCATCGTTCTAGGGTGGACGTTCCGTGTCTTCGTTTCCCTTAACTTCTTGCACATCTTTGATCGGTGGTCCAGATGTTCCGCCATCATCGCCTCGTCCCTTCGCATCTTACTCTTGTAATGTTATCATGATAGTATAGCTCGCGTATACCCCTTCCTTTACTACTTGCATTTCTTTTTTCTTTACTCTTTTGTCCATATTCATGTCCTTTTTGTTACCAATGTCTTTAGTTGTATAGTGCCAATCAGATCTTTTTCCACTTCGTTATCTGACTGTCTTACAATCAGCCTATGTTCTCCCTGGTAGCCAGCCTACTGTAGGCATAGTTCGTTCAATGAACGCTCATCAACTAGAAGCCCATTCTATCGGCCTGTATACGGGATCATCTAGCCAGCATCTATTACTACGTATCATCAACCCTACGCAAGAGCCGAGAAAGATACATAGAAGTAGAGAATTGAAGTTCTGATTCGATCAAAAAACCATAACACTCAGGTTTATATCGCACAAAGACAAAATGCAAATGCATATGCATCGGGATTGAATCATGATAGTCATGGCATCATGCCTCATAGCTGCTGAACGCACAACACCTGCACTGCACAGAACATTGCTTGTACGCTATGCCCAGGTCGCCCATGGACAGCAAAAAATGCAAGTTTGGAAACGAAAGAGCGCGAACTCTGAACTATTCTGAGTGAGTTGAGTTGAGACAGAGAGGGTAAGAACTGAAGAATGGATAAGGGGTAAAAAGACATGCGTAGATGTCATGAGATGAGAAGGGAAATAAGATAGAGAGATCTACAGTAAAGAGATCTTTCAGAGGATTAGATGCCCACGGGGATCGCTCTCCCGGGTCACGATGAAGAAAATAGTCAGGGTAAGTAGTTTACATGTCTGACATGCGGGAAAGCAGCACGAACACGAAAAAGGGTCCGGCGCATCTGGGGGAAGGGGGTCAATGGCAAAGCTGTAAAGTGTAAACACGCGCTTGCAAGTAAGGTCGATAGCAGCATCATCATCTATGTTGGTCGTGTCAATCAATAACAGCATTGCTCCGTTCCAATCATCATATATGGCGCGACGTCTGGGCTCGTCGAGATGGAGAATAATAAGAAACAGTAAGGAAAGTAGCGAGTGGGTGTTGCAGGAGTCAAGTCCTGAGAGGAGATAGACAAGGAAAAGGAAAGAACGAAGATGGAGCGAAGGGAAGCTTTCACTGACAGACCGCGCATGTTTTGGGGGTTTTGCAGTTTGCGGCGCTGTCCGATCAGTTGTCTTCAGTGGTTATGTTCAAGGAATGAGGTTTGCCAGGGGCACGCCAACATCGGAAGTCCAATGGGAATCAGGACCCAGTCTGGAAGTAACTGTCTAGTCCAGATCAATATGGAGATGCTCTAGCAGCCAAAGCGGATTCGGTCGAGGCCAAGAAGAATGAGTGTGAGTCGACTCTTGAAGGAGAAATCGAGGGTGAGGAAAAAATAGTCAAGCAATCCGTGCCATGAACACGGACCCAGACTCGTGTCGCGCCAAACGTCAATAAGCTGCAACTTTTATAATCAATCATATGGAGTTTTCGTTTTCGATATCATCATTCTTAAACGCAAGAGACTCTTTCTCTTTTGTATTCTGTCGTTAGTGTCGTCAATGCCGTTTCACATCATCATTTTCGCATAAATGGCTTCAAATGTCACACAGTAAATCAATTGGCCAGGATTGTAATCGCTGGCACCCGTTGGCAACGGGCCCGCGCAAATAAAAGCTCTCTGCAGTATTTGACCGCACATGGGCCTTTGCATTGCGACATTTATTGCCTCAGATAAGGTATGTTCAATATTTGTCTTCGGATGCGCTCGGCGTCCGAAATGCCCGCCTCTGTCGGATCATACGGGGGCCCGCTCGCGGAAGCTTGACTTTGAGAGGGCGCATGCTGCACATGTTGGTTCAATGACCGGAACCGAGGAAGTGCACCGCTAGCAAACGGGTCGGAGAGGGACGGCGCATGTCTTGAGATTCTACCTGGCGGTGCGGTGCGCCGGTATCCCTCCATCTTGAAGGGAGATCCCAGTCGCTTGATTTGTTCCCCACCCAGACTGACAATCGGATTTGGCATAGGTTTTTCTGCCGCAGAGGCCTCGTCATTACGAGAAGAAGACGAGGGAGGGGAGAACAGTTGATCAAGAACCTTGGGCGTGACTGCTGAGCTCGTGGTAGCTCCACGGGCTCGTATTCGTACACGGCGGTGACCTAGATCGTTAAGTTTGCCTTGGCGGAAAAGCTCCTCCAGATTGCGCCGAGTCTCCTCTTCTTCCGCTGCAGGCTCGTTGGGCACGTTGGAGCTCGAACTTTTGCTATCAGCCAAGTTGGGAAGAGGGTCCATGCGGGGAGGAGATCGCAAGCGCGAGCCCATAACATGTATGGTTTCGCGTCGTGCTCTGGGGGTATGGCGCTGGTTTCTCTTTCTGACATTGTTGGGACCCCAGGTATGGTAAGAAAATGGCGATCCGAGCCGAGGAACCTCGCTCCCGTCAAAACTGGAAGATTTGGCTGGTAGCGAAGTGCCGAGCTCACTGCGAGGGGTACCGGGGATTTGCGGTCGAGGGAAATCAGCAGAATTAGATGGCCCGAACGGATCTTGGGCGGCTAGTTGAGCCAACGGACCAGGGACGGAGCTTGACACGAGCGAAACGCCCAAATCACGAGTCGCGTAGGCAGCTGAGGTGTTGACAGGAGCGCTGACTGCAGGCAGTGCGTCTGAAGGTCGCGAAAACAGATCCTGGAACGGTTCTGGGCTTCTAGATTGCATCATCCTCTGGTAGTGAGGAGCAATAGAGAACTTCCTTTTGCTCAAATATTTTAATCTTCGCCGGGTTGAGGCTTCGGATTTGGGCCAGGACGGCTTTGATGCGTGGTCTCTTGCAGTTGGAGTTGTTTCGCCGCTCCGAGGAGACGTTTCGGCGGAGGTGAACTCCTTGTCAAGTCGGGTCGATTTTCTTTCCCAAGTTCGTTTGGCTTGCCGTGCCACTCTATGGGTGACACCAAGCGGTGGAATACTGCCCGGGGTCATTTTGAAAGGGGTAATGGTAGGATCTTGGATATATAGTTGATAGGTGTTCCACAAATGGTTATCCATATCCGGCGTCCATCGTTCTTTTGTTTTTGTTTGTTTTCGGTGTTTCTTTGGGGGGTTTGCGGGCAGCGGTGAAGAATCCACCGTGTGCTTCGGAGTAAGTTCGATATGAAAGAAAGGATCATAGTGATCACTTTCGGCGCTTGTGCAGCTTCCGCCAACCGATTGTCGGGAGCTAAATGTTTCAATGGAGGAAACGGAGGAGTCAGAGGCGTTTGAGCAGGCTGAGCTGGGACGTTGGATCTCATCTCCAGAAGCCTGGGGATTCCAAGTGGACCACAACCTAGACGACTCCGCTTCAATTGGGTCTGGGCGGATCTGGGCCGGCGGGGTTTTTAGGGCTACTCGTGCACGCGGCGGTGCGAGAAGATGGCCATCGGGTGGCACCATTGTCTCGTGTCCAAATGAAGGGGGTTCACGAGCTGGAGGAACCTCGATAGAAGGTAAAGGCATATCCGGAGCGACGAGACTGAAAGGGAAGTCATGGCTGACCTGAGCGAAGAGGTCGGTCCCTGACCGGACGCGGGAAGGGCGGAGACGCGAGCCGGAATGTTTGGGGGGCGGAGGCGGCGCATCTAGCTGGATCGAAGCGCGTTCGGGAGTTCTAGGTTCAGCGGAAGGGTAAGTAAAGTCCTTCGGCAAAGTGCGCGACAGACCGTGCTGTCGGTCGGCCATGGTGCGTCGCGTCTGGTGTGATTCCCACGGGAGAAAACAATCGGAAAGGGCGCGAGTTTAGTTTGTCGGGAATAGGCCGCTCTTCCTATGCTAGCATCGCTTCGCTGATTTGAGCTTCTGGTAACTATTCAAATAACTGCCTTCCCGGCGATGCACTCCGCGGCTCAATTTCTCTTCTATCAGGTATGGTATCGATCGAGTGTACGCGCAGGTCCGTCAAGCAGCAAGCTAAGCGCGTTATACCGGTTATAATATATGTTTCGTTAGGAGGCCAATCGTCCGCGTGTTTCGAGGATTGTAGGTGTAAGGTATGTAGGTGATAAGTATAGGCGTGTTCGGGGAATCGTAAAGTCGTAAACTAGGAAAGCGGCAAAAGAAAGATGAAAGGAAACTGGATCGTCAAGATGCGAGTGGTCGGATGAGGAGGAAGCGATCGAAATCGTGAGTCGATGCGATGGGGACCGCTGTATATTGCGAAATGCGACAGTGGTGGAGGTTGATCAGATCACATCGAACGGGTTGCGCTCCGACAGACAGTAAGTCACAGCAAGGGAGTCGGGTCCGTCATTGAGGCACGAAGACGCCAGACCAACACAAAGGAAACGGAAGGAAACAGTAGGGATGGAATCGCACGAGCGTGACGCCCGTAGAGGAAGCTAATGCCGGAGCAGTTGAGGAGGCTGGGGATGGAGAGAGGGAAGAGAAGGGAAGCGACCAAGACGGGCGAGGCGAAGGAAGACTGGACGGTGGACGGCGGCCGGGCAGCGCGGCAGTCACGGGCCTCAGGCTCAGTCCTCAGTCAGGCACAGCACCCTCCAGTCTTACTCTTCTAAGCTCCAGCTCAGTCCAGTCCCACTCAATAATGGGTCGATCGATACACGACCACGGTCACATTCCAGTCCAGATTCTGGAATGCGATGTTTCAATCTGTTCCAGCCTCTCAGATCTACTCTTAAAGTCTCTACCAAGGGTATCTAATTGGTACTAGGTAGCTACTATGATCACGCTCTCTTGCTGAATACCTAACGACTGACAATTGTCATTGGCAGCCTCACCGCGCCCAACTATGCTGAGCACCGACAAATCGCATCGATCCCGTGGAGTCGTTTTGAGGACTCAGTATACTATGCAAGGGATCTGCACATCAACGCTCATCTTCAGCTTTCTTTGCTTTTGTGTCTCGAGTCCAGTCCGTGTCTCAATCCTCGAATTTATACAAAGTACTCCATACTCCGCATTCTACACTTTGTACAAGATTCGGCCATCCAGTTTAGCGAGATCTGATCTCACCAGACTACTGTCTTAGTGTGTCATTAAACGCTCGAGGAATGTACGGTGTACAGCCCCAAAGTGCCGTGTGATCAACTAACTCCCCGGTGCTCAAACTCGAATCCAAAGACTCGCTGCAGAAGCATGCTAGGCTAGCACGCTCGGTGGGCTCGGCTTGCATTAGCTTACTACCGGCCTCGACTCAGTCCACGACACGGCCACGCCCACGAGCCCACGTAGGCGAAGAGTCATCCTGGGTCTGATCCGGCTCCGGTCAGGCACAGATGAAAAGGCACAAAGAAGACAGATGTCTTCTATAACAGACGCCGTTCAGCCTGAATACGATTTCTATCCAAGTCGGGCACTGTCTGACACTCCGGAGTATAGAGTATCTGTCTGAATGATGGCCGGGCCAGTGCTGCCGAGTGGGGCCCAACGCGGGCCTCAAGCGGGGTAAGCGCGTTCCTACACGAAAAATCGCGCTTGCCCGCGTTAATAAAATACCCGTAACAGTACCGTACCAGCACGCGACTTCCCGCCAAACCGGTGTGACGGTGTGACCGACACTCCCAATGCAGAGGAACGATGGAGCTTCAAGCTCTCCACTGCAGGAACCGAAGTTGATCAACTTGATCTTGGTTCTTGACCGCTACCTATTTATAGCATGAGCCTGTCTTGCTCACCCGCAGTCATTCATGCTCACTTGACTTGGACTCGGAAGCCGTGCTATTGGGGTCTCACTTGGAGGTCTCAGTAATTGTACTAAGCTGGCATGATGCGCGATGCGTCGAGCTGAGTGTACACCTGTACTAACCACGGAGTACATGACTATTGTACAGCTGTTCCGGTGTCCAATCTTCGGATTTCAGGCTTCTGCCCCATCTGCCCTGATCCAAACTCCGAAGGCTATCCACCCGCGAGTCAAGTGGATTCAACAAGTTACCAACAACCTGCTACGTACGTCGTTGCCATAGGCACTTGCCAGCTACTGTTGTTGACAATGATCCGACGCGTCTCCCTCAAGCCTCAAGTCTGCGCTGCTGTCAGCCGAAGTCCCGGCGCCTGAATCCGTGCCCTGCAAGTCCAGAATCAGGCCTAAAGTTTCGGAGGCCGGATCAGAGACTCGCTACATACAAATCGCATACAACGCTGTTGAGTATGCAAGGTAGATCAAAGACGCGTTCTCCCCGAGCCTCGAGGCCCCCTTCTATCAAAACAACAGTCCAGTTTAGAACTGCCCTTGTTTCACCTGCACCCATATCCATTACCCGAATCTAGATCCGAACCAGTCCACTCGGGTGACGGGTCGCACTGGAGATCCCATGCCTTGCATATTGGGAAGCATCGCTTTACTTCCAAGGTTTGTCAAAGGCCGTCGAGAGTACTCGGTGCCCGCTTTTTCAAAAATAGGTCATGGATGTTGATGTGACCACAGTCGCAGACCCCTTGCAGGCTCGCTGGCTGACCGACTCTGTGTCTAGGACGGCGATGCGGTGCGGTCTTGTCGGAGCAAAGCTATACAGCATTATCGAGTCGACAAAGCATAGATACTTGATTTGAAGACAACGGGTTGGACTAGCAGCCATTGTCTCAGGACTGTGCCCTGTTCTTGCGGCCAGGCGCTCTACACCAGTACTAACCGGTGAACAAGACACCCATCGCTACCATGCTGCTAGGTAAGGTGACTCAATCCAGGTTCCCGGCACTCAATCCTGCTGTAACCCGACGATACAGCTCACGAGCAAGGCTGCGTAATAGCTCCTCGAATAGGTAAAGTCACACCTCGTACCCCATATTCCGGAAGTAGTTCAGCCGCGAGTTAGGGCTTCCGTCGCGACGAGTCCAAGCCCTAACCCATTCCTCTTACTACTAAATCCCGTCTACAAACTTCCACCACCAACATGATTTGTCTTCGTCCGCCGGCAGGCTACGAATGATCGAACTATTTCCGTTGGCAATCCGCTATTGACGACCACAACATCTATCTCTCTAGGGGTCTTTATGGATGCCGTCCCTCGTAGCCCACCCCATACACTTACCGATATCACCATACTCCATATGGCTAATATTACGAGCTACGTGTGTAGCTAAGCGCGCGCTTCGCAGGGATCGCGATCCTGAGACTTTGCCTACCTAACCCTTCTCCCTAACCCCTCTCAGTGGCCATCTCCCGAGCCGAAGGCCATTGTGGTCTGATGCCTATCCTATCGTAGAAGCACAGCCTCGTCTGTTTCAGTTTGCTACTCCTTGGGTACTCCATTCTAGTCTGACTCTTGTAATACTCGACAAAGTGTGAAGGCGATATTTGGAGATTTAGTCAGTGCGGGTTTCGGTGGCAGTTGCATTTGCCGTACACCAATCAGAGGATGCCTAGTATGGTAGCCCTAGTTTCATCTCTGAATCCGTCAGAGATCTGTTGAACGTGTCTAATCCGATGCAAGCAGGGGCGTCTGTCTTTGGTCTTTAAGTATCCAATAAACTAAAGAGATTTTTCGCCTGTCCGCATTGATAAGTCACGGACATGGATGATCTCAGGCCCCGAAATAGGTCACAAACGTCAACTCAACCGCCAAGGGGATCTCGCTGGCTATTGAAGTCTCTTGGAATCACTTTGGCTCTGATGTTCCCCATACTTCTCACCATCTTGATTCAGACAATAGCATGTCCTCAATGTACCTGGCCGCAAAAAGCCTGGATCCAAGATCACTTAGACGCCAAGTTTGGTTTCTGGCGTGAACAGACTGAACAAGCCGCATCGACCAATCCAACTCCGAATATCCCTTTCGACGGCGGCAGCGATGTCGCGATCCAAACCGTACCGAAATGCGCCCTCCCATCAACTCGGTACTCCATCACCACCGGCCTAACATCCTGCTACCCATCCTCAGGCGGGATCTGGGTATCCGAGCTTGGTCCCCTAGAACTACAATATCTCGGTATTCACCGTTTCGACACTTCAGAGCGATCATGGGACGCCGACGAGGAGGGTTCCTTCTGTCACCGGCTGCGGATATTCGGTGGTGAATGGTATAATATCTCCGCGGATGCAATACCGATATTACCAAACGAGAAAGGAAATTTGCATTGTGTACCGATGGAGGATCTAGCTCCTGTCTTCAGTATCCAACGGTATGTCGGCTTCCCTGAGACGGGTGGTGTACTGGTTCTTGCGCCCGACGAGAAAGGCAGGTTTCCGGGGAATATGTCGAATGTGCGCAATGCATTGAGTATGGAGGAGCGATGCATGGCATTGAAGAGGCAAGGTGCGGACTTTTGTCCGGATATCAAGCATTGTTCTGTGCTTGAGGATCTCCGGATGGAACCGTGGGCGTGGGCGGATGAGCGTGGGTTCTCCGGGTGGGGATTCGATGATCTCGATTCAGATCGATCCTGGTGCGGAACCAAGTGATTGTCTCTATGTATAGTTTGCCATGCATCTGGCTGGCTCCTTGGTGGCATTTTCGCATACAGAATGGTTTAAGATACTGCCTTCGGCAGGGCAGGAATTTGCGAACGCCCCAAGCCCCATACTCAATATTTCTTCTCGATGACTCGCGATCCTAGTCTCATCCCGAATCCTCGTCGTCATTCACCAGTATGCCAGTAAAGTCCCATTGAAGCATATTATCATGGGTGCCAAGGTCTGATAGCCAGTACGGCGGCTCAAGGAACCCGTCGAGTTCCATTGGCAGGGCATTTAAATGGGGAAAGTGGAGATCGGAGCTATCCCTGGCTACTGGTGGTCTGAATTCCTCTGGAGATAACATGGGGTCCATTGAATTTATGAAAGTCTATAGGGTTAGTCTATACCTACTGTAACATGGAGATAAGGCGCTTACCTGGCCCTGAACCGGCTTGTCGGTTATCTCTGGCATTACTGTGTCTGGTAAAGAAAGCGTCGCAACATTACTAGCGAGACTCCCGCCCAAGTTCTCCTTCCACGCCTTCCATGACAGATATCCATCTGCTTCCAGAGACCTGGGAGACGAAGAAGATGCCCGCCGATCTACATCTTGAAATAGGGTCGAAAAGGCTGGTTCAATATGCTTCAAAGATGCTGCCGCGGTCTCGCTTCCCTTGGCAAGATCTCGAAGCACATTGATGCCTTGGGTTATCATTTTTCTAGCCTCAGAATCTGGTGTCGCAATCTTCGCGCCCAGAAGGAGAACGTGCAGTGCGCCACTACAGTAGAGCGGATCAAGGCATGAGTATGAACAAAGGAGTTTTCGCTGTCGGAGAGTTCGGAAAAGGGATATGGTAGAGGATGCGGCAGTCAGGCAGTTGTTCGCTGCTTTTCGAAGAAATGAAGTGTGAGCTTCGGTCGGCGTCGCTTGACGATCTGAGCGGCTTGAGTTGCTGCACAGAGATACCATGTGGGCAAGTGCTGTTCTGCTGAGAAGCATGACAGCGTGCTCATATGTCAAATGGAGGTGGATTATTCCTCTTGTTGACGATTCCGCTAGCTGTAACTTCATCGGCAATGCCTTTCGCCAATCTTCCAACTCAGTAATGAGGGTCTGAAACACTTGCACGTCGATAACCCTACCACGGCCCGAGAGCACCATTCCAGAATACATCGTCCTGAGAATGCGACCTTTAATCTGTAGGACTCTCACGATCGCAATTTGGCCATATATTACAGGGCTTGTATACTCAGGCACCTGCAATTCTGGAAGATCAACCGGGAAAGGGGTGTCAATTTCGTCATCTTCAATCATAATTGATCGTCCGAGCTGGAACGTAAAGAGGCGCTCAAGAGCATATACACTCCACCAAAGCTGATTCCGAAGTTCATGCACTTGCCGGTGTAGACCATTTGTTCTATTATACCGGTGCATTCCCATGTTGATTGCCATTCTCATCGCAACACCGAGGAGATTGTATGCTGCATCGTGGGCTGTCGTAGTCATCAGGAACGCACCTTGTAACAGACACGCCTGCACGCTAGCCATGGAGCATGAGGAAACAACGTCAGCTAAAAGACGTTTGGATATTTGGTAGAACGGCCAGCCTGGGTTTCTTTCTGGTTTTGGCTCAGCCTCTGAGCCTGAAGTAGGTATAGCGCTGTCACTTCTGGATCCCTTGCTCTCGCTGCTTTGTCCTTGCCCGAGGTCTGCGTATTGGGCACCAATGGCTAGCACCATGAACAAAATGCACGGGAAATCTGAAGAGGACCGGCATCGTCGACTCGTTGTATTTAGGTCGAACTCCTGATTACCATCTATGAAGGCAGCCAGCTTTCTGCTAAATATGGCCAGATGGGTGATAAAGTAGTTGGACTGAGAGTATCGGAAGAAAGAGGCGGCTAGGAAATCTATGACTGGTTGTGGCGGCAGCGCAGCGAGGAGGCTCATCCGCGCATCGAATATGCTTTGACTCGGGGGATCCGTGATGAAGTGCTTATAGGCAGTTTTCTTCTCGTTCTCGTTTGGTAAGCGCGTCTTCTCACCAGTGACGGTCTCCCTGACGCTGTCGAAGAAAGCCCAGGCAGAGCAGGGGCCGTCAAAGTCTTGTAAAATAAGCTTGAGGCTCTAGAGATAGTAGGTGTGGAGGGTTCGTACATGTTTTCCCCTGATCGTGAACATAGGTATGTGCTGTCGAAAGATCTTCCACGTTGATTGTTGTCCTATCTTCATGCTCTTCCTGGTTCATACCATGGCGTTCCTTCATGGTCCGGACATATCTCTCAGTTCATTCAAGTCTTCGGGGGCATGGATGTTGTGTTCACGGAGGATTGTCCGTAATAGTTGCTCTGCTTCAGAAGGCACAGTGGACCCGGGCTCGGCATTGAACTGGCAGGGGCGATGTGCTTTCAAACATCTTTGGCAGGGGTCGCAGCCGTCGCATTTTAGCTTATTCGACCGGCAGGGGTCACATCTGCAGCTGCATTAGCTCTATTGTCTGTGTGCCCGCTTCAGCCTGAGGTCCCAACGCTTTTCTGACACGCTTTCGCTGGTTATCCGGTACAATGGCCCTCTTGCGACGACATCCTGAGAGGCTAGGGATAGCTGAGTCCATTCTGTGGTTTCTGAGTTGTGATGCGAAAAGTGAAAGGAGAGCGGAGAGCGGGGGGCTGGTGGGAGTTGGAGTAGATGTGCCTCCCTCTTTAGGCCATCAGGTGATCTGCTACTCGTCGTTGTATCTCAACTCTTGTTGAGAACCAATACTTTGATTGGCTACCACGGGCGTGGTTCAATAGTAACCGGTAAGCTATCTAGCGAACTAAAAGCAACATGTCCTTCTTTCACGACCGCCAGGACGGTTTCCGGTCTATCTAAGACGGTAATGTCCTCCAACGGGTTATGGTCTAGAATCACCATATCTGCCAGGAAGCCCTCCTTGATCTGGCCCAGCTCGTGCTCCCGTCCTATCATCTTTGCGCAGGTCACAGTAGCACTCTGTAAAATTGATAATGCGGACAATACCTGGGATCGTATGGCAAACTCCCTCCGCTGGAATTGATGCATGCCCGCGATCAAGTCAGAACCGAAGCAGACCTGTACTCCAATTTCGGATGCGATCTTCAGCGCCTCTAATCCTGAGCTCATCACGGCCTGGTTTTTGGCTTGGCAAGCTTCATTTAGGAACCGATCATAAGGAGGTGTGGCCAGTGCCTCGTGGGTTGCCAGGGTCGGAGTCAGCCAGATGCTCTTTTCGACCATAAGCTGCGCGGTGTCTCGGTCGAGGAAGTTCCCATGTTCGATACCTTTCACGCCATGAGCGAGCATATGTCTCATGGCGCGGATTGTGTAAGCATGTGCCGTCACATAGGTGTCAAAGCTTGCTGCTGTGGCAGTGATAGCCTCGAGCTCTGCTGGAAGGAATTGAGGATGAGCCAAGTTGTTAAGGCGACTAGCAATACCCCCTCCTCCCATTATTTTGATGAAGTCGGCGCCTTTGCGAATTTCGTCTCGAACCGCTACCGTACACTCCGTTGGGCCGTCGCAGAGACGCCCAATACCAGATCGGTGACCAGCGCAGCACTTGAGGGTGGGGTCCTCATCAGAGAAAGAGGCACGCTGATCCCCGTGGCTGCCGGTTTGCGAGAGAGCATGCCCGGCGATGATCAGTCGTGGTCCGACCACCAGCCATTCCTCGATTGCTTCTTTAAGCGCCCCGTCAGCTCCCCCACAGTCTCGAGCAGTGGTAAACCCCCTTCGTAACATCTCACGGGCCAAGAAGATGGTGCGGTAGTTGTTTGTCGCGGCGGGGATGTTTTTGTATGTACTCTTTGAGGTTGGCCTCTCCGGGTGTGGCCGTGATATGAACATGGCCGTCTATTAGTCCCGGGTATATGTACTTACCCTGTAGATCAACGACCCAGGCGTCCTCTTCTGTCGGTGGTATCGAGTCCGAGGAGTCGGTAAAAAGTCTGGTGATGCGACCGTTGCGAGCAGTGACAGTAGCACTCTCAATGACCTTTCCCCCGACGGGGTCAATAACTTTGGCGTTAAGCAAGCATATTGGCCGGTGTTGAGGTATCAGCCATGGCTTGTTTCCAACGATACCGTCGGTCCGAGATGTCCGCGGGCGATTGATAGAAGCCTTGGTGATGCAAGTCATGATAGTATGGTTCCGTCGGTGTGATGCAATGAAAACATAACGATAAGTTCTCTTCTATTTATCCTTTGCGAGATAGTCGGGTGCAGGACCCGAATCATTGTGGCTATCGTGTCGATATCTTGTCGGGTCCGGTGCCGAAGCGCTATCGTGCCATCGAGCCGAACACCTTCTCGATAATGCAACGTCTTTGGTTGCCAGTATAAATGGATTGCCCGGAGACCCCACTAGGTTGCACCATTGGCCTCACATCACTCTCGATTAATCATGGCGGACAAGGTTGAAAAAGCGGAACCCGATGTCCAAGTAGGCCAAGTGCAGTATACACCAGAAGACGAGCGACGTGTGCTGCGGAAGATAGATCGCACCTTTCTTCCTTTGCTTTGCCTCATTGAATTCTTTCAATGTGAGTCCACAGTCTTTTTCTAGGGGCATCAGGCTAAACAGTAAGACCTCGACAAGCAGGCAATCGGATATGCGGCGGTCTTCGATCTGAAAGAAGACCTCAACATGAGTAGCGGACAGTACTCGTGGTCGGTCAGCTCGTTTTACTTTGGCCAGCTGCTTGCCCAATATGTCTTCATCTACTTAATGAGTCGCTTCCCAGTCACTCGCTTCGTAGGCTGTATTGTGTAAGTTGATTGACACAGCCACTCGAGAAGATCTCTGACCTGGAGCTCTAGAATAATTTGGGGCATATGCGCTGCCTGTCTGGCTGCCCCAAATGGCTTTGCGGGTTTCACAGCTGTTCGTCTTTTACTGGGCTTTTTTGAGGCTGCAATCCAGCCCGCTTTCGTTATCATAATAAGCAGCTGGTATAAGAAGGACGAACATTCCATCCGACTGGCGTAAGTGTCTAACCCAGCCTCTGATGAACACTGCTGAGATGCTATGATCAGAGCCTGGATTTCCTGCAACGGGCTTTCTCAGATACTCGGCGCTCTGCTCATGTATGGTGTTGGGTTGTCCAAGGATACCGCGATCGCCACGTGGAGGATCATGTTTCTCGTATATGGTGGAGGTACTCTCCTGGCCGGCATCGTGTGGTTCGTCCTAGCCCCTCTGGGCCCCGACAGTGCATGGTTTCTTGACAAGCACGAGGGAACCATTGCCGTAGCCCGATTATCGTCCGAGCGACTCTCACAAGACCGCCAAAGTTTCAACAAAGCCCAAATATGGGATATAATTACCGACTTCCGTGCGTGGATGTTGATTCTCGGTGGCTTTTTCAATACTTTGGCATCTCCAGTCATCAAGATGAGTGATTTTTCTTCTTCCAAATGGTTCGTCAACTAATCAACACCCGAATAGTTCGCAACGTTGGTCATCAACGGGTTCGGCTAGTCCAAGCTCAACACCATGCTCGTCAGTTTGCCTGCAGGTGCTATCCAGATATTGTTCATCTGGATTGTCGTCGTCGGTATCCGCATCACATCCTTTCCACGTTACTGGTGGGGTGTTCTAGCATGCATCCCATCGCTCGTCGGAAACATTGGTGTCGCTGCGCTACCATCGTCCTCTCATTGGGGCATTGTTGTCTGCACCTGGCTAGCCACGATTTTGACCCCAACGCAAGTGATCTTCCTCAACTTGATCGCCTCGAATATAAAAGGAAACACAAAGAAGGTGGCAGCCAGCAACGGCTACTTCATCCTATATGCGGCTGCCTGCATTGCCAGCCCCCAGCTATGGACCAAGCCGCCTCGTTATACGGATGGAGTCATTACGGACATTGTATCCTTGGGCTGCGCAATCGCGTCGTTCATTCTCTTTGGTCTGACTGCAGGCTATGAGAACCGTCGCCGAGACCGCCTTAGCTCCGTGACATCAGATGAGAACAGTGACGATTGTGATCTTACTGATAGGCAGGATTTGGCTTTTCGATATACACTGTAGTGGGTCCCGTGTTGTTCATGGTTTGGATGTTGGTCAAATGACTGGCCTCTCTGATTGGTCAGCTTTTCCGTTCACTTTTGAGACAAGCAATAAAGTAGCATATTTCAGTATAGCTAGTTTGGAATGAAGAATACAAAGATTTGTCAAAGAGCAAGTGCAGTCGGGCAGAGGTACAGCTGGAGATTGCGTGATGCCAAGACCGCCGAATGCGGAGGCGGGGAAGCTCCGAGGACTGAAGGGACTCCAAGTCTCCAACTCGAGTAACGCCACTCCCTTCTCCCTTACAATGACACGAACTCTCTTTTGTCATTCTTATATCTTACTCGCCAGCGCTACCCAGATAGCCTCGTCTGCAGGATAGCCGCTGTTCTCCTCCCGCGTAGCCTCAGATCACCCACCCTTCCTTATCTATTCTCTCCACCATGGGCGACTCCGGTGCAGGTGTACATCTGTCTACCGCACCACTACCGAGGGATCTCCCCTCGTCTCCTGCAGATGCGGAGGAGATCTCGGTGCTTGTGACAGGCTTCGGTGTGAGTCTTTGATTCTTTTCAGTCGAGTTAATGGGATGGCTGACCCTTCCTAGCCATTCAAGTCCAACGTGGTCAATGCGTCTTATCTGATAGCGTCGGCCCTTCCACCCTCCTTGTCCTTACCTATAGACACACCGGACGGGACACCTGCCACCCGCCGAGTCGCAATCCATGTCCACCCGTCTCCCATCTCCGTCGCATACTCCACAGTCCAGACAATAATTCCCACCATAATGGCGGACCATGTCATGACTCACGGCCGGCATCCCGACATCATAATTCACATGGGCATTGCCGCGACACGGAATTACTACTCGATAGAGTCGAAGGCGCATCGCGACGCCTACAATATGCCCGATAACCAAGGACGGGCGGGGTACGAGGACGGCGAGAAGATATGGAAGGAGAAGAGTCTTCCGCACGTCCTAAAGGCAGGGCGCAGTGATCCCACGACTGATCGGATTGAGAAGCTTGATCTCACACTGCCAAAAACAAACTTGAACCCTCATCCGCCGGACGAGGACTTCCTGAAGACATGGCAGGCGCTCGGTCCGCCAGGTGCAGACATCCGGATCTCCGAGGACGCAGGCCGGTATCTGTGTGAATTTATATTCTACACCAGTCTGTCCTTGGCTTTCCGCGAAGGCCGTGACAGGAACGTTGCGTTCTTCCATGTGCCCTCGTCATGTCGGGATGCGGACGTTGAGACCGGAAAGCAAGTGGCGATCGCATTGATCAAGGCTCTGGTCGATCGTTGGGTCGAGAAGGTATAGCAATAGCACGGTAGTCTATATAGTTACTTGGTTCTTCAGCGATGCGCATGATTGGTCTGGTCAGCTATGGCGTTGGATTCTCCGCATATCACGACTTTGTTAATCCGATAGCGACCCTTTTTTCTGTATGTAATCAATTGTGACACTCGACCCTGACTCGTATAGAAACGTTCTATAGTTCTTAGGTTTGTTCTTGTCGATCATCTCTTAAGGCGGCAAATCCTCTCCACCGCGGAATTTTTCCCTCCGCAGAGTCAGAGTATTTAGTCCCCGCACGCATCCACCACCAATTCCAACCAAAGATTTGGAGCTGCTCTGCTCCCTCAACGCCTCTCTCATGAACTCCCCATATATATAACCCAGCTTAACCAACACCGCAACAATGACACCCCTCCTCGCAGGAGTCCTCCTCCTCATCATCGCCTTCCTTCTAACGCGCCTCTTCTCCAACTCCAAGGCCAAATCCACCTCCAACAAACCCATCTCCCCCGCCAACGCAAATCCCAGCGAAATCATCTCCCTCCGCGTATACCCCATAAAATCCTGCCGCGGGTTCGAAACACCCTCCACAAAGCAATGCATGACAGGTCTAGATCTCGACCGCCGTTGGATGCTCGTGGACGAGAAAACCCACGTCTTCCTGACGATCCGGCAGATCCCTGAGATGACGCTTATCAATACGGGGCTGAGCGAGGATGGGGAGTCACTGCTTCTTTCTGTATCCACTCCTAAATCAGAGAATGACAGTGGCAGTGAGAGCGACTCTGAGAGTATCGCGATCCCCGCCCACCCCACGGAGGCCTGGTTAGCCCAGCACACGACACTCGCAGACGACATCAAAATCTGGGACACAACGACGGACGGATACATCTATAACGCCGACGTCGGCGTAAACGCGCTCTTCTCGAAGTTCCTGAGTCGCCCTGTTGTGCTTGTTTACAAGGGTCCGACGCCGCGTGTTCTCAAGGGGAACGGGGACCCTAGGGTCTTGGGGCGCGTGCAGGATACGAATTTCCCCGACGTCCTGCCTGTGCTTATCGCGAGCCAGGCGTCGATCGAGGAACTCAATGACCGACTACGTGCCCAGGGGCACGAGGAAATCAGCATCGAGCGGTTCCGGCCGAATATCATTATCCGGGGGCATAAGGGCGGTGCATGGGTTGAGGATTCGTGGAAGACTGTGCGGATTGGCGCCGAGCCTGCTTCTGCTTCTGCGTCTGAAGAGAGTCTTGAGAAGGGTGTTGGCAGTGAAGGCCTGACGTATGATATTGTGGCGCGGTGCGGGCGGTGCCAGGTTCCCAACGTTGATCCTGTCACTGCGGAGAAGCATAAGACGCAGCCGTGGGATACGCTGATGAGTTATCGGCGCGTGGATGCGGGGCTGAAGTATAAGCCTTGTTTTGGGATGTTGGGCGTTCCCAGGGCGCAAGGGGATATTCGGGTTGGCATGCGGTTTGAGGTTTTGGAGGAGACCAGTGAGCACTTTTATATCAAGGGTTTTTAGTTGGGGTTATGTATTAGGGCTATTTGTGTGGTACACATGCAACGTCTATGGTCTGCTCCGTATGGAGTTCAGCATTTATTCTAGGTACTTGTATATGCCAATCAATAGTTTGGGATCTACTAAGATTTTTTAGGTCATGAGATGCGAGTACTATATCAACGGTTCCTATTTACAGGGCTCTCCAATCAAGACAGCTAATTCTTCATCGCCCTCCCAGCCGAAACACACCAGTTGTTCCAGTCCGTGAAGAACGAGGGCTGCACGTGGCACTTCGAGCTAAGCAGCTGGGCCTTCCTCGTTTCAGCGTAGACATCCACAACCCCATTGACGGCGTCCTTATTATGCGCCGTCAGGACCTTCACAACCAGGAGACTGGCCTGGCTGCAGCCAGATGCATGCGCCGGGGGGCCGCTGTGCATTGCCTCTGCATGAATCGCCTTCAGGAGCTCCCACACAGCCTCGACATCATCAGACTCCAAGGCCGGAAGCGAGGCGCCCTTGCAGAGCTTCGTGTACTCGCGCAGCACCGAGTTCGCCTTATTGCTAATCTGCTTGACGGACGAGCGGCGTGTAAGGCGGAGAAGAGGGAGAATAAGATCGAGCGCGAGAAGCGAGGAGTGGCATTGCTTGTTCTTGACGTAGATCTCAAGGAGGTCAAGAACACGGTTCTTGAAGTTAACCATCGTCTCCTTGGCGTCCTTCTTGTCGTTCTTCTTGCTAAGGGCGTCGCGGCGGGCTCTGAAAACCTTGACGAGCGCCGTGTCGATCTCCTCCATCTCGTCGTCGTTCATGTCCTCGTCGGATTCGGATTCCTCTGCTTTCAGGTCCTGGTCGGCGCGGTGGGTGCCGAGGGCTTCGGCGAGTTTCGCTTCGAAGGCAGCAATCTCGGCGGCGTCTTCGTCGTTTTCGTCGTCGCCTTCTGCTTCTTCGTCTGAGGGTGATGAGGCGTTGTCGTCGTCGTCTTCAGGCTCAACGACTTCGACGTCGCTGTCCATCTCGTCAACGTCCATCATGTCTTCGTCTTCGTCGTCTTCATCTTCCTCGGCGCCCTCTTCGTCATCCTGCTGGTCGAACATCTCTTGTTGGCCTGCGAGACTTTCCTTGGCTTCCAAGATCTAAGCATACGCCATTAGTATTATGGTTATCAATTGGTGGGGAAGTGCGCCGCTTACCGAAGTCAACGACTCCAAACCAGTGGCTGTGACATTAGGAGCAAACGCAGTAAATACTTGCTCGCTCATACGGCGAAAAAGTTGAGACGGCTTCGAAGCAAAACTCAGAAGGATCTCAACGAGAGCATCTGAGGCTTCCGAGGTCTCTTCGTCCTTCTTGGACTTCTTATCCGCGAAGATCTTGTTGTAGCAGAAGTCCAGTTCACCCAGCATAGACACGGCATCTGCGTCGCCGTTGTAGACTTGCAGGATTGTCATGGAGTACAGGAGCTTAAAAGCGTCAACACCGGCTGCACCTTCCTTCTTGTCCTATATATCGTCAGTACAAACTCTATATCTGCGTTTGTAAGAGTTCCTCACCATGCTTGACAGCTTCTTCAATGCCTTGAAAGCACCCTTGACTGCATCTTTGATAGTATCGTCCATGCTGATAATGAACTTGCCATACTCCTCAAACTTGACTGCATCCCGGATCTTACGTACAACTGCATACGGCAATGTAGCGGCATGCTTCTGGGCAGCAATGACACTGTTTAGAGAGGAGTTGATCCTGTTACGGAAAAGCTCTTGGGACTGCTCCGTGAACAATGGCTGAGCACCGTTCTTGCCCTCTTCGCTCGTAAAGTAAGCGAAACGAGCGAATATGAAGAGAATCTTCTCAAGCGCAGCCTCGGATGCCTCATCCGCTGCATCGCTTGCGGACACTCGGGCCCGAACCATGGACAATAGCAGTCCCGCCAGAATCTGACGGCTTGATGCAGCGGCCTTGCCGTCCGTTGTGCCAGGGGACGCGACTAGTTTCTCGAACAAAGGCAAGATGGTGTCCAGTGCATCCAAATTAGCCTCGGACACAATTTTCTCTACCGTCTTCGTCTTTGTGATCTGATCGAAGTTCACAGCGCCTGCGGAGCCCATCAGTCCCTTGACAGAGGCAGCGGCAAACGCGGGCTCCTTGGCCACGCGGGCCTGGATAGCCTTCGCAGCCTTGACTGCCATGCGGTGCAGGTAGCGGTCCTCAACGGCCAGCTGGTTCGTGAGACATCGAACCAGGTTCTTTGTGAAGACCTGAGAAGCCAGTTGCAGGCTGTGTTCGTTGATCACTTTGACGAAGAGGAGGAAGCCCCAGTACTTCCGTTCTTCTGAGGACGCAGAAGCAAACAGACCATCTGATACTTATTAGTTTCGGCCAACCCTCTTGCTAGGATTAACTCACTGTCAACAACTTCCGTCCAGAAATCAACAAAGCTAAGACGGGACTTTGACTCCTTCGTGCCGTTTAAGCTTAGCAAAGCAGCATCCCAGGCAAAGTGAAGCTTCGAGTTCCACACGCCTGAAGACTTTGCACCTTTCTCTCCTTCCTCACTCTCACTGGAGGACTCTTTCATGGCCTTCACAAGCTGGCTTCGCTCCTTCGAGTCTAGCGGGTCGTCATGTTTCCACACTTTGCTTGGGAAGTTGATACCAGAGAATAGATCCTTAACAGCCAGCCAGATCGCAACACCCTCAGGGGTTCGCGCCAGGTCGTTGGAGCAAAGTGCCTGAAGAGCAACTTCCACAAGCTTGCCATCGGCCTTTTGAGACGCCAGATCATGAATAGATCGGTACAGAATCCAACCGCACTCCTCCCGAAGCCAGGGCTTCTTCTTAGCCAGATCAAATACTAACTCGAGAACCTTCGTCCACTCAAGAATCAGAGCCTTAGGGCTAAACAAAACACCAGACTTGATAATCGCCTCCGCCCCAAACAGGCGACCGAAATGGTGATCTCTAGCTTCCTATTCCAACATCAGAACACAGCTCTCTTTAACCACCATAGAATCAAGGCTCAAGCAACTCACCTGCCCCGACTCACCCCCACTCGCATTAGAAACATTCTCCCAAGTCCCCAACACCCCCTGTACACTCAACGCACTCTCCCGCCCCGCAGCAAAAACCTGCGAAAGCACCTCCGTCAACGCAATCGAGAACCCAATCCGCGCCGCCTTGCGACTACTGCAAAGCCCACGGAACAGTCTCTGCAGCGCCTTCTGGATGTCTTCATCTGCGGGGTTCTTATCCGGCGTAAACTGCGAGACGAGCGCCTGCGCTGCCTTGAGTCTAACCTCGTCGTTCTCGCTCGCGAGATCTTCGTAGATCTCTACGAGCTTGGTGTTGACATTGACGGGCTCACGGCGCCGCTTTTTGGAGCCGGCATGGTGCGGCGCCATTTTTGACTTAGTGGAAGAAAAATCCGGTTTTCCCCCTGTAGTATATTGGAATATCAAAGTCCCCGGGTTTGGGGAAAGGGTTGTTGTTGGCTTTGGCAAAGCTCGGGTTTGGGACTGCGCTGCTCAGAAAATTTATGAAGATCGGCCGGGAAGGGTTTAGCGTTATCAGATTTATGGCCTTAAGGCATCAAGGTCCTCATTCTGGAACTATGTTTCTATGGCCGCTGTGTACAATGAGCATTATGGTTTGTGGATTTAATTTAAATGATTGTGGATGCTTGCTGAGACACTTAGATTTAATGTCATTAGCCAGTAGGGGCTCTGTGCTTGTGTGTGTTTAGATTATCACTTCTAGACAGATACATACATAAAGTGCAGCAAGAAGCCGCGTTTTTCACTCACTTAGCAACACAAATGTCTTCTTCCTGGTATCTACGTAAAAAAATATCACCTTTTAATTGCCATTACTTCAAATTATTAGGTATCCAATTCACAGTTACAGGCCTTAACCAATGCACCGCCGAACATGATTCCGTTCGTGAGGTATATCGGGTAGTACACGGGTTAGATGATTATTACTTCGTAGAGGCGACTCAACGGTTACTGAATGCTGATTCATACTTGGTAGCTCCAGAACATAGGGATCGTCCCGGCGCTACTTACCAACGTTCGAGCACCTACTTGACACATGCCACTCTAGAGATGCCTTGCTACGCCGAGGTGGTAGTTAGATTGCCAACGCATCGTGAATCACGCACCGTGGCCTGTCGTGCGGAAATCAACGTGTATGATAGTTTGATGCAAATGCCGGGATTGTTGACTTATGGCCTCGAGGCCCAATCTAGACTCCAGCGAAGTCCTGTCAGTGCTTGCTAAGAGTTGCATTCTTGGTAACTTATGAGTTGGCAGTTGAAACGTTGACGTACGGAATGCAAGTTAGGGAACGGGGCAAGCCCTAGATAATGGAGCTGTCAAGTTGAGAATGCTCGTCTTGGCAGCCCGACTGGCCACGGTAGTCGTCGAGATGCCTATGTTGAAGGGGAAATACCTCGATAGGTTAGTAAGGTGACTATTGTCGTTCAATTTCATATCAATGCGTCGTTCTAAGAAATATGAAAAAGCTTCCCTCAGCACTTGCAAGGTGAAGCCAAGCGAGTGCCACCCGATCACATCCACGGAGATGTTCCATGCAGCAGGTAACCCGACTCTTAATGAGCAAGCAATGAATGTTCTGAAAAGACGGAAAGCAAGCCATGGCTCATTCCCCGCATGACTCGAACATTCCTGGCGCTTTCTTTTGACGCGGCGTCGCCTCTGGTACGCTGGTTACCCCGGCCGTGAGAATTAAGCTATGTCGGGGAATGTAGATCGCGGCTAAATCAGACCAAGGGTTGATGTGATTGCCTTGGAAGATGTAGGCTAGACGGCGCCCTCGCATACCTATTCCCTCAGCCTTTGACCCCACAAGCGTACCTGGCGTCAAGCTTGATTCACAGCTTCCGTTCCTGAGCTGAGACTGTGGGGTATTGAGCAAGGGGGACTTCTCTGCAGGGCCTCTTCCGATAGCTTATGCAGGTTAAGACCACTGCTGATGCAGCTCTTTCAATATTGACTCCTTCCAAGGGATAAGGGAAGGGGTTGAACTGCCAAGTCAAGCAACCAGGCTCGTAGCTGAGACAAGCAAGACCAAGTAAGTTGCGCCAGGTGAGTCGTTTCTGTTTCGATGGTAGAGTGCACGGAGCACCTGGCATAGCGCCAGCTATGCTGTAGCTGTCCGGGCTTCGAAGCAGAGGTTTGAAGAAGGTTGCAAATCAGGTGCTGGGGTACCCGGAATCAAAGCCAACTCTTACGACAGGCACGCTTTGTTGGAGAGGCTTGTTGTTGCGTATCCTCCACCTGTCAGTAGTATTAGCATTCTCTCTGAGCCAATGTCGAAGACTATAATAAGAACCATGAATGGGGGTAATCAAAGGGGACGAATGTTGACTGTGGCGCGCATAGAGCCTGCAACTGGTATTCTGAACCTGTTCAAGGCTCGTTTCGATTCTAACTTGTCGAACTATGCTAAGGGTCGAAAGGACCACATGTCATGACGAATATAAATCTTCACATTCGGAGCAAAAGATCTTAACTGAGAGCAATACAAAGCTGGACAGATTCCCGCATCTATCACTGGGCTCGGTCAGAAATGTTCATGGTACATGACATGAGAAAACAGCCTTTCTCTGCGAGAGATGCAGGCTGAGGGCTTCCGACGGCACTGGAGCAATGAGGACATGGATCTTGGAGGTCGAGAAATCTTCGCACTCCTGAACAAGGAATAGCAATAATGCTATTGAGTCTCAAATTGAGAAGTCATTGCGCGTAAAGTGCACTGATTCCCCATACCCCGCTGTCTATCGATTTCAATGCGTAGTCAAGCCCTGCCCAGGCGAGAATGAAAATCGAGTCCTGACTAGTCTTGGTTTGGAAGGAGATGGTGCGAGAGAAATGAGGACCCAGAACATCAAATTTTAGTCGACTCTAGCCCCCGACGGACTTGAGGTGGTGAAGAGCGCGCATTGGCACATGGTCACGGCGCGATCTGGACAGGATACGATAGTTCTGCAGATCTCTCCAAGTTGACTCGAGAGTCCCTAGGGCGCAGACGGAGCAGTAAAGCAATTCGTGAGCGCCTTCATCCAGCGGTGAACTAAGATCGACTAAGATCGACTATTGGTATGTCGCCTGCCGTCGTTTATCGCGAGTGGAAGGGGAATGGTCAATCATTTACTCCTTGACCTTCGTTCTCTGGGGAATGGCACGTGCGATCCGATACCGCAAAATGGTAACGTTAGGTAACGCGGAAAATATGCCTAAGGCTGTAAACCTTAGATAATGCGATCCATGGATCGGTGGAACGCGACAGCGCGATGTTTACATCGAAACTTGGAAGAGTATCAGCCGATGCCCAAGAATAGAAGAACAACAACAATGACGAGATAGAGTCGCAGGCTAAAGTTTGATTGCATGAATTGGGCGCTAACATCGACCACATGGCCCAATGAGCCTGAATTCCATGGTCGTGACCCCGCACACGGCCAGCGGGCGTGTCTGGAAGACTGACTGTCGAGCCAATCGTAGAGCTTCTCCATGTGATTGCTGCGCGACATCAGTACGACAATAACATTGGTCATTTGCGTCAGAGATGGGCCGGAAACATGTTTTGCGCTCGAGGACGGCTGATCTGACGTCAGATTTCCCGCGGTGTTGTTGACACTGCCGGACGGTGGTCTGTGTACAGTGGTCTGGGCGCGGATGTTCTATGGACATTGAATCATGCAAGAATTGCACATTGGTCCAACGGGAAGAAAAACTGCTCCGCACGGCTTGCTCTGTCGAAGATATGGACGCCTTAAGTGAAGCCGCCTATAGTCACCACCGGGCACCCGTGCCGAGATAGAGGCTTCAGGCGCGTACAAGCGAAGGAACGAATCAGCCGCAACTCCCCATTTGCTTTAGAGGAAGGTCCAGAGCCGTCAGCTGTGGAGAGGACGTCCCTCAGGTCGACCGGCGTCTCAGGATGAGGGGCTCTGCAACAATAATAGAACCTCGGATAAGATAGAAAGCTCCAAGATGAGGGGCTATTGATGCTATCATCGATGCTAATTCGAGGCGACGACGTGATTCGTGAATCCCACGAGCTGTGGCGGAGCTTCTGGGCTGATAGCTTGATAGCCTGATTGTTGATTGTACTATTCCCGATGAAGAGCCTCCGAGTCAGATCATGATCATGAGATGAGAGCGAGCTCTAGAGATCCCGAAGTGGAGATGATAGACGAGGATGGACACTGAGAGGCATATAGATTAGCAGCAGACGTATTATTCTAACGGGTTGAAACTCCCCAAGTGCGATCCAGACACGAGGGACGGCAAGAGTCTAAGACCCATCGCGACAAGGACTCAAGGCAGGTTTTGGGGTCGATGACGCTTTTCAGCTGAGGAGCTTCCCCGGGCCTAGCTAGCTAGCTCTGCCGTCGGTGACGCCGAGGTTGTTTTACCGACCCCAACACCCGCAAGAAATGGCACTCGAAGCGGGAGGATTCAACCAAGGAACAATTATATCTAGAGATAGCCCGACTAACGAAAGGGATGATATCGGTATCCCTATGCAGGGACTCGAGGGGACGATAGCGGGTTGCGTAAAGGGAAAGCATGCATTGACCTGAGCGAGTCGTGCGCAATGCAGGATTCCAGGCAGGACGATCATCAGGCGGAATAATCGAGGCTCAATAGAATCATTCAGTGCTAACTTGCAAGGCAGTTTTCTCCGATCGGAATGACATAACGCTGTACGGAGCACTACTCTGTATTACCCCTGCGACTTGGGAGCTGGGATAGTCCGGGGATATTGAGAGCGATCTGCCACCATTATTGTTCGCAATTATAACCCAAGCTTCTACCAATGAGAAGCGGAATATTCGTAGAAGTATGCAGGACCATGGAGTCTGGCGTAAATACCGAGTCTCATGCGCGGCTGGACGCTCTTCGGCCGTTCCTGAAAGCTCTTTTTCCGAGCAGGTGGAGCAGGTGGAGCATTTTATGAGATACGATCTCCAGTTTAGACTGGCCGTGATGTATAAAAACGGAAAAAAAGAAAAAAAGAAACGAAAAATTCAAAGACACGGGACGGTCGGGCAGAGCGTTTTCCCATCAAAGGGCTCAACAGCCAACGCCCTGGAGAGTACGGTCAGTCTCGCTGTCGACACCTAGAAAGGGAGCAGTGCATATGCCAGGAGTCTGGGGAATATTACCTAAAGTTAGAACCCTTGAGGCAATTAAAGCTTCAGTCGGGCGACCGAGACAGAGGGAGAAGTTTGCTTTCTGGAAGGTGGTTTCAGGTCGCACAGCGAGCCTGTCAAAGCGAGTCAAGCGACAGGCCGGAGTCAGGATCCCACTCCAGCGCTCAGGTACCGTCGCAGAGGCTAATCCTCTTGGATCGTGCTCAGCCAGCCCCGGCCGAGGACTGGTCAGCCTCTCCAAGCGCAGCCCTGTGCTGATACGCTGGCGGAACTAGTGCTGAGCTGGCGGTAAGGGAGTCCCGGCAACGAGCGCCGATGAAGCAAATGATCTGGAGGAATTCTGAAGCAAACTGCGACATTTGGCCCAGAGCGAGATTCAGCTGCTCGTGACATCAGCCTGACACAGTCGGGGAGCGCTATGTACGCCGTACCGTACCTGTCCCGTACCTACATTCTGTGCCTGCCACAACCCTTTATCGGTCGCAAAGGGTCAGAAAGGTGTTAAAGGAGACCGGAATAGTATTCGGTAAGGTCAAATTATAATTGCTAGTAAAATAGATAGCAAACCCTTGACTGGAGGCCGAAATGGCGACCCTGTAAGCGCTGTACAATACCGTCGCTTAAGCTACACTGTGAGCATAGATCGGCTCCCCACTTTGCGTTGCTGCAACAACATCCCTTCAACGCATCACTTTTTGAACGCCGTTTTCCTCTCCTCTCTTCTCCTCTTGAATCCTCACATCCCTTCCTCCTCTCCTCCTCCTCCTCCTCCTCCAACTCTTAAGGCCGCCCTCGTCCGCGGCTAATCTCTGCCCTCATCCTCGCCTGGAACCGTTCCGCTTCTCGGTACGTATTCGCCATTGCATTAGCGTACCAATGTACAGACTGATGTGCACTTCCCCTGGCGATATTGCATTGCTCGGGCGTTTTACTGACGACTCCGTGCTTTTCCTAGCTCCTCCCCCGCTTCCATACCTCGTCTCCCTCTCCCTCACCTTGCTTGATCCTGCCAGCCATGTCGCTGTAGCCCGGTTCCGTCACCAGGAAGTCCCCGGTACATGCTGGCCCACTGCGAGTTCGGAACCGTTCTGAAGGGTTTTTTTGAGGCCGGAATTCAATCAGCTGCAATTGGGAAATACTGGACGTCTAGTTTACCGTGACTGCTTCCATCCATTTCGCCGTCGTAGCGTATGCCCTAAATAGCATCGCCGTTTCTTGCACTCGGACAATCGGACAGCCGGACTACATGGTTAGAGGGTTAGAGGAAAATCGTCTTCTGCAAGCATGGAACACTCGTCCCCGTTAGCCGCCATGCAGCCTCCGTCTGTAATGCTCGGACATTGCTTTCGCTCGGATGCTGCATCGTCTTACCATGGATTTAGTCCTCTACCCGGACTAGGCCCAGGCGGGTTCAACTTCAAGGACCTGTCCATGAAAAGATCCAACGGCGACTACTTCGGTACAAAGCTAGTTCGGGGCTCATCTCCAACAGCGAGCCTTGCTGCGGATCTGTCTCAAAATTTTCACATCGATCAGAGGTTCGTAATTTTTTCCCGCAGCAACTGCTCCCTTTGTTCGTGCTTCCAAAGAAAGCATACTGACAAAAAGACTTCAGCCCCCAGGTTGCTACGCCCCGACGGTCTTTGTTCTCCGCGTGCCTGCTTGGAAATGGGAATAGAGGTGGTAAGGGCTCATGTTTACTTCGACCTAAACGGCCAGGACTAACGTGTATATATATCTAGGTATCGAAGATGCGATGACCACTCCTCCTCTACCGTCCTCGTCACCTGCCCCTGCAATGGACATCATGGACATGTCTCCACTGCCTCACAAGCCTCCATTCGTCAGTACAACCGAGATCGAGCTGAACTCGCCAACGCTCGACCTCTCCCCAATGGACACGATTATGATGTCGAACGATGGCCTTGTTCCTGAGTCGCCGACTGTTCCACCGAAGGATGGTAAACAAGAGTAAGAGGAGACTCGCGGGACTATTCATTACTCGTGAGGGTCTAATCATTGTGCACTTTAGGAGAAGACGTCCAACCTTTCTTCGGCCTAGCCTTGCTCGGAGCAAAGCCCAATCCTTCCAGGTCGGCATGGCGAAACCTGCCCCGGAAAGCCAAGGACCTTCCTTCAAATTCCAGACCAACGGGATCAACAAGACTTCATTGGGCGTAGCGGCGTCGCTGGAGGACATGTTCGGCGAATCTCCTCAGCGTGAACGACCCATGATGCGGATCAATTCAACCAGCGGCCTTAACTCGCGTCTGAGACAACCATTGGGAAGCGGTAGCCACGTCCGCGGAAATGGATCACCATCGGCGGCTTCAATTCGAAAGAACTCTCACCCTAACATGCGGCCTCGCAAGCAATGCAGACGATCATTGAGTATGTACGAACATCCCGAGGATGTAATTACCGACAGCGAGGTTTCTTATACATCAAATGCACCACTCCAGTCCATCAGTGACTTCGAAGAAACTCAGGCTCTGCAGCTGCCTCACTTTATACCTGAGGAGCAAGCAGACAATCTACCTCGCATCGACAAGGCAACCCTTGTGGAAATCAAGGACGGGAAATACAATGAGCTGTTCGACAACATCATGATCATCGATTGCCGATTTGAATATGAATACCAAGGCGGGCACATTGTCGGAGCTGTTAACTACAATGACAAGGAGAATCTGGCAACCGAGCTTTTTGCGGATCCCAAACCACGGACAGCGATTGTCTTCCACTGCGAGTATTCAGTACACAGAGCACCTCTTATGGCCAAATTTATTCGGCATCGGGATCGTGCTTACAACGTGGATTCATATCCGCAACTTTCTTATCCAGATATGTACATTCTCGAAGGAGGTTACAGTGGCTTCTTTGCCGAGCATCGGACACTGTGCTATCCTCAAAATTACGTCGAAATGTCCGCCAAAGAGCACGAGTTCGCCTGCGAGCGCGGCCTTGGGAAGGTCAAGCAACGGTCCAAGTTGAGCCGGGCTCAAACATTTGCCTTCGGCCAACAATCCCCGGACATGGAGGACAGCCCTACAGGAAGGTGTAGGAACGGCCCCGGTGATCGCAAACTCCTCGCGTCACCATTCAACGATAGCCCTGGCAATCGCTTTCCTGGCCGCCGCATGCTTTCCTACTAGTTTCAGTTTGGAAACTTAATTATCTTCACTTCTCTGCGGCTCCGTCCGCCCATGCTCTTTGCATGGTTTTACGACCTGTGATTCTTGGATAATCCATTGGTCGAACGACTTTTATGATGATATCGGTGTTTGGGGCTCTATTTGCATTCGAGACCATTGCAAGACTCATTTAGCGGACACCCGACTTGAAGAACCTCACCTCGCGTACAACGGTCCAAATTCACCCTCACTCGCTTCCAATTTTCTACCTTATCTTCATACGACTCTCCACCTTATCCTACAACTACTACGATCAACCCTCGAAACAACCTTAACGACAGCCACTCTACCAGAAGCTCTTCAGCACACTTGTCCCTAATATCTCCTTCAACAACTCCGTTCCTTCTTTCCTATGTCTCTACGAATCTCAACGGATCTTACACGCTTGGACATCACCTCGTCGGCTTACTTCTATGATACCTCATCCGCAAGAATTTCGCTTCTCGAAAAACTTTTCCTTTACCCTATCGTCTTTTAATCCGCCGCCCGGTTTTCTTGTACAATGCGAGGGAGCCCAACAAATGCTTCGCCAAGCACAGTACATACTTATGCATGGCTCGTCGATTCATCTCGTCGATAACAACTGCGCGCGACTATTCTGGACCTAATATTGGCCTCACTATCTAACAGGGCTCTTAGACTCTGGTGACGTTTGGAATGCCGAGCACCGTACATACATGAAAACACCCATTTCCGGCTACTGATCCGGCTTTGGGAGAGCAGAAAGATAAAGACTTTAGTTTCCTTTGTCAATGAATGAAATAATTCTAGATGAAATCTGCGTCCTCTAGTGCTTTGTAAGCGTGATTGTACTTTGATCAGAGGACCTGAGCTATACAGCGGAAATCGTTCGATGCCTGAAAGCTTAGGCAGCAGTATCTCCTCCGCCTCACCTCCGCTCCGCTTTCTCCACTGAATCGCATATCATTTTCTCTGGTTACGCCTCATATACAAGCAGACATCCATTGATATACCCGTTCACCATGGAAATCGACGACATCCTCGCCTCCGTCGACCACTCCGACGTCTCCAGCCCAGAGTCCACAGCCCTCGACCACCAACTCCTCACGCGCTTCTGGGTCGCCGAGCGCAGCGTCCCCGAGCTCCTCCCCTGGCCAGCGCGACTAATGGACCGCATGATGGAGCGCGTACGGCAGCAGGTGCGCATTTCACCCATTCATCCAGTGTTCTGCCCACCCATTAACACTGCCCTAGATCGAAACAATCGAAGACCTAGCAGCCGCATCCTCAGACCCCACATCAATCTCAAGCTCAACCCAAAACGCAACACTCACCCTCTCAATCCTGCAAACCGACCTCTCACGAACCCAATACCTCATCCGCGCATTACTGCGCAACCGCCTGTCAAAACTCACAAAGCACAGCATGCACTACCTCCTCCTGTCTTCGCACAACGCGCCAACACCTCCACCCGCCTCTGGGAGCTCCGAGGCGAAACACCAAAGCCCCGAGGACAGCGTGCCCCTTCCAGACCCAGAGAACCTGCCGTCTTCTTCGCCGTTAAGCCCGTCAGAAGCAACGTTCCTCTTTACGCACCAGCAACTGCTCGCGAAGCACTTCGGCTCGAGCTTCTTGGGTTCGTTTCCGCCGCAGCTGCGGAGGTTGGATGATAATGCTGGCGGGACGAGTATGGTTCAGGGGCCGGATAAGCGTGAAGTTGTCTTTGTGAGATGTCTTGCGGAGGAGGTGGGGTTGCTTGCGCCGCCAGGAGCTGGAGAGGGTATGGATGAGGATGAGGTTGTTGGGCAGACGATGAGGATGGGGGATGTTTGGGTTGTTCGGTGGGAGGCTGTTCAGGCGGCCTGGGAGAAGGGGGATGTGGAGGTTCTGTGAGCTTTTCTTGTTGTATATAGGTTTGCGGAGATGGGCATGGGTGGCATGGGTGGCATGGGTGGCATGGGTGGCATGAATGGAATGGCATTGCATTGCATAGCTGGCGTTGGTATACATTTCGTTATTTCAAAAGATACCTCGGTGGTTTATAGAGCTGGACTACAAGACATATATTGGAAGATTTTCGCATTTTTTTGGGTCCTATCTCCAATTTGTTGAGCGAAAGAAACAAAATCGACATCCAAGTTGCACCGACTAACAGCGCCAGACCCCGCGGGCAATGCTATTCTGAGAGAGAATGAAAGAGAATCAACCCGACAAGAGACTAGAAAAGGACGTCAAGAAATCTACGACGCCAAAGATACCCTGATTTGAGCCACCATATGCGCCATGCCCAAGTTACATACCGAGAAGAGAGAAGACACCTTGAAGAGCAACCGGTTATTATGCAATATAGCCGTACGTCGGGGGTTCCTCGGCGATACGCTCGAGATACTCGCGATCAATCAGACTTTCGATTCGTTTCTTGACCATGTTGACGTCGGGTACAAAGCGAGAAGATAGCTGACTGAGGACCTCACTGATTAGGTTGGTGTGAGTCAGATTCTTGCGTTGCCTGGAAGGATATGTTAGCAACTCCAGGTCCGTAAGGATCAAAACGTGGGGTAACATACTTCATAATGCGAACGATAGCAGCCTCAATACTACCGCCGCGCTCGTTGTTCATCTTCTCCTCTGTCTCCTTCCTCTGGTCCTGGTTCTCGACTTTGTTGGCCCCACCGCTGACGACGCCGATGCGCACCTTCAAGAACTGGCTCTGAAAGTCGTTATTGAAGTAGAACTTATCTGTGGGTTTGACGTCCCTGCTCATGGGCTCCTTCTTAAGGACCCGAGTCTTGGGCGCCACGGCAAGTGACTGCAGGTTTCGAATAAGGTCGTTATCAGGGATCCGCGTGCGGGCTTGGATCTCTTCAAAAGTGAGGGACTCGTCCGCCGACAGGTCATTGAATAGTAGGAGGATAATCATGGCATAGGTAGACACGTTGAGTTCGTGACGCTGCACTTTACCATTTGACCGGTGGAAAGTTGCTTTGATATCTGCCGTGCCCATGCTGTGCTGCCACGCAAGCTTTCTGCCGCTATGCTGGCTCAGGTAGAACTTTTCGAAACTCTGCTTTACAGACTCGACTTCCTTCGGAACGATGCAGGGAAGCTCGATTTGGCCATCTTTAGTGCTCGACATGATCTCCATGGGCCACATAGTGCTGGTGAGGACATTGATGTCCAGCTCGAGCCGCTTTTGATCGGGATCACCCTGTTCCCGTACGTACTTCTTGTAGCTATTAGTCAAGTCTTCGGATAAGTTCATATCCTTGAACATGGATTCCAATCGCTGTGTAAATTGATTGCCGACTTCCATCTTCATCTTCGATATCATCTGTCGTTCAGCATCCATGCTCATTGAGCGCTTCATGAGCAGTCGCCGCGAGAGATGCTTCTTATAGTAAGCCTCGAAGCGATCCTTGTCTTTGATGTAACGCAAAAGGGTGATTCCGTTTTCCAGCAGAGAATCAACTTCGTTCTCCGTTTTACCCTTGATGCCCTTTTTGAGGTTCTCGTCAAAGAAGAGCGAAAGGAACTCCGAACTTCGTGGCGTAGAGTTGATAAAATTCGAGAAACTTGATGTAATAACGCTCTGCAGCACTTGATCAGAGTCAAATGCATTTTTCCAAATGGTATCGAACTTGTTCTTAAGGGCTAGAATGTCATCCACCCACTTGATGGCAGACGATGTAACTTGGTTGATAGGCTTCTCTTTCTCCTTTTCCTTATCTTTCTTCTGACCTGCGTCCGGGGCACTGGACTTGGACGGTGCGGGTGTCTGTGCCATAGCAAATGAAGCAGCATTGATCTCATTGCCCATTTCAACGATACGCTTCGAAACCGCCGCAGTCAGATCAGTCTTTTTGGGGTCAATCCGTGCGCTGAGGGCAAAGATCTTGCTCAAATTTTCGATTCTGTCTTGATCCAGCATGACTCGGACTCCGGTGCCCTCAAACTTGATGACCTCGGCGATATTAGAGCGGATAAGTTCGTTATCCAGAATCTCCTTGATCTTCGATTCGCTAAGGTTCGAGACTGTATACGAACACCGTTCCTTCTCTTCCGCTATTCGATCGTAGACGACGGCGCAGAATGTAGCAGCGTCTACTGTTTCGAGTAGCCGCTTGCCCTCGGCTCGGTAGAACGCCGTACTCGCCTCCAAGTAGTCCGGTTCGAACGAGGTCAAGTAGAGTTTAGTAGACTCCTCTTCAGTTTCTGTTTCGTAAAGCCCCTCTAGCATTTTCACGCAGTGGTGAACCAGAGTCCGATCAATCATGTGTCCCGAGCGTTCCAGCTGGACCATGAATAGTATCGTAGATTTGAGTACGTCCGCAACATTGGTACTTTCACTCGACGGTATCGACGCCCGCAGGACATTGTCGCGAAACAGAGCCATTGCGGCGGCGTAAATGGAGACTTTCTTCTGGGTCATGACTCGATCCTATGCGCCGATTCACTATGTCAGCGAAATGCGAAATCCATCCTACCAACACACCTCAAACTTACCATGTACATCAAGACATCGGTAATCATCTTCATACCGATCTGATGATCGTCCCACACCTCTTTTAAGACTGACAGGAACCGCTCTCCGGCCTCCCGCCTCTCCGTAGCTTGATCTTGCATGTCCACAACCTCCTTAGCAAGCAACAGGCTAGGCGAGATACCAGCAATGACTCGCCGCTGAACCTCTCCGCATAGCCATTCTTTCTCCAGTTGCTTTGTCCGCTCGTACAGCTCGTCGGCGCGCTGGATTAATACGATGGTGTAGCCGTTCCGGTATAGCTGCTCGAACGATAGTTCCGATGCATTCTTCGTGTGTATCCTGCTTAAGGAACTTGATAGAGCATTCCAATTTGATTCGAAATTATCCGTCGCTCCGTTCGCGGGGAGGCCCTAAGACAATTCCGTTAGCAACCCGCCAATAAGCTCGGGACCATGGTGTTGTTCGTCCGCAGCCCAAAAAAGGCCAACGTTCATGAAGAAGCTAGGCGGCTCACCCTTCGCGGAGCGCGAATCTTCTGTCTCGCCCTCATAGACATTTTGAGATTTCTAAGGGCTCTGCCATCCAATTCGGAAACTCAAGCAGCTCAGAGATGTGGCGGGGCAGCGGGAGTGATGGAGTCGGGGAAGTGAGGCAGATCGCACCCCAGAGCTTCGGGAAAACAACTGGGGGAGCTTGCTTTCAGCAATCAAAGAAAAGATCCAAGCACGAGGTACTTCCCAACTCCACTGGCAGATATTGACTAGTTTGGAGGCGAATCGAGAGAATTATAGGGCCGCGGAGGCAGCTGGAAGAACTTAAGTCCGGCGCAAACTCCGCAGTACCGTAAAGGTTCGAGCTTCACGTCACTTTACACTCTTCACAATCTGTCTCTCACTTACGCCTCGATTCTTGCTCCCAGAAGCTGCTGCCTGCTCACTCCAATTACTTACATCATGGTTCAACCTGTCCGCTTCTCCCACACTCTCCGTGCCCTTCACAGTGCACTCCATCAGCCCCAGACCCAACAATCTCTCTCCCGCGGAGCTTCACGCCTCTACTCCCCGCTCAGTCCCAGTCGCCACTCCCGACCACTCGCTCCAAGATACCTCCCCAACAAAGCCACAAACAGAGCAGCCCCATTCATTCAAACACTTCCATTCATCCGCCACAACTCCGATGGCCCCTCCAAACCACTCACCGACCGCTTTGCAACCGCGGAGCAAGACGCAGAAGCCGAAGCTATAAACGAGAAGCGCCGGGCGCAAGAACCCGCATACCAGCTTACATTCACCTGCAAGCCGTGCGGGGAGCGCTCATCGCACCGTGTCTCGAAGCATGGGTACCACCGCGGTACTGTGCTGATTCAGTGCCCGTCCTGCAAGAATCGCCACGTTATCAGTGACCACCTTAATATCTTCTTTGATAGGAGCAAGACGCTGGATGATTTGCTGGAGGAGCGCGGGCAGACGATTGTTAGGGGAACGCTACAGGGAGATATGGAGTTTTGGGACGATGGGAGCGTAACCGAGAGGGAGAAGGAGGGCGAGGACCAGGGGAAATAAGGCCGGGCTGACGGTGTTTGACTGAGATTGGTAGCGTCCCATTCGACTGGTAGTAATTTGGTGTAAAGCCTGCAGGGGAGTTCTGTTATTTCACTGGAGGTTAAGAAGCAACACAAAGCTCAGGATGCATAGATGGAGGCGTTCAAAACTTGTTGTTTCTTATGATACCTCATGCTGTTCTATATACACTCATCTCACATATCATGAAATACTTTTATGCTCCAGCACTTGTACTATATAATGAAAACAAAAGAATGCACATTCTCCTTTCCCAAAACGCCGAGTCTAGACCCATATAATTGAACGATAGCCATAACCTCCTTACCAACCACGTCTCTTGCCCCGATGCTCGGCACTCTTTTCCTTCCTCTTCTCCCGCTTGCGATCATTTCTCCTCTTCTTGTCGCGGCCATGCTTCTCAGGATCCATGACGGCCTCGATACGCCTCTTAACCCGCCGCCCTTCACGTCTCTTCTTGATCTCCTCCTGGATAACCGACATCTGGTTGATGTACTCCGTGTTACCCAGCTTCTTCTGCAAAATGTCAAGGACCTCGTGGCAGTTCGAGACAAGCGCCTTGTACGCTTCCCGGAACGCTTCGTCCGATGAGCGGGGCGCAGGAATGGACGCATCAGTCAGATGCTGCAGGGGAAGAAGAATGACAGGTAGTGAGTCAATTATCTGCTCGGGTTCAAGATGGCGGCAGAGAGCGGCGATGAGGCCGATGGAGGCGGTTTTGGGAATGAGAGAGGGAGCCTTGGTTGTGACGAACTCCCGGCGGAGGATGGAGGAGGCTTGCTCGAAAATGAAGCGGACGGCGGACTTCTTGCTGCTCTTTTGGGCCTCGCCATCGGCGTCTTCGTCCTGGTCCTCGTCGCTGTCGCTTCCCTCGGACTCTTCTTCCTTCTCTTCTTCGGTGTCGTCGTTCAGTTCCAGGCCGTTTTGGGCGCAGCAGCGGCCGAGGAACATGATGTTGCGGACCGACTGCATTGCAAGTTCTTCGCTGATTCCGGGGGTACGGAGGGAGCGGAGACTAGCCCGGAGCAGGAGGAGCATCGTGTCCTTGTCCATGGCGAGTCCGCTGGCGCCGACGAGAGGTAAGGAGCCGTATCCAGCGGCAGCGTTCGTCTTGGCTAGGTCTGCGAGCCAGACGCCAATGAGGTTTGAGGCGCAGGTCTTAACCCATGTGTGGTGGTAGAATAGACATTCGCAGACGAGGTTCCAGGTCTTGATGCGGTCCTTTGATAGTGCCACTGAAGGGACTGCCTTGGCGAGCTTAGAGTAGAGCTGCAGCGAGAAGTACAGAGTCTGCCAGTTGTCCGTTTCGGAATCCTTGATGATAGGGCGCATGATTGTAGGAAGGGTCTGAGCAACAAACACTGCTTCCTTGTCCTTGTTGGTTTCCTCCACTTCGAAGTAGATTCGCATGGCCTGCAAACCAGTGCTCGCAAGCAGGGGGTTCTCTGTCTGTTCAATCCAGGAATGAAGAGGCTCGAGGATGGTCTTCATGTGCTCGCGGTCTGCCCGCTGGTAAAATTCTCCTAGCAGCGCACCAGCCATCTCTCTGCACTCAGCTGCATCATCGTTTGCCATGGCAATGACGACAGGCAGGAAGAATGTACCGACGATGTCCTGGGCTAACTCTTGTCCTGTCTTGGAGAGCAGCATGTGAATCGCCTCCATAACAGACTGGCGACCATCTTGATGCTTGTACTCCAGGTTCTTGGCTAGGAAAGCAAGCTGCTTCGCCCACCGGTTCTTGGCCTGAGGGTACTCGATGAGGAAGTGGATGTACACGCCGCGGGCAAGATCACGCGCAGACCGAGTCTGGTTCGTGACCATCATCTGAGCGATGTTGTCAACGAGCTCATACATCTCAGTCACAACAAACTTGCGGGCCATGACCGCTCGGATGAAGTTGAAGGTGACACCCTGGCGGTCTGGCTCTTCGATATCGGCCGTCAGACGCTGAAGGAGGTAAGCGAGGTGGCCGTCTCGGAGCTTGATGTCCTTTCTCTCCCGGAGCATCGCAGAGATCAACTTCAAAGACGCTTGCGCGCCTTCGGTGCTGGTGCTCGGGGCTTCCTTGATTAGCTTGACAGCTTCCGTAATGTAGACCGGGGCATTGGCGTCAATCTCTGGTAGGGGGAGCTTGATGATCGTAGAAAGAAATCGGATAGCAGCGATCTTCACTTCTTCGTGGCCCTGAACAACTGCATCTCCAACCATAGGAAGGTAGCCAGCGATGTTGGCAGGAGTCAAGATGGAGTTGTACTTGCTGAGGACAGAGCGGAGAACATCGAACGAGAAGCGGACGAGCTTGTAGACGTACGAGGAAGTGCTTCCTCGCTTCTCGTTCCGGCGCTGTCCCTTCATGTTGATGAGGAAGTTCTTTTCTTGGGCAGACTTTGCAACGTCGGCGTCAGACTGCACGGGCTCCTTGTAGGCCTCCTTGATCACTTCATAGCAGAAGACGAGAATATCACGGCTTTCGACTCCAGGGTTCCTCAGCAGACCGATACCAATTCTTCGCAAGAGTTCGTCGGCCTTGCGCACGATGGTGGAGGTGAGCTTTTCGCGTAAGAGCTCCTGCAGCGGCCGCAACAGGCTAGCGAGATTCCGGATAGTAGAATTTTTGGCGAGAAGCTCAATCGAGTCGTAACTCTTGTTGCTCTTGACTTCCTTCATCTTACTGACATAGTCCTCGGCGTCTTTCTCTTGACCAACGGTACCGAACGTATCATCCATGACCACTGCGCTGAGATCTGCGAGGCAGTAGTCCAGATCACCCTGCTTGAAGTCGTCGGTCGTAGCCACAAGGATAGAATGAACAGTAAACGAGAGGACATGGAGTTGGTAACCACGCTTGAGAGTATGTCGCAGCTCCTTGAGAATGTAGCCCATGTAGTTCGGTCCCAGCAAAAGAGCGATATCGTTCAGTGTCTTCCGGGCAGTATCCCGGGAGTCCTGAGATTTACTCTTGAGGATGCTGCAGACATCGAGGAGAACCGCGGGCAGGCGAATGGCCATATCAGGTTCAGGCAAGAGTTTCAGGAGTTTAATGGTAGTAACCGCCGCTGGAAGACGCAAACTCATCTGAGCCTCATTCTTGTGATGAATGAAATTGGTCAACACAGGAATGAAGCCGGTGGTGAGCTCATTCGCGACCTTGGCGGCAGAGGGAATAGACCGAGCAAGAGTGGACATTGAGGGGGGTGAGACATCCATAGCGTCCTCGCTCTTCTCGGTTTCAGACTTGGATGCATTGTATTGAGTCATGGCACTGGTCAGCGCATCGGACATTCTGCCCAAAAGCCTCAGGACGCTCCTCTCCCAGTCTGGCTTACTCTTCATGTAACCACGATATCTTCTGAAGATGGCCCTGAACTGGCTCCAATCCAAGGACTCCGCCAGGGTTCCGATGGTCAGCACAGCCTCTGCGATGAGGTTGTGAGCATTCTCATCAGGAGCTTCATTGAAGACGAAGTGCTCATTCAGAGGGATAAAGATGGTGCTAATGTTCGATGCTTGGAGCTTTCCGCTAGTTGCCTCGCTCGCCAGCCGTCGGAGGGCTCGAAGGCGACGGTGCTGCTGAATGTGAAGAATGTTATAGAAGAAAGAGGCCTCCTCATCATTATCAGCCAATAGCACATGCATATCCTGCACAGCAGGACGTTGTGGGTGCAGATGAACTAAGTGGCCAAGGACCTGCACGAACTCGGCTCGGATGAGCTCAGAGTTGTGGCGCATGCCAGCTTGCAACGCAGGGAACAAGATGTCGGCGACGAGGGGTTCGAACGGCCCTGCTTCGTCGGCCTTGACTTGAGCTGATCGCTCAATGAAACGCTTCAAGCCGAACGAGGCGCTGGACCGAACAGCCAACTCATCTTCATCCTTGACGTGGAAGAGCATGTTGTACAGTAGTGGTCGCCACTGCCGAGCGTCAAGCGAATCCCAGAGTTCCTCATTGAGTGTGTTGAAAGCATCCAGACGACGGCCATAGTCCGCACCTAGAGTTTTCATAGATCTGGAATTCAGATCTTCGCAGAGAGAAGCAACTTGGCTAAGCTCAGGTGTGTGGTTGGCAAGAGCTGTAAAGACTCTGGACAAGACTTCGCGGTTCTTATCATCTCTGAAATAGTCGAACATCGCACAGAGAGCTTCGAATACTTCTCGGGACAGAGCCTCGTCTTCCTTGGTATTGTAGAGGGGCAAGAAGTGCTCCAAACTGCGAAGAAGATCCGACTTAGTCTTGGGCGAGACTCTATCAGACGGCTGGCGGAGTAGATACGTCAGGATGCTAATTAGGCTTGACGTCTCCTTCGATGATTCGACACATGGTGCTAGACGTGAGAGTGTGTGGACACCAGAGATAAGCACTGGCTTGGATGGACCGCGTCTCAGCAGGCGCCCTATATGAGAGAGCGTATGTTCAATATAAGGAGACAGAACCTCCAAGCGTATCTCATCGACCGGAATATCTCCCATCTTCTCGTCCTCGTCCTCTTCTTCGCCCTCTTGTAGCTCTTTCTCGGAGGCATTGTTGACTAAAGGCGTCAGGATTTCGTCCATGACAAATACCTTGACCTCATCACGCGCCGAGTCAATAGCAAGACAGTCCACGATCTTTGTCAAAAGAACATCGTTAAATCGTGAGAGATAGAGAGTAGATTTGGGAGAAGAAGCCCAGGTGTGGAACAGACGTAGGAGACCAGAAACGCCTTGAGCTGTTTCCGTTGCGAAGTTATCCAGCCGTGGGTTGACAACCTCATTGAAGATAATGCGAACGCGTGAGGTCCAGTCTCGATCCGGCGAGATTGAGAAGATCAGGTCAAGGCAGCGAATACTTGTCTGCCGAATGTTTCGCAAAACATTGATTAGTCGTCCCTCCTGGGAGTCTGCACTGGCGGTCTGCTCCTTTGCCAGGGCACGGCAAGCCCGGACAAGGCAGTGCAGCACAACATCCATAGACTGCTCCGCGTAGGGGACCATGCGGCTCTGCAAAGTGTCAAAAACGGTTTCGATCAATTTGAGCAAACCGGTCTGTCTTCGTGGCCCGAGTGGTTCGTTTTGGAAAGACTTGTCATCGACTTGGTCGTCCTTGACTAACTGCAGCTCGCCGAGCGGTCCGAAAGCAATCCGCATGAAGATGTCGAAGTCACGGTCAGGCAATTGTGCCAGGGTCCGCAAGATGGCCTTACGTCGTCCAGTTTGACCTGCCTGACCGGCGTTCGCGCTAGCCTTCGAGATCATCCGACCATAGAGGAGGCGAAGGATGACAGGCACAACGTCGTCTTTATGTTTGTCTTCGATCAGGCTGTCCTCCTTGCCGACGCGAACAAACACCGCAAGTTCATCGTTGAACCGCGACTCGTCCAGGACGTTCAAGAGGTTCTCGCGGTAAGGTACGATGCCGGGAGTTTTCCAAGTAAAGAGAGCTTTGAGTGCACACTTTTGGATCTCCGAATTACCGTGGCAAAGCAAGCTTAGAAGGGCATCGTGGACCTCTGGAGCTCGGTACAGCACAGAAGGGTTGATAAACTGCCCGATAAGCTTAAGGAACGACAACCGGTCGTGGAAGCCCCAGGGAATGTACGAGTCCTGGTTCTCCTCAGCCGCTGTTTGCTCTGTAGGGGACTGGCCATCTTCCTCATCTCGCAAGGCCCATGAGAGGAACAGTGGTACAATCTGACGAGAACGCTTCTCGGCGATGTTGGGGATGGCATTGAACACCCGCAGGGCCTGGGTGCGAGGAGCAATTGGAACCACATCCAGAAGTGTGTGGTCCTTCTCGAAGTCCTGCGTCAATGTTGAAGCCGGCTCAAAAGAGAGGAAGTGTGTTGCGGATAACCTCTCGATCTTTGCGGCGTTGAAGCATTGGTAATAACCAGATACCTGGTTGTCTTCGTCATCATCCTCTTCTGTCTCAGTAGAGGTAGAACCTCGCTCTTGAAGCCACTGCGTGGCCAGCTCAGTGACCACCTTCTCACCCTCAGCGTGCTCGCTCATGGATTTCAGGGCAGACGCAGAGTCGTCCCACAATGGAGCAAGCTTTTTCGAGAATAAACCGAAGCAGAATGTTGGGAGGAGCCTAGGTAACCACCTACGCGAAGTGATCTGAGGATATGTTATGGCAAGTTTTCGAACTTGCATTGACAAGGTCCTCGCGCTCTGTAAGGTGAGGGGGCTTTCCTCAATTTCAATGGCCAGAGATACAAGCGAAGTGTCGTCGCCTAGAGCTTTGATCAACTCGCGCAATATCCTTAATGATACAAGACGCAGTTCCTGCGAAGGGGCTGCAAGGTTGTCAATCAAAGCATCGACGAAAGCCTCCATTGAGGAAGTGTCCACCCCAATATTCTCAGGGCATGCCGAGACATAGGCCAATGTGGCCTCGAGGAAAGAATGCAGTCGGGAGTATTTCGCTGCAACTGCGATCACGCGATTCCAAAGGCCGGAGTCAAGTTTCCCAAGGCTTGACCCTAGATTCACGTAAGTCTTAAAACCCTGTCCAAGGTAAAAGTATGTTTTAGGCGTGGGGTCGGAGTTCTCGTTGCCCAGCACAGAAACCAAGTTCTCATGTAAAACCTCAACCATATCAGGCAATAGAGAAGGCTCCGCAGATAGTGACAGCGCGGTGGGAAGCTTGGTGTATGCATTGAGCAAAGCGACGCCGGGGCCAGTCGGTTCCGGTTTGCGAAGCGTGTCCCGAATTCGGGACTTCCAAGAGGCTGGACAGACGATGTAGCCAGGTTTCGCTACTTCCGATGTGATACAGCCCGCTCCGCTCAATTTGAGTAGGGCTAAGCAGAGTTCGTACTCGCGGTCCTCCCATGAGTTGTTGACGAACCTAGACAGTGTTATTAAGTGATATCCAACGGACCACGATTGACATACTTCTGGAAATACGGAAGAACGACCCCGTGAAACCTCTCTGCACCCCATTCGGAAAACGTGGCACAGAACGACAGAAAATAGGCGGAGAGTCTGTCAGCTGTGACCGCATCCATGAGAGGACGCATGAAAGGCAGCATTTCGTCCATGGGCGACATCTGGAGGGAGTACGCAACTGCAGTGAACAACTGCGGGATGGCGTCGGTAAACGCATTAGGGGTCTTTTCCGCAGCCTTGAGCAACAGCAGCAGGCTTTCGAGCACAGATTTCCAGCTCTGCACTCGGGCTCCCTTACGAGTGGCGACGCAGAGGAATATGAGCCGAGTACAGGCGATGGCGTAGTTTCTGCTCCCACTTTTGCCATTGGTGTGAACGTAGGATGTTATAAGATCAAGAATTGGAGCGAACGTTTCGGGTGTAGTACTATGAATTACGTTAATCAAGACGCCGCTGGCAACATCAAGCGCAAGGCTATTGCGGAGATCGTCATCGGTGCATATGGACTTCAGAAGACACAAGAAAATGTCCGTTCCGTTCGAATGGAGCCCGTTCTTGACGCCCTTAATCGAGTCGGAGAACATTGCCATAAGACCTGATTTGTATAGTTCCACATTCTTCGAGTCGGCTCCGGCCTGCCGCAAGTCGTCAAACAAGAATGTAACCGCCAGTTGGAGAGGTTCAGGGTTCTTATAGTACACCAGTCCGGCTTTGCGAATCAAGAACGACAAGGATTCGGCGGCGAATCGGGCAACAAACGGTTTCTGTCGCTCCTTTCCAAGGTACGGCGTCATGATGCCAAGGAGTTGTCGCAGGTCCGGGACCAAAAGTCGCGACAAGAACTTGAACGTCCATGCCAGGCAAGTGAAGCTCCATTCAACAACTTCGACATCGGGGTGTGTGGCCGCAACGGAAGCGACCAAAGTCACGGAGGCCGCAAAGTACTTCTCGAACCGCACACCAAGATCTCGGGCGAACTGAGAGAGCAAACTCAAAAGAGGCTCTATCGAATGACTGTCGCGCTTATCGATGTATTCCACCAGCAAGTTGAATATCTTCTCCTCGTAGTAGACGATTTGCGCCAGACTTTCGCTGAGCGGGCTCACTCGACGGGAGAATGCGACAAAATTCTCTGATAGGTTCAACTCGGTCCAGTGGTCGAAAGCCGATCGAAAGTGGGAGGACGTCTCATCTCCCTCTTCGCCAAAGCTGGGTCGCCGTACTCGGTGGATGGGGTCGATTTTCAGCTTCGAGACGCGCTGTGAAAAAGTCTCGAATCGGTGATTCTTTGTCGTTTCCGTCCCCGACTTCAACCGCTTCGCGGATTTATTCCGCGACGCCGACGACATGGCTACCATCCGAAAATCAGCGCCGAGATGGTGCGTGATCTTGACTGTAGCAGCTCTGTCCGCCGCATCAAGCGCATCCATCAAAAAAATTACTCGGCGCCGCAACTTCTTTGTTCCGGTACGGAGATTAGCGGTGATTGCAGCGACTATCTACCACGTGACTCGGATATACTTGGTCCAAGCTCTCTGCACGTTTTGGCAAATCCAAGGTCTGGACTGACAACGACCAAGAAGGACAACAGATATCATTTGATTTCTGACACGGCGCATATATCGCAGCGCCTACAGACTGATGAGATAAGGTACTGGCTTGATCAATTGGATTTGCTATGTGAGAAGGCCTTACATCATACACTTGAGAAACCCTACCTACCACGCTAAAACACTATGGCGTCAAAGATGTAAGTGACGATACTCGACGTGGATATCATGAGACTAATGCCTAACAGAGTCGTCATCGGCAACGTCAACTGCGAACTGCAAGAAGTCTTTACTAAGCTCGCAAAGCTTCATGTCAAGCAGAGCTTCTCCTTTGCCATAATTACAGGGGACTTGTTTGGCGACTGCTCCTCAGAACATGAGCTCCAGCAGATGACAGCCCTACTACAGGGCAGTATCACGGTCCCGCTTCCAACGTACTTCTCATTGGGGAGCAAGCCCCTTCCGGCTCGTGTTATTGAGCAAATCGAAGCCAACGATGAAGTCTGTCCCAACCTCTACTTCCTAGGGAAGCGCGGCACGTTGAAGACCTCAGAAGGTATCCGCATTGTCGCCTTAGGTGGAAATCTGGTGGACGGCAGTGCTTCAGGCATCAAGTACCACCCATCCTACACCGAATCTGAAGCCAGGACTCTCCTCGGCGCGCACCATGCCGACATCCTTCTCACCCACCAATGGCCCAAGGGCATCCGAACCGGCTCTAAAGTAGAGCTCCCAGAGGGCGCCACGCCACCCCAGGAAACACAAGTCATCTCCGACATCTGCTCAGCGCTCAAACCGCGCTACCACCTCTCATCAACAGACAATTTCTTCTACGAGCGCGAACCCTTCTTCCACCTCCCCACAGAAGACAGCCCAGACGCCAAACCACTCACGCGCTTCATCAGCCTAGCCTCCTACGCCAGCAGCAAAACCTCCAAAGCAAAATGGATGTACGCCTTCACCCTCGACCCCAACGCCCCACCGCCACTCACCATCCCCGTCGGTGCAACCGCAATCCCCTTCCGCGCCGCCCCCGCCAAACGCAAACCCCTTCCCGACCAAAACACCTCCTACAGCCGCTTCGCACCAACAGACGACCACCACCACCACCACACCAAGCGCCGCAAAGGCGCTCGCGCTCCTCCCCCAGGCCCAGACCAATGCTTCTTCTGCCTCTCCAACCCCAATATCGCAACCCACCTAATCACCTCAATCGGCACAGAAGCCTACCTCACAACCGCAAAGGGACCCCTGCCGACCTCCAGAACATTCGCCCCCGCCCTCACCTTTCCCGGCCACACGCTCATCATCCCATTCAACCACGCCCCCACGCTAAACAGCATAGCCGACACCCCGAGCCGCCACGCCACATGGACAGAGATGCAGCGGTACCGCACAGCCCTGCACACCATGCTGCAGAGTAAATCGAATGGCTCCCTCGGCGCCGTGACCTGGGAAGTCTCCCGCTCAAACGGCATACACGTGCACTGGCAGTTCCTCCCTGTGCCAGCGGACCTGATAAAGCGCGGCCTCGTCGACGCAGCGTTCAAAGTCGAGGCTGAGAACTTGAAATACCCTAAATTTGAAGCGCCGACCACGTCATCCTCCAAGCTACCGTCTGCTTCAGATGCAGAGGGTGGCTCGAGTGCTGACCCCAGCGCCGAACCAGGCGACTTCTTCCGCCTTTGGATTTGGAGTCCTCCTGTCTCTGCTTCTGGCGATGGTGATGCTGAGTCAGACCAGAATGCCAATGGCACAGGAACAGGGACAGAAATGACGCTCCTCCTCCCACTGGGCGACGACTTCCGCTTCGACCTGCAGTTCGGGCGGCGCGTGATGGCGAAACTCATGCAGCTGGAGAAGCGGATCAACTGGAAGGACGACGTGCAGTCGCAGGAAGACGAGGAAGCCGATGCCGCGGCGTTCAAGGAGGCATTTAAGGAGTTTGATTTTACGTTGGAGGAGTAGATCTCTTGATCATTTAAAATTAAGATGCAACCCTATCTACCAGCCACATTTACCCTACTGTATATACCATGTAGCATATGTCAAGATAGTCTTTGAAGAAAAGAAATAAGCACCTTGCATTCATAACATTCATCAGCGGACAGGTACTTGGATATATCGATCATGACCGAGCGTGTGAGGTGCGTTCATGGCCATGGCAAAGAGTGGTATATACATCAGAAGTGGATATTTTGGGTTGGTGGCGCAAGTCAATAGGAATACCTCAAAGCGGTGGACGACAGTGCCAAAAAGAAGGTCAAGGTATGTTAGGTGTCGGGTATATAGATACTTTCCAAGGCCATAGAGGGCCAAAGAAGCGGAAAGATGATATAACGAAGGGACGAAGAAAAGAAGCGCGCACAATGCGCATAGAGCAGAAGAGAAGAAACAGGGAAAGGAGTAGCACCGCTGACTACCTATACATCCCGGAACGAGTTGGGTGCTGGCTTCGGCCCGCTTCGGAGGAGACTCGGGGGCCGGCCCGGGTCGCTGATTTGCTGCGGAACACCTGCACTGAATGGTGGTGGGGGTGATGAGGGAATGGAGGGAACGGCTGCTGGAGATGGTCCTCTATAGCTGGGTGGCTGAGTGCTAAAGCCCGGAGAAGGTTGCCGGTAGGGCATCGTTTGCGACGGTTGGCGGAAGGGAAGGGCAGGTGATGGTTGTCGGAACGGAATTGGACGGTTCATTTCCGTCGTGGGAGAGACGGCAACTCCTACTGGATACTGAGGACCAGGGGAGTAGGCGTGCGCTGGAGGTGACATAGCGTGGTAGTTACCATCTGGGGAGCTGTCTGCGTATGGCTGGTATGGGCTGTGGCCATAATCGTACGGGCTATGATCGTAGGGGCTCTGGCCGTGGCCGACTGATTGAGCGTGGTAATCGTATGGATTCTGGTTATCGTACCCATTTGCATGCGAATCCGGGTAGTAGTCATTTTGCACTGCTGTCCTGATAGGTGGCGGGCCTCTGTAGCCGGGTGTGTTCGACCTGGGCGCAGATGGCGTGCGGTGAGGCGGCCGAGTTACTGGACTCAACGGTTCCATCTCTACCGACTCCAAATGGGGACTTGTATCTTCCACTCTCCGGGTAACAGCATGGTCCCAGCTAGGCATGGCGGGTAATGCATCCTCATTCATCTTTGAGATACCCGGACTTGTTGGAGCATCAAAGCGTGCCACTTGCGCGCCACGGTACGTAGGTAGGGACTGTGGAGTTTGGTACCCCTGCTGCTGATGCTGTGGAAAACCTGGCTGGTATCCTGCTTCATATGAGTTCGCCGGTGGAGGCATCTGCGGCGCTGGCATTGGTGGAGGAGGCCGATGGTACGAGTCATCCGCGTACTTCGCTTTCTTTGGCCGTGGAGATGGGCAGCAGCATGAGCAACAGCATGTACAGCACCGAATGCCGCAGCATAAGCAGTTCACTATACACGCAATGACAGAGAGGAGGATCACTCCTCCGACTATAATTCCAGCGATGACAGGCCATCTGTGCATGGGTCAATTTCAATCAACAGAAATAAGCAAGACCGGCGATAACATACTTGCAGTAGGCCTTATCCATACACTTGTCCCAGCTAGAGAATGTATCCGGGACTGATTCGATCTCGCTGGCCGCATCTCGCGGCCATAACGCATAAGCATACTCCACCGGGCTCATTTCGGCAGCCCGTCAGATTGTCCGTGCTATAAAATCCCAGCCCCACGCTATGACGATAAGCCGATGATGGTTTTCGGTGACTCGGCAGAGAACGCGACTGCCGCTCAAACCGCAGGCGATGAAATATCACCCTTAATGATCGTCGGATACAAGAAGCGCAGATATAATCACAATATAGATAACATGTATCCGACAATCGACTTGAGAAACTGTTCGCCGAGGTAAATATATGGTCGAAGAATGGCGGTAATTGCGCTGCCTGTCGTACCAAGTTATGCGGGTGTAGTAGTATCGCAAATGGCCTCGAGCGACTTCGGTGCGATCTGCGCAACGGCTGTGAAGCGTTCAAAGAGCGTGATATCCCATACAATAGGTGTCTTCATGTACATTCAGTTCGAAGCGAGAGTATATATCCAGAGTTATCCCTCGAAAAAAATATCGAAATCGACCAACCGTCCGAGGAGGAAGCGACTCGGCTGAAAGGTGGCGGGTGTCGAGACTCGGTAGGTGAGGGTCAGGGCAAAGCCTCCAGGGGCATGGCCGGGCGTCTCAAGGAGGTTTCAAAGCAATAATGAAGAAGAGCGACGAAGTTGGGGATAGAAAACGAGGGATACAAAGAGGGATGAGCGAAGAAGAAGACAAAAAGCCAGAAGAGGCTTGAAGCGCAAAAGTCAAAGTCAGAGTCAAGGGTATGCGGAGAACGGGTAGGAATAAGATAGGGATCAACGATCGGCGATGGAGCGAGCATTCCTCCTGTGCGTCCCAATAAGCGCCCGTGGCAGGAGAACTTTCGTGTTTCATACTGTTACAGCGCTCGTTGCGTGAGGGCGCATACAAAGCTTCTCCATCAGTATTGTGTATTACCGACTGCTCAGGAACCCGAGGGTCAACGGGGAGGATGCACGGTTATATCTCCTGTCGATCAACGGTTGAATTTTTGGTGGTTACCAGCAGAGCTGAATAGTTTCGAGTCTTCAGCTCGCTAAGCAGTTGTTTCAAGTCCTAGGCCATGGTCTTTGTAAAGTTGAACCCCTGCTGGGCCGGCGCATGTCACACCCAGATAGTAGTTCCTGAGCATCATAGCGTCTATATACAAAGTTAGGAGTATACAAGTGGTTGACTTCCTGATGAATTCTTCATAAACTTCCGCCATCCGCTTAGACAGGAGACGCTACTGGGCAGGTTTCTGATTAAATCTGACCCGGAAGCGGCTTGACGTGGGCGGGTCTTATTGCAGAGGATCCACTGATTTATATACAATTGACTCGCCTTGTCCTGCAGAAAGATAGTGCACAACCCTAAGATACCTATAGAAAGATGCCACTGTCCTCACACAAAAAGGAGATAAAAATATTACTAGCAAAAAGCTACATAAGTGGTAATAAGCCATGTCCCATAACTGCTATGTGCAGTCCCAATGCCATCAAAGCGCATCCCAAAGTATGTCAAACGCCCATGTCGGATATTAAGTATAAAATCAAGTAATCGTGGTGGTATTTCGTTTCCTCAAAGGACACTCCTCTTCAATCCTTCTTCAGCGCGCTAAGGCTTCCCATTTTGCTGAACCCCGGGAGGAGGTGGTCCGGGGGGTGCCTGGTACACTCGCTCGCCGCCATAATGGTGCGCGTTCGGTGGCTGTTGCAGCTCGATGCCTGACTGCTGACCTCCAAAGTATCCGTGGGGACCTGGAGACTGCGCATATCCGGGCGACTGCGAATATTGTGGAGGTGGCGGCGGCTGGTTGTACGGGTCTTGATGCGACTGCGGGTGGTAAGGAGGGGGAGGAGCCATCCAGGCTGTTCCAGCGTAAGGGCGGAGGCCGCGGCTGCGGCGCCGTCGGGCGTTAAAGCATCTGCGACGACTCTGTTAGCTAGCAATTCACAATAAATTTGAGTAAGGTCGAGCGTACGATAAGGCGAAGAAAGCAATCAGCGCAACTCCAACAATAACACCAAATGCGACCCAGCGGCCCCATTCATGCCATCTATCGCAACGGACGCGGCCATAGGCGTCTCGCCAACTAGAAGATAATCAGTCAGTTCTGCTCATGCCGCAAAGTAGACTGGTCTTGACAAGTCTCATGCAGCTCAAGTCGCTCCAATCCATAGAAGTACTCACCAGTCTCGCGCTACCAAAACACCCATGGTCGAGGGACCTCTGAACTCGAATCCGAATATGGAATGGATATGACGTCGATCAAGGAGTGCACGGGCGAGTTGGTGTAGGTAGTAGTAAGATAATACGGTTTCGGTGTCACGAAAGGACGCAAGGGCCGAAAGGCGAGAGTAAACGAACGGTTTTCGCGAAGATGCGACTCGATAGACGAAGAATAAATTGGATGGCAAAGTGAAGTTGTGCAGGGGAAGGAGATCTTAAGGGCGGGTAAGGCAGCAGCCAAAAACCGACAGGGCTGGGCGGCTGTGGCTGAGCAGTCAGCGAACACTCCAGCAGCGTGATGGGCGATGGCGAAACTGAAAGGGGCTTGGCTGTTTACGAATCCGCACACGAGCCGGAACCGTGGATGGGGGCGAATTATTATATGGGAAAGCTGATGCCATGATGATGGATTTTTTGGTCTTGTCCTAGCTTGATGTCTTGGGTTGCTGGTGTGGAACTGGGGGCTATGCCTTCAGGTACGCTGCAGTCTCATAGAGCGCTGTTCTTCATACTACTACTCCTACTGTAGTTCTTGCAGCGACTTCGTCATCCGCTCGACTAGGTCATCATCTCATGATTGAATCCATTTCATGTCAGCCCTACTGGATACCACCAGGCAATAATAATGACAAACAGATTACTGCTCTGCCCCAAAGCTCCACCTCTAACCTCGTGCAATAGACCATGGTCATAATCCAAATATTGCCGGGGATACCGGAGACGTAGAATTGAAATGTAGCCTGGACTGCCCAGCCAACTACCTCGGTATACGCCACCCCTGACCCAGCGATCCATCTATCAAAACAACTGGACCCAATCATCTAGCAGAGCTTCAAGTCTGGGGTATATGAACAACCATGCCTCCAATTCTAATTTGAGCCCTGGGGGTCGCCAGTGGTCCCTTCAGGGTAAAGTAGGCGGGGTTGGTCAACGGGAGAGCCAAAGCTGAAGATGATTAGCTGCTGCACTGCCAACGCATACTTGGTCTGTGTGTCTGATGAGCTGGCCGCCTCTTAGAGCTCACGGAGTTAACTAAATAGGTCGCGTCTCCCTTTTTTCTGGGGTTTGGCATCCGAAGCTCTTGATGTGTTCATTATATTTATCGTGTCGCTATCTATCGTCTATCGTGCCTTTTATGAATGCCTGGCGATCTATTGCTCTCGTGGGCATTTCTCATCACACTATCGAGGTCGCCTTATAAGTTGAAATATTGGCCTAAATGACTGGCTTAAATACAAACACGGCTTGCTTGCAGCGCATCTTCCGGGAATTACAAATTGAGAGGCCAACTGACATATGAAATAGCGTACGGGATAGGGTGAATGGGTACTGACACAAATGGAAAGTTTTCAAGACAGCTAGAAATGCGATCATTTCGTCAACATCATCATAGTGTTGGCTATGGGCCACAATGTTGAATATCTACATCATCACGGGGCGTTCAAGGCATCAGGGCGTTCACAGGTCAAGTCGAAGCCGGAAGGAGCAGGCTTGCTCGACCTTCGTCAGATTGAACTGACGCATTAGCTTCTTACCGGCTCGCTCGCGCAATCAGCCAATGCAAGACCGCGTCGAGATTCGTCTCTTCCTTTGCACTGATGCCATAGCAGCTCACCTCGCGCCGCGTGATCGATTTGAGGTTCATCTGATCGATCAAGTCGTCGACAGACAACTTATTGGGCAGGTCGGATTTGTTTCCCAGGACCAATAGAGGGATTCCATCCAAGGTGGACTTGTTCATCAGGTCGTGCAATTCTTCAGTTGCCACAGGCAAGGCCGCCTTGTCCGCGGCATCCACGATATAACTGTCAAGATTAGCACGGCCATCAACGAGCTTCATGTCCAATTCTTACACGATCGCATTCACTCCGCGGCAATATCGCTCCCACATGGGTCGGAATCGCGGCTGCCCACCAAGATCCCAGCTGAAAGAATTAGAGATGTCATGAGAAAGAAGCAGGAGCACAAACCACTTGAGAGTCACATGTCCCTTCTGCACCCGCTTGGTGTTAAAGCCGATGGTTGGGATAGAGCTAACGACTCAACTTAGTCAAGGCACGAAGCCTCGAGGCGCTTTACGAGAGAACTTACTCTACAGTGAATTCTCCTCCCTATATGATCCATGGACGTTAGCGATGCGGTCGACAACTTCGGTGGGAAGGCAAAACATACCGCCAGAACGCGCAGCAGCGACGACTTTCCAGCATTTTGGAGGCCGATCATGGTGACATCCATCTCCGTCGCCCTGCAGTTGCATACCTCTCGTCTCAGCCAACCGAACTCTGGATACTGCGGGGACGGGCTTGGGGGCTCTCTCGTATTGGAACGGCGGCCCACTTACCAGAACATCCTTAAGAGCCAGTCATAGATCGTCCGAAAAATACCCGCCATGTTGCAGCAAGTCGCGGATCTTGACGTTTGGATAGGGACCAGAAGGACGGAAGAAAAAACGGACAGACGGTGGAGGACAAGCTGAGAGGCGCAGCTCGTTCCAACCAGGTGTGGGCGGGATATATCGAGACCAGAATTCCGGACAGTGAAGGTGGGGGGGGGGGGGGATGAAGCAGAATGAGTTGCGGGAAAAAGGGCTCGCTGACTGCTGCTACACCGGCGGAAAAGCTGATGAGGTGCGAGCGTAGTCAAGGCGACAGGGCGATAATTAATAGACCCGCGAAAAGGTAGAAGAGCGGCGCTGAACTCTTGAAGCGCCGCGACAGTCAACGAGTCAACGCTAGATAGACACTGCTGGAAGGACTGAGAATAGGCCCCAAGACCCTGAGCGCCAAAGACCAGCGGCAATCAATACCCCGACCTTCGTGCCAACTGTTTCCCTGCTCTTAATGCGGAAAATGTTGAGCACGAGAAAAAAAAGGAATATGGGCTTCCCCAGAACGGAGTACTTGCGGTGAAACTGTTCTACTCCGAACTATGTGCACGCATGACCGTGAGGGGATGGATCGCTAGCCGTAGTAGTAGTCCAGTCCAGTCCCAGTCCCGGTCCCAGTCCCAGTCAGTCAACTAGTCTAGCTCCTCTTCCGGTCCCTGTCACTTCAAGTTAGGTGTGCCACGGCCCCGTTCGGACGGTCTGTGATGAATTCCGTCACCCGTCGTTTGGCACTAAGGCGATGCCTAGCATTTGATAGCTCGAGTTAGTCGACTAGCGAGTTGAGGGAACCAGGATCGTGGGAGGCTGGGGCTGGGATGGGCCGTTGCACTCACTGGACTCTACATAGACGATGCAGAAGAGCAGTTTGAGAGTATTTCGCGCAAGTGGGCTTGAGGGTCGTGGTCGTGAATAATATACCTGGGTCTGGCCCATCTACGCCGCTCGATAGAGACGTTAATGACGCCACTTATCTATAAGAACGAGCAACAAGGCAAGGCTCATTCGAGTCTGGTTGCGACGATGAGCCACTGCTGCGGCCTTGCTGCCTGAAGCTCGTACTAAGGCAGAAACGCAACGCCTATCAGCACGTGATGATATCTGTCCGGCAGTTCCACTTCAAAAAATTTCCCCATCGGACTTTGAGCAGAGTTTAGATCCAAGCCGGCACTCGTGCTTTGATCGCGGGTCGCTTTCCTTCTAATCTTCTTGCGCGACTCCTCCTACTACTGATCTGTGGCTGGTACTTGACTGGCCACGTTAAATTTCGGTTCATACAACAAAAATTGCTCTACGATTGCATGCAAACCGTACATTAGTCAAAAGCCGGGAAGGCGTCCGCAGAAATCACGATGGCACCCGCCGCGACAGACACCAATTGGTCTGTCAACTACGATGTCCTGAAGCGAGAGAAGCTCTTCCGAAACCCTCCCGAGGATAAGACCGCATACCCCTCCCTCGCCGCATCCATCAAGCCCCATGTCGACTCTTTCAATGCACTCTTCGAGAGCGGCGGAATCCTCGAGGCCGGTCTGAAGGATATTGGCACCCGAACTTTCCTCGATGAAGTTACCGAAACCGCCGAGCAGAAGCAGCAGCGTCTGGCGGAGGGCCGAAGGGCGCCGAAGCGGAACAAGCTCCATGTCCGCATCAAGGAAGTCTTCCTCGAGAAGCCGGCCATTCCCGCGACCAACAAGTACACTGCTCGCAACCGTAATATCTACCCATCCGAGTGCAGAGAACGGCATGCGACATATCGTGGAAAGCTCCGCGCGAAGATCGAGTACCGAGTCAACAACGGAGATTGGGCGGAGTCGGTTAGAGAATTGGGTCAAGTCCCTATCATGTTAAGGGTGAGTGGCAGGACAATGCGAGATTGCTGCGTGGGGCTTGATCTGACTTTATATAGACCAACAAGTGCTACCTGGAGAAGGCGACGCCGGCGGAGCTGGTCCAGCACAAGGAGGAATCAGAAGAATTGGGCGGTTACTTTATCGTCAACGGTAACGAAAAGCTGATCCGTATGTTGATTGTCGGACGAAGAAACTACCCTATGGCCATTGTCCGTAACACCTTCACGAACCGTGGTCACGCATACACAAAGTTTGGTATGCAAATACGATCAGTACGACCGGACCAGACCTCGCAAACGAACGTTCTACACTACCTCAATGACGGAAACGTGACATTCCGATTCTCATGGCGGAAGAATGAGTTCATCGTTCCGGTGGTGATGATTCTCAAGGCTTTGGTGGAGACGAACGACCGCGAAATCTTCGAGGCGATCGTTGGTGGTGCCTCTTCTGAAGGAATCAAGAACACTTTCGTGACAGACCGAGTGGAACTGCTGCTGCGAACATACAAGGCATACAAATTGCACAGCCGATCAGAGTGCCGAGCATTTATCGGAGAGAAGTTCAAGCCCGTTCTCGGTGTCCCGGCAGATATTTCGAACGAGGAGGCCGGTACGGAATTCCTCCGCAAAGTTGTCCTGCCTCACTTGGGCAACCAGAATGTTACAGAGACACAGGATTACGACAAGTTTAAGATGCTCATGTTTATGATCCGAAAGCTCTACGCCGTCGTCGCCGGTGATTGCGCCCCTGACAACCCCGATGCTGTCTCGAACCAGGAAATTCTGCTTGGAGGATTTCTGTACGGTATGTTGCTGAAGGAAAGGCTCGACGAGTGGGTGAGGTCTTTCGCGCCTATTCTCAGAGATTGGTCCAACCGCAACCACGGGGCCAGATTCACAGACCCTGCTTTCGAGAGGGATTTCTTGAGCAAAGTGGTTAGGAGGTCGAATGAGAACATTGGAGGTGCTATGGAGTATTTCCTCTCGACCGGTAACCTCGTCAGTCCTACTGGTCTCGATTTGCAGCAAACGTCTGGTTACACTGTCATGGCGGAAAAGATCAACTTCTACCGATTCATCAGTCATTTCCGCATGATTCACAGAGGTAGTTTCTTCGCACAGCTCAAGACGACTACGGTCCGTAAGCTGCTTCCTGAGAGTTGGGGTTTCCTCTGCCCTGTGCACACGCCTGATGGTTCGCCCTGCGGTCTGCTAAACCATCTTGCTCACAAGTGTCTCGTTGCCACGAGAGATACCGAGGTATCCCACATCCCCAAACTTCTTGTCCAACTTGGTGTTCGCAACGAGTCCTCTGTCTCGCTGGACGAGAGCGTCAGTGTTCAACTGGACGGCAGGATCATCGGATACTGCTCACCAAAGCAAGCCCGTGTGGTTGCTAGCACTCTCAGACACTGGAAGGTCTCTGGAACCAACAACGTCCCCCTTGACCTGGAGATTGGCTACGTCCCCAACTCTACCGGCGGCCAATACCCCGGTGTCTACATGTTCTCTCAGGCCGCCCGAATGTACCGAGAAGTCAAGTACCTCCCGCTCGACAAGCTCGACTACGTCGGTCCCTTCGAGCAGCCCTTCATGGAGATTGCCTGCTTGCCTTCAGACCTGGTCCAAGGCCTTTCAACTCACATCGAATTCACCCCTACAAACATCCTCTCCATCGTCGCCAACATGACTCCCTTCTCCGACTACAACCAATCTCCCCGTAACATGTACCAGTGCCAAATGAGCAAGCAGACCATGGGAACACCAGGTACAGCAATCGACTACCGAACAGACAACAAGCTCTACCGATTACAGACCGGTCAAACGCCCATCGTGCGACCACCGCTCTACAACGCCTACGGTCTGGACAACTTCCCCAACGGAACCAACGCCGTCGTTGCCATCATCTCATACACCGGTTACGACATGGACGACGCTATGATCATCAACAAATCCTCTCACGAGCGCGGCTTCGGATACGGAACCGTCTACAAGACAAAGGTCCACTCCCTTGACGAGAAGGACTCTCGCCGCACAAAGTCCAAGCAGGCCGTTCAGAAACTCTTCGGTTTCGCACCAGGCGCTGAGATCCGCGCTGAATGGCGCGCCACCCTCGACGAAGATGGTCTTCCTCACATTGGCGCTGAAATCAAGGAGGGCAGCATCGTCGCCGCCTACCACACCGTCCGCTACGACGCAAGCTCCGACTCGTACATCAACGTCGACGGAATCACGCAGTTCGTGAAGTACAAGGACAGCGAAAGCGCCTTCGTCGACAGCATCCGCATAATGGGTTCCGAAAACGGTAACGAGCCTGCGCAGTCCATCAGCGTCAAGTACCGTATCCCGCGAAAGCCCATCATCGGTGACAAGTTCTCCTCTCGTCACGGTCAGAAGGGTGTCTGCTCGCAGCTCTGGCCTGCTGTCGACATGCCCTTCTCCGAGAGCGGCATCCAGCCTGATCTGATCATCAACCCTCACGCTTTCCCATCACGTAAGTTTCCTGTCCCCTTCCATTCCGAAGAAGAAACTAATAAGGCAAAGGTATGACAATCGCCCAAATGATCGAATCCATGGCCGGAAAAGCCGGCTCCCTACACGGCCACCCACAAGACTGCACCCCCTTCCAATTCTCCGAAGAACACACCGCAACAGACTACTTCGGCGAGCAGCTTCGCCGCGCCGGATACAACTACTACGGCAACGAGCCCCTGTACTCCGGAATCACAGGCAAGGAGTTCGCCGCCGACATCTTCATCGGCGTTGTGCACTACCAGCGTCTGCGCCACATGGTGAACGACAAGTTCCAGGTCCGGACCACCGGCCCCGTCAACAACCTCACCGGACAACCCGTCAAGGGTCGTGCCAAGGGAGGTGGTATCCGTGTTGGAGAGATGGAGCGCGACTCGCTGATTGCGCACGGAGCCGCGTATATCCTGCAGGACCGACTCATGAACTGCTCGGATAGCCAGCGCGCGTGGATCTGTCGCGACTGTGGCTCGTTCCTCAGTACGCAGGTTGCTGTGTCGAGTGCGGGGTCTAGCAAGGCGAGACTGGCGGCGAAGAGCTCGTCTGGTTCGGCGGCTCTCGGTGGGAACGCGGGTATTGTGCGGTGTAGGCGGTGCGCGAGGGAGGCTGTGTATGATGACTCGCGTGCTGTTGTTTGGGAAGACGGAGAGGGCAAGAGGTTTGTTGGCGGTGACAATGTCACTGTTGTTGCTGTTCCTGGTGTGCTGAGGTATCTGGATGTGGAGCTTGCGGCGATGGGTATCCGCATGAAGTTCCGGGTTGATAATTAATTCTCTCTCTATACTGGTGAGGAGTACAAAAAGCATGTTGATGTTATACATAGAGGGGGAGCGAGCTTTCATGTCTAGTCTTGTTTTGCTGTGGCATTGCTTGGCTAGAGTTTATGATATCTTTTGTATTCATTGAGTTCTTTGGGAGTGAGTCTGTTTGTATTGTTGGCAATAGCATTATTTTCTCACGTTACATTGGAGTGCCCGCTATGGGGGATAGTATCAGGTGTATGACAGATGATACATACGTGCGTCGAATTCATTTATTGCCTAAAGAAACATCTGATATAAGACAAGCCCCGTCCTATCTAATAAACCTCTACAGCGTCGACGTAACATTCGAGAACTCGCCCTTCTCCAGCTTCGTCTTCCAAAATATGGGGTTCATATCATCGAAGCCGTGGTGGACCCATCCCTCTTCCTTCACATGGTAAAGGTTAATGAAACCACCAGAGTAGGCATCACGGTGCATGGCAGCGAGAATACTTCTCCGTCCGAGCTCGAGAGCCTCCTCCTCAGTCAGGTCGTAGCGGTAGTTGGCGTCGAGCACACCGTAGGCGAAGGTCTGACCGGATCCAACACAGAACAGGTTTCCGGGCATGCGGGTTCCGTCGGAGTCGATGTAGTACAGAGCGGGTCCTTCTTGCGGCGTCACCTATTTGCAGCACGTTAGCCAACTTTCAAGCGGGTCGAGATTTGGCAAGTATGCACGTACACCTGCCAACATTGTTCCCATGCTCAGACCGTATCCCTTGTAGGCGTAGGTAAGGTTAGCCAGGATCTTTGAGGCGGCGGCAACTGTGATACGGCGTTTGTGGCGGATTTCTGGATTGAATTAGCATCCCGAACAGCGGTCTAGGCACGACCGAACTCACCGTGTAGTGTGCATTGTTGGCTCAGGTATCTAAGCCAGTATTGACAGTCCTAGCCACAAATATCAGCACAACGATTTCCGTCAAAACACGACAAAGATGGAAACATACTGCGGCACCACCAGCCATAGTTCCCAGAAGACCAGGAACAGGCGCGCTGCCCGGCTTATCCTCCGCACGGCTCAACCGCGAGACCGGAATGACCTTCTTAACCGTCTGACTGGCGATCCAGTTTCCGGCCGTAGCTCGGGAATCTGTGCAGACAATCTGTTACAGACTGTCAGTGGGATGAACCGGAATAGATTCGTTCGAATGGTTGAATGGCGACGTACAATTCCACCCTGGAATCGGAAAGCGAGCGTTGTCGTTCCGTGGGCGAGCTTGATGGGGCAGTTGGGGTTCGAGTGGTCATCGGTCAATGCACGGAGGAAGGCGGATTGCTGAATATGATGAAGTCGTTAGTTAATTCTCTCATTATCAATAGTTGGCTTGAGTAGCCAGGCTCCGCGGCGTTAGGTCCGGAGGTCTGCGACCATAGGATCCAACAGGTGCAATCCAGTCTGCGCAGCAAAGGCTAGAGTTCATGATAAAGCTTACGTTTGCAACCGGAGGAAGGGCGAATTTCAGAGAGAGCGGAGAGAGGCTCTCTGTCAGGTCATGCTGTTCTTGCTCCGAGTAGAACTCGTTCTGGTGCGGCGACTTGGTGTATTGGCGGACTAATTGATCCATGGTGTAGGACTGGCTGCGGAGACGATATCCTTTGTGACACGATTATAGAATAACGAGGGGATGAGAAAGGGGATGGAAGACGAGAGATGCGGACGAAGATAGAGCTCCAAGCTGAGCTTCTGACGCTGGAGCTCAGATGGGCCGCCGCCCGCGTCGTCACCTTGGAGCCTGGGTCACGTGGGGCAGCCTCATACCTCAGGCATGAACATAGATTTCTACTTTACTGGCATGCATTCATACTTTGCGCCCTTGATATACAGCTTGATTCGAATTCAAACAAACTATGGACATCGTGTGGACGTAAATACATATAAGGACTAAGTACATACTGAGACTCCGACTACGTCCCTCAGATAGGGACTGCAACTCGCTGCGTTTGAGCGTCAAGCGGAGTCGCGATATCTGACTTCTTAGTGCGTATAGGCAAGTCGGTGTCTGAGCCGGTTGTCATGATACCCTGAGTATCATGGGGCGCGAGGGTCTTTTGTTTCTTATCTCCGTCGTTCCTTCCGTTCTCCATACTGGAGCCTCCCTCATGAGCCGCTGCAGGAGTCCTCTGCTCTGAGGCATCAGTATCCATCCTCGGGGTTGCAGGTGATATGCTATGAATCCTCGTTACAGATGCCGCATCATTAGCGGATATATGGGAATATGCGTCGGAAGTTGATTCAGTCCTCGCATGACCATATTCCGGCTCGCCTTGGTAGGACTCCGTCACCTGGGATTCAGATGCACGGTGCCCGCGGCCATCGCTAGACGATGGCTGCGACGTGGTTGTCGGAACAGCTCCTGCTCCATGGTCGGCTCTAGTTTCCACGGGCTCATAGTCACTCTCCCAGGAGTGCAGCTCTCGCTCAGCGTCTTCGACGATCTGCTTGGCCTCTTCGCCCCCTTCATACGCTTTTGGCTCGTCTCCAGGGATCACTGAAGTATCGTCGAGACAATTGAGCAGGCGACGTGCATGTCGGGCAAGGAGAACCTGCTTCTCTCCTCGCTCAATCACAGCGGCAAGATGGACGCAGTAAGCCTCCTTGAATCTCTGCCTGGTCTATCACCATCCCCTTAGCGTGTGAACATGAGTTGAGAGCAAAATCCACTTACCACGTTGGTCAACTGCGCCTCAGCAACAAGATTCTGCGCCTCCGCTCTAACGAGCTCCTGCTCCAAGGTCTCAATCTTGTGGCTATTAGGCTCCTTGAGTTTAAGTTTCTGAATCTCATCGGAAATCTTGGCTCGCTGATCGCGGGTGGGCTGGACAGAGCTCTCAGTGTCGCGAATATGCTTCAAGACGGTTCGATAATCCTCCAGATGCTGCGCGTAAGCATCCTCCTGCTCGCCCATCTCCGCCATCAGCACGCCCAGCTTGTCCGAAATGTCCGAGATAGCATCGTCTTCGGTTGTTTCGCCCCATTCGGAGATTTGCGCTGCGATCGACATGCGCTGTCTGGCGGCGGACTCGTGGGCGGAGATCGCTGCATTCTCGCTCTTAATCACTCGATTCATCTTCTTGCTTAGTTGAGGCTGCTGGAGGCCTCGAAAAGTGCCGATACCGAACCGATGGCGGCCAGTGTTGGTGGAGTTTCTTCTCCTGCCGGAGAGGGTTCGATTCCTATAGTCAAGTCTGTTAGTAAATGCAGCGACAATGGTAACCCATCAGGCATACATCATGGCGGCTATATCGTCTTGAAGCGACTTCTTAATTCATAAGATGGTAAGGTGAGGGAACTGATATATATCCAAGTAAAACTTAATGCTGGGATGCGCCTTCTTGAATTGGCACGATTTAGGGTTGTCAAAAATGAAACTCAAGACAATATAGTATAGTAGCTTTAAGCTCAAAAAACCAACTAGCTACCTCATGGCAGGCCAAGCAGATTATAACTGCATGAACGCCCCCCACCGTTCATCAATCATCACTTCTCTATCCCCAGTTCGACAGCATACCTCATGACGTCACGAAACGAGCAGTAGATCCTGAGGTCATTCTGCGCTGAGCGCACATGATAGGAGTAAGCGCGAAGTGATTTCGTGGTTCTCGAGCGGATCCGCTGGGATGAAATATGGCGTCCAGTTGGATGATGGCAAGTGTATCCGATCGCGATTGTCCAGTAGGGCTGGCGCGGGTGATCCATCGCCGCTTTGGGAACGATATAGATCGCCCGGGCTGCAGCGGCCAGCCGGTGGTGCCGGTGAACGTACAGGTAGTGTGAAGCCGACCAATCCCTGCCTTGCAGTGTATACTCCATGGGTGTATATCCCTATTTTGTTCGTTTAGGGGATGGGTATATACTCGACGTTCCTTCGCCGCCTGCCAGGCTCAATGTACTCGATGTACCGAGGCGCCGGAACGTAGTCCCAGTCTCTGCGATGGTGATCGCGTGGGAAGACGGGGTATACGATCTCCCGTCGATGGAAGTGTCGCCTTGTTATGGTGGTGTAGGAGTCTCGCGGCGATTGTGGGGGGCTGGGGGAGTGAGAGTGGTGAGGGGAGTACCGGATGATGGTTGTACTGTTATGGTGGTGAGGTGGTGGAGGCGAAGGACATCGTGGACGAGAGCGCGGTGGGAAGGGGATCCTTGGACTGATGGGATAGGAACGGTATTTGGTGAAACGGACGGTTCGCGTTTCGTAGTCGTGGTCATCTTTGTCGTTGTTGAAGCACATTTTGGCTGATTTGATCTAGTATGCGGACTGTGTTTGATGGGAGTCAAAGATGTGTATAGATAAGGATATCTCTCGAGTATGGATCAATCTATGAGCAGGATGAGCCTCTAAGTAAGCGTTCATATACCAGAACCCAAGATCAGTTGACCGGGGTAGTCCTGGCTGGCAGATGATCTCGCCTGGTGATAGCCAAACCCAGCCACAGGTCATCGATAAAATTAGCCAGGGGCTCAGTTTTGGTGGTCATACATATAGGAGACTACTATCAGTTTCCATGAATGATATACTCAGCTGAGGCATACACCAAGACTGCCTGGGGTTAGTTCAGCTGCCTAGGGTAAAGGGTGGCGCTATTTCCAGGTTGTTGCTATATCACCATGAGGCTGTGAACCTGGTACGGAGGGCAGACTGAGACTGTGTAACTGCCGGTGCTGTCCAAGCCACATTGAAGATAGAGTCATATCCATGGGTATGAAGGAAATAGAATATCTAAATATAAGTAAGATTTACACAGCCTGCTTGCTCTATGCAAAAGACAGCATGGCACGGGGAAAAGACAAAATCAGCGCCGAGAATTGGCCAAACCAACACCGTTGTACTAATAAAACATTATAGCAATATAACAAGCTCAAGACATATCATCCGCGTCATGGTGGTGGGTGTTTTCATTATCCGATGCATGGAAAGCATCTCCAAAGGCAGAGTTCTCTAGGTCGGGGAGATCCAAACCGTCGTTCTGCTCGGTATACGCAGCAAGCGCATCGCCCGCGCTGTCCATGTTGGTGAAGTCAAAGTTCGTCCCATCAAGACCGCCGTCTGCACCCGTGTTTCCTGGCGTCAAGCCCTGAAGACCGCTGCCCGGGGTGTCGTCCTTTTTATCGTTGACCATGACCCAGTCACCAGTCTCGCCTGACGCGTTGCCTGTCTGCGGGATATTGCCGAGGTCCATATCGATATCTAGCCCAGCCAGAGATTGATCCTGTTGCGGGACACCCGCTGTTGGCTGTTGGCCAGGAGCGCCTGGGGTATTAGTCGTGTGCGATTGTCCGGCGGTGCCTTGAGTAGTGAATTGATCGAGCAGGTGACTGTCCGCATGGTCCATATCCACGTCGACATCCGTTGTCTTCTGGTCTGGTTCAATCTTCTCTAGCAGGCCACCCTTCTCAATACATGAGACTTTCGGCTCCGGGACAATCTGTTTTTGCCATGAGTTCTCTACTTCCCGGACTATGTCGTCAACCTTGTATTTGGCCTTGTGCTCGATCGGCGCAAGCGGCACATTGTCCTCATCCGTAGGGATCTCGATTCGGCCTTCCAGTCTCCAGATCTCGGAGCCGGTGTCTGCTGGGTCGGATGCAGCGTCGCGTAACCGAGCTTCGGCGTCTTTGAGTTGAGCTGTGCGGTTGAACTTTTCCATACGGCGCGCGTGCCGCTTCTTCAACTTCTCAATCTCTGCAGTCATATCAGCGACCTTCTTGGCAACGCGGTCGGCAAATTCTTCGGCTTTCTCTGGCTCCAATTTGGTCGCCTGCTTCGCTTCGTTGGCGTCTGCGGAATCTCCGTTGGTAGGCGCAACAGGTGCGTCGAAGAAGCCTGCGGTCAACGATTCGAGTTCACCCTTCCTTCCCAGACCCAAGGACACAGGTGTTATTTGGCTGATAGCATACGGCGAGGCCAGAACCTCTTCCATCCATTCATGATGTTGCTGGTACCTCATCTTGCTCACTTCCCGGGGAGTAAGCAGGTCCATGATATCGCCCGTAGATACGTCTTCGTCCTCTAAAGCAAAGTCAGTGGTAGCTGCATTGACTGCCGCTGATGAAGCACGGTGTCCGCGCGGCGCTTTTGCCTGGACTGCCCCAGCCGGGGGCTGCACACCGGGACCGGCTTGCGGATAGAATGGTTGCCGCCCAACTATGGGATTCGGAAACGGTCCTTGCGGCTGTTGGTAGCCCGGTTGAACCCCCATTTGAGGAGGTAGCCCGATTGCAGGCCAGTTATTCCGGTCATGCAACATGAAGTCCTTGCGGGCTAGTATTCCCTGTGACTGCAAGAACCGGCGCTGAGCCAGCATGCCTTGGATTTGAGGTAAGACCGGAATTCGGTTTGCTGGGATGTGGTCCGTAGGAGGAGCTCGGGAGTAGTGTACAATCCATAGCGAAGGGTCAGGCGGAGGCAAGCCGGGGTTCGGCACTTTGGTGGGTAGAAGTCGGTATCGTCGGCGACAATGGATAGCGACTGACTCGTTCGGGGGATGATAACCGCTGCGGTGCAACCACATTTCCACAACCTGGCTCGCGACGACGTCAGTAATTAGTCCCATCACGATTCTGATTAGAAAGCGAGATGGAGAAACATACGTAGCCTCGAGCCTCGAAAGTGAAAGCCTGCTCGGCATCGGCCCAAACATAACCATCACTCGCGAAGTTTGTTCCCAAATGGTTCAAAGGCTGCCATGTGAGCATAACACTGCCGTCTTGAGGACCATCCAGAAAAGTCCAGTGCATCGGGTGCGCTTCACGGACGACCTTAGGCGCGGAGAGGAGGTATTCGAGCACGGTCTCAGTGGGCATCATATGCATCTGCGGATAGCGATTGCGCGAGACAAGATGCATATGAGGCAGCTAGTCATTTTCACGAAGCACTGGTCAGCGAAGGCCCAATGAACGCCATGATGGAGTTTGATAAGACATACCAATTGCCCGGGGACACGACTGGCTGGGTCATCCATTGTGATGAGGGTGCGCAATGGCTAACGACCCGATAGAATCAATGTAGTCGCAATTTGTGTCAAAGATGGCCTACGGGGGAAGAGAGGATAATTCGAGAGTTAGGGTGGATTCACCCGGGGTAGCTGAGCAGAGCAGTACTCGTTGGTGAGCAGCGGAGCGACCGCAAACGCGACGCGGAATTTGTGATATTCAGCCACAGTGGCTGAAGCACTATCTGCGCCACAGTGCCTTATAACACCTCAAGGATCAGGCATAATAGCTCACCCGCAAGTTCGTCCACTCTCCAAACTCAAAAGCCGGAGCAGCCCCGCAGCTTCTCCAGCCATCTCGACTTCCTCCAGCTGCATGAGTCGGAGATCGTCTCCTCGCTTCCTCGCTGTTTCATGCTGGGACTTGTGCTCAGTATAAGGCAAGGCACCTTGAGGGTTTAGTTCCCCTGCATCTCCAGCCTCTCAGACTCCCTCCTGACATTGCAGTCGAGTTTCAGATGTTCCGCGCATCTCATAGAGTCTCCGGCTATGCTTTCTCCAAGCTTTATCCACACCGACTTGATTGGGTTGATGGCCATCTCGGGGACCACCAAGCTTCCTCCGCGGATCTCACCCACCCGCTGTGCAAGGCGCGCCAATGCCTTTGCGTCCCGTCGATTATGATTCGCGAGAGCTTTTTACAACTGACTCTATCGCGGTCTCGGGGCGAATCTCTGTTCCCCCCTCCTTTCCCCGCCTCTGCAATAATGGCGTAACCCTGGATTGAGGTCGAGCGCTCTAGCCTCTAGCCCGCCGGGAAATGGCAGATGAGCTCAGTCAGGTGCAGATCATCCAACATTCGGCCCAATGATGACCGTCGCGAAGGAAAATCGTCCGCTGTAAGTGCGAGCGCACGTATAAGGCCGTCTCGTTCGCTCTCACACTTTTTCTTCCCGCCATCCAGTTCCTTATCTTTACGATCTTTGGTCTCACCTACCCGTACGACCATGGGCCTTTTTGGGAAGAAGCATGCGCCTAACAGCAATACGGCGGGGTCAGAAAAAGACACAGCGAATACTCCAACGACGAACGAGCCTATTTCAAACCCAGAGCTGTCTGATCCCGAGAAGCATGCAGCCGATTGTTTTGCAAATGAGTCGCATACTGCGCTGCCCCAGATTCATTCCCCGCGCGTAGATATCGACCCTAAGCTTGAGGCTCGGGTGGTGCGCAAGCTGGACTTGCGGGTTCCGACCCTTTTGGGATTTCTGTGTAAGCGTGTTCAAACAAGCCGAACAATCAATATGGCTGTTTCTAACCTGGTTTCCTATAGATCTACTTGCGCTGCTAGACCGAAGCAACATAGGGTTAGTTTTCTTGCTCTGTTCATCCTGCAATACCCACTGACTCTTCTCAGGAATGCACGAATTGCAGGGATGGAAGATGACTTGTCCCTTCATGGAAACCAGTATTCATGGCTCTTGACGATTTTCTACATATCGTACACGTTGTTCGAGCCCCTAGCGCTGATGTGGAAACTCATGCCTCCGCATAGATGGGCGGCTATCACTGCCATGACCTGGTGAGTTTCGAGAGCTGATCGAGGACTCTTCACAGCTCTAACTGTTGTCTAGGGGCATTGCGGCGACATGTCAGGCCGCGGTACAGAACTGGTCCGGGCTCATGGCTTTGCGTTTCATTCTTGGTGCGGCAGAGGCAGCCTTCGGTCCGGGTTCGCCCTACTTGCTGTCTTTCTTCTATGGCCGACGAGAGCTTGGTCTCCGCTGCGGATTGTTCGTCTCCGCCGCACCTTTGGCAAATACTTTTGCCGGTGCACTTGCATACGGTATTACCTCAGGCCATGCGCTACTAGCCAACTGGAGACTGTTGTTCCTTGTTGAGGGAGCCCCGTCATTGGTGGCGGCATTCCTTGCTTGGTTCTACTTGCCCGACCACCCATCTTCTGCACGATTCTTGACAGAGGAGGAGAAGGACGTTGCGCGAGCCCGATCGCTTCGACGTAGTGGTGAGGGCGAGCGCGTGGAAGGTGTAAACTGGAAAGAGCTCGCTCAGACTCTGCTTGATGTGAAGCCCTGGATCACGGCGGTATGTGTCTTTTGTTCCCTCCTGTTAGGTACTGACTTGACTGACGATGTTCTCAAGTTCATGTACTTCAGTTGTAACGTGAGCTTCTCCTCACTTCCTGTATTCCTTCCAACCATCTTGGAAGATATGGGATTCGAGTCCATCCACGCCCAGGGCCTGACTGCCCCGCCGTTCTTCGTTTCATTCCTCTTCAGTATCGCAACCACTTGGCTTGCTGATCGATTCCAGCAACGCGGCCTCACAATCGTCTTCTTCTCGTTGGTTGGAGCAGTGGGCTACGTTCTGCTTGCAGCTTGCACTTCCGTCGGAGTGCGTTACTTTGGCGTATTTCTAGCAGCAGCTGGGGTCTTCCCATGCATCGCCAATATTCTTCCTTGGGTTCTGAGTATGTACCCCCTCAGTATAAAGCCTCAAAGCGTACTGACCTGCAATCTAAAGATAACCAAGGCTCCGATAGTCGCCGCGGCATGGGTATTGTCATCCTCAATATAATCGGGCAATGCGGCCCTTTTCTGGGAACCAACGTCTTTCCCACCAGCGACGGCCCTCGCTACATCCGTGGCCAATCGATCTGCGCAGCGTTCATGTTTTTCAACGCTATTCTTGCTCTGAGTTTGCGTTTCCTTCTGTCGTGGGAGAACAAGCGCTTGGATAAGCAGTATGGTCCACAAAGTCAATCAACTTCTGAACAGAAAGGTCAGGCAGTCGGGGAAGAGAACTATGGTTCTGGTTTTAGATATGTGCTGTAGCTAGTTTTGATCCTGAGATGCGAGATGCTACGCGATATAACGATCTCTGGCAATATATGACTAATGTCCTCACTAATAAACTGACAGACGCTACAATTACGTACAAGGCTTATCATGCCGCCTCTGCGAAGGCTGCCCAACTACATCGTCATATACACATTTCGTAGATCCAGACACCAACCTCAATTGCTTCACTGTCCTCACTGAGCGGCAAACTTGCCCCACCCCCACCAACCCTCCAACTTCCATCATCTTTGCAACCATAGAACAAAACTTCACGGCACAAATATATCGTAAAACCCTTTGTACTCGACAAGCTTCTTACTCAGCATATATTCAACATATATAACTGTTGATTGACAACGCCGGCAAACATGGCCACTTCCGGGGATAACACCCACCTCTACGGCATCGTCGACATGGGAAGGTATGTTGACCAGTATCATCAAAAGCGTCCCTCCATACTTTAGAAGTCGATACTAAACATCGCAGCAACGGCATCCGCTTCTCAATAACCGACACCTCACCACCAACTGCCCGAATCATGCCAACAGTATACCAAGACCGGGCGGGAATCTCTCTATACGACGCGCAGTTCATCAAATCCAGCAATGACGAGCGCAAAGAGCGGCGAGCTATTCCGCCAGAAACAACCGAACAAGTCGTCGACAGACTCGTTCGATTCCAAGGCGTCTGTGAGGACTTTCAGGTGCCAACTAGGAATATCTATGTCCTTGCGACTGAGGCAACACGCACAGCACCAAACTCTGGGGGGTTTAGGGCGCGCATCAAGGAAGCTACTGGCTGGGAGGTGAAAATGCTTTCCAAGGAGGATGAAGGAAGGATTGGGGCGCTGGGCATCGCGAGTAGCTCGCGGGCTGTTGCGGGGTTGGCGATGGATTTGGGGGGTGGGAGTACGCAGATTACGTGGATTGTTGCTAGGGATGGGGCTGTGACGACTTGTCCGAAGGGGTCGTTTAGTTTCCCGTATGGTGCTGCGGCGCTTATGGGGAGATTGGAGGAGGCTAAGAAGGTTGGGAAGGGTGCGGAGAGGGAGCTGAGGGAGGAGATGAAGGGGAATTTCCAGAAAGCTTACGGGGAGCTTGAGGTGCCGGAGGACCTTATAGAGCAGAGCAAGAACGAGGGCAGGTTTGATCTCTATCTGTGCGGTGGTGGGTTTAGGGGCTGGGGGTATGTGTTGATGAAGCAGGCTGAGGTTAGCCCGTACCCTATCCCGATCATCAATGGGTTTCGGGCGAGGAGGGAGGACTTTCACAATACTGCTGGAGTCCTGCGTGAGGTTTCTGACTCGCACAATATCTTTGGGGTCTCGGAGCGACGAGCATCGCAGATTCCAGCGGTTGCGATGCTGATCGATGTGCTTATGGATGCATTGCCGGCAATCACGCACATACAGTTCTGTCAAGGAGGAGTTCGCGAGGGCTTCTTGTTCGACAAACTACCGCAGGAGGTTCGATCTCAAGATCCTCTATTAGCTGCGACATTGCAGTATGCACCGCCGTGCCCGGATGCCATCAAGGAACTGCTTCTGTCCGCGCTGCCGGAGCATGCTTCTCCGATCGAGTCATCTCGTATACCACCAACTCTATCCTCATACTTTATTGCTGCACTCGCCAACGTCCTCTATGCACACTCCAGAGTACCTCGAGAGTCTCGCACAGCAGCTGCTTTGCACAGCACAACGACAGGTCTCTTGGCCTCCGCCAACACCATTTCCCACGCCGAGCGTGCAATGATGGCGCTTATACTTGTCGAGCGCTGGGCAGGCGATCTGGCACCCACAGAAGGAGCGTACCAAAGGAACCTAATGCTCTGCGTGTCTCCTCAGGAAGCATGGTGGTGCCAGTACCTAGGTCGCGTAGCAGCACTGATCGGCGATGTATATCCCGCAGGCCGCGTATCCGGGACCCATTGGAGAATTCAACTAGGCACAGAATGGGCCCAGGTCATCAAGAAGAAGGGTGCGCGTGATTTGCTGCGACTCAAGCTCCGGTGGAACAAAGAGACGGCGGCGACATCGGGGGTCACAGAGCACTGGCTGCGAGACCGGGTGGAGAAGATTGAGACAGCAGGCAAGAAAAAGAACTGGATCCGGGAGTATGGGGTCCGGCTGGAGGTTGTGGTTTGCTAGACTTAGCAATTCGTATTATATACTATGATCATTTGTGACTTCATCTTTTGACTCACCGGGCTGCTGTGTACGGAGTAGATCGGAGGGTCTCCGAAGCTGTCATGTCTGTGCAGTCAGGTGCTACCATGGCACTACTTAAACCCCTCCTACCCCGCCATCTGCCCTCTTCTCTTCCTCTTCTCTCATCGTCAATTCTGTCAATCTTATCGATTTCCATCTCGAACAAGTCCTCCTCTCTCATGACACTGGCTGGCATAAAATTGGCTAACAATTGTACAGGAATCACTTCCAACGTACAATGTAAACCCGCACCTCGTTGACCCTCACGGGGGTCCTATACGGAAGTCATGAGAAAGCCTTCAGCTGGCATTCAATTCAACCATCAAGGTATCTCAGGTAATGTCTGGGCGTGGCCGGTGTTCGTTCCCATCCTTAGCATATCCTCTGCTCAACTGCACTGGTATCAACCAATCCAGCGTTGAAGAGGACTACCAAGGGCTCTGGGTTCGTTCTGAGATCATACGGTCAAAACTTGATCTGGATAATACCAGCGAAAGGATCATGCCTTCCCTTCTTACCCTAGTTGGTGGAATGGCTAACAGTCTATAGTCAACCACTTGAATCAACATGTCTCCCCCAGCTGCCCTCTTCGAGCCTACTGTTGCCCCCACCGGCATCAAGGGCAAGGTCGTGGTCCCTGAGACTACTGCCAACGCCAATGGCTCGCAGACCAAGCTGCTCGACACCTTCGGCGGCAAGTGGGACGACTTCAAGTTTGCTCCCATCCGTGAGAGCCAGGTCTCTCGTGCCATGACCCGCCGCTATTTCCAGGACTTGGACCGGTATGCCGAGAGCGATGTTGTCATCGTCGGCGCTGGATCGTGCGGTCTCAGCACTGCTTATGTTCTGGCCAAGGCTCGTCCGGACTTGAAGATCGCTATCATCGAGGCTTCTGTCTCTCCAGGTTAGTACCAGAAACAATACCGTCCAGGTCGATTTTGTACTGACACGAGCAGGTGGTGGTGCTTGGCTTGGAGGCCAACTTTTCTCCGCGATGGTCATGCGTCGCCCTGCTGAGCTCTTCTTGAACGAGCTTGGTGTGCCTTATGAGGAAGACCCCGACATGCCCAATTACGTCGTCGTCAAACACGCCTCCCTCTTCACCTCAACCCTTCTATCGAAGGTCCTGCAATTCCCCAACGTCAAGCTTTTCAACGCAACCTGCGTCGAGGACCTAGTGACTCGCCCCGGTCCCAATGGCAATGCCCAGGAGGTCCAGATTGCCGGTGTCGTTACCAACTGGACGCTCGTCACCCTCCACCACGACGACCACTCCTGCATGGACCCCAACACCATCAACGCTCCCGTTATCATCAGCACAACCGGCCATGACGGCCCCTTCGGTGCTTTCTGCGCCAAGCGTCTCGTCTCCATGACCACCATCGACAAGCTCGGTGGCATGCGCGGTCTCGACATGAACTCCGCCGAGGACGCCATCGTCAAGAACACCCGTGAGGTCGCTAAGGGCCTCATCATTGGCGGAATGGAGCTGTCTGAGATTGATGGCTTCAACCGCATGGGACCAACTTTCGGTGCCATGGTTCTCAGTGGTGTCAAGGCCGCTGAGGAGGCCCTGAAGGTCTTCGATGAGCGCAAGCGCGAATGTGCTGAGTAAACCAGCTTTTGAGCGAGATGACAGTCCCAGTCGCTCTTTTACTGCAGGGACGACGATTTAGTTATGCTAGTTGCACGAAACCAGACTGAATGAAATGATTACCATGTATCTCAAGCTTTCCTACCCGTAATGGTCCTTTTCTTCATTGGACTTGTTGTGCCCGAAATAGATCCTGTAGAGATGCGTGCATGTCCACTGTAAGTTGTTATTACCCTGTCCTAGACAACAAAAATAGTATTCTGTTTACACATTAGCCATGTAAGATATTTGTACAGTCTCCCTAATATACATACACCACTGCCAGCCATCCTAAAGCCCCTCAACCATCCTCTTCGTATTCCTAATCTCCCACTCAAACTCCTTCAGTGCCCGCAGCTCACTCGAGACAAACAGTCCTCCGATTAAGCCATCCAGTATCCCAGCACCGAAGCCAAGTGTGCTCACGAGCATCAAAATAAACGGGATATACGGACGGTCGCCATTCCACCACACACCCACCCAACAGCCGATGGTGACCAGCACCGAGGCAACAAAGTGCGCTAAACGCCAGCGGCGCTGCTTTCGCTCGCGAAGAACATACTTATGGATCATTTCGAGGATATGATCGTATGTCTCCGCGGGCAGTGTCAGGCGCGATGATTTGCCGCCACCATTTTCATTCTTATTTGTAGCAGACGAGTCGCGGGTGATGACGGCTTGCACAGCGAAATGGTCGCTCAACGAGCAACAAAGCGTAGGATGGCGATCTGTCATAGTGAGGCTGACTTCGCGAACAGACCAGCCGACCTCATCTCCGACGAAAATGTAATCGAGTCGTTTCCCCTTGTAGTCCGGGCTATCCTTGAACGCCTCGACAGCGATATCGTGGCCCTTGTCCAGACGCTTCTGGTCCTTTTTCGACCAGCGCCATGTATTATACGGTCCGTCACAGGTAGCGCCATTATGATGCAGGTTGAATTCAGCAGATGGAACTGGGACGCCGCGCGCTTTTTCGACGGCGTCTTTAGCTGCGCCGACCGACGAGTCCGGGTATATCACCCGCCACGCATCGACGACGGGGCTATGCGCGCGAATAAGTCGGTGCGCGAACGAAGATGGAAGCATATTGAAGTCTCCCAGGCCGATGACAAGATGGCCTCGCTCCGCAGCGCCGCGCATCAGCTTCGCGATCTCCCACGCCTGCGCCGTCCGATGCGCAAGGTAACTATCATTTGGTTCCTGTTCGTATGGAGCATGCAAATGCGTGCAGAAGACTTCAGCGACATCATGGCTCCCCTGCCCATATCGGATCCGAGCACAGGCAACGCCCTTCCCGACGAACCAGTCGCCGCGGAAGAAGGCCGTTGGGCGGCCGTTGAGCGGGTAGCCGTGCATGGAGGACTGCTCGATCGGCCATTTTGAGAAGATGGCCAGGCCAGCGCCCCAGATGCCGCCGTAGTAGAATTTTGCGTAGGGGAGGATATGCGCGATCTGCGTGCGGATCGACTCGTAGTCTTGCTGTGTCCAGCACTCTTGCAGGCCGATGATGTCGGGCGGGGGGTTGGAGAGGGCGAGCTGGCGGCCTATCTCGGAGAGCCGCTCGTTGCGGTATTTGGCGAGGTATTTGAGACCCCAGCAGTTGAGGGTTAGGATGCGGATTGAGTCTGGGTCTGCCATTTTCACATTATCAGAGAGTCAGAATAGAAAGAGAAAGAGTCGAAGCTATCCTCAACCTCAACCTCCACTCCTTCGCCATGTGACAGAGCTCGGCGCCTCTCACCGCCTTCGCCTTCCTGCCCGCGGAATCTTTCCTTGATATTGCATCGCGTCGCGTTTTCATTGTTGTATCAAGGAAGCAGCGATCAGCTTGCGTTTACGCGCTAAAGTATATATGAAAGGAAAGGATAGAGCCTGAAATGGAATAGTCAGCCAGCAACCATGGACCACCCCTCCAAACGCCGCCGTCTCACCCCCTCCCCGCCGCCCATCTCGTCGCCGATCGAGACCTCCTCCGACGAGCTGGCCGCTGGCTCCGATCACGATCAGGAGCGCCGTCGCGTGAGTTTAACCGCCTACCCGCCCAAACGGCCGTACCCGCGCTCCCGCAGCTTCAGCAGCTCAGAGAGTCCGGATGAACTGGCTATGGATGCGGATGACTACTGGCGCTCAAGTACTCGCCGTCGCAACGCATCGCCCTGGGCGCGCTCGGAGGACGAGAATGAGGCAGACGATGGGGAGGACGACATTGAAGACGACAAGCAAGGGAAGGATAACGATAATATGAACGACGAGGATAATGAGACGGAGACGAATGGGGACCGCGACATGGATGAGATGGATGCGGCAGGGGATGAAGCGGAGACTTATTCAGATCGCTCGCCGACGCCTGTGCCGCCACCGCCGCCAAAGCCGGATTACGTGGACTATCGACAGAAGTTCTTGCTTAGGGGGCATTTACGAGGGGTGTCGGCTGTGCGATTCTCGCCGGATGCGTCGATGATCGCTAGTGGAGGTTTGTTTTTCCGACCAGGGCTGCTAGGGCTCGACTGACTTGTATAGGGGCGGACGGCGCAGTGAAGGTCTGGGGTGCGTCTACGGGGAAGTTGATACATACGTTTGAAGGACATCTTGCGGGTATATCGACGATATCATGGAGTCCAGACGGAGCGACCATTGCCTCTGGGTCGGACGATAAGACCATCCGGCTGTGGAATGTCTTGACGGTATGCCTTCTTTTCCAAAAAGCAGGATAGAATCCCAAAACTAATACTGCGCAGGGCAAAGCACACCGCACCCCGTTCATCGGCCACCACAACTACGTCTACTCGATCGCCTTCTCCCCAAAAGGCAACATGCTCGTCAGCGGCTCCTACGACGAAGCCGTCTTCCTCTGGGACGTTCGTTCCGCACGCGTAATGAAGTCCCTCCCCGCCCACTCCGACCCCGTCAGCGGCATCGATGTCGTTTGGGATGGCACGCTTATCGCCTCCTGTGCGACCGACGGCCTCGTCCGTATCTGGGATACCTCAACAGGCCAATGCCTCCGGACTCTAGTTCACGAAGATAACCCGCCAGTGTCGTCCGTCAAGTTCTCCCCGAACGGAAAATACGTGCTTGCGTGGACATTAGACGACTGCGTGCGCCTGTGGGATTACGTCGAAGGCCGCTGTTTGAAAACCTACCAGGGTCATTCAAATAAAAAGTACAGTCTTTCCGGCGCATTCGGGGTTTACGGACAACGGATATCAGCGCGGACACCGGGGTATGCGTTCGCAGTCAGCGGGAGCGAGGACGGCGCAGTACTTTGCTGGGACGTTGTTAGCAAGAAAGTACTGCAAAGGATTGAAGCGCACGAGGGTGTCGTGCTGGGTGTGGATACCTGCTCGACCGAAGCGGGGAGATTCATGGTTAGTTGTGGGTTGGATGGGACTGTGAGGGTCTGGGGGGAGGTCACTGCATCTGAAGCCGAACCTGACGCTGAACCTGGGCCCGATGCCGAAGTCGAACCCGAGCAAGACCCAAACCAAAACCACGCTGAGGGCGAGGGTCCCGACAAGAACCAGGATATGGACACCGAGATGGGCGAGGCGGACGAGCTTGATGCTGACGCGGGTGAAGATCCGACGTGACCCTCGCGCGCTTGCCTTATGAGTTGAATAATATACTTAATAGACCATCATGACTAATGAGTGACGATGTTGAATTCTCTCAGATGCCCCTTTTGCTTGGGAACTGCCAATTTACATTAGGAGACAGGACGCTTTTTGTGGTAGGTGCGGACATGCCCTCGAATATCAACTACAATCCGCATAGCATTCTCGCGAAATCTAGTATTTAATCCAAGACCCCCAAAAGAACCAAATAAATGCCACTCATCTGGCTCTGGTGCCCTTTGACATTGTGATTATTACATTAGCATTTCGAACACGATGTCAAAGTCCATAGCTGTAGCATGTACCTGTCAAGGACCGAATCTAAGGATCACTTCCCACCCTTGTATATTGTGTTAGGGTATACCCAGAGCCTGGGTTCACTCCTTGGTACTGCAATAATCATGGTCCGTCCTTGCCTATTTGTTACATAGACGAACCCCATCCCGATATCTATTCCTTGTCTTCTCATTGTATGCTGTGCCAAACAAGTAGATATCTAGTTCTTTATTCTTATTTACAACTGTGCTTCAAGATTTAAACGAATAATACAAACAGACGCATAAGCAAGAAAGCTGAGTAGATGTAGCCTAGGCTTTCCCATTTGACAATCTACCATACCCCAGAACAAGAACAATATACCACCTACACTGACGAAAATGGCTCCTCGGAGAAGCGAACGCATACGCCAGAAGACTCAGCAAAATGGAGAAGGGGAAGGGCGCCCGCTAGTGATGTTGACGAGAAAAAAACAGGCAGAACCCCAAGAAGATGTATGCAGGAGTCTCTTCCTCTGGCTATCTTACCGGTACCCTGATTCGGCCTACTGACCTGCGCGCTTAGACCAGACGCAACGCCAAAAACAACCGGGATAACAACAGCAGTAGCAACAGCAAGAACAGCAGTAAGCGAAAAAGAGCAGCAAACCCCAGACCCGGACCCCTGGCCCTTCAAAGTCCTGGCCACCAGCAAAGACCACGATGTCCAGCATTGGCTAAATCACGGCAGGATGCCTGGCATGCCCAAGTTCGACCCCTTCTATGCCCCATACTGTGCCCGCCTAAAGCCCAGACGCCTGATATCACCATCGAAACTCAGAAAGTCACGGCTGCGATCGAAAACCCAAGAGCCAGAGTCAGAGCGAGAGTCCCGAGAGATCAGATATGATAGTGATGAGTGTCTCCAGTTTCTGACACAGCACCGCTGCTACGTCATACCAACTGGTGAAGACTCTGACGAGCCGACTGAAAAAGACAAGATTCTCTGCAAGACTTTCCTGAAGGGTAAATGGAGCTGCGATTTCCCCATGGGCACCGTCTTTGACGAGGACACGATCCAGCGTACCCTGGCACGACTAGTATCCAAGCGAGAGAGCGCGATCATCCGCGCGATTGACGAGCTCGTCGTCCCCTCTATTGATAACTCACTGCAGCTCGACAGACTAGTCGGCAGCGGGGGTGAGTCCTGGAACGACATGATTCCGCTAGACAAAGACGTTGTGCCAGTACAGCAACAATCCAAGGACCCCATGGAGAAAGAGTACAAGTGCTCACCCCCCGTGCCACGGCCTGCTTACAGCGTGGGATACTCGTCGCGGGCGTTCACGTATTCCCAGCTCCTAAAGCTCGAGCCGTTCCTAGGCGGGCCAAACTCAACCTCGTTCTTCAGAGCAACGGCGGAAATGCACTTCCCGTTCCTGGTCTCAGAGGTCAAGGCACCCAGTCTCCATATAGCAGAGTAACAGAGCATGCACAGCATGGCCCTGTGTCTCCGGGGCCTCATCTACCTCCGTCTTGTAGAGTGCGAGCAGGAACTCATCCGGGAGATTCTGGGGTTTTCTGTTATCCATAACAGCAGGGAAGTCAAAATCCTTGGATACTACCCCGTTATGGATGGCTCGAGAATCACCTACCACGTCCATGAAGTCTCTTCCTTCTTGCTGAGCAGAGAGACCCGTTGGGATGCGTACAACTTCGTCATGAAGATCTATCACATGTAGGCGTCTTCCTATCTCAGACGGATTCGGTCGGTCGTTGACCAGCTCCCGGAGAGTATCAGGGCGCCAAGCACCCAGCTAGACGAGGTTTCGAGTAACTCTGGACCGTCAGAGGACCTCGCTGGGTCTGCGGAATGGAGTCCCTCGCGCAGATGGTCTGGGTCTCCTTAATGGAGCCCCTCACGTTAAGCCTGGGTCCGATGCTGGCAGTGGTAGTGGTACGAGGCTGGAAGAGTGGGAGGCGAGGGCGATACGGTACGGTAGAAGACGGTCTGTCATTTCGTGCCCCTACCGATAATACTTTGTTAGAAGCAAGTCAATAGAACCCCTCCCCCTTCCCTTTGCAGGGCTTACTACTAGAGCATCAGAGCTCCAGAAAGCATGCTATGCTTGGAGTGAAAACCTCGCTTGCAATTGCATCCAAATTTCGACACCGGCGACCGCAGAAGCATGGCCAGGGTTCATGCGGATCAAGTCAAGTCAGTTACTAACATACTCCAAAATCAATTTCGAACCCAACCAATCCGAATATTGTGTGCGGAATCCAAGGATGAAACAGGATGCCAATTCATTCGGTTCCTGTGATTGACAGGAGGACTTTCCTTGCTGGGCGCTGTCAGCGTGGCGAACCGTGGTCTGTGTCCGTGGGGCAGGCAGGTACACCAATGTAACGCTACTACTTGATTGACAGTGTAGAGTCTAGACTACGTTGATCCATGATTACAACTTACAATGATAATGTGAGCCCTAGCACACAAAATTGACAATCCTTGTGGAATCAAATATTGCAGAGTGGGAAATTTGGTTGGCGATTATGTGGGTGTATTTAGTGAGGCCTTCAAAGTGATAACAGTCAAGGACATTTTAAAAGAGAATGGAACGAGTCCACGTTTCGCATTTTTTGCTATAAACTTTTTTTATCCTCGCTTTTATTTACTGAGGAATAGAAACAGCATGTATCATCACCCTAAATCTCTAGGGATTTATATAAGATGAAAAGATAGACAAGCGAAGAAGACACCTAGATACATGCATCCCAAAAGCCAAATCAAAGAAGGGTATAGTCCAAGAAGAGAAGAGAAAGTATATATATACCGATCCAAATTCAATCCAGATCACCACACCAAAACCAAATCAATCCAATTTTCAAACCTCAGCTTACGCAATGTAAGCCTTCCCGCTCAGACTGAGCCCGCTGCCGCTAAGCAGATAGCCATCCGAGCACATAAAGTAAGCATAGCGACCGACCTTCTCCTGAGCATCCAACCAAGGCAACACCTCCGTCAAGAAGTCCGCAGAGGTACTCGAGCCCCCAGAGCCCGACAGATCCGAGTTGAGTGCGAACTCCGTGACCCAGGTTTCGGCAATGTTGTACTCGTCCGCGAGCGCGGTGGCCTTGCCGACGAAGGTCTTGAAGTCGTCTGCGGAGTCGCCGTACCAGTGGACGGCAAGGGCCTCGACGCCGCAGTCCGTGCAGGAGTCCAGGAAGTTGCGCATCCAGTCGAGACCCACGTCGGAGCCGACGCCGTTCGTCACGGACGGCGAGACAAGCTTCGACTTGCCCGCGAAGGTGGTGATGTAGTTGCGGTAGTAGCCCGCGGCCTCGGACGAGGACATGGCGGCCTGGGAGGCCATGTCCGGCTCGTTGAAGCCGAGGATGTACTTGTTTCCGGAGTTCAGGAGCGTCTGGATGGCCGCGAACCAGCCCGTGAACATCTTGCTGCCCCAGAGCATGGGGACGAACTCGACGTTGCTGGGGAGGTCGCCCATCGTGTACATGTTCCAGTCGTAGGCCCAAGAGACGGTGCCGGACGAGGCGAGGGACTGGACTAGCGAAGCGTCGTTGTAGGCGGCGCCGCGCTTGGAGGTGCCGTTTGTGGAGCGCTTGACGAGGGAGAGGTCGTGCAGCTTTGTGTGCGTGTGGCCGTGGGGGGCGGCGAGGGCGGAGCTGGCCAGGAGGGCCGAGGTGAGCAGGGACTTGAAGGAGACCATTTTGATGTGTTGGGGTTTAGAGATTGAGAAGACCGGTTCTCTGAGCCTGTATGGTGGAGGCTGGAAGCAAGCAATTTGTATAGAGAATGTGAGGCCGTTTAGGCAGTCGAACGAAAGAAAGGAATGGCTATTGACCGTGCGCGGCACAGGACAATTGAAGACTCAAAAGGGCAAAAGACTGTAAAGATTGTTGCTTGATGAGAGGAAGAGGCCAGAGGGGGGAGGGGAGGGGGAGGTATAAAAGCGTCGTGCAAACCAGAGGTGGCACCCCCCACCAAGACAAGCGAGACGCCGGCTGATCAATCACGCAGCTACATGATTGCTTTTGCGTTGCTGCTGGTTGAATGGAGCCACAATAATGGGCGAGGGCGCCTGGGATCTGGATGGGAGGATCTGGATAGGCCAGCGCCGTGGGACGTAAGCTGTGGGGATGATTCGTGGCGGTCATTCGGTGAGCTCGTATCTTTGATGTTCAACAGAGAAAGCAGATACAAAGGTCCTTGACAGTGAGTGTTGAGGCTCATTGTGCTGCCTCCGACTATCCCAGTCTCGTGCCATGCACCATCCCATTGTGTTGATGCCAGGTGAAACGACAAGAGACTCGAGACTTGAGGACTGACAGCTGAGACGGATTACAATTGTCTGATACAGTTGAGGCGCTAAGAGTGGAATTCTAAGAGAGTTCTTTGTCTCCACTACTGGCTGCTCCACAGTATCCATCACATACTTACTCGGTAGTCAGTACAGTGTGTACACATCCCAAACAGAGCATATGGAGGAGATTTCATTCAGTTCCAGCATACAGAATGCATTGTTATTCTGTCATTCCAATCTTCTCTTATTTACCAAACTCTGCTTTCTTTTCTTTCCAAGGGTCTAGTCCATCGAGTCCAGACCAATCGTCGCCCTTCAACATCTGAAACACGCTATCTCAGCCACCACAGCGTTGTTCCTGCAGCATGACGTGGTCAGCGCTTCCACTCGACACCTTCCACTGCCAGGCACCTAATGCAGACGGAGTCATCTCGCTCAATCTTAATCTATTCCCCTGATTCCCCTGGCCTTCTAGGCGCCGACATTCACTAAAATAGAATACAGACAGTTTCAACTCTCACGCCGAGCCCGGCTAGGCTCCGGTACCTAGGAACACGCCGTTGAGATCCACCGCGAACCTACTCCGTAAAGAGGTCCAGCCTCAGCGAAAGTCGGCAGTCATGAAGCGTCGACATCCACGGTCTGGACTCGAATGGAGACAATTTGACTGGAGAATTGATCACCGCTTACCACTGGATACATCTCAAACTCTGCAGCCTGACAGGAAAGTGACTGGTTGACGTGGACTGGTTATGCAGGAACCTTTGGCACAGTCTGAGTGGACACTCGAACTCGAGACTGGTGCTCGAGGCTTCGGATCCCGAGGGCCTTGCACGGCAGCGGGCAACTCTTCTACGGAGTTCGTACGGGGAAGGTCATGTCCGCCTGCCGATGGGTTTCATGCTGGCTGACAAGTAACCCCCGACAAGCCAGCCACAAACTAGATGCCGGCCAGTCGGGAGATCCACGTCGCTTTGAGGATTCTGAGCTGTCGGGACTCGATATTGGGTTGAGGTTCGAGCAGACCATGGACTACTGAACTCTACGTGGCAGAGAGTTTGCCCGACGTGGCTAACTATTCAGTCCATTGCCAAGTGCCAACGGCAAACGACGTTATGAAGAGCTCTATCTGACTTCAGCATGGTATCAGTTCTGCGACTTCTTCCTCCCCTCCAACACGCCCAACACATCTGCCGCGCTGTCCTTGTCCCCCTTTCGCTTCTTCGGGCCACGCTTCCTCTTGTTCCCCCCGCGCGGCTCCATTTCCAACACGACAGCGTCCTCATCCTCGTCATCTTCATTCCGGCTGCCTCCGAACCCGTAGTCCAGGTCCATTGCATCCAGTGCTTCTCGGCGCTTGGCTTCCTCCAGGAACCTCTTGCGTCGGAGGAGCGTCTCCTTGTCGACGCCTTCTTCGTCGTCGGCAATCTCATCCGAGCCTTCGCCAGCTTGTCGCAGTGCAGCGGCTCTCTTGAGCGCGGCGAGGATGGTCGGGTCCTTGGTTAGGGGGTTGGTGCGGTCACGGTCACTCTCCACCTGCTTCTCGTCCTTTCCGTTCGTGCTCGTTGCGAAGTAGTTCCGAGGTTTGGCCGTTGCTGTGCTCGTCGTCGGTTCTCCTGTTGTCTTCTTCTTGGCTTCTTGCTCTGGCTTCGGTTTCGTTGCCACTTCGCCTTCTTCCTCTTCTGAGTCGGATGAGTCCTCGTCGGATCCAGCGTCGCCCAGAGGATCGTAGTCAGCGCCCACACCTGCAAAGATATCGTCGTCTTCGTCATTCTCCACATTCTTCTGGGCGGCTATTCTAGCGGCGATGTCAGCCGGCACCTCCATCCCAAGAGGTTTCGGCTTTACTTCTTTTTCCTTTTCAGGAGCTGAAGCAGTGGTCGAGGCTGGAACTGCGATAGGCGCCGTCGTCCCCGGCTTGTCCAGCCATCTCGTCTTCCTCTTCGTATTGCCGTCAGCATCTGTAATAAGGAGGACCTCCCTTCGACGACCGTTCTCATCCTGCTCAATAAACCGCTTCTTCTCGGGTTTAGAATCCCCAATCTTCTTGAACCGCGTACCTAATACCGATTCCGGCACTGGCGCAGGTGCAGGAGCTGCAGCAGAAGCAGAAGCAGCCGCCCTACTCGCCCTCAGTTCCCGCAGAATCTCATCGCGCGTCTTCCTCTGCTTCTGCGCAGCAGGCGGCGGCGCCATATTACCCTTCTTCTTCTTCTCCTTCTCCTTCGGCGCAGAGGGAAGCACCTCACCCTCCTTCCCTTCGAGCACCTTATCGAACTCCTCATCCACATCCACCTCTTCCTCAACCTCGCCTTCACCCTCCCCCTGTCCCCCTCCACCCTCCTCGCCCTTCCTCTCCTCATTCACCCTCTCAACATCCTCCCCCGCCCTAACCTTCCTCAGAAGATCCCAATCCAACCCCTTAACCATATGCGTACTGCCCAAGTCCCCACCAACCCCAAGCTCGCGTCGCAACCTCATAAACGTATTCTCATCAATAACCCCCTTCTTGAACTTCTCCTCCAACAGCTTTAGTTTCGCCTCATTCTCCGCATCCTTGTTTTCGGCACTCTCGTCCTCGCGCAGTCGCGCCGCAGCCCGGTCTTCATACCCAGCAGGCAACTTCGTCCCCTTCGGCGCAGCGGAGGACTTGAATTTCTTGGTTGGGGGTGGATTCCCGCCGTCGCGCTCGCGGCGGTAGTCGGCGAGTTGGGTGGCGAAGTTTGGGGCTGTGAGGGTTCGTCTGCATATCAAATTATAGTTAGCCTTTACTTCCATTCCAAGAAGAGAGGGCGTGTAGGAGGGTCAGCCACGTACGGCGTCATAGGTATACTCGAGCGCATCCGCGAGCCTAGCATTGCCTGCGCGGCAGACGGTGTCTGGCCGCCACTGCCGTGCGCACCCTGCGGCGAAGAGGAAGAAGCGCCATGTTTCCCTGTTTGTGAGGGGCCGGTTGGACTTGCGCTTGCGTTCGCGCTCTTGGGGTTGGAGGGTTTGTTGGGGTCGAAGAGGAGGCGGCGGAATTGTTCGTTGTTCATGGTTGTGGTGGTGGAGGTTTGCGCGGGCGGGTGGAGGGGTTGAGGGGTCAGAGTGTATGTGATGTATGTCGGATTAGATTAGGAAATTATGTATTCATGGTGAGGATATCTTAATGCGCGAGGATCTGTAGAGTTGGAAGGTGGGTGATGTTTTGGAGCTGTCCGGACCTCAGCAAAATTGCGGAGGTCTAAAAGCGGCGACGTCAGTTGGGCGATGCACTCTACTTCTACGGAGTACGGAGTAGATGGGTATCTAAACATCGGCTATGTCACACTTCCTTTACGAGATCTATGGTATAGGAGAGTTCCGGATTTATACTTTTCTGTGTAGCTGTTGCGAGTTAGAAATCAACATTATGCCATCGATGCTTGCCCGCTTTCATACTCTCGTGGCCTACTTTCTATACCGGTACCCACTCAACATACTAGTTGCCAGACAACCAGATAGGTAGGGAAGTCGCCTATGAAGACGACCTGGAAAACGGTGTCATCTGAAACCAGAGAAGATATGTCTTCATTCAATTAAATGGGTTGTAAAGCATATGTCCACTATACTTTTCGAACAACTGGAACGGACCTATGAGTAACAATTTAACATGAGTTACGCAAGAAAACATTCGCTCATATCAGGCTCGCAGAAAGGAGAAGAGAAAGAAAATTTTAATAACCAATAATATTCAAAGGAAAGAAGAGAGAAGAAAAATACATGAAGAAAGGGGAAATCTCTAATTTTGAACATCCTCATCGTCAACTCATTCCAACCATCCTCATCGTCATATACTCATACGCATACTCCATGCCGTGTGTCAGTAGACCGAAGTGAAAAGAAATCAGAGGGTCTCCCATCCGCCATTATTAACATCAGCCTCCATCCTCCGACTAATCGTCGCCGGCACTCCATGCGACAACCAGACGTCGCGGAGAAGCCTGTCGTAGCGCTTCTGGTTCAGCATGAGTGGCCTACTGCGGCGGAGACCCGGGTCGACTTCGCCGTGGCGGTCGAGGTAGGGGGCGTAATGCCACGAGCCGCTGTGGTTGTGGAGGTAGAGGACAGCACATTTGCGGATGTTGATGAAGAGGCCGATGTTCTTGCCGCATCTGGAATCAATGTTAGTCAATCAGTCAGGTATGGAGGGTAGAAGGTTGGTATTACTTAAGAAGATGCTGGTTACATCCGCCCCTTTTACTGTGTTTCTCCTGGCAACACACGGCTTGAGAGCAGAAGATGTCTCCGCAGAAGAGGCAGATGCTAGGATCGGTGAGTTCCTTCTTTGAGTTCGGGCATCGGCGTCGGTTGGCGAGCTCAATCAGACTGTCGAAATACTTAGGAAGGCCGACAAGTTCAAAGATGGCTGGGTGCGAGAGGCTAGGCCACAGTTTATGGTCTGCGATGCGGACGCCGGCGCGGGATGCGTTCCAGTGGAAGATCCAGCCGGAGATCATAGCATCAAAGGGCTGGCCGCTCTTCCGGGCGGGCTTGACCGAGGCGAATATGTCGTCGAGAGGCGGCATGTTCAGTATCTTGGTGAGGCGATCCAGCTCCGACGCACCCACATCGCCGAAGCCAGTATTGGGGAATTCAACGCCGTGTTGCACATGAAGCAGAATGACCGCCTTTCGCAAGAAGGTCAGCGCGTAGCTCGATATGACGCGTCTTAGAGCAATGATAACCCCGGGTGTAGCTGAATCCTCGCCCTCCTTGACGTAGCCTAGTTCAGTCGGATGCGAGGACCCTATTCCTCGGCCCACGGAGTTGGCCTTCAGCTCCGCGACAACAGAGTTAAAGAACTGCCGAGTGACGTCGAACCGTTCATTCGAGAGCTCCATCTCTAGCAGGTAGTGTGCATCACCGTTCTGGGCCAGCTCTTCCTTCAGCCCCAAGGGCCAGACGATGTAAGTGGTGGCAACCTTGACGATCTCAGCCACATAGCATATTTGGACCAGGTGGCGGATATCAATATCGAGAACGGGAAGTAGGGTGAGCGAGCTTTCAGCTAAGAACACAAACGTATCCTTGGCGAATAGCGGCTCGATTTGGTGGACGTCATTGAGAAGCGAGGATCCTTCAAAGAATGGATGGCCCACAAACAGCTGACATAACTTTTGACGATGCATTTCACGGAACTCATCTAGTGACCGACTGGAGCTGCCATTTTTGGCGTGCAAGCCTCCGACTGATGCATAGGTCAATGCCGTCTCAGCCAGGACGCGAAGGTGCGTCAATGTTAACTGGGGTATCTTGTCTAAAAGCGTGGAGCCGGGCTCAGACTCAACGCCACGTTGAGCTATCTCAATCGCAGCAATGCTGAAACCGAAACTCTGGAATAATGAGTCAGTGTGGATGATTTCATCGTTGCTTAGAGTCTCCGGTGGATGGTTGAAAGTTGAATAAATATGGTTCAACCGAAGAGTCTGCTTGAGCCGTGCGTAGATCTGGAGTAGCTCAGATATGGGCGAGTCATTCGAGGCCTGGACCTGCTGAGGGGAGCTCAATGTCGGAATATCCTCCTCTCGTGGGAACAAGCCAGGCATGGGTACTACTCGCTGTTGAGGCAGCGTATGCGCCGCTGTATTTGTAGGAAGCGAAGACGATGACAGCTGCTCCACCTTACCGGCAAGTGGAGGAACGAGAGTTTTGTGAAGATAGTCGGAGAATAGCCCTTGATAGGCTTGTTGCTGTAGCTCGCCATTCTCCGTGAGAAGAGCGTAGTTCATCTTGTGCTTGTGCGAGAGCATAGACTTGATTTCATGGTTTATGAACTCGTCGAAGGACACCTTCGTGTTCAACGGACCTGGGTATGATTCTTCCTTGCCCTTCCAAGTGATGGGGAGGAAAGCATTACCCAACGCCTTGCACAGTGGACAGACGAACTCTTTGTGCTTTAAACGCTCGGGGTGGTTGCGGGCAATCTGCTGCGAATGGCGCCGCTGAGTGGCCGAGTAATAGACCTCAAAACATGAATAATGCATGATGTGCCCGCATCCTGTCGTGACAGGGCCACGCACAGTATTCTTCGCGTTGAACCCTTTGCTCAAACCGATTTTCTCGCTGATGATTTCCCCTCCAGAAGAGTCTAGTCGTCGAACCGTGGCGTGGTTCTCACCAGCAACGCCAAATGGTCGTATATGTTCGGCAGACTTGTCCAAGCTTGACGGTGTTTTGAGCACTTCACGAATCCAGTCTGAATCTTGAATATCTGTTTGCCTTAGAATGCTGCTGTCCTGAACGAGGGCAAATGTGCCGTAAAGCCTCGAGTCGTTGGTCTCTTCTTGACAAAGGATACAAGTGCCGCTGGGGTACTTCCAGACCTTGGCTTCCGGGGCGACCTCAGGCTCTGAATCTATGTCACTGAAATCCTCATCGCCCCAGTCAAACCCGCCTTGGTTGTTTAAGAAGTTCTGCTGTTGTTGCTGGAACTGGGCCATAACCCTGGCTTGCCGTTCGAGAGCTTGCTTCTTCTTGAGTTCCTTCTCGCCTTCGGTGTCGATAGCTGGCGAGTTAGTGTCAATTCTGTCGAATGGGAACATCAGCGAAGCTGTAGCAGAAGTGTACATGTGGGGTCGCTTTTGCCAAAGACGCTTCAGAATGTGCCGGACTCTTGGACCACACGCGGAGAACTCGCTCATTGATGAGATCTTCTCCAAGAGGCCAACGATGGTCAGATTGCCCATCTGGGTGGCTCTGATCTTAGTCAGTGCGTGTAGAACGAACGATTCCGCAGACTGCTCGTCAATATTGTCTTCATCTGTGTTGTCTTCAAGTATGGCAGAGAGGACCAGATGAAGAACAACCTGGAGGAACGTCTCGACACGCGTAGGTGGTATCGTAGGCGTACGATCCTTGCATGTCATCACATAATCCAGGCACTGGTGCACAATCTGGGCAAAAAGAGGACTCCGTGTAAAGCGAGCCAGGTCGGCAAAAGCACCATACTCCAGAGGCCGTAGGGTAGGTTCAAAGACGATGTCGGAAGCCTTCTTCCCTGTTTGTTTGGCCATCCATTCCCTGTAGATACTTTCGGCCTCATCCCGTTGGTTCTTGGTGTAATGGGCGCTGTACGGGTCTATCAAATTGATATACTCCGGCTTCAACTCGAATGTACCAGTGTCGTTCAACCCCTCAGGTGGTCGGAATCTCGCGATCTCCTCCAGGACGTCTTGGAAATCATCGGAGTCCCGCACGTTGTCACTGAGGCGAGTTGAGAGATCAGAAAATGAGAGAGGCTTGAAGCATAGGACATGCGCGATCTCACGGCTCATGTTCTGATGCGCGGCAGTATCACCATCGCCATCAACGGTGAGCGAGTGTCGGTCAGTCAAGAGGACAATCAAGAGAAGTACAAACTCCTCCACGACATCGAGAACCTTTGCGTCTTCGTATCCGGCGCGTGCAGCATAGTTCCTGGACATCCAATCCACAACCCCGAACCTATCTGCGATAGAAGCAAGGACCCTGCTAGGGTTACACATTACCAACGCAGCCTGGAGCAAGAAGATATCGCGATGGTAACCAATTTCCCGGAAAGTGACCCCGCGATACTGTGACATTTGATGGCGCAGACTAAGGCCGTTGCGTACCCACATGTTTGCTTTCATCTGCGCTAGCCAAACGCATACCCTGAGGGGGTAATCGAACATTGCGAGCAGCAAGTCTTCTGGCGAAAGGTCACTGTCGAAGATGTACTTGTCGTTGGCCGCCTCGGCGGCGCTAAAGAGGACGTCACGTAACAGTCCTTGGCTCAAATTACGAGCACAATCTAGCAGCCACGAGAGTGTATAGTGCATAGCATGGTGGAAGCTCATTGCACCCTTCTCAACGACGAAGTCCACTACGCGATGGCGAGGCAGCCGCTCCGGGCGGTCGTTCTCGAAATCGAATGGTTGCAGGTTTTTGAAGTGGACGTATTCCTTTATCTCAGCCTGTTCAAACCTCTTACGTTCACAACCAACGGAGTGCACGATGGTGGAGATTACAGTCACCGTGATAGCCCTAAGCAAATTCTGGCCCCGATCAAGCTCCGGATTCTTGAAGGCTTCACGGAATGCAACGCACAGTCGATTGATCTCTCTCATCAAAATAGAGGCACTGATCCAGGCATCATTTTCGTACTCCACGTGCTCTCCAACAGCACGCACGTTCGGGCAGATTCCCTGGGTAAGCTTGATCAAATCGAGGAATTGCAACAAGTATTGCTCCTCAGTGCGCACACGTTTCTGTACGTACTCCGACTGTAACAGGTACCGTAGGTCATTAAAGAAATGAATAAGTCGCCGGTTGTTGACGGACCCGGCATCGAACGACAGGATTGCGCTGGTATTGACTTCGTACGGCTCGCTCACTTGCCTAGTTGTGAGGAAAGTGTACAAAATGGCAATAACTTTACTCAAGAAATTGCCACGCTGTACAATCTCTTCCGTAATCGACGGAGTGGTAAGGATCTGCACACTCACGTTGAGGATTGAATGATCTGGTTCTCTATCGGCGATCAGATATAGTTGCGCAAGCGCGCTATACAACGTTGATAAACGTAGACCCATGACCCTCTTGAACTGCGGCACGTTCACCACGGTGCTGAGGTACAGATCACGAAGGTCGGTACGGGCCTTTTTCCATAATCTCAAGTCGAACAAGATCATCCAATCGAGCCGCGTGCGTTGCCACAGATCCTCATAGAGAGGAACATTTTCGCCAGGCGCCGGAGCGGGCGGGCGGATCTGCCAGTAGCCGGGTGTCGTTGTTGAAGGAAGATTTCGCACGGGACGAGGGGTTTTAGGAATCGGGGTGTGGAGGTTGTTCCCTTGGGCGTCACGGTTTACGCCGGACTGCCCCCCGGACGGTGGGGCTTGTATGGAAGGATTGTTTGTCTCGACAGACTCTTGCTGTGGCTCCTCCTGCTGCCCAGCTTGTTGCCCGGCAAGCGGAGAATTGAAGGCGAAAATAGTTTGGGCCATCTGCAAAACCTCCTCTGTACCGCCCATAACCATATCAACATCATCATCACCTACAATGTCTTGTTGCAGCCGAGTAAGATCGAGTTCCATCTCGTCATCCCCGTCATCAGCAGCATCTTGAGCTTCGACAAATTCCTCATCCATTTCACCGGCGTCTTCGTTTGCCTCGTCATTATCGTTGTCCATTTCGTCTTCGTCATCTTCGTCCGGAGCAACTATGGTACCCTGCGGCGTCGCGTGGAGAATAACGGTGCCAAGAGCGCGGAAGCTTTCGAACAGATCTGGCTCTTTGGAGTGGTCGTCGATACCTTGTCGGCCAATAGCCGCGTTGAAAGCACCACTGCCGCGTTTCCAGGCTCCTAGGAGCTCCTCGCAAATCACCTGGCGTAGTATTTGACTATCATCGAGTATACTACACCCAGCGATATCTGCCAGCCACTCAACAATGGTCCCACACATCTGCTCGCGGAATGTGTCACGGGAAGATCGTATTGTGGTGGTGACTTTGATCTGTTCAATGATCTTCGACACTTCTAACAATCTTTTTAGGTCTTTGCCGTATTTCACGATGCTTCTACCCATATTGTGGACATCCTGAGCTTTCTGTTTTCCGTAGCTGTCCTTCTCCCGGCATGCCCGACTCACTTGATTGGCGACGTCTTGCATCGTGTGCTTCTCGTCATTCCAAAGCGTCAGGGCGAATTCCGGTTCCTCTTCCTGCTCATCTCCTTGACCATACCACCCGGGATGAAGACGAGACGCCACTTCATCCTGCCTAATACCGTCCTCTGTCTTGGGCAAACGTAGTTGTTCGGGCGAGCACGATATCACGTCGGCGAAGTAGTCAAGCGCGCGGGCAATGGTCATCCTGATAAGGACCACCCAGTCATCCGGGACCCGGGAATGCGCAGTCTCTTTCCCCTTGCTTTCCCCGTTGTCCGTATGAATCGCACAGTGCACGGGAATCCGCCACGCCTCTTCATCTCCGCAATCGCAGCAGCCGCTATTCCCCGGCGACACATAGATCTGATATTGGTGGTCGGTGTGATCTGAGGCGTCAAAGCATCGACTGCAAAGAACACACGTCTCGTCTATCCCGCAAGTATTGCATCTGTATGTCGCCTCTCCAGCCCGAAGAATATGTCCGCAGCGTTTACCCCGCGCGGCTTCTGTGTATTCTGCGCCTTCAGCTGCGCCTTGTGCCTCCGCCAACTTCCACGATCCAGCCGGTGGTCCATTAGGGAATAGATGTCGGAGTCGTTCGCCGTTATGGCCGGCCATGGAACGGAAGAGGAGCTCTAGCAGGGCTTTCTCCGCCGCAGGGCCGTAGCGGTAGCTGTGTTCCGCCGGAAGTTGTTGAAGGCCATGACCGAGAATCTTCTCACATTCTGTAAGCATTGTTTATCGTCCTAGTCCTGAGACCGCGCCGCCCGTATGGCTTAGGGCAAAGAAGAAGTGGTTGGCGACAAGAGCGCGGCAGGAGCTTGATGTGGCGGACAAGCGGCAAAGAGCCCGAAGAGGGGTTCAATCGTAGAAAGTTATTTGGTGTATGATGTAAATTGATCCCTGACAAGTGAGGGTATATGGCTTCAGGGAAAGTGCGAACTAAGTAGTGACCTTAGTCGTGTTATGGAAAGTTCTGAGGATTAATCGGTGGCCGCCCAGTGAATCGATGTCACAGTGGGGAAAAGAGAGCTGGCTGAGAAACCCAGCCCGAGGCGGAGAATGGGCGTACCAGCGTCTGCAGAGTCGTATTTATGGAGCCTCCTGCCACTTAAGACAGGTCTAGGCTAATATAAGATGGGTGAAAGGAATTCCCAAGCTCCTTGTTATGTGAAATAATAGCTTGTTCAGGGCTTGTGCATCGGAATGACATTATTAACTTCACCTATGAAGCACAGGGCTTGGCATCTATCGCACCACTACTCCATATTCTCCGCAATTGCACAATAATTGCACAACACAAAGCAAAGCAAACACAGCAGCAAGTATGAGGACTCACTGAGTCTATAGCCAAAGAAGCGTGAATCAGAGTCAGGTTAGAGTTACAAAAAGTCAAAGTTCTATTTGATACAAACACCCTGGACTATAGCACATCAGCCCCCATGATTCGGTGTATAAGATCAGACCCAGCCATCCCCTGGATATCGTAGCATTTTCAGTTGGTGATCGACTACCGGAGCCCGTATTTACTCGTCATCCTCCTCGTCAGCCTTGTTGAGGTATTGGTGCTTGATGTCCTTCCATTGACGCTAGAGCAGGTGCTGGTCAGCATTGTCCGTTCTGATGAGGGTCCATGTCAAACACGTACGCCGCGGTTCCAGGTGTCCCAGATCTTGTTGGTGGAGGTGTCGAAGGCACTATTTCGAGGCAATGGTTAGATTGCGAAAAGCGTAGGAGTATGGTCGGAACTATGATACGCACACTTCGAAAGCGAAAGCACCAGCGAAGATGGCAGTCAGGTAGACAGCATTTCGGCGGATAAGGGTCCTATAAGTCGTTGAGATTTCGCTGGTTAGCAACGCCGGGGATATAGCATCCGTAGTTATCGTCCGCTGGCGACCGGCGAGGGGAGACGTACTGGTAGATGGAGGTAGCGAGCTAGATCGGAGAGGCCTGCAGTTAGCCATTGAACTTCATCGGGAATTGTGTAAGTGGACTTACAGCGCCGGCCATTGTGACGAGGATAAACAACGAAAGATAGAGGAAGAGAAGGGCGGGGGCGCAAAGGGACTCAGATGCTCACAACTGAACGGGCAACGGGGAGCGTCGGATTTGAGGTTTGAGTCGAAAAGCAGCGGGAATCCCCGGGCCGCTCATTGGCCAGTGAAGTCATAAGGCTTGTTATGCACGTATTATTACATAATGCGGACTATTACTCCGGACCTCTAATTTTTATGTCTGCCCTTAATTGCGAGTCCCTCCGTATGACTTCTAGTTCGAGAACCAACCTGCCGTGCAGATATCCTCGGGTACTACTGGATTCATTGAGAGTTAAAAATCTGGTTCTCAAGGATTCGGGGAAATCATCCGGCCTCAACACCCAACTATTCATCCCAAGCACCACTCAATCTCGCCAGCCCCTCATAGGGCACCAACACCAACACCGAACATAGTGCCGAACCTCGAACAACAACACAATGGCCACACCCAACTCACAAGAAAACGTCACCAAATCCGGAATCACCACCGACGCAGTCACAGGAGAGCGCTACATCCCCTCCTCAGTGCGAGCCGACGGGTCAAAGCGTAAAGAGATCAAAGTCCGACCCGGGTACCGCCCTCCCGAGGACGTGGAACTCTACCGGAACCGCGCTGCAGCTGCATGGAAGAATCGTGGGAAAACCGGCGGTGTGCCGGGAGCAGAGGGTCTGACGCCGACGGGCAGCGATGCCTCAAAGCCGGTCTCGGGTAGCGCCAGCGCAGCCAGCAACAAGAACGCGAAGAGACGGGAAGCAAAGAAGAAAGCAAAGGCCGAAACTGATGGGGCGGCAACAACTACGAATGGAAAGGACATTTCTCAGATCGAGAACTGGCGTGCGGCTCCGGCGAAGCAGCAGCAACAAGACGCATCTACGCCTGCGGACCCTGTCGACCCGGAGGTGGAGCGGGAGAAGAAGGCTCGGAATTTAAAGAAGAAGCTTAAGCAGGCGCGGGAGTTGAGCGACAAGAAGAACCAAGGAGAGGCGCTGCTGCCGGAGCAATTGGAGAAAGTGATCAAGATCCAGGAGTTGATTCGCCAACTCGATGCACTTGGATTCGATGCGAATGGGGAGGACAAGAAAGGCGAGAAGGAGGAGAAACCGGAAAAGTAGGGCTGGCTAAGGTTCATTATTGTTTGAAGAGGAACATCTGTCTGCCCGCCCTAGAGGCATCTGATGCATTCGCACATATTACTATACAGAACGTCGCGAAGCCCACTCCCCATGGTTAGATGGATATCTATTATCATGGTCAGCTGTAACAGTTGCCAAGCAATCGTGGTATGGTTGCCATCACCAAGGCCAGCTTTAGACGAGTCACTCACTCGCACCAAGCACCAAGTTTATGGCACAGCTCTTCTGGGTCACGGTGTACTTTCAGAGCCTGTTCTATGCTTGCTAATGGGGCCTGAGATCAGGAAAGAACCAATATTGTGAAAAAGCTGAGGGCCAAGCTGAAATAGGTTTGCTGAACACAGAATGGGGTAGCAGCATCATTTCACATTTTCAAACTGCGTTTAGATGAGATGGTCTCTGCTGCCCAATTTTTGTTCCCTGTCTAATGCATTTGTTATGTGACTAGACATGCCAAATCCAAACCAGTACTATCCTCAAAAGCTCTCCATGCTAGAGTCAAGATGATATTAAGGACGATCATCTTTGCCCCAATACTTCCAGAACTCTCCAGGTTTAGTCATTGCCCAGCGACGGTTGGTAGTTATACCGCCACCTATGAGTTCTTTTACTGTATCATTGAGCTTAATTCCTGGTTCCTCGACCTGAATACCAAACTGGGTCGCTAAATAAGCCTGGCGGATACTGTCCACTACGCCGGTACCATTGCGTGAGTACCAGGCTCCAGCAACGGTGACACGCTGGTCGAGCTCAGACCTCATGTACTTCGAGATATCGTGCATACGTTTCTGGTGCCCAACAGTGGGCTGAGGGATAGCATCGCGCTGTAATCGAGTGCGGGTTACCGTGGGAGAATCCGTGATACCCAGATGTCTCTTTAAGAGCGATTGAGCCATTGAAACCGCAGTATGGTGGTCCGGGTAGTCTGATTCTTGATACCCGTCCCAGTAATGGCCACCCATCATGACTGTTAGTTTTGTACCAGGAACCGTATCCTGACCTATGCTACTTTCTGAAGCAAAGATCACACCTAGCGCTCGCTCTGGATTCTGCGCGAATGATATCGACCTGGGGATCAGGTAGCCGAAGCCTCGAGTAGGGATCAGATCTGGATTCGAGTAATATAGGTTAACAACCATGGTGGTTGTTGCGTAGTTGTGTTCCCGTAGGGCATTTATTGCGAGAGTGGGATGCTTCGTGTGATCGGGTGTGCTCTGTAGTTGCCTCGCAAGGTCGCGAGGTGGATTAGTAGCAATGAGACGGTTGTGAATGCGTTGCTTTCCGTTTTCGACCTTGACCTATAGGCACGAAGGTCAGTTGCATGCGCGAGGAGGTATTTAATTTGTTATGGCCACAAACCCTGAGGTCCGAATTGGTGGGATCTTGCTGAATGCTTGTGACGTTTGCGCATGTGACGACTTCCACTTTGGGTGACCGTTTCAACTCACTAGCCAGAGTGTCTACCAACTGGCCAACGCCATCCTTGAAAGTTAAGGTACTGCTCTCATCTACAATCGTTTTTAGTAAATCCCTGTGGGGCTTCGGTTTCGAGCGACGTAACATGCTCGCGGCCACCCAGTCATCCTCCAACGATATTTCAAGATTCTTAAACCGAAATAAATCGCGTAGTATGCTGCCGCTTCTGAATTCCCGCAATCGCAAGCTGCCCAGAAGCGTATCAGCACTGAGTCGATCAATGTCGCCTGCATATATACCATGGAAGACGCTGGAAACTAGATTTTCTGCTATTTTAGGGGACAGCCGGCGTGATATAAGTTCCTTAACGGACTCGTCTGCTGGATAATGGCTGTGTCTGTGCGCCATGGTGCCGATCTTGACGAAGGGCTCCTTGCAGAAGCTGGCAAGCACATCTTCGAAGACAGGCTCTTTGCACAGGCTACTCACTATTTCCGAAGCCAGAGATAACGCACTGGCCCCTTTGCGCGGCGCTGGCATACGAACGAGGTGATCGGGGTAGTAGATATAGCGGTTCTGGCTCGCCGGAGATGACTTCGATGTGAGGAGGAACTGGTCTTCCAAGCCCAGGTCCCATATCTGCGGAGTTCATTGATGTCAGTACTCCAATTCGAGATATTCAGGGAATCAGAACAAGCTATACCAAGTCCAAGAGAGGCAATGCGGCCATGGTGCTAACGCGCAATGTGCGCGGTCCATACTCGAAAACTATGTCCCCTCTTTCCACGTTGATTTTCTCCGACTGGATCCATCCGCCAAGGCGAGGTCCCTTTTCATATACTGTGACCTTGGAGACTTGTGGATCTCTGGCCAGTCGGTAGGCGGCTGTGAGACCAGTGATACCACCGCCTATCACGCCCACGGTGTATCTGTTTGGGAGCGCGTGCAGAGCGCGTCGTTGGCCATTGCGTAGCAAGTTCAATGGCCTGTCTAGGTATCTCAATATATGATTAGAAGTGCATGGTGGACGCATCTCAGCGAAGAGAAGACGAGTCAACGGGGGGTGGAAGAATGCCAGTGAGGGAAACGTCAGGCAACGCCGTCTGTACCTGTGCGGACGCTCTCTCCACTAGCTTCCCCACGCCAAGGCTTCTGCTACAAGTGCAGTTAGTAGATCTCCAGGGCTCCCGAGGTCCTCAGTAGCACGTAGGCCATTTCTAAAGTTAAAGATAATACACTACTTTTGCACAGAGTTATGAGAGCGAAAGAAACCCTGCCGAAGACGAGCGAACAGTGGTTCGACATGATTTTGTATCCAGGTTCTATTTACAGGAAGCTCATCCCACTCAACCATTCCCAGTGATATCAATAGCATTAATGAACAATAGACGCCTATCCCACCATTTGACCGTCGTTCTCAAATGAAAAAGCAGATAATACATGTTGTCAGATCATGCGGAAGAATTGTTTGCGAGGTATCGAATTGCTCAATGTTTCATAGTCCGGAGAGAATCATTCCGCCTATGTCACAATCTCCTGTGAAGAAGCGTCTGCGCCAGCTTCTGGCTTGATGAGCTCCTCGGGAGCTTCCTCGTCGTTGACAAACTTGCGCTCGCTAACGCGCGCCTTGCCTTGGGCGGAGTCTGCAGTCCACACCTTATCCGCAAAAGCACCTCTCTGGCCCTCGGCATGCTTGTAAGGGCAAGTAGGGTTGAGACAAGGATTAAACTTGCAGGCGGTTTGAACATGTGTGAACCTGCAGTCTGGCGTGGTGCAATCTGCACCATTGCGGCAAAGAGACATAGAAGGATGCTTGAAGTGACAGTGAGGATTCGTGCAGTTGGGGAAGAACCTGCAAAGTGCCTCTGCCTGGTGGGCTGATTTCACAGCTGGCGACGGATGTCGCCCGGTACACTTCCGGTTCTTGCAGGCCGCGCCGTAAGAGCATGGGTCCGAAACATCGACCGGAGTACCTTCGGGGGCAGCGGGGGACTGGTGGGCAAAGGGGCAGTCTTTCCGCGTACAACGAAGGTTGAAGTGGCAAACATTATCTGTGCTGTTTCCATCCTGTCCACCATTTTCCGTCGCCTGATCGGCCCCCAGATCCATATCAGTGTCTCCATTGTTCGAGTCATCAGTATGCGTTCGTTTTCCAAATGCCCCCTGCTGGCGGCCGCCCCTTGGTCGTTCGACTCGGTCGGATAAAGAGCGTTGTTGGCCGGGTTGCTGGAAAGCTGGGTTTATCGCTGGTGAGACAAAGCCGGGCATGAATTGCGCCATCATCCGGGCTTGTTCTTCAAGAAGAGACATGAGATGCATCTGATCGTTCGGGTTCATGTTCATCAGGTTCCCTGCGGCACCAACCATCTGGTTGTTCCCCATTGCCATGCCACCGCGTCCGCCAAACACTCTTCCGTTGCCAATCTGGTTGAAGCGCCCGCCCCGAATCCCGCCACGCGCGCCGTGGGAGTTTATTCGGCCGACGCCAGTCTGGTCGCGGATACGATGCAAACCAACATCGCCGCGCTCTAAGTTCCGGTTGATCTGATTCAGCATCCTTCCGCGTCCGCTTTGGCTGCCCTGACGGCCGTTGCGCATCGACTTCGGTCCAGTAGGTCTGCGATTTTGAACGTTAGTCCGATTTCAGTCGTGATCACCTAGAGCAACACTTACATTCCATCCTCCGAAAATCCTGCGTCGCCCATATTCATGTCAAATGATTGAGAGCCGTTCTCATAGCTCTGCGGCTGAAGCGTTGATGTCTCTTCGTCGTTAAACGAGGGAATCGCCTGGGCGTTGTCATTAGGTGCCGGGGCACTTTGGCCGTTAATTTGCTGGTTGAAAGTGTCGACTTGCTCGAAGAGCCACCTTGAAAAATCCAGTGCTTGTGTGTCGCCTTCGCCAAGTCCAAGTAGATCGTTTGAAAGCTCGCTCGCAATTTGCTCCTGTGTCTTGCCGTTGACGAGCATTAAGATGACATACTCTGTCAAGGCGGAATCGCTGCTGTCGGAGCTCCAGCCCATCTCGACCAGTTTTGGTTGAATAGCGTTGCTCAATGCCTCCGCTAACGGAGTGCCAACCGCAACGGTAGCCATGGTGATTGCGCCGGCGCAGAAACCGAAAGAAACGCGATAGGAAAGAGGGAAGCGACGGCTTGGAAATTCTGTGGCAAAGTCCTGCGTTGCCTGTTGATAGACTCCAGGTAAGAGGGCACACAGCAAGGTATAAAACGAGCAGCAGGACAAAGCGATCAGGGATAGGTAAAGGCGATAAAGAATTGTTGTCTTTCGTGACAACCGAGTTTCGGGATGATGAAAGATGCCCAGAACAACTTCAGCCACTAAGTCACGTGGTAGCTGAAGGTGGCGTTGTGAGGCAGATACAGAAGCCTGATCACTAAGGCATATATGCACTCACTCCTTAATAACCCATTTTGTTCCTGTCTTGTGCCAGTAGTAATGCTTGTCTGTTTGCTCAACATCTTCAAGTTGAGTTATTTCCTCTATGAGGATTGTATTCATCATAATGGACTTGGAAGTGGATGTGCTGTATGTGCTACAGTGTCAGTCTGTAAACAATATATAATGGCTTCCTTAGGGTAGACAGAAAGAGACAGCGTCGGATGTGTGATTGAACTTCTAAGAGGAGCTTGTTGCTTTGAGACAGTCTCTGACATTCCCGCATCTAGATAGCAAGAGATATAAAGAGCACTCATCTTGATTGCAAGGTACCCAACCCACCCCATACACCATCTTGTTACAGGGTACTGCGTGTGTATGCAGACCAGCTGAGTCAGGATCACGTCTTTTGGAAGCAGAAGGAGGAAAGAGGTTTGTTTTGGGTGCCTTGATATCTGTAACTTAGCTTCCCTCAACCCAACATTCCTCGAGATACATATCCTTTATCCCACTTCTTTATCCATATCCAGATCGCAATTATTGTTATCCTCCTGAGTCTTTTGTCCCTGCGCATCCCTACAGCCTCAATCCCAATAAGCCGGCGCCAAGCATTGGACCCCTGCGTCAGTGCGTCACGCAAACACCATCCGCCGGTCAAGCTTCCCAGTCCTCGGTTCCATCCAATAACCTCGTCCTTCTCCTCACTTTCCCAGGGTCCTCAGAAACTATCCATATCTGCTCTATTCTTATCGCACATCTTTATTCTTATTGTTAGATTGCGGCAGTCGACCCAATGAGGTCAGCGGCAGTCTCTCTGGGGCTGATCGGCGGCATCTCCGCCCTTGGAATTCCCCTCCCTGAGACCTTCGATCAACAGCCTCTCGGCGGTGCGCAGAAACCCCTCGTGAGCTCTGAAGAGTTGCAATCCCAGATCCATGTGAGCAATCTTCTCGATAGGGCCAAGATTCTGTATAGCCTGGCCGAACGTGGAATAGATGAATACAACCATCCGACTCGTGTGATTGGCAGCAAGGGTACGTCAGACCGCCGCTCTGTACAATTACAAGTACTTACATCTAATACTCAGGCCATCTGGGAACTTTGGACTATATCTACTCTACTATCGTGGAGCTGGGCGACTTCTACGATGTTACAAACCAGTCCTTCCCTGCTGTTTCGGGCAATGTTTTCGAATCCCGCCTCGTCCTTGGACATGAGGTGCCAGCGTCAGCTCGCCCTATGGGGCTAACGCCCCCAACCAAGAACAAGGAGCCTGTCTACGGCCCACTGGTCCTCGTGGATAAACAAGGGTGCGAAGCGGCTGATTACCCTGCCGACCTTGCTGGTGCAATTGCGCTAATCCAACGTGGTACTTGTCCTTTCGGCACCAAGTCAGAGCTGGCCGGGAAAGCGGGCGCAGTCGCCGCAGTAGTATACAATAATGAGCACGGGGAAGTCAGCGGAACGCTGGGAACTCCTTCGCTAAACCACATTGCTACTTTTGGTATATCTGATGCCGACGCCGCACCCTTCGTGAAGCAGTTGAAGGAGGGCCAGAAGGTCGATTCAATTGCTTATATTGATGCAACAGTCGACACGATCAATACCACGAACATCATCGCGCAGACGAAGGGAGGAGACCCCAACAACTGTGTAATGCTTGGAGGCCACAGTGATAGCGTCGCGGAAGGACCTGGCATCAATGACGACGGTTCTGGGACCCTGACTCTCCTTGAGGTCGCGACTCAACTTAGTAAGTATGATGTGAACAACTGCGTACGCTTCGCATGGTGGGCGGCAGAGGAAGAGGGTCTGCTGGGCTCAGACTACTACGTTTCTGTTCTTAGCGAAGAGGAGAACCTAAAGATCCGCCTTTTCATGGACTATGACATGCTGGCGTCGCCTAACTTTGCCTACCAAGTCTACAATGCTACGAACGCGGTGAATCCCGTTGGATCCGAAGAATTGCGTGATCTCTACGCCAAGTTTTACATTGACCATGGACTCAACTTCACCTATATTCCATTCGATGGGAGGAGTGACTACGATGGTTTCATCCGAAACGGAGTCCCTGGCGGTGGCATCGCTACTGGCGCAGAAGGTGTGAAGACCACCGAAGAGCAGGAGATGTTTGGGGGAATTGCAGGAAACTGGTATGATCCATGCTACCACCAGTTGTGCGATGACTTTAGGAACGTCAACGCGACTGCTTGGGAGCTCAATAGTAAGGTATGTTACTATCTTTTCAGTAATCAAACAAAGTCTGACCATTCACTGCTTTGCAGCTGGTTGCCCACACTGTTGCCACGTATGCAGTGTCGTTTGAAGGCTTCCCGGAGCGAACGGGTATCAACGCCAAGTCGATGGAGCTCGAGAAGCGCAAGTACCACGGCCCTAAGCTACTCATGTAATATAAGCATACCGGGTGTTGAACAGCTGGATGCGGAGATAGTGATCCTCAGCTTTGTTTCTCTTGAATATAATCTCTTTCCATGTTCAATTTCTCCTTGCCTGACGCAGAGAATCAACCTATTCACAAGTTGTCAGTTTTGTGAATTCACGGATGCATTCACCTGGTACGTGTCTCGGAATTCTGCAGGAAGGTGCTGCTCCTTTCGGCCACACCAGACCTCTTGTACTCTCCTTCCCCCTCTCCTGACTCACCACTCACGTCTGCCCATATGAAGTGTCGGATCGGGTCAGACAATTCTCCCTACGCTCCCTTCTACTTATTACCTACTCTTTAATACTTCCTTCCAGCGCAAATGGAGCCCTCTCAGAATCCCTCATCGCCGAGACCCGCACCAGCGATTTTCAAATGTCCGGCCTGCGGAAAAAGCAGATTCAGGAGCGCCGAGGCACTCACTGAGCATCAGCTTGCGGTAGGCCACCGCCCCGGCGCCGCTGAGCCCCATGATCGATCGAAACCCGGCAAACCGAGCACCTCCGCGGCGGAGAAGGGAACGAGAGCAGTCGCCGAGCGCAAGATGAATAGTCATACTCGACAGCCGCGTCCGGTAGCTCTGGCGATTCCTCGGAACCTTCGCTTGGATCGGTCTACGCTTGGCCGCGAATTTATTGTTCTTTCGGATGAGGAACGCGTTCTCGTATTGGACAGGCTTTTGGCTAGTTGTCATAGTGCTGCGCGCCTTCAGGTTCAGAGGTACAGGATGACTGTTGAGCCGCCTGAGAGGAAACCGAGGCAGAGGGGGAAGAAGGTGGAGAAGGGTGCGAAGGCGCCTGGCGCGGCGAATGGCGTTGGTGGGAAGGTCGAGGGAGAGAAGTCGCTCGGTCAGAATGGGTCGGAGAGGGATGTGCTGCCTAAGGACGTCAGTGAGAATAGTCCTCCTGAACAAACCAGTATTGCCGATGGCGGTAAGGTTCAGGAAGAGCAGATACGCGACCACGAGCAGCCCGGGAAGGGTACACTGTCCAACGAGGCCAGTGAGCCTAGGACACCTCGTCAAATCAACATGATCAATGGGGATTCTTCAGATGACCAGTCGCGTGGCCATGGTCCACCGTCCCAAAACAAGTCCACAGAAGACAACCCCAAAAATGACAAATCGTCCAAAAGGCCCGGTGAGATGATTTTATTCAGCCACACGCCAAAGTCCACTGGGATAAGACGATATGGGGTCAGAAAAGCAATAGCACTCGACTGTGAGATGGTTGCAGTTGAAGGACGTCAGGATCAATTGGCCTTTCTAAGTGCCGTCGACTTTTTCACTGGAGAGGTTCTTATAAACCACTACGTTCAGCCTACGAGAAGAGTCATTGACTGGAGAACGCGCGTCAGCGGCGTTACAGCATTCGCGATGAATGCTGCTGTAAGATCGGGAAAGGCACTGTTCGGATGGCAAGCAGCTCAACGGGCATTGTGGCGATATGCCGACGCAGACACCGTGCTCGTTGGCCATAGCCTTGACAACGACCTGAAAGTGCTACGCGTAATCCACCCAACTGTCGTCGACTCCGCAATACTGTCGGCCGAGCCAGTCTTCAACCCCGAACCGAACGTGCCTATGAGACGAATCTGGGCTCTGAAAACGGTCGCGAAGCTCTTCCTAGATAGGGATATCCAGGTTGAAGGTAAGAAGGGCCACGATTGCCTTGAGGACACCTATGCTGCCCGAGATGTGGTTATCTGGTGCCTATTGAACCCTGGGCGATTGGTCGCGTGGGCAAAGACTGCTAAGGAGGAGTATGAGCTCAAGATGGAACAAATTCGGGAGGCTATGGAACAGGCAAAGAGGGATGAGCAGGCGAAGAAGCAGCAAGAGGTGAAGAAGGAGGAACAAGTGAAGATGAAGGAAGAGGCAAAGGAGCAGGAAGAGAGGGAGAAGCAGGAAGAGAGGGAGAAGCAAGAGGAAGAGAGGGAGAAGCAAGAGGAAGAGAGGAAGAACATGGAGGAGGGGGAAGAGCAGAAAGTAGTACAGGCTCTGGAGACCTTAGAACTGAAAGGACCTGCTCATTCGAGCCTAGAAACCGTTCCAGAGGAGACAGCAATGTGTCAAGGACTCGATACCTGCAAAGCAGATGTGCCGCGGTCCGATTGCTCTGATGTTTCTGATGACGCTCTTTTTCGTTTGGATACATGCATCATGAACTAAGCCTGAGCTGCCGGTTTCTTCTTAGCTAGCTGCTGTAGTATTAATCTCAAGACGTGCGCTCCACTGGTTCCAAGCCTTATCTACCAGTTCCTCCTGTAGAAGCATGTGAAAGTAGGCGCCCATCACGTGACCATGTGCTACTGTCTTGCATCAGACTCAGCCATCTTCTTCTCCCTTCCCCGCAGGCCGAAGACATCGAACCGTATCTTTCATCGCCAACCTTTCATCGGCGACAAAGAGCTCGCTGAGTGCTATCATCACGATGCCTCGGGCACGGCCGAATGCCCACCCGCCAGCCGCCAAGTCAACGCGGGGTTCGCAAGCACATCCGAATGGGGTATGGAGCTGGCCTATCCTCAGACATGTGCCCATGAATAATTTCGCATTCTCCCCACGCTGAATGGTCGCTCTCCATTCTCTTCTTGGTCAGTGCTCATGACCCAGTGGAGCCATGGAACCTTTTGTCTTCCAGACGTTGGTTGTCAACGTCTACAAATTCCGCCCTTCTCCGCTGTTCGAGCGCCTGGGAACCTGCCTGCTTTTGAGGCACATAACTTGAGTTTGGTCTGTCGCGCTCACCGCATCCAGTATGATTGAAGAGCTTGTGAGCAGGACGACGCCGGGACAGGCACTCCTCTACCTTCTGGGGGCATTCTTCTTCGCTTGTCTGGCGCGCAAGTTCCAGGTACAATGGCAGCTTTCGCGTCTGGGTGCCAGGGCTCCCAAAATCCAGTTTCGTCTTCCATATGGTTTGTTTGACCTGCTCGAATCTAAGGCAGCAAGGACTAACACAGACTTCTCCAGCTATGGACTTCATCTACAAGTCTATGCAAGCTAATAAGACGGATCGAGACCTCGAATTCTGGGCGGGATCGATGAGAGATGCCAAAGGGGCGCCTCTGGCGGAGGAAAACAAGACGGCGGAGCTGGATGCTGGGGTTTCCACCCGTATCATACTCACTCGGGACCCGGAGAACATCAAGGCCATACTCACTGGACAGTTCTCTGACTATGGCAAGGGGAAATCCTTCCACCGCGATTGGCGCGAGTTTCTGGGAGATAGCATCTTCGTGACCGATGGCGAGCAGTGGTCTGCCTCGCGGCACCTTATTCGGCCTATGTTCGTACGAGATCGCCTTGTGGATACGGAGATATTCGAAAAGCACGTTCAACATCTGATTCCTCTGCTGGCTGGAGAGAATGGAAGCAAGGTTGTCGATGTCACGTCTCTATTCTTCCGCTACACCTTGGATGCTGCCACCGACTACCTCCTCGGCGATGGAACAGACAGCTTGCAGAATTCGGAAACCGAATTCGCTGAAGCTTTCCGCTACGTGCAGCGCCGTCAGGCACAATTTTTCCGGCTTGGGTATGTTCACTTATTATTTGGTTACAAGTGTCGATGCTAATTTCCCAAATAGTGTGTTCAAGTTCATGCTCTCACGCACGGAGTTCCACCGCAAACTCAAAATCATGGACGACTTCATAAAACCCTACATCGACCGCGTCATCGCCATGTCGCCGGCCGAATTAGAACAGAAGCACTCCAAGAGAGACACCTTCCTCCACGCACTCGCGCGCTTTACCAAAGACCGCCGCACCCTCCGTGACCAACTGGTCGCCGTGCTCCTCGCCGGCCGCGACACAACAGCTGCAACCCTCTCCTTCTGCCTCTTTGAATTAGCCCGCAACCCCGACGTCACCGCTAAACTCCGCGAAGAGATAGCCTCTCGCCTCGGCCTCGGCGCCTCGGCCCAAAAACCCTCCTACGCAGACCTCAAGGAAATGAAATACCTCAACGCCGTCCTCAACGAATCAATGCGCCTCTACCCAGTCGTCCCATTCAACGTCCGCTTCTCGCTAAAGGACACAACACTCCCGCGCGGCGGCGGGCCCGACGGTCTCTCCCCCGTCGCCGTCAAAGCCGGCTCCCGCATCGTCTACTCCACCATGATCATGCAGCGCAGCCCCGAAAACTACGATCCCCCCTCTGCACTAAACTACTTCGACCCCGCGCAGTGGAAACCAGAGCGCTGGGTCTCCGGGTGGCAGCCGAAACCGTGGCAGTTTATCCCGTTCAATGGCGGTCCGAGGATCTGCATAGGTCAGCAGTTTGCGATGATTGAGATGGGGTATACGGTTGTGAGGATTCTACAGGCGTTTGAGGTTATTAGGGCTGTGCCCGAGGTTGGGAAGAGTGTTGTTGAGGATCCGAGACTGCGGTTCGAGGTTACGCTTACGCCGGCTTCGGAGTTGAATTGTGTATTTGTGAGGGATGGGGAGGGCAGAGTGGATGAGAGTGAGAAGGTGGCTGTTCATAGTGTCTGAATGTCTTTGTTTGAGGGGTTGAGACTTGTATATATTAGCTCTTTGTGTATGTTTTGTATATGCAAGCAAAGTGCGACAAGTTGCGCATATGTAATTCACACTGAAACCTGCACAGCTTGAAACAGCGTTTCGTTCTATTCATACCTCAAAGCTACACCGGACCTCGGAAAAAGACACGAAGGTGATATACATACATACAAAGCCTATAGAGATCCACCGATACCTAACCCTAACTCGAAACCCGATCTCAAAGATACGTAACCTTAACCTTCCCCATCCTCTTCAACCGCTGCAGAATTTCCAATTTCCTTAACTCCAAGAACAAATCCTGATCATCTGCATCGCCTAAGTCGCCGGAAATATTGATCCACGGTGCAGCCTTAGACAGCACCAACTCGCCATTCATCTTGGGCGGGGGTGGCGATGATAGGATGTTCATACTGGTAGCAGTAGCAGTAGAAGTAGCATCCACAACGCCGTTACCACCTTTACTCAGACCGACCGTTTGGGTCTTTTTCTCTTTCAGGCCGTTCTGCTGTTCGCTGGGCTGAGACTTATCGCCTAGCCATCCCCTACACATATTGACTGCTTTCTCCCAGAGACTAAACTGCTCGCGGCTCTTGTCGATGTCGATTTGGGGGCGGAAGACGGTGCCGCCGCCGCGGTTGATGTCGCGGAGCTCGGCGAAGTTGCGCCAGAGGCCGACGGCGAGCCCTGCGGCGATGGCGGCGCCGAGGGCTGTAGTTTCGCGCATCTTGGGGCGGTAGACGGGGATGGAGATGAGGTCGGCTTGAATCTATGGAGATAGGAAGAAGGCTTGGTTAGCATTGGTGTGCTCGTAGAGGTAGACTTGGTTAGGGCTGCTGGGATTTCGCACCTGCATTGCGAGGTCTGAGTTGCTCATTCCCCCGTCGACGGCGAGCTCGGACAGGGCATGCCCGCTGTCTTTCTCCATAGCGTCTAGGATTGCCTTGGTCTGGAAACAGGTCGCTTCGAGGGTTGCTCGCGCAATGTGGCCTTTCTGGGTGTATTGGGTGATTCCAACTGTTCGCATCCATGTTAGTATCCGCGTATAGGGCTGGCAATCGGATTGGCTTACATATCGTTCCCTTTGCATCGTCAATCCAGTATGGGGCATAGAGCCCGCTGAATGCGGTAACAAAGACACATCCGCCATTATCTTCCACAGTTAGGGCTAAATCGTTCACCTCCTTTGACTCCTTGAAAAACTCCAAGTTGTTCTGCAGGAACTTGATCCCGGAACCGCCGACTGCAATACTTCCTTCAAGAGCATACACCGGCCGTCCGTCGAAGTTGTATGCTATAGTTGCAAGAAGACCATGTTTGGAGATAACCGGCTTGTCTCCCACATTGTATAACAGAAAGCACCCGGTGCCGTACGTGTTCTTGGCCATGCCAGGTGAGAAGCCCTTCTGTCCTACAAGGGCCGAAGACTGATCTCCAAGGCAACCCATGATGGGGACGCCTTCAAGACAACCGGTGGAGAGTGCACCGTAGGCCGATGCATCGGAGGAGGGAACAATCTTGGGCAGGTGCACTCGTCCTCTGATGCCGAAGAAATCCAGCAAGAAGTTATCGTACTCCAGTGTTTCGAGATTCATGAACATTGTGCGAGATGCATTCGTGCAATCCGAGACGAAGACATTGGCTTTGCTTCCGCCATTTAGTCGGTAGACCAGCCAGGAATCCACGGTTCCAAACGCCAATGTGCCCTTTTCATACGCATCTCTGACTTTGCGAACGTTTGTAAGCATCCAGAGGAGCTTGGAAGAAGAGGAGTAGGTCGAAAGCGGCAGACCACAGATTTCTTGTAGTTTCGAGGCCTCGGGCTTCTTTTTTAGTTCGTCAACAACAGCTTGCGAGCGGGTATCCGTCCAGACAATCGCATTGTAAAGTGGCTCGCCGGTCTCGTAATCCCAGACCACCGTAGTCTCTCGCTGATTGGTGATACCGACGGCCTTTATGGACTGCCGATCGTTTCCATTGGTCTCTAATTGTTGGACAGCTTCTTCGACGCATGTCTCCACAGACGACACAAGCTCAAGCGGGTCGTGCTCGTGCCATCTGCCCAATGTGTTAGCGCTGTCCAGAGGTAAAGCAAACTGGAAGCCAATTACCCCGGGTGAGGATATATTTGCTGGAACTCGACCTGGTGCGATGCAATGGGCTCTCCTTCACGGTTAAAGATCAGGAACCGAGTGCTGGTAGTCCCCTGGTCGATGGAACCGACAAAGATCTCTGTTGAATCCATGATCGATGGACCTCAATGTCAGAGGATAAATGGGATGCTCGCCGCGGGAAATAAATTGAGCGCAGTCTTGTCGATTGATTGAAGTGTGCAATGGTTGACAGGAAAGTAACAGGTGCGTACAAGGCAATATTGCAGTCGTCACAAGTTAGGCAGGGAGGGAAGTGTTGTGCCTCCAACTTTGTTTAAATAACTGTTCAACCAAGCCATGAGTACGACGCGTGGTTTCACAATTTTTCCGTCTGCCTTCCATCGTCTGCGGGGGAAATCGCCCCGAACAGGAGAGGGGCAGCTGCCGAGAGAGGAATCTCACCTCGACCCATGCTAGCGGCACCGAAGGGGGAATGGCACCCTTGGAAGACCAAGACTCGTTTCCGAGGAGGCGGGACGATGGTACTCCTCGATGAGAACCGCTTGTAATCTCAGCCAGCGTGGGCTTTGCATTTCATACTAGTGAATCCTTCGAACTACGCTCTCCACGCTCCGGGGGTATCCGAGCCCTTGACGGAGGTGTTGGTTGTCCATGTACACCACGTCAGACTTCCATGTATACCGTGTCAGATATAGCCCTCGTGATCCTGTCTGGCCCAGCAGGCTGGGCTTGCGTTCGTGGGGAAGATGCTCGGTGGGGTAATTGTCGATCTGAGCTGTCGGAAGAGTCGGGAAGACTCCAGTCGCCGATCTGAATGGTCCGATACAGGGGTGGCCGTGCGGATCACAAAGATCTTGTCTTTGATGATGCCTCTGCCGTCTAAGGCCTTTATCGGCCAGGCAATTCAATGAGACTTCTCTGAAGGTACCTGGTCCGGGTATGAAGGACCTGTGTCCGGCAAACTTGAGCAAAGTATCCAGCGGCATCGAAAGTCGTGGTCCAACGTCGAGAAAAGGACTGCCAAGCTCCAACCCTGAGCGTTATCCACCTCCACACCTCCACATGACAGCCGGCGATAGACGAATGATGATTGAGGCGTATGGATCCAGCGACGCAGCGCTACTGCTCTCTAGTCTCCACCCAAACATTCCAGAACATCGTAAACGAGACCACAATATGGCGATTGATGTCACAGAGCCGCATTGTTCCCTGGACTCTACTAAACAAGTATGGGAGTTCGGATAGAGGTGTATCCAATCCCCGTATTCCGGGAAGGAGCAGCAGCTGTACCCTGGATGGAGACGTCAGAGATACTGCACTCGGCCAGTTGTATTGGCAATGGTGAAACCTGAGACAGAGGGAACTACTCATCGCGAAGAGAAACGTCTTTTATCCTTGCAGAAGCTAATGTTTGGGAGGTGACACAAGCACCGCGCGCACACCAAGCACCGGCTGAGGATTCGACGCCCCAGAGGCAAGCGTGACACGAATTCAACTCTCCTTCGGCCCTTCTGCTTCTGACGGTGGAGAAATGGCTTGCTTGTGCTTTGGCGCAATAGGCTTGGAATGGCATCGTCCAGCACGCCTCCACCGGGTAATATCCCGGAAGGAATGGTAATGCATCCAGGAAAGTGAATGAGCAAGTCTTGGTTTCAAGATAAGAGCAGGGATGCAAGAATAAGGAGGTGGTGGCTTGAGGAGGCGAAAGGGAGAGGCGTCAAGGATGAGGAGAGAGAGAGTTGGTAGACTCAGGTCAGTGAATGGAAGGCCTCCAGTCTGTTTGCACTCCCCTCCCCCTCTTACGCCGCCAATCTTCCAAGCTCAATTCCACTCATCCTCATCCTCCGACTCCCGTCTCCCTCGGATCCGGCCATTGACAGTCTCTCTGCAATTACCTGTTCTGGTATTCTTGGCCTCGCTTTGATCTCTTTGCTAAGTTTCATCTTCCTCCATCCTAGACGTCATCGCCTTCCGTATGGCCAGAGCAGTTTGCCAGGATCTCTTGGGTATTCACAACTATCCAGTGCTCTCATCGTAAGCCGCCTCAGTGTGATATTGGGGACGAGGTGACACCATGCATGCTAATAAGGAGTTAGATGTAGGATATGTTGCACACCTCGCACGGAAACTCTGAGGCACAATTATTTCGTTCTCATATCTACTTCAACTCGTCGTCCGGCATATATCAAGGTCATAAATCTACTCTACGCTTGACAGACCAATCTCATCTTTACCTTTGCCCCATTCTTATTTTCATGGCTGCCATTATGCCCGTTGTCGACGGGATCAACATCCCCGAGGACATGAAGGTTTCTTTACAAGCAAGCAACAAGCGAGACTCTGTCCTCGGAGTGAGCCCAGCCTCTGAGACTACCGAAGCAGAGCACGCAACAATCGAAGCTCATCCAAAGCCCTTGTGGACAAGGATAAGAGCGTCATGTCGCGAGGCCTTCTCAGAGTTCTTCGGTACTATGATACTGATCCTCTTCGGCAATGGAGTAGTCGCCCAGGTCGTTCTCAGCAACAACCAGAAAGGAGACTACCAGTCTATATCATGGGGATGGGGGTGAGTATCTCTCCTCTCTCCTCTCTCGCTCTTACATTTACTCTCGAGTCTGACACCAGTTTCCTAATATAGTCTCGGAGTTATGCTAGGCGTCTACGTTAGCGGTATATCGGGGTCCCATCTAAACCCTGCCGTTACCTTCGCGTTTTGCGTCTTCCGCAAGTTTCCCTGGCGCAAGTGGCCTATATACGCCGTCTCACAGCTGCTTGGAGGCATGTGCGCTGCTGCAATAGTCTACGGAAACTACAAGTCAGCAATCGATGTGTTTGAGGGAGGACCAGACATCAGGACTGTCCCTGGGTACTCCGACACGGCGTCGGCGGGTATATTCTGTACCTATCCAGCGGACTTTATGACTCGAACAGGACAATTCTTCTCCGAGTTCGTCGCTAGTTCAATCCTGATGTTTATCATCTTCGCCTTGACCGACAGTGGGAACATGGCCGCTGGACCTTTGTTGCCTCTCGCCATGTTCTTCACGATCTTTGGCATTGGTGCATGCTTCGGTTGGGAGACAGGCTATGCCATCAATCTTGCCCGAGACTTTGGACCCAGATTGGTCTCGTACATGCTTGGGTATGGGTCCGAGGTGTGGAAGGCCGGAAACTATTACTTTTGGGTAGGCGTATAAAACATCTATCTATAACCGCTTGCTAACGTCTTCTTTCAAAGGTACCTGTCGTTGCGCCCTTCTTTGGATGCACGTTTGGCGGCTGGGTGTACGATATGTTCCTCTACGTGGGTCCGGACAGCCCAACCAACATGCCGTACTTAGGGCTACGCCGCTTTGTCAAGCCGGGAGCTGAGAAACAACAAAACAACCACAGCCCTGTTTAATTTCCGATGTTAGGAGAAGGCAAACTGAACAAAGTATCATCTGCGACATTTCAATAGCGCTTCATTTTTAACAATTACCCGAGATTCATAAGCAGCATGCGTGTACAGGCGCAGCAACCTACCGGATTTCCCGGCATCCTTCCAGAATCTTTACACCCATCACTATTCCAGGCTGAGCATGACTACGAGCATTATTTCCCGTCCGCATGTATCTCAAACCACTGCCACTCAATACGCACACAAGTACATGTATTGGAGAGATAGAATTCGCCGGTGCGGCTAGCTTGTACCTAGGACATGTACATACCGCTGGCTTCCCTGTCATTGTCGTTGTGGTTGTCATTTACACATCCAATCCCACCGCATACCGTACATACATGATCCGTTCTATCCAAGAGCCTGGAGGCGGGCTCGTAAGACCTGCAGCCAAGTTCCGGCATACTACCTAAGCATTGGAACTCGGGTCACTTGACGCGGCACATCAATGTAGCATTGCAGTGAAGCTGCGCTGCAGCCCGCGAAGAACAGGTGGTCTCGACCACGCCTCTTCCGCCTGTGATCCCGTCTTATAAGACGCATGGACCGTCCATGGTCTGGACAGACATGGGACAATCCTACGGTACGGTCTAGGTCCAAGGCCCAAGGCCCGAGAGCTGAGGGCTGAGGGCTGAGACCCGGGGTACATACAGGACATAGTACACATGTACTAACGTGCGGAGAAAAAGATTTAGACCATGCATAAGCTCGTCAACGTCACGTCCTATCCCCATCTCCAACTTCAACTGCCGAGATTGAGACTATTGGAACGCCTGATATATAGCCTGTTTACACCGTACTCCCGGCGTCCCGGATGGCAATTAAGATTAGAGGCTATAATATGCACCCCGCTCCTTGGGTACTGTGGGGTTTGATATAGCCTTGTACCTCAGCGTTATTTGCCGTCATCCGACACTATGCGCAGCGGTGATTTGTTCTGGCTTTCCCCGCATAATAGGATTTCCTGCTAAGGAGGCGCAGCCCTTCTCCGGATTTGCGCGAGGGTGCGGAATGTGGGGCAAGTGTCCATTGGCCATGCAGATGTACATGTAATGCTCCGTACTTGCAGGAATATGGATAGGTTCTGGCTAGCCACAGGGGGTCGATGACAGTAGGGTAGGATCAAAGACGGCACATCGTTATATTCTTGCTTGAATCCTTTAAAGCAAGCACGGGCTAGTCTTGTCTACCGAGATAGCCACTCCTGCAGACTCCTCCTTGGTATCAAAAGCTGTAACAAGAAGCTGTAATGATGTATTCGGTATTGATAATCTAGCCATACGGGATGTGAGAATTCTCCAGACAAAGCATGAATGCATGATTAGGTAGATCGCTCGAGCAGGCAAGAGACATCAACGGCCCTTGCTCGAAAAAGACAATTCCAAGTAACACGACTGGATAGGTAGGAATCTATAGATGGTTTCAAAAGGACATGGATATTGTACATGAGGAGAAGTAGGGATTCGTGAACTGAGGGGCGACTGCATAGGTTCCCGTCGGGGGTTTGCGCCGTTGCCACATTGATGGTAAGGCATGTATTATTGGGACCAAGACTAGGAAAGAGGAAAAACAGAATTAGATCGTTCTGACAGACGAGCGCTGTAACCGTAAGAAAGTCGTTCATCCGTGCTCATTAGGCTTATATCTCATAAGAGTCGTAATTGAATGCGGCTGCAGGGTCAGGGCTCGATGATGCCGCCGGTGGCAGACTGGCCTGCTCAGGCAGAAGCTAGTAAGCTACCTAAAAGCGCACATGATGCACCGAGGACCCAAGGGACGTCAAACACGCGTTTCGCGGCGTTGACAGTCCGTGCCCTGCTGCGGCCTTGTTCTGATTTGGCCGCGATTCTTTCGATATCTTCGGTCATTTCTTCGGATAGCTCTGCCGACTCCGCTTCAGGGAACACCCATTGAGGAGCTTCTTGCGTGCTTTCAGGGTCGGAGGGGAAGTATAAACCCGACCAGAAGTGATACGAGGCATGCGTAGACGGGCGCGTATACTGAGTTGTGAAAAGGCATCGCTTTAGCATGAAATTCGACCAGGGAACAAAACGGAAGTGTGGGCAATGCTCACTCATAGAGGACCGGCTGGGTGGTTGGGCTTTTCCGCTGCCGGCAAAGTGCCAATCTCCTGGCAAATCTGTAGACGGGGAAGAGTCCGAGTCGTCGCTGTTGCTTGGTCGGGGAACCCAAGGATAGATGCTGGGCGTGGTAAAACTTGTGGTTTCGCGGTGCGTCCCCTCGAATGGGATTGGTCCACTGTCGGCAGTCGCGGTTATTGAGGGCACCGTCCCAACCTCAGTCATAGACTGAGCAGCACTGTTGCCGTTGACTTTGCCACCGTCTGACACTATGGAATCCCATGACCCACTGTTATCACCGTATGAGTAGGAGTTGCCAGTCGAATAGTCGGTCACTTTGATAGACTTCAGGTACATGGTGAAAGGTCCAGCAGTATAGTCGGTCTCGCCGCCCGCCCATTCTAAAAATATATCAGTAAGTGCTGTTCTTCTCAAATCGCTCCGACAGAGATGTGGAGGAGAAAGAACTCACGGATAGTGCCCTCGTTGTTGGTGGGGTCACCACCTGCCCAAACTCCAACCTTGACCATCATAGGCGTCTGAGGGTATTGGTTGGTTTCTGCCGAGTCGGGGGTAAGTACGCGAACTGTTTGGCCGTCGATCTGCCATACGACATGGGATGAAGTCCAGTCGATGGTGTACGTGTGAAAGGTATCGTGGTTCCCTTTATTGGCATGGGTAGCTGCGCGGTTGTAAGTGGCGGTGTTGCCCTTCCCGAAATAATTTGTTTGAACATTTTCGTTGTTTCCCCCTAGCCACTCCCAATCAATCTCGTCCAGATCGTCCGATTGCAGGACAGCGCTGCTGACAATACCCGTTCCCGGTGCAGCCTTGATCATAAATTCGACATGCCCGAACATGATATACCAATTGGATTGTATCAGCGGAGCATCGCCTTGTTTTGATACTGTGAAACTCGCCCCATCGGCGCCATACGACGGTGACATGACTTCAGTAAAGTCGTCCGAAGCGCCGTTGGTGAAATCGTAGTTGGCGGAGCGGCCCAGTGCGGGATCTGCGGGACAACCTTCAGGATATTAGTACGATACTCTGAGTAGAGATAAAGGCGCTTACTCTGCTCCAGAGGATTGCAGTCAGTATAGGTTTGAGCCGCAACCACGGTCAAGTATGAGAGAAGGCCAACGGCCGAGCAATTGAGCCGGAGTTTCATGGCGAAGGGAAGACTGAATAGGTGAAAGGCACGAGCCAAAAACAGGTATGTACAAATCGTCAGTCAAGAATAAAAAGCGAAAGCTACGACGACTAAAAAGACACAAGAATACGAAGGTTTGTTGAGGTCTGTCGGTTGTTGTTGCTGAGATATTCAGCGTCTCTGGTGCAGCAGCGCCGGCGTCTGGTCACTCGAGGAAGGTGCAGGTCGAGCGACCAAAGGCATCGAAATCTGAAAGGGCGGTCATCATGTCGGGCCAGAAAATCCAGCGCATGCTATTTAAAGAGACCAGGGCCTGATTCATGGTGAAGCGGCTGATGTCAAGCCCAGAACATCTGTCGGCAGAGAGTCGGGCAGTAGATTCGTCCAGCCACCGGATTCTGGAGGCAGATCAGCCCTCTATGAGCTCAATGTTGATCGGGCGGCCTTGGGCTGCTCCACAAAAGTCACTGGTCGGCGGTGGCTGGTGGAAGAGACTGCAGCTTATGATTGGCCAAAGCTCTGCGCCATCGGTTGCTCGCCGAGACCCTTCATGATCTGTCGCTCTTGGATCTGACGTGGTTGTCTCATGGTGCATTCCTCAACTCGCGTGTCAAGGCCATGCGCAATGCAAGGGGGCAGCTTTAATAGCGGTATATCTATGCCCGAGGACTCGACACAAAGAACGGTAGATGCACAATGTATCTGTTACGTGCATCAACCGCCTTCTCGCAGTACCGGCAGTGTAGCACTGCTACTACCTTACAAGGCAGCTTACGCAGAATTTTATCTCGACTGCGGTGTACTAAGCCTTTCTACGAAAGTATATTGTACAACTCAACAGACAACAAGGCACCGGGCTCACTTTGCGCCACTCGGCCCTCATATCATCAAGGCCTGCCTGTTCATGACAGGTTTCATCTGAATCAGCATCGCATTGAGGCCAAAGAGGCTTGCCCAAGCAGCTGTTCAGCCACATGTTGCTATACCACCATGCAGCTCATGGCACTGGTTATATACCCTCTGGTTTGCATGTATCCTCGCAGTCAAGAACCAGTTCTTTGAATCGTCACTTCGTAAAGAAATGACTTCTGATATTGAGTCTAGGACGATTGTCTTGCAATTTGGCCGTTCCTCTGGGTTAATGATTGATATAAAGGGGCCCAGTCAGTGTATTCCAGGAATGGATCAGACGAACCACGGAGGCTCGACGATGTACTCGAACTACCCTCCTTCATCATGAACAAGGCTACTTTCTGAGTCTTAACGTTCTGCATTGGCGGATCTTGATAGGATTTGGCGGATAACGTCCTGACACTGTCTGTAATTCGCCCGGAATGAAGGCTATTCATGGGGCTTGATAACGCCGCAGTGAGATTCCCATGTCTCGGCAAGGATGCTGTAGCGCTTATTTCAGCGCAGTACAGATTTACTTGTTTACCAGCTGTAACAGTTGAACAAGTACTCCGTAGTTAGCTTTCCCGGTAGGTAGGTTTGACGGAACTATATGTTTCAGACCGATAATCAGGATACTATGCCAGAACATCATGTTCCCTGCATTTACCTGTGCAAAAACTAGTCCGACAGCAGATTCCATTGACTATTATGTAGTTCTGCCTTATCATACATGAAGCTGATGGTTGGATTGAAAAGATGAATGATGCTCTCACTCAAAGCACAGACATTGTGCACGGGCCACCATCCAAACCAGGGATACGAAGTTGTATCCGTCCTTGCCCGAATCAAGTCCAGCATTATCGATGGAAGCTAGTGCCTGTAAGACTAGAGATAACAAAAATACAATAACAAGCGACTATAGAAATTCAAGCTGATCTTTATAAGCAATCTAAGCGGGAGCTCAGTTGGCATCCTCATGCCTGGCCGGCAGGACGGCTGAATTGGGATTAGCGCTCCGGAAGGTCAGAGCCTCAACTTGGAACGATCTCAGCGGTCATCGCTTCTGCAGCTCCCCTCTTCATACTCCCTTGCCCTTCTCCCCACCACTCGACGCGCTCCGCTCTTGACTCGGCCCCTTATCTGCTGAAATTTCAGCTAGTTCATGACTTGCGCCCATGGGGTCACGCCTCGAAACGTGCGATGGCGTTTCCTGATCGTTCCCGCTCTCCCTCCAGGACCTGAAGCATTGCGGCGCCCGACCATAACTCCGAGCCACCTCGAAGCATCGATTTAGGGACTCTATCCGTTTGAATTCACGAGCCTTAGTCCTTACCAAACATCTGCCTACATTATCTCGCGCGTTACCGCGCTTCCCACCCCGCGGTCTATTTTAAACGTGTCCGCTGTCTCACTCTCCGACGTAACCAATCTCCCGCCATTCGCCGTCAAATCGTTACAACCTCATCATACTGGCCCCACCACTACATATCTGGCATCCGTTATACCTGGAAGTAAACAAACTGGCAGTTGTTGATGGTGTCTGCGGCGGCTCAAATACTGGCCTTGTCTGAATGATCGCCAACCCGAGTTCCAGCCTTGAACCCGACTATCGCCAAAGGATGGCGTTTCAAGGTGGGGAACTCCCTGAAGGGAGGCATAGCTCGGAGAGCTCTGGGAACAACAGTGGATTATCGCAAGAAACCGTCAGGGACGGTCGCCGGTATGGCCGCATTGTGACTAGCGCTCGAAGTATCTCCCCGCATTCTAAAGATGATGATACTGATAGGTAAGAATTGCCACCTTACTGGATCAACCAGATTGTCTCTAGCACTTTTAAATAATACAAGTATGGGACAACGGTGTTTGTTTTGATAGCTGACTCTAAATAGGCTCGAACTCCCGAACCCGCGACCTCCATCCCTGGGTGCCCCGAACGATCTACACACATCTATGTTCTCCTGGGGGTCACCCGATGTCTCTCCGACGGACCTACGCAAACATCAAGGCTTCGGTGGCCACCGGAAAGCGTTGGCTGTTCTTGGAAACGACAACCCCGGCCCTCCACCGATCAACAATTCTAGTCCGCATCTGAACACTAATTACGGCGATTATTTCCAGCACGATCCGCAGGGGACTCTCTCATATTCCCCTAGATTAGGGTCTGCAGATGCACACGGCACCTTTTTCCACGACTTTTCAGAACAAGAAGCCTCTCCAGCCACTGCTACTTTCCGCCATGGGACAGGTCGCACGTTCGCCGGTGACGCTCCTGAACTCGATTATAATGGGGACGACCGGCGACCATCTGTCGCAAGTGCTACGACTGTGAGTAGCCAGGGGTCAAAATCCAGTGCAGGCGGGCTTTTTCGGAAGAAATTACAAGGCTTTTTTGGTGACGATCCAAATGCCGGTGATTCAAAGCATGACGACAGTCACCACAACTCAGGAGCTAAGCCGTCATCGATTGATTATTTCAAAGCTCGCCAAAGAGCTGATTCCGAGGGCTCAAGACGTCCGTCTGATGGGGCCCATGATGACACCCAACAACCTGGGCGACCCCGAACTCCGCTTCCCTCGAGTGACATAACCCCATGGGAGTACCAGAAATATAATGTAAGCCCATGAACCATGAGTCTATCCCACCGCTGATTTAGCTCTAGGATATTCCGCAGCTTGGGGAAGCTCCCGTACATGAAGCTCCTATAGCGCTAGACCGCCATCGATTTGGTTCACAGGGTGCATCTAATGCATCGAGGGATCCGTCTCGCAGACATTTTAGCGGTCATCGACATTCTCGAAGCAAGGAAGAGAAGACAAACGCTGCTGGAGATCTCGCTGGATATCCTGATCGGCCTTCGACAGGTCGTGATGACTTCTCCGTTGGTCTGCGCCCCTCCAGGGAAGGCAGCCTAGGTCATCGGCCCGCCGCTACCTCAGCTACTAACCTTGCTGGGCGCTCTGCCAGCCCTACCCCAAGTCTACAAAGCGTCTACTCCAGAGACCCGGGTCAAGGCTCTCCAGGGGCGCCGTCATCGAAGCGATCGTTCTTGGGTAAACTCCGCCGACCTAACCTTAAGCATTTTCCAGGGTCGAAAGGGCCGACGGATGCTATCAGGGGCACTTCAAAGCTTGCGCGACGAGATGCCTCTCCTGGACGAAGAGGGCGACAAGGTAGCCTGGAGGGCGGATCGTCTTCTAAAAGCGCCGAAAATGGAGATTACGAACGACGGAAAGACGGTAAAGGCCTGGGTATCGCAACTGGTAAACTGCGAGGTCGCCGCGGTGGCGGACACGAAACTCCAGCTGGAAAGGAGACGAACCCCCCAGAAGCACCGGGTGTATGGGCTTTGGACACGGATCTTTCACATATGGAGGGTATTGTTCAGCCGAGTTTGAATGATGCGAGTAGGGTACATGAAGGCAAGTCGATACGCCCAGATGAAAAACGGATGGCGGACCATCTTGGTGCCGGCAATTGGGATGCGCCCGAGAGCTGGCATGTTAAGCGGCAAAAGGATGAGATTTCAGCCAAGGTTCCCAAGGTCACCAGCGACGATGCCCAAACTATAACCGAACCCGACGGTGCCCCATACTTTATCCGCGTTTTTCGAATCGATGGAACGTTTGCCACACTTTCGAATGGGTTACAAGCTACCGTCGCGGATGTTCTTCTGTCGCTGGGAAAGAAGTCTTTCCTGACTGACCATTTGAACAACTACGAGATAGTTGTGCGGAAAAATGATATCTCTCGACAGCTGGATCCCAATGAACAGCCAATCCTTATGCAAAAGCGATTGCTCGAACAAATCGGATATACTGAGAAAGATAGGATAGAAGAGCTTGGCCGAGAGGACCACAGTTACATTCTCCGCTTTACTTTCTTGCCGACGAAACTCAGCGGTTATAGCAGTCTGGAAGGCGAGCCGGGTTTCAGCAAAAACCAAAAGTTCAGCCATGTGGATCTCCAAGGACGGAGCCTCGTCACAATCCCGATCGCTCTATACAAGAAAGCATCTGAGATCATATCACTAAATCTGTCCAGAAACTTGGAGCTTGATGTACCGAAAGACTTCATCCAGGGCTGCATCAATCTGCGCGAAATAAAGTACATAGGGAGCGAGGCTTTGCGTCTACCCCCTAGTTTCAGTCTTGCCAGCCGCTTGACGTATCTCGATGTCTCAAACAACTTTCTGGACCAGCTCGACCATGCGAATCTCGACAGATTACAAGGCCTTGTCAGCATCAAACTGGCCAACAACCGACTAACGGAGCTCCCGGACTATTTTGGAAACTTCAAGTCTTTGAGAAGCTTGAATATCTCTTCGAACAATTTCCAAGTGTTTCCCGCATTCCTATGCAACCTGAAGAGTTTGGTGGATCTCGATATCAGTTTCAATAGCATATCCGAGCTTCCCAATATCGGCAACTTGTCTAGTCTGGAGCGTCTTTGGATGACAAACAACGGGTTCAGAGGCGCGTTTGGCGAATCCATCAAAGAACTTGTGAACCTGAAGGAGATAGATGCGCGGTTCAATGAGATTGCGAACATAGAGAGCTTGTCACTCCTTCCGCGTTTGGAGCAACTCTTGATAGGGCACAATTCTGTCTCCAAGTTTAAAGGGTCGTTTCCAAAGCTGCGGAACTGGGTTTTGGATCATTGCCCTATCACACAGTTCGACATTGACGCACCCATGCCGACCTTGACCTCGCTCAACATAGCATCGGCAAAATTAGTCCAATTCCGGGACACCATGTTTGAGGCTTTGCCTAACTTGACAAAGCTCCTCCTGGATAAGAACCATTTCATGTCCATGTCGCCGCACATTGGAAAGTTGCGGAAACTTGAGTTTTTCAGCATGGCCAAGAACCCTCTCTCAACACTTCCTGCAACCATCGGGTGCTTAACCGAGCTCAAGTATCTCAATTTGCGAGAGTGTAATCTGCGAAGGATACCTCAAGAGATATGGTATTGCTTGAAGCTGGAGACCCTCAATGTCTCATCGAACGTGCTGGATAGCTTTCCTAAACATGGTGGCCCAGCCCCTCAGCTTCCGGGCGAGGCTACTGCTGCCGCCACTCCTGCATTGACCCCGGGAAGCTCCACCACGCCGAGCTTTGATGACCTTGGCACTGTGGAAGAACAGGAAACCCGCCGCCCTAGCCAGACATCGACCAACATTCCCAACAGTGGTAGTTCGCCTAGTGGCGGGAGCCATCGAAAACCGTCTGTTGCATCCTCTCTTGGCCAAGGGGGCAGGAAGGTCTCAACGGCTTCGAAATTCACAGAAGGAAGCCCTTCGTCCAGGAAGGATTCGAACTTCTCTCAGCATGTTGCCACTACATTCGGTGGCTCGCTACGGAACTTGTACCTGGCTGATAATCGTCTTGAAGACGACGTCTTCCGTGAACTTTCATTCATCCCCGAACTGCGAATAGTCAACCTATCGTACAATGTGCTGACTGAGATCCCTCCTGGGCTTTTGAAACGCTGGCCTCTGCTTACGGAACTATACCTGTCGGGCAATGAACTCACATCCCTCCCCTCAGACGACCTTGAAGAGGGGAGCAGCCTGAAGATCCTGAACCTCAATGCAAATCGATTTCAAGTTCTTCCGGCGGAGTTATGCAAAGTGAGCAAGCTTTCTATCCTCGATGTTGGAAGCAATTATTTAAAATACAACGTTTCGAATTGGCCTTACGACTGGAACTGGAACTGGAACCGGAACCTGAAGTATCTCAACTTCTCTGGAAACAAACGATTGGAGATTAAGCCAAACGTCTCGTCACTGGGATCCCAACCACCTAACGGGACAGATTTGACGGATTTCAACTCGCTTACCCACCTTCGAGTACTTGGGTTAATGGACGTCACGCTCACCACATCCACTATTCCGGAAGAGAATGAAGACCGCCGTGTTAGAACATCTGCCTCTTTGGCTGGCTCGCTTGCCTATGGTATGGCAGACTTTCTGGGCCGAAGCGAACATCTCTCTATCATAGACATGATCGTGCCTCGGATGAGACAAGATAATGTGGAAACCGTCGTCGGAATGTTCGATGGGCAGCCTAGTTCTACTGGGGGCTCTAGAGTTGCCAAGTTCCTGCACGAGAATTTCTTACATACTTTCTCTGCTGAGCTTAAGCGCCTTCGGCGGGACGAGGATGAGACACCACTGGATGCGTTCAGGAGGGCATTCCTGACCCTCAACAGGAATATGGCATTTGCCTGCTACAAGTCCATTGACCAAGATGTTAGACAGTATCAAGATGATTCATCACCTGATCAGAAGAGGGTCCGGCTAAACAAGGAAGACCTACAGTCTGGTGGTGTCGCGACTGTCCTTTACCTGAACAACATGGAGCTATATGCAGCTAACATTGGTGACGCTCAGGCTATCCTTGTCCGGTCGGATGGCACCATGAGATATCTGACGCAAAATCATGACCCAGCCGAAGCAGGAGAAAGAGCAAGGATTCGAGAAGCGGGTGGCTTCGTCTCCCGTAATGGAAGGTTGAATGATTATCTCACCGTCTCCCGCTCATTTGGTTACTTCAACCTCATGCCTGCGGTGATTGCAGCACCGCATACCGTGCATGTTAGTTTGACCGAGCAAGATGAAATGGTCATTTTGGCTTCAAAGGAGCTCTGGGACTACGTCACTCCAGACCTTGTTGTCGATGTCACAAGAGCCGAGCGAAGGGATTTGATGGTTGCGGCTCAGAAGATAAGAGATCTGGCACTGTCTTTTGGAGCTACCAATAAGCTCATGGTCATGATTCTTGGAGTAGGCGATCTGAGGAAACGCGAGAGACGACCACCGCGCTTCCCTAGTCTGAACAGCTTTAGTCAGGTCGACGACTCGATCCTGCCCAGCCCCAAGCGCACCAAAAAGCCGCGCGATATGCCTGGAGACTCCAGGTTGGCTCGTTTCGACTATGTTGACGCCCCTACTGGAGAGTTGGCCATAATCTTTACGGATATCAAACAGTCTACTGGTCTTTGGGAGACATGTCCCGACGCAATGCGCTCGGCTATCCAAATCCACAATGATATCCTCCGTCGTCAGTTGGGTATCATTGGTGGCTACGAAGTCAAGACTGAGGGCGATGCTTTCATGGTCGCCTTTTCAACAACCACGGCTGCTCTGCTATGGTGCTTCAACTGTCAATACCAGCTCTTAGAGGCTGAATGGCCGACGGAGATCCTTGACCAACCGCAATGCCAAGTCCAGTACGATATGGAAAATAACATCATCTTCCGAGGTCTCTCAGTTCGAATGGGAATCCACTGGGGTGAGCCTGTCTGCGAGAAGGATCCTGTTACCAACCGCATGGACTACTTCGGACCAATGGTGAACCGCGCATCGCGAATCTCAGCTGTTGCTGATGGTGGGCAAATCTTCGTCTCGTCTGACTTCATGAGTGACATGCAGCGTAACCTTGAGCTCTTTGCTGACAGTGAGCGCGCCGCCTCTACTGGCTCAGAGGAAAGCTATGCGTTCGACTTGGGGGACAACATTCGGCGCGAACTCCAACAGCTCAATAGCCAGGGATTCGTGATCAAAGATCAGGGCGAACGGAAGTTGAAGGGCCTTGAGAATCCGGAACCTCTATACCTGATATACCCGCATGCGCTATCGGGGCGTCTTTCAACCCTTGACCAAATGTCGTCCGGCGATGAGAACGCCCCTACCACAATCAGTGAGCACTCGCAACTCCAGATCCAAACAGACCTTATTTGGCGATTGTGGGAAGTCACTCTTCGTCTGGAAAGGCTTTGTGGAGCCCTTGAGCACACAGGTGACCCAAGGCTTATGGAACCAAACTCGGCACTGTTCAATATCATCAAGAAGCACGGCGGGGAGCTGGCGGATTCGAGCGTTGTCAGTTTGATCGAGCAGCAGGTGACGCGTATTGAGGTTTGTAACCAATTTTCATCTCCTTAAAATTGCTCTATTAACGACTAGCAGGTCACAATAAGCACCCTGTCCCTGCGACACATGATGCGCCCTTTCAGGCGAGGCGACAGTCTCAACAACCACGCCGCGCCGATCGGAGACGTCCTGCAAGAACTACAAACTCAACTTGCCGAGTACAAAGCCCTCAAGGAGCAGGTCGCCGCCAGTGGTGCGGGCATCACTGGCGCCTCCCCGAGCTCCACCGCGATAGACCTCCACTACACCCCCGAGTTCAACTCCAGCGCCTCCTCTTCATCCTTTACCTAGATACCCACTATCTTGTCTCCACTTACACCTACTTACTTACCTTACTCATCTACTCACGACCTGCCTACCTACCTACCTAATTATGTTTTGTGTATACTGCAAGCATCTACCTGGTCATCAACTGTCGTCATATTTGGTATAAACTGCCCTTTCCTGTCTGTATTTTGGGGATCGCTGTTTCTTGCTTGTTTCGTTCATGGGCGGGCGTCTTGGGCTGTTCAGTTTGCATGGGGAGCAGTATCCCAAGGGGGCGCTTGATCTATGTTTGCATTGACTTTGGCTTTTTTTGGCACGTTGTTTAATGGTGCATCAAGGCTTATTGGTTGTATATCTGCATTGCTATAGCTGGAATATACTACATATGTTCGGGTTTGGCCGCTGAGTTGTGTAAGAGAATGTCTCGTGAGGTTTTGTCGTGCTTTGCTCAGATTGTAAGCGTTATTAGGGTATGACTATCTAGCGTCCAGAGTCTACTCAAATTGCAATCTCGTCCGGTTCCTCTCAAGTGCTTAGTGTATATGTAAGATTTCAGTATCATTGCTGCGTAAATAAGACCTTTTCCATCCTGGCCTAACAATCGAGACTCCAATACCGCATCAATCACAACCCGAATCGGAAAGCCACCAATTGCCTTCATCACGTACAGTCTATGCCGACTTTCCTTTCCCTTTCCCCCACCCATCCACACCGCGGAAATACCCCATCATCTTGCCCACAATATCCTGCTCCAGCCCCTTCGCATCACCAAAAGTCCCCGAGACACTGGCCGTCTTATCCGTCTCCCAATCAACAGCTCTCTTCGGCGTATCGTTACCATACTTGCCGGCAAAGAAATCAATGAGCTTAATCGGCGGGTTGGCCGCAGGATCAGGGTTCGACTCGCGCAGCCGCTTGATCCAGGCTTGGGGACTTACTTCCTCAAACTCGAGACCCGCAGCGCGCAGGGAGGGCAGAAGGTCTCTTGTCCAGTGGAAGGAGTGCGGGGATATAATATTATATATGGGCTGCGTCGTTTCCTCTGTGTCTATCTCTTTCTCAGACAGCGAGATATCGGTGATAACGCCGGCAACAATATTAACAGGTAACCAGCGATGGAACTCGTCGAGCTGCGGCAGTGCACCGATGGTCTTCGCAGACTGGATCATCAGCGGAATCGCCTCGGTCGTATTCCAGATTCCGTTCTCCGTGTCGCCGATGACCTGCCCGATGCGGAGGACGCGGGCGCGCAGGCCCGTTTGCCCCCATGCTTTGACGCAGAGATGCTCGGCCACCAGCTTCGACTGGGCGTAGCCCATATTCTGCGCATGTTCGAGGCTTGAGGGGAGACGTTCGGGGATTGTATCCTCGGGCGAGCGGACGACGGCGCTGATGGAGGAGCAGAAGTTGAGTGTTGCGGGGGCGGGCCGCTGCGTCTTTAGGCAGAGGTTTGCGAGGTGACGGATGCCGGCGATGTTGTCTTTTTCGAAGCTCGAGAGGTGCAGGTTGAAGTTTACGGACCAGGCGCAGTGAATTACGTCTGTTAGGGAGGAGGTTAGGGTGTTGTAGGTTGTGGTGTCGAGGCCTAGGTCTGGCTTGGAGAGGTCGGAGGGGAGGGCGATGAGCTTGTTCTTTGCGGTGGTGGAGAGGGATTCGTAGACGTGTCTGGCGCGCAGGGAGGAGAGGAGACGGCCGTAGGCGTCGAGGGGGGAGCCGGCACGCACGAAGCAGTATACTTTCTGCACGTTGGGGAGGACGGATAGTTTGGCCACGACGTGGCAGCCTAGGGAGCCGGTGGCTCCAGTTATGATCTGGTGGGTAGTTAGCATGAATTATCATAACGGATTTCAAGCGGAGAGGTAAAGGACTCACGATATATCTCCCGCTTAGTCCGTTAGGGCGAGGAACATGCTGCTCGAAATCGCTGTACTTGGAGATTAAAGCCTCCATCTGCTCCTCAATGGAAGCGGTGGCCTCCGACGCCCCAGAGCTGAGAGAATGGAGATAACGCGCTAGAGAGCCTAAAGACGGGTTCTCGAATGCAACGTTCAACCCTAATTTGTGCCCTTTCGTGTCGAGCGACTTGATGAGCACAGACCGCAACTGGGTTGCCTGCAAAGAGTCCATCCCGAGGGAAAAGAAATCAACGTCATCGGTAAAGTCCTCAGCATTTCTTCCGTGGACAATAGTAGAGATTTCCTTCCGCAGGAAAGCCTTCAGCTCATCTTCAGACAAGCGCATAGTCCCCGTCATCTCATCCTCAGCCTCGTAAGACGCCTCAATCAAATCGGCAAAGTCACGGTAGAATGCCTGACGGATGACGGTTCCCTTGTCGGTACGAGCATAGGGAGTATCAGCAGCGAGAATACGAACCATGTTCTTGGATAATTGGCCGTATGCTGGCAGTGTTTCGTGGGCCTCTTCGACCGCCGGCCAAATAGCCTCGATGATTTGCTCGTCTGCCAGTGATGCTACTTCTGGCGCACGAATCACTGCGAGTCCGATGTTTGACTTGCCGATGCCGAAGACGAGAGCGTCGGCAACGACGCTGAGCTGTCGCACTCGTCCCTCCAAGTCTAGCGGAATCACTTTCTCCCCGTTGACTAATGTAATTGTGTCATCAAGTCGGGAGTAGTACTTGTAGGCTTCGATCTCAGGGTGTTTCAAGAATAAGTCTTTCGTAGCGTAAGCGCCATCTGGTCGGTTCGACATGACCTTTGATGGCCAGCCGTCGAGAACAACGGACTCGTAAACACCGGGGTAGCGCTCTTCCATTCGCAGATACTTCTTCACGGCTTCAGAAGGCCGGAGCCAGTCCCATTGTTTATCATCCCGCGAGCGCATGGAGGTCATCAGTTGGCCTGTCTCGGTACTAAATAAGATGTTAGACAAAGTGTAAGCCTTTTGAGAAAGAGTACTTACGATCCATAATGAGCGATAAGGTTAACCCCATTCTCGACTAGCAGATCTCCCAGAGAATCTGGACAAGGAGATCCCCCAAACATGACAGCCTTGAGATTCGCAAGAGCCGCAATACCGTCCTTGGACTCCGCAAGCAGCTTGAGCGCATACGGAACCCCATAGAAGATCTCAAAATTGTATGACCGCATAATATCGACCAGGTACTTGCTCGTAAGTGGCAGCTGCGGGTTGTACAGATGCAGGGTCTTGTTCGAGTAGATCGTGCGGAACAAGCAGCAGATCCCATGGTTGTGGTACAAGGGCAACGTAATGAAACCGCGCATGTTCGTGTTTCCAGCATAGTTCTTGACGGCCGCTCGCTGCGTCTGGAAGATGGGTTTCGGCAGTCCCGTTGAGCCCGAACTGTGAATGATCCATGCGAGGTGTTTTGTTTCGGCTTCAGGATCCAGGTGAGAAAGGAGATTCGTGTCGACGGGTTCCTCTGAAATGGGATAATCATAGGTCTCTTCACTGGGGATGTTGTGGACTTGCAAGGCCGGAACTCGCTCGTTGACCTTCACGGTTGTATCCTTAAAGGATCCATGGACGAAGATATGCTTGGCATTGGTTCTCTCGATTAACGACACATGGGCCTCGACCGAGATCCTGGTGGAAAGGAGTAAACCGGCATGGCCGAGCTTGGTGACTGCGAGAAGTAAAACAAGGTAGTTCAGGTCTGACGGGCCTAACAGCGCAACGACGGTGGGCGACTCTGACGAGGTCTTCCGGGGTGGGATCTTCTCTGCTAAGATCTTTGCGACCCGGTAGGCGAAGACATCGAGCTGTTGAAGAGGAAACTCCGAGTATTCTATGTCGGTTCGAGGATAGTAGACGATGGGTTGCGATGGACCGAGAGATGCACGGTGGCGGACGAGCTCGTCGACAGTCAGAGGCTCGGCTTGCGGCGCTGGAGCGTCCTCCTTGTCGTGGGGGAGCTTGTCGATGTGAGTTGGTGCCTGGGGGACAAGTGTAGACAGCATTGTGGAAGCAGGAAGCCTGGAGTTCCAGTTTCTCAACGGGGACTTTGCAGTCATCCTGGAGCGAGCAGCATGCTTAAATAGTTAGAGTGAGATCAGAAATCCGGGGTCTGCTGGATCCGTTGGCCAATGTAGAGACGACAGCCGGCTATGCGCATCTGCCATCTCGGATAAGCATCATGCCTCGGAGATTTTTCCGATGAGGCGAACCTAAAGGCCCTATCCGAAGCAGATGACGGTACATTTCGTATTTCCAGGCAGGAAAAGTAAGCTGGAGATCAATGCAAACCTGTATGATATAGGACGCGGTTCAATATTGAAGATGGGTCTACAGAACTAGTAGTAGCCGTGTACTTGAAAAAGCCAACACTCCAGAATAGACTCCGAATCACTTCTCATCTAAAAAGATCTAAGTTGAGAGTATATGAACTAATACACTATTTCAAAGGTATCATAGTTAGCCATTCAAGGTCGTCAAAGCACACCGTGCTATAGCTCAAAAAGAGAATTGAGACGAATCATTCGGTAGATTGGAAAACGCCTAGACGGGTCAGTCAGTAAGAAAAGCCTCAAAGACAGAGGTAGTGGAAGAGCACTAACCCAAGTATCCAATTGAGTCCACCAGATGGATCCTTCAAGGTTGTCCAGGAGCCCAACATCGCCCATATCAAGTGGCTCATCTACAAACGCTGATGAGGGGAAAGTGCCATCATAGCTAACAGAGTTCGAATTGAACGGAACAACATTGTTCATGTCAGTCAGATTGCTTGGCCTCTGTTCAATTACTGACTCCCGGTCCCTGGCAGACATATCTCGGGGTTGTTCTGGGACATTAGCGAGCGGCCCATCCGTGAACTGAGAGCCCAGCTGTTTGTGCACCTCCACCCTGGTTTCCTCCAAGATTATACCGTACCGCCGACTCGGACAGTTTTTGCGAGTGGCTTCGGCCAGATGTTGCTGGCATATCTCTGCAAGGCTAAAGAGCGATCGTACACGGTTGTTATCTAGCTCAGCGGGACCCAAGGTTGAAGACAGTCGGTGTTGTTGGATGGTATAGATGTAAACCACGACGATTGCACAAAAGCAGACATGGTGTGTAAACCAGAATGACTGGATGAGGGTGCCTTGTTTTGCAATGCTGTCCACTAACTTCATGACATCCTCGGCAGCCTCAAGGCACTTACTTACATGGGCCGTCACCGTCGGGTGGGGAGCTGCTGGCCGACGGGTAAGATCAGTGAAGTCGTTCAGCAAGAATGACCGAGTAGCATGTATCATTGCATGGCAGTAGGCGAGCTGGAGGACTTGGCTTTGCCTGCATAATGGCGGGATAAGACTCGTCGGGCGAACACTATTGAACAGAGGTGGCGTTGTTTCTTTCCATTTCTCGAGCTCTGAAGTGATTCGAACTGCGGCTTCGAGCGGCGATTCCCGGATCATGGGATTGACTGTATAAAATTGGCGCGATATTTCACCCAAAATGCGCCCGAGTCTTTATTATTAGCAGTGTCTGTGTGCAGAATCATGAGCATAGCAGGGCGAACCTAAAGTGTAGGACGGATGCAATCATCATGGAATCCGCTGTGCCTAAGCGCATAGCTGGATCATCTTGAAGGATATCCTCATCGCTGACCTCATCTGGTAGTTCCTGGTCAATGTCTTCATCATGCAACAATCGAGGGCGCCCAAAGATAACATTGAGGTATTTGTCTAGGGTATAAGCGCTCCAGAGAATCCGTTTGCGAAGCTCCCTCTCCAGATATGTAATCCCTTTGTTGGAGAGTTTAGCAGCACATCGCCGATGCAAGCCAAGGGCTGTCACCAACTGTACTGCAGTGCCAAATATGTACCAGCATTCGTTGGCTCGTGAAGACGAAAGTAGGTAAAGACACTGGCCCAGTCGAGCTTGGACAGTCTCGAGACGCGGGGGTCCGAATTCCATCAAGAGCATATATTTTGATGCTGCATACCATCGTTCGCTGGAGAGAACGGGTAAGTATACCAAAACATAGGTCAAACCGGCTTGCTTACCTTTCACGCGAACTTTCCGCCTGCTTTCCTTGGGTCTGCTCTTCGTGGAGAGTGCTTACAGCAAATATCATGAGAATTATCGCAGTCCGAGCCACCAAAGGCCCAGCGGGTAAGTTGGAGGGGGAGATATTGTGACTATAAACTTGCTTAAGCCATTCCTCCACGCTTCCCCGGTGAAGAAAGCGGTATGTGACCATAGCGTAGTCAAAGTATCTGCTCACTAACTCAAGAGCTTTATCAAAATTGGGTAAGGTGAAGCCAGCATCGCGGTAGTCCGCATAGGGCTTATCACCAAACATAAACACGGAAGTATTCTTCGGCCACGACTCGTTCCGCAGCTCATCAGGGACAGCGCTTGTTTCATCCTGGTGTAGCCGTCGCCAGACACGGTTCAGGAATGAGACTCCCGAAGCAGGTCCAAGGTAGTTTCCTTCGAAGTCAGTGGCCACTGGGTCGGGAGAATTGCGCCGTGATACTTCCACGGAAGCGTGCGACAATTGCGAGCGTGGAGTCCTTGCAGTTCTCGACGGTTCCCTATTTGGCGGCGATATTCGCGCATTAGGGCTCCGGGAGGCAGAGGCGTGAGGTGCGGACCGGTTCCTTGAGTACCTCGCAGCCACTGATGCAGGGGCCGGGAGCGGATCTGGAGGCAGGCCTCGACTATACGCGGCGTTGTACTCACAGGGCAGTGACAGCCTTGTACACCGGTTACAGGGGAGTGTTCCTGTGCATCGAGTCTTCTTCTCTTTGCAAGAGTCACAAGCCCTAGTGATCTTCTGCCGCGGCGCATTGGCTTTGCTCGCTGACGATTCCGACGCCGATGCCTTCCTCTTCCGCCCCGGACGGACTGGGTCTGCCCGAGGTGTACCATTATAGTCCATTCCAGGCGAGAGCTGGACGCCCGCCTGCGCCACGAGGGTGCTAGCCATCGGACGCGGGGAAGGTTGGCCAAGACTTAGGTAGCCGATCTGTCACAGTCGCGTGGCCAGGAGGTTTATTTCCGCGCGGCTCCACGTTTGGCTGCAGTACTCCGTAAGGGCAATTGGAACAAGGAGAAGCTAGTCGAAGACAGGGCTGAGAGCAGGCTGGGGAAGCGAAGGAGAAAAATCCGAGTCTCCAACGGATTTTGAGTCATTCGCTAGCCTGGACGGACTCTGGGGCCAACGACTTGGACGTGCGGGGTTGGAATTGGAGATCGGAGGCTTGGAGCCGGGCTGGATTCCCCCGGTCCACCAGCAGCAGAGATTGAGATCGGACCGACATAGGGGCATAATCAATGAATAATGAATCTGCCGATTTGTGACTCGCGAGCTTTGAGCCTGGAGGGTGTTGAGTTGGCAAAACCTGGATTGAGCGGGGAGAAGGGCGCTCCCGGTGCTGACTCAGTCGGATGATTGCCGGCCTGTCGTAGGTAGTGACGTTGGCAGGATTGGAGCTCACCATCTTGATTTGAGTGCAGAGTCCTCAATAATGACGACAAGATTTATATAATTAACAATGAATTGAGCGGGGAGAAATTCTGACTATCACAAACGAAGTACCTACCGTAGCTCCATCTCAGTTAAGAAGTCAACCAAATGCCAATGGCGTCAGGCACGCGTTGAGTGCCTAGTTATATATCCACAGTTATGATATAAAGCTAGGGGTGTAAGACCTAGATTAATGACCCGAAACCTGAGTTATGTACTCAATGAGGCAAGGATGCAAGGTAATAGCTAAGAGTACGCAAAAGGGGAAGATGCCACACAAGATAAACAGAAAAGAGAACAGCTTAATGAATGATAAAGTATGTCGAGTCCTTCCCTTCTATAACTCTTTATTCCTTCTCCGATCGGTATGCTTAATAATTCTTCCGCGACGCTTGGAGTTTGGCTTGTTGATACCAAAGGTACAAAGGATAACACCGATTGGCCCTTGCAAACCCGAAAAGCTATTCTGAGATAGTGCATGAACAGTTGCACCAGTCCTGAACCAGCCGAGCTATGATACCAAGGACGAGAAGCTCTTTGCCTCGTCAATCAAAAGTCCACATAAGGTCCGGATCTTCCCAACAACGGAGTTTGAATGTGGTCGCGTACCACAAGGGGGGCTATTCTGTATCGAGATTGCGTCGGTGATGTCAATGCTACCCAGGTATCACCGCATCATATGTCCGGTGCCTCTGCGCCCTGTTGGAGAATTATGAGGGTAGTAATGCACAAACTGAGAGAGGTAGGCCTGGATCTCATCGTCTGTTCCGTGTCGGATAACTTTGACGATGTTGGTGAGCTCTGCTTCTTGGCAACCTCGAATTGAGCTGAGAATGGAATTGACGTATGTACGGTAGTACTGTAACTGTCTCTGAGTTTCTTGGAGCTCTCTCTGAGTCCTTCGGAGATTCTCCTCAGTTTCCTTGGCCGCAATCTTGCGACGTCTGTCTGCCAGCTCGTCAATTATACACTCCCGGTTGTGGAGCGCACATTCGGTGCAAGGGCCGCCGGAATCGTCGACAGTGCACTACCATCAAAGGAAGTGTTAGTAGCTTCTCCCGAAACAATTGGCTGGTAGAGTATCGCCCTCCGGAACTACAGAGCAATGAGGGAAAAATGATCTCATCGTGAACAGAGAGGAAGAGCCAAAATACCTTTGTCCGACGAAGCTTGCATTCACCACATGCGGTTGAGGCTCGCTTTGTTCGACCGTCTTCCGGGCAGCGACTAGGTTGTCGACCGTCGGCGTCAGGGCCTTTCGGGGCCAGTGGACGAAGATTGTTCCTGGGTGAATGATCGACCATGGTTTACGACCCCTAAGACACCGGGCGGAAGGTTGAGTGAGAGTAATAAGAGAAAGGTTGAAGTCTCGAAGAAGAGTGAAGAATTGAAGGATTCCAGAGTTTATATCCCAGATGGCATACTCTCTAGAACACAGTACATCTAGCTCGATGTGACCGCAATCAACATTCTCGGCCTGGAGGATACGACGTAGGGATGGGGATGAAGTTGATAGACAGATGGTTTGAGGCGCTACTGCGCGTGACCACCACACAAGAGAGATTATATGATGGAGAGAATAATAATGGAATTGGAGGGGCAGGAGCGAGTGGGTAAGCTGGAGGGGTCCGTGGCAGCAGCAGCACTCCGCTTCAATGAGAACAGCCGGAACAAGCTTGCGACACCCGCGACAATTATAACAAGGATAATTACCTGGAGAAATTGAAATCCAGAGCACTCAGAGAAGAGCTCGACAGGGGAGAAGAAGAAATATGGCTTCAGGCGTCAAAATCGGGCGTGTTAGTGCTTGGAGCCCACGGACCATTCAAGAAGAGGTCCAGGCACAGTTAAGCGCGGAGCAGAGGGGAGCAGTGGCCTAGTGGCGTGAAAAGAAGCTGTGCATGCGGCCAGCCTGACAGACGTGGCGAGTGCGGCCGGACTTTTTGAGTGGGTGTCGGGCCTGTCGGCATCCCAAGGTTTAACTTTAACAGTTGCTGGGTGGATTTTGAGCAGCATGTCGGACGCCGGTATCAAACGCTCGTTACTGCCATTCGATCCTCTAGCGACTCCCGTTTTTATACTTCCTCCAGAGCAAACCAATATGCCCCTAGGCCACTGGGCTGTACGGCCGGTATATGGGATCGGATACACCCGTTGGCAGACGCGCTTTTTCAGTGGACGAAGGTCATGCATACCACCTCCACCAACCACGGTGAATCGTAAGTCTTGACTCGTGAGACAATAATTCATCCACCTTCCAAATAGTTTCATTGCCCACTCTCGGAGCTAGGCCATATTGCCCTGCAGGGATTGCCGTTATTCTTCGGTCCTGGGCATCTGGTTCGCGTTTGGCAGACCGGCATCCCTCGAGCCATCGAATTTCCATTTCTCTGTCTCTCCTGGGCAATTCTTGAAACACATTCCTTTTCTTTCGTGAATCATGAGCTGCCTCAAATCCCATTATTGCCCAGTGGGCACTGGGTGGCCCTCGCACAAGCTAGCGTTTGCATTCCGCACGAATGCAATGCGACCCTCGTCACGGAAAATATATCCGGGAGGATTTGCACACTGTGACTCGCTTGCAGTGTGGCGGGGATGGAGACGCCAGTGCCGCCTGGTTATCGCCGAGGACCATCCTCTCCTCATCCAACCCACGGAGAAACACGAAGATCGTAGCTGAACGAACTAGACTAGGTCTATCGGCAGCGCAGCTCGAGTCTGACAACAGATTGCCAACGAAAGGACTTATGCATGGGGGCGGCCTGCATACTCAATCATTATATTCTGGGGGTCGGAATTCGAGGACGGTGTCCCCGAATGTAGGCGCCCATGACGGCATCGTCGACCTTGGGGCTCTGGCCTCCAGCATATCGTCGTCCAGAGGGGCGTAGTGGAGTTAGGGACTGACGCTCGACATGTTAGCGCGTATTCCTGCCTAGCCAAGAGTTGTCACGTGAAGGATTTCTTCATAGGAGACCGGGATCAGAGACCGGAAGGATTTGGCTTATTCCTTACTGCGCAATATGACTGAAGAAGTAAGGTACGAAGTACGAAGCTTTTTCGTCTATCTATACCATGACGATATGTCAGGCACAAACCGTAGCAAAAGCAAAAGCAAGGCATAGACAATGCCCATGGGTTCCAGATCAGGGCCCGCGCTTACAGCTCCGAGTCCTCAAGGCCCAGGGGAAAGGTTCAACGTTTGCCGTGCCCACACCGCGGTTAAAACGGCCGAAAAGGTCAAGAATAGAACCAAAGCCCGAATCGAATCGCGATCGAACACTTAATCGAAGCTGGCCAGCGTACAGGAACACCTGGAGAACCAAATCCAAGCTCTTGATTCGAGTGTGCGAGTGTGATGAACACTTGCAGGGCCACTCACCCCCCGTTGGGCCCGTTCTTGCTGGGCTGGCCGCTGCTCTAGCTAAAGCTTCAAGCTTAACACAAAAAGAGCCCGAAATTCCCAGCGTCAAGCGCAATCTCTTACACCATCGCAATCACAAGGTAAACGATCCACCAATCCCACTCGCCGATCCCCAATCATCGCCTTTCCCAGGCAGTTCTTGATAGGAGTTAGAGTCAGTTACGCCAAAAGCTAGTACAAAGCAGGCTCGTGTCCGACGGATCTCAGGGCCTACGAACCACATTACACGCGACGACCTCCACCTTCCCACCCAGCGCTATCCTGGGAGTCTGGAATATTCTTCCCACCCCTTTGGCCGTTTCCACCGTCTCCCACGCGGAATTCCAGAGCTAGTCTGGGTGTGACGAATTCTGCTACGAGCAATGTCTAGCGGGGTCATGCCGGACAAGATATCCTTTCGCTGTGATAGGCGGGAGGGACGTCCGGCATCCCCAAAGGGGTAATTACTAGGCACGAATTGGGCAGGGCTGTCGCCGGCCGGAAATATGCTGTATAACTAGGGGTTACTGCGCGGACTGGTGGATGGTTGGTGTAGACTCTTAAGACTCGAGCTCTGCTGACCAGACAGTCCCTCCAATCCAACTTTGCTCATGGCGGGGAGAAGAGGGTGCTCATAGGAGGAGTGCTCGCTAAACGGTTGCAGCCTGCAGGAGCTGAGGTCTTGGGTGCAGAATCAGTTGCCGACGGAGGGCTACGGATGGCTTTTTGGGGGCTGACGGGCGCCCACATGCTTGGGATGGAAGGATGTGGCCGGCAGGTGCCCTCTAAAGACTACAGCAAAACATGCAAATGGCCAGTGAGCGTTTCAGAAGTACGTAAAATGCGCTTCAAGAATGCGTGCAATTCCAAATAACCCTAAGTTGTGCGACAACCGACGCCGCCCGAATCGCAACCATGTAGGTACTTATCAAGAAATCGAGTGTGAAAGAATAATAGATACATTCTGAACCCCAAGCCCGTCGTTCTCAAAAGAAAAACCAAGAGAGATTGACCAAGAAGATTGGATCAACAAAGCGTGACCCTGATGGGGGCGGCATCACCGTAAGAGTGGACAAGCGTAGTGATTAGTATATAGGCCTGCCCTCATCCCATTTGCGCACAGCTTTTTCCTGGCTTCCGACGGGCGGTGTATCCAAACCACTCGGCGAGCGGGTTTCTGAGCTCGTTACGGGAGAAAAGTGCACCCTTTCCGCGCCTCCCTCGATCTGCTTTTCAACGCCCCCAACGCCCCCAATACCTCCAATCCATTCCCATGTGCGGGCGACATCTCCACCACGACCCTCACGGACCGATGCCCGGACATTGGCATTACCCTCAACGACGTTGCGTACACGCTTCCAAATTTCCTCTCGTCGATTGCCTCGCAATTCCGATCGGAGTACATCATCACGGAGCTGTCCAATTGGAATGTGGGGTTCGTGAGCATGACCTCGCGCATGCAAAGCTGCCTGCGTTGCTAGGCGGTCCAATGTTGTGGCGACCAACTCGGGGACACGAGCGAGGTCGGAACGGCGGGCAAGCACACGAGAGCGTGCATACGCCGCCGCCGCGATGCAGAAAATTAAAACTGAAAGAGGTAGTCGATACGCGAGGAGAGAGAGCCTGACGTAGCGGCGGGCTGCACAGGAGAGGGGGAGGCGGGCGACGGAGGTGGATGTGAGGGTAAGGACAGACGATGATCTGTGATTGTGGTGTCGATTCTGTTAGTTCCAATATACAGGTCAGAAATCTGATTCTTGGATGCTGGCCATTACCGGGACGGGTAAGAGCACAAGAAAACCCCTCAAAGAATATGAATCATTGGCAACTTACGGGATAGTTTTGGCCACCACTTCCTCTTTCGCAATAATATCGCCGAGCGCGCCTTTCCACAAGTCGTCAAACTCCGCATCGGTCATCCCTTTCCGGCGTTTCTTTCCAACTTCTTCTTTGAGATCGCTTTCGGTAACATCCGGCCCTGCGGTTTCTTTGCTGCCATCGGAGAGTAGTCCACATTCCCATTTGGCCCTTCGATCACGGAGAGCCTCCACAGCCTTGTCTGCGACAGCCTTCACGCGGCGTGCCTTCTCACTGTCAGGTTCGCAGGTCGGTGCAAGAGGAACCAGGCCCCCAAGTGACAGCGGATGCGGAGTAAGAATGAAGTCGTGCTCGCATCGAACCTCAAAATCAGGGTAACAGAATGCATGGGAAGGACACGGCTCGCACTGCGGTTCCAGAACGTTCGCCCATTCCGGGACTTTAGTCTCCGCCAAAGACCAAGTTGGCTTTCCGATGCCGCAGAATCCAATCTCTATCTTCTCTTTGCGCCACCAAGCGCCGAAGCTTGTAAAAAGTGAAAGGATGATTAGCCAAGGAACGGCCCGAGCCACTGGCCCCGGCTTCTGTTGGCGTTTGCGAGGTGGCCTCGGAGGATACATCAAATCTGCCTGTTCTCGTTCCAGCGCCAGTTGCTCGTCTGGAGTAAATTCTTCGCCGAAATCGCTATCGATGTCGTGTGGTTCATAGGCTGCAAGTGATTGGTCCGCTTCGTCCAAATCCTCATGCTTTATCGAGACGGGGGTTTCGGATTTAGGCGAGCTCATTTCCTTGACGGGGGACTTTACCAAAGAAAACCGCGCGCTGCTCTGTCTCTTCCTTTCCGAACTTATTCCTCCTGACCTTCTACCCTCCCATGACGCAGGGGAACCACTTTGGAAAGGGTTGTCGTCCGTGAATACGCTTTCGCGCTTCGGCTCGGTCTTGATCGCCGAAGGTGGAATATCCGCCTGCTTGGGCGTGGTCAAGTCTCTTCGACGAGCTTTACTTGCAGTAGATGGACGTGGTGTGACAGCGGTGGGAGGCACAGGAGTCGCCAGGAGTTCTTCAGCTGATTCCGCCTCAGGTTTCTGCGACCGTCGTGACCTGGTAGTAGTTCTTCGTGACGACGGAGTGGCGGTAACACTAGCATCCTCGGTGTCGGCTGTTGATGCGCGTGCGCTGACTCGAGAACGGCCTCTTCGCCCAGCAGTAGACACTGATGATGGCGTAGGTGCGACGCGATCTCGCGCGAATTCGTGTTCACTGACAACCGACGATTCGCGACTGGGCATGTTCGTGATTCCTTCGCTAGTGCGCCTCACTCGCTCGCGCTCTCTGAGAAGCTTTCTCGCTTGAGGCAAGACCTCATCTTCGAGGATACGGATAAGCTGGGCCTTTTTGGCGGAGGCTGGGTATGGTACGTCGTGGCTGACGAGGATAGAGCGAAGACGGGGCATAGTTAGGGAGTTAAGGTCGAAGTCCGACGACAAGTAATCGAGGTCGTCCGACATGGTTGAGGACACAATGACCTCAGCAAGGCCAAGCGCTTAAGTGTTGGATTAAAGTGTACTTTGGACGGAACAAGACGAGATGAAAAGAGCAAAAGCAGAATCTAGCTGCAGCAGAATCTTCAGCAAATTTGATGCAGATAGTTGCCCGACTTGGAGTGGTCGCCGTTATTCGCGGATCATGAAGATGCGACCGTATCCAGGGCAACAGAGAAGAGCGGGGTTCAAATTTGGCAGTCACAACCCTTGCCTCACTCCAGTTGTGAATGAACTTGTTGAAGACCTGAAAGTCACGAAAAAGTTCACTCCCAAATGAGATATGGATGAATGACAGATACAAACAGAGAAGATGATGGAAGAAGCTCAGAGACATCAAGTTGGTTGAAAACAACAAACAGAGTTTCAAGCACGTGATCTGACGTCCACCACTCATAAGTTATGCATTAAATTATGACGTAGGTGTATGTGAGGACAACGTCTACATAATAATAAGGATAGAACGGAGGCTTCTTAGAAGTTGTACTATGTATGCTAATTTGGGGAGGACATTGCACCTATGTACGATAATAAGTAAATGTTGCCTGTACAGTTTATTATTCATCTCCTGGGCCAAATGTATTGAGCAAGAGAAGTATATACTGTGACTAGGATGATGAAGAGAAGATTCATTTCGTCGTTAAGTCATATTTACAAACGACGTAGCCTAGATCTTAATATGGTCAAATGCTAGGAAAGTTGGTCAAGAGAAATCTACAGCAGGCATTCCCCTCTCCTCCAAGCCCTCCAGAATTCCATCGCGTAGACACGTTAACGCTTCATCCCACGATATCGCACCCTGAGAACCTGGTTCACTAGCTTGAGAACTCTTGCTCATGTCCCTTGACGGACTCGCGCTCATAAAGCGTTCATCACCACCATCACCGCCTCTCTCGTCCTCAACCAACCAGGTAAGCCACTTTACCAACGAAACCGCTTTCTCAACGTCTCGCTCATCCACCACCACCCGCTTCAAATAGACTGCAAGAGCAGTAACATCGTCGCGAAATGGCCCCTCTTGCGCAAAAGCGGCATGCCAGGCAGTCGCTTCATCGCGGAGGTCTGAGGGATTAAAGAGGTGTTTGGAGGTAAATGTTGGTCTTGGTGGAAGAGGTGGAAGGCGTATTTGTTTCTCGTGGAGCTGGTGATGGCCTCGATCTGACGGTACGGTTCTGGGCGCGGCTGCAATTGTGGTGCTCTGGTGGAGTCGGGACCGCTTGTGTTTCTGCTCCTCAAGGACTTCGCGGCGGATGTCTTCAGGGAGAGCAGCTAGAAAGTCGGCGGATATCTCGGGGTCCGGGGTCAGGTCATGATATCGTGTAGGGGATAGGCGACGGAGACGGGGTTCTGGTCTTGGAAAAGCGAACTTGGCTTGAGTGAGGCTTGAGGGTTGGAGTGGCTTAAGAGGAGGGCGGCCACGGCGTTTCTTCGGTGGCGTTGTTGGTTTGCGTAATTTGAGAGATGGGACGGACGACGAAGATGAGGAGGGTCTGAGTTGGGGCGGTGATACTGTCTGAGCTGCGGTTATCGCGGTGGCATTGCCGGATGACTGGTCATAGTATCCTAGAACCTCAGCGAGGACGTCTTCTGGAAGTGCGGCTAGAGTGTCCGGATCTAACTGGGATTGCGGCGGCAAAGCCGCCGCAGGTTCCTGACGATAAACTGGTCCTGGACCAAATGGAGACCCGGCGCGAGACACGGTCCGCGGTTTACCTTGCGCGACGAGCTTCGATCGAATATCTCTCGGCAGTTCTGCAACAACTGCTGGGTCCGGTTGAGATGGCATGATGAACTGAGTTCCTGAGATGTTTAGCGGTTTCTGTGTGGGGTCATTCAGCAATGGACCGTGTCGTATGGACTCGGCCTCACCCTTGCGGGGACTATCCAGAAGATCTGGATCATCAGCAGGCTGTGGGCGTTTACGCGCAGGAGATGCTCTAAATGCCAGCTGCTGCTGACTGCCGTCCGGGTTTTCAGAAGTCGAGTTGAGCGGCTCGAGCTTGGTCATTTGAACGCCCAACCCTCTAAGATCTCCAGGGGGAATATTCAGGCCTCGAAGCATGGCAATGGCCTCTTTCCCAAGAACCTCAGCCGAATTCGTAGCGATCCCAAGGATGACACTTTTGTTTAAGACATCGCATTTTCCGTGCCCGAGATGCTTGACTGGCTCCAATGGAGCATCAAGCGCCCTGCGCATGACCTTGAGAGTGAGCTGCTTACCTTTGACTAAATTTTCAACAAGTCTCCGGTGCAGCTCCTCGCACAACGATCGCATGAAGTCGTCTGCCTGATCCTGAGTGACAAAACGAATACCCCAGTTAACCTCCGCGGAGACCGACTTCCGAGCGACCTCGTTACCAACCTCAGTCCGGTCAATACCACGCGCATAATCCCAAAGTTTGGCTCCTGTCTTGGGCCCCAAACTAGAAGATAGCTTCTCTCGCGAGAGGTCTCTGATATCCTTGGCAATCTTCACACCAAGGTCTTCCAACTTCGTACTGAGACTGTAGCCCACACCTGGAAGGTTTTGTACCGGAAGCTCTCCGATAAAATCGAGAACAGCATCAGGTCTTAGTTGAAACTGGCCGGCTGGTTTTGCCTTTCGTAGGGCAACCTTTGCCTGCAGAATATTGCCCCCTATACCGACAGAAACTGCACAGCCCGTTTCTCTTTTCACAGAGGCCCGTAACTGGTCCGCAATATCATCGGCTTTGGCTTGCTCCCTGTAAACCGAACCTTCGGATACTCCTTTGCCCTCCGATCCACCCGCCTCAATACATATATTGGTGATATCGACGAGCGCTTCATCAATACTAACACTTTGAACCAAACCGTCAATTGCGAGTATGGCACGGTAGAACTTCCGGCTAGCATCCTCATACGCAGGAAAGTCATAGGGCAGTACTTGTAAATCCGGACATGATCGTAAAGCACCCTTCATCCACATGCCATTCTTCACACCAAAGGCACGAGCAGTATAGTTACAACTCGCTATCTCAGATCCCGTACCAGTCCCGTGTGCAATGGCAACCGGTTTGCCTTTGAGTTCTGGGTACTTCAACGTGGAAACCGCGGCAAAGAAACAATCGAAATCAACATGCAAGATGTATCTCCTTGCACCAGGAATGAGTTTTTTCTGCCGTTGTGAGTGAGACTTTTCCTGCGCCTTCGACTGAAGTTGTGCTTTCAGCTCGGCCTTCCATGTTGAGAGATGGTGCAATCGAGATTCTCTGTAATACTGCTGGAGGAATTCTGGGTTTACCACGCTCGAGTTCCTCATACGGGGGTCGGATAGCAGTTGAGCGTTGTATTCCTCAGAGGTCATTTCTGCCTTCGAAGGCACAACGGCAGATTGTGGAGCTGATACCGCCTCCATATTTGTTGGATGATCCGGTGGAGAGGCACGCTGTGTGACAGAAGAAACATCCAGGTCGTTTTCCTGCGCGTTTGGCGATGAAGATTTGGGTAAGTCAGCAGTCTCAGCCGGCTCATCCAAGGTGAAGCTAGGAAAGTCACCATAGTCGGATTGCGTTGCGACGTTTGGTTGCTTGCTTGTCGTAATGTCAGACGGATCGGGCAATTCGTCGTTTCTCAGCCGCTCCGATACCAACTGAGAAGTATACCAGCTTGATCGACTTTCGTCTTTATAGCTGGCGCGGGGACTGTTTGTTTGGCTAAGCATTTGACCGCCGTCGAAATTGAGGACTTTCTGTCCCTGCCCTTCATCTACAACCCTGTATGAATCCCAAGGAAGTAGCCTTCCCGCATTGACGCTATCCACGACCCATGCTGGCTTGACAACGCGGTATCGCCGAAATTCCTCCCTCTTTTTAGGAGTGAGCGAGCTGGCGATGATATGCGTCGCGGAGGTCTTGCCGTCGAGGTACTGGAGAAAGCCCCCTCCATGGCGCACGACAAGTTTGTGAAGATCCTGTAGTGAAGGTTGTGTGTAGCCGTTTACGCATGCTACAACCGTTCGAAAGATCTGAGGATAGCTATTTTCCGCGGCCGAGGACCGGATATCATTGTCGAGGTTTTGAAGCTTGGTCTTTTTGCGGCGCATATAATCGCCGAAGCCACCAAATTTCGATGCTTCATATTCCTCGCCCTCTTCGCCATCAAATGCATCTGATTGCGAGAATGTGTTAGATAGTCATCTTCATGGTTTGGTGGCGTTAGGCAGTAGGTATACTTACGGCTTTGGATCCGTTTGCGCACTGCGCTCGAGGTTGCATCTAAGCGGGAGCCCATGAAGGACTAAGCGATGTCACTTCATGTTCCAGGAAGCTATGCACTGTAAAGCGATCGCCACCGACGACAGAGATGGACTGAGAGACAAATGCTACGCATCTCTCTCAAGGAACCTCGATGGAGCTTCTGCCTTGACGCGAAGACGGTACGAGATCATGTGAGAGACGGCGGGCAGTAATTGGCGGTCGGGGAAAGCGGTATGCGATAGAGCTGGCCTATTGGATATAAGGCTGCAGCGGTGAAAAAAAGAAAAATGGGGCAAAATTGGAGCAGCCGAAAAAGTTGCGATTCGGATTTGTTTTCTTTCGCCTTGTTCCTCTTCTTGCTTGGACTGCTCCATCTTTCTCTGCTCATATCCGTCGTGGTTGATTTTGCTTGTCCGGACCTGAAGGCGCTCTTTCTGTTCGACCCCATCCCTCTCTTCACGCGCCAGACGGTCGTTCATTCGATTCTATATAACAGCATTGTCTTACCTCTTGTCTATATTTCATAATTTCTAAACGCCTTCACGATGTCTGCAGTTCAGCCAGTTGCTGTGTACGCCCTCCGGGTGCCCGCTGATGGTGCTTTGGTTCCTGCAGTTCCCAATGCTGCTGCTATGGTTCGTTAAGCCTATCAATATGCAGAGATGTCAACAAACTGACAATCAGACAGTTCCGAGTGAGCATGGCCGCCATTGACCCTGATGAGACTCCCGAGTTTGACGATGATAACACCCGCCGCCCCAGAGCTACTCTCAGACTCATCCGTGCTCCTCCTGGATTGGACGAGGAAGATTCAGACTACGAGGATGAAGACGAAGATGACTCCGAGGAAGACTCTGACGACGAGGAGCTCAACGGAGGCCCAAGCGACAAGGAAAAGGCCCGTAAGCTGAAGGAGGCCGCTTACCTGAAGGAATTAGAGGATGCCATGTCGGATGACGAGGATTCTGACGAGGGTGAGGAGTTTGACCTCAAGGCCGCCATTTCCAAGCTTGTCAAGGGCAAGGCCCCCGCCACCGATGACGACGATGAGGACGATGAATCCGATGAGGGCTTGGAGCTTGAAGAGATGGTTATCTGCACTCTGGATCCCGAGAGGGTATGTTGCTTTCCCTTCGTCTGCACATGTGTCCGTATTGACAATATATCTGCAGAACTACCAGCAAACCCTTGACATTACCGTTGCCGAAGGCGAGCGTGTTTTCTTCAAGGCTACCGGATCTCACACCATTTACCTTACCGGAAACTACGTTATGCCTATCGATGAGCCGCAGGATGATTATGATGAATCTGACGAGGAGGACGAGGAGGATTACGATCTGTCTCCCGACGAGGATGAGCTTGATATCGACGAGCTCATGATGGGCGAGGATGACGAGAGCGACGACCTCGACGACCTGGAGAACCCCAGAATCACAGAGGTTGACACCGATGAGGAGGAAGCTCCCAAGCTTGTTGACGCCAAGGGCAAGAAGAAGCGCGGTGCCGAGGAGGCTGCTCTGGAGGACCAGATTGCTAAGGATGGCAAGGCCAAGGCTGCGGCCAACGGTGAGACCAAGAAGCAACAGAAGAAGCTCAAGAAGAACAACGGTGAGGCTTCCGCTGTTGAAGCTAAGCCGGAGCAGAAGGAGGCCAAGAAGGTTCAGTTTGCCAAGAACCTTGAGCAGGGCCCCACGCCTTCCAAGGAGAAGAAGCCCGCTGAGAAAACCGACAAGACCGCTGGAACCCTTGGCGTTAAGGAGGTGAAGGGAGTGATCATTGATGACAAGAAGCTGGGTAAGGGATCTGCTGCCGCTGCTGGCAACACCGTTGCCATGCGTTACATCGGTAAGCTTGAGAGTGGCAAGGTCTTTGACTGTAAGTTCCCTGATTCATCAACCGTACTAAATCCATCGAATGCCCGCTAACATGGACACTCGACAGCCAACAAGAAGGGCAAGCCTTTCACCTTCAAGCTCGGCAGGGGTGAGGTGATCAAGGGCTGGGATATTGGTGTTGCTGGCATGGCTCCTGGTGGTGAGCGCCGTATCACCATCCCCGCTCACCTCGCCTACGGCAAGAAGGGCGTCCCTGGTATTCCTGGCAACTCGAAGTTGATCTTCGATGTCAAGCTTTTGGAAATCAAATAGAGGGACCCTCTGAGCGTGTGGATGCACTCTGATCAGGGCTGGTGTAAGCGTACGTGCGGATGATATACCTTTTATCTTTCGTGTCTTTTGTCTTAGCTTCCACTTTGCTTCCGCTTTTCTCAAAAGAACCATAGGAGTTTAGGTGTTATCGAATTATAGCTCTTTTTCATTTTTAATGTCTACACTATGTCTTCGTGTCTCTGGACAGGAAGGTGGCGACTGCCGTTTGTCGTGCTTTCTAGTTTGCACTCAAATCCTCCTCTCTTTGCCTTTCTATAGCTAAACCGAATCTGCTTCATATCAGCTTAGTTGTCTACACCCGGCACTCGCCGCATCATTGGTACTGTTCTATGCCTCTATCATTAATTTTCGCATAGGGTATCGGGACGTTCTCGTTTACGGTCCGTTCTCGTACCTCGGCAGCATGTCTGAGGAGCAACAAAGACTAGTACAGTACCCGCTGAAACCTAGCGGCTCGAACTTTTTTGGACAATCAGGGACAGGATCGGCTTTGTCAGAAGGACTGGGATCGGATGGCGTTGTCGGGCGACTCCCCAAAGACAACATACGAGTTCGCATTCGGCAGCGAAGTTCCCGCTTACTCTCGCTTCTAGGCCTTAAGAATCCTACTCAAAGTAGGTCCACTTGATGTTACGCTGCAAGTCTTGTGATACCTGCTAATATACGTCTTGCTAGCCGTCAAACCAGACAACTCTCGTGGCACAGGCAGTGGTTCTTCCGAGGCTGAAGGAACTCCACAACAGGACGCCTTCGATCGTTGCAAAACATATCCTGACAATTTCAAACCACTGCCCATTAACTCGGCAGACTCACCTGCAAGCCCTGCGCAAGCGCCGAAGCAAGCGGAGGGGGAAACACCGGATGAGGGTACTGCATCTCCGAAATTTCTCGACCTCAAACGAAGCCAGTCAACTCCTGTCGAACTCGCAAGGATTGTATCCATGAAACTATCCACAACGTTTGGTAGTCCTACTGTCATTCATCGTTCGCATCTCAACCTACGTCCGAGCGTACAGGCTCTCCACTTTCAAGCGTCGCTGAACACGCCTGGCAATTCTAATCCGCCAGTCAATGTCAACCCAAATGGTAGTTCCGGCTCATCGACGCCTAGTAGCAAGGGCTCGCCGGGCGACAGTTTGTCCACGGCACCTACCTCTGTATCCCCAGGAAGTTCACAGCCATCCGGAGATGGCAATAATTGTCAGGCCATCTTCTTCAAGCACCATACATCACATGCCAACCTCATTGAATGCCCGCTTAGCCCGGTCAGCGAAACGCCGGTTATCTCACCTTCGATCCTGACGGCCGAAGCCGCTGCTAATGCAAAAGTGTTCTTCGAGACCTACTTCCACACTCTTTATTCCGGAGTCGACACGCGAAATCAACGTCAGTTGGAGCTTGATCAATACATTCTTACTCTTCCATTAAGTCCGGATGAGAAAGCTAAGGTCAAGAAGCAATGGGTCGCCCAGGAGAGGGAGTATCTCCGCCAATGCCGAGTCTTGAAGAGCCGTTCGCATGGCCAAAGCTCTCGTGACGAAACCCCATCCCTCGCAGGGTTTGAGGTCATAAAAATCTTGGGAAGAGGGAGCTTTGGGGTCGTTCGGCTGGTGAGGGAAAAGGACGCAGACTGCCCGCCAAGTCACGCTACGGGGCACGCTCAGTCGGGTAGGGCTCCGCTTACCCCTAAATCTGGCCATCGTCAGGCGATGACTGGGATGAAAAAGGATGTCTTCGCTATGAAGGTCATCAGGAAGTCAGTGATGATTAGAAACAGCCAGGAGGGTCATCTCCGTGCGGAACGCGACTTCTTGGTGGCGTCCTCGAAATCACGCTGGATCGTGCCTTTGATAGCAAGCTTTCAAGACCACAGCTATCTATACTTGGTGATGGACTACATGGTCGGTGGCGATTTTCTTGGGTTGTTGGTGCGGCATAACATCCTAGCTGAGGACATTGCCCGGTGGTATGTCGCAGAGATGATATTGTGTATCGAAGAAGCCCATCGGCTTCACTGGATCCATCGTGACGTGAAACCCGACAACTTTCTCATCTCTGCCTCTGGACACCTGAAGATTTCTGATTTCGGCCTCGCCTTCGACGGACACTGGGCCCATGACCAGTGGTACTTTACTTATCAGCGACATTCTTTACTTAAGCGGCTTGGTATTCAGGTCCACGGGGATGCAGAGGACCAGAAAGAGTCACAGGACGCTCACAAACAGTCCCCTGGCGCAGCTCATGAGGACGGATTCATGGACGACGACTGGATACATCCACCAACCAACGGGCTCCTCGGATGGCGCGACAAGAATCAAAAACGTAGGATGGCGAGGAGCGTCGTTGGAACGAGCCAGTATATGGCGCCAGAAGTCATTCGTGGCCACCCCTACGACGGCCGCTGTGACTGGTGGAGCATTGGCATCATCCTTTACGAGGTATTTAGTTGTCTTGCGCTTTGTTCCCCCACTACTCGATTAACACGCTCATAGTGCCTCTACGGTTTCACTCCATTTGCATCCGAGGACCGCCATAAGACGAAGATGAAGATACATGTGAGTATTATAGCTTGTCATCACAATCAGGGGCCTGCTAACATGGCATGGAAAGCATCATTTACAAACGTTATATTTCCCCGTCCATCGACCGACCGACAAACTGGTATCCGCAGAGGCAATTGATGTTATCAACTCCCTTCTCCAGGAGAGAGAATTCCGCTTGTCTTCGAACAAATACAAGTCAAACGATACCCTCACTGCTAGGCCAACCAAGTGTTTTTTCTACAAGCCCGACGGCTCCAACCAGAACTACCAAGGGCTTTACGTTTATCCCAATGACGCGGCTGATATTAAGTCTCATACCTTCTTCCGTGGTATTAACTGGGACGAGATACATCGCATGTCTCCGCCGTTCGTTCCCAAGGTCAGGGGATGGGAAGATACTAGATACTTCGAGGACGGGGAATACCCTACAGACCACGACGATGAGTCCACAGATTCTGAAGCCTATCAAGGAAACGAAGGTGTCTCACCTGGGGGCAATGGAGGGCTGCATAGGCTTGGGCCACCTTCGAAGAATGATGTGAGACCCAGTGCGCATCTGCCAGGAAATGATGGTACCAAGGACAATGCAAAACCTCCTGCTAAGGGAAAGAAGAAGCACCAGGAACCCAGACGGCCACGGGACAAGATCTTACGGGATAAACGACTTCGGAGGACCGTACTCGAAATGCGTAAGAAGGGTGCGTTTCTAGGATACACGTATCGCCGGCCTAAAGGAGTGATTATGGCTCTCACTCCGGAGAGGGGTCGGCCCTATATCTCGCGAGGTCAGCTATCGGAGCTGTATCGATGACGGAATGAGGAAAACCGAGTCGGCAATAGAAAGGATAGTACATATGTCTGCTTGTGTCTTTCCCTTTGGTTGTATTGGCTTCGAGAGCCAATGCATCAACAAGCCGCAACGGCAATGGCATTCTTAGCTTGTAGAGGATCTTTACTTGAGCAGACTACCCCAATGAAAACCTTGCAATCTGAGATTTACGTCGGCACTCGTTTACTCCGCGAAGCCAACCTGTAGACCCTGTATGGATGATGAGTGGTTGACGGTGAAGATAGTTGACAGTCTAGCTCTGATTTGAGACGTAACCCCATAGATTGATCAGTGTCATGGATTCACCAAGGGGTAAAGTATCTAAAATAAAAATCCTGTCTTCCACACACATAACATACAGATCTGGCAGCTGGCCTCATGAGATGCAAGGGCCATTTCTTTGCAGTCTGATCCCAATAACAAACACAACGTCGTCAATAACAGCAGGGTATCATGAATGCAAATGGACATGGAAATAATAACGCTTTCTTTTTGGTTTCTTCCTTATTACCTTTTTTCTTCGTATTTATATGGCAGGAGGAGCGCCCATAGCAAATGCGGAATCGCTGACTCGGTCTTCGGGTTTCATCGTTCCGTTCAGAAGGGGGCAGAGTCTGTTGTACAAAGCAAGAGTCGCGTTGTTAGCTTTTTGATGTGTAGAGTGGCAAAGAAAGGTATGGGTCCAGAGTAGGATGTTTGGGTTGAGTTGGGTCCAGAGGGTAGAGATGCGGGAAAGTGAGCAGGCCCTCGACCTCCTGCTCAAGATCTTTCCGACTTGATGCTGACAGCTGTAGCATATCTCCCAGAAAGATGTGGGAATGAGGGGGTAGGGGGTATTCAGGATTTGAAGTGGGGGGTGGGGTTGATGAAAAAGGACCGCGTGATATCAAACGAGGCAGGGAAGCCATCGACCGCTCCAGCGGCGCGGGCGCGGTTGTATACGCACTTTTTGTTCGTCTTGATGTGGCCAACCTGGCCGCAGTTTGCACACTTGCGCTGGGTGCCCGCGGACTTGGAGTTTCCTGGGGCTCCATCCGCGGGGGAGTCCGCTGTGCGAAGAACACCCTTCTGTTTCTCACGCGCAAAGCGGCGTTCTTTATTGCGGTTGAGGCGGCTTAGCTCTTGCTCGATGCTGCGAAGTTGTTCAGTTGGTAATTGTTTCAGGAGGCCACTGTTGTAGGAAGAGGGAGATGGGGGAAGGAGGGTGGCAGAGCGGGATGTTATATGGGCATACAGTCTCCTGTTTCGGGCATCCACTTCGGGATCTCCCGTGGGTTTGAGGCAGTCAAGTCTAAAGATATTATCGTGAGAATAGAGTTTCAATGATCAAATAGGTAAAGACCACTTACCTTGTAGTGAGCGACTCAAGGCGGTGTTTGTGCTGCAGATAGTGACGGATGACTCGGGGATCCGACACCAGTGTCTCTTTCTGATGAACGCCATCCTTATCTTGGACCTGGCGAATAATGCGTAGAACTTTACCCTTATGAGCAGATAAACTCATTCGGCTCATCTTGCTGAACTGACTTGTCGTCTCATCGTCGCGACGAGCCGGAGCCGGAGTAGGAGCTTCCGAACGCGGGGTAGGCTTATTGAAATCATCTTCCTCTTCGTCTGACATGTTAGCTTCGTCATCTGAGTGTTCGATGGTGGACGATAAGCTGGCTTTTTGGGCGTCCCAGATCCGTCGGATAGAGGTCTCGTATGACTTTTGCTGTCGTGCAACATTGTAGCTATGACCGCCAAGTTCCTTCAACCGTTGAGCATCCAGCTTGTCTTCGACACTTTCGCCAATTGCTTTGAATCCTCCTTTCATTGATGTTTTGATGAAACTGAAACCTTCACCACGTCCGGTAGGATCGCCTTCACCATGCAGTGTAAGCATAGCCTTCCCTTGAGACGCAAGTAAGAAGTTACGACTGGCTTTCCATGGTGCCATCTGCTGCTCGAAGCTTTCAGACTCTTCATCGTTATCATCATCACCTCCGGTTTCCGCATCGTTGCCGTACCCGGTATCATGCAAATGCTGTTGACCCACTTGCATAGCCTCGAGCAGGCAGACGTCTTCAGGTTGCACCCACGATCGTATCGTATCCTGCTCTGGTACTGGTTCCAGAGGCACCCAGTACTTAGTGTCCTTGTCGTGTTGAAGGAAGTCTTTTACTTTCTGACGATTCTGCATGTCACTCGTGCCAGGGATATGAGCAGTAACATCGCTGATGGATAGTCGAAGATCTGGACTCTTCTTGAGTAGGCGATAAACCAGCATTTTCATTCGGTTCTTCGCCACAGTGGTAACCTTCCGAGAGTGAGGTCCGGGAATATCAACAGACGGGAACTGTTGCCCAGCGACGAACATGTTATCAATGTTACGGATATAGTAGTCACTGCCACCTGAGCCGGTACTGTTGCGAACAACAAGGAAGTCTGTGGATTTTGCTTGGTGCGCGAACAAGGGTGCACGATACATGGAGTTTGAGATGGCCGGCGTGACTTCACCCGGGTCGACGTGGCCGAAGATAGAGAAGGGACTTTTATCCTGAGGCAAGAGTACTGCCGTTTCTCCAATCTCGGCTTTAGGCCGAGTGGGGTCCTCTGTATTCTTCTTCCTGTAATAGTTTATGATGCGGTTGGCCATACCGAAATTCGAGAGAGCAAGCGGTGATTCCTCGGAATACTCAACCAGCAGAACATGGGAATTGTCCGCCATAGAAAGCGCTTTGGTTGAATCGTAGAGTTGACGGATATCTTTGCCTTTGTGGTGCTTGCGTTTAATATAGGCTGGATTCTTAAACCAACAGCTTTGTCCTGGTCGGAATGACAATGATGGACGGTGGAAGGATCTCGCCTCGGCCTTGGCCAGCTCTGTCTTGTAGTAAGGCCACTGTAACCGTAACGCTGGCATACTGTGCTCCAGTGTGACATTTCCCAAAGTACTGCGGACCTTGTTTTGGTGATTCTGTTTGAGCATATCGTAGGCTTGGTCGTTAGAGATGTTGTAGCGTGCCGTGAGACGACGGGTAACATTGACATCTATCTCCTCTCTATTGCGGGCCCCGGATGCTTTGGGCTTGGATACAGCAGTCTCAGGGCCCCGCTCATCGAGCAGCAAATGCGGATCGTTCAGATCCAACGTAACCTTCTGCGCAACCTTGGAGCTTACTTGCTCTGGATCGTCGAGGAGAGGCAAGTCAATGTGCGATAATGAAATGATCTCCATGGGATCCCGACCGAGTTTTCTTTTCTTGGCTAGCCTCGTGGTTTCAAATAGCCAGTCATCCTCTGCGTTTGCATCCTCCATGTCTGCAGGCTCATCAACTTCCATAATGGAAATGTCGTCCCTAACATCCCAGTCCGCGCAGACGACACGAAGATCATCCGCGGTGATACCGCCGGGTAGCGGCTCATCAGACTCGTAGTCAAGATCAAATTCATCCCGGGTTTCCTCTTCGTCCTCTTCTTGCGACATCTCGGCGACCGGAACAATGCCGTGATTCTCGGCTTCCAACGAGCGCTTGAAGGCTTGGCCTCCAGACCTAAACACTTTCTCCTGGTCCTGTGCTAGTTCAATGTTCACTTTCCCTGGTAGAACCGGCTTTGGTGGCTTTACTGGCGGCTTGCCGACAAAATACGCCTTTTTATGAGGGATGAGTTCGAGGAATCGGGGTAGCGTATTGCGCTCGAACATGGGGAACAAAGAGTGGAGCAATTCTTCGACATTCTCAGGCGGAGCTGGAGGGTTGTCGGGACCGACATTTGACATGGCAAACAGAGCCTGTTGTAGCTTCCAGGCGCGTAGAGAGGCTGGGTCCATATCGTCAGCAATCGAGGCTAACTCCCCATCATCCTGCAATGATTCCTGATCTTCCTCCATTTGAGTATCTTGCGGTGGCTCCACTGCCTGTGGGCGTTCTTCCTCCTCGTCGATGAATAGATCACGGATTTCGTCGGCGTGTTCCGGACGTGGTGACGATGGCGCCTCCCCGAACAAATCATCCAGCTCATCAGGAGGGGCCTGCTCATCTTTCTCCGGGGCTCCAAACAGGTCATCATCACCACCTCCAAAGAGAGCATCGTCCGATACATCAGGAATATCAAGCCCGTTTGCCCCCACTGCCTGCGCGTTGTGTTGAGAGATTTCTTCTTCCTCCGGGAGCTCGTCGTCATCAAAATCCTCGTAATCTATCGCATCGTCTGCTTTTTCGCCAGGCTCCAGTTCTCGGTTCAGGAAGTCGAAAGACATGCCGCCGTCTGTTGGGGGGCCGTTCATCTGTCGCATGACATTGTCAAAGTCGGCATCTTCGACCTCTGGGCCCGGCGAGGCGGCCGTCGCGTGAGGCATTTTTGACGATGTAAGATTGGGGGAGGTTTGAGTGGAGTTTGTTGTACGATGGCTGCGCCGATTAGACACAGATAGGAACACTAGATGGCGGGCGACGCGGAAGAGGTAGATTTGAGGTTAGCAGAGAGACCTGGTACGCCGCGCAGGCTCGAGCGATCAGAGATTCTGATGAAGTGGAAGTGAGGTCATCGCCAACAAAAGTCGGTTCCCGGGAGACGAAAGTAATCCGAGATCAAGTGGCTAAGAGGTCATAAAAGCGAAAGAAGGGTTTGCCGTCTTGATAGTAAGGACAGAACGAGAAAGGAATCTGAGGCTCAACCTTGGAAGTTGAAGGAGCGGAACACGTGAAGATACTGGAGTCAAGATAGAGCGGGGCGCTAGCCCGAATCAGGTAATGAGCTTATACTATAGATTATGGGCGTTTAAAGAATTGTTCCAAAGGAGCCCAAGAAGTGCACTGAACTATCTTCTATTAAGCTCTTGGAAACATGGTTAGACTGAAATCTCTAGTGTAGAATAGGTACAGGTGGCTGCGTCAAGTTAGTTTAAATCCGCCGTAAAATATACACAACGCTTTGCTAGCCCCTCTCATACAATAATGCATAACTGGAGCAGGTCCGTCGTCTTTGACCATCTTAGCAAGCTGATTGAGATCCGATGTTCGTGGTAGGTAAAGAGTCACGTATTTTGTGAATTGGGAAAACTCCGTGTAGAGCGTATTGAGTGAGTACGGTTCCATCGTGCTCAGGTCGAATACGTAATCTGATCGATACCCGGGTCCTATGACAAGAATAATGTTAGATAGGTTGAAGAGAAGGCAAGGGTAAGGATTGACATACCTCCCCAAGGCGGACTCGCAAAGAGCACGCTATACGGCGCCAAGTCCTTCAACTGCGACTTGATGATCTCGAAGCAGTCGCCCTGAAACCAGGTAATTTTATCTGCAACCCCGTATACCTCTGCATTGTGTTGCGCGCACCGCAGTGTCGCGGGGTCTTTCTCAATAGCATAAACTCTTTTCCAGTGTCCGGAGCGAGCAAAAGCGATGGTGTTCCCTCCGGCGCCGGCAAAGACATCTACAAGAACCTTCCGTTCGGGTGGAGCAGCGTGTGCTATCTGATCTGCTATCTTTCTATGGGGTGACGGACGTTAGCGCCCTTATTCTTTCTCCGGGTAACAAAGGCTGGGAAAAAAAAAGCTTCACGTACGTAGCTATCAACTCCGGAGTAACACCGAACCACGCATCATCGGTCAGCCAGACACCTTCGTCATACTTGGAGAAGAGATCGTAACGTTGAGAGAAGTAGCTATAGCACACCGTGAGTTAGCTCTTCTCCGAAGCCAGCATGCGGAGCGGAATTCGTACTTCTGTATGTCCCAAGGCACATCACCACGAGTCTCATAATGATGGACTCCGGAGGGGGGTTCTTCGTCACCAGACATGGTGGCAATATCGTGGTCAAGACATGGATCAGAGTCAGAGAGTAGGAAAAGTCCTTCTCATCTGGTCTTGAACACCCGACGATGGCCGTCTCCGATCCGCATCGAAATCTACTGATAACCGCGGGTTTGTCTTGTTTGCATCTCCACATTTGAGGACAGCTTCATCACGGCAATGACCATCCCCCAGACTTCCTTTATATTTGACTTATCTTAACCATTGAGTACACTTCAGAATGTTCGGGGCTCTGAATCGGTTCATTGGTCGCTTAGACTCCGAGCCCGGCTCCCAGCAATCACGGCCCGATAATGCCTTTGGATTCCAGGTCCTCCGCAATAAGGACCCCGAGGTACCGCTAGAGCCGTGGTTTGATTTCATTGTCGGGATAAACGGGCGTTTGATCGTGCGTTTGCCTCGTTACCCCCTTCGTCATATTGAGAGATTTCTAACTCATAGCTATAGGATGATCCCGACCCAAACCTCTTTGCAACCGAAGTCCGCAATTGCGCCGGGTCTCGAGTCACCTTTGCAGTCTGGAGCGCAAAGGTAGGACCTCCGTTTCTTACATCCCGTGCCAGTCTAGGCTAACAATGATGTTTTTGTCTCTGATGCAGGGCCAACGAACGCATACTATCTCGATCGCCGTCCCTCCATCCGACCCAACCCTAGGACTCGCCCTCCAGCTAGCCCCGCTCTCCTCTACGCAAAACATCTGGCATGTTCTAAATATTCCATCGCCGCTGAGTCCAGCCTACAGGGCAGGACTCCTCCCACATTCTGACTACATCATCGGCACACCCAGCGGGACATTACGGGGGGAATCAGCGTTGGGAGAACTAGTCGAAGATCACCTCAACCGCACTCTAGTATTATGGGTGTATAACAGCGAGTTTGACGTGGTGCGGTCAGTCAATCTGGTGCCAACACGAGGCTGGGGTGGTGAGGGTGCGCTGGGGGCAGAGCTGGGCTTTGGAGCACTGCATCGACTGCCGGTGGGATTGGGTGAGGAGGTCGAGGGGCCCGGGGAAGTGGTGTTCGAGACGCGCGCGGATGGAGTGTCGACTCCTGTTTCTGAACCGTCGGTTTCGTCCCTTCCACCGGCAGCTGCAGTACAGCCACCGCAATTCCTTGTCCCCGCGAATATGAGCTCCCCTCCGCCGTGGGCACCTGCAGCTTCGGCGCCCCAGGTATCACACCATGGGAAGAAGCGGGGGAACGCGAGGGCGTCACCTCATAAAGCTTTTGACGATTACTTCGCAGAGGGTGAGCAGAAGAGCAAGGAGCAAGATCACGTACCGTCGCGGAGAGGAACACCGCTGCCTCCGCCGCCCAAGGTTGGGCAACCACAGGAGCAGACGGCTACGGAATAGAAGAGATGCGTTACGACTTGCAGCAGGTGTTCTCGGCGCTGTCATGATTTATCAATAGTACAAACGAAAATGAACTGTCTAGAACCTGTTCATCGGAAACCCTTTACAGATACATGCGCTATAGGGACACCGCCCAACCGCTATCACGATGTAGATGAGCGAAACAAAAATACCAGAAGAAACGGAAGCAAGAGCGTAGGAAACGTAAGCCCGTTTAGTGTCCCTTGCTCACGACCTCTTCCAGCTTCTTCCGAGCATCCCCGATCTTCTCCTCCATCTGAGCACGCGCCATGGCGCTGTGAGCGACACCTGTGGTCCAAATGTACTCCGCCCGCTCCCGGAGGTAGAGGTGGTTGTCCGCAACAACGGGGACGCGCTTCTCGTATTGCCAGATCAAGTCGGAGACATTCCGCATGGTCACAGGAAGAAGAGACCAAGCCGCGATCGTACCGAAGGCCAACGGGGTGGTGCCGCGCAGGAAGCGGCCGCGATTACGGGCAACAATGGAACCGGCCATGGCGGCAACGACGACGTAAATACCGCCGGGCAGGATCTTCTCGCCTGACTCCGGGGAGGGCGCTAGCGAGGCAATGGTGTTGGTGAAGGCGTTCTCGATGTGGAGGGCGCGGGAGAGGATGTCGTTGAAGCCGACCTCGGCGGCACGGAACTGCTGGTAGAGGAAGAGACGACCCTGGCGGACTTGGGTGGTTAGGAGGTCGGTGGGCGTTGGGGATGAGGGCGCCTTCGTGGGAGTGCTGGAGAGAGCTGTAGTGATTGGTGTAGGTTCGGGAGTTGACGCGGGAATGGGTTCGGGAGTAGCTGCGACGGGGTTGATGGGCGACTCGACGGGGTAGTCATCGTAGATAGGTTTCCTCTGTTATAGTTAGATATTTGGTCAAGCGAAGGTATTCCTAGCCCGTGAACACCGGGGCGGGCCTAGCAATAAACATACGTCCTCGGCAAGAGCTGGCCGGGGATAGAAGGCTACGGCTCCGGCCAACAGGGACGCAGAGAGTCGCTGGAAGGGCAATTGATTAGCAGGAACAGCAACAAGTGAGGTATCCGGCAGCAAGTACCTGGTACATGGCCATGGTGCGGGCAATGGATGGAGGATTAGGAAGAGAAGAGGTTGAGATGATGGAATGAAGTCTAGAGAAAAGTGCCAAGTTTTTTCGGCCGCAGTCGGTTGCTCGTCCTCGTCCATCCCCCATACTTCGTCACTCTTTCCCTTGAGGGGCCTGTTCTTTTCTTTCATTCTTTCTCTAATGTACTATACTAGGCCTCTACCAGACTAATATGCTAAGACCGTGGATCTGTCGCACTTGTCGGCTACAACCAAGACCACGCCTGCGCCGTCGCTCCATCACCACCACCTCCGCCTTTCGAAATATTGCTTCTACCTCTGCGTCTGCCACTCCTATCCATTCCTCGATCTCCAAGAGATCCGACGACAGTACCCTCCGCCGAGTCTTTGACTCGCAGTCCTTTTGGCGCGATTTCTCCGAGTCGTCATCCTTCTCTCCCGACCGGAAGCCGACCGGCCTTGTACAGAACCAGTACTTGACCAGTCCCGATGGATTTCGCGATTTCGCCCAGGTGTCGCTGCAGAAATGTCAGGCGATAGTATCTCGAGTCCTCGCCGCGTCGACGATCGATGAATACCGGAATCTAGTACGTCAGTTGGACCGTCTCAGCGACCTGCTGTGTCGCGTCATAGATCTGTCCGACTTTATCCGGGCCTTTCATCCGGATCTGCCCGTCCAAGAGGCGGCCACTCAGGCATATGCCTTAATGTTCGAGTATATGAATGTGCTCAACACCACAACCGGCCTGCATGATCAGCTACGTACCGCATTGAATAAGCCGGAGGTCACGGCACATTGGTCCTCCGAGGAGACCATTGTCGCCCGTATCCTCCTCCAGGACTTTGCCAATTCGGCAATCCATATGCCTCCGCCTGAGCGGCAGCGCTTCGTCACTCTCTCCAACGAGATCAGCCAGCTAGGGTCAGCTTTTGCCCATGGCGCAGAACCAGCGCGATCGCATATTGTTCTGCGCACGAATGATCTTCGTGGCCTGGATCCTATGTTGATTCAGCAGATCAGGCGATGGAACCCCCGTTCCGCCGCCGTTCCCACTTCCGGGTTGATCCCCCGCTTAGCCTTACGTTCGGCTCATGATGAGGGAGTTCGTCGCGAGATATACCAGGCTACGCGCACTGCAAGCTCGCGGCAGATTGAGCGTCTTGAACAGTTGCTGGCCAAGCGCACAGAGTTAGCTAAGCTCGCAGGTTTCAAGACCTTTGCGCATATGACCTTGAATGACAAGATGGCCAGGAGCCCTGCTGCCGTGTCCGAGTTTCTGACCACTCTTATGACAAGCAACCGTCCCGATGTTCACGAAGAATTGGCCCAGCTGCAGGCACAAAAGGGGAGCCAGCTGCAGCCCTGGGATCACGCATACTACGTTCACCAGCGCGTACGAGAATATGAAACCGCCCAACAGACCCGCAAGTCGCGGAAGTTGGCTGCCATTCCTGAGTTCTTCTCACTTGGAACGGTGATGCAGGGGCTGTCTCGTCTTTTTGATCGCCTTTATGGCGTTCGTTTGGTCCCACGTGAGACTTCTCCTGGCGAGACCTGGACATCCGATGTTCGTCGGTTAGATGTAGTAGATGAGGCAAACCGTCCACTGGCCGTCATCTACTGCGACTTGTTCTCTCGCCCTGGCAAACACCCTAATCCGGCTCATTTCACTTTGAGGTGTGCCAGGGAGATTATGCAAGAGGAAATTGCCGAGTCCGCAGCGATGGACGGATCCGGACTTGTAGCTCACCCGAACGATGGTATGGCAACAGCAATTGACACGGAATCCAAAACACTCCGTCAATTACCTACGATTGCTCTTGTGTGCGACTTCCCTGAGCCTTCGCCTGCCACTCCATCACTGCTTAGCGAGCACAGCGTGCGCACGCTCTTCCACGAGATGGGACACGCCCTGCACTCCATTCTGGGCCAGACCCGGTTGCAGTCCATCTCAGGTACGCGTTGCGCAACTGATTTCGCGGAGCTGCCGTCGGTACTGATGGAACGTTTCGCGACCGACCCGTCCGTGCTAGCTCTCTACGCTCGCCATTGGCGAACCGACGAACCCCTGTCCGAGGCCATGATCCACCATATGGCTCAGGACCGGGCCGCCCACGGCGCCATCTACGGGGCCGTTGAAAACGAGGCCCAGATTCTCATGGCACTTGTCGATCAAGCCTATCACACAACCACCACCGAGAACTCCTTCCTTGACACGACCCAGCTTTATCAGCAGGTCTACTCGACGCACGCCAGCCTTCCAGACCCAGTAGACCAACACGGGCGCCCTACAACCTCCTGGCAGGGGTTCTTTGGACACCTGTATGGATATGGCGCCACGTACTACAGCTACATCTTCGACCGCGCCATCGCCAATAAGCTGTGGGAAGACGTGTTCGGGGCTGGAGCTGCAGCCGTTGACCGCTCCGCTGGCGAACGGTACAAGAATGAGGTTCTGCGGTGGGGCGGGGGGCGCAACGGCTGGCAATGCGTTGCGGGGGTTCTTGGAGAGCAGAACCCGTCGAACGCCAACGGTCGCCTTGTCGAAGGAGGCGACGAGGCGATGCGTGAAGTTGGAAGGTGGGGACTTGGCCGCGATGGGGTATCAGGCTGATCAGTGGTCACCTGGTCCTGATCCTGATAATGCGGCCTTGCTGTATTATATCCAGATTATAGACTATTGACGAATATATAATGTCTACATACCGCAGCTTGCTTGGTCTATCTAATAGCCTTAATAGCAAGTCAAGTCAATGTGTTATTCCTGTTCACCGACTCTACCATCCCACAGGTCACATGCAATACAATCGTTGCCGCCATCTATATGAAAGTCTTGTTGAATCTCGGCTAACTATAGCAGCCAGCCAGCCACATGCGCGGCGCTGCAAGTGATTTGATCTCCAGCAGGGATGTGACAGTAGCGCCGCTGCAACGGCCGTCAGTCAGGAGGCTTGGGACGACGTCGTCCACCATTCCATTGCAGCCTCTAGAGCCTCGGAGCACGTCGCACTCGTCGGCTTATTTCTCGCTCGCCACCTCCCGTCTCGCTCCATTGGATCTTTTCTGGACATGTCTCACTCCCCTCCACCGCCGTTACTCAAGCGACTTCAGCTTCTCTTCTTGAACACGTCAGACAAGTACCACTACTACAGCTACAGCTCCAGCTCCATCTTATTTCCCCGTGGGCAACCCCGTCTATTTCTAGTTTCTATCCGGAAACTGGCAATACCGGTACGGTAGTTTGCTAGGGGCTACAGCATGCTACGTTCCACGACAATAATAATAATGTAGCAGCGTCGTACTCGCACCGGCCAGCTCACTGGACCCTACAGCTTCTGTACTCCGTACTCCATACACTGTGGGCCTCTGGAGTACATACGCACATACTACCGGTACATGTACATGACATCGCATCAAGGAAAGAGCAGCCGAGCTCCAGGCTGGCAGTGGCTGTAGCTCTAGAGCACTTGCGTGCTTTTTCCCGTGTCACTGTCTCTCTTGTTTCTCTTGTTTCTCGCTTTGCTACTGCTTCTTTCAATCCTCCGATTATCATCCGAACAGGCCTTCCCTGTCTACTCCAGGCGCAGGTAGCTGGGGCTTTGCCACCCCCAGTCCATGTCTCTCGCTCTCTTTCTCTCTTTTCTAGTTCAAGCCAGGCCGTTCGCCACATCCATGCTGTTGCTCTCACAAATCTCACCTCATCTCATAAGTACCACTGCCCCGCAAACACACAGACGCACGGGGTGAGCGGCGTCCAGATCCAGATCCAGATCTAGTGCTTCACTCACTCACTCACTCACCATGCCTCTACCACACTCAACATCCAGCCGTTCCTTCTCCTCGTCTTCCTTTTCGACCACGACCTCAGAGTCTGCGCCCTCGTCCTCTGCAATACCCGTCAGAACGCCCTCTACATTACGGCTGAAACGATGGCTGTCAACGCATCTCCAGCTGCCACTGCCCCGTCAAGGCTCTGGCCATGATACAGATACCACGCTCAACCACGATCTCCCGCACTATACGCTGGAGAACAACGCCGCCAAAGCCTCAAACACAAATACAAACACGGACACGGACTTCTCGCAGTCTGACAGTCAACCGTCATCAACCATCAAGATCCCGCATGATCTCTCTCTCAGCATCTCAGCGAGCCAGCACCACTTCACCGACTTTGACTATGACTACGAGAATCCGGCGAGCGGGTACGGATCCGGATACGGGTTGGACGGACCACATCGTCACCGTGTCCATCGGCATAACCAGTATGTAGCCGATCTCGGAAACGGTAGTCAAGCTGGGAGATTTGGCAACGCAGATGAGGAGGAAGAGGATCTCGTGCTCGCCGATAATTACGCTGCCTTCTGTCGAGCATTCACCTCTTCGCCAGTCCACTTCCACAACACGCCGGCGCGGCCTCTTCCGCGGCTTCCCACGTCCGAGACATGGGCGGATTACCAGAACTCATTGGCGCCAGAAACAATTGATGCTCCTCCAGAGCGGGTCTCGCAGATAAGCTTCCTGCCGCTAGGTGCGCACGGCTATCATCCGTCGTCATGGGTGTTGCCTAGACCGCCATCGCCGCCCCCGGGGATTCTCACCCCAGCACGATACGAGATCCAACAACAGCGGGAGATGGAGAAGCTTGAGAAAGATAAGCAGAAACGAAAGAGGCAACACTTGACGAGGTGCTTACCAATACGATTTTCGTGGTGGCCGTGGAGCCGGGCACACCACGTTGCATGACTGGACCCATCGGCGAATTTTATATATACTCAAAGAGCTGTGTATCGGTATATTTCTCACCGATTCATGTCAATAGTCAATAATAGTAATGTCCTGCAGATAATATATTCATCGCTACCCAGATACCGAACCACATATAGCAACAATCCACGGCAACGGTACTTGAATCGGGTATCCTGAGCACTTTATTACATACATCTTAATCCTATACAAGGCAAATACAAAGAAAAAGGAATGGAAGAAACTCGCTAGGCCTGGTTCAGACCGGACCTGTCCCATACAGATACTTTCATTGCGAGGCGACCTCAATTACCGTCTCAGGCTGCGGTGTCGCAGACTGGCTGGGTGGATTGGGCGACGCTCGCCGTGAAACTTGTGCAAGTTCGCCAACGAGTCTAGGACAGTCAGCTGTGGCATTCTGGATTGAGTAGGTGAGCACTTACCGACGATGCTCGTCATACCAGTCGTCATTGGCAGATCGAATGTGTTTAAGCTGCTCCTGGATGCTGGCCATCTGCGTAGAAAAGAAGGACCGATCAGTAAAATTTCCACATGACAGGTCTCCGAGGGGAGACGACTACGGTCATAGACGGGGAGGTCCCACCGTTCCCTCGATCGATGAACCAATGTCCTCACCTTCCACTGTGGCTGCCTGGTCTTTCTCGGTGGCCGGCGACTCGTCATCAGCTGCCCATTGGCTGCCTTCCAACCCCACGTTGATCGGCTTCGGGGTATCCTTATCGGCCTTCAGAGCTGCTAATTCGGCTTCAAGCTCGCGGATATGCTTGCGGCTGCCCGAGATGGACGACTCGACTTCACCCAGCTGGTTGAGGAGGTTCATGTTCTTGTCAATCTGAGCATTCAGTTCCCTTTCGCCCCGGCCGAGCCTTTCCTCGGTCGCAGCGTTGTGCAACTTTGATTCGTCTAATTCTTTGGCAACAGTATCATATTTAGCTCGGAGTTGCGACAGCTCCTCTTGAGTGGCGAGAACCTGCTTCGTCGCGGTCTCCAAGTCTGACCGGGTACCCTCAGAAGCGGCCAAAAGCCTCTCAAGCTCTTCGATGCGAGCGGTCGTTGCCTGGTGCTTCTGCTCCCACTCGTTCTTATCCTTTTCGATAAGAGAAAGCTCGGCGGCATGCTGAGTCTTGGAGTCGGTGGCGGACTGCTCGGCGGTGGCCAGTTTCTTCTCCAGCTCGGCAATAGCTTCCTTCAAGCCATCAACCACGGAACTATCTTGCGCGGCGGTCTGAGCGGCAGTGAGCTGAGTCGTGAGGTTTGCAAGAGCAGCATCGTGGGCCGTACGAAGCTCATCAAGCTTAGCTTCGTGTGAGGATTGCAGGTCTGCGCGAAGACCGGAAAGCTTGGATTCTTGTAGTGTGAGGAGTTCCTCAATGGCTCTGCTGTGCTCGGAGTCTGCCTCAGCAGCCTTGGAGCTGAGAGATGCCTGCAGCTCAGTGTGAAGCTTGGACTTGGCTTCCTCGTGCTGTTGTTGAAGGTCGGCAAGCTCCTTCGCATGAGCGGCACTCTGCGAGGCGACGCGCTCCATGGTAGACTTGAGTTCAGTCTCAAGCGCTTCAACCTTGCCGGCATGAGTGGTCTCCAAGTCATTGTTGTTCGACAGCAATTCATGGTATTTGGACTGAAGTTCCTCAAGCGCCTGTTGCAGCGGTCCGGACGCACTAGTCTTAACTCTCTCAAGTTCTGCAGCATGATTGGTCTTGAGCGCTTCCAGCGTCTGGGCATGTTCGTCTAGAGCCCTCTCTGCCGCTGCAGCGCGTTCTTGAGCAGCCTTAATTTCGCCTTCCTGCTCCGCATCCTTGGCCTTGAGTTTAGTCTCAAACGTGACAAGGTTCTGCTGAAGTGCGTCAGCCTGCTCCTGCTTGGCCTGGATCTCGGCCTGAAGGACCTTGATTTCTTCTTGTCCAGTGGATAATTGTGATTCCAATGTGTTGCACTTATCCTTGAGAGCTTCGATTTCCTGAATTGCTTGTGTTTGGGCGGCGGTTGCGCCCTCCTCCAGAGCCTGGCGGGTCTTCTGGAGAGACTCTTCGGCATCATCAAGCTTCTGCTGCAGAGACTGCAATTCACTCTGGTGGGTCGCCTGTACCTCGCTCAGTGCATCGTCCTTGACCTTGTCAAGAGAGGCCTGGAGCTCTTCGAGTTGTTGCGCATGGGCAGCGCCGGACGATTCCGTAGCAGCCTTAGCGCTGGCAAGTTCATCGGCGTGAGAGCTCGCAGCAGAAGCCAAGGCCTCGTCATGCTGCGCCTTGAGCGATTCCGTAGCAGCCTTTGCGTTGGCAAGCTCACCGGCGTGTGAGCTGGCGGCAGAAGCCAAAGCCTCGTCATGCTGTGCCTTGAGCTGGGCAATCATATCCTCGTGACCAGCTTCGAGAGCCTTCAGCTTCTCGTCAAGATCCTTAGCGGCACTTTCTCCTGCCTGTTCAAGCTGTGCCTGGGCGGCATTAACAGCGTCCCTCAATTCGGCGACCTCCTTCTCCTTCTCCGCAAGCTGGACGGCGGTTTGCTCCTGGCCTTGACTAGTGGCTGATTCGGCCGCTGCAAGTTGAGATTGAAGCGAAGTAACCCTCTCCTCTAGAGCGGCAATCGATCCCTTCGTGGCTTCCTCGGCGGCGCGGACGGCCTCGTCCTTTGATTGTTTCAGGGTTTCGATTTCCGCCTGCAGCTCCGCACGCAGCTCCTCAAGGGCGGATGCTTTCTCGGTCTCAAATCCCTTGGTGGCCGCTTCCAGGCCGTCCGATTTGGACTGCAGTTCGGTCCTGAGAGAGTCAATCTGCTCCGCGTAACCGGCGGCTGCAGCCTTCTGAGCCTCCAGCTCGCTCTCGAGAGCTTCGAGTTGGGTTTGGTGAGAGCTCTTCAGCTCTTCGAGAGCCGCAGCAAGCTTTTCATCGCCTTGAGAAGCGGCCGCCTGGGATGCATCCTCCAAAGCCTTCAATGACTTCTCCTCGATCTCCTTCGTTCTCGCCTCCGCTTCCTCGAGCTGAGTGCGCAAGCCCTTGATCTGCTCCTCATGAGAGGCCACCAATCGGCTGATCTCCGCAGCGTGCTGCTCCTGGAGAGCGGTCGTGGAGTCACTCTGCTCCGACTCGGTTCCTTCAGCTGACTCGGCCTTCGGTGCCTGTGCTAGTTTCTCATTTACAGCCTCCAGCTCCGCCTTAAGGTTCTCAATTGTAGCTTCCCTCTCCGCGAGTTGTGTCTGAAGAGCTAGCAACTTAGCTGCATCCTCTTCGGAAGATTTTGGCGCGGTGCTCAATCGCTTTGTGGCGGTTGTTGTTGGTCTTGTGGCCGTTCTTGTAGACGTCGTGGAAGCGGTGGGTCGGGTCGTCGTAGTTGCCGGCTTGGTGGCAGGTCTCGTCGAGGAAAGAGTTGAGGTACGCGCGCCGGTGGTGGATGCAATGCTGGACCGGCGATCCAGAGTGGAGGTCGTTGACTTCACAGGGGCTCTGGTGGTGGTGCCCACAAGCGACATACGCTTAGCGGACCCAGTGATTCCTCGCTTCTCATCACCAGAACTGGCCACAGATCGCGATTTCTCATCGGCTGAGCTGAGGGATGGTCGAGAGCGGTGAGAGGAAGTAGTGGATGTGCTCAATGGCTTGCGAACGGTCCCAGACGTAGTAGTTGGGCGAGTCGGGGGCTTTCCGAGGGTGCTTCCATTCGTTCCTGGGGTGCGAGTGCTAGATGGAGTAGTCTTGAGGCCGGACATCGAGGTAGGTCGTTTGGTGGCAGACGTTCCGGACGAAATGGGACGCTTAGTCGTGGTCGTTGCGGTCTTCTTAGCCGGAGACGCCCTCACATTCTCCTTGTCCTTGGAAGTATCGGGGCTTGTGACTGGCTCCTCGCTGCCAGAGATAGCACTTGATTCCACAGGGGTAACGGGGGGCACATCCTCCGCATCGACCTCCACCGGAGGAGCGGGGGCGACAGGTTCCTCCACAGACGACATTGCGCGTATAGGTATCTGGGATAGGCGAATGGGGGGTTATGCGATAGAAAAGGAGATCCCGGGCGGTCGGCGGTCTAACAGAAAAAAAGTTCTAGAGCTTTGCAGGGATCTAGGTTAGCTCCGAAAAAGCAAAAATACGAGCGGAGGTACACCGCCGCGCGAAGATAGTACCAAGCATGCGAGGGAGACCGTGAGGATTATGGAGGAGCAGAATTCCAAGGCGAGGCAATGCCAGGAGAGTAATATCATCGCCCAAAGCATCAATACAAGGCTGCCCCTGATACCTGAGAAGCGCCAGACACAACTCCTTTCTGATTCGGGTAGAGATGCGACTGCAGGGGATATGGCAGTTGACAACTCACCCGTACCACGTTGCCAACGTCCAATTGCAAAGTCGAGGCACTCAACGAGCTAGCTGCGTGAGGCTATTGGGTCGTATACTGCACGGGGTGAAGAATGAGTTGTTAGTGGTGAGTCCGAGGCAACGAGTTGGGGACGGAAACTAAACGGCCGCCAAACACGTACTTGAGCTGCAAAGATAACAGCAAGCAGAAATCAATGATTGGGCAAAAACGAATTATCAAATATTAGGGGGTAAGTATTAGGCAGAAGAAAAAAAAGGTGGGAAATTAATGGTCAACTCGAACAGCAGGAACAACGCAGACTCGCAGACAAGAGACCGACAACGCAAAAGAGTAGGGAGCGAAAGGTGGAAAGAGGGGAAGGAACAGGTCACCTGTACGCTAAACCTGTTCGGGTAATGACCTACTTTCAGCAAAGGAGATACGAGGAGTAGAGTGAAAATGTAATCATGGATGGGATGAGGAGATGCTAAGGAGGACTCGGCGTAAATAACACGTCAGGGGTAAATGTTGATTGTTGATTGTTGACTGTTGAGGTTGTGTGGTTCCAGACTCGGTTCCATGGTTCGGTGCTATACTACACCTCGGCCTCGCTATCTCTTAGTATAGATCCTAGACTACTACTCCTGCACACTGAGCAGCCACTGCCATTTCTCCTGCCCCTCTCTGGTGCGCAGCTCCTCTTCAATCTGAGGTAAAAACTTAGCGCATATATACCGTGCTTCGTCTTGTAGCTCGCTTATAGTTCTGCCCACCAGCTCTTCGCTATAATCCCTGATGATCTCGACGTATCTTCTTGGACCTAATAACGCAGTTAGCATAATTTCGGGATAGAAATGAAGTTCGGAGACATACCTTGATGCTTGAGTAGGCCATCTAGAAGAGCACGGCCTTCAGCATCCGTAAACGGTGTGGCGGGCGGATGCAAGGACATATCTTCATCGGATGACTCGACCTCTTCGACATCTCGGTCAGGCAACTGGGTCTCGGTGGGTTCAAGCAAGCCCAACTCCGAAGCTTCGATAAGTTTTTGTAAAGGGCGCAGCAGATTCGTGGTTTTCGTCGTGGTGAGCACATATCGCTCCTTGGTTAGGATTGTCATCCGGTCACAAATATTATAAAGCACGGACAAAGCACCATGAAGATGATCATATATTTCAGAAAAGCCCTTAGGATCTGAGTGATACGCGTCAAATATGGCGAAAGTCAGCTCTATTATGGCTGGGAGGATGCAGGCCTCGAATCTTTCGAACAGCCTACATCCTCGTTTCGGTCGCTTGTCTTCGACCACCACATCATGAATATAGTCTAGTGCTCGATTGCCTAGGCCCAGAAGGCTTTCGAGCAGTTTCCGGTGCAAACGTGCATCATTTGTCGAGAATCCTCGAGGTGGCTCTGGGAGCTGGGATAGTCCATCATACCACTGTCGTAGATAGTCAATCGGTTCCATAATATCCCGGAATATCTCTTTCCAGGCAGGGTTGAAATTTTCCTTCATTTTGTGAGACAGGCGGATGAGTAGCTTCCAGTTTTGCTGCTGCTGGCCTAATTGCATAGCCTCTTTGCTCTGAGGGTAGGTGTTTTCTGGTTCAGAGCTTTCGTGACCGAAGTGATTCAGGACCAAGCGACTGCGTCGGCCCCTTATTCTTCGACTTGTTAGAGGTTCATTCAGTTCTTCGGGGGTAGAGCTACTTGTAGAGCGTGTTGGAGAAGACTGGTGTGATAGGGGTACATGATGGTCATCAGACTGCCGTCGTCTGCTAGGTGCATCCTGCGAAAGGGACGTTGAAGTCTCCTGGGATTCTCGAGTCACCGACTCATGATCGGCAGTAGAAAGTGCAATCATTCGATCAGACCGCCGTGCTCGGGCCGGTGCTTCCTGCGTTGACGATGGTCTTCTGCCGGGGCCCGAATCTTCCGGCGATTGTTGAGTTATTAGCGCAGTGTCTACAGACAACCGCGTATTCAGTCGGTCAGACCGTCGGAGTGTACCTGTGGCTTCCTCCGCAGGCGACCATCTTCGCCCCAAGGCCCCTGGAGGTTTTTGAGCTGCTGGCTTAGAGTTGGCTGCGGATCTCATAGTCAGTCGGCCAGACCGTCGTGGTTCGCTCGGAGCACCCTTTGCCGTAGGCTGTCTTCGACGAGATCCTGAAGCCTCCGGAGGCTTTGAGAGTAGCGATGGCGCATTGACCGATTTGCTAGACCGGTTCTTATGACCACTCGCGGCCTGCGGGAGTTTCTTACCCTTGGGCCGTGTGGTCGGCAAAGGGTGGCGTTCTGGGGAGTTCTGGCGTACAAAGAGACTGGAGCCGGAGCTATCATATGGATTGGATGAATCCTCAACTCCATCAGAAGAGCCTATATCATCGCCGTCTTCCACTCCCCAGTCCTCTTGGCCGTCCATTTCCACATCGTTATCACGCAATGTTTCGTCCGCAGGCTCATCCATCTCCACATCTCCATCGTCATCTCGTACCTCCGATGTTTGTGGTCGGATTCGAGTTGACCGCCTTGACAACGGTGTTTCTGGGACGTTATTCGGGCTGCTAATCACCACCGAGGGATTCCGTGCTGCCGCCGTCGGTGTAGATTTGTGAGATTTCTCCGTACTCAACTGGACTCGTGGGCTTTTAGTGATTGATTTGGGAACATGGTGAAGAGTTGCGTTCTTATCAGGAGTAGATGAGGTCGACTGAAACCGTCCACTTTGTTCAAGAGTCTCGCCAAGCTGGAGAGCCGAAGGCGACGGTTCTCTATCTTCATCGGAAAAGAGTTCAATATTGAGGAGGTCATTATCTTCCTCCCTCGAGACGGTATCTTGCTCACCAGTCGCGCTCTCAGATTCTTCATCAACCTCTTCGCTGTACGGCTGCCATGAATCCCCTTCCTCAATACCGTCTTCGTTTTCTTGGTAGTTGACGTCTGCGCGCTTGGCTCGAATTGAAGTCCGACGCGGACTGCGTTGTTCATCGTTCTGGGTTCGTACACTTCTTAGGCGCGTAGACAGACGATGCGGGGTAGGCTCAGGAGCGACGGGCGGCGATGACTCGGTGGCAGGGCTGTGCGATGATTCAGAAGAGACACTCGCTTCATCATATTCATCATACAAGCTATCCCAGATATCCGACGGTGCGCGCGTACTCCGGCGATTGAGCCCAACAGCAGCCAGCGGTGATGATTGAATAGCTGGGCTTCGCGACGGCGCAGGTTCAGGAGGTCGCGGTATATCAAAAAGATCTCTCCGCGGGGCTCGAGGGACATTGCGCACTTGCCGTGCAGGGCGAGCACTTTGCGTTCCGCGTTCATCGGCCGGTTTGGGCCTCTTTATGTCGTTGAGGATGTTCAGAGCGGCCGATGTGGAATTTCGTTTTGACCTCGAGCGTGCGGAGCGCGTCGAGGACATCGTAAGGGAAGAGCCTCGTCAAGGCAGGGGCTTTAAAAGCATAATGAGTAGATCAGGGCGGGGTCATAGATCGTTGAGATCTGCTGGGTGCGTTCGGCGGGTCATCTGTGCGGTGAGTGAATAGATTCAAATTGTCAGTAATGTTGTTGCTCTGGGGTTGACAGCTGATAAGGTCAAATCGACCTGGCAACCGCCAAAGCGCGTCCAAGCGTTTCTTAGTGTCCGCCGGTGCCTCATGGGCCATGGCGTCATGGAGATCAAGCAGGAACAACCCCACACCTCCACAATCTTCTCAAGAGCTTCCAATTTATTTCTCTGTCTGACTGTTTCCACAAGCAATTGAAAAACATGGATCCCTCCCAAGTTCGCGTCCTCCCCAAGCTCGATACGTCGGCGGGTCACACCTTCATGCAGCCCAGCAAACGGATCAACGAGGGGCAAGATGTGACCGAGTTTCTTTCGTCCAAAGCCTACGTCGATCTCATGACCTTCCTCCTCCAGCTAAACCGATCGCTATTTCCTACGAAGCTCCCCGATGAAAGCGTCCAAACGTATACTCTAAACAGTGAAGCCGTGGAATATTCCGCGCCCGTGCGCCAGCTCCAACAATTGCTCTCAAAACTCGAAGCGATTCTCGACGAAGCACCCCCCAACACCGGCCCGCGCAGATTCGGCAATATCGCCTTTCGGAGATGGTATGAATTAGTGGAGAGTCGGGCGGCAGGCTTCTTAGAGGAATGCTTGTCCAAGGAAATCCTACAGACTCCATCTTCCGAGCCAGGCGCGCCGACTGCGGAGGTTGAGCTGCTGGCATACTTTCTAGGGAGCTGGGGAAGTCCGCAGAGACTAGACTACGGAACGGGACACGAGTTGAGCTTCCTTGCATTCTTGGCTGGTATTTGGAAGCTGCATGGCTTTCCTCAAAACAGCCCCGGTGTGGAGGAAAGGGCGATCGTTTTGGGTGTGATACAGCCATATCTCGAACTCGTCCGAACCATCATTAAGCGGTACACTTTGGAACCCGCCGGCTCGCACGGGGTCTGGGGCCTCGACGACCACTCGTTCATCCCGTACATCTTCGGCTCCGCGCAACTAGCACCCGCAATATCAGAATCGGACCGCATCCCCGAAGAAGGCTCGCTGCCTAACGCGCCGGCTCCAGGCGGTGTCACCAAAGCAAATATCGTCGAACGAGAGAGGAAGGACAATTTGTATTTCTCCGCTATTGGATTCATCTACGATGTCAAGCGTGGCCCATTCTGGGAGCACAGCCCGATGCTCTACGACATATCCGGTATCCCGGCCGGGTGGGCTAAAATCAACAAGGTACATTCTGCATCTCCCTTGTCCAGCCTACTATAACTCACGAATCTATCTAGGGCATGATCAAGATGTACAGCGCAGAGGTACTCTCAAAATTCCCTGTAGTGCAGCACTTCCCGTTCGGCTCATTGTTCAGCTGGGAGCGTGATCCTAACGCACCTCCCCCAGCGGTGAATGCCCATACCACAGCTACAACGCGGCGAATGGATGAACCATCATCCGCACCGCAATCCGATGCATCAGGCACAAGATCCCCTTGGGCAAGTAATAAGGCTCCAGGTTTAACAACGAACGTCCCTAGAGTTCCTACTTCCGCACAGCCGGATACCTCGAGATTTCCTCCGGGCCCGATGGGTCCAACTCGGGCGCCCTGGGCGACGTCGCAACCGGCTGGGCCGGCTCCCACTGGTAACTCTGCGGCTGAAGGCCATGCAGCGACAAAAGCTCCGTGGGCTAAGTGAGGTGCAGTAAACATTTTACATGCTCCCATTCAAACCCTGTAACGAGTCACAACCCCTTGATCACGAGTATATGATATGTCTATATAGAATGCAAATGATATAATTATATACCTATAAAATGTCCGTCCGGGTATCATTCAACAAGCAAATCCTGAACGCCTTCGCAAAATACAAACAAAAGGACATCCAGCACATATCACTCCGAGTCCGACCCGTAGTCAACCAAACCAAGAGCCTGAGGCGCAGTCTGCTTCAAGTCTGGCGGTTCTGCGCGACGTTCGGGTTGGGGAATTCCACTCCCAGCATTCTCAGCCGGAGCCTGAGCATCATGACAGGGAGTGCCTTGCTTGGCCTTTTTCCCATCGCCTTTCCTCTTCTTAACCTCTGGCTCCCAGGCATTCACACTGTTCCCAGATCCATTGAGAAAAGGATCAACTGCAGCACGAGTATTCCCAGCCAACTCACTCCGAAACAACGCTTTGCGCTCCGCCACCAGATCCGCCGTTTTCCGCTTCCCACTGTGCCCCTTGCTCTTCTTATCATCAATCCCACCAGACCGAGACGACGACCCCGTCTGAAACATAGGCCTCGTGCGCGTAGAAGCAGCACGACCACCCTCAAAATCCACCATCCCCGCCCGAACAGCATCCTCCTCAACCTCATCCACAATCTCAATCCCCAAACTCATCTTATCCTTAAGAGCCTCCTTAACCGCCTCACTCTTCTCAATCCCCTTCCTCTCCGCCCGGAACCCCCTCCGCAGCCGCCGCGACACCTCATACGGATCCTCCCAATCCCGCTGCTGCCGCTCCTGCAACTCCAGTATCCTCACCTGCGCCTGGTCAACAACCCTCTTATCCTCGACCTTCCCCTCGATCTTCGCGAACGGGTCATCCGCGCTCGCTGCTTTCCCACTTCCAACCCCACCACCAACGAGAATCTCCCCAGCTCCAAGGTCCACCTCCCTATCCTCCCCCGTATCCCTTTTCCGCCCCCCCTCCGTAACAACATACGCCGTATTCCGCGGATCTGTGCGGATCTCAATCCACCCCCCGCAAATCGTATGTTTTATGCGGAAGCTGTAGATCGGTGTTGAGTAGTAGTTCCCCACTTTCTTTTTCTCCGCGTTGAAGCGTACCCCCTGCCCGATTATGTTCTCGGGGGAACAGGTCATGCACCACACTGCGAAGGGCATTTCGAAGCGCACGATCAGTGCGCCTTTTGTGTGGAGGTGTCGGGCGCGCGCGCCGAGCGGGTGCTTGTTGGCGAGCTTGTTTGCGGACGTGAGGCCTTCTTGGTCGGGCGGGATGTACCGACCCATGTCTGAGGAAGTACATGGTTAGCAAGAATGTCTTTGGATGTGATGCGATAGGCGGTTTGCGCGGGGAATTGGACGCACTGAAGCCCTGCATTTTGGCGATTTTTTTGTGACGTTATGAGGCTTGAGCTAAGTGTTGGACGTTAGGTAGCGGGAGGTTATGCCCTGCGTATGAGTTGCGACGGTCATTTGAGTGCGGTCGAGTAACTGAGCAATCGTTGCTGCAACTGCAAGTTGATCAGAAGCTGGAGCAGGCCGATGACATGAGTATAAAAGTCACCGAGGAATCTTGTACAGGTTACTAAGCATATGCATAGCTTGCATAACTGGCACAATCCTGGTTCAGGCAGGAAACCCTACCCTACCTTCGGCTACAAAGAGTTGGGAAAGCAAACGCTAGTGATAGAAAAATATTGAGATTGAGTATAGATATCGATCAGATACCATATTTAGCGCTACAGCGTAGAGCACCGCTCACCAACCTCACACTCAACCCTCAAATCCGCCACACTCTCGCCAATATATATCTTGACACCCTCCCCACCAGCAACAGTCTTCCAATCCTGCACCACGACATCCCAAACACTCACATCCTTCCTCGTAATATCCAAGGTAAGGGTCTCGCTTTCCCCAGCCTTCATGATCCCAGTCTTCTCAAACTGCCGCAACTGCCTGCTCGGCGTGTCAAGCCCAATCGAGTCAGGTAGTTCCACATACAGCTGGGCAACTGCACGGCCGGGTCGCTTGCCGGTGTTTGTGACGGTCACTTGAACTAAGAACGCAACGTCCCAAAGAGCAGGATTGCCTCCCTCAGCGCCCCCGGCACGTGGCGGGGGCTTAGGGTCTGTGCTGTATCCATCGGGGTAGGCGTATTTATTTGTGGAGTTGGCCACGGCGGCATCAGCTTGCGGGTTGTCGAGGTAGGGGTAGATGTAGCGCCAAATCCGGTCGAAGTTCGCGGGCCAGGCGGCTTCGGATGCGCGAGGGATAGTAGTTGGGTACGTGGGGGTTGAGCGTTTCGTGGATCGAGAAGGCGGGTATGCACTGTCTAATGGGGTGATGACTGATATAGTGGGCTCCGAGAACTCAAAGGTCGTATAAGAGAGGCCGTGACCGAAGGGGTAGCGGGGTGTGATGTTCTCCTTCAGAAAACGGCGGTAGTCGACATAGAGACCTTCAGTGAAGTAGTCTTGGATTTGGCCAAAGGGTTGCTGGAGTAGGCCTACGCTTGAGGGGTAGTTTGCCTCTTCGCGCAGAATTGTGTAGGGCAGATGGCCGCTTGGGCTGTAGTCGCCAAAGAGAACGTCCGTCAAGGAGTAGCCGGCTTCTTGACCTGGGAGATGGGCGACGAGGACGGCCTTGACGGGATCTAAGTCAATCCATTCTTCAAGTATAATGGGCCCAACTGTATGGATAACCACAACAACTTGAGAAAATCTTTCAGCGGCGGCTTTGACCAAATCGTCACCGTTGTGCCAGGCGTACAAGCCCGATACTGTTCGGTCTCCAGGGTTGCCATCAACGGTAATGTAGTTCTCACCGGAGTCGGAGTTGATAAAGACAATGGCAATATCTTCGTCGTTAGCCTCGACAGAGGACGGAAAGCTATCCGTGATATAGAACTCTGCTGTAGGTGTTATGTTGGCAATTGCTTCCTGCGGTGTAATCAGATACGGAAGCTTTGATGTGCCGCTGCCCCATCCCATCGTAAGTACGCCCCTATTGCAGCCTTTGTCGGTGCAGGAGTTTATTCCTTGGGGATCTGAACCAGCGTCTGTACCGAATACCTTCAGTGTGTCGTTAACTCTCAAGGGCAGCAAGTTGCCTTCGTTCTTCAGAAGCGTGATGGCGTCCCTTGCAATAGCTCGGGATGTGGTGTCATGGTCCGCTTGCACATCGACAAACTGGTTGACGATGCCGATAGGGGAGAAGAGGGCTCCTGGATATAGTAGGCCTCTTTCATCTTGCGTGTTGCTGGAGAAGTTGGGAAGTGGATAGTCTTCATCTTGACCCATCTTGAACCATGTTGCTAAAACTCGAGTCACCTGCATGCATTAGCTTGCACGTAGCATGGTTTATTTTGTCACATACCATATCGTTCAACCGGGCAACGGGCACAGTCCCGTTAAGGATTGAGCGTGATAGCTCATAGCCCCAATAGCTATTTCCAAGAAGTGGAATGGGTCCATCTCCAGGCATATCCATGTCCAAACCAGCCAGCGCAGATGAAACCCCACCAAGGTGCGCAAGCCAGTCAGTTACAACGAATCCTTGGAAACCCAGTTCATCCTTAAGTATCCCATTGATGAGCTTGCTGTTCTGACTGCAAGCCGATTTGTTCACCTAAACGATCAGTATGTCATTGGTCAGTAAAAGTGTTTGACTCACATCATTGTATGCAATCATCACCGACCCTACTTCAGCCCTAACCCCCTCAGCAAAAGGCCACAGGTAGAATTCATGTAGCGTCCTGTCATCAATGTTGGACGAGTAGCCTTGTGTGACGACACTGCTCATGCGATGCATCTCCTGCTCATTTCCTATAAAATGCTTGATACAAGCAATGGCGCCTGTACTCTGCATACCCTTGATCGTCTGCGCAGCGCCTATACCCTGTAGAACCGGATCAAACCCGAAGCCCTCCCAATTGCGGCCACCACGGGGCTTGCGCCCCATTGGGCCCACAGACGGCCCAAGTAGCACATTGACCCCTTTGCCGCGGGCCTCTTCTCCGAGCCCGACACCACGTTCGTACATGAGGCTCTTGTCAAACGTAGCACCAACCGTGATACCCGCTGGGAAAGCGGTATTGTGGTCAGTGTTGCGCACGCCCAATGGGGAGTCATGCAGACACAAACTCGGGATGCCGAGACGGAGGACACTGCCCGTTTGGCCCGCGCAGGGGCCCATGAACATACCGGTGCCGGTGGTGAGGTTCACTTTCTCCGCCAATGTCAGGTTGCTCACGACGCGGTGAGCTTTCTCATAGGCCTCAGCCCAGGTCGACACCCAGCCACCGTTCGGAGCTGGATAGTATGGCGGAGAGCACGGTTCCTCGTTGGACTGACGTGTGTCGAGACTGGCTCCTGGGTACGCCAGCCCATGTTGTGCGGCTGCGGCTATCAGGGCAGCCGTTAGCCGGCGAGGAAACATGTTGCTATCTCGCTCAGGGCTTCTTGATATCACGGGTAGTACAGACGCTCGATGTTCTCGCAATACCGGACCAGTCTCCGTGCAGGGAGACTCGCTAACAGACTCTTGCACGGGTTGTAGAGACAAGCAGCCTACTCTCGACCCAACAAAAATGGAGTCAAGAGGGGTTGAAATAAAGATATGCCACAGCGCAACTCGAGGTTGGTGCCCCGTGCAACAGTCATGCTCCCCATATGCCCCTCGAGCGGGTCATCTTTGAGTCCTCTCATTCCTGGAATTTCTTCGAACCCCCGGGGTGTAACCCAGCAGCCATCCTGGTGTGGAAAAGATCAAGGTTTTATGCATGAACCCTATGTTGATCACAAACGCTAAACCTTCCATAGACATGCGGCGGAGGGCTAAGAGCCCTCCCTGGCTGGGAATGTAGTCCGCATGATCGAAAGTGTGGAGAAACGTCCCTGTCGAGTCGAGGTCGAACTCGGGCTTGAGATGGTTGTGCCAGCGCCATGAACGAATTTGAGAATCATACTCAATCTGGAGAATATGGCCTGGAAACATGTCAGAAGCGCCTGCCTGTATATTTCACGGTCGAGGAGTACTCCGTACCACTTCAGGCCAACTTTATCTAGGGTCTAGCGGGGGATGAACCTCGAGAAGATCAGCCGAGTCCCCGTGGGGTAATGGCTTTTTTTGCATGTCGGCACATGTGATGGGCAACATCCAGGCGATCTATCACCACACCAAGCAAGGGGCTCTTCGAACATGAATCCTCATACAACCGGCGTAACTATACAGCCAGAATCCTCTCCAACTGAAAGCCAAAACAATGACATGACAGAAAGGTGGACCCCCTCGTCATCCTCACGCCAAACCCCACTAGTCCTATCCGGGAACCCGCCTCGTCTCCACTCGGCGCCTACATCTAGAGCCGAGGCCCCGAGTACTTAAACCGCCGCATCTATCTATCCCGACCGAATGCGCAAATTACCTCACTCCCAAGTCCGCCACCTATCAAACTTCTACAAGATGTCGAAGCTCTCTCCAAAACTGAAAGCGCTCATCAACGCGCCAGCCGCCCGCCCGAATACCGTCCCCGCCCCCCGAAACATCCAGTCTGTCTACGCGAAGATCCAGCAGACGGCGCGGGACAAGAATGTCTCGCGGAATTCATGGATTGCGTTGTCGGTGAGCGCTTACTACATAACCTACTATTCTCATCATAGCACAATATAGGAATGCTGATTAGTGTGGACAGACAGCAGCAACAATGACCCTAAACTCGCCCGCCTCCCTAACAGCGCTGTACGAAACAGCAACGAACACCGAAAGCGCCGAGTCAACACACATCCAGACCGCCGAGCTCATGCGCGAAGTCGGGCTGAAATGTATTAGTTTCAACGGCATCCCCCGCACAATCAACTGCCTCAACGCGTTCAAGGCGTCCCTTCCTTCCTCCATCGCCTCGCAGCTCTCAACGACACCGACCCGCACGCCCTCACCCAAGAACATCTCCGAGATATCGTCCCGCGGCCAGGAACTGTGGGACTCGATCTACCGACCGTTCGAAGTAAAGCTCTACGAGAAACTCGCCGACTCGCATCCGGATCTGCCGGTGCATATTCTGCATGCGAACTATGGGGCTCTACTTTCTGATCCGGCGGGCCGGACGACGGGTGCGAATTTAGGGCGGATCGGGACGAGTCTTGTGGCTATTTCTTGTTTAAGGGCGCAGACGGGTGTTGGGCCGCAGGTTGTGTCGCATGTTTTTGGGCTCAGGAAGGCGCTGGAGGATGGGACGTGGAAGATGGATGTTGAGGGGGAGGAGGGGGCGAGGTGGTTAGCTGGGGAGGAAGGGAATGAGTGGATTCTGAAGAGTGTTGATGAGATTGTTGAGAAGATTAGTGAAGGGCAGGGGTCGAACTTCGCGCCGGGAAAGGCGAACTTGTAGAGTTAGACAGTCATTCCATGGTTGTATATAGTGATGGCTTGTAAATAACGGGACATGAAACCCTATATAAATGCATAACTTCGATTTAGATGGTGCGTCTAACATTAATCAGGAAGAAGGTCACCAGGTACTCCGTAGCTACCGCAGTAAATGATTCTTGCCTAGTCGGGCCAATGAAGCCATTCGGATATACTCCGGGGATTTCCCCCATAAGCAAGTACTCCGCCCGGAGTAGAGTGAGTGCCGGCATAAGGAAGCGCGGGGTTCCTCCGCATCAATAAATGGCTAAAGCTCAATCATAGACACACGACTCGCGCAATTATGCAAATCCAAGTCCCGATGCATCCAGGTCGGGGAGACTCCGCGCATCTCCAACTCCATCTACGCCAATAATCGCCTGAGCCGTCTATCCCCGAGACAGCCCTAAGCACACCCCAGGTGCCAGATGTGGCGGCGATATTGGTCCCCCGCGCTTGATGGGGAGATGTATGCAATTAAATTGCCAGGCAGGGTAGGACGATGAGTTTTCACGTTTACTTAAGTTAAGTGCTTTTCCGTTTCTTAGGCAGACATTTTTCGCTGATACGATTGTCTTTTGTTTTTTCGTTTTGCCTAGTATGACTCGAACGTTCGATATAGACTATGTTCTCGCGAACATTAGCGATCAGGATAAGATTGCGTTACTTTCTGGTTTGTCGGCAATCGGGTTACTTACTGTATACTGTCCTGCTGACTGTGGTTAGGGATTGATTTCTGGCACACCCATCCCATTCCTCAGTTCGACGTACCATCAGTGCGAGTAACGGATGGACCAAATGGTATTCGTGGGACCAAGTTCTTCGCTGGCGTGCCCGCCGCTTGCCTACCATGCGGGACAGCATTGGGCGCTACCTGGGATCGGGAGCTATTGCGACGTGCGGGAGAGCTTCTCGGAGAAGAATGCATAGCTAAGGGTGCACATTGCTGGCTGGGTCCGACAGTGAACATGCAACGGTCACCATTGGGAGGACGCGGTTTCGAGTCCTTTTCCGAGGATCCCTACCTGGCGGGCATTGCAGCGGCTTCAATGATCGGCGGGTGTGAGAGCAAAGGCATTGTCGCAACCGTGAAACACTTCGTGGGCAATGACCAGGAGCATGAACGACGAGCGGTCGATGTGATTGTGACACCACGAGCCCTTCGCGAGATATACCTTCGGCCATTCCAGATCGTCGCTCGAGATGCAAGACCAGGCGCCCTTATGACGTCGTATAACAAGCTCAACGGGAAGCATGTGGTGGAGGACTCGAAGATGTATGACTTGGTTCGCAAGGACTGGGGTTGGGACCCGCTGGTCATGAGTGATTGGTATGGCACCTATACGACAATCGACTCGACCAACGCAGGGCTGGACCTGGAAATGCCTGGAGTGTCAAGGTATAGGGGGAAGTATATTGAGTCTGCAATGCAGGCACGGCTCATCAAATCGTCGACCCTGGATGCGCGAGCTCGAAAGGTGCTGGAATTTGTCCAGCGAGCGAGCCGGACTAAGGTCTCAGACGCTGAAACAGGACGCGACTATCCGGAGGACCGCGCTCTTATGCGTACCCTTTGCTCGAATAGCATTGTGCTGCTCAAGAATGAAGGAAGTATCCTGCCGATCCCGAAGACGGTCAAGAAGATTGCACTCATTGGCTCTCATATCAAAACGCCAGCGATCTCTGGCGGCGGGAGTGCAGCGCTCAAGCCGTATTATGCCTCAACCCTGTATGATGCGGTAAAAGAGGCTCTTCCAGATACAGAGCTGATATTCGAGACAGGGGCACACGCTCACAACATGCTGCCCGTGGTCGATCGTCTTCTAAGCAATGCCGTTATACACTTCTACAACGAGCCGATGAGCAAGCCTGACCGCAAGTGCCTTGGGACTGAGACAGTTACCAGCACTGCTTTTCAGTTCATGGACTATAAGCTTGCGGGACTCAATAGGGCACTGTTTTGGTCCACTCTGGTCGGTGATTTCACGCCCGATAAGTCAGGCGTATGGGACTTTGGGTTGACCGTCTTTGGTACTGCGAACCTGTACATCAATGACAAACTGGTTATTGACAATACATCCACTCAGGTCAAGGGGACAAGTTTCTTCGGCAAAGGCACACGGGAGGAAACTGGTTCATTGACGATGATTGCTGGCCAGACGTACAAGATCCGGATCGAGTTCGGATCGGCTAATACAACCACGATGAAGACCACCGGAATGGTTAATTTCGGTGGTGGCGCTGCGAACTTAGGGGCTTCGCTGCGCATGGATGCCGAGGAAATGATCAATCAAGCTGTGAAAGCAGCGGAGAATGCTGATTTTGCCATCATTTGCACGGGCCTGAACCAGGATTGGGAATCTGAGGGATTTGATCGTTCGCACATGGACCTTCCTGGCGGCATTGACAAGATGATATCTCGCGTGCTTGACATAGCTGCGGACAAAACAGTGGTTGTCAATCAGTCTGGGACTCCGGTAACCATGCCCTGGGAGAGTAAAGCCAAGTCAATAGTGCATGCCTGGTACGGGGGCAATGAAACAGGACACGGAATTGCCGATGTGCTGCTTGGGGACGTTAACCCGTGTGGTAAACTCTCGCTGTCCTGGCCTATCGATGTGAAGCACAACCCAGCGTATTTGAACTACGCCAGCGTCAATGGTCGAGTGCTGTACGGCGAAGATATCTATGTCGGGTATCGGTTCTATGAGAAGACCGGTCGTGAGGTTTTATTTCATTTCGGGTATGGTTTGTAGACTCGGCGCCCCGTCGATGAATCATTGCTGACCGAGATGCAGTCATGGCTTATCATATACCACTTTTGCGGTATCCCCGAGAGCCTCGATCATTCCCAGTATTTTTATAGCAGAGAACCCTCCGACTGCAACGGTGCGGGTAAAGAACACTGGGGAGGTAGCCGGTGCACAAGTGCTACAGTTGTACGTGGCAGCACCTAATAGCCCGACGGCACGTCCGCAAAAAGAGCTACAGGGCTTTGTAAAGGTGTTCCTGCAGCCCGGTGAGGAAAAGACGGTGGACATCAGAATCGACAAATACGCAACGAGTTTCTGGGACGAGATCGAAGAAATGTGGAAAAGCGAAGCGGGAGTGTATGAGGTGCTGATTGGATCGTCGAGTGAGGAGATTCTTGCCCGTGGGCAGTTCGAAGTCGACCGAACGAAGTACTGGAGTGGCCTGTAGCTCGGTAGCTTAGACGGTGGGAGCAAACGTAGAAATGAGTGTGTGATTGGAGGAAAAACGAATCCTGGCCGTTTGAGGCGACGCTTCGTAACCGAGGCCGGCTGAAGAGTGGGAGAAACTCCAATACCTACCAGTCTGCCTACTGATTCTTACTTTAGTCTCTGGCACGGTCCTTGCGGCAATATGAAGTCTTCAGCATGACCCTGCCTGCATAGCTAGATGGCATGATTCAGTAGTGCTGCGGCTACTAGGGGCTGAAGAGTCCGTCATCACACACGCGAAGTCTCCCCGCAGCGATCTTCCTCAGTACTTATCTCTCCCCCCACATCGCAGATTGCAGATGGAGACTGCTTCAGGCCCGCCCAAGTCGCGCAAGCACACTAGAGTCTTGACAGCGTGTGATGCTTGTCGTTTGTCCAAAACTCGGTGCGACAGCAGTCGTCCGTGCTGTGGAAAGTGCCTCCGTCGGGGAGTTGCATGTATTTATCCAGAGTCTGACCCGTTATCAATGTCAGTTTGTCTATGATCCTTGCATCTGACCTGATTTGGCTCTGACCCTGTTGATTTGCTAGACTTCAGGAATGGGGGTCCAAGATCCTCGACTCGGTTGAACGCCAGGAGCGTTTCCTCGTGGAGACACTTGGGGCCGGCAGTCCCTCGAACGTGTCTCATCATGTCCAGCAGCAGCAGCCATTCGCCAACTTCCTTCAATCGCCTATCGAGCCGCAAGATACGGAGCTGATCTCACGCAATGATACGCTGAAGACACCGATAACTGGGTCGGACATGATACTGAGCTGGCCCATCTTTCCGCAGGAGAGACCGGTTTCGACTTTCCCTCCTGCTGCATTCGAGGAGAAGTCGGATCGCTTTCCTACCGGTTAGTTCTTTCTCTTGCATCCATACTTGGAGCTGGAGTTATAGTCCTAATAGTTGAGTGTCAGTCATTCCCAGCTTCGAACCACGGCGGATCTTAGAACTACGGGACATTTTCATGATCAAGATCCTGGCCAAGAACCCCATCATCGATGCAGATCAGCTGGAGGCATACATAGCGCACGTGCTAGAGACTGGTATTGATTGGTCTGCTTCATCGTGCCTCGTGCTACTCGTTCTTGCGCTGGCAGCCATCTGGGGCACCTACCCCGAGGACGAAACGAGAGAAGTTCCTTGTTCCGAACCCACCTTTGGCGCCACGCGGCCTATGACATACATGACGGTCTCAGTACCAGAACATCGGATGAAGGAATCACTAGGGTATTTGGCCATGGCCAGAAAGCGCATCTCTGCTGCCTATCTGGATACTACCCTCCTTGGAGTCCAGTGTCTATGCTTGTTTGGGCAAGTTGGCGTGGCAACATCGATAGAGCTTCGCTAATGCACACACAGATTCTGGTACCAGTATAATATCGAGCCAATTCCTGGCTGGAAAATGTTTCGCACGGCCTCTATGTTGTGGCAAACCTATAACATGAGGCACCGGAGTGGGAGCGGGGAAAGATCTGCACAGGAGGAGAGTATGCGTTATCCCCCATTGGAAATAGGATATGACAAATAACTAACAAGACAAGGCATGGAGCAACGACTGTATTGGACGTGCCTAAAATCCGAGTGGTAAGTCATGCCGATGCAGTTACCCAGCAACTCACTGATTTGGAAGATGAAGTGAGGTTCGATATGAGCTTTACGAATTACCACCCTCGGACCTCTCTCTGTCCGACTTTCCTTTTGCACTGCCTAGCTTTTCCGTCTATGAATCTCCGTATGGAGGTAGTCCCGAGCAAAACTCCAATAGCCCGTCGGCGTTAGCCCTAGACTCCACTCCATACTACTACTACCTTGCCGAGATATCGATGCGAAGGTTGCTCAATCGCGTGCGAAATACAGTGCGCATCCTCTCACCAAGCCTGGATACTCCCGCCATCAAACAGCTGTCGGGTACGCTAAGCCACCTTGAAGACCAGCTTCATCAATGGGTGGTATGTCTACCTCCCTCTCTTCGGTTCAACATGCCCCTCGAGTCGCGCCCACCACCGAAAGAGCCTGAGCTCGTCAAGCTCGTCCGCGAGCGCTACGTGGAAGTCCGCGAGCTCCTCTGTCGCGCATACTTATACCTCTGCATTCACACGTCACTCGACAGGGATCTCGCGGCATTGTACGGGACTAAAGCCACCGAGTCACTCCTCCTCGCAGTCTATCGCATTCAACACGAAGTGCCCTTTTTTCGACACCCGGGGTCATGGGGTGCATGTCGAGTACGCTTCAATCACGCGCTCTGTCTCATTGCTGCTTTTCGCGCGAAAACAGATGAGATCCCTTCCGCCGAGTACGTCAGTCTGCCTGTCAGCTGGGCCACGTATGTTCGGGTAGTCATCGAAAGACTGAAAATCTGGGGTCAAGAAGGTGGTGGAATCAAAGAGCTGGGCTTTCTGCTTGATTGGCTAATGCTTGGTATTGTATAACCTCAGCCAAGATGGATGTCCAGGATCGACGTATGATTTGCGACCCCCCGCCTAGCGCAAATGCCGGGGTTGCCTTGAATCATATGTTCATCGGCAGGACATGCAGGCTGAGCTAGAACTTGGTGAGTGATCATCCCGGATTTCCGCAACGCAACATCCAATCGCTTGCGTTGAACCTGCGAACTGTCGAATAGCTGCGACTCCCTGGTTGCCGGTATCAGTCGGTTTTCGAATTATTCAACGAGGGGTTTGGATATTCAATTGAAGTGTTAATTTGATACGTCATATTAACCTGATTACTTGACATCTCCATTCTTTCCCTTAGTTAACTTCAAAATAGTCGGGCAGAGTTCCTCCACTTTGTTTGCTCTGACCGAATCTGCATAAGCAAGTTCTGACCTCGGGACGAACTGGTCATGCAGAAGCAATTTATCATCCAATGGGCAGCCTCGTTACTCACTTTTTTGCAGCTAAGATACCGGCCTAGACCTCGACAGGGGTAATCCTTAGTATTGAGTGCTGCTCAAGCCTGGCTGGCTTTCTGACCGACGAACGACATCAATTCGTCCAAAAGGCTTTGTTTCCATAAAAGGATGATACCCAAACGAGACGGAGTTCCGAGATCCGGCCATGGTTTAGCAATAGCGCCTGTTGACCCCGCTTAGTTGTCGCTATATAACATGTGCTAGGATCTGTTTGGTGGACAATTCGGGTGTTCCTAAGATCATTCTTTGTCGCCATCATGAGACTTGTCTCTATCATCCTTGTTGTGCCACTCGGGGCAGTAAATGCTCTACTCCCTCGAGATACTGCCCCTCTGTCTTCTGTGAGCCACGCTGTGTGGGAAGCGTTCAATGAGACGGTTGATGGACGTCTGTATGACGGCGAACCTGTGCTAGCTGCCTGTTATCCCAGTTACAATGGCGAGACTCAAAGCCCAGACGCCGAGGAGTGCACTGTTCTCCAGAGCAGCAGGAACAACGGCAGCTTCACGACTGACAACTTCGGCGCTTATCGACAAGTACGTTGGCCTCTGGATCACCGTACTCCTGAGAGGGAAGTCGCGCAGTGTCCAGCTAACATGTATATAGTCCAACTGGGCCGCATGCCAGGCCACTGGCGAGGGTTGCGCATTTGACGTGCAATTGTCGAGTCCCGATTTTGCGGACGATGTGTGCTACCAAGGCAGCGTGTCGCCGAAATACGTGGATGCTCGCAGTGTAGAAGATATCCAGGCGACATTGGAGTTTGCAACTACCAACAACCTGCGCCTGGTGATCAAGAACACTGGGCATGACTATACAGGCCATAGCTCTGGTGTAGGTTCATTGGGCTTATGGTACATTTATCTCTTGCCATGCATGCTTTCGCCGCAATGTACTGATCTGCATAGGACGCATCACATCCGTCCTCCAATTAAACTTGAGACAGACTTCATACCCGACGCTTGCACGGAAGCCGCTGGGGATGCGATCACCTTTGGCGCTGGACAACAGTTCGCGGGTGTCTACGAGTTCGCCCATGAGCATAACTATCGCGTAGTAGGAGGCTCCTCGCAGACTGTCGGTGTGGCTGGCGGTTGGATCGCTGGCGGCGGACACAGCATGCTTTCGAACGAGCTTGGTGGGTTTCACATCTTTAGCCCTAATTTGCTCATTAAGCCTTGCGTGGAGGGCTAACTGCCACAGGACTGGGTGCCGACAACACTCTACAGCTAAAGGTCGTCCTTCCCAATGGCACGTATGTTACGGCCAATCGTTGTCAGAATCAGGAGATCTTCTTTGCACTCCGTGGCGGCGGAGGTGGCACATTTGGGGTGGTGACTGAAATGAGCATGCTTGTCCACCCTGAGAAGCCTACAGTCCTTGCCTTGGTCACCTTCCCTAATATCAGCTCTGCGAATGCATTGGAATTTCTTTCCATCACAGTCGCAAATGCTAACAAGTGGGCTTCTGAAGGCTGGGGAGGATACATCCAGCTTGGCCCACTGGACATGGCCGTGTCAACTTTTTTCATGTCTACCTCGCTGCTTGACCAGTCCGCTGCTGAGGCCTCCATGAAGCCCGTCACGGATTTTGCGACTAGCCTTGGGTCACTTGCATCGGCAAGTGTTACTCAATTTGGCACTTATTATGAAGTCATACAGGCCCTTATCGGTCCGGAGGACGCGTCGGGTTTGAGTGGCGGCGGTCCGATGGCCATATCCTCCCGGATTGTACCACAGGAGTCTTTCGAAGGCACGGCGAACCAGGAGGAACTAACAACACTCCTCAACGACATCCTCATTGCGTCTCAGGGCGACGATCACACTGCGAGTGCTGTGCCAGCGGCGCCTCTTTTTATATGCGTCACTGCGCCGACGACCTATTCCCAGAAGCTCCCGGAGTCAGACCAGCCCGGTGGCCCAGGCGCATCTTCTGTAACACCTGCCTGGCGCAATGGACTGTGGCATTCCATCTATATTCGACAGTTCAAAGATAGCCTCATCGATGACCCTGATGCAGTGCGCGATATTTTCCAGGAGGTGCATGACAGGATGAATCCGCTGCGAGAGTTTACACCGCATGCAGGGGCGTATCTGAATGAGGCTGATGCTTTTGAGACGGACCCTGTAGCTTCATTCTGGGGTGAGGAGAACTATGCGCGGTTGCTAGAGATCAAGGAAGAGGTTGATCCGACAAACATTCTATCGGTGCATCAGGGAGTGGGCTGGGAGAGTGACGATGAGCGGTTCAGGTGCTACCCGGACGTTGACACTGAGTAAATATTACTTCCTAGCATGATCGAATCCATCTTCGGGCTCAGTTATGTCTCGTCCGAATATAAAAGATAGATAGACCTGCGAGGTCCGTAGACAGCAGTCTCGTCGGGCTGGAATCGGCCGAGAAAGCGATCGCCCGACTCAGCGCCTACGGGCGAGACAGAGTGTTGGTTCGTTCCCCGCCACGCCGCCTTTGCTGCTCAGTTTTCCCCGGACAACGCTTGACTAAGGCCCTTCGCTGGTCCTCTCATTCGCTGTGCTTTATCCCGAGATCTCTCTCGTCCGCACGCAGCCAATCTCGCCTCCGGAGATCTCTCTCGCTCTGCTCTTATTTATCCATTCGTCCTTCGCTCTTTCGTTATCAGTTATTCCTTCTCTCATCTTTCCCCCTCCTCCGCTCCTCATATCCCATCGCAATGACGAATAACAAGTTAACCGGCGCCGATGTCGCCCAGCACAACTCCAAGGACTCCTGCTGGGTCATTGTACACGGCAAGGCCTACGATGTGACCGAGTTTCTGCCAGGTATGTTTTCTCGACTGCATTGACTTGTTCGGCCATATACTGACAACCCAGAACACCCTGGTGGCCAGAAGATCATCCTCAAGTACGCCGGCAAAGATGCGACCGAAGAATTCGACCCTATTCACCCTCCAGACACCCTCGACAAGTACCTCGATTCCTCAAAACATCTCGGTGAAGTGGATATGCAGACTGTTGAGCAGGAGGAGAAGGTCTACGATCCCGAAGAGGCCGCCCGCGAAGAGCGCATTCAGCGCATGCCCCCTCTGCAGGCATGCTACAACCTGCTTGACTTCGAGACGGTCGCCCGCAGCGTGATGAAGAAGACTGCCTGGGCTTACTACTCCAGCGGTGCGGATGATGAAATTGTACGTATTTCCGCGTTGAATTTTTGTGGTTCCAGTTGATCGGGAGCTAATCTTGCCCGACAGACGATGCGTGAAAACCACCAAGCCTTCCAGAAGATCTGGTTCCGACCACGGATTCTGGTCGATGTTGAGAATGTGGACTTTTCGACCAAGATGCTCGGCACCAAGTGCTCGATCCCCTTCTACGTTACGGCAACTGCCCTTGGAAAGCTCGGCAACCCGGAGGGAGAAGTCGTCCTGACTCGCGCCGCGCACGATCATGATGTCATCCAGATGATCCCAACCCTCGCCTCATGCTCCTTCGACGAGATCGTCGACGCCCGCCGCGGCGACCAGGTCCAATGGCTGCAGCTGTACGTGAACAAGGACCGCGCCATCACCAAGAAGATCATCGAGCACGCCGAGGCCCGTGGGTGCAAGGGCCTCTTCATCACCGTCGACGCGCCCCAACTCGGCCGCCGCGAGAAGGACATGCGCTCCAAGTTCTCGGACGTCGGCTCAAACGTCCAGGCATCCGGCGGCGACTCCGTCGACCGCTCCCAGGGTGCCGCCCGCGCCATCTCCTCCTTCATCGACCCCTCCCTCTCCTGGAAGGACATCCCTTGGTTCCAGTCCGTCACCAAGATGCCCATCGTGCTTAAGGGCGTGCAGTGCGTCGAGGACGTCCTCCGCGCCGTTGAGGCAGGCGTACAGGGTGTCGTCCTCTCCAACCACGGCGGTCGCCAGCTCGACACCGCGCCCTCGGGCGTCGAAGTCCTCGCCCAGGTCATGCCCATCCTGCGCGAGCGCGGCTGGGAAAACAGAATCGAGATCTTCATTGACGGCGGTGTCCGCCGCGCCACTGATATTCTCAAGGCTCTTTGCCTGGGCGCCAAGGGCGTCGGTATTGGCCGTCCCTTCCTGTACGCTATGTCCGCGTACGGTCAGCCTGGTGTGGACCGCGCCATGCAGCTGCTCAAGGACGAGCTCGAGATGAACATGCGTCTGATCGGTGCGCAGACTGTTGCGGACCTTAACCCTAGCTTGATTGATGTGCGGGGCCTGGTCGGTGGGCATAGCGCCTCTGTGCCCGCGGATACGCTGAGCTTGGGTGCTTATGACCCGCTCCAGGCGCCGCGGTTTACTGAGAAGGCGAAGTTGTAATTTGAGCTTGGATCTGTGTGGGTGGATATAGGTGGAGCTAAAGCCGACTCAGTTATGTATATGGGTAGTTGGTTAGATTTGTATATAATACCCCAGTTAGAATACATGTTTCTTGGTTTGATCATCAGTCTATCCTCAACAGTTCCTCTCTGTTCGATCAATACGACGACGCAGTGCGACTGTCTCACTTACAGCCCTGACAATATTCCTCCCCCGTCCCTTGCAGCAGACTGCGCAGCCTTCAACGCATCGGCGATATGCGCGCCTGGCTGTGCCAGAACACCTGGTGGTAGTCTAGGTCGGGACAATCCAGCGGGTGCAGGAGTCAGCTCACGACAGAGAGAAGACGTTCCTGGAGTCTAGCTTCTTCAAGGACGGACGAGCGCCTACCCTTACTTCGCCGGTTGATGATGAGACTATATATCATCCATGGTTGTGGTTTGTCTTGTCTAAGGGCGTTTGAGGCTCCTACGCATAAATATATTTCTGTCAGTAGGCATACTAGCATATAAAAACAAGACGGGCATGACACGAGCCAGTCGGCCAGATCTCAAATCATGGAGAACCCTATCAGACAACAGACCACCGATCATTATAATAACATTGACCAATGTATGAAGGTGTAGATGGCAGGGCTGAGGCCGGCGATCGGAAAGGGCGCGCGGCCCCGCCCGTGTCCAAAAAAATGATGACCACCGCCCATTTCAGCTGCCGGAGTCATCGCCCAACTCCGCTCTCTGTTTCTACATCCTTTTCAGTCTTGATCAATTGGGGTATTGAAGTTGCCAAATCACTTGGAACAAGCAACATGCTTCAATAAAGTGCTTCAGGAGCTTAGCCATGCACAATGAGCAAGCGCCCTCGCGACGAGTCCCCAGCTCGCGGTGGCTCTCCGCCATCGGAGCATCTCACCCATAACGGCCTGCTGCCCATCAACGACCTACTCTCCCCGACACCAGAACAGCAGTCCTCTGGGGGTTCTAAAAAGCCTCGGAACTTTATCGCCACAGTGGTAAGAAGCCCAGTCTTGCAATATAGAGTAGTCTGACTCGATTGCAGGCCTGTGAAACATGCAGACTCAAAAAGACAAGATGCGACGAATCGCGGCCCAAGTGCGGCTTGTGCAAGTCGCTAGGTCTGGAATGTGTCTATAATGAGCGCAAGACTTCCAAGTAGGTCCTTTCTTGGTTCATCAAATGGATGACACTGACGTCTCAGACGCGACCATTCCCTTTCATTGATCATGAGCACCCTCCATCGTATGGAAACTAAGCTGGAGAATATGCCCGCCAATGTGCGCAATGAGATCCAGTCTCTGCAGGCACAGATGCCTCGGCCGCTCGACGGACCGACTGACATGAACACCCCCGGTCGTGCATCTGCAGTCTTCAGGCGTGACAGACACGGTTCCATAGGGACACCACGAACCCTTATTCCATCGGGAGAGCCCGAAGTCTTTGAATTTGACGAGCGCCCGAATGCGGTCAATGCGAATGGACTTGTTTCAATCTCTTTCAGCCAGCACGGAGTGGTCTCATGGCCAGGAGCTCGGGAGATCCTTCCACAGCGGCTGCTCGACGCACACGAAAAGTTAGGAAAGAACTATGTCATCGACTCTGAGATGAGTAGGCCGCCTCTACCCATGTACATTTACCCGTTTCCTCCACAAGCTGGAGACGAGTGGCTAGAAACCCTACCTCTAGCCATGATCAAGGGACTGTCGACTGCGTTCTTTTCGACTATCAGCCCGTTCACGCCGATCATGGACAAGAACTTCTATTTTGCCTTTACTTTGGGCGCGGCGATTGAAAGCAGCTTCGGTTATACCATGGAGAGCTGCTTAGTTTTGGTAATTATGGCCCTGGGATGTCTGGCAGTTCATGCTTACCACGAGGGCGATTATCCCCTGCCCGGCACGAGAGGAAGCCACTTCGAGCCACCGGACTGGCTGGGAGTAGTGCAAGAAGAACCGCCCGGATTACGTTTCTTCAACGAGGCACGGCGGCGTATAGGCTTTTTGATGTGCGACAATGACATCCAAAGCTGTCAATTCTACCTACTCTCCTCGTATGTGCTCGATCCGGATTGTCTTCAATACCGGCTAACCGCGTGAAGGGTCTACTACCAGCAGATTATGCGCCCGATGGACTCATGGGCTATGATCCACCGGGCCGCTACGGGCTGTCTCTCGATTTTAACTAAGTGAGTAGTCTACCGTCTCGATTCTCTGCTTGAACGCTAATAGCCTAGCCACGACGTCAACTTCGACGAGTGGGAAGGGGACATGAAGTCGCGCGTATTCTGGAACTGCCTGATGAACGAAACCATCCTCGTGCAAGAGCTCCATCTACCACCCAGTGGCCTAAACCGATTCGAAGAAGTTGTTCCCATCCCAAAATTCATCGGCTTCGAGACCCTCGGCTTCGTACCCGCACGATCTTTCGCCTCCGACGACATTGACGACTCATTCTTCCAATACCACTTCCTCGCGCAGGTCGCCCACCGCATTATCCTCACTCGCATCCGGCACTCCCTCTACTTCTACTCCGACTCCGGCACATTTCCCAAACCCGCCGTCAACGCCGAACTTCTACACCAGCTCGAGCAATGGCGCATCAACCTCCCCTCTGCTCTCCAGTTTTCAGATACCCTCCCAACAGTCGCAACTCCAGCAGCGACAGCGATAAGCACAGCCTCCCCGCAAACGGCCGCCGCCTCCCCTAACCCTATTTCCCCACACCTTCTTTCGACAACTACCAGCGCCCGCCCTCTAACTCCCGCCGTCGCAGTCTCTGAAGCTATGCTTCGCGGCCGCTACATGATCGCCAAATTCCACATCGGCCGGCCATACCTCTACAAAGCCCTCCGAATCCCCTCTCTCCTAACAGAAGATGACCTCGAACAAATCCGACGAGGTCTGCAGAACGCCATGAACTGGCCAGTTGTGCATGGCATCTTCCGCGACATGAAGAGCTGCATCCCGATCAAGTTCGCCTTCTGCTCGCAGTTCTTCGGCCAGGTCTTGCTCTTTTATTGTATTGCGAACTCGCCCGATCCTCGGGTTAGGAGTACTTTGCCTACCGGCTGGGAACTCTGGAACCAGGAGATGCTGGGCTTTATGGAGCACTGTGCGGTTTATAGTCCCGCTGTGGCGAAGGATCTGGAGTTGTTGCAGTTGTTGTAGTTGATCGCGTATATGCTTGTTCCTCGTTCTTCTGGTTCCTTGTTGGGTGTTCGGCGTTCACTTGGTTTGGTTATGATTGGGATATCCATCGGTTGGGTGGCATTGCATTTTGTTTGTTACTTAGCTTAGACGAATAGACGGTTATATTGTTCTATTATCCGATGGCTCTTATAGCTTTGTTTCGACGCTAGACTACTAGCCTTGACGATCAGGAGACGTCTTAACACTCTAAACAACCGCTGCATGACCTCCCTCCAGTCGCCCTCTTCGTAGTATTCTGGAGCTTTACAATTCACGAGCCTTTCGAGCAATGCCCACCAGAGGCTAATAGTGGTTACTATATAACATTTTTTATCTCATTTCATGATTCATTTCATCATTGATCATATCATAAATACCTAAAAATCATCTTCTCCCCCCTCGAACTGCGCCACCGATTCGTCGACTCCAAGAGCTCCGGACACCCCGCCACAACCCACGGCCACCTCCGTAAAAAGTTCTCCGAAACCTCCCAATTCGCCGGATCATGCGCCTCCCCCCAAACAAGCAACCCACATGCCTCGTCCGTCACATTCCAGAATCCCATGATATCCAGACAAAGCGGATGGTCGTCGAAGTCCCCCGCCATAATCAAATTATCTCGTATCCGCGGGAAGGGGAAGAAGTCGAGCCAGGGGTGGTGGATTGTGCTGCTTTGTAACTTTGTAGGCCTTAGGGATAATGGGATGCGCTCTTGTGGTAGGTAGCCTGGTGATGAGGTGGAAAAGGGCGAGATCGCTTCGTCCTCCATCCATTCGGGACCGGCGCTCATGCCCAGTGTTGCCATGTTTGTCATGAAGGCGCGGAAGACATTCACTTTGCAGAGGGTTAGGAGGTGGTCTGTTGAGGGGGAGCCGAGGACGTAGGATTCGACGGCGTTGCTGCTGAAGCGTTCGAGGAGCTTGTCGATTTCGGTGCCGAGGAAGCACATCCGGCGTTCCCAGGTTGTGACGAGTGGGTTTTGATTGGTATTTGAGGAGGTAGAGGAGTGTGAGGGAGGCGAGTGTGTGGATGAGGAGGATTGTGGTGATGTTGATGATGATGACGATGTCCGTGGGAGGAGTGTGACCTCGCCCCTTGCGATCATCTCTTCGATTTGGTCTTGGATGTTGGCTTTCTTTTGTTGTGCTCGTCTTCGTTGGCCTGCGCATTGTGTCTGTTAGAATCTGTCCAATTGTGTACAAGAAACTGGTTCATTGGCGAGACTCACGGAAAGCGCGCTGGTTGATTCGGTTCTGTATCTTGCGCCGCTCCTTGGGGTCTCCCAGTCCAGCCCACTCGTCTTCAGTCCCAGCGGGGGAAGTCTGCTTGCGACTGCCCGGCCATTGGACGAGAGCCGAGTTCGCCATATCCTGCACAGTCACTGAGTCCATTCTGATCGTGGTATCGTTAATAGGCTGACAGTCAGCAGTTCGTTAAAGTAATCGCGGAGGCAAAGAAATGACGGACAAAGTGGTCTCGACTGGCCCCGGGTTTTAACCAAAAGTGTGGGGCCGGAGTTAAGCAGCGCTGGCCCAAATGCTGACAGTTGCAGGGGCTTGGCGTGACTCACTTTCATCATCGATATTTAAACCCTGCCACCTTCCCGGCTCCCGCTGAGCTTGTCAGATAAGACTTGGAACTTACGATGGCTTTCCATCGTGTTGTTGCGAGTCCTGATTGGTTGCTGTGCTGCTTTGCTTAGAAATTCAGCTGGGATGATGAGACGGAGAAAAGGCTGGAGATCACCACTCGTCCGAAACAAAAAGCGCACAAGTCGTGGATACGAGGCCTCGCATATCCACGACGGTGGTGCCACATACTCCGTACTCAGAGTCCTTTTTCGCATGTCCTTATTTTGCAGCAGGCCCCGGAAACTTGCGCTGAACTTGAATGTCCTAGGCAACTCTGAAGACAAAATGTGCTATCAACCATGATCGTCATCGTCGATGTTTCGAGCCCCGATCGGATAAGCCACCCGCAGCCAGTTGAATGGAGAACCGTCACTGCGGCTTAGGGTCAACTGGCCAAGGACGTGATCTTCAAGCAGGTCAAAACGTTTGTTCTCTGGTGTCCTTATGGGCAACAGTCCAGGCCTTCGGCTTCTCTCCGCCGGCCTCTTCGAAGACCCTGAGACTCAGAGTCGAGGCGCGAGATTCTGATGCCCCACGCCTCGTATTCGTTTGTGCGGACTCGGCACCGCATCGAATCCAGCATCCATTGATATTGCCATCAATCAACCTGCTCGTACTCTGGTGTATAGCTGGTATGATCCACAGATGGACGCTTTCGTGACTGGGATCGATGTCTCACTCTGCGCTTAGCAGCCGCTAATTGATCATCTTGGGTTATATCATAAGGTTCTCACCTGACTTGGCTTAGGGTTCTCTTTGTTGCATTGCGCTCGCTATCACATCATAATCAACAGATCAAGGGGCTCCTCACGATCATTCTCCGCTACATCGCCAGGTTGAAAACCTACATATGTGCGACGCAAGCAAGGGTTGTTGAACTCACCTGACAGACGTCCGAAGTCACCCTTGCACGGACCCCCTCCTGGTCTTCTGACCTCCCTGAACAGAGGCTCACTGGCTGAGTTACGAGAACGTGCAAGTTCGAGGGTACCTCAAGGTTCATGGTTGGACATTGTTTACAGCGGTGCATGTACTGACTTTGGAGGGGTTCTTCTACGTTCCTCATACGGGCAAGACAGGTAAGAGGTTGAGATTGCTACCTATACAGTAAGTCGTCACATCATATTATAGCTTATAAAAAGTAGATCGAGCAATGCAAGATAGATACCAAAAGTCAATCTTACCCATTGCGAAATCACGAGCTAATTCCCTTCCTCACCTCCTCCAAATAATACTTGACAGGACCCGACCTCCACCCCTTTGGAATACAAGGATAAACCGGCTTCAAGAGCCCCATGGCCGTCGCATACAACCGCCTGCTCCCAAACGTGCTCTTAAGCCCATACCCCTCCCGAATATTCTCGGGAAGCATCTCGACTGTGATCGTCCTCAACACAGGCCTCGTCAGCCCCACGCCTCGTGGTAAGTCCCAATGCGCCAGCTCCATCGCGACATCATGGGCAGCCGCCGAGACAGCAAGCTTCGAGAGCTCGGCGTCCCAATATTTCCAGAACTCGGCGCGGGTAGACGGCCAGGGTGCTTGACCAGATGGGAGGACAGTCGGCGAGAGATGCCGCACAACTACACCGAACTCGTCGTACGCCGCCTCGGCAGTGCGATAGTCAAATGTCCCGTAGATGCGCTGGTAGAAGTCCGTTGCTGTTGCGTACAGGGTCGCAAGCTGCCATAGCTGCGATGCGGGAGACTGTGACGTAGGCGAGCTCGATTGCAGGGGAGGCTGTCCCAGCCTCAACCGGCCCAGCAGAGCTTCTTTTTCTTGCGCTGTGCCGAACACCAGGCAGGCGATGTAGCTTAGGGTTGCGTGGAGGGATGTCGTGAGTTCCGTGGTGAGGTTTGTGCTCGTGTTTGTTGTGCTGGAGAAACCTGGATGCGCCGCTTGGAGGAGGAGGGCTGGTCCTGATGCGACGAATATAACGCCTTCTTGGAGGAGTTTAGGGAAGACTTGGAGGTTGTTGAGGGCTGATGGGTTGAGGTCGGTGGTGGGTGGTGGTGCTTGCTCCGAGCTTGAGTTCGAGGAGATTGGGGAGATCTTCTCCGCATTGGCTTTTTCGTCGAGGGACATTTTGCTGGTGTTGAGATCTTAAGATCTAGATAGATAATCCTGTGGTTGTATTCTGTAATGTGATGGCTGGCTTATCCTGGGCCCTGGGGTGGTGATGGCAAGCTTCAGCTCCAAGCCCCCAATACACTATGGAAGACGCCGACGACGCCACTTGCCTAGCTACAGAACAAGTGCCGAACTACCCCAGTAGCACCGCAAACCATCATACGCGATCAGCGAACTATATCCGAGAGCGGTATGCTGCCCGAGTGCAAGGGCCAAAGGATCTGCCGTGCGACAAAGTGGTGTCCAGAATCCGGGGCATTTGCTTGTCTCTCGACTATCTCAAAATCCCCCGCACTTCTCACCCACAAGGCCGCAAACCTTTTTTGACATGATGCTATATTTTCAAGTCAAGCCGAGGAAAAAGGGGCTGACGATGCGCCCTAGCAGGGTTGGAGCTCCGCATGTGAACGGACCATGGTTGGCCCGCGCTTGCTCCCATTGCGATCGACAGGCCGATCTCTGAATAGCGCCATTTTTGCTCTGCAAAGGGGGGTCTCTGCCGGCCTTGCCTAGAGGCTTCGCGCCTTGCTGCCCACTCGCCTTGCGGGTGATTCCAGCTCGCAGAGTTTTGGGTCGACGTCTCCCCCGCATTCGCATTCATGATCGCCACGGTCGAGGGCACAAGACACGCGGGCAACGCGAGATCGAGGTCCAGGTCCGGCTCGAGGAATTCCAGGGTTTTATCTTCTTGACAGATTCCCAATTTCCTGGGAGGAAGAGAATGTCCCGCCATGCCGTTCGATGGTTCCTCAGTTGAAAAACCTGCCAAGGTAGCCTCCAAGCACACCCTGGGCTTCCTCAGGGGCCCGTTTGCTGGTAGCGACGCCGATATCGAGAGCATTGAGAAGACGCCTGGTGATGCGTCGCTCGTTGAACCGAAGCTGAAGCAGAAGAAGACGCGGCGGGTGAAGCGGCATTTTGCGCGGTTTTGGTGCTGCTATGTCTTTTGGAGTGTCATTTTTCTGGCCATCTTCTTGCCGATTTTGTATGTCCGCCCCTTCCTCGCTTTTCGGATAATAGCTAACCAGCTCTACTCAGCTTCCTCGTTGTTATTCCTGCTATCGCACAGCTGGTTCTCGACAACGGGATGCTCCTGCTCGTAAATGCGACAATTCTCGAGCCGCGCCCTGACTCGATCTTGCTCACGCTCGAGGCCGCTCTGGATCTCCCAATCTCGCTGCCAGTGCGAATCGACCCGTTTCTTCTAAAAATTTATAATCAGGATGTGAAAGGAAACAACACGATCTTTAGTTCCGAGCTCGCTGGCACTGTCATTGACGGAAACACGACCCTTGGGGTAGAGAGTGTACATACTGCGGTCGATGTGGCTCTGTGGACGGACTATGTCCATAAAGTAGTGTTCACCCCTCATGCGCCCTTACCGGTAAAGGGCGAAACGAATGCGTACCTAGGTATTCTGAAGAGTCACGTCAAGTTGGATAAGAACATCCATCAGAACAGTACGCCTTGCGAGAGTTGGTATCGGACGGGGTAAGCTAACGCATACAGCTTTGAACCAATTTCCCGGTTTCTCTATCGAGGACCCGACACTGGTCTTCAATGAAACCAACCACAACCTGGTAGCCAAAGCGATCCTCCCAAACCTGTCGGTTATGACGTTGCAAATCGTGAGTTCTCCCACTCATAGTCAGAAAATAAGCTAACCAGCAAAGGGAACAACCGTACTGGATCTCAAGGCCGGAAACTACACCCTGGGCAATGCAACCATCGATAACCTTATCCTCTACCCAGGAAATCACTCGTCTCCAGTGACAGGGATCCTGGACCTCGACTACCTCGTGAGCAACCTCCACGGCATCCTCGAGACGCAAGGGGACGCCCTGAGCCGAGGATTCCTGCGGCTTGATGCGGTTGGTCGGTCGGCGACCTACGACGGCGAACTTGTTCCGTATTACACAGAAGCCCTACAGCAGCTCACGCTGACGGCGGAGTTATCGCTAGCCGGATTGGTGCTCAACACCGTCGAAGGGGTCATTCGTCCCAATGGGACGAACATTTTCCATAACCTGACAGACCCGAACGGACCAACCAGTATTCACGATATCATCAACTCTATCGACGATCCAGATGGGAGCTTGGGGTTGAACAAGACGAGATCGGACGCATAGCTGTCCTGAGCGGCTTATCTACAATTTAATGAATTATGATGTATATACTCCGATTTGCTGCCTGCGCTTATACCATCGCCTAATATCGCCTAATGAAGAGATCCTGCACAACCTCATAGTTTGTTGTAAAGAAGTTTCGTCGGACTTCGGAGCACGGAGTCATTATTAACAACCTCAAAGTGAATGTCCTGATCAGAAAGTCACGATGACGTGCGCTGAAGGAAGATAAACACCGTGATGGATCTCAGTCCAGAGCTCCACCTGTTCTGGGATCTTGATGATCTTCACTCTCTCAGCCACTCAGACCGCCACATTGCAGTGAGATTCACCCCTGCAAGATACAGTCGATGCATCAGATCCACAAAATGACTTCACCGTGTGCAAACAAAGTGAAGTGCGACTGTGAAGCTGCTTCCTTTGTTTTCGGTACATAACACATGGGAGCAGGGTCCACGGGTATTTAAAGCTGGCCTCCTCTGGCTGAAACTTCCCACCATTCTTTACTGACTTTCAACCACGCATATGCAAAATCATGGGCGAAGCTTCTTTCTCCAAAGAACACAGCCCTCCCGCCAAGATGTCTGCAAACATCTCTGAATACACCAACTCCGTTCTGGACTCGTTCCGCGAACTTGATGCATCTACCAAGAAGGATCAGACCATCAAACTTGATGGAAATTCCATGCGCCTCAGTGACGCTGTTGCGATCTCAAAGTATGTTACTACCCTGACTTATCGATCTGACGATAACACAACACTGACCGCTCTACAGATACGGTGCTCATGTCACCGTTACCGATGATGTCTCAGCCCTGTCTCGCATGAAGGACAGCGTAGCGCTCCTTGACAAACATTTGGCTGAAGGCCGCGTCGTGTATGGCGTCAACTCAGGATTCGGAGGCAACGCAGACACACGCACAAATGCCCACGAGGATCTCCAGAAAGCCCTCGTTCAGCACCATAACACCGCTGTTGTTCTGCCTTCAGACAAGGGTAAAGAATGCTCTTCCATCATCCGCAACCTTGCGTCACACTCCATCCCCATTCCCATCGTCAAAGCCGCGATGGTTGCTCGTTGCAACTCGCTTATCCGTGGCCACTCTGCTGTTCGTATTGAGATCGTGCGCAATCTGGCGGCGATGATTAATGCCGATTACACGCCTGTTGTGCCCCTTCGTGGGAGTATTTCTGCTTCGGGAGATCTGACGCCCCTGGCGTATATCGCAGGTGCTTTGGAAGGAAACTCGGATATCTATGTTCATTGCGGTGAGAAAGGCAATGAAATTGTGTCTGCGGACAAGGCGCTCAAGGAGCTTGGACTCGAGCCGCTGACGTTCGGGCCCAAGGAGGCTTTGGGACTGCTCAATGGCACGGCATTCAGTACCGGTGCAGCGAGCCTGGTCTTGTTCGAGGCGAACCAGCTCGTCCTACTCTCGCAGGTCATTACCGCGATGTCCACCGAAGCTCTGCTCGGCACAAAGCGCAACTTTGACCCCTTCATCGCAGATGCGCGCCCTCATCCTGGCCAGAAGGAGGTTGCCGCAAACATCTACCATTTCCTGTCCGATTCTCAGCTGATTACGGACCACGACCACTCGGCTTCTGACAATGGCCTCGCTCAGGACCGCTATGCTCTTCGCACAGCCTCCCAGTGGATCGGCCCGCACGTCGAGAACATAGCCCTTGCCCTCTCGCAGGTGTCTGTTGAACTCAACTCCACAACCGACAACCCGCTCTTTGACGCCGCCAATCACGAAATTCACCACGGTGGAAACTTCCAGGCCATGTCCATCACGACCGCCATGGAGAAGACCACGGGCGCCATGCAGTCCCTTGGAAAATTGCTCTTTGGACAGTGCTCCGAGCTCATCAACCCCATGCTCAGCAAGGGACTCGCTCCGAATTTGTGCGCCGATGATCCCTCTTTGTCATTTGCCTTGAAGGGTGTGGATATCAACATGGCTTCTTACATGTCCGAGCTGGGGTACCTGAACAACCCAGTCAGTAACTTTGTGCAGACCGCGGACGTGAGCAACCAAACTGTGAACTCTCTGGCCTTGATTGGAGCGCGCTACGCTGCAGACGCAGTGGAGGTTCTCTCTCTTATGGTGGCTAGCCACATCTACGCTCTCTGCCAGGCGGTCGATCTCCGCGAGATCCACAAGACTTTCGAGGCCGTCGCGCGTAGAGACGTCGCCAAAGCCACATTTGATCTTTTTGGCAAAACTCTCGCAGAGGCCGACGTTAAAATACTTTGGAGCGAGATAATGCGCACCTGGGACCGCACCTCGACTCTCGACCTCGAACAGCGCGCTCCCACTGTCGTCTCTCAAGCCATGGGCACACTCATCACCATCCTTACCAGCAAATCCGCCTCGATCGACGGCAACCTCATCGCCAAATGGCAGTCCACTGTCACTGATACTCTCAAGCACCACTGCGCATCGAACCGCAAGGCATACATCGCTAATCCACCCACCGGAAAACTGCTCTGCTCGGCTTCCGCGAAGGTCTACAACTATGTTCGTGGAACCCTGAAGGTGCCTATGCACAAGGGTCTCGTTGACCACCCAACTTATGTTTCTGCGGGCGATGATGGTGTCGACAAGAAGACCATTGGTACTCATATTGGTACTATCTACGCCGCGCTTAGAGAGGGACAGTTCATGTCCGTTCTGGCCGAGTGCTGGGCATAGGTTTCTTTTCACAGCGTTGTTCGCAAGCATGGAGTTCTGGAAGCATTAGACTGGACAGTCTTTGGTGGCTCTAGATAGGCACCTTTACCTAGCAATGGGATAGATCTCATAATGAAAGCGCTTCGTCCATTCTATCTCGAATCAATATCCTTTGTAGTCCCATTTGGTTAGGTAGTCTACGCGTACGCTACTAGATAGCAAACTGATCTTGGAATTCCAAAAGTCACAGTGGCCGATGAGCCCAAGTCCAAACCCAAACCCAAGCCCAAACCGGAGACCATTAAAGAGCAACCCAACCCACCGTTGGCGATTACCGTACCCCAAAAACCCCTTTATCGATACCGTAAAATCAAGCGTCGACGCTTTGGTGGATTCCATATCCGGGACCCTCTAGACTCATGCCGAATCTTCCAAAGACACCAAGCGACTTTCCACCCACCAGCATTCGAATTCGAATAATAAATCCAATCCAAACCCCGTGCAAACCCAGAACCCCCCAGGTATAAATACCTCCATGATCCTCGATCCCCTCCTTCTCTTCTTTTTTCCTCTCCGGGGGTCTATTCTTACAATAATTCTTGTTTTAATCTTCGAAGTAGCTTTGGTAGTTGTAGGTAGACTCCCCGACTCAACTTCCAACTTAGACCATGGTTTGGTTTCGATATGGCGCTTTTGTTCCTCGGACGACATGTGGCCGACGTGCTCGGTCTTATGTGGGCTCGACATAAGACCGAGCACGTCGGCCACATGTCGTCAGAAGAACAAAAACGTCGTCGAAGCTGAAAGATGAAGAGCGCTAGTTGACGAGGATACTAAACATGGCGGTGTTCTCAGAACTCTGCGGAGCGGCGGCGGCGGGACTACGTAGGCCCTTGACAAAACGTTGACTGTAACATCACACCATCTAGCAGTAGAAGGAGAAGACGAAAGAGAAGGCGAAGGTGTCGACAATCCGGGATCTCCGATAGCCTTCTATCATCTTCGGATTCAGATTCTACCTCCGCTAGTCGAAGGAGGGTACGGTAGGCTCGCGAGCTTAAGTTTAAATCCACGAAAATCTCTATATTTGTACCATATCCTATTCTAGTTACCCGTGGATAGGAATAACCCACCCTAATCCTATAGCATCAGGTCACGCCAGAGACCTTCCTGGCCTACCGCACGGCAACCTAGCCTAATTCCTAGTTAGGGTAGACACCATACCATAAGCCCTCCCTCCGTAAGGTATGGTAGCAGAGGTCAGAGGTACCGTCCAGCCACACCTAAGCCTAAGCCCAAGCCTAAGCCTGATTCTCAATCCGATTCACCAGCGTCCCAACCCCGGGCAAAAGCTCAACGCGGAACTCATCCCCCTCCCTTAAAAACTCCTTCGGACTCTTTGCAGCCCCCACCCCCGGTGGCGTGCCCGTGAGGATAACCGTCCCCGCCGGCAGCGTCGTCCCCTGACTCAAAAAGCTCACCAGCTTCGGCACGCTGAAAATCAGATCCGTCAGCTGGCACTCCTGCATCACGGCCCCGTTCTTAATGCCCCGGATCTTGAACCCCGCTACCCCCTCTTCCCCGAGTACATCTTTGCTCACGACCACCGGGCCCAGCGGACACGCCCCGTCAAAGCCCTTGCTGAAGCACCACTGGCTCTGGTTCATCTGGCTCGTGCGGCTGGAGATGTCGTTTGCGGCGGTGTAGCCGAGCACGTAGTCCAGCGCTTCGGATTCGGAAACGTCCTTTGCGTCCGTCCCGATGATGATTGCCATTTCGGACTCGTAGTCGCCTGTTCCGTCTTCCTGGGTTATCTTTGGTAGAATTGTGGGGGCTGTTGGGTAGGGATCACCCAGCGAGGTAGGAGGCTTCAGGAAGAGGGTTGGCACAGTGGGTATATCGAGCTTCATTTCGCGCGCGTGCGAGACGTAGTTTAGGCCGATGCAGCGGATTGTTCCGGCTTCCTTGCTGGATAGCGGGGAGAGCAGTTTGAGGATGCTTTCTGTCTGCTCGGTTTTGGAGCCTGGGGAGAGGATCGAGGACCCGCTGAAGAGGGTTACGGGGACGTCGGTTCCCGAGAGCACGGCCAGCCCGACGTCCACGGAGGGGTTTACGGGCTCGCCGATTAGGATTGAGGATGGGTTTGATTTTGGGTGGAAGCGCACGAGGCCTGGATATTTCATTAGTCTATGTTTGTGGTTTGGTTTGGTAAGAGAGGGGTGGGTAGAACGTACGCGAGAAGGTCGATGCGATTTTAGACATTGTGAGTGCTTGCAAGGAGATTTACAAAGATTGTAGTTGGACTTGAGTTGGTATTGGGGTAATTGAGGGGTCCTCGAAATATATGTATGTCATCGGAGTAAGTTTCACGCAGAGCTGGCCTGAACGTGGGGAGAATGTGGGATAAGCCGAGATGGCGGCGGCGAGGGGACTCGGAAGAGCCGATGCTTCTCCACAATCGTGGGGATCGGGACTTGTTAGGGCAAACTTGCTTATTTGCTACTGAAGTATTGATCTGGGGTAGATTGGTGGTTTTATGGTTGGCTTGCATCGCATATCACTATGCTTTTATCCTCTATGCAAGACACATTGGGCCGTGACGATATAGTGTCTGGTAGCCAACCTTCCACACCACACACAGTATGCAAGCTTCGGTAGTGGAGATGAGGTGGCTAAGGAGTGCCGTAATGCCGCTAAAAAGGAATTAGGGTTGGTTGATCTCTTAGTTGTGCAATTTACTGGTTCTCAGACATTAGTTCATGGACTTTATTCTAGGCTCGATATGCAGAGAGATAACGATAAGTACATATAGCTCACTGCATGATGCACGCTCATTCAATGGGCAATAAATGAAATCTATGCTAGCCGTCTATCCTCCTCCTTCGCCGCAAAATCCTCCCAAGAAGGCCTGTCAGCGCCGTTGGGCCGGCTCGCCCTGTCGAAGCTGTTATCCACACCATCAATCTGCGCAATCGGCGTAACAACCTCAATGTCCGCGCCATAAGCTTTTGAGTACCACTTCTCAGTCAACACCTCCTCGCCCTGCGCATTCGCCCCGGGCGGTAGATACAGGTGGGGGAATCGCTCCTTCATGCCCTTGAGTACCGTAGATGAGATCCGGTCAACGCTATCGCAATGACGCAGGGCGAAGAACTCCTTTGGTTGTTCTGCGCGGAGAGCCTCCTGGACGGCCTGGTCGTACTGGCCGACGGCGAAGAGGAGAAGGTCGTAATGCATCAGCGAGGCTTTGCCGTGGTAGGATCCGCCGTATTTGGCACGGTTGTAGAGACCTGTTAGGGCGGCGATGGCACCCATGCAGCCCGTACCATAGTCGGAGATGGGGAACGGGGGAACAACGGGGGTGTTGAGATTCATGAATTTGCCTTGCGCCCAGGCGATTCCAGTAACCTGTTTGCAGGTTAGTCATTGCGGGAGTGGTAGACGGTAGAAAGATGATAAGAAACGTACGCAATCTGCGATCTGCTGCCACCCAGGACGACCGGCCCATTCGCCTTCATAGCCAAAGCAGTTCTCGTTCACGTAGACAACACCCTTTCCGCGCTTTTCGGCTAGTGCGGCGAGAGCTGACGCGCCGTAACCTAGGCGGTCTAGAGCCCCAGGACGGTATCCGTCGACGAGGACATCTGCATCGGCGAGAAGGGTCTCGAAAATCTCCCGGCCTTCGGGCGTCTTCAAGTCAAGGTCAGCGGTATGTTTGCCCATGTTGCCGTCTACCTGGAAGAAAGGGACATCGGACAGATGGGGGCTTGTGATCTTAAGGACATCTGCGCCATATTCTGAGAGAATACGAGAAACGGTGGGCCCCGCAATGATGCGGCACAGCTCCAGAACCTTGACGCCTTTAAGGATTTTCTTGCTGCCATCTGCGGCCGGGAATGGTGTTGGTGCAATGTCACCCGGAAGTTTAGTGACCTTCCATGGGGGTTGTCGGACGTTCAATTCGCCCTAACAAGGTTAGTGCCCTGCTTTATATTTCATTGCCAGAACATACGTGAGGTGTCTTGATGAAATCATCATGCTTCAGAGCAGGGACACCAGCTTGCCTTCGCTGCCTGTTCATCTCTTCCAACTCTGCGACAGAGTACTTTTGAACATGGCTTTCAATGACCTTAATAACGTCCTCGTAATCCGTCAGATCGGGACGGTGGCCTTCCAGTCCAATCATGTTCAACGTCGTTGTGGCCTCGAGCGAGCCGTGAATATGATAGAATTCGCCCTCGTTCTTGGTCTTGTAGAGATTTGCCGACATTCGTCGGTATCCATTCGACTGGGCCGCAAGCAGATCGGTATCTACAAGGTCAGCGCCACAATCTAGATGTGCCATTGATGAAGCTCATACCCTTCAGCTTCTTCTTTACCTCCGGATCCAATTTAGACAAGCCGTCCACCTTGGCCATGTACGCCTGGCAACCAAATGCCGTTGCGCGCTCCAAATTGATCTTCACATTCCGCTTCTCCGTAGCCGGTCCATATCTCAGGTCGGCAATTGCAGCTGCTACAGATCCTTCCACACCCTTCAGCGCGGCGAGCGTTTCGGTCTCCTTGAAAGGAATCGGAAAGTAGATCTTGTCATGAGTCGAGTTGAAGGAGACAGAATCTTGTCCAGCAACCACTTCCTCGGGTAAGTTGAGACGCTCCGCTTGGTCGCAGAGGAACGAAAAGATGCGCCCCGCTTCCTTGACGGGCGAATATGATGCCATCTCGCTATGCAATGTATAAATGTTGATCTGCAAAGTTCTGAAAATCGGCCAAAATGCAACAGCCGTGGTCTATAGAAATCGTTTAAGGCGTAAAAACACAAATTCGGAACCGGGGTATCCAACGTTTAAATGACGTCCTGGGTGATTCCGAGCGGCCAGTGTCGGGTAACAATGCGGGAAAGCGACTGATCAGCAATAAACGGGCGGCGTGCAAGCGCACTACTATCCTTGCCATCCGCGCCAAAGGCGAATAATAAGGCCCTGGGCCCATTTTCACCCCGCGGTTCAGCGCTTCCGAGTCGGGGCGGATGAGGCAAACGATCGGATGTCTGCCGATAAGATCGGAAGGGCCTCACGTGGCAGACATGCACGTGACAGGGACAGACTTTTTGTGCCTGAGGCGAGATTCTGTAAGGGGTTAGCGCCACCACTCCGCCGTAATCGGAGGATTGACCAATGGCAGGCCGGCCAAAACAATGCTGCCGAAATATTTCAATCCCCGACCTTTCGTCCATTTCTCCGCAATTCATTCAACTCAGCCCTCCGCTAGATTTGAGTGAAGATGTTGAGGCAGTTTGTTTCGCAACGGGGCGCCTCCCGCAGGGTATGGCTTTGATAGCCGATCAATCGTACAATTGCTAACTTGTCCAGCTTGCGCCATGCCTTCGCCGCGGCCTTGCCACGGCTACAGACTCGACACCTGCCTCCTCGCGCATCCCTCCCTATTCCAAGATCGTCCGAAACCTCGAAAACGTTCGCCGAGTGCTGGGATCGTCTCGCGCTCTTACCCTAGCTGAGAAGATCCTGTACTCGCATCTTGACAATGCGGAGGAGTCCTTGTTGACCGGCACGGAGAACGGACGAGACATCCGCGGCAAGGCCGACTTGAAGTTGAAGCCCGATCGCGTTGCGATGCAGGATGCGTCTGCGCAGATGGCTTTGCTTCAGTTCATGTCGTGCGGTCTCCCTTCGACAGCTGTCCCGGCCAGTATTCACTGCGACCACATGATTGTTGGTGAGCGGGGTGCCGACACCGATCTGCCGGCGTCCATCCAGGGTAACAAGGAGGTGTTTGACTTCTTGGAGAGTGCTTCGAAGAGATACGGAATTGAGTTCTGGCCCCCGGGAGCTGGTATCATTCACCAGAGCGTTTTGGAGAACTACTCCGCACCCGGTCTCATGATGCTGGGAACAGATAGTCACACCCCCAACGCCGGTGGTCTCGGTGCCATCGCCATTGGTGTCGGAGGTGCGGACGCCGTTGATGCGCTTGTTGATGCTCCTTGGGAGCTCAAGGCGCCCCGGATCCTCGGTGTTCGTCTTGAGGGCAAGCTTTCTGGCTGGGCCTCACCCAAGGATATCATCCTCCACCTCGCCGGAAAACTGACCGTCCGCGGTGGTACAGGCTTTGTCATCGAGTACCACGGACCCGGCGTTGAGACACTCAGCACGACCGGTATGGCGACGATCTGTAACATGGGAGCGGAAGTTGGTGCCACAACCTCCCTCTTCCCATTCTCTCCCAACCATGTGCCCTACCTGAAGGCGACGCACCGTGCGGATGTCGCCGACGCAGCGGCCAAGATTGCTTCTGCAGGACCTTCCAGCCTGCTCCGCGCAGACACCAACGCCGAGTACGATCAGCTCATCACCATCGACCTCTCCACCCTGGAACCCCACATCAACGGTCCCTTCACACCCGATCTCTCCGTTCCTCTGTCCCGCTTCGCCGAAACCGTTCGCGAGAAGAAATGGCCCGAGACCTTCAACGCTGGTCTCATTGGCAGCTGCACCAACAGCTCCTACGAAGACATGACTCGCGCTGAGCACCTCGTCAAGCAGGCCAACGCCGCGGGTCTCAAGCCCAAAGCAGATCTCTTCATCACCCCCGGTAGCGAACAGATCCGCGCCACCCTCGACCGCGACCAGACCCTCTCCACCTTCTCTTCCGCCGGCGGCACAGTCCTCGCCAACGCTTGCGGCCCTTGCATTGGCCAATGGAAGCGCACTGACGACGTCCCTAAGGGCACCGACAACGCCATCTTCACCTCCTACAACCGCAACTTCCCCGGCCGCAACGACGGCAACCGCCGCACCATGAACTTTCTTGCCTCTCCCGAGCTCGTCACAGCCCTCACCTACGCCGGTTCTACCACCTTCAACCCCGTCACCGACGCCATCACCACCCCATCCGGCGCGGAATTCCGCTTCGAGCCCCCAACAGGCCACGATCTGCCATCCAAGGGCTTCGAGGCTGGAAACCCTGCTTTCGCCCCCTCCGCCCCCGTTCCCGACGCCAGCGTTGAGGTCAAGGTCTCTCCCACCTCCACCCGCCTCGCCCTCCTCGAGCCCTTCGCCCCCTTCCCCAACTCTGACCTCCAGAACCTCAGCGTCCTCTACAAGGTCAAGGGCCAGTGCACAACAGATACCATCTCCGCCGCCGGCCCCTGGCTCAAATACAAGGGCCATCTCCCCAACATCTCGGAGAACACCCTGATCGGTGCCGTCAACGCCGCCACCGGTGAAACTAACGTCGCCTACGACGAGAACGGCAAGCAGCACACCATCCCCGAGCTCGCCGCTCAATGGAAGGCCCAGGGCCGCGAGTGGATCGTCGTCGCCGAGGACAACTACGGTGAAGGTTCTGCCCGTGAGCACGCTGCTCTTCAGCCCCGTTACCTCGGCGGCCGCATCATCCTCACCAAGTCCTTCGCCCGTATCCACGAGACCAACCTCAAGAAGCAGGGTGTTGTCCCTCTCACATTCGCCGACAAGGCCGACTACGACCGCATCGATGCCTGCGATGCCATTGCCACCGAAGGTCTGTACGAGACTCTCAAGAACGGCGGCAAAGGCGACATCAAGATCCGCGTTACCAAGAAGAGTGGCGAGGAGTTTGTTATCCCTGTTAAGCACACACTCAGTGCGGATCAGGCTGCCTTTATTCTGGCGGGTAGTGCTTTGAACCTCCTTTCTAAGAGGTCGAGCTAGTTTTGTTGTCTGGTTGGGTTGCCTCTGAGCGTTTTCGTTGTATACCTGTACTTGGATAGTCCGGTTTATAAAATTTGATAATTCGGTTTAGATTCTTGACTTGTTCTTCTAGATAATGCTTGTTCTTTTAGATAATGTAAAGGATGCCATAGTTCTCAAGCGCAAACCTTCCTCACGCGATTCCTTAGCCATTGACTTCCTGCTCTACCTACTGCCACGTTCGCGCTTTCCAACTCGACGCGCGAAGAGGGGCGAGTCGTGGCCTTCTCCAGCAATCCAGCGCAGTCAAAAAAACGCACTGTGCTCGACCGGGCCTCGGAATCTTCATTCCGCAGTCAGATCCTCTTCTCGTCGTAGCCCGTCTGCTTCGGTATCGCTGCACACTCTGCGACTATCTTCCAAGAACCCAGGTTCGTCTTACCAACAAGTTGTCTTTTAACCACCCCTTAGATCGGCTTAGTGCTAAAACGCCCTGTAATCCGTTCAACCGGAAGATGTTCGCGAATGGCACGCAACATCTGGTGACCGCCAAAGAGTACGGAAATCCCGTGACGCTGAGGCTATAGATCGCTGCCGGGTTCTCATTTGCTTGCGAAATTTGGCAGCATACCATCCTATACGCCAACATGGGCATTCTTGAATCACCTGATGCTTCATCCTTTGTTCTTCCTCTGTTTTCGCTTGGCTCCTCATCATCACGGAAGCTGCTCGAACTCGTCACGCCTCAGCGCGGCTTTATAATTAAGACTTCACCAAGTGTCTGTATGAGGCGGACAATCCAGAAATGCTTGCTAAGGATATCTTCAAACATGAGCGTAATCCACGTTCATAAGGACCCGAATTGCACATTGAGAGCACATCTGAGGTGACCAAAGCCAGAAAGGGACTTCTTGTATGGACAGAACACAAGGGCGCTTATTTTGGCCCCAATGCAACTCAGGTACATGCTGTACCCAGTGGCATCTTCTAGAGGCACGTAGTGCAGTGTGGGTGTGACATGCGAACAGACCAGGGCAAGGACACTACAATGTTGCATTTAGAGCTCAGACCAGAGCATCTGGTTTGTCACACTGAACCGCTCTTCGTGTGATTTGATTCACCCTCATATATCTGGTCTACTCCCACACATGGCCTGGCTTAGCATCACCTGCCCACATAATGGACCTCTTTTGGAAGTCTATCAAGGACCCAGTACAAGGTACGCCTTCCCCCTTCCCATGAGGTCCTTGCATCAACTACCTAGAATAATAGTCGTCTATAGTCAGCCTATTTCAAGATGGCAGCTGCCGACTGCTACAATCCTTGTCCTTCTAATAGCTGCGGTCTACTTTCTCTCGCCACACAATTCCCATTGCCTGAAAAACCTTCCGGTAATTCGCCAATCAGGACTACTGGGCGCCTATAGATCGGGTCGATGCGGAGACTATTTCTTCCCCAGCTAAGTCCCTTCGCAGAGGAAGGATATTATAAAGTATCTCTCTGTTCATCAACCGCAATCTGCGTCAATCTGCTGATTTATAGTAGTACAGTAAAAATGGAAGACCGTTCAGGATCTGGATTGCTTCATTCCAGGAATGGGCCTATGCCATACCTATGGAGCATTTACCGCCAATCAAAAACCGGGGTACGTCGGAGTTGAGCGTTGAGCGCATGATCAATAAAGTGAGTCTCTTGCAGGTCACTATGCTACACTCAAGCATGGAACAGGACTCATAGATTCCCAGTACATGTTGCCGGAGTTTTCGAGTGGGAATATCGATCGACTGGAGATCCAGGTTGCATCCAAACTGTTGAACGGAAATCCAAGTGAGCTTGAGGTGGACTAGTTAGGAAAATACCGATGCTAACCAGCGCAGACACCATCAGGCCAGTCATCCAGACAAGGACGGAGGACATCCTAGCCCGAGAAATCGGCGCTCCGAAACGGTGGAAAAGATTTAACGTGAAAGCCGTCTGCGCGGCAATTGGAAAACACGTATCGGGAGGAGTGTTATTTGGGGAAGCCTTGGCTGAAAATCCGGCGTTCCTGGAGGCAATGTACTCGTATGTGTCGAAAGTCTCTGCTGGGTCGTTAGCAGTGCGATACTTCAACGTGGGCCCATTCAGGAACGTCTTCATGTACCTGCTCCATTGGACGTATCGGCACGACCTCGCCACCGCCACACGGTACATAACCGAGTTGACGGCTGAGAGAAGACGGCAAAACCTCCCCGAGGATGAGAAGCCGATGGACTGTATTCAGTGGGCCATGGATCAAGATCTACCAAATGATCAGAAGAAGCCAGAGGACATCGCCCATAGGATACTCCATGTCTCTGCTGCGGGCGTCGAGACACCTATCACTTCAACAATGAATATTCTGTTCGACATTGCCATGCATAGCGAGTGCCTTGATAAGCTCCGCGCCGAGATCAAACTTTGCCTTGGAGAAGAGGGAGGTCGATGGACACAGAATTCAATGGTCAAGATGCTGAAGCTTGAGTCCTTCATCCAGGAGTCCTTCAGGATGAACCCCGCGCCATTGGAACGTATGTGAGCATTTTTCCCCATGAAGAGACAGTCCCAGTCCGCTAACTCGCGATGAAGTTACCGACTGGCGCGTGGTAATGGCGGATAGCTTTCGCTTTAATGAATCTCTTGCCTTCCCAAAAGGCACTCTCTTAACGTTTCCGTCGAAGTTCTTCCAGAACGACCCAGATGTTCATACCAACCCCAATAAGTTTGATCATCTCCGTTTATACAGATACAGAAAGCAAGAGGCGGAGCTCAAAGCTGGATCAGGGATAAGCAGCACCAGCACTAGCAGTACGTCGCTCGATTCCATTATAGCTTACATCAGGTAACTGACCTTAGAAACTATGAGACCTCCGCACCGAATGGCTCGGGTAAGCTGCTCCAATTTCCATCCATAACTAGATCTTCTCACAAGTTGATGATGGTTAAATTTGGCTACGGCCGGCAAGCGTGCCCAGGAAAGATGCACTCTATAGCAATGCCCAAAACTATCATTGGAGAGTTCATCCTCCGCTACGACGTCCGGTACGCCGGCGGGCCGAGGCCGCGCCCGTCATCGATTGATGTAAACCCTGCGGTTTGGCCGGATACTTCGATTGATTTGGAGTTCAGGGCGCGCATTTAAGGTGGTGTCAGAGTGGCTTCATGCTCTCTCCAGAACAGCTGCAGGATATCTCTCCGCTTATCACAACGTTAAATTGCGCCTTTGCTGCCTTATCCTGCTTACCAGGGATAATCATTCCATCGGCACCAGATCCTCACCCGCTAGCCACGCTACGCTAACCTTGGTGGTCTATTTATTTGTCTCCTTCTCTGCTGGCACCCAAACAAAGCCTTTTCATGGAGTATTAAGGACTAGACTTTGCCGTAAATAGATTGTCAAAGAATGAAAACCTGTGCGTCATAACCTACTCAGACACTCCTATCCCTTCGACTTACCCGTACGTCTTGGTGTGTACGTCAGAAAGCCTGAGCAAATTGCTTAACCCAGGCGCATCCGAATAATGACGCTTTTTTGCAAAACGTCGCAGATTTCTCTCTCAAATTCGCAAAAGGTCTTATAATGACGTTGAGACATGGGCTGCTCGCGGTGGAGGGAGCCGCAGCACGTGCCCAAATAACAGCGGTACTGTGAAGTGAGGTCACGGGGAAGGTCCGTGAGAAAGGGGGTGCTTCTATCTCCGTAATCTGACTCTTAGTATAAGTTCCGTGACTGTGATGGACTCGCGCACTTAACTGACCTCGGGGTTGTGGTGGTAGTTCATCATGATGAGACGCTGCCGAGCCCTAATTGATCGATCAGAGCCGCCCGCGAAGGGGATACGGAGGGAGTTACCCTCGCCACACCCAGTATCTCTGTGTTGATATCATGTTTTCCTCCACCTTATAACGTAGAACCGGACAGTACTGAGCGATAAGGTCCGTTCAAATCTGTCGACGTAGAGCTACCGGCTTCGTCCAAGCTCAGCGAAGCAGCGGCCGTGGAGAGGCACTGATCTTTCGCACCTGGGCAGGTCTGCCACTTGCTACCCCGCAAAGCGCTCCGTATGTTCTCAAATAAGACAGCGGAACCTGGAATGTCGGTACTATTCTTGCGGAACGAGCTATCAATCCGGAGCGATGGGCTCGAGGGGCGGATAGACCGTCGGGTGTTCTGAACGACCTAGGTAGATTATGAAGCAAGACCAACGTTAGCCTCAATTCGCCCAGTCTGGAAATAAAGTACTGGTACACGAATCACAGTCCAATGGGGTGTCTTTGCTTGTAGATCTGTTTTCCAAGGTTGCTTTCGCGCCGTGGCGAATTGGAGGGTTGAGGGACAATCGAGTGCATGTCTTCTTCTGGAGAATATTCCAAGGGTCAGGGCAAGGAATTTGATAAGGGCCAAAGCACACTGAATAGCTCGTTTCGCAGACAGCGTTCTTCCTGTCCAAACAGAAGTGGAAATGCTGAGGAAGGAAGACGAGAATACTTGCCGAGATGCTTCGTGCAAAATGACCCGGTCCTGTTTGATGGGCTCAGCTCTGAGGCCTCATACCTCCTTCGCCAAGAGTGTTCGTTGGCTCTCCCTTTCAGCAGCAGCTCGGCAGTGTTTGAAATTAGGTTCCTCGCTCAAAGATAGACTCCAACGTTTGGAATGGGCATTTTCCCATCATCGGCTTCGGAGAGCAGGAGACAACCACGAAAAGGTGCTTCAAAAGGAACAGCTGCCCTGCGGTACCAAACTTCAAAGATGTGCCTTTTCCCTGTTGGATATCCAGCCGCGCTATCTGTTTCCCTTATCTCTTTAGTTCCTCTTTCCTTCTCGGCGCGCCTGTGTGGAAAGAAACTAGGCGCTGTCCCAGCTGTCCTTGAATCGGGATCATTCTTCTTCTCTAGCTGGTAATGGAGTCTTGTCATGCTGGTCGGCAGGTGGTACGAAGGCTTGAGGCAAATTGAGACGGTTTGATCTTAGGACTTGGTTCCGATAAGAGCATATTTCAGAGGGACAGAGAGTTGCAAGGGAGGAGGGGTGGTTGGCCGCGGTCAACTTCAGGGTTTCGAGGGTGCTTTAAGAGAATATCTTCGCAATATCGCAGTTCTACTTGTAGTCGGACTTTTGCTCAGCTTTCTCGCATTTTGAAGTATAATGGTGGAGAAGAGATCGGCGGCGCACTCACTCAGGGGAATTCTGGGAGCTAGACACCCAGCTAGGCCTTTTCTCTTGCCACAAACCTCGATGGAACAAGGGATGATAGTAGTACTCGGCGCAATCTGCCTTCTCCAAACAGCTAGCCCCTTGATTGTGAAGAACTGCAGAGTTCCTTTCAACCATTCCTGAACTGCTCCATCCGCCTAACATCCACAACGTCGACCGTTCCTCTTTTCGTCTGCTTGCTGGGTCTAGCGAGCATGAATTGTTCCGCACCTGAAAGTCCAGGACTATTGGGAATGTATCAGATAAGCAGATGTTGAAGTTTGAATCGTGCGGTTGAAAGTTATCCCATCTCTTCCCAACCCATTTCGAAAGCTGCCATCTTAGCCACAGCTCCTAGAAAGTCGCAAGACATCCTTCTATTTAGAAAAAATATATCAGTGCATTCAGGTAGAGGCGCTCCTCAGTTCTTCATGTAGGGATTAACTCCTTCGAAGCATGTGCCGTGGTATTTGAAAGGGAAGATTCTGCAAATACAGGCATACGTTAGTAAACTCAGCAGAGGCACAGCTGAGCTTCTCTGAGTCAAGCTCTTACCTGATTGATTGTCACAAATGCAGAGATCTTTATTTAGAGCCCTTGTATTCAATGTCGTGCAATGGCGTGATGGTTGTAACAGGAGGGCTGGTGCGGGGTACGCGATGATTCTGTGAAGCAGTGTTTATCAGAAGTAAACACAAGAATAGCCAAAAGAGCAGAAGCTGCAAAGGGGAGCTCACGCGGACAAGCAATGGTAAAGGTTTCCATGTTAACAAATGTGAGAAGCTTTTGCGTTCAAGCAAGCTACTGGCTGTTTATTCTACGTGAAGCTACTGAGATTCCGGAGATTTATTGGAAGAAAGACTTGAATGACAAAAGTCGAAAAACTAACTAGATGCTCAAAGGCACAACAGACACGCGATTTCTTGCTAAGGCTGTAGTATGGATGGGTCCAAATTCCGCAAGAAATTTGCAAAAAATATCCTGCCCATCAACTAACTACATACCAAAGAGAATCAACAAATGAAACATGATAGAACCCGTGTAAAACACGAGAAGACTGATTTTCGAGAAGAACGAATTTGCCTGGTGGACGCGATTCGAACAGTCGCAGTGAGATGTGGATGTTGAGGATTTAGCGGCACTTGGGAGGCTGGCAGAACTGGTTAGGGCAGCAACGGTGCTTGCCGACGGTGCCGTCGCACTTCTTGGGGCATTTGTTCTTGACGTTTTGAGGGGAGACGTTGCCGGAGAGTTCATCGAGGACGTCCATGGCGTTGCGGGTCTGAAGGTACCAGAAGTCATCCTAGGCAAGAAGGAAGGATTAGTTTTTGTGTCCATGGTTTGATAAGAGTATGACGGGTGGTGAACTTACATCTTCGACGACGATGTCACGAGCAGGCAGAGAGATGTTTCCATCTTCGTCCTTTTGACCTGCGGTGCACCATCCGCCGAGGCAGAGAGAGCCGGAGTTGCAGTCGGTGTTGACCTTGCAGTGCTGGTCGAACTCGGAAGTGTTGTACTCGGTGCCGTCTTCTGACTCGAGAAGCATCCAACGGCGCTCATTGACGGGCTTGGTGATCAGAGTGCACTTGCCGTCAATGCAGCGAGTTGCGTCGTCAAGGCAGTCGATGTGGCGGGTGCAAGCATCAGTAGGCTCGGACTTCGTAAGCTGAGCAAGGTGTGTTAGCATGAGATAAAAGCGAAGGGGGTGCTGAGAACTTACCATCCAGAGACCCTTGTCTTCGACTTCGTCGTCAACAGCCTTGGTGATTGGAGTGCACTCGCCGTCGATGCAGCGTGTAGCGTCCTCGAGGCAATCAGTGTAGCGGGTGCAAGCGTTGGTGGGCTCGGGAGAAGTCTTGAACGCAACAGTGCAGAATCCGTGTTTGCAGAGGTGAGCAACCGAGCAGTCGTGGTTCGACTTGCATGGTTTGCCAAGTTCCTCGTTATCATCACCCTTCATAAGCTGAGCGAATGTGTTAGCATTACAATGTAAGGGGCGAAGTCGGTGCTAGAAACATACCATCCAAAGACCCTTCTCTTTGACTTCACGAGGGCCCATACCATGGGGATTGCCGAGATGGTCGAGCGGGAACGAAGGACCATGAATGGTAAGATAAGGCTCATCACGATCAACATCGCGAGAATGATAGTCGTCGCCAGATCCAGGAGGGAGCGGCTCTATATCGAGAGCTGGTTAGAGAAGTCGCGAGGGGAAATGAATAGAAGGACACTTACTTGGGTGAGGCTTGTATTTGCCATCGTTGTCACGAACGGCGGCACCCTTAAAGCCAGGGCTAACACCCGGAACGGGATCGACAAAGACAGGAACGGTAAGAGGACCATTGACATCAGGACCATTGCCGACCGGGAAGGTAGGACCGTTGGTCTCGGGGCCGATGGGGATGGGGATAGTCGGGCCTTGAGTGTCGGGGCCACCGGCGACAGGAATGGTAGGTCCCTGAACAGGAACAGTACCATTGGAGTCATGTCCGACGGTGACGGCGACAGAAGAGCCAGCATTGCCGGGAGCAGGCACAGCGACTGTGAGAGCAGCCACGGCGACCACGCCGGCCAAAGCGGGCATGAAACGCATCTTTGAAGGATGCAAGAGAGAATCGGGATTCAGAAAAGACTGAAGAAGTTTGGAGAGTAGAAGAGTCTGGAAAGGTAGAGAGAAGAGAGTGTTGGAGGTGGTTGAGGATGGGAGAGAAAGAAAGAACTCCTTGGGGGGGGGGGGGGGGGGGGGGGCAGGAGGTGCAATTTATGTTAGGATTTGAGGAGTTCTGGAAAACTTCAGGCCAGCCTCCCTCTCTCCTCCCAGGCAGATTTCACTAAGCATATTCACTTTTTCAGTGACTGGGTGGCGAAATCTGTTGAGGGCATCAACGTCAGGTACAGGTTGTCTGGGGTAAAAGACTGGAAATCATGCACGCTAAGGTGATAGGATCCACTATCACAACATAGAGCCATCATCCCTTGCTGTTTTCCAGTTTCAGATCTGGCTGCCAGTGACAGCCTGCCCATGATAAACACGCTCATTGGCTCAAAGTTGTTATTATTCACAATTCTGTGCGAAGTCTGGCAGAGATCTCGCCAGCATCAGGGCAAGAACACGGTCTGTTCACCACCAGAGAAGTGACGCAGAAGTGCGAAGAATCAGAAAGACGTAGTCAGAACCTGGGAGCTTCATGACGTGGGCATTTTGCTCAAGGTCCATGCCTCACAGTGCCAGTAACACAGGAGGGCCTCTGCCTGAGGAAGCACTGGAGACAGTCCTTGAGCACACATGATGAGGTATTAATGACGAGGCTGACAGCATTTTTAGCTAGGCCCAAGCAGATAGTTAGAAATATTCAAAACATACTAACATGGCAGGGCATCCTGACCAGGTGTGCTGTGAGACTTTCCTTATCTCAGGAATGCAAACCACTTCAGACTTTCGGCCGGAGTATCACCGAGCCAGGACTTAGCTCGGAAAAAGGGACTTTGCATCACAAACACCATTCTTCTGCTTGAATCAGCCTTGACAGGACTGTGGTGATCTCAGCCAGTGAGTACGCGAGTGCCAGACCAGCTAACATGCTAACATTGCTGGCCCTTTCTATAAAGCTCTATCAGAAACACAGGCCTGTCCATCCGGAAAAGATCCTCACTCAGAGCTCAGACTGCCCCAAGTCCAGCACCGAAGACTGAAGCAACTAAAAGCGCTGCAACAAGAATCCTCAGCTTGAGTCTCCCGCCACTCGACGTACCCGTTGGAGAAGACACCAAATCTCCGGTATCCGACGACGACGGAGCAAAGCTAGTTGCGTCTTGAAATTGCTCATTTCGAGATGAAGACTCAGTCAAGGTGGACGTGGAGGACAGAGCAGGAGCAGACGTCGAGGCAGAGCCCAGCACCGTTTCCAACGGCCGCGTAGTACCGGCGGTGGTAGTCTCCTCACTCATCGTCGCGGAATCCGAATATACAGGTACGTCGGTCACAGCAACCCAATTCGTGAACGTAAAGCCTTCTCCCTCATCGTACGTATACGATGTCCAGTGCGTGGTCCAATCCGTCACCCAACTCCCCGACGGCGTCGACGCATACTCCGTCGGCATGGGCTTGCCTTCCACCGTAAAAGTGTCGCAGGTCACATCACCGCCGCTATTATCCTGACCGCCGTCCGTCAGGCACATAAAGTGGTCGTCCCAGCCATACGGAGTATCGCCCTTGATCACGTCGAGATTAGGGTCAACCTGGCAGAGCAAGGCGCAGGAGACAGGGTAAGCTGAATGATCGGGCGTAGTCGGCTCAGTGATATTGTAGACTGTTCCTGAGCAGCATTGCGCGAATCTTGGGGCGCTTTCAGGGCCTACGGGAGGCGTCTTGCAGATGAGGCCGGGCAGGTTCTCAGGCCATTCTGTGTAGGCATTGCTGTAGTTCAGATCAAAAGTAACGTGGCCGGAGCATTTTTGCTCGGACATTGTCTGCTTTCCTTTCTCGAAGTAGCCAACTCCAAATAATTATTCCAATATGTACGATATCTGTTTATCAAGCTGAATTAAGGTTTTGTACCTGCCAAGCTCAACCAGAAAGCTTGGTCAGGTGACCTGCCTAGACACGGTGAGACTGAAATGAGCACATGCAGCAAGATTCCGTAGCTGTCTTGCTAGTACGGCTATGTTATGGCTCGTCTGCTTATGAAGCCAATTAGTCAATTGTTATTGCACTATCGTAATGTATGCGGTCGTCATCGAACATGCTGTAGTGGACATATCTATATATCTTAGACCACGACACAACCTAAGACGCTTGTAGTTTGTGTATGTACCATTAGGGTATATAGACCTATTAGTAACAGGCCAGTTTTCCTAATACAGTCTCTACCTTGGCATTTAAAAGCTGTCTATGATACGAGGAGACAACACTACCCATTAGTGTCGCTCATGAAGAAAAAACACTTTGATCTATGTAACTCTCGAAACCACCGAGTCAGAATCCTGGGCCTCCCCGAGCCCGATACGAGCAGATGAAAGTACCCTTACTATCTGATCACCCATAAGGCAGGAGACAGCAGCTCAAGAAAACAAAACATGAGTTAACACTATAAAGCTATTTGACCCTACGAGCAGCTCACTCCCTGAACCCACACGCCTACTCGTAAACTACCCACAAACAGCCCCAAGGCCATTGTCTAGTACAGATTTGCCTACCAGAACATATTCCACCGTTCTCCTCCTGTCTTCCTGTGTAGTAAAAACACAGCAGGGCGTAATCGCCGCAATACAAATCTGGGCAGAGGGTATATTTGGCTAAAAAGCGTGGTATTGTTTAATGCAGGTAGTGACGTGCCCGAGACGAGTATATACATCGTCACTTTCATTCATCACCGAGATGTGTCTTCTTGTTGAGGAGTGGCATGTGAATTATCGGCATGTTTCATTGAAGGCTGCTTGAGTAATATTCGTCTCTAGCTTGCGCCTGGCCGGGAAAATGCGTTGAGCACGAGAGTTTGATTCAGTCGGCCAAAGCGCGTCGAGGGCGAAAGATTTGGAGGGGAGGCAGCAGAATCTCTGGGCAACATAAGGAGCATGAATATATCTGCTGAGGATATGCTAATGCTGTGTAAACTAAGAGAGGAATAAGATGTTAGCTATAGATGATCTCTCGCGCTGCAGCGTCGCGACCACTGTGCTGACAACGCTGAAGAACGGTGCTGCGTTGGGAGTATGCGGCGGTATCAATCGTGTGCAATTATGTATAGAAAAACTTCCAAGTTAAAGATGATTATGCATTGATATTTTTTGATCCTCGCAATCTCCATTCTCCGGCTTCATGCTTGGGGTCAAGCGGGCACCAAATGGCAAGGAGCAGAGATTACGTCACCAAGCACGTGACCTTCTAGACCATCGCGTCACCTTCCTCTCTTCCCTTTTCCATCCATCACATCATCTTCCGACCTTAATCCGCAGGTTCCTCGATCTAGACGCGTATCTCCTTCATGCTGCGACAAGATAGGGTCCACTATGTCGTCCCGGACGCGCCCCGGCCGCTCCGCAACACGCGGAGCTCCCCGTACTCGCACCCGCCGATCGCGACGAACCGAAGACGACGAGATACCTCAAGTCTACCGACAGATGCTAGCTGAGGCGGATGCGCGAGAAACCAGCGAGTCAGGAAATGACAGGCCAGCGAAGCGATTGAAGCCTGCCGGGCATAGAGCGACACCCGCGCAGGCGCAAGTTGTGGAGCTCGCGGAGCCAGAAACGCAGGCTATGAACACTGAGGAGAATGCGGCCAAGCAACTGCAAACTGTATATAACTCGCCGTCGGGGTCAGAAGAGTCGGATATGGAATGGGAGGAAGTCGATATCCAGCATCCTGCGATTCCTGGACTGACTTCGTCCGTGACGGATGATGCGCCGTTGCAGATCACACTTGGGCAGCAGGATAAGCGGAAGCAAAGGGCTGTGCGACGCAAGCCTGTAACTGCGGCGGAGAGGAAGCTCCGACTTGATGTTCATAAAGCGCATCTACTTTGCTTGCTGTGCCATGTGCAGCGGCGTAATTTGTGGTGCAACGATGAGGAAGTACAGGTGCGTTGCATCCTTTCCTCATTTGAATTATCTAAGTGTACTTGTAGGGTTCTCTTAGGAAAATATTATCGAAGCATATTAGATCGCAGCTCAATCCACCGGAGGAGAAGCCTCAGCATACTAGATCAGCAATGTTCTTGGACGGTCTCAATCAGGCTGGGGACGTATTCTTCAGGCGGTTCAAAATCATAAAACCTGGGTTACGTCGCCCGCACTGGTTGAGCGATGATGATGCACTAAAAAGACGGACTGTAAGCTACAGAATCCTCAGGCAAACTCTGCTAATATGCGGCAGGAGGCTATCATCTCTGACGCTGAAGTGTTCCTTTCCCGAGACGACTTTCGCAAGCAGGCCAAGTCATTGCAAGGCTCTCGTGATTTCGGCGCTCAGCTGTTCTGTGCACTGTTGCGCTCCGTCGCCGTGGATGCTAGGCTGGTCTGCTCGTTGCAGCCCCTGCCATTTTCAGGAGCGCAACTTCCACCGAAGCCGGAGCCGCAACCTATCGTCATATCTTCCGATGATCACGATTCACTGACCGACGGTCAAACACAATCCGATTCAAAGCCCACGCCCATTCGAAGGATCGGTCGACCAGGTTTCAAACCAACGCCAACGCGAGCGCAGAATACCACCACTTATGCTTCAAGTACGTACACCGACCGACTTACTGTCTCTGCTAACAGCCATAGGACCAGTACCAACCGAATCATCGTACCCCGTATTTTGGATAGAGGCGTTTAACGAAGCCTTCCAGAAATGGGTCGTGATTGATCCCATGGTCACCAAGACGCTCGCGAAACCACACAAACTCGAACCTCCATCTACCGATCCCTTCAACCTTCTCAGCTATGTCGTCGCGTTCGAAGAAGACGCCTCCGCGCGCGACGTCACCCGCCGCTATACCAGAGTATTCAATGCCAAAACCCGCAAACTCCGCGTCGAGTCGACCAATAACGGCGAAGGCTGGTGGAAACGAGTTATGGCGTATTTCGAGAAGCCCTTCTTAGAAGACCGCGACGAGCTGGAGGTTGGCGAGTTGACGGCAAAGACTGCTGCCGAGCCCATGCCGCGGAATGTTCAGGATTTCAAAGACCACCCGGTCTATGCGCTGGAACGGCATCTCCGTCGCAATGAGGTTATCTTTCCCAAGCGGGTTACGGGGCATGTTAGTCTTGGGAAACCGGGTGGCAAGGGCCAAACCGAACCCATCTATCGACGATCAGACGTCCATGCTCTTCGAAGTGCGAATAAGTGGTATCGGCTTGGGCGGGATATCAAAGTGGGCGAGCAAGCGCTGAAGCGGATACCCTCCAGAAATAAGGGAGTGACATTGGAGGATGACGAGGAACCTGAAGAGACTACGTTGTACGCCTTCTTCCAAACGGAGCTGTACAAGCCGCCACCTGTCGTTCTGGGACGAATACCGAAGAACTCGTTTGGGAACTTGGATGTCTATGTGCCGAGTATGGTACCTCCTGGCGGAGTTCACATCAGGAACTTAGAGGCTGCTCGTGCTGCGCGGATTCTAGGCATCGATTACGCCGACGCCGTTACTGGATTCAGCTTCAAAGGACGCCATGGCACGGCCGTCGTTCAGGGCATAGTTGTTGCCGATGAGTACAGAGAAGCAGTGGAGGAGGTCTTGAGCGCAATGGAGGAAGAGAAGCTGCGAAATGAGCAAGAGGAACGAACTATCGAAGCGCTGTGCACATGGAAGAATCTTCTGCTGAAGCTTCGCATCGCCGAACGAGTCAAGGGCTATGTCATTGAGGGCGAAGCTGATGACGAGGCGAGTGGGCTGGATCAGGTTGAGCCAAATGAAGAGGGTGGTGGATTCCTCCCCGAGTCTGATGCTGAAATGGCGAGCCCTCCGCCCGTTGCTGGACAATCTCATGAGTACGCTGCCCAAGTCGAGGAGATGGGTGGTGGATTTCTCCCGGAGTCTGATGGCGAGGAGCCCTCGCCTGCTCCTCACAAACCCGAGTCTGTTGATGGCGAGCAACAAAACGGGCCTGAACCTACTGGCCAGGACGACGTGGGCGGCGGCTTCATAGCTGAGGATGAGGTTCCCAAGCCATCCGTTCCAGAGTCCCGCCGCGCCAACAGACGTGCACGTACGCATTATGATCTTGTCGTCGTACCGAATGGAACACAAATACTCCCTGACGAACAACGCCTTGTTTTACCCAAACCCCAGGTTACCAACCAAACTCTTCAGACACCCACCACAAGAGCGTTAGGAGACACCATCGACGAACCCATCACAGTAGCATCATCAGTCAACGACTCTGCGTCCGCCAGCGTCGAGATTCTTTCCCGAGCGCCTTCCCAGGTCCAGTCACGCGCTCCGTCTGTGGAAGTTATGTCCGCGCCTGCATCTCAGGGCTCTGAACATGGGGATGAAGAGCGCGAGGGATCCCTTCTCTCAGAGGACCCTGAGGATGAAGATGCGGTTCCTGAGTGGCTTATGTCTGACTAAGACCTGATGTTCCATACGTTTCATGATAAAGATACAATCACTGTTCAGCAGTTGGTGTGCTGTTATTTGAAGGATACCACTGTACATACCCAGGAGAGAATTGGTCGTTCCAAGAAAAGGCTTGCTCTCAATGCAACAATATCCCAGCAAACTACCGCGTCTATATACAGTCCTTTTTTATCCCCTTCATCTCATCTCAAAGCCACTCTACCTCCCCATCCAGCCCCCATCAACCGTAACCAGCTCCCCACTAACATACGAACTGGCCTCACTCGCCAAAAACACAACGGGCCCCTTGAAATCCTCAGGCCGCCCCCACCTCCCCGCCGGAATCCGCGCCATGATCCCCGCATTGCGATTACTGTCATTGATCAATGCAACATTCATATCCGTATCAATGTACCCCGGCGCAATAGCATTAACATTAATCCCCTTCCCAACCCACTCGTTACTCAGCGCCTTCGTCAGCTGCGCGATTCCGCCCTTACTCGCCGCATACGCAGGCACCGTAATCCCGCCCTGGTACGACAATAGCGACGCAACATTGATAATCGACCCCTTCTTCGTACCCGGCGTGAACGAGCTCTCCGGCTGCGAGAGGATGTAAGCGCCGAACTCGCGGCAGAGCGTGAACACGCTTGTCAGGTTGACGTTGAGTACCTCGTCCCAGTCTTCGTCGGGAAATTTCTCCGAGGGATGTCGCCTTTGGATACCGGCGCAGTTTAGCAGGATTGTCGGGTTGTGTCCGGCTGACACGAGGGTGGGGATTATGGACTTTACGGCGGATCGGTCGGAGAGTTCGGCGGCGTGGATGGTGGCTTTTCGGCCGAGGGAGGTGATGGCGTCGTGCGTTGTTGTGTTGCTTGTGTCGCGCTGTAGTATGGATGTTAGCATTGGAGAGGACGGAGAGGGAGGGCTGGGTGGGTGACGTACCTGGACGAGGATAATGTCCGCCCCGGCCTCCGCGAGCGCAATGGCCATTGCGGCGCCGATGCCGCGGGTTCCGCCGGTGACGAGGGCGGTTCTGCCGGCTAGGGAGAAGAGGGATGCGACGTCTGGCATTTTTCTGGGTTGTAATGTGTTGGTTTGGATTGCGGTTTGGAGAGAGTGGGATGGTTAGTGCTGTTATATAGTGGCAGTGCGGGGCAGCCCGAAGAGGATGTTTCCGTTGCCGACAGCGCCCGACGACACCCCCGCATCGGTTATTGCGCCGATCGGGGGTTGTCCGAGTTTACTTTAGGGTAAAGTTACGTCAGGGTGTCAAAAGGGAACTATACACCTCCCAAACAATGCGTTGTGATGGGAAGGCACAACTAGGCCCTGGTATATCCGGTGTCTTTGGATGATAGCTTGTGACTGAACGATCAGCCTTACTCGGAGCTTTTCCTGAGGCTCGGATATGTATCCGTCTTTCTGGGGACGGAGTAAGTCGAACCTGAAGACTAGAGCTCTGGTGTCTGGGATGGAATGAGCATAGAAAGGGGGCAAGCTATGATACCGGATTTCGAAGCCCAGAGTGAGAGAAAGATCAGTCTATAAGTTTTACCCCTATATAACCCTCTCCCCAGAAGAATCTAAGCCCCGACCCATCTCTGACATCCTCACGACCCTCCACTCCAAGCAAACATATACCAACCACTAGGCATACTCACCTCCAACCTACTCCAACTCCGACTTGCTTAACCTTTACCGCAACGAAGCGCCCACTGCCTCGAAGACGTGGAGAAGATGAGATATGATCTCAACCGTCCCTCTTCAACCCCCGTCCCCTGGCGAAGAGAGAGGCAATAACAGCAACAGCGCCAAAGCCTGCACTAACACCAAACGCCATGCGAATACCGCCGTAGTAGACGTGCCTCGCCGCAAGCTGAATCTCCGGGTCAAGATTGTAAATCGCACTAACGGAGTGCCGGATCTCGTCGATGACCTAGAAGAAAAAGGGAAGTGGTGAGCGATTGCCTTCGAACCGAGGAAGTGAGTAGAGGGTTGGAGGTGACGGGAGTCACGGAGGGATGTGCAACAAGAAACATGGGGGAAGGGAAGGTACTTTCCATTTATGCGGTACACCCCGCAACGCCCCCGGCAGGGAGCGCACGAGCTCATTCTGCACAATCGCAGACGTAATCGCCACACCATACACCGTTCCCAGCGAGCGAATAAGATACACCGTCGACGCAGAAACGGCATGATCTTCATGCCCGAATGCCGCGAGGACCGTAAACAGGATAGCAGGGTACACGACACCCTGGCCGAGATTCGCGGGGATAACGTAGACGAAGTACTTCCAGGCCGAGTCTTCGAAGTCCAGGAGCATGACGAGGAGATTGCCGAGGAACATGAGGATTGCGCCGAGGCGCATCAGGTATGCGAGTTTGCCGTAGCGGGACATTATGATTCCGGAGAGGAGGCCGCCGATGGGGGTTGCGAGGGAGGGGATCACGAGGCGCGCACCGGCTTTGGAGGCGCTGTCGAGAAGGACGATCTGGAAGAAGAGGGGGAGGTTGAAGAGGAACTGCACTCACACCAGGATTGTCAGCATCTTAGTCTCATATAATACTGTAGAAGGGGACAGGGTCCATACGGCATAAGCAGCCATGCCCACACAGATGTTCGCAACCTGCGTCGAAACCGGCAAGAGACCCCTCAACATCCTCAGCGGAATAACAGGAATCGCACTCGTCTTTGCCTCAACAACTAGGAACGCAGCTAGGAGAACGACACTAGCGACAAGACTCCCAATAACCCGCCCATCACTCCAAGGCAGCTCATTCCCGCCCAAACTCAATCCAACAAGCTGCACCGACAGACCAAGGATAAGCAACAGCGCACCGGCAAGATCAACCTGCTTCCAAACACCAAGTCCAGCACGAACACCGACAACGGGCTTAACAGGTCTCGGAATAACGACCCGTCCAACGATCAACGCAAAAACAGACACAGGAACTTGCAGCAGAAAGCACCACCTCCACCCAATCGTATTCGCAATCGATCCCCCTAGCGACGCCCCGCAGATAGACCCAAACCCATGCAGGACATTCTGCGCAGCCTGGTACATCCCTCTTCGCTGGAAGGGGATCATATCGGAGTTGATAATCGTGGCCATGGTCATGAGTCCGCCGCCGCCGATACCGGTGAGTGCGCGCATGAGATTCAGGAAGATGACGTCCCGCGCGACGGCGCAGCCTAGACAGCCGAGCAGAAAGGTGATGGTTGACGTAAAGAAGCAAGCGCGTCGTCCGAAGATATCAGAGAAGCGGCCGTAGAGCGGCTGGAATGCGGTGCTGGTGATGAGGTAGGAGGTTGTGAGCCAGGAGGAGGTGTTTGCGGCGTTGAACTCGGAGCTGATGAGGGCGTAGGTGGAGGCTGTGATTGTGCCGTCAAAGCCGGAGAGGAAGACGTTGGCGAAGATTGCTATTTAATTAGCTGTTGGACTGAAAATATTGGACTGGGGGAAGGGGAACGCACCGACTTCGATCCAGAGGAAGCCTTTGGGCGGCTTCCAGTCTGCTGCGGGGAGGAGCGGTGCCTCTTCTTCTTGAGCGTGTTCCTGGATTTCCTGGTCATGCTCATGCTCATGCTCAACCGCTGGGCTGGGCGCATCTGCTGGGACGATTGTTCCGTACGACATTTGGACGATTAACTTTTCTTGACGTCTGCGGGAGAAATGATAGAAAATCGCGACTTTATAGTGACAGCAAGCTGTGGTGGGGTAGCGCTTTATCGCCCGAGAATTGCAGTCACTCAAGGCACTTATCGATGGCATCATCTTAGACTGTTTGTGCTAATTGTTAGGGAGTTTCTAAGTGGCCAATCTCTATGCATCTCCACACTTGAGCCCTAACTGACACATTCTATATCCAAATCACTTGTCGTCCAAAGACGAAGCAGCCAGCATTCCCTTGACCACCAGACTCTTCCCCGCCGCGACCCGTCCCATCTCCTCAAAGCTCACCTTCCCCATCATTTCGAACACCGCGATGTCCGCATCTAGCTTCCATTTGAACCAGTTTCTCAACTCCACTGCCACCAATGAGTCGACTCCGTATTGATTCATGGGCTTGCTGGCGTCTAGGTTCTTGAGCGGGACGCCGATCGCCTTGCTCAGCCGCTGCATGAGAGACTCGGCAATAATATCTGCTGCATCCTGCATCGAAGTAATAATTGTCAGTTGGCGCAAGATATCCACATTGCCTCCTGCGTCTTCCGCGGCGTTAGTCGTCGGTGATACGCTGGAGTCAACGATACTCCACGTCCCACTGAATAAAGGGCGGTTGAGAAGGACCGGGATCTCGCGCCCTTCCGCAGCAAGGCCCCGAGGGGTGTTGAGGCCGACCAGGACCTGCGACCGGAGCGGCGTTTCTGGGATTTCAAGGGACGGATCACAGTGATACTCCAGTAATGCGAACATTTCTTTCTGTGAAATGCCGATAGGATAGCCCGAAGCGGTCAATGCGTTTCTTACGGCGTCGTTATCGCGCAGAACACCGTCGTCTAACATAACGCCCAAATTTAGGGTTGTCGCGCGCTCGCCCAGGCCGTTGCGATAGTGCACGAAGGCATCTTGGTATGCGCAGGCAGCCGCGTAGTTGACGGCCGCTGTACCTCCGATTCCGCCCACAATAGAGGAGTACGTGATGAAGAAGTCTAGCCCGCTGGGAAGAACTTGATGGAGGTTCCAGGTCCCAGCGACTTTACACGACACCGCTTCTTGCCAGTCGGTGTACGTCATGTTTGTGAAGACCTTGTTCTGGCATGTGTTAGTAGGAGAAAACGGAAGGTATATGGCGACGTACACGAAGAACCATGGCAGATTGGATACAGCCCTTGATTGGGGGCATCGTCCGGCCAACGTCCTCGAGGACAGCCTTCAGCCGCTCGAGGTCGCTAATATCGCAGGCGCGTACTTCAACATGAACTCCGTCTTCTTTCATAGCATCAATGACTTGCTGCGCCTCCACATTAGGTCTTGATCGGGACAGCAAGAGGAGATTCTTCGCGCCCCTGGCCCCCATCCAGCGCGCGGTAGCACGACCGATACCTCCGAGGCCGCCCGCGATAATATACGTCGCATGCGCATCGAAGGACCACAACCGCTGCGCTTTAAGCTTCGTCTGCAAGAAGGTTTAGTATAGCCACCAAACCTGCATAGACCTATCTCACCTTAACCACATCATCCCCTCGCATCTCAATCACAGTCTTCCCCGTGTTCTTGCCACCCTGCAAGTACCGGAATGCCTGTTCAACCTCACTGACGGGGTAGACATGGATCGGGCGGGGGGGAGTGACCTGACGCTCTTCTATCAAGTCCCCAATCTCTTTTTGTAGCTGCTCTAGCAAAGCCGGTCGATACTTTCGCGCCTCATTCAAATCAATCGCATGGAAAGACGCATTCCGCTCGAAAGGCCGCATTGGCAAATCCCCGTTTCCAAGAATATCCTTCTTGCCAAGTTCAAGGAATCGACCGAAAGGAGCGACGCACTCCCAACTGCTCACTAGTAGGTCGCCGCTCAACGAGTTCAAAACGACGTCGACTCCCTTACCACTAGTGACGCGGTGAATACCTTTGGCAAAGGATGCATTGCGACTGTCGAATATATGCTCAGCCGGGATGTCGTAGAGGTCCATAAGTAATCCCTTCTTCTCCTCTGAGCCAACAGTAACAAAGATCTTTGCGCCGCGGAGTTTCGCAATCTGGATAGCGGCCTGGCCCGTCCCTCCAGCTGCCGAGTGGATAAGGATTGATTCACCGGGCTGGATATTGGCAACGTGGATGAGAGCGTAGCACGCTGTACTGAAAACAACAGGGATTGCGGCTGCCTCGACGAAGTTCATCCCATCGGGTATAGGAATGGCATCGCTAGCCCTGCACCGGGCGTATGTCTGGTACGTCCCAATTGCACTAGCGCAGACTCTATCACCAACCCCCAGTTCTCGTACCTCGCTACCCATGCGGCATACAGTGCCCGCACACTCGAAGCCAAATCGGTCACCAGCAATGCGTCCTAGGGCGATGAGGCAATCGCGGAAATTGACGCCACATGCCTCAATCTTGATCTCAATCTCATCAGGGCCTAGAGGCGCCTGAGTTGACTCATCATCGATAAATTGCAATGTATCTAGCAATCCCGGTGTCGCTATGTTAAGCCGCAATGCCTTGTGCGCTCCAAAAGCTGACTCTCCCTCCTCCACCTCGGCAGTGAGATCAGGTATCTTCTCATTGATATAGTCAGCTTCGACAAGCCGATCAACGCAGAGACGTCCATCGCGCTCAACAAACTCCTGCTCGCTGTCATTCACGGGCCTGGTAGCCACGACGTCAAAAACCCGTAATATCAAGTCTGAAACGTGCGTCGGTGAGCATGAGGATGGATCCAGCGATAGGGAGATGAATTTCGACGCCAGCTCTTCAAGTCGGATGCCCCGGAAAGCGCCCTGGATCATAGCGTGCCCTGGTAGCCGTGGCCGGAAGCCGCCGCCTCGACAGACCCAGAGCATCCCGTCAGCGGCTTGGAGGAGCTTTTTGAACCGCGAGTAGACATTGACATCGAGGGTAGAAAGGACACCGTTTCCAAGCTCGAGAATTACTACGAAAAACCATTTTCCGTGGCTTGCTAGTTGCGCTGCATCGTCAAGACTGACTGTGACCGTCTCGCCCCCCTGTTTTTGTATGCTAACAAGTAACATTGATGCAACAGACTGTTGGATTGGGTCGTCCACGTCATATACAACTACCGTTCGTGGAAGATCGGGACTTCGCCGAAGTTCATCTTTTATAGCAGTCGAAATGAGCACACTATGTTCCTGGGCTTCGAGATCGTCATAATCGTTGACCTCAAGCTCGACTCCGCCAAAGCCATTCTTGCGCAGGACTCGATCCCACGTTGCCACCTCAGCACCGGGACTGAGCTCTCTATAACTGTCCTCGAATCGCCACCACCCTGGCAGGACGCCGAAAGCGAAGTTTAACCGCGTGACGTCCGGGCTGGTCAACTCAAACATAACCAGCTTCCCGCCAGGTTTGAGCAGCTTGCGTGCATGCTTGACGGTTACGTCCAGGTCCCGAGTTGCGTGGAAGACATTGTCTGCTATAATGAGATCGTATGCTTCGGCCTCAAAGGCTTGCATGGCTGGGTCCTTCTCAATATCGAGAACCCGGAAAGATACTTTCTCCGGAAACGCTTCGAAAAGTTCGGCACCATCGGTAAAGAAACCAGCTGAAATATCCGTATACGTATAATGGTCGAAGCGTGGTGTTCCTCTTCCGGACTCGCCAGACCCGTTCTTAGTCAATGTATCCAGGATATCTTTGGTCATCCCGCCAGTCCCAGCCCCTATCTCTAGGATATTGAGACGCGGGTACTTGTGCGCGTAGAGATCTATGAAGTGCAGTGCTTGAGATTGCGCGCTGGAGTACTCGTAGACTTGGCGATAGTATTCCTTCACAAGGGGTGTTTTGAACATGAGGTCCACCGGGTCAACGGACCCATCCAAGATCGCAGACAAATTTCGGGCGACGACTGCAAATAGTTTAGTTAGGCGGTCTCGGGATTCGAGCGTGTCGAGGAGCTGAATGTAGAATGCATTGTCGTAGAGATGTGTCACGACTTTTCGCTTGATCGGGCTGTCCTCATCCATCGCAGCGAACTTCGTCTTCTCATACTGCATCCAGGACACAAATCGCCGCTGATAAGGCGCCACTGTCTTAACTGAGTCTGACGTTAGCGTGTCAAGGGACCTAAGAATGCAGATGTAGACCAAAGTTTTGATATCCGAATCCAACTCAACCGGTGGACTTTGCATCAGAACCCTTTCAGTCAAATACCCATACAGCTCGTCATCGGACAGAAGTTCAATATCAGGCTTTGAGTCGAAGTTCCAACATAGCTTCTTCTTCTTCTTCCCGTCTTGTTCATGCGGTCCCTTTTCCTTTTCCTCTTTTAAGTACCTAGCCTCGAGACCCTCCAAGACAACAAGTGCTTCCGTTCCCGACGCATCAAAGGCAACGACATCAGAAGCCACGTTGCTAGATCCGGAAAATGCGGACTTGTTCCAGGCAAGCATGGTATCTTGGTGCTTGTTCTTGGCTATGCCCGTCTCCGAGATAAACATTTTTCGAATCCCGGCCACCACGCTAGGAAGGATCCTCTTCCCGCCGTTTGTCATCGGGACGACGTTGAGATGGAAAAGCCCATCAAGTGTGGTCGGATGGATAGTAAAATTAGTTTGGTGGAACTTTCTGCTTTTTATACGGTGTGAAAGGGGGTCAATCGAGGCGTGGCACTCGTAGGGTCCGTTGTCGTTATAAGAGGACGTCTTGATGCATTGGTGGGTCGGACCATAGTCGACCCCGTTGGACGCTAGGGCTTGATAAATTCGGGGCATGTCGACCTTGCGCTGACAAGATGCTTGTAGACGCACGAGTTCAGTGGCGTGTTGTTCACTCTCGAGCAAGCTTTCAAGACCGCGATCAACCTGGCCCTGATCGTCCTCATATCTGCCGCAAATTTTACCCCGCGCTGCTTCAACCCAGGAGTTGTTTTCCAGGGAGTAAAGCTGGAATACCCTCCAAGAGTCAATGCGGTCATCCTCTTGTCCAGGAGAGGAAAGATAGAATTCAACCTCGACACCATCTGCATCAGCTGAAAGTGTGACAGGTCGAATGAAACGCACATCCTTCAAGAGGTAGCCCGCCAGTGGGGCCTTTGCTTGTTCAGTAACTAGGCTCTTCAAACCCTCGACAGCCATTGCAATAGCCATAGCAGCAGGGAGGATGTTGACGCGGGAAATAACATGGTCCTCCAGCCAGGGATCCTCGGAGAGCCTAAGGCGGCGTCGCCATTTTGCCTGGCCTGGATTGAAGTCAGGTACTTGGAGACCAAGAAAATCGTGACGCGGAGCATGACGGAAACGATGTCCTCTGCTGATGCGTGGTTCGCGCCAATAAGATCGGGTGTGATTGAACGGGTAAGAAGGTAGGTTTGTCAGGGGCCTGATTGAGGAGGGGGTTTGGTTTAAAGCTGAGATATCAACGTAGTGACCACGAGAATGAAGATACCCTATGGCCATTAGGAGGGTTTCAGTTGCATCTTCATCGCGCGTTAGTGTCGACGCATAGCCAGGAACCGGACCTCGACTAGACACCGTTGCTAGGATATCTTTTATAGGCCGTTGCAAAGCTGCGTGGGGTCCTAGCTCTAGAACATCGTCAAATTGAATCCTGGTTGTATCGTATAACGTTTGGCCATTCACGATCTTCACCGAAGCCGACTTGGCTAATGCTGACGCGAACCGAACCGGCGACACCATATTTCTTACCCAGTAGGCAGCCTGACCCAGCTGTTCTGGTGATACGATATCCCCGGTGGCAGACGAGACCATGTGAGTGGCGAGTCCGGCAGCTCGTCCATCCAGCCTCCGCATATACCTACCGTACTCTTCAGCAATGGCCTGCATATGCTTTGAGTGATATGCCACAGTAACAGCGAGCCCACGAGCAAATATGCCGTCGTTTTCAAGTAGGATTTTGAGGTACTCAATCTGCTTCTTAGCCCCAGTAACAGTGATGCTCTGAGGACTGTTTATACATCCAATTGAGATACCGAGCTTTCTGAATCTCTTGCTGACTGTCTCGAAGTATGGCTTAATTTCCGAGTCGGATGTTCCAACAGCAAGCATGCCGCCTGTTTGAGAATAGTCTCGGGCCAGTCGGGACGCTAAGCGGCCCCGATGAAACGCTACGGCCAGGGCGGACCGTCTATCCAGCGCGCCGATGGCATACCTAAATAGTATCTGTTAGGCTATATCTCCAAATTTAGATTTCAAAGTAGACTTACGCAGCTGCAATCTCGCCAGAAGAGTGGCCTACGGCCACCGTCGCCTGCACACCGATACTCTCAAGGAGGTCAATCAAACACAGCTGTAAGGCAGTGCACAGTGCCTGGCTGACCTCCGGCTCGTTGACTCTAGTATCCCCTGGTGCTCGTGAAAGCTCGTCTAACAACCGTCAGCGTGAGTTTCGAAAATGGATATTTTCCTGATCTTACCGTGGAGATCCCATGTACAACCCAACGACTTGAGCTCTTCCGCGCAAGCTACTAAACTTCGAGAATAACAGTAATTATTGTCCAGTCCTCGTCCCATGGCATACCACTGCGCACCTTGCCCTGTGAAGCACAGTGCCAACCTGGGTGCGCTCAATGACCTCACCGGGGACGAGAGCTCGAGGCCGCTTTTCAACTCTTCTGGTGAGCGACATATCGCAAAGGAGCGCCAAAGAAGTGCGCTTCTTCTCTCGCTGAGGGTATATGCCAATTGTGAGATATAGCCGTGATTTTGAGAGTCCGAGTTATGAGCATGATGGTCGTTATATGCGGTCTCGAGTCTAGGAATACCGTCTTCGTCTTGCGCGGAGAAGACAAGAAGTCTGGGACCGCTGTAATAGACTGACTTGCCGTTTGCAACTTCATTGTCATGGGGACACAGATAGTGTGAAGGATCATCCATGACAACGTGGGCATTGGTCCCGCCAAACCCGAAAGAGCTGATTGAGAGTCTTCGCAGGCCTTCCGTAGGCCATGGATGCGTGCTTTTAGGGAACTTTGCAGCAATTTCCATGTCAGTAGTGCTCCACATAGAACGCATTTGAGTTACTAGGCATACCTTGAGGCTTCTATGCCTTTCTTCTATCGTTTTGTTTAGTGTCTCCAGTCCCGCAATGCCGGGTATCTTCCCGCGTTCCAGCATCAAAATGCTCTTGATCATTCCCGCCACGCCACTGGCACCTTCAAGATGGCCGATATTGGCTTTCACTGTTCCCACATAGAGCGGATCCTCAGGCGAAATGTGGTCGCAGAACGCATCCGCTATGGCAGCCGCCTCGATAGGGTCTATCGCCCAGCTTTGGCATTAGAACTTGTGTAGCGAGCTGCTGGGTCTTACGCGACGTACCTCCAACAGCGGTCCCTGTCCCATGCGCCTCAACGTATCTCGTCCATCGCATATCCACCCCAGCCTTCAGGTAAGTTTCTCTAATAAGTCTGCTTTGGGCGTCCGGGCTAGGCTGAACAATACCCGGTGTCCGACCATCCTGATTCGTTCCTGTCGCCCGGATAATGGCGCGGATTGGGTCGTTATCGCGGAGTGCGTCGTCGAATCGTTTGAGAATTAGGGCACCAAAGCCCTCGCCTCTGCCGTATCCATTCGCCCTTTCGTCGAAACTAAAACATCGACCGTCAGGGGAGAGGAAACCTTGGTTGTTGAGAAACGTTGCGGTATCGGGGCTTAAGAAGAGGTTCGCGCCCGCCATTATAGCCTACACCAAGAATCAACGCTCAGTACGACTAAGCTGAATCAGCCGTTGGCTGAGAGGAGACGTAAACGAACCACATCCGAGCTTCTTGTTCTTAGTCCCTGACAAGCAGCATGCAGTGCAACCAGCGTGCTGGAACAAGCCGTATCCATGTTCACCGACTCTCCGCGCAAGTCGTAAAACCAGCTGATGCGATTGGCGAGCATATTCGGTGACAGAGAGCTAGCTGCATATCTGCCTGCAAACTGGGGATCTTCTATGAAGAACCCTTTGTAGTCCTCCGCGAAGGTTCCCGTGTGGACTGAAGTTTTTGTGCCGGCGATTGTGGTTATTGGGATTCCAGCTAGAATAAAGAAGTTGGTCAGAGAACGAACCCAAAACCAAAGATGCGTAAAGAGGTAGGCAGGCGGGAGGCTGACCGTTCTCCAAAGCATGATACGTGATCTCCAGCAAAGTCCGCGCCTGGGGGTCTATCTCCGCTGCTTCAGCCGGGCCGAGCGTAAAAAATGGGGCATCGAAGGCGCCAACATCCCCATCGACGAAATGCGCTCCTTTTAGAGGAAACTACAAGCTCAGCTCAACGCATTCTCCATTTCACCCCCAAAGGTAGGCAGGACGTACGCTATTGAGCCGCTCTTCATCTGCATCGTAAACGCCATCGGAGTTCAACCGACTAGACGGGAACGGCGACCAGGCTGAGCGGGCAGCGCAAAGGGCCTCCCAAAACGAGTCCGCGGTATCCAGTCCCTGCGGAAACTTGAATGCCATCCCGACGACGGCGAGCGGGATTGCGTCGATGTTGGGGGCATTGCTAGTTGGGACTGAGGTTCCATTCACTTGCGGAGATAGAGAGGTAGCATCACGATTTTTGAGGTAGGGCGACATTATGAAATGGAGATATCAATTTCTGGATCAACAAACCCGGTTGCCGGTCTAGAGAAGAGGACGTATATCAAGCTTCATTGATTTCAGCTTCCCCCATGATGTATGCGTGACTGAAAATAGGTCTGCCACACGCAAGATCCCGATGCAGCCTTGGACCAAGGTTCAGCCCCATCGGAGCTGACTTGTTGACCTTGCTCAGGGTGCTTGCCTGAACCCGGAGTACCTGGACAGATACGGAGTAGGTTCGCAGAGTGGCAGCCTGGGACGAATGTCGGTTCAGTGCAGGGATCAGACATCCCGGCGGTTCTGCGTGGCGCGCTGCTGGACGACAATTGCCCTGCTGTTGGGTTCACGACAGATTTGGGGGCCTGATATGTGTGTAGAATGCAAGAGTGGCTGTTCTATGATCGAGGTAAGATGCACGATAAGGGGAAGCGAGAAAATCTTGGCCGACGGGAAGGACGATCATGGCGTTGCTGACGGAGAGGAAGGGACGCGACTGGCCACGCCTATCAATGCGTATGCGCTGTACTGTAATGCGTATGTTATGTCACGCGTTACATGGCAGTTCTCCTACGAGAGTTTGAAAAGGTCTGGTGAGGGCTTTCCCTTAGCGATTGTATATATCACTAGACTAGGGGGAAATAGGTATAAGAACGTTGATTTGCAGCTAGTTTGATAATAAGAGGGCTTTATTGCTACTCCGTAACGCTATAGACGTTCCAACCTTATTTTGGTGCAGAAGTATATTCTCGCTTTATATAACCGGGGTTTGCTCAAGCCATCCAGCTATTCCAATCACGGCCGGATCAACCAAGTAAAATCCATTTATATCCAACATGAAGAACTGCATGAACTACTTAGGATACCTTCAAGCAAACATCTACATCTCCCTGGCGGACAAACGGAGGTATCAAAGCCCGACGCGGCTGGGGCGCCGAGTACAGGAGGCCTTGCAGGAAAACCTTCCTTTAGACCGCCGGATGCTTCCTTGGAGATCAATCAGAACAGCACCAATCGAAAGCGCTGACGGCTCGATGGGCGCTAAAAAGCGAGGTGTGATCAGAGAAATGCATGTCAGCCTCCACCCCCGCCTTTGCAGCCCTAAGTGGTCTCACTGTCTCAGTGGTCTGACATCCGGTATTCGCCGATGCATGTGTAACCCACCGCTTCGAATCGGCGGTTATAGTTGCTCTTAGTGGTGCACTTGGTGGAGTATGCCTGGCCTTGAGTACCGACATTTTCGCTTCATTGGTCGGGGATGCTCCCGTAGGTAGGCTATGCAACTGCAGACTGCAGTTTAATATGTGCGGGAATTATCTCGCTGAATCTCTGACTGTGACTTCACATGTATACAGTAAGCCGGATATACAGGGCTGCGTGATACTCTGTAGGCTATTCCAATTGGACCCTAGGTGTGCTTCGCTTGGTATCGGTGTCTGGACCTTGATTTGTGCCCTCGTCGAAAAACATGGTGAGCTTAGACATGCATAGCCAAGTGGTACTCATGAGATGACTGCGGTTAAACCATAGCTACGACTCCCTTGATACTGCCTTGACCATGCTTTGTGCCCCATTAAAGAGCACAGTGAACTTAACAAAAAGCACATGGGGCTAAACAGCCTTAACCTTGACCAAGATTCCCGGACTATCCCCTCTCGGCGCCCCAACAATGTAATCATGAGAGTGGTCAATGTCTCTCTCCCTAACAACCTCGCTTACATCAAACGTAAACTCCCTAAACACAGCAGCCAGAATAAGCACAAGCTCTGCCCGAGCAAGGTTGATCCCCAGACACATGCGCGGACCACGGTTGAATGTAACCAGATACTTCTCCAATCTATTCTCGGGATTCTGATTCTGGTTTAGCCACCGCTCGGGGCGGAAGGTGTACGGTTCGGGAAAAATATCCTCATTCTCGAGAATCAGGGGGAGGGTCACCGAGATCTTGGTATTCGGTGGGAGAGTGTAGCCGTGTATGTTGAACGTTTTGTCGGGGTATTGGCGCGTCATGCGATGGATCACTGGAGCACAGAGACGGAGACTTTCGTTTATGACGGCCGCCAGGTAGGGGAGTTGCTCGAGGGCTACTAAAGAGGGTAAGTCGTTAGGGTCGGAGATCGCGGACACGAGTTCGCCGTGAAGACGTTGCCGGACGGGCTCGTTGGCGGCGATGTGGTAGGCGGTATTGCGAAGAACGGTTGCACTGTAGGATTTCTTAACATTGTTTGTAGGGTCTTGGAGAAGAAGAGCTTACGTTGTTCCCGATCCAGCGGTTACAAGCTGGAACGCCTCGTCTCGCAAGCGATCCCTTTCCAGTTCACGTGGTGGGAGGTCACTTTCAAGTAGCTCATGGAAAACGGTGCGGTGGTCTGCGTGCTCGTAGGATTTATCTTCGCCGTGCCTGATGGCTTCGACTTGACGAGACAGATCCTGACCAGTTAGCCTCATAGAAAGAGCTTGCAGGACAGACTTACCCGACGGAAGTCGAGGATATCAGCCATTGCAGGTGCTAGTATCTTGTTGACGCGGTCCTGGGCGGGTTAGTGGAAAACCATCAAGACCTTTGGAAAACACATTCTCACAGGCAGCGAGTATGTGAACCGCATAAGCCATGGTATATGGATATTCTATCTCGGTTAGCGTAGCCCTACCAGGCATGAATCAAATCAGCTCACCAGTATGCTAACCGTCAGAAAGCTGTCGACATCATCGAAGCCCTTCCGGCCGAAGTCTGGCTGATGGACATAATATGGTTCTCTCGCAAAGCAGTAGTCGTTGATAATATCCAGCGTTACGGCAGCATACATGTATTTCATGTTCAGTGTTTGACCTGACTTGCTGGCCTCGCGAAGCCGTCCACGGAGAATGTTGATCGGCCGTAGCATCACTGGCACCAAATCGATCACGGACTTTTTAGAGAAGAACTGATTGACGGCGCTGCGACGGATACGGTGAAGCTCATGAGACTGTGTTCCTATCGTCTGAAATTGTTAAATTCTGCTTTGGAGAGAAGAAGTGGGTTATCCTCACAGCTGGATACGGTCCAAAGACCTCGGCGTAGTTCTGCGGCTTCACATTGCGCCCGTTGGTTTGGTTGTAGATCTCATCGTAGCACTCCGGGTCGTTGATATGGACTTGATCGGGATTGATACGGATAATTGGGCCTGGATTTGTCAATCTAAGAGCGCAGGTGGCATATCTTCTAGGCGTACCATATTTCTCATGCAAGGACTTAAGCTGGTATCTGAAGTTGCCGCTGAATAAAAGGTCATAGTACCATTCATACAGGTACGTCACTTTGGCCAGAGGCGGTCCAGGAATGCGGGCAAGGGGATGGAAGAGAAGTCGCCAAACAACGGTCAATGTGATGTGCCCTATAACCAGGGCCAGCGCATACGGAATGAGTAGCATCTTGAGCGGCAACTACTGAAAAATGAGTAACGGATGTGGTGACCTTCAAATCCCACCAGCCTTTGTTGGAGGAGAGTAAGCCCAACGGACTGTGTAACCTTGTGGGCTTGGCAGATGGAATCTGACCGGCTTCGGCTCCAAATGCTTTTTCTCCGAGACCGTGGCCCCCTCGCTGTGGACAGATTCGAGAGTTCTGAGTGGCAGATGGTCGAGCTGAAAGTACGTCCCCTGTCGGGTGCTGCAGTGAGGGAACACAAGACGTGATAAGAGGCGGTCATGCCAACATGTGGCAATTAGAGCCCTTAATATAATGTGGTCTGCTTACCCGTTGCGTATGACGGGGTAGCCAGACTCGTTTCTATGTTCAAGATGCTGATCGCTCGCTCCTCGACCACGGATTTGAACCACATCGGCTACGCCACTGTAGTGGTGACAATCTTGTTTATCGTTCTGACTGGCTTAGCCGTTGGTTTACGCCTCTCGGCCAGGAGAGTCAAACGCGCCCCTTTGGGCTGGGATGACTGGTTTATTATACTGAGTGTGGTGCTGTACTTCGGCTTCTGCGCGAACGCCCTCGTCAGTGTCTACACTTTTGGAGGAGGACAGCAATATGTCGACCCGCAAGAAAGCCAGCGAAAATATGTCGCCTACATGAAATCAACATATGCGGTACCTCCTTTGTATGGGATAACAGTTACGCCAATTAAGCTATCGATGTGCTTTCTCTACCGTCGTATTTTCCCGGTGCATATCTTTCGGCTGGCTATCTACACAATAATTGCTGTTTGCATGGCCTGGTTTGTCGCAGTGACTATCAGTTCCTTTCTCTATTGCATCCCAATCCGGTATTTCTGGGATAAGACGGTCGACGGACACTGCTTCAATTTTTCCGTGTACTTCCTCGTGGTTGAACTTTTGGACATGCTCATTGATGCTGCGATCATTGGGTTGCCAATACCGACCGTGCTGAGGCTGCATATGAGTCTGCGGAAACGACTTGCACTGGCAAGTATCTTCCTGCTGAGTGCCTTGTATGTTTCTCGAGTCTCAAAGCTTGAGGTAAGACTGACGAACATAGTATTCTGGTCGTCGGCACGATCCGAATTATCTATCTTTACAACCCCAGCGACGATCTCCGTACGTACTTTGGCGCATTCGAGAAGGCATATCTAACTCTCGCAGTACCCCTTGCTCGAGCAGTCCTCTGGTCGACTATCAACCTCGGGGTAGCCATTATCTGTGCTTGCCTCCCGACGTACCCACCCATTCTCGTCAAGTTTGGCAGTGCATTCACTTCCCTGCGAAGCCGGCTTACATATGGGAGTAAAGGCTCTCGCAACTCGATTGAGGAGCAAACGGACACAGTCATACCAGCGACGAGAAACCTCTATGGGGGAAGGGAGAAGTACCGGGTGCACATGAACAATTCCGCAAGTGATATCTATCCCTTGACGCAGATTACGGTTGGTAAGGGAGGGAGAGAAACGGCGGGCATCAGGGTTGACCGAGAGATTGATATGGATGTTGTAGAATGTTGAGTACAAATAAAATACTCTATTTTCTCAAAGGAATCACCAGAGCCACTGCAATGAGTAAAGCCAGCGTGAAGTCATCTGGTGAGGGGTAGAGTTGATGTTGTACAGACGGATTTAGGCCTAAGCCGAGGGACCGAGACAAACAAAGAGCACCTGGGGCAACAAAAAGCAACACCTCCCCGGTCATCCCACCTTCAACCACGCGTGAAAATGGACTTCGAAAATATTCAGCATCTCCAGGCCGCGGCTAAGAGGATCCGCGAAACCTATCTCAATGTCGTCCACAGTACCTCCATCTCAGATCTCCAGCGTCCTTCAATTCGAGATGACCCCGTTAAAGGCCAGCTCTGGGTTTCAAAGTTTACCACTCCGAAACCGACTCGGGATACCTCTCGGGAGCTTTTGCTCGAGCTTATCGATGAGCTAAACGATAAAATTGTCCCCTACGATCGCGCGGACTCCGATGCACTCAAATTCGAATGGATCGGACACCGTCACGATGCGAAGAAAGACACCCCCGAACCCGCCGAGCTGTCCGAGGGCGAGAAATTCCGGCGACTCGAAGGCGAGACCAAAAGCCCATTGACAATCTTCTATGTCTACGGTGGCACATTTGCTCTGAATACTCCATCCTGCTACCGTAGAACAACAAGCTCGCTCGCAAAAGCAACCGGGGCGAAGGTGCTCATGGTCCACCAGCGGCTCGCTCCCCAGAACCCCTTCCCAGCCGCCTTGCTCGATGTCTTCCAGGCCTACCTTACCCTCCTAGCACCGCCGGCTAACTGTCATCATTCCGCCATCTCACCATCGTCAATTGTCCTTGCGGGAGATAGTTCCGGCTCGTGTCTCGCGTTCGGCTTACTCCAAATACTCCTCCGTCTTCAACGCAAAGGCAGTTCAATCAATTTCCACGGAACCACCACTGAACCTATCCTCCCCGCCGGAATTGCCGTCCTCAGCCCAATAGCAGACCTCGCAACTGCATTCCCGTCGTTTGAATCGAACGCAAAAACCGACATCTTCCAACAGCCCCACGAAGTACTACCATATCTTCAGCCGGGCTATCCCACCTGTCCGCAATGGCCAACAAAGCCGCCCCGCGCGAACCTCTACTGCGAACCAGGAATGCTGGCGCACCCCCTTGCCAGCCCCGCCGGGTCAGACGATTGGACAGGGTGTTGCCCGATATGGATGGGGTCCGGTCAGGAGCAGAGTATTGATGCAGCGCTATTCATCTTGCAAGTGGCCCATGCACAAGGCGTATCAGTGACGCTCCAAGAATATGAGGGCATGCCGCATACGTTCTTTTTCACGTTCCGTGACTCACCGCAGACCAAGATGGTCCTTTCCGAATGGGTACAAGCCGTCTTGGGCTTTTACCAGGGGCTAAAGCCAGCTTCCAGTATCTCCTTCATTCGTGCCAAGGGACTGGTTTTGGAGAATCGGACCCTGGAAAATCCGGTACCATTCACTGTGCCCCAGGTTCAAGAAATGATGTGGGTAAAGAGCCAGCGGCACAAGATCCCCGCTCACTTCCGGGAGAGTCGTTCGAACCTGTAGTTTTATTGAATGTGCCAACCGGTCGTGTTTCTTTTGTGATGCGAAATGCGTCGCCTATCTTGTCAATATCACGTATACTACTCCGCAATATACCAAACAGCATATGAATAGGCGTCGAAATCTGGACCCCTGCCGAATGATTCTAATTACGGAGTACCGAGCCGCCCAGCGCCCGGTGCAAGCAGACCAGGGAACCTTTAAAACCAGTCCAATCCATGAACTCAGCTAGCGAACTATAAATTATGAGCAGGAGATGAGGCTGGATGGATGAGTCGCTGGCTTTTGTTACCTTGCTATCACATCTGGACATCGTGGTTTCTCTCCAAGGAAAACTGGAAAGTTTGTCCGCGTTTGCTGTACGGCTGATGTCTTGGTATCCCAAACGAAGGATCGAAGGATCATCACTTACCGTACGGCACATTCGCCCGGCGTCATCCTTCCGAAGCCTCGAAGCTAAGAATTCTATCTTTCGCCCGCTCATATATCCAATCGAGTCGGATCACTGCAAATCAGCCATTGAAATCCAACGTGACCGTCCAACCTTGCGCATCATGGAACCGAATCCAAGCCAGTGGTGGGACGAAAACCACTTATTGGTTGTGTTTGCTATCACTTGCAGCTTCGTGTAACTTGGCTACTTCGAGGTCGCTGCCCGACCCCCCCGACTTCCGTCTCACCATTTCACGCGCAAGACTGCTTCCATCCGGACCTTGTCTTTGGGTGATTGCATGCTTAGCTGGCATTTTAATATGCAGCCTTTAGAAATCTCACCACTGGCCTTCCATTGTCCCGCAGGCTGTACTCTGGGTTGGAGTAAGCATGGGAGGCCCTGGGGTATTCGGCGGCTATGCCACCCTAGGCAATGACGATCACCCGGGGCTCCGAGCTGTACTACGGCACTGCAGAAAGGGCTTAGCAGTTGTGGAGTTGAACATGTAAACGGTTCTGTCGTGCCTGGTGAGACCAACGCAGTTTTGTACTGCCGAGGCCTGTGATACGCCTGGGGATCGTTGCAACCGTACAGCCCTAGGGAGAAGAGTAATGTACGGATATATGCAGTTTATGGCTGCTGAAAATAGTACTGGAATGTCACTCTATCCTCAGCCGCAAGATTCTCCGGCCCCAAAAGAAACTTCTTCCCACGGAGTATGCACCGATGTTGACCGGCATGATTGTTGGTCCAATTTGGGTAACATGGCGGTCCTTTTTATTCTGACCCGACAGACCCGGCTCGATATCGAGGAACGAAGTATCGAGCACTGTACGCAGGATTATGTGATATGATATCCTTGCCGGAGATCACCATCACACGATACAACCGCCGATCAAACGCTGACCCTGTCCAAGGAGGGACTGCACAGAAGAACTAGTTCTACCACTTGGCCGCTTCTTAGGGCGTGATGAGACGAGACTACATACAAAGACACCCCAGGGGGCTCTACCGCTGAACTGCGATATTGTATCCAGATAATACGAACACTTCACGAGATCATGTTGACTGTCGATGAAGCGATCCAGAAAAATGAGACTGCGGGTGTCAAGGTCGAGATTGAATCAGTCAGTACCAACGCCAGTACCAATACTGCGATCAATGAACCAAAACCCAGACTCAAAGGATGGCGACTGAGATTTCTCACGGTTGGGTATGTCCATCGTCTCACCTTCAACATGACGCATACATCCTCGCTGACTTTGCCCTGCAGACTCGCGATAGCTGTGTTCCTCGCCTCGCTCGACTCCATTATTGTCAGCACCTCTCTTACGGCCATCGCGAAGGACCTGCAAAATTGGGACAAGAGTAGCTGGGTGGTGTCTAGCTATCTGACAACTTACTTCAGTACGTTATGGCAGTCGGACTGGGTCCAACTCGCGCTGACGAAGTAGGCTTCTTGATTATATGGGCCAAAGTCAGCGACTTGGTTGGACGAAAGCTCATGCTCATGATTGCGCTTGTTATGTTTCTTGCTTTTTCGGGGGCGTGCGGAGGGGCCCAAACAATTCTGCAATTGTGCGACCAATCCCGTTGCAAGAAAAGCCTACTAACTCTGTATAGGATCATTCTGCGCGCACTTCAAGGCATTGGGGGCGCTGGGCTATTCAGTATGGTACCGATCATCACGGCGGAAATGGTGCGCCCAGATCAATATGCATCATACAATGCTGTGATGGCATTGTCCATCGCATTGAGCTTCCTACTCGGACCACTTATCGGCGGTGGCATTGTGGACCACACAACGTGGCGCTGGATCTTCTACATCAACCTACCCCTTGGCGTAGTTAGTATGATACTGATATGGCTTTCGATGCCATGTGCATTTCCTGATCTATCACACCCAACCTCATTGTGGAACGTCCCAAAGAAAATGATTCTCCACGGGAGAGTGGATTATCTCGGATTCGGTCTTCTGCTTGCGGCTTCTCTATTTCTCATTGTAGCCATTGAGGAGGCGGCGATTCTGTATACCTGGGACAACGCTGTTGTGGTCACACTGCTAGCTCTGTGCTTCCCGGTCTTCTGCGCCTTTCTTTGCTGGGTATGGTTCCTGGAGCTCAGGCACTCTACTAGAGAACCCGTCTTCCCATGGAGGTTCGCCAAGAATCGAGTCTTTACGGGGTTGTGCTTGTAAGTAATCCGGACGAGAAGTCACGAGCCGAATAAGAGCTGATTGCCAATAGGATCTGCCTCCTCTCCGGGGTTCCCCTAACAACGCTCATCCTTGATCTTCCCAGCCGCTTCCAGATCCTCAACAACACCTCCGCACTGGATTCCGGGACTCGCATCTTACCACTCACGTTGACGATAGCAGTATCCTCAGCTTTAGCCGGCGGGATAACGGCCCGACGTCGCGTCCCTCCGATATACGTGTTTGCCCTCTCCGCTGTATTGCAGACGGTGGGCTTAGGATTACTATATTCTGTCCCCGCAGACAACCCCCTCGGGGCAAAGATATACGGGTATCAGACGCTCATTGGAACCGGAGTCGGCTTGTGTCTAGCTACAGCCATCTTGATGGTCCCTTCACTAGTCGATGAGAAGGACTTGTGTACGTTCTCCTGACCATCCTCTGCACCAGAGACCATCTTACTAACGACCCAACAGCCGCAGCCCTTGGAAGTATAACGCAGGTCCGAGTCCTCGGCGGTGCGGTCGGAGTGAGCGTCGCAACAAACCTTCTGAACCATAGCGTCCAGAGCCACCTTTTAGGCCAAGTGGCTCCCGACGTGTTGCACAACATTATGAAGAACGTCTCCTCCATCGCGGACCTCCCGCAGCCTACCCAGTTACTTATTAGACAGGCGTTTGCGGACGGCTACGAGCGCCAAGTACTACTCGTCTTGGGGTTCTGTGCTGCGGAGGTCCTGGCGGTAGGGCTTATGTGGGAAAGGCCGCTGAGAAGGCTAGTTTAGGTCTATTTGGTACATGATCCGACTCACGAGGGTGGGAGAGTCGCGCGATGTGTTAGACGGCAATGTTTCTACCTCTTCAGAATCGACGGTCAGATTTTGTACAAAGATTGAATGTGGAGATCTATGACCACGCACTCGGTACATTCTACTTCGATGAGGATAAGCTGGGCGGGAGCGGATCAAGGGCGTTTTGGAGATGCAGGTGTTTTAAACGTGAATGAGAAATACTGGCTAACCAAGACCTTCCGATAGAGCTGAACAATAGAAACCTTTAGAAGAGAGCGAAAGACTCCTGCGGACAAACAGCAGCCCTAGCTCTATCTTGGCCCTTTACGATACTGTCGACCGACACAAGAATAATAATATTCTATTCACGGATCTTAAATTAGCAGCCGCATCAGATTATGGTTACAGAGACAGAGCAAGACAGAGCCTTGCCCTTTGTTCTGTGAGGTCTTTGTCTCCGTCACCATACCTCCACACAGAGCCGTATTATAATCTTCGAACATCTCTTAACATGTCTCGAGTCCATTTTCCACTTTTATCTTCCCTTGACTTCTTCCGCGAATCTTCGATACAAGATACTACATCCTACATCCAATCCATAGACAAGCCATGGCCGCCAACGGCCCCTTCCCAGCACCCCACTACCCCAAAGAACCCCCACGACACCGCAAGCGCGCGCACGAGATGAAAGTCCTCTGCCTGGGATTGCCGCAGACGGGAACATTGAGTGCGTCCTCCCTCCGTTCCTCTTACCCCCTCCCCGTGCAGGTTCATAGCTAACAGCGTCTGTGAACAGCCCTCTACAGAGCCCTCAACACCCTCGGGTATAACACCTACCACCTCACCGAAGCCTGCCTGGACTACCAAAACGACGCCCTCGCGCTCTGGAACACAGCCCTCCGCGCGAAATACTATATACCCGAGCTCAAGAGTTTCGAGGGCGAGGACTTTGGGAGGATGTTGTGGCGGTATGATGTGCGTTTACCCTCTCCAGTACCCGGTTACTCGTCTTTACTCGAGAAAGAAGATGACATAGGAGTAGAGGCTAATATTATGTGACTTTCCAGGCCGTAACCGACATCCCAGCCTGCCTGTTCATAACAGAGCTGATGGACGCATACCCCGACGCGAAGATCATACTCAATACAGCGAAGGACGATAAGAGCTGGGTTGAGTCCATGGAGAATAGTTATTACAAGATCATTAAGATGAAGAGGTTGTGGGCGCTTGCGCATGTTGATACGGTACGCCTTCTTTCCTTCCCAAAACGTCCCACGTATATGAAAATATGAAGGGGAGTGGTTGTTGACGGCATGATAGATCTATCTCCGCCCCTTTCGGCGCCTCCTCCGCAGCACGCTAAACCTCTACACGCAAGGTAAACGCACCCGAAACAAAGACCACCTGCCGGCGTACTACAAAGCGCACAACGCGGCCGTCAAGGGGGCCGCACAGCTGCGGGGTCGAAAAGTACTGGAATATAATATCAAGCAGGGGTGGAAGCCGCTGTGCGAGTTTCTGGACAAGGAGGTGCCCAAGGATGAGTATCCGGTTAGTGCGGAGGAGGACTTTATCGTGGGGTATCAATATATTGTGGTGTGGTGGCGGGTTTGGGAGGTGTTTCGGCGGGCGGCTGTTGCTTGGGGCGTTTGGAGGGTTCTTGAGGGCGTTGCGGGGATTTATTGGGGGTTGGAGTATTTCGATTGAGATGAGTGGTGAGGTGGACGGGGTTTGGTGGGTAATGGGTTAAGTGTGATAAATGAGTTGATGACGTCGTATATAGAACTTTCGTGTAGCTGGTCAAACGATAGACTTTCATGCACTGGGATTATCCAAAGCTTTGTGGTTCCTGAATTGCCCACGACACTCGATAGTCCTCGGATACACTATATAGAGTAGCCCCAAGGATCTATCCTAATCTAAGGTAGGTTTCGAATCGTATCCGTCCACGGCGGACCTCGTAAACTGCGCGGGACCACGGGCCCAAACGGGATCGGTAGTTTTGGCAGCGCCAACATATCAAGCAACGGCTGGATAATTTCCTGGTAGATCGTGGATGCAAAATCGTCATCGTCTAGGTTGGGATCACCATTAAAAGGGCAATGTAAACACTTAAATACAATTCCCGCCTATACGGGGCCAGCTCTTCCGCAGACTTCTCGTTCCAAGCGCCATGCAGTCTGGTCCTCAGTTTCGGAAGTATCGCCTGGCGCTCGGAACGCAGAGATCGTGCTGTTCATGATGAGCTCAGTGAGCATTATGCCAAGGTTATATAAAGCACGGTTTCTGATGCCGAACGATATTTTTGCTGGCTGGATTTCGAGTTGAACAGTGGACGGCGACTTGGTTGCAGATAATGGTTGCTTTTTCACAAAGGGGCGAAGCAATGATTGCTGATTTATGTCATCATTGTCGAGGGAGAAGAAAACTTGACTGCTAGTGAATGAAGCGTCTAGCCACTCTGATCGATGAAGACACACCACAGACAAACCTATCACAGTGGCAAGGAGGAGTTTATCTCGTTCGTAGATGTAGCCAGGGAACCGTTGAAACTGTCTACCGCTTGCAAGCATATCATGTAACGATATATCCTGCGGCGTTGGTTTACATTGTAAGACGCTGAAAGAACCGTGAGCACCTGACGTTTTCGGAGGGGTTTTGGCAGGTTGGCTTTGCGCAGCGCCCTGGTTCTGACATCCCTTGACAGGAAAGCACACAGAGTACATTCCACGTTGTTTGAGGCATAGATTTCCGTTTTGGTCAGGAAAACTGACTGTCTTGTCAATGGATATCCCTCCCCATAGTCGGCACAGTGATCCAGCAGAGCAGTCAGGCTCGGAGCACTTGGAAGTGATGTAAAATGCCCGCTCCCGTGAAAGGTTCAGTACTCCGACCGTAGACTGAATATGAGAGTCAATACAAACATAGAGCGGAAGATTTCTGGTTGTTGTGCCTTCTTCCACATCTGTGCTTGGTAAGAGCGAGCGGAGGTGTAAGCCAAACCCGTGGCCATGCTCTGCACTGCAATGGCCCAGGTGAGATGCAAGCAAGCTGAATAGTGTGTTGCTCACGTCACGCAGATTTCGATATGTTGTAATCTCGGTCATGGGCGTTACAGAGCCAACGAGGTCAGCCAGATTATCCCTTTGTTCAACCAGGGTCCGCAGAGCACTATTGGCCTCTTTAATTTTGTGCAACAGACCTCGTCGTTATCTGATGCCGAAGCTAAATCGGATGGGCTTTAGTGAAGAGGTCACCTTCGATTTCAGATTATTGGCATTCGTTGGGAGTGTCTTCGAAAATGATCGGTGCCAGTGAGGCCAGTTGGTAAATGTGTGGGTGAAGAGCTGAGCTTACTCGCTGCATATGCAGTCTCAGAGTGTTTAGTAAATTTCGGAGTTGCTCCATCAATTTTGAATACATTTGCCATTGCGGACCTAGGTGTGTTTTCAGGCGGGGCGTGATTGACATGCTATGTTTCTCAATACCATTCGGCTCCATCAAGAGCTTCACAACAGATTGCTGATCCAAGACGTGACGTAGTAAACTCAGATATGTATGCCGGAAGATGGTAGCTTGCACTTCCATCTCAAGGAGGATTCCTCCAACTTCCTTCTCGTAATTCGTTGTCTCCCACAGGCGGACAATATGTAGGCCAGAGTTATAGTGCTCGAGGGCATTGATGACAAGGGGAAACGCCCCTAGAACGATGCCGCCGATCTCGATTCCAGACATGATCATTCCTGGTCCTCTGTGCGAACTGCGAGTAGAGGGCAATGGTTGAGTAAGATGGGAAGCGGGGTTGTGAGGCTGAAGCTGAGGAAGCCTGCTGAAGAGGAGGCACGTGAGGCTGCGCTGGCTTCCAATGGCAGGTGCATGATGGGCCTCACCTCAAACCTCGGCGGGGTTTCTCATCAGCATCCCTGAGAGTCCCATCTAGTTGTCTCAAAGAGCACTCAGCATGATACCGAACTATGTGGAGGGCGAATGTTTCGAGGCGCTGAGCGAATATGTCAAAGTAATGATTAGACGACGCGGCTATAACAACAACCAGGATGATGGGGATTTGGCCCTTTGTGAGCATACCCATGACCGACTGAAAGTCTTCTTTCATTCCATTAATCCCTATCACCCTACGGAAGGGCCATACGCTTGGACGCCCATTCTCAATCTCCTGTGGGGAATAATTCACCAATTGAGATCCGGGGTATCTGACTCCCAACCTTTCCAGCCATCACTCACCCCGATACAAATTAATCACGCAGTGGACCAACTCTTTGAACTTACCCAACTTTGTCACCTCTGCTGGGCAGTACTGGGGGCAAGCCGCCCGAAGGACCGATGGAAACACTTGAGACGACGCCCTCGGTGCTCGTCCAGGAGGAAAATATCGGCAGCCAATCTTAGCAAACTGGGGTTTCTTCAAGTGACACCGACATAGCTATTACAGCCAGCAGTCTATGTGATGGATCCGGATACGAATACCAAGTGACAAACGAGCTCATTAGGCGCTTTTATCAAGCTCTCCCACCGCAGACCCTAAGGCCTGAAGCGGGCGCATCAGGCTTGACTCCTTCGTTCTCCCATGTTCTCGATTCATATGCTACGAAATATGCAACGGTCATACATCCGAAGAGGCTCAGCATTATAGATATTCTGAATGAGACCTTTGATTGGACTACATCAGCGATTGAAAGAACGGTACTTCAGTGTGGGAAAAGACTCAGGCTTTTGAACGCGTCTGCAGCTCAATGCTTTGTGAACCTTGTCCAAATATGCCCGGACTTCTTTACAAAAGCAAATACCGAGAAGCTGCTGAATCATCTGAATGCAGATAGAGCAGTGTCTGCAAGAGTGGTAATGTCTCCATCCACTTCAAACCGTCACCGTTCATATGGCTCAGCGATCCATAGATAGTAGGGGCCACGGCATTCGACCTTTTCAACATACAGAGCGACACATACCAAAGGATAATCTTGTCTAGTCTTTTGCCTCCACCAGATGCTGCGCTCGAAAGCGTGCCCTCGGGGCAAGAAGCTCCCTTACCAAGAGAAACACTGGAGTATGAGATTATGGTCAGGTGAGCTTTTCATGGGTTGTTTCTGCCCATGGTTCTCGAATCATGTAATCTTTCTAACACTATTCAGAGGTCTGTCTAGCTATACAGAGCAACAGACCTTGCGACGTGAGTTCTGCATTTTTGGAATTATTGTCGGCATGGTATGCGCGTCTTCAATCTCCTTTGGACCCCCACACCATAAGCTACCGCTTACTCGCACCGCATGATATAGAGAATGGAAGACAGACCACGTCGTTTGACCCCTGCTACTTCAACAGACGACACTGAGAACCTGGATGCTCCAATCCTGGAGACCAGAAGAAGCAGATACTTTCCGCCGTAAGGGCACATACAAACATACCCTAGCTTTACCCATCTGTCGCTAATTAAGCCACGATCCAGTTCCTCAGACCCCGGTTTCACATATTTCGGTACCCCTCGGCGTCAGCGCACAAGTAGAACAGCGATTATCAAATACGCCAGAGCCGAAGAAGCAGATACAGCATGTACGCGAATGAACGGAGCCAGGTATGACTACCCGAAGCTAAATACCGTTTTTGTGCCCATGTCTCCTACCTCACTAACCCCGATGCAAGGTTCGACGGCGAGTTCATCGACGTCTTCAGGCTAGAGGTGGATCGTGAGCCGCTCAGCGGCGGTATTCCCAATGGCTATGGTCTGCATTCGAACCTAGCCTACTGAATAGCACGCCAATAGTCTTGCCCTCTATCATCGCGATCGGGCGCGATCTATCCGTTTTGTGAGGAAGGGCGGAGACCATATATAGCCGTGAGCAATTTATTTCGCTCCTTGAATACCCCGATAATTTTCCTCTTTCTATTAGCATCACGTACATTAGCATTTGAGTTGTCTGTTCATGGGACGTGGACACCTACTTCACCAAACCTACAGACAGCCGTTTAGAGGAATAAGATGTTTATCAACATAATCTCGGTATCTTGTCTACCTTATTCAAATATCGATCTTTTAGACCTATCTATCGTACAGTCCCTCATCCCACCTGAATCTATACATAATAAGCCAGGACCTATGATACAGCCTGGTAAACCCAAAACCCTCCAAACTCCCAATATGCCTTCTCAAATCTCTCCGGATGCCTTCTCACCAAGTCCTCACACTTTCCAGGGCAAACCCACTGGCCTGAGTAAACATTCGGAGATCCACCCCACTGACCGCAAAGATCGATGTTCGCAATGATACTTTGGTTCCTGAAGTGGGACGGGATATCGCAGCTTGTGTTGGGGAAATCCGCAAGCGCGGTGCCCCATGTTGAGGGGTCGGGCTTCGCAGTATCATTGACGAACGAAGTGTTGGCTAGACGGAGGTCTGCCGGTATAGAATCCCGCGGAAAGAACCACGCTCTTATACCGGCAGGGCGGAGTTCGAGGGTGTAGACCTGTCCATATCAGCTTTTTCTCGGTACCAGGCGCGCTCACTTTCAGAGGAAAGGACATACACCACCCCCACCCCTATTCATAACCTCCCCATACGTCTCACTCGCGCCCTGCACCCCGCACCCCGCATTGCCATTCGTGCTATTATCACACGTCGTATACGTCGTGCTGCCGAGCTGCTTACGCCTTACATCCATCTCGCATCCCGAGGTCGTATGCAGCGTCACTGCGTTGCCGTCCGTGCCGTTGTTAGTAACCTCGAGCACATCGATCTCCCCGTTCTCCGGCCAGTTGTATCCGTCTGTTAGCCAGAGGGCGGGCCAGGTTCCGCACCCGTAGGGGCTGTGGATGATATCAAACACGAACAGGCCGGTGTCGTACGAGTTCCTGGACTCGATGCGCACGGAGTTGCGGCCGTGCGTGGCGTTTTTGGTTGTGGCGTCTACTCTTAGCACTGCTGAGGTGGGACTTGCGTAGGTCAGGTTCAGCGATTGCGCTATGCTCTTGTTGACGTATCTGCGCGTCCATATTAACCTCATAACCTCGTAACCTCAAAGCCTACTTAGGAAACTTAGGGAATGGGTAAGGATAAGTGGGCGGAACGCACCTAACAAACCCCTCAGTGGGATCCTCCTCATCAAAATACCGGAACTGTTCGAAGAAGTCCACGCCGGAATACGTATCCACCAGTTGATAGGTCAGCGGCGAGTACTCCGGGTACCGACTAGCCTTGGAGCCCTCGACCGCGCCAACGATAACGCCGATTATGGCGGCGACGCAGACGATGCCCGCGATGAGTTTCGTGCGCAATGACCATCCGCGCGGGTTGTACCATGGCTGCTTGGGTTTGGTGTTGGATGTTTGTTTGTCTAGGGTCAGTGGGTGTGTCAGGCGGCGATCGTCTGGGTCGGTCTTCGGGATCTGGGTGGTGTCGGCCATTGTGGGCGGAATTGGCAGGGACGTGAGTCCGGAGGGGAGTGGGGTTGATCAATCAAAGGTGGAATGATATGATAACCTGCTATGTTTGATCCCATAAGTCCGGGCGCGTTGTTGAGATGAAGCAAGGGATGGGGTCAGTAATGTTGTCATCAAAATGGGGAAGTAGATCCCGTCCCAATCGGGAAGTCAGGCACTGAGGCATCAACTGATTGCGAAACAATGGATCAAGGCAGTTAAGCTTTGCGATATGTCCGACGGCAGTAGTTGAGACGTATACGGTCGACAAGAACGCATATCAGCTTTGTTCGTGCGCGAGAGTCCAACGCAGGGGACACTTATCAGCAATATGGAATATATAATCCTTGCACCATAGCATCTATATACTAAACGCAGGATTGAAAGTCCTCACCTGGAGGTAGTGTCTAGGTTCAAACCTTAGAGTTCTAGTTATACGGAGATCTCCGGAGATTATGGCTACAGCCAAAGTCTCGTGGAACTAGGTAGGTATATCCACAATTCCGGCAGGAACAGGTGTCGATATAAAGCTCCCACAACCCGTTCAAAAATTACCGCGACCTGTTGTAAACTCCTCGTTCACCCAGTTAGACCATCAAGATGCGTCTCGACAAGGTGCGTGTCAAAGACTGGGGCGAACTACCGAGCGAAGCTCTCAAAGAGAAACGGCGAGATGACCCATGGGATAACGCATTCCCCTCTCCACCTTCATCCCACATCTCGCTTTTATCCTCAGTTTGTCGGAGCACGAAGGGATGCACGGTAGAGCAATGGGACCGCCCCCTGATTAATATCAGTACCTTAGTACCCGGTAGCGCTTTCACAAAAGAAGGTGGCGTGTGGCTGGATCGTCAAATAGCATATGACAACTATGGGTACTGGAACCGCCGTCATGATGAGACGAGGCTGCCATTCATCACGCTCGAAGCGCCTCTCCACCCCAAGAGATCTGATTCTCGAGATGTCAGCCGGCAGATTATACTGAAAAAGAATCGGCGGCAAATGGTTACCGCGGTCAACCCGAATGTGTCGCGGGAGACGGGACGGCATGTGTTGGATGTGGAGGCCCAGGCTCGGCACTATGATCTAGACGGAAAACCGAAGGGAAAGGACGGCGCTTATACCAAGTACAGAGGTTGGTACTTGTATGAAGATAATATTATGCCGGACGAGCTCGTGGGACGTTGGATGTGGGATGACTTGGTCAAGAACGAACGATGGTATGAGGATGTGATCATGCCTGCATTCAAAGAGCACAACGAAAAGTTCCAAGCGAGTCTTCACGGTGGACGGCACAGATGGAGTAAGTCCCTTATTGAGCTTGGTCAATCAACAGTGCTAATACGCCATTACCAGACACAAAGGCGGCCAAAGATGAGGTAGCCATGAGGCGAGCTTCCGAGGAACAGGGGAAGTCATCTAGGACTCGCGGAGCCGACCATGAAGAGACTGCTTCTGAAATTGACAGAGACATTGTGGCTATCGAGAAAGGCGCGGCACTGGCGGAGTGGAAGGCACAGCCGACCATTTGCGCAACAGTGGGCAAGATTTTGAGCATTGGAGGTATCTTCATTTGGAAGAAGAGCTCGAAGCCTAAGACCATCAAAGTGGGAGAGATGAGGAAGATGGAGTAGCGAGTACGGTGGTTGTGTAACAAATTGACATCAGAGAAGAAAGGCATTGCAATAGCTGAAGAAAATGTGTGCATGCTGTTGTCGTTAGTCTGCAATTCATGGTCTTTGAGAGAACGCAGTGGAACTGGGAGTAAGGTAGAAACAGTACTAAGAAACATTAGCATTCTGCGGCCTTGCCTTGACCTCAAAGGCAACCGCGCTGTGCCACCGAATCCTGTCAACCACAAGCAGACGCACTCAGTCACACCTACCACAGCACAGCCTCACCGGCGCTTAAATGGTTGGAAACCAACGCTCCCTTGGACTCTGAACGAAAAACGCCTTGCTTCGTTTTTATCCACCTCTCACTTTGGAAAAAGCTGTGCCACAAGTCTAAGTTGTTTATCGTGTAGACGTCCTGACTATTTCTGTCAACTCCCCCCCGCGATGTGTTAGCATCGCCAAAATTTTCACTTCCTTCACTTTGTACATCTATTGTCTTCCTTTCTCCAACCTTCTTACCTCTTCTCGTTGAGATGGCCGACAAGACAGTCAACCGGCAGAGAATTTGCCGCGACTTCGCTCAACGCGGTAGGTGCAGCTACAAACGCTGCCGTTTCGACCACGTCCGGCCAGACGAGAACGCATCCCCACGCCCGAACGACAAGAGAAATCAAAAGAAGACTATACGAGATGATGTGAGCGAGTTGGCTCTCTGGAAGCGACAAATCAACACCCAACATGGACGACCCTCAAGCTCGATTTTCACACAGGCCCGACTACTGATCGAAACCGGCGAAGGCAGCCTCCAGGAGGTCATTGAGTGCCTGGCCAAAGAGCGCGGTCTGAAGAGAATCCAGGAGCTCATTGAGCGTGACTTTACTTCTCTTCCGACATCTGTCAAACGCGATCTGTTCGCTGATCAATTGCTCCCTTTTATTGAGACTATAACACATCCGGACGTTCTTGGTTCGCTGCTCATGGAACAAGCTGTCTGCACCATTTACAACACTGTCTATGGAAATGGGGGTCGCCGTGCGGAGCCCTTACTAGGATACCTGGCGGACGTCGTCAGACTGGAGACCGAGTCGGAGGGTAAATCGGCTGTGGCCTATCTGGAGCTGTCTGTGCTGCTCTTCTGGAAAGTTGTTGACTTGAACTCAACGGCATTCATCCAAGAGTCTCTGAAGCCAATTGCCCAACAGTTCGCAGACCTATTTCTCACTCTCCATGCCTTAATTGGTCAAGACCCTCTTCACCAATCGCGCGATTATCTTGACAAACTGCAACGACGGCTTGACATTGGACTCTCTTTACCTGTCATAGAGCAATCTACCAAGCAACACGTCAGTCCGACTGTGGCCTTTGTGACAAAGCAAGACCCCCCTGGTGGTCGTCACGACAATGACCACTCCGACATTTGCGAGATCAGTATTATGCCGACATTCCGCGAGGTCCAGTCGCCGCGCTCCGAATATCTTCCTGTCAAGGACCCACGCCAGTGGCATCTCAATGGTTTAGCCGGTCTGCTGGATAGAAATTTTCGGCTGTTGAGAGAAGATACCATCGGCCAGCTCAGAGATGCAATACATGCCGAGCTTCAAACAGCGGGGCAGAAGGAGAAGAAGAAGAAGCGAGGTCCCAAGAACCAGACCAGGACTTATGTCTACAGAGATGTCACCGTTCGAGGAGTCGGCTTTCATCGATTTGCCGGACTGCAATTTCTCGTACATTTTGTTCAGCCTCCCCATATACGCGGAGCAACGAGAAAGAAATTAGAGGACTGGTGGCAGCTGTCGAAACGCCTGCAACCAGATGCTCTCGTCTGCCTGCTTGATCCTCAGGGATCTGCGGTATTTTGCATAGTAGCCTCACCCGATCGTCCTAGGCAAGCGTCTGATCTTGCTGAGGGAAAGCGAGAGATGCTGGCGGGTTCTCTTACAGACAATCCTAATGTGGCCTCTGTTCTTCTGCAGTTGGTTGAGCCCAGCGAGAGCAGCTGGCAGTACATTCTCGACCGTCACGGATCGCAGGGCCATCAATTATCAATATCCCTAGTTGAATTTCCGGGAATTCTCTTGCCGTCATTCCAACCCACTTTACTTGCTCTCCAGAGAATGAAGAAAGCTGCCGATGTCCCGATGGCCGAGTTCCTCGCTCCGAGTGACCAGGATTCGCTGTCGATCTTGGCTGATGTGCCGCCACCTATCTATGCCGCTTCTCAAACCTTCAGCTTTGACTTGAAGTGTCTCATGGATGATGATTCCAGTCTGACAGTGCAACCTTCCCAGCCTGTTGACCTGGAAAGGCTTCAGCAGCACTCCACGCTTGATGATGCGCAGGCTTCGGCGTTGGTGCGCACCCTCCAGCGCAAGATTGGACTGATTCAGGGCCCGCCCGGTACTGGAAAAAGCTACACCGGAGTCGCCATGATCAAGGTCTTGCTGGCCAACAAAGGCAAAGTCAAAAAGGGTCTCGGCCCTATCATATGTGTGTGCTACACAAATCACGCTCTTGATCAGCTTTTGGAAGACCTGCTTGACAACGAAATCACCACGCAGATCATCCGGATTGGCTCTCAATCCAAGTCAGATCGCTTGAAACCGCTGAATCTCCGGACTGTCGTTCGAAATGTTGAGAAAACACGCTTCGAGAAAGCCGAGCAGTGGCAATTGCACCAGACATTAGACGAGAATGAATCCGCGTTTCATAAGCAAAGACTCAACTCAACCGGGTCGGACCAGAGTCTGAAGTATTACCTCGAGCATTCCCAGCCCTTTCATTATGCCCAGCTGTTTGGTGCGGACGAGGAAGGGTTCCAGAGGCAGACAAGAGGAAAGCCTCTGCACACCATAAAGGCGTGGCTCAAGGCTGGAATCCGAAGCAAAGTCCCGCCGCGCTCCGAGGAGGACCTTGCAAAGGTTCATGTAGATATGATGACGGCGGGGGAACGAAGAAAGATGCATGCTTTCTGGCTGAGTGAACACAGAAATGACTCCTTTGAGCGGGCTCAGGCAGTTTTAGCTGCCCATCTGGAGACCAAGGCATCATGGGACAGAGTACGGGACGAAATGGATCTGCGTTGCCTGAAAAATGCGGACGTGATCGGCGTGACCACGACTGGCCTAGCGCGCAATTTAGAGATGCTTCGTCGATTGCCTTCGAAGGTCCTTTTGTGCGAGGAAGCTGGTGAAGTCTTGGAGGCACACATGCTCACTTCGCTTCTGCCATCCCTTGAGCAGGTGATACTAATCGGCGATCACCAACAGCTCAGACCTCAGATCCAGAACTACGACCTCTCACGAGAGAGCAAGGGCGGCAATCTCTACTCGTTAGATCGATCGTTGTTCGAGCGTTTGGTGGAGCCCGATGGCGGAGTTGGTGTTCAGATTCCTTTCTGTACCCTCGAAACGCAGCGACGAATGCACCCATCCATCTCGCAACTCATTCGCGATACCCTGTATCCCCGGTTACGAGATGATCCGTCCGTGTCCATGTATCCAGAGGTGATTGGGATGCGAAAGAGACTGTTCTGGCTAGATCATCGAGTGCCAGAGGGCAATGCTTCCGGCAACGAGGCCATGGCCACATCTCACTGGAACGACCACGAGATACAGCTGACAGTTGCTGTGGTGAACCATCTTCTCCGCCAGGGTGTTTACAAGAGCGGCGATATTGCTGTTTTGACCCCTTACCTTGGTCAGCTCCATCGAATGCGACGGCAGCTAAGCGGGTCCTTCACGATCACTGTGGGAGAAAGAGACCAGGAGGACCTGGCCAACGCCGGGTTTGCTGAAGAAGAGGCACCACACCATCCCACAAAGGTTTCCAGATCGACGCTTCTTCATGCCTTGAGAGTTGCGACCATTGATAACTTCCAGGGTGAGGAGGCTAAGGTGGTGGTCATCTCAGTGGTGAGAAGTAACAACCAGAATCGTTGTGGCTTCCTCCGTACGCCAAACCGGATGAACGTCCTCCTCTCTCGAGCCAAGCACGGCATGTATCTCATCGGAAATTCGGCCACGTCCAGAGGGGTTGAGATGTGGAGCAAGGTGCTCGAGATGTTGGAGAAGGAAGGAAACATTGGCGAAGCTCTAGAACTGACGTGCCCTCGGCATCCGGAGACGCCTATTATGGTTTCCGAGCCCGAGCACTTCGTTCAACATTCTCCCGAAGGAGGTTGCAGTCTCCAGTGCGGAAAGCGTCTTCAATGTGGCCATCCCTGCAAGCAAAAGTGTCATTCGCAGATACTCCACGCCGCTGTTCATTGTCCTGACCAATGCCAACGTCCTCGGAAAGGCTGCGCGCATCCTTGTCCAAAGCCTTGCGGAGATCCATGTCCGGAAAGGTGTATTGTGCCTATGTTCGATGCTGATCGCGTTCTTCCATGTGGGCATTCCATGCCGAATCTTCCTTGCTGGCAGGCACAAGATCTTAGCCTAGTCAATTGCCCAACTTTGGTGGAGCGAGAGATACCGCACTGCCGTCACAAAACGAGAGTGCCTTGCCACATTGATGTCAACAGCGTGCTGTACAAATGCGCTCACCAGTGCCAGACTGTGCTGCCATGTGGACACAATTGCAAGCGACAATGCATGTCTTGTATCAAGCGCAACGGGGAAGGTGTTGAGATTGACCATGGAATTTGCACGCAAAAGTGTGGACGGCTTTATTCAACGTGTGCGCATGCCTGCATTGCTAAATGTCATGGGGATGCGCCTTGTCCGCCATGCTCCTCGCCTTGCGATGTGCAGTGTGCCCATTCCAAATGCCCTGAAAAGTGCTCTGACCCATGTGCTCCATGTGCAATGTCAGATTGCTTGTCTTCATGTCCGCATAGCTCGTGCTCAATGCCATGCGCCGCGCCCTGCGATCACATTCCGTGCTCTCTTCGCTGTGAGAAGATGCTATCCTGTGGTCACCAGTGTCCGTCCGTATGCGGTGAAATATGTCCCTCCAGCGCATTTTGCCAAGTTTGCTGCACGGACGAAGTGAAAGAAATGGTGGTCGATTTTATCATGGGCGAGCAGTACCGCGAAGTGGACTTGACAGAGAATCCTTGCATATTCCCGAAATGCGGGCACTTTCTGACAATCGAGAGCATGGATGCTCAAATGGATCTCAAGAAACATTACACCATGAACGAAAAGGACAGACCTGCTGCAATCTCATCGTCCTCGCAGCCGTTCTCAATTGACGACATTCGAACCTGTGCCATTTGTCGAGGGTCATTGCGCAGTGTGTCCCGTTACGGAAGACTCGTGAGACGTGCTTTATTGGACGAGGCAACAAAGAAGTTTATCTTATATTTGAACCAGCAATACGTACCAATGGCCCAAGAACTGCCGGGATGCATATCACAGCTACAAAACTTTGAACTCGGAGCGAGAACGAAGGAAACCGCAAGAGCAGTATTCCTAACCGACGTCAACATTCGAATTGAGGGCCCTGCCGATCATCAAGTGCGCTTGATGACCAGTCGTATCGCCAAATACGACAAGGGACGGTGGAGGAAACTCTTGAGTCTCCGGGACAGAATACGCGAGTACCAGCTGCGGGTGCAGGTTCAGGAGCAGCCCTTTAACCGAGTCAGGGACATGGTGGAGGCTGCACGTCGACGCAAACGAGCCCCTGGTCAGTTCGAGTTTAATGAGAACGTGCTCCAGACAAAGGGATATCTGCAAGCTACCTCTCTCTTGCTCCGCTTAGACACCGCTTTGCTTGCAGACTTTCTCTCCCTTCGCAAGCAACTTCGACATAACACGAGCCAAAGCGAACTGTGCGTCAATCTAGCGGAGAACAGAAAGGAAAGCAAACGTCTCATTGAAGAGGCAGCAAGCTCTCGCCGATTCCTCCACCAGGCCGAGGGAAACATGTTTCTCGCGCAGTTCTGCGCCCTCGAGCGCCAGAGCATGTTAGAGCCAGCCGAAGCAGAGACTTTACTGCAAGAGGGCACTGCTGCTATCGAGCAAGCGGAACAGCTTTGTGAGTTCCACCCTGCGCAGACTCGCGGTCTCTCTGAGGAGATTGAGGGCACTAAGGAGATGCTTCGCGGCTCGGAATTCTATACCCCGGTGACGAATGAGGAGCGCATGGCGGTGTTGGCGGCTATGGCGACAGAGTTTCGAGGAACTGGACACTGGTACTACTGTGAGAACGGGCACCCGTTTACGATTGGTGAGTGCGGTGGTGCTATGCAGCGGTCTCGGTGCCCGGAGTGCGGCGCAACTGTGGGTGGTGAGTCTCATCAGACAGCGGCGGGAGTTACTCACGCTCATGACCTTGAGAACGCGTTGCAGAATATGCATCTGGATTAGACTGAAACTGAGGAAGCAGGTGAAGCTATTGTGAGCATTAGTTCGATGAATACCTGTGTGGATGATGACCGAAGGACGACGTTAGCTGAGGCGAAAGTTATGTGTATGTAATGAGGCAGGTGCGGCCAGGGGCGAGAGTTGAACCCCATTTATTGTGACTTAGACATATCAAGGTACGAATGTTTCGGGGTCCTAGTCTCCCAATGTACGAGTTCTGTCCTGCGAAGGCACTTCTCTGCCATGCTTTCATCAGTCCACACCGAGCCATGGCGGCCGCAGCGAACTTACCGTATACCTAGGTAGAGTCCGAAATGCCGATGATTTCATGTAGAGGGCTTGTTGCTCTGCTGATGTGGAAGCCGGTCACGGTTTATCTGTTATAGAATAATGGGGCTTCAGGCTTCCGGAGATGCAAGGAGGGTTATTAGCGTTGGATTCATCCTGCCAACAATATAGTCTATGTCTGTGGTGTGTACTAGCTGTCATGCAACGCAGCGGGCCGAGTCGCCGGAGCCGAGGCTGTGGCACCGCGAGGGCGGGGTGCGGGGAACTTTATATCCACAGGATGCCTGCAATACTCCTCCATCTAGATCCACTAATCCTGCAAACAAGAACACAATGAACTTCGACTACCCTGCCGAACTAACAGCCCACCTCGCCACCCTCGACACCTTCATCGAATCCACCATCCTCCCCCTTCAGCACAGAGACGACAACAATCGCTTCTTCGACCATCGCCGCGAATATGCCCGCACAAACTGGGAAGCTGGTGGGCTGCCGCGTAAGGAATGGGAGGCCCTGCTAAGTAAGCCCTCCTCTCTCCCCTTCTATACACACTTCTAATTAAAGATTGCAGCCCAAGCCCGCCTCCTCGCCGACAACGCAGGACACTACCGCTTCGCCCTCCCAAAATGCTACGGCGGAACCTCGCACCCGCGCACAAACCTCTACATGTCAGCAATCCGCTTCCACCTCGCATCTAACCCAATCTACGGTGGCGGATTGGGTCTAGCAAACGACCTCCAAAACGAACACAGCATTGTCGGCAACTTTCCCGACATCTTCATGCTGCACCATTTCGGGAACGAGCAGCAGAAAAACACATTCATCCCCGCCAGACTTCGCGGGGAGTTCAGGACGACATTCGGCCTCACCGAGCCAGACCACGGCAGCGACGCAACCTTCATGTCTACAGCCGCAGAACGGAAGACGAAAGACGGTGTGAACGGGTGGGAAATCAACGGCGCGAAGAAGTGGCAGACGGGCGCGCATCACTGCACACATATGATTATCTTCGCGCGGACAAGTGGGAAATCTGGTTCTGCGCGTGGAATCACGGCGTTCCTGGTTCCCGCGAATACAGAGGGAATCGAGATCGCGAGCTACGAGTGGACATTTAATATGCCGACGGACCATGCAACCATCACACTGAACAACGTCTTCGTTCCGGACTCAGCTATACTGGGAAAGGTCGATAACGGCCTCGCAATCGCCCAGACATTCGTGCACGAGAACCGCATCCGCCAAGCGGCGAGTTCATGTGGCGCCGCGAAATACTGTCTTGATCGCGCTATATCCCGCGCGAACGAGAGAACAATCTGGGGCGAGGGGCGGAAACTCTCTGAGCACCAGGGGATTCAATTTCCCGTCGTCGAGCTCATGACGCAGGTTGAGATGTTAAGGTTGCTCATATTAAGGACGAGTGTTAGGATGGATGATATCGTGCTCGAATGCGAGAGAGAGGGAGGGGTTCCTTGGGTTCGCATTGAGAAGGAACTTAGTGGCGAGGTTGCGATGAGTAATTATTGGGCGAATCGGTTGGCTTGTCAGGCGGCGGATCGGGCGATTCAGGTACGTTCCAATCACCATTCCCTGCAGTTTTCTGGGGGGGGTAAAGGCTGGGACTATGGTTGAAGCTGACGATGTATAGATCCACGGCGGCGACGGGTACTCGCGGCACTACCCCTTCGAGCACATCTACCGGCATTTCCGGCGGTATCGGATTACGGAAGGGTCGGAGGAGATTCAGATGCGGAAGGTTGCGGCTTATTTGTTTGGGATGGGTGGGAAGGGGGGTGGGAAGAAGGCAGGGGAGAAAGAGAAGGGGAAGTTGTAGTTCCTGGTAGTATTATGACCATTGTTTCTCAACGACGATATTCTATATTCTACTTTGTCCATCCAAATAAGTTAATAAGAGAGATAAAAGACGTTTTCCAACCATGACAAGAGGAAAGAAAGTCCCGAAGAAAAAAAGCAACAGAAATAGTCCAAGCAGAACGCCTTGTGAGTGCAGTGAGCAATGCCGCCGAGAAGTTAGTACGAAAAGAACGGTTAGGTAAAGTCAAGCTCGTCGTCCCCCTGCGCCACGTACTGGTACTTTATCAGCTGCTCGTGATGCACATCGCTTGCCTGGGAATGTACCAGGCCTAAACCCGCATCTTCACCCGGATCGTCAACGAGCATCCGGTACTCGTTTGGCACGACATGGCGGACTTCTCCTACACCTGCACCACCAAGCGAATGTGAATGTTGATGTTGATGAGGGTGTGTGTGTCCATATGGATTGCCCATGGTAGCGTCTTGGGTTTGGAACCTAGGTATCTGGTGCAGATTTATGATTTGCGGGTCTAGAGGGACGGCAGTATAGTCGCTTAGCGACCCGACGTGGCCTTGGAGAATCGAGGAATGAGGTGCTGCGAAGGGATTGTGATGCTGATGCATCGAGGCTTGTTGCATGAGTTGGGGTGATTGGAGGGGTTCGGCTTGTGGGATCTGATCCAGTGAATGGGTATGCGTTTGGGTGTGGGTTTGGGTATCTTCGGTTGAGATATTGGAGTGTTTGCGTTTATTCTGATTTGTTTCCGGCTCGTCTGTATCCATTGATGTGTCGACGGGGGTTTGCGAGTTTGGCGTTGGGACTTTGAGCGTCTCCTTGCACTGAGGGCAGTCTCGGATTACTCGGCTGACGGTCTCTTTAATGCGGACCCAATGGTACTTAACGGCGATGGCGGCGGTGGTCTTGTTGATTCCGGCATGCTGATCCATATGTACCTGCTGCGCAATCTCATATTGTTGCTGAGGATCTGAGACGACTTCTTTATCTTTCAGCATAAGCTTTTCTTCCTCGCCGTTCTCGCCTTCGACGAGTTTATAGTGCGTGGCTGCGCTGCGGAGGCGGCTCTTTTCGGCTCGGTCGGCGCCTCTGGGGTATTTTGAGTGTTTCAGATAGTAGCGAATCTTGTCGAAGCGATCTTGCGTGACGGGGTCTTCGCCGTCCGAGCCGAGGTCGCGGCCGTAGATGATGGCGTCGACGAACTCGCCCGGGCTAGAAAGGACCCTGCCTGCATTGGGCACTCTGCCGATTCGCTTGAAGCCCAGTCCTTCCCAAAGCCGACATGACGCGACGTTACTTTCGTAGATAAGGTTGAAGACGGCATATGTGTATCCCTGGTTTGTCAACCCAGCACTTTGCTTTTGTTGGCTTGGAACGTACCAGCCTAGTGGCCCAATCAAGATAGGCTTCTCCCATCAGCCGGCCTACACCCTTGTTTCTCGCAGCGTCCGTGACCAGAAACATGCCGTTACAGACATGGCTACTCCGCCCAGGATAGTTGGGTCTGACATTAAAACTCCCGAGGCAGGCTTTGGCCCAGTTGACATTGCCATCCATCTCTTGGACATCATTCACATTCTTAATGTCTCCAATGAGCACAATAGCGCCAAAGTTCGAGAACCAGTACGGCGCAAAGTGCCGCACGGGGATCGGGTCGACCATTGCATAGGTGTCCCCCTTTTCAATCTCCCTATTCAGCTGGTTGCATAGGTACACGATCAGCGACTTGGGGATCTGCTCCCATGAGTGGAACGGCACCAGCGTCGCGACAGTGACCCGATCCCGCAGCGTGAGTTGGCGAGGAGCAATCTCCCCTGAAGACTCGTCGTCCATGGTTGTCAGATCACCATTGCCAGCTGGCATGCTGAAGCTATACTCCTGGTGCGGGCTGAGCCGGTCACGAGACTGCTTACCGCATTAGTGTGGTCAGGACTACCGCGCAGCATTCATACTGCTCGGTGAGACGAATAGGGGCGAAGAGGTGACAGAGTATCCAGCGACAATTCGACACGGTGTCGCAATTCTAAGCTGACAGAAAAAGGCAAAGAGGGGCTCACCGTATAAACGAGAAAGGAAGAGTAGTTGGCGTCCTGCACGGAGTATACTTGCAGGCTGGTTGCGGTGGTTGGAGCACTTCGAGGACCGGGCGAGTATTCTCGAGTCCGGAATGGAGTCAACGCAGCAGCGAAATCGTAGGACCGCTTCCGCTCGGACTTGGTTTCTTCCGCTGACGGGTCATGTGATGGCGCTGCCGAAACGAGGCGCCTTTCCTAAACCGGAATAATGCTCATCGAGCACGACACATTCGAGTAATTGATCATTGAAAGTTGGGCAATAGGCAGTAGACAAAATGAAGCTCGATCTTTCTGTCTACCTCGTTACAGACTCAACGGACCCTATCCTCAAGGGCCGGGATCTGTGTGCTGTCGTGGAAAAAGCCGTTAAAGGAGGTGCGACATTCCCCCTCCTGCTGTACTCAACTGACGCTTGGCACTGCAGGTGTAACGGTTGTCCAATATCGGGACAAAAAGAGCGACACGGGCGCTCAGATCGAAACTGCCCGAAAACTTCACCGGATCACACAGGCCCACGGTGTGCCCTTGATCATCAATGACCGGGTCGATGTTGCTCTTGCGGTGGGCGCTGAGGGCGTCCATCTCGGCCAGGATGATATGCGTACGCTCTATTTCTCTTTAATTGATGTCCCAAGCTTACGTTTGCAGTTATATCCGAGGCTAAGAAGCTTCTTCCGAAGGATACAATTATTGGCATTAGCGCCTCATCTATTGAAGAGGCGCAAGCGGCCGTTGCGGCGGGCGCGGATTATCTGGGTATTGGGACGCTATTCGCTACACCAACGTAAGTTCTGTGCCTGAAATTGAGACGAAGCTTAGATCTATCTCGCAGGAAAACAAACACCAAGTCCATCATTGGCACGGCCGGCACACAGGCTATCCTTGACTCTATTGCCGAGTCTGGCCGTGATGTAGGAACTGTCTGTATTGGTGGAATTAACCTCTCCAATGTCCAACGGGTCCTCTACCAGTCCGCATCTCCTCGGAAGAGCTTGGATGGCGCTGCTATTGTCAGTGCCATTATGGCGGCAGATGACCCTAAGGCAGCCGCAGCAGAGCTTGCCAAAGCCATCGCCACCCCACCACCTTTCGTACGAAAGTCGGAAGGGCCTGTCGTCCGCGAGACTGCGGCGCTACTTGAGACAGTACCACGTATTGTTCAAAAGCTTGTCCAGGTTCACCCGTTGGTGCACAACATGATCAACTTCGTTGTGGCCAACTTTGTCGCCAATGTTACATTAGCGATGTGAGTTACCCCAGAATAACATGGGGTAGACGCTTACTAACCGGTGCAGCGGTGCCTCGCCGATCATGTCTCCCTATGGAGACGAGGCCACGGACTTGTGTCAGTTCGAAGGCGCTCTTCTCATCAACATGGGTACGCTCACCAGTCAAAGTCCCTCTGAGTACCTCAAAGCTATCAAAGCCTACAACCAACGGGGTAACCCTGTGGTGTATGACCCAGTGGGCGCCGGCGCGACTCAGATTCGAAAGGGAGTTGTGAAGGAGCTCATGGCCGGGGGATATTTCGACCTCATTAAAGGCAACGAAGGAGAAATCCGCCAAGTTGCCGGAAGCACCGGGGTTCAGCAACGCGGAGTCGACAGCGGACCTAGTACGCTTGACAGCCAGGGTAAGGCGCGGTTGGCGCGTGACCTTGCTCGACGAGAGAGTATGCATCCTTCGCCTGTAAACGAGTCAGCCCTAACTTTGAATAGAGAACATTGTTCTTTTGACCGGTGCCGTCGACTACCTCAGCGATGGCGAGCGGGTCGTTGCCGTCGAAAACGGGCATGAACTACTAGGTCAAGTCACTGGGGTACGTTTACATTTACCCTGTCTATAAAGAGACAAACTAACGCGATGCAGACCGGTTGCGCCGTCGGTACGGTAGCTGGATGCTTCATTGCCACCCACCCGACCGAGAAGTTCCTCGCCGTGCTCTCGGCTCTTCTCATGTATGAGATTGCTGCTGAGAATGCCGCTGCGAAAAACTACGTCCGCGGCCCTGGAAGCTTTGCTCCCGCTTTCATTGATGAGCTGTATGCTATTCGGCAGGCCGCTCTGAAGGGAGATCATAGCTGGTATGAGGGACGGGCAAAGGTTCAGGAAATCACCCTATGATGAGATCTCACTCGGATTCTTCCTTCATCTATGTATATAGATTTCGTTAGTGAGTAGATATATATATAGACGTTACGAACATAGATTACGCCGCAGCCACAACTATCACCACTTACCTCGTACAGTTTGACTTCTTAACAATCTAAAACCCCCCGTACATCTTAGGATAGTCCTTCTAATATTAGCATTTCACTGTCAATGCCGACTAATCGAGGCGAGCGCCCGCATAGTATTGCCGGAACAACTATTCTTCCGCCCGGCGGGGAACTCAGGCGTGTGGTTGGTCAGGCACGATTCGGCACACTTTTTATGGGATGACTCCAGCAGACCAACTGAAAGATCCCTCCTTCTAGGGATCCTGCATCTAGCAAATCTGTCTCTTCTCGCCCCGTTCACGACCCTTCTCCGGGTCTCCAGAGTTTTCTCCCTCACAGCGCATCCTTTCGCGATTTCTCTGCGAGTTAAAAACACCATCTTCCCCATCAACCCACCTCCGAAGTACCCCGCCTCTTCTTTCGCAAACATGGCTATCAACTCCGCCCCCGAGAGCTCCCTCCTTTCCCTCCTCTACCGCTCCTACCCCGCCGCGATCTCCCCCGACGAGACAGAGCCCAACCTCCTCGCCGCCAACCCCAAGATCTTTCCCCGTGTGACCTACAGCGACGCCGAAACCGCGGACATCAAGCAATGGCTCGCCACGACCTCTAGCCTGCAGAGCGCTCTCGGCAAAGACGACAAGTCTGCGGTCTCAGATATCCTTGCTCAGATCAACACCCACCTCGCCACGCGCACAACCATCCTCGGAAACAAGGCCTCCGTCGCCGATGTCGCTGCTTACGCACTCCTCGCCCCTGTCGTCGAGAAGTGGTCTCCGGAAGAGCGCACTGGTGAGAATGGATACCACCACATCGTCCGCCACGTCGACTTCGTCCAGAACAGCCGCGTCTTCGCGCTGCAGGTCCCCGAGGAGGAGAAGGTCAAGATCGACGTGAACGACGTGCGATTCGTCCCCAAGCCCGTCGACGCCAAGGCCGAGAAGGAGCGCAAGAAGAAGGAGAAGGCTGCTGCCCAGGGTGCTGGTGCCGAACAGACCGTTGTTGTTGGACAGACCAAGCCTGAGAAGGCTGCCTCCGATGCCGTCCCCGCCGCTGGTAAGGCCGAGGGCAAGCCCAAGGAGAAGAAGGAGAAGAAGCCCAAGCAGCCCAAGCCCGCTCCCGCCCCCGCGGCGCCGCCATCCCCCTCTCTCATTGACCTCCGTGTCGGCCATATTCTCCGCGCCATCAACCACCCCAACGCCGATTCCCTCTACGTCTCCACCATCGACTGCGGTGATGCTCCTGGCACCGAAAACACCTCCGTGGATGAGGAAACCGGCAAGACCGTCCGCACAGTTTGCTCTGGTCTGAACGGCCTTGTTCCTCTTGCTGAAATGCAGGGCCGCAAGATCGTTGCTGTCTGCAACCTGAAGCCCGTCACCATGCGTGGCATCAAGTCTTGTGCCATGGTTCTCGCTGCTTCTCCCCGCGTTGCCGAGGGCGAGGACTCTCACACTGGTCCCGTTGAGCTTGTTACTCCCCCCGCCGATGCTCCCGCCGGTGACAGGATATACTTTGAGGGCTGGAACGACGGCGAGCCCGAGAAGGTGCTCAACCCCAAGAAGAAGGTCTGGGAGACCTTCCAGCCTGGTTTCACCACTACCGATGCTCTGGAGGTTGCTTTCGAGAGCAGCGCTGTTCCTGTTGCTCAGAGCCAGGAGGGCAAGCCTGCGGTCGGCAAGCTGGTTGCTAAGTCCGGCGGTGTGTGCACAGTCAAGAGCCTGAAGGGAGCTACTGTGCGGTAAATGCTGTAAACAAAATTAGTCCATCAAAATACCATTGAAGATTTAGCCGTTTCATCCTGGTTGTTCTTAAGCACCGTATAGATTTTGGACACGTGATGGGCTTATCGAGGGCTCGAGGCCGAGGGGCAGATCACATGATCGACATTTTGATCGCCCCACGTCTTTGTTCTTGAGTCACAGCGGGGTTGATTTTGTGTCTTTGACCCCGACAAGCTCTCTCTCCATTCCAGTGAATTGGGTTGAATATCCTCAAGATGGCTGAGACTCCCGAGACTGCCGACAAAGTCGCTGCTGAGCAGGATATCAACCCCTGGTCCGTCGCAGGCGGTACCGACGCCAGCGGCAACGCCATCTCGATCGACTACGAGGCTCTGTCCAAGTACGCATCAGACCAAAACACCCATTGGCATCCCGTTTACTGATTATCGTGATCGCTGCAGGAAATGGAACACCTCGCTCATCGATCAGGCCCTCCTCGACCGCTTCGAGAAGGTTACCGGACACAAGCCGCACCGCTGGCTTCGGCGCGGACTGTTCTTCAGTCACCGTGACTTCGAGAAGATTTTAACAAAGAAAGAGAAGGGAGAGCCTTTCTTTCTCTACACCGGTCGTGGCCCCAGTTCCGGGAGCCTGCACTTGGGACACACCATCCCTCTCACCTTCACCAAGTGGCTGCAGGATGTCTTTGATGTGCCGCTCGTGTTCATGCTTACGGATGACGAGAAGGCTCTGTTCAAGGACAGCTTGACCTTCGAGGAGACGCTGCACTACGCCATGGAGAACGCCAAGGATATCATCGCGCTTGGCTTCGACCTGAAGAAGACCTTCATCTACAGCGACTTGAAGTACGTCAGCAACCACATCTTGATGAACACCTGGGAGTTCTCGAAGCTCGTCACCTTCAACCAGGTCCGCGGTGCCTTCGGCTTCAACGAGAGCACGAACATTGGTCGTATTTTCTTCCCTTCCGTGCAGTGTGTTGCTGCGTTCGCTACCTCCTACCCCGAGATATGGACGGACGAGCCTCTGAAGGAGCGCAAGAAGGAGATTGCTGCTATTCAGTGCTTGATTCCCATGGGTATCGACCAGGACCCGTACTTCCGTCTTCTCCGTGACAACGCCCACAAGATGCGCTACCCCTCGCCAAAGCCTGCCCTCATCCACTCCAAGTTCTTGACTGCCCTTCAGGGTGCCGGTGGCAAGATGTCCTCTTCCGACCCCAACTCCGCTATCTTCATGACCGACACTGCCAAGCAGATCAAGGTAAGCCAAGCACTTGATCCATGTTAGGGTTATGCTAATAGCCCAGACCAAAATCAACAAGTACGCCTTCAGCGGTGGCCAAGTCAGCATCGAGGACCACCGCCGCCTCGGCGGAAACCCCGACGTCGACGTCTCCTACATCTACCTCACATATTTCGAGGAGGACGACGCCAAGCTAGACGAGATCTACAAGTCCTACAAGAGCGGCGAGCTCTTGACCGGTGAACTCAAGGCGATGGCCATCAAGAAGCTGCAGGAGTACGTCGCTGAGTTCCAGGAGCGGAGAAAGGAGGTTACCGATGAGCTGCTTGAGAAGTACATGACGCCGCGCCGGTTGGAGTGGAATGGAACCGCGCAGCCCAAGATCAAATAGTCGTATCTGAGATATACAATACCCTTTAGCTTTTGAATGCATAAAACAGCGTTGTTGTCCACGAAGCTTTGTTTTCGTTTCCTTACAGCAGTTTATTCCGGGTGTTCCGATGATATAGGTTTTGTTGAGTTAGGTACTAAGCTGACTCGTCATAGGTGAGTATCGCTCACTCCCCTTCTAACCTCTTTGACGTCTGCTAGGTTTGAAAGCAGAATCTCAGCCTCGCTGGTTGTAACACTGGCTGAACTTCACCAACAGCCAAAGCAGGCCAGGGATTCTTGAAGGTACACTGATCACTCGTCTTCCCGCACACTGGCCACGAATGCAGGTTCTGCACATGAAATCAAGACTCGTTGCGCTAGATAGGGATCATTGCCAAACGTTGGACTGGATCAGCTCCAGCTGGACACTACTACAGCTTGACCACTAATGATTCGCACAAAATACAACCAAGGGGCCTTGAAAGTCCTGGGCAACGGCGATTTAACCTGGAACAAGGCACTCACCCTTCGCACTGGGTGGCTGTGGCCGTCTTATCATGAATTGGACTGCCCCTTCAGGAGAACTTGATCCTGAGCTCGGTATACCCTTGCCGTCCGCCGGCGAGTTTCTGGCGCCAGTGCCGCAAGGAGGCTGGGACACTTGGTTTGACAGCCCAGTATGTATCATGCCGGGGCGCTTCTTTTCAAAAACCTGAGAGTTCGAACCCGGAAAATACATTGCTTACGAGGCAGGGAGCGCGCTCACCCACTTCCAATCTCCGTCGCGATAACTCAGAATGCCGGTGGCGTTTTCCCGTTTAGTCCACCTTACATCGTCAACCCAGATTACCGGCAGCGACCCACGTCTGGCTAGCCTCAACTACGATTTCAGCTCAGGATGCCGTACCTTGCAAAATGTCTTTCCAACCCCGGATTCCTTGCCTACACAACTCCGGATTCCTTGCCTACAATCAACGATGACCGCTGTGGAAGTCCGATCTCTCCCAGCAGACTTCATCGCATTCATGAGCTGCACACGAAGCTCTACAGGAAAACCGGAGAGGGACCGACCATGGAGAAATAAACGAGGACCTCAAGGAGCTTGCCAAGCTTTGTCTTTGACGGACATCATAAGGATGAACATTCCTTGAAAGCCGCAGTTCCAAACCTCATGTCCGGCATTTAATGACCTTCTTGATGTCAAATAGAGGTTTGATCAAGCTAGCACTACCGTTGTCCCCTTCCATGTACTGGAAACCTTTCCATCACTAAAATATCATAAGTGCATTGCCCACTTAACGTCAGCTGCAGCCCAGGAAGCTGGCGAGCACTACCTCTCCAACCTAAAGTATCCCAAGAGGTATCGGATACCTCATTCTATTCTCAAGCATCGGCGGTCTTTACGAGAGCTCATACGCCTAGCACACCGGACATATCAACCAGACCCTCTAGGATACATACTCCATTGCGACAAGCCATCGGAGTCTGACCAGCCCTCCGGACCGTATTTTGGCGACTGGGCAATACTCTGGACCAAGACCATTGTGAAGGACAAAGCCAAGGAGACACGCAGCAATCTCTTGACGCTCAAAGGGAGGAGTGCAAATTTGTTCAGGTTTGAGTTTGGTGATCAGGCTTCCAGTGTTCGGTCTCAAGGCCGCGAGCAATATGATTGGTTACTGGTGCCTGTCTTGCCTATGCTACCCCTCGATGTCAAAAAGTATTGATACGGATGTACGTTTCCTTTCAGATGGAATAGCCCTAGCGCCCAGATCATGATTTCCTCTTCATTCGAAAGCCCTATACTCGGCGGCTTCTAAGTACTGCTTTACTTCTGCTTGAAATGTGCGATGTCAATGTATGTGGACCCAGTTTAATATCTAAAGATGACGACCAAGCGTAAGAAAACTCGATATTTATTCATACAGGGTATCTTGATGTATATGCGGGTAGGACACCGCTCCCACGGCGTCCACCATGCAGCCTACCTCGAGGCAAAGTGATGCTGAGACTGTAAAGATGCTTCTTCTATCTCTAGTTCCTGCAGTTCCTGCAGTTCCTTTAGGCCCTCAATTTCAATGTTCGCAGAAGGATTCCGCCTTTTGAAGTGGAAATCCTCCGACCCATTCAGTCTCAACCCCCGATTGATTCTCCAAGTGAGGGCCCTAGCTTGCCAGACGGCCCTGTCATCACGGACCCAGCCACGATGGCCGGCGCCAATTGCCTTCAGCGCCCTGTTTACCATTAAGTTTCTTTTCGCCTCTGCTTCGCGGAAGACCTGGATGCGCTCGACTTCCTCGTCGGTGAATTGCAAGGGGCATGGGTTCTCGCGGAATGAGCGCATGAGCTCGCGGTTGAGACGCACGGCGACCTCGCTGTTGCCTCGATCTAGAAGGCCGAATAGTCTAGATTCCTGGAGCGATCGCCAGCTACGGTATGCGTGCACGAGGGCGTACTGGAGGTCTAATAGGTTCCCGTTCCATGGCTTGGTGACGTGCCGGTAGAGGTGGGGCCTGACCATTGCGCCTGAATGCTTGAGTGCACGAAAATGGGGTCGGTTCAGGTCTTTTGAGAGTTTCATGTACAGTTGTGGCGATATATATTGTTTTCCGCTATGGCGCACGCTTTCCTGCAGAGAATTATTGAGGAAATCCCAGGTATCTGGTAGCGCCGCATTCGGATTATTCAGTTGGAGGGAACCAGGATCCTTGCATTGCTGAGTGTGCGGTGGGAATCCGGCGCACAGGCCGAGTGGGAGAATTTCGGCACCTTGCCAGTCGACTATTCCGGTGAGTTTACCAGGCGAGTCAGGGTCGACTAGGATATTTTCCGGGCTGAGATCGGGGTGCCGGAGCCGTCGGCGGGCAAGAAAGTGAGTAGCAGAAACGGAAATAACACTGCTCAGTTTCAGGTACCGATTGAGGAGTTCGCGGTAGTGTTTTGGTTCGAACTCTTGTTGCTGATATAGCTCACGGAGCCATGGCTGCCGGATTCTCATAGGACTCTTGTTTTCCTTACAAACCGCTACCTCACGTATCCCGGGGGCCATCGCCGCCTTGCGAAACTTGAGCCCTCGATATAAAGTCAGTTCAAGTCAGGAGCACGAGAAAATAGATTGTCGCTCACATGGACCACGATGTATATCCAACTGGGGACGAATGCCAACCCACCAATGCCACTGTGCCGACGGACCAACAACAATAGCGTCCCGAGTATGCGTTGCCTTGGTCCTTGTGAAAGTCTCTGCGTCCTTGGGCAAGTCCTTTCTGAAGTACAGACTTCCACTTGCAATGAACTTAAGCCTCATGATATCCGACTCGAGCTGAACAATCTGCTTTGCAAATTTCTCTCTGGCTTCATCATCCCAGTCAGGCCAAACTTCACTGAGAGGCTTTCCTGGAAGCTTAGACATGAGAAGGTACTCGGCCTGCACAGGGTTCTTGGCATCCGCGGCGTACCCCAGCACCTCTGGGACCTGCGTGAACTTGTAATCACGGAGGAGAGTCAGCGTTGCAGCTTCGCTGGCAATCGCATAATGCTTTGCAACAGTCTTGTACGGGATCTTGGCGAGGACCTGCCGCTTGTCAACGAAGGTAGCCTGGAAGATGCGGCTATCGTCGCCTTCGCGGAGTTTAACGAAGGAAGTTATGTTTTCCATTGGCTGGTTGACAGAGGCCGCAATGGCCTGTAGAAGCGCGTTGACGTCAAATCTAACATAACGCTCCTTAAGACGAAGTTTCTCATGGAAACTGGATTGTTTAGCAAGGTGTATGAAATAGACTCAGCTGATCACTTACAGGAAGCGACCAGAAGTGTAGTTAAAGAGGTGTGGCGCGGGTGGGATGATTATTTGGCGCACCTGGCCTGCGGATCGGTAGGACGCGGTGGGCTCGGAGAAGGAGCGCACGCGAAGGGTGAAGCACCAATGGCTTCTGTTTCTCGAGCAGGGCGACCAAGCTCCTCTTCTTGCAAGCATTACAGCTCGTTCATCGCTTCGGAACCGCTCCTGAGATCTGACCAAACGATACCTATGACATTCGTACTGCGCTGTTCAAGATGTTTTCGCGAAATCGGAGGAAATTCCCCGGATCACATGATGCTACAAATCCGAGCTCGAAGTCCGGACCGAGAATGTTCCGGGCCGTGGCCTGATCCCACTCTAATGACTCTCTACGATACAACCTTCTTCGCTACAGACCCTTCTATACCTTCTGCTCGATCGCAATGTCCGTTTAGATTTACGGCCTTACCTGTGCGCGGCCTATGTGCGCGGAACAGACTAGATGAGCTGGAGATAGGTATGAAGTCGCGTCTTACGTCTGCATTCGGCGTTCGACATCTCTACTATATATATGTGCAGTTACCTCAATCGCCAAAGATAAAGAGGCTTCCACACTCAGCCGGAAAGCCAGAGTTCACTTACAAGGGAGCATTGCGAGTCCGAGCTGAGCAAACAAAGGACATCGTCATTGGCCGCCTTGCTTATTCTATAATCCTTTCTTCGAGAGGAGGATATTGAAGCCCCTCCGGAGTGTCTCCAACAGCTTCTCATCCACCTTGCCCTCAACAAAGTTCTCAGCCAACTCCGTAAATTCTGGTTTCTCACCTTCCCCGGCAACGGCCCAAATTTCGCCCAACATCCTGCGCAGAATCCATTACGACAGCAAGGATCATCCACTGCAATCGCCAGGTTTTCCGTGAATAAAGACATGCGGGTGAAGTTGATACCGGACTCGTTTCTTTCCTGCAAGCGATTCTTTGCCATGAAGTCATCGTAAATGCTCCGGTAGTAGGCAAGATCCTCAGGTGAATCCTCCCAGACACCATTCGGTTCCACGCCATCTTCCATGGATTCTGTGTAGCTTTACATGGCGGAATCCCAATCTCGCGTAAGCCACTCTGGATATCTCTCGTTACTAAGACTGCGAGGCATAGACGCAACACCGTCCCAGTCGATGATACTTTGGAGCTCACCGTCTTTAGTTACCATAAAGTTTTGGATGTCATAATCCGGGTGAGCGAGGACAAAGGGATTCACGTCGCTGGGCTCCGGGATCCAGCTGATCAAGTGCCGTAGCAGGATGGCCAGGCCTTTAGGGGCAGGATACCTTTCGGGATGCAATCGAGCAAATGGGTATAGTATGATCTGGGGCTGCTGTATGGGCCGCATTCGAGGTAGAGGGGATCGTCACTTGGGTCTTGGTGAACGAACCATCGGTCAAGCATCGCCTCCTGGTCAACTCGTCGCATCGACACAACACCGGACGGACTGCCATCGCTTGTAAATATAATGCTCCCAACAGTGTGGAAGGAAAACTTCTCTAACTCTGCCATAGCCGATGCGATACCATCAAGGGCACGAATGCGGCGCGACCGCGTGGTCTCCGGGTCAACACCGTGCATGCGATCTCCAAACAAGACATTGTACAAAGGCGTTCCGCCCACAAAAGCCATGATGATATAAGGGCAGCGAAGTGGGTTCTTTGTGGTCGCCGAGAAGTCCAAGACCTCACGTACAGGAATAGTGGTCTCGCGCTTCAAGAGGCTCATGGTATTGGCCTCTGAAGTTAACGCAGAAGCAGACAGCTCATCCCACTTGTTATCTGTGCCGTTGATTGGAAATCTTACCATCCAGCGAACACCATTGTCAAAGGTCAACGAGAAGAGAACATGATAGGATCCGTAGACGGGATCCCCAACCGTGGGATTGGCAACAGGGCCCTGGCCGGGTTGAAGGCGTCGTAATACAGCGGCTGCAAGAAGGGGCGGTTGCTGTATGTCGAGCGTGGAAAGAACCGCTGCAAGCACTTTCATCGGCTCGCCCTCCTCGGACGATGGCGATGAAGCCTGCCGATCAATATCCTGCGGTTGAGCCATGGTAGGTTTTGGTAAGGGAGGACCTACGGGCCGGGAACAAAAAGAGCACCAAGTGATTCTCAGACTTCAAGTTGGCTGGGCCAACCAGATGACACATAATCTCTGTACCTTTAACACTCCCGAAACCCCAGGTGGTACACTGCTGCGAATACGACAGTGCTCCAAGACGAACCTTAACTTGTCGGGTTGGCGGAAACATCAGAGTCGGCATCATACTCGTACTCATCGTCGGTAAGAACATCGTGCCGGCGCTTTTGTGGGTTGGGTTTTCTTGCCAGCGACGAAGTTTTGCGTCGCTGTAGAGCACGGAACCTCGCATCTATTTTCAGGGTGTCAGCTAATGTAGGGTTTGTGGATAGAGGGAAACATGCCTCGAAGTTCTTCCGTCTTCTCCGCATAGGGCCGAATCTCTTTCTCTAAAGAACCCGGAACAATAACGCTATCATAAATCTCCTCAGAGCGCTCATTCCCAGCCCTTAGTGCAGCTCGTCGAGACTCGGGAGGAATCTGTATGCTTTCCTTTAGCGGTGATTGACGTCGACCTCGCTCGCTATCAGAATTTCCAACCATGGCACGAATTTCTTGTGTATTATTTGCATACTCCTGAATCTCCTCTCTGGTCAGGACCCGTAAAACAATCACGGAGTCCCCTCTTTCCTCAAAGCGCTCTCGGCCTGCTTCCAACGCAGCGGGATTGACAAGTCTGCGGTCTATCTTGGTCCATCGTGCTCCAGGAGGAATGCCTCCATCCGTAGCATCTTTCAGACGAGCAACGCCCTCTCGTTCTGGGTTGGGATCTTCCGGAAATTTCTCTCGAGGAGCTCGTAGAATCCCTTTCAGTTCTGGCCGAACATGTTCACCTTCTACATCTCCCGTCACGGCTGCAGCGTTGCTGGAGGCAGGGTTTGAGAGCCTGGATTGAGGGGTCATCTCGCCCCTTTTTGACCGCGGGGGAAATGTGGCTAGGCCTTCGGGCATCCGAGATCCGGCGTCAAACTATCAATCTGATTTAGGGTTCGGCCCGGTAATGTAGGTTCAGACGGATGGGGGCACAACATACCTCCACTATCCAAACAGACTCATGGTCATTTCCCATGATTTCCTTGTTCTCTTCCTCCTCCCTCAAGCGTAGAATATGCTCCGGCCCTATCTCATCCTTATGAGGCAGACTATCCTTGGATTCATCACTGCACTTCTCTGTAGCCTCCAGCGCCGCAATGGCAGCCCGCTCCTGCTGGAGCTTCCCCTCCTCCACGGCGGAGGCCTTTATCCTCGCCTCCTTAGCCTTCTCCCCCTGCTCAGCGAGGGCAATACGAGCCTCCTCATCACGGATCTCCTTCTTAATTCGCCTCTTCTCCTCATCTTCGTCAATGGTCTTCTGCAGCTCAGCGAGCCACTCATGGTGTTCGCCCCGCGCCGAATCAGCTACACGTGCGCCTTCCGAATGATCGGGAGATGGACCTTCTGCTTGCTGGGGAATTTTCTGTAGCTCCGAAACTGTTTCAGCGGAAGAATCCCGCCGGTTGTCGCCCATGGGGGCCTGTGAGAGAATACGTTGGAGAGCTGGGTCATCTCTACGCTGGTTTGGGTGATGAAGCAGCACGTGTCTGCGACTGTTTAGCATATTCAATTGTACTTGATATGAGGCGAGAACCTACAGCTGGAGTTTATCAGGGCGCGGATACTTATGTGAATCATCCGGGCAGAAGGGGCATGTATATCCCGGATCCCCGTGTACAAAAAGACCGTGGCGAAGCATCTCATTCTTCCGTTTAAACCCCTTCCTATCAGGCCCACGAGGGCAGCCCTCAACTGAACAAAAATGAGGTCTTACCTGGCTGTGGACCTTTGAGTGGCATCTGGATCAATTTATTAGCTATCACACCTCTTATTCAGAGAGAGCGTAAATCTGCACTCACTTGAATAAGTATCGCGTCATAAAAGGTGGCGCAGTACATCCCGGATAGGTGCAACGGTATGGACCATTTGTCCCATTTTCCGACTCGGCGGCTGATGTTTCGGTCGATGTCGTAGTTGCACTGGACGTGTCCGCAAACTCTCGTTCTTCATCAATTGAGTATCCCAAGGCAGGTTCATCCTCCAATCCGTCGTCACTCGCTAACGCTAATCTTTCCCCGGTTTCGACCGGGTCCAGCGTGCTCCCTTCTGAGCTTACTTCCCCTTCACTTTCTGTTCGAGGTAGTACGAACAGTGCCAGCTCCTCTAAATGGCGACCAACATGCTTTTCAAAGGAAGTAGACTGCGGAATACCAGTGTGACATAGCGGACAGGTCAAGCCCTGTTGACCATGTCCGTGCGCTTCACGCATATGAAGGGACCATTGGTGCCGGCTGTCATAGAGCCTTGACGGAGTCACGCAATCGCTTGAGAGGCAGACATATGGCATCAAGTCCTGAAAAACATGCCGCGCCCAGTCTTTCTTGTGCTTGATTGTGATGATGTGATAACAGTACGGACACTCGCATGGATTCCTGTTTGCTGATCCCTTGGGCGGGTTAGGGATGGAAGCGGCCGCTTGCGTTGCCATGAGACTGGGTGCGTAGGACGTTTGAGAGAGACCCGAGTTGGATGTTGTTTCGAGGAACTGGAGACGGTCATTATTAGCGACCATCTCCGTCGCGATGGTTTCCGATAGTTTCGTGGAATTAGTTTCGATGTATTCAAATAGCCCCTTCTCAAGCTTTGCTCGGTGCCGCTCACGGTACTTGAGGATAGCTTTCTGTCTAGCCATGGCCAGGCTAAGCCGGTCGACCGTGGCGGCTTCCGCATCTGGATACTTGTGTGAGATATGCTGCTGTGCCCACGGCGCGAAGAAGGACTCGTTCTTGACTTTCATGTTCAGGAGACGATCGTGATCGGCAGGTCTTCGAACAGCCATCGAGATCTGCATCAATGAATTAATGATATCCACAATGTTCTGGTGAAGCTGCTGCATCTCTGTCGTCCCATCATCCTCATCGTCCTCGAGTTCGATGCCAACCTCCCCATCACTGTCTTCGTTGAGCACTTCTGTCGCATTTTGAATCACGCGGAGCATCCGATTCAGGAGTTTAAGGGTTTCGCCTTTGAGATGAGATGCATCGCGAAGACGATAGTCCAGCGAAGATTGACCGGCTTGATGGGCGCCTATATTTCCTGACCACACTCTGAGGCGTCCGAGCTCATCAAGCCAGCGACGACGAGGAATTTCAGCTTCATAGCGGTTGAGAGCTTCCGACTCTGTTAATGCGGTGAAATCGCGCAGACACTGGTTCAGCACCTGGGATATGGTATCCTTCATGATGCCCCGCTGAAGCGAGATGGATGTGAGAGATGCGCATGTTGAGATGAGGCTGAGGCTGAATCTGGTGCGGGGTATCTGCGCCTGCAGATGTTTGTGAGCAAGGCTCCCTCGACCTCAATCTTACATCCATCACACCATGAACCATGTCCGGAATCGAAGCTGCAGGCCTGGCTCTAGCAGTTCTTCCCCTAGTTGTCAATCAGCTGGACAACTACGCGCGGGGAATCGAGACTGTCAAAGGACTCCGTCGATATCGATGGGAATTGGAGAACTACAGCAGCAATCTGAGCGCGCAGTACGCCATTTTCCTCAACACCCTCGAGATCTTCCTCCAAGACGTCGTCGACGATCATGACGAACGATCGGAACTTATCAAGAACCCTTCGGGAACTGGATGGAAGGACCCTCAATTGCAAGCGGCCTTGCGGCATGAACTTGGTCGTGACTACCATGCGTTTACTGGGACGGTGGCGGGCTTGTGCAGTCTGCTAGAAGAACTGTCGAATAAGTTGAACCGGCAAACTCCAGACTACCTGAAGGCATGCGATTCCTGCGTTTAAAATCTTCGAGGCTTCGATGCTAACTCAATTTGGCCCCAGGCCGCATCGTTCAAGCTACTAGGTGCTCTCAAATTCCGCAAGATTCTATCGAAAGCCGTATACGAGGATATTTTGAACAGGGTCGACCGAGCAAACCAGATACTCAAGACGCTTACCGAGCAATCACATCAGCTCGATCAGGCCGCGAAAGCTGCACCCCGCTGGAGGAAGGGCCTGAAACGTCACCGCGACGGCCGACGCCACGCGCGAGCGCTATACAATATTTTGGTTCAGGGTCAAGGGTGGAAGTGCTCCTGTAGAGACAACCACACGGTCTGCTTCCGGCTCGACGCAAATACTGTGAATAATCTGCGGACTGGAGACCAGGCGAAGAAGACTCGATTCCTGATGATGCTCTCAGCGGAAAACAGAGCCTATCAGACAACTTCAAACAGGCAATGGCACGAGATCGAGTTACAGCCGGAGCTCGTCGAGAACATCGTTCCCGTGAGCATTAAGCAAGCTTCAATGTCAGTCTCCGATGGAAAGCGCAAGGTTCAATTCGCAGCCAGCTCCACGACAGTCTGCGTTGAAACAGTGCATAAAACACCTAGCCTTGGCCCTATCGGCGATTTGTGCTCTACCTTGGGTAGTCACAGTGCGGCGAGTCTCCAGACGCAGCAAGACGGTATTGGGTACATTCTCAATCAGGCCAAGGATGCGCGGTATAATATGCGACTTCTGCGCACCACCAATGAAGACCTCGACCTATACTCGCTTCAAGACATGCTTTCCGGATTAAACCCCTTTGGTATGTCAATTAAAGGCTCAGCTGAACTAAGCCGACGAGATCGACTATACTTAGCATCCGTTCTCGCTTGCGGAGTTCTGCAACTCCACGGGGCCTGGCTGAAGCAAGAGTGGAGCACGAAGGATGTTCTCTTCGCTCGGAATGCACCCCACGACCCAATCACCTTCGACCACCCATGCCTTCTTTGGCCCGTCTCAGGATCATGCACTTGCAGCGGCATCACTCCCTCAACGAGTGCGAAGATTCAAAACGAAATACTCCTGCCCCTGGCTGTCGCTCTCATCGAGCTCTCCCTAGGGAAAACGATAGCAACGCTATATCGAGTCGATGATCATGATCCCGTCGAGTCCCAGATGCACTTCAACACCGCGACCCGGGTTCTAAGAAACGTATACTATGAAAGCGGGTCAAATTACGGCGATGTTGTCAGAGAGTGCTTGTATTGGTCCCGGAACAAGGGCGAACGGTTCGAGGATCCACAATTCGACGAGTCCGTGTTTGATACTATTGTCTCTCCGCTGCTGAAAGACTTGACTATTTTGATGGAGTTTCACAGATGCGATAGTCTGCGGCTATCGAGCAACGGCTGTCCACGATTCCAGCACCCCAAAACACCTTACGTTGCAACTGCAAACGAATCTTCGAAATCCATGTAATCCTCTTGTCTCTGGCTCTGACAGCAAGGACCATCGCTCAGCAGAGTGTGCTCTGGTCGCCGATCATAATATCTCCCTTGGCGGCACAACTGAGGACATCGAAGTCACGCTCACTCCGTGGCACCTTGGAGCTCGGGATACACGAGTGAACGAAGCGCGAGTGAAGCTGGTGACCACCTCCCTCAGCGATGGATAGCTTCCCGAGCTTGGTGCAGACCTCCTCGTCGGGTATGTCCTCTACCGTTATATGAATCATGATCATAACCAGGTTTCTTTCGCGAACAATTATTGGCCCCCTTCTGTTCTACGCTGGGTTGCGAATATACTTCACCGGTAGGCAACTCTTTCCGGCAACTTCACCCACGATGTATCTTGGGCTCAATAGCCCAACATGAATCCTGTAACTTAAGCTTTCAGCCGGACAGAGTTGCCTACCGCTGAAGTATATTCGCAACCAAGCGTACAACGAGAGGGGGTCAACGATTCTTCGCGAAGGAAGGCTGGGGATGAGCATCTCATGGCGAGGCTTTCAGGCCATGGTCATTATACACGTTCCTGGAGAGTGAGGGACAGGATGATGGTCTTGGTTCTCCATTAATGCGGTCGTTGAGTACTACATTTGTGCTTAATTATGTGAAGGCCAAGCAGGTGGACGCTTTGCTGAGGTAGTTGCTTATGTGCGAGGTCTGTCGTTATCCGAAGAGGGATAGAGTGGACATTTCCTGATAACACTTGGGACATGTCCAGAGATGTGGTGTATCAAGAGCAGCAAGCTTCTGGAATTTGTCTTTTTTTTTGCTTTAGCTAGCGATTGGTAGCCATACCTTGGTAAAGGGCCTTCTTGAAGAAGATAAGAAGCGAGTCACGCATATAGCTAGAAAAGTACAGGTTTCCACGCTCTTCTTGGTATGAACCCCTCTGCACCTTCATCACGGAGTACATCAAGCCCGCGGCGCCCAGTCACAACGCTTCTCTCGACCTTAGGCCCATGTACATGGAATGGGTCAAACCCAGTCCTCGTCTCAGATATTTTATCAACTCCGCGAATCCATCTTTTCTTCCCTGTATAATTCCCATCTGCGTCGACGACTTTCTGGGGAACGAACCCGCACCCTTCGCGGTCGAGCATGATGAACCATCGCCGTTGATGGATAGAGCCGATGTCGTTGACGGCGCCCGGATAGGCATTGTTCAATCTGATCAGAAAGTCGGCATCTTTATCCCCTCCTTCAGCGTCCAAATGCTCGGGCTCGGGCTCGGCCTCATGTCCATCATTACCATCCCTCTGGCGTTTTCCCGTTCCTGGACTTCTTGTGTCTGACTGCCCGATGATGTCGGTGTCTGATTCGGAGTTCGACGTACTGTCCGGTTGAGCTTTGACAACCCGTCTCCTTCTGCGCTTTCGAGGTTTCTGTAGGAGTGAGGCTACAGTCGGTGCAGAGCGCAAGTCGGTCTTGTCCCTGCGGAGGAAGATAATGTAGTTACGGGGGAGGCGAGTTCCGTGGAGGCGGAGATGTATTTTACTCTAGACCAAACAATTAGCTTCTATCATCCTTCAAGTTTTAGACGCGTGCAATTGGTGGGCGGGTACGTTTTGAAAGGCGTTTCGAAGCTTCTCACTCTCGGACAACCCCGAATCGCCTAAGCCATATGCGGAATGCGTCTCAGGTTCACTCTCGTCCGTTTCCGGACCGAGGTCGAGCCTTTTCGGCTTGTCGGGTAGGACTTCATATTCTCCAGTGTCCCATATAATCAGGCTCCCCGTCTTTGCGCTCGCGGTCTCGATGAGGTGATTCTATGTGGAAATTGCAGCCGGTCAGTGTCTTGTCTGAAGATAATGCGGGAAAAGGGGAAAAGATAGGAAAGTGTACGTACCCACAAAGCATGGACCCTTGTTTCGGTTGCATTCCGGTTCAACCGTCGACTGTTTGGATCCCCCGGTAGTCCATACATCACGCTCCAGCTGAGCGAGCTGGATTCGGAGAACTGTAGGCGGAGATCATAGTGCGGGCCGGCAATGGGGTGATCATGTTGGTGGATAACAAAGTGACGACCAGTTGGATGGCAATTCCGAGTGTAAAGTGATTTCCAGTCGTCAATTGGTATCAGGTCCAATTGATTTGGGATGAGGGGAGGTGTGTTGTTTCGGTCTGGGGTGTAAACAGAATTGCGGAGACGTGCGGAGATTCGCTCAACGGCATTCTGGGCGTCCTCTTTCCCCGCTTCGAGGGCGGCCAGCGAGTCGTTGCTAGTCGGCCCGGTACGCGTGAGGGGACGAGTTGGGGGCGGAGAAATTGGTCTGTCAAGAGTGAAAAGGCGTCGTTTCGCGTTTAGTTCATCGCTCATGATCCTCGGTCGTGTCTCTGTGCAAGTCAAATGCAACAGGGAAGGCAGGGTCGGATCCTGATCTCGTGACGGCGAGTCGGGCATGGGGCCACCGACGTCATCGGTCGGATCCCACCTCACGTGCAGCCCTAACATACGGAGTACGGCGATGCCGAGATCCTGATTGATAGAGGACTTGTGGGATGATGAATGCCATGAGAAAGTGGATTGCCTGCGAACGCGATCAGTGCGCGAATTCCGAGCTGCAGGATGGAGTGGCGAGGTGCTGCAGGCGCAGATAGGGGAGATTGAAAGGAACGATAAGATGCTCGACTTTTGCAATAGAAACCGAGATAACAGCGATAAGACTCGCAATTCTAGTACGGTTAAAGTTAGGGACATGGCCTAATTGATAAGAATCACGAAAAGGGCATATCTATCCAGTATTATGGGACTGCAAAGATCTTGCTTGTAACTTTTACCGAATCGTTGTTCCTTGGTGCGCTCCCTACGAATGAAATGAGCGCTGATCCTGGATAACAATGCAGCAGCCTACGCCTTTAGCGCAGGAAAACTCGAGCAGACGACGCTTTCCCGCATTCACCATGCCAATGCTGACATCCACGAGGCGATCTAAGCCACATGCAGATAGGCGACTCCTATTTGTTCCTGGGGAATGCCCCAGTGCCGCCAAACGGGCTAAGGCCGCTAAACCCACGCCGTCCCCCGCTTAACCCCATTGCGGAAGTCCCCAGGCCCATCGCCTGCCAATCTCACCACTTACAGCAGTCCTGGGATAGGACGGAGCAGTGAATCTATGGTCAGCTCTTTCACTGTCCTATCCCAGCCCAGCCTCAGAGCGGGACAAATCTCAAGCCCAGAGATGTAACCTATAATGCGTCGCCTTTTAAACTCGCCCAGTCCCTCGACGTCGCTCTTTCCCTCCGCAGCTTTCTTTTCCTTGTTTTTTTCTTTCATCCTCCGAACTCTCCGTCAAGATGAGTCCGAAATCAGACCTTGAGAAAAGCAATTCGAACGATGCCGAAGTCCAGACTTCCGCTGTTCTCACGACAGGCTCTGGCCTCCACCGTCGGCTCGGAAACCGCCAAATCCAGCTCATAGGTATGTCGCCCAAGTACTCCGTACACCACGATCAAAAACTAACGACAGGAAGCGGTTGGCGGTTCAATCGGAACGGCCGTTTTCGTATCTATCGGTGCTGGCCTGGCCAAAGGGGGTCCTGGGTCACTTTTCATTGCATACACCATCTACTGCTGCTTCTTGGCCATGGTCAACAATTGTCTTACCGAGATGTCCGTATACCAGCCGGTCGAGGGAGGCTTTATCCGCCTTGCGGGCAAATGGGTGGACGACGCTTGGGGTTTCATGGCTGGTTGGAACTTCTTCCTCTATGAAGCACTCCTGATCCCCTTCGAAATCACGGCAATCAACATTGTCTTAACCTATTGGCGTGATGACATTCCGGTCTGGTCTATCTGCCTCGCGTGCGTCATTCTCTACGGGTACGTTCATAAAGTTCATGATCACAATGTGGTGAAGTTGCCGTGAACTGACTTGTCAGGCTTCTGAATATCTTAGCCGTCAAGGCATATGGAGAATCCGAATTTTGGCTCTCGGGCGGAAAGGTCATCCTTATTCTCATGCTCTTCGCATTTACGTTCGTCACAATGGTCGGCGGAAACCCACAACACGATGTGTATGGCTTTAGGAATTGGAACGAGCCCGGTGCCTTCGCAGAATACCTCTCTACCGGCAATCTCGGCCGCTTCGAAGGCTTTCTCGCCTGCGTCTGGTCTGCTGGATTTGCCTGCGTTGGTCCAGAATACATCTCCATGGTCGCAGCCGAAGCAAAACACCCACGCAAATACATCAAAGCCGCCTTCGCCACCGTATACTTTCGCTTTATCGTGTTCTTCATAGGATCTGCCCTCTGCTGCGGTATCGTTGTCTCTTACGCCGATCCAACCCTGCGCGACGTTCAACTCGGGAGCGGCGAAGGCTCCGGAACAGCCTCAGCATCCCCCTACGTAATCGCGATGAAGAACATGTCCATCGAAGGCCTACCGCACGTGGTCAATGCTCTCTTGATTACCTCGATTTTTAGCGCCGGAAACACGTACACCTACACAGCGACCCGTATCCTCCACTCCCTAGCCCTAGAAGGGCGAGCCCCACGCATCCTCCGCAAGTGCACCAAGCAAGGCATCCCCATTTACTGCTTCTGCGTCGTAATGATCTTCCCATTCTTGTCCTTTTTACAAATGGGTGACAGCTCCTCCACTGTTCTCACGTGGCTCACAAACATCATTACAGCTGCAGGCATCATCAACTACGTCGTCATCACTGTCACCTACATCTTCTTTTACCGCGCGACTGTCGCCCAAGGATTCGACCGCTCCAAGCTCCCTTACACTGGATGGTTTCAGCCTTACTGTGGGTACATCGGACTCGCATGGATGTTTACTGTGGTCTGCTGCTTTGGATACGAGAGTTTCACACCGTGGAGCGTTGACAAGTTTTTCACCAACTACACCATGGTCCTTCTTGCGCCAGTCCTCTTTCTGGGTTGGAAATTGATCGGACGGACTAGATTTGTCAGGCCTCATGAGGCCGATCTCATTTGGGAGGCGCCGGAGATTGACAGATACGAAGAAGAGCTGAGCCTTGTTGAGCCGCCGGTAGGCTTCTGGCAGGAGATGTCGGGCTCCTCTTTGTGGAAAAAGTTGAGGAGGAACTAGATTTCTAACTCTACGTGATTGGATAGTTAGATAGACTTGATGACGTCTACGAATGAGTGTACTGGATACAATGATTGAATACCAAAAAGCTTTTCCATTTGACTACCACTCTTGCGGCCTTTGGCAACTACCCCTAGGAACAGACAACCTAGACTAAGTACATCCCATCGTACCCCAGTTCAGAGACCCGTAGACCCGGAGCCTGTACCTTTGCTCGGAAGGGGAACCCGACGGCTCGGCACGGCTCGGAACCGTACCTATCGAGCTATACAAGAAGGTGTACCCAGCAACAACCAGAGGTAAAGATAAGAACAACGCCCCTGCCTACGTACCACGCCCTGATAGCAATCAAGCCTTCCTATCATGAGCTACGATGCACCTTTACCCCCCTCACCAAGTGACCCTGCCGGTTTCCCAATTGAGCCAATGCAGACAGTATACCCCCCCTGGCTAGGTCCCCTCCCCCTCACCCTACGGCCATGGTTCAGTCCTCGTCATCTTGCCTTCCCGCGGGAAAGTGCCCTCGTACCTTTGTCTCCTCGGAAACGTTTACCAGATTCGCAGGTGATAGGGGATAGATGGGTACGGTGCGGGGGCTGGGATATCTCGTGCGGAGAAGATGAAAAGGTGGATTGAGGCCCCCGGCAATGGGACCATGGACGATGACCTCTCCTCTTATGTCTCCGCATGCATTCCTTGCCTTGATGGTGTCCCTCGTGGTCCAGTGGAGTGTAGTCTTCTAGTGACTTAAGGTTACTAGTAGTGGGTAAGGTATCAGTGGACGCCTTGATCCGCCCGTCCAGCCCTAAGAGTGTTGTTTTTTTCTTCTTTTTTTCCATTGGCCATTACAGCACGGCGGGGCTCAGCGACGAAGACACTTTGCTTGACTGTTAAATCAAATACAGACAGACAGACAGACAAACGGGGCGGGAAAGCGAGCAGGGCTCAGGTGGGTGACTGAGGGTTGGGTTTCTTTAGTTGCTGTGTCTAGAAGTCTATGGTAATCCAAGAATATATGAATGTTAATGCTTGCCAATGTAATGGTTGACTTTCATGTATGCCAGTATCTCCCTTACCCTACTATCTAACACGTTGTATGCCCGCGCTTGTTGCATCATAACTAGGGTCTAGCCTGTCGGCCACAGGGTCATACCCCTAGGCTTAAAATCTCACAGCGGTGGCTATAGCAACCGCGCTACAGAGAGCGTCGGGTGGCATGGCCCGTTTGGCCTGTCCTTCCCTCGCAGTAGCGGCATGGCCTATGGCCTTTTGGATAGCGCTCCAGCTGGCTTTCGGCCCGAACCCAGCGGACCATGTCGGCCGCTTCTTCATCTCCATATAGAACGGACTGTCGCTGGGAGTCTTCACGTCGGCGGGATTTTTGAACTGTTTGTTGAATTGTGCCATTTCATTACTATCTCGCTTTCGCCATCGGACCCCACGATGGATTCACCGTCATCATCGATCTAGTAGTGATAGACTAGTTTTGCTAGCATTTTTGGCACATACGCTGGACCTCGATTGCGACGCTCTTCACAACAAACGCTCCGTTCCTGATGATGATCACGTCGCTTCGTACATTCGCAGTACTTTTTGACTAGGTCGCTTGCAAAACAGTCTCTTCTGTGCTCTTGGAAACGACCCGAACGTTTATAATCGCCGAGACACCTTATGCAGTGTAAGATACCGTTGATTTTTCAAGGTGGAAGTTCGCACTCGATAGATTTGATCTGGCACCAAGCACATCTGCCACAACTTCCTGGATGGGACATTGGGAGGCTGGCAAAATATGTCCTTCCTTGTGCGTACAAGGGATACATACCCAACCCCCGTATTTGGGAGAGGGATGGAGAACATTCGGCTTCTGACATTTGGGGCAAACCGCGGGAGCTTCTGAGGTGACTGCCCAATCATGTGGGCTTCCGTACAATGGAAAGGAGTAGTTCAGCTTGACCTGCTGGGGCTTTGACAGATTCAGATTAGTCGCGATTTGAGGGAGGGCCGAAAGGGGCTCCTGGGGGAAGCCTGCGGTAGTAGATGTTTCCTGAGTCTGGCAGAGAATCTGCCAGCAAGATTGCCTGTGCCTGCACTATGCAGAGGATATGGCTTCCCCTCTTAACAAACAAGACTCAGTTGACTGGTCCATATCATCGATCGTGGCCGATCTCATTGGCATTGGTGGTGATTGAGACTGCTCTGTATCATTTGTATTCTCCACCACCTCCGTACCTAAGTTTCGAATTGGCGCCTTTGCGGTATCTGTTCTTCCATATTTGATGAGCTCCAGGTGCCGCCGTTTCTGGTGACTCCCACGCCCACGGCCACATCTAGTGCTCATCTCGGTCAATGGGAAAGCAAACGCCAGTGCCTGGAATCCGCGGTTGTTCCCGAGGTCTGTCAGTGTTAATTCCGATTAGGCCATGGCCAGTTCTACTTTCTTGGTTTAGCATGGGAAAATACCGGCGAATGACGTTTAGATACTCACAGTGTTCCTGGCCTGCCCTGGCGCAGTGGCGATGTGTTGTGAAGCGGGGAGAAAAGAGGACTGTCAACCACCTCATTTGAAATTCTTTCTTGAGTAAATGGATATTAGAAGGAGGGACAAGGGCAGCGTTAGGAATCCCGGCAGGTGAACAGTATCAAGAGGTAGAAGGGATATTCCTATCAAGTTGTCTCTATTGATGCGAGAGGGAGAGGGAGAGTGGAGGTACGGGGAGACTGGAAGGTGCAGAGGTGTTCAATGTTCGTAGCAAGAAAACCCTGGAAGCGCCAGCCCCCTTGTTCCTTTCTCGAGAGGGCTCTTTTGCCAAGATACCTATGATGACCCTTCGCCTGTGGCAGCTATAGCAGAAATAATGCCAGAAGCTCGCATCTTCGACGAGGAATTTTCCATTCTATCGATCTATGTACAATAGTTACGAGTTTTCTCGGTAGATTGATTGTAGGGGAGGTGGAGGCAGTTGGTTGACATCTAAACAGGTAACCCATGAAACCTTGGATTCACCTACCAAGGGGAAGCTCATAATGATAAATAGCCCGAAGTCATCAAGAATCTGTGCTATTGCATTTCGTCGCAAGTATTATCGATCTTACTACAGAGGCCATGGTAGGTATGTTCGACCTACCTAGGTATGCTGTTCTCCTCCAACTCTCGTTTGCAATGAGTTCGAGGGTAATTTAGGTAGGTTATCCTAGAATTTATGCTATATTGGAATAGACCATGGCCAAGAATCGTCAATAGCTGCTGTGTTCACCAAGGTCCCAACTTGGCCTAAAGATTTAGGAGCATGGCTGTATTATACTAGGCATCTACCTATGCTATCGTGCTAGACACTGGCCGGATCATTCAAGCTGCTCTATAGAGTCTATGGGGTATGGACCATGTCCGAACTTTGCATTCTACCATGTATGCTATCTAGTTTGATCATGATTGATATATTAGTGCCGATGGTTTAAAACTACCAAGGTTCGCGTAACTATATGAAGGCCCATAACCAGAAATATATAACAACCCCAGTAAACTAACAGCTCCCTCATCCCCGTAACCACCCAACTTCCTCAGGTCTATATTTATACGCCCTAAAAACAGCATTGCTCTGATACGAGAATCCGATCTTCTCCATCTCCTGCAATTCCTGTTCGCTCATAACCTTACTATAATCATTCAGCTGTGGGACCACAAACTCCCAGACCATCTTCCCATCGCTCGTCACTTCAAAGATCCGCCCCGTCGCCGCCTCAGCAATGAGAACATTTCCACCCTGCAATAACTGCGCGGAGCCCATGAATGGCGTGAAGAAGCCCAGCCCGCCTGTTGTGTTGTCTTTGTATTCCCAGGTTATCTGCTTCGACTCCCTTGAGACGATTATTGCGCGAGAGAACGGAACTGCCAGACCAGGTCGAAGTACACCGTTGTCGAAGACGAGTATGTCGCCTTTCTCGTTAATCTCGTGTGCGCAGTGCTGCTGGTTCACGGTAGGGGCCGTAAGATGCCAGATGACCTTTTTGGTTTCGCGGCTGATCACGAAGACAAAGGAGGTGTTTCGGGATGAGGCTATAATGTTTCCGTCTCTGTCGAGGGAGACGCTGTTGATTAATGGCCAGTGCTCGCGCGGGTAAGACTCGTGTTGTGGAAATTGGCTTAGATCTAGGTGGTCGATTGCGCGCCAGGACCAGAGGAGCTTCGCGCCGCCGCTTTTCGACCCTGGTTCGGTTGATGCTGAGCCGTCGAAGTCGGCGGACGATGACTCATTGCTCTCAGACCATGGTTCAACGAGCTTGATCCAGTCGGCGTACATCACGCCCTCCGGGCTCTCGCTCCCGGGGATTCCGCCGCGGACGCGAGAGGCTTCATCTGCGGTAAGGGGTTCGAGAGTCGTATAGAGGATCGTACCGTCATCAAGATGGTTTTGGTCGTGGTGCGCATGGGGATCGGAGTATTTTCGTACAACTTCGCCATCAGGGCTAACTTGCATCATCACGCCGCCGCAGTACTTTTTCCACATGGGGAAAAGGTTTGGCGGGTCTGGGTGCACGCCGTTATAGGCGAGATTTCCATTAGGTAGAATGCGAGCATGACGGCCGGCTCGAGTAGGTAGAGTCCAGCGGTGGACTTCTTCGCCGGTTGTTGAGAGGAGATATGCGATGTTGGAGGTTAGAGGCGCGTAGAGGACATAGCCCGGAGAGACGCGGTCGGAATCAACACCGCGGAGCCCTAGACCACGGCGACGGAAGGTGTGCTGTTCCATCGTTATCGCGCAATCTGGACTTAATGAGATACGACGAGAAATGGTTGGTGTTCATTGCAGGGTTCCCTCAATTTATCTCTCGGCGTGGGTGATCACCATCTGAATGGCTTGCCCTAGGACCGGCATGCCGCGGTATGCCGCGGCGAGATAAGCACGCAATTGTTATCGCGACAAACGACATGATAGTGTAAGTAGTCCAGGGTGAAAGAAGCAAATAAATAGATAGGAGTATAGATATATCATGGTGTCCCGGATGCCAATTGAGAATAATCATCCTCAAACATCAAGTCTTGAAGATGGACCAAGGCCAGAGAAGATCCGTTGACAAGGCAGCCCCAGATGGGGTCTCCGCATTTGAATCAGACCATGGGCAGGCCTCGTGGATCCAGTCAAAGCTTAAGGTCGAATTGAAAGGCATTGAGCGGGTCACCGATGAAGAGCGCCAGCACAATACAACCAAATTTTGGAATGCCTGTACCTTTTGGTACGTTATCGATGAATGCGACCATGGTCTAATGCTAAACTATACAGGCTGAGCGCAAACATGGCTGTCGCCACTTTGAACGTTGGCTCGTTGGGTGGCGCCCTTGGTCTCCCCTTCTGGGATAGCTTCGCTGTTATCTTGACCATCAATGTGGTCAGTAATCTGCTGCCAGCTTGGACCGCAGCGTTCGGGTTGACTGGTTTACGGATGACGACTTTCTCGTATGTTGCCTATACACGGTAGCCTGGTATTCACCGCTAACGCATACAGTCGCTACTCATTCGGATATTGGGGAAATCTCTTAGTTGTTGTGTTTTCTATGGTAGCGACGACCGGATGGAACGCAATAAACTCGATTTCTGGCGCAGTTGTACTCAACGCCCTTTCAGATGGCCGTTGTCCGACCTGGGCCGGAGTGATGATTATCGGCACAGTGGTCTGGATAATCTGCGCCCTCGGAATAAGCTGGATTCATCGCCTAGACGTCTTTGCGTGGATTCCACCGTTGATTGTTTGGTGCGTCGCCGCAGGGACAGGCGCTTCCCACCTCACAGGAGTCGACAATAACCCGACCCGAGGGGCTAACAGGGCAGCTTCTGTCCTCACGTTCATGGCAAGCATCTTCTCCTTTGCCGTGTCCTGGATCAACTGTGCGGCTGATTACAATGTCCGAATGCCCGTTGAGACTCCTCGATGGAAGATCTTCAGCGCGACGTATGTTGGCATCTTTGTGCCCACCGTTCTGGTCCAGACTCTGGGCGCAGCATTGTACTCTGGGACGATCAACAATCTCGACTGGGCACAGGCGTATGGCGAGTTTGGCATTGGTGGCTTGTTGAAAATGGCCTTGGCGCCAGCAGGAGGATTCGGCAAGTTCCTCATGGTCCTTGCGGCACTAAGCGCAATACCAGTAGGTATATCATGCAAGCTCGTGGATAAGCTAACACTGCCAGAATAATATTCCCAACAACTATTCGTTCGCGTTGCATGCCCAGAACTTTGGCCCATGGGCAGTGCGTATACCACGCATTGTCCTTGTGACGTTCGGTTTCGTAGCAGCTATTATAATCGGTTGCTGCGCGGCTGAATATTTCGACGACACCCTGTCGACTCTGTTGAGCGTGATCGGCTATTGGACCGTCATTCACATCACCCTGGTTGTGGAAGAGCATGTTCTCTTTCGACGCGGGTGGAAGGGTTATGACCTCGATGCCTGGGATGATCCGCTATACCTGCCGTTCGGATGGGCCGCAATCGCTGCGTTTGGTTTCGGGTTTGTAGGAGCTGCTCTAGGCATGAAGGTAGCATGGTATGTCGGGCCCATTGCTTCGCTGATTGGGGGCTCGGGAGCAAACATTGGCCACGAATTGACATTTGCGTTTTCGGGGATTGCATTTCCTGTGTTTCGTTGGATAGAGAAATGTTATACTGGTCGTTGATTTGGAGGAAATGCCTACTCCCAGTGTCCATGTCGCGGGGTCGTTTTGTGACGCTTACTGGTAGTTGCGCATCCAGGTGCCAAGACTTATTGATGAGGAGTTCAATTTATACCATCGGGCAACGAATAGTCCTGGGGAAAGAAGGCGAAGTTTGATAGATCCCAACCTCCATTTGGCGTCGCTTCTACGCCCAGGAACTCGGGGAAATAGTACCTTGTAAAATCTTCATTCAGAATGTCGTTTGTTTCACCGACTGCGGGTATTGAAGCCACCTCTGGTCGCGACTTATGCTGAACTTGGGATATGATTGTTCCAAAAGTGTGTGCAGCGTGGCAAGGAAGTCCAACACTATGGAGCCATTGTACCAAGCTGGATATCAGCTCATCTAGCTCCATAACATTCGCGATTGTAGTTTGCTGTTCAGAATCGATAAGGCGACATATGACTATAGCAGAGAACGTGATCATATGGTAGATGTGATCGGTCAAATGCTTAGTCTGCTCATCCACGGTCTCCATAGCCAACCGAATAATAGCCGTGGCATTTGTGACCATGTCCGCAACGATTGATCCTTGCGCCCGGGCAGATTTGGACTTGAGAGATCGATCGTATAGCAGTAGATGTGAGAAATGCAACCCCATCATAAGGAACTGGGCTCTTGGTTGTTCTGTACAAATCAGGATCTGCTACTAAGAAGCGGCAACTTCCTTACCTAGGACAAACTGCCAGTCATTCTGCCAGGCCTGGAGGCTCGCCAATGATTGTGGAATGTCCACGCGTTCCGCCAACAACTTATAAACCCTGTCGTACAGATGAACCTCTGCAACCATCCTCAGCTCGTAATTTGTGGCGCGGTCAGAAGTAATGATGGAACGACATCGTCCTATATGCCAATCCTGGAGCATGGATCTTCGGCTAGTTCCGACGCAGTAATGGAGATGCACAAGGCAGATATGGTTCCACAGAAACCAGCGCTGGGACGTGAGCTTATCAAATTCCGGTGTGGCTGCAGGGTCTATGATATCGGAAAAGAGAGGACTTGAGTGGCAATGCTGGAGTGCGAATCCACTCAACAGCCAACTGTCAATGCTGAGGGGCACCTGTCCAACTGTGGTGGACCACATGCAGAGAATGAGGACTGCTTGAAAGAACTCAATAGATTGCGGCGATGCTAGAAGGGCGCTCTGCACGAGTGAGCGCGCATTTTCGTAGAGCTTCAGAGCGAGGTTCGCAGCGATATCCTGCGAGGTATGGCGGACGGCGATCAAGCAGCAAGCGCATAAGAGCAAAGGTGACTTGCTTACTCGCTCGAGGAGTATGCTCGGATTCTCGTCTGGGTCAAACAGGACCCATCGACCATAATGTTCGAGAAATCTATGATGGTCATCCATATACCCCCCCTTCTTGCTAGGAAAAACGTACATTGTAATCAATTCCAAAGCTATATCCGACGGCACAAGATCCTCTATTGAAGCCGTTTGTGAAGTAGTTGGGGGTCCAATACCCGTATCGGCTGCTAGATCACGAATGACTATCACGGGTGCGGCGAACGAGTCAATCTTTGTTGTCAAGTCTCCGGCATTTGCCGTAGCCGGTGCTGGATGGTTGTGAGAGTCAGGTTGTTGAGGAGAACCTCCTACCTCGGAAGTGTCCTCTCCAAGTCGGTCGAGGAGACGAGTCACGATCTTTTCGAGTCGCTCCAGCCTGAGGACTGTCAGATCAGGATCTAGCGTAAGCGGCTGGCAACGTACCGAGCGTCAATGCTGGTCTCCGCTGATGCAGGTGTTTCCTCGACCGTGTCCTGAATAAATGAGCACCTTTGGTTGAGCCTTTCACATCGCAGACATGGACCCCGAGGCCGGCTAGACTCGTAGCATCTGGTCTTCTGCTTTCTGCATGAAGCGCAGGCTTTCGACGCGCGCCCTCGGTCAGGGGGCATATCGAAGCGGAGAAAACCGCGAGAACCAAAGTAGCTCGCCAGTCGTGGATAGCTAGTAAGCTTCCCGGTAGCTCTGCATCTACAATTGACTTGTTGATTAAGGAGGTGATAAAGGGAGAAGATGACGAGCTCGAGAGTCGAAAGATGGCCCAGCTGCGAGCATCTAGCCTGATTTGGAATAGCGCGTAAACATTGGAGCAGGCACACCTGCCTGTTTGGAATCTTTCCTCATCATGAGACTTTCAACTTCTTGCAGACTATATGTCAACATTGCAAAGACTCCCCAACGGAGACTAAGTCAAAATCTGGGGTTATTCTCGCCCTGCAATAAGCCTCGCGTTCCCGATACTTTGCAACTCAACTCTCCCTCACTTTGACCTAAGGGACAAGTAAGTCCAAATGGCGTCAGTGATGCGTTCCTATGTGAGCATTATCTACCGAACGCGACTATCTTTCAGACCACACTCCACCGTTGCGCGTGTTATCCCTAAGGAAACCTCGATCGAGGAAGAAACCCGTCATATTATCAAGCAGCGCATTACTACCCGGTAAGAATTGGCGACGTGTTTCATGCGAGTTACCAAGTTGCGGGAAAGCTAGGGTACGTGGCCTATTCAACCAGTTGGCTTTGCCGGGACCTCCAGTGCGCGACCCTGATTCAATCGATCCTAAAGGCGCTGTAACAAATCATGATCTAAGTGCCAAAAATTACACAGTTCTAAAGGTGTCGACCTCTCTACCAGACCACCTCAATGCGACGGATCGCGAATTGAAAGTATATGAACACATGACAAGCATAGACTCTTCACATCCAGGTAGGTCGTTTATTCGCGAGTTGTATGACTCGTTCGACCTCCAGGGTCCCGGCAGCACGCATCGGTGCCTCGTGATGCAGCCGATGCATATGACACTTCTCGAGATGGTGGGAATGAATCCCCGGCCGTTTGATCTACCTCTACTGAAAATGACTGTCAAGCGACTTCTACTAACGCTTGATTTCCTCCATGCTGAGGCTGGTGTTATTCATACTGGTAGAAATCTCCGCGCTGTCGTTTCAACATTGCAGTGGACTTGAAGAGCTAGCTGATAGCTACTAGATCTGAAGACGGACATTTTAATGCTCAGCCTAGAGGATAGCTCCATGCTGGCGAATTTTGCGACGGCGGAATCCGAGAGGCCGAGTCCTCGAAAGTTGGTTGACCCCAATCTCGTATTATTCATTGCAGTCGGAGATTACGCAGGCCAGCGAAATATGGGCTCACAGTCTTATGCAATTTTGGTGAGGCGAGGGTTGGCAGAACGCACGAGTCCGGGCCGTTCGTCCAACCACACATATACCGGGCGCCGCAGGTCATTTTTGAGATGCCTTGGGGAAGTGCTATTGATATCTGGAATTTAGCAGGCCTTGTGAGTCTATTTTTAGCCACCGGCGTCCTGCGTTCTTTCCTTTCTCGCTGATGACCAATTAGATTTGGGATCTGTTCGAAGGGCAGCATCTGTTTGGAGATATATTTGCCTCCAAAGGTGGCCATGATCCGTTCAAGCACCTGGCGCTCATGGTAGCATTAATTGGGCCTCCGCCGAGCGACTTTGTGCGGCGCAGTGAGACGATGGAGCAGTGCTTTGACACAAGCGGTTGGTGCCGCTTTCCAATAGATACCTTTCTCAATGACTCCGAGGTTGACATGGTTTCAGGTAGCTGGATCGCTCACGAGGAAGCCCCTGTGACTCCCGTTTCACTTGAGCGTCTCGAGCAGCGGCTTGTTGGTGAGGATAAGGAGTTACTTTTGGCATTCATTAGGTCGATGTTGAAATGGATGCCGGAGGAGCGCAAGACAGCTCGACAGCTGCTGGATCATCCGTTCTTGTCTTAACCGCCTCCTACATTTCCTCGTGGCCATGTCCAGTGTCGAACCGAATGCGCTTGACCGTGCTTTTGTCGAATTTTATCCCGCGAATAGGTGCCAATGGCTCCTCTAGGTTCTCCGACATGGTCAACACTGCGTTTTATGTCGTCGAGTGCGAGATAGGAAAATACTAATAGTCCAAGAGGGCTGTTTAAACACTGCCATGTCACACCACTTCCCTTTCAGGACTCGTACTTTCTCGAATCTAATTGGTGGTACCGTTCTCTCACTCTTTCCGACGAACCTCATTTTATATTTATAGCTTGGTCTCGAGCGTGGCCATTCGCCAAAGCGTTAGGTTCCTCACTCAAGCAACCCGGTGATTACAAAGGCCTGTAGTGCTAGCGCTCCAAACAATTACAGCCGGGTTGAATCTTGTGTCAACTGAGCCCAATACAACGCTCAGGACCTCAAGCCTTTCGTCAATAGCTGTGTTCGGCGAGTGAAGAGATTATTATAGTCAATATGAGAGCGACATGGTCAAGCTGCCAGCTCACTAGCCTGACCGAGAATAGCCCGCAATTGACAGGGTATCTCCCTGCTCGTTTCGTTCTCTCCCCGGTCATTATAGGCATGGTAAGCCACATAATCCCGGCCGTTCTCGCAGCCGACAATGTTTGTCATTAGATTGAGAATATGGCGGGGGCTGAGCATGCAGGCCATCCAGCTGGGAGTAACCCTCAGCCTTGTGGTCATTGCCTCCCTATATAAAGACGTTGCTGACACCGGTCTCCTCGCGGAAGGCATGGCCCCTTTTTTCACCACACGATGCCCTTTGCTCACAATGAACTCGAAGCAGTGAGGGCGCGACTTGGACATCCAGTTCCCATCAGTCCCATCGCTACAGCTGGCTCTTGGAAGCTTCTGACTTGTTTTCTTGCCGGAACTCAGCTTGGCGTCTTGGTGTCGCGCCCCATCATCCAGCTCAACATCTGGATATTTCAGCTTAACCTGACGCTGCTGAGTAGGCTTCTGCCCATTTCGCCGGCCCTTGCGCAGGCAATCATACAAATACCCGGGTCCGCCGTCAGTTTTTCTGGCAGATTGGCCGTAAGTACACAATAGGATGACCATCGAAGACCCGTTTCCATTGACGTACCTTCAACCTAGATCCACTATGTCAATCTCCTGAGGAGTCCAAGCAATTTCGTCGCCAGATTTTTTTGGTTGATTTATTTTTTCTGGGGAAACCACCTGACTTTCCATGACGACTATACCGAGGCATGGAGACAAAAGTTCGCCGCCGACCAACAAGACCTACCTCCAACGGGTCAGGAATGCTCACTTTATATCTTCACCAACAACGGCGATCGAACCGAAGTGCCATGCCGTTGGGACGGAAACGACAAGCAGTTGCTGGAGACGATATCAGCGTTCTTCTATCTTCGCAAGGCTCGCAGAGGACTCATGGAACTTTTAAGTCTCAAGTCTTTGCAGAACATCGAGGTTGTCAAGGTTAGTAATTAATCAATCTCTGATACCGGTCAAAGTACTGACTTCATCGAAGCTAGAAGGCAACAATGCAGTCGGGGAACACCGGTATCTTTTGATGTTAGGCCGATACAGAACCAGCACGCAATACACCTATTACTTCAGAAACCCTTCGCTAAAAGAGGGCGACGACGTCCTGAGCAGGCTGAAGAACGACGGTGTCGTGATTGTTATGGGGCAACAGACAATGGCTTTGAACTTCGTTAGCTCCTTTGATTCCGGCTCCGCGTCCCTAGTTGTTCTGCTCCCCATTGTCACAAGTTTCCTCCTCTCTGTCTTTTGGCCAATTGTTGCCGTTACCAGATATCAGGCAGATGTACAGACCAGCGTCCAAACGGGGTTTACTGTAGGAAGTTATGTTGTGACGACTGGTAAGTATGCTCGCTCTTGAGCTCTGCGTTGGAATGCTGATGGGTCGTTTTAGGGGCCCTGATAATCGCTCTGATCGCTTTCTTGGACACACGGTACTCGACCCACAAATCTCCGTGACGTACAGCCGGAAAGAGTCAGCTGCCGCCAACAACCTACAATCCATACGAGGGATAGAACCGGACACATCATATTTCAGACTCGTTACCTAGCACGGAAGTATCAAACCGCTATCGCCTTAGAAATGTTCCAACGTGCTGGTGGGCGACGGCACTCCCTCTCTCCAACTGTGGCCGGTAAACTCCGCCCCCCTCGAATTCACTGGGACACCGCGCTGCGCCCCCTACGCATTGGAATCACACAAGGTAGAGTCAAGAGAAACCTGCCTCTGAACCTCCACCACATCGAACCCCGTTGAGCCATGCGCATTCCCATCCCAGGTTGCCTTCTGCCGACATTTATGCCCACAGTCTCCCCGCTCACGGTGCTGCAGTATTCCCCGAGGGCAAACATACGAATTGACCGACTGCACGAAGTACTGCACGTTGATATCCGAACGCAGCGTACTAACACGCTCTTTTGCGGTGGTGCGGCTATAGTATGCCGTGTGGACAACTTGCACCGCATCGACGTATTTCTTCTCTTCCAACCACCGAGTCAACTTGGCGATTCCGAAGAATCTCGACTCCTGTAGGAGGGCATGGTACATGGCATGGTCGTGTCCGTTCCACTGGTCGTAAAGCAGGGGGTATGTACCTCGGCGCAGGAACTGGATAATATGCTCGAAGAGATTGCCATCCGCGTCGACGAAGTAACGGCCGTCCGGGCGTAGGTTGTCCGGGTCTGCGAGGAGGGCTGCGAAGAACGTGCTCTCCTTCCCCAGCGTATTGCGGGTGGTGGCGAAACGCCGCTCGCCGACCTCCAGGTCGACAATGTCGTTGCCGGCGAGTTCGGTGAATGACGAAGTGTCGCTGTCGGTGTCCGACATATTAGTGATTTATGCGGTAGGGGTGTCGGTGGGAGAATTTTGGAAGAGGACAGGACGAGGCGAGAATGAGCGGGAGTCAAATTCACGACTTTTGAGATGTGCGAGAGGTAGCCCTACCGAGGAGGAATAGTTGGATCGGATCTTTCCTCCTAGCGATGGGCTCATTGTTAACCCTACACAGTATCCGAACTGGCCACCGAGCAGGGTACGGACAGACGTTCCGGGACTGCATGATGGTAGCACCACCTGCTCCGCTGCCGTCTTTGCATATCATGGCGCACATCTCACCATCGCGAGATGCAACCGGTACTGAATTTGTAGGGCCTTCTCTGCATCTTTATTATCCCCCATCCATCTGCTGCAAGTCGCCCGTCGGACTAAACCAAGCACAGGTCTTCCCTTGCTGCGGCCTCCTCCCTCACCTCGCCTGCCATAATCCCTCGATACATCTCCCAGGGGTGGAAACTTCATATATTTTGACGCGTCCGTCCCCTTGCAATGAGGCTAAGCGAGAGAGCAATCTTCCACCGATTCTCTAAACCAACTTCTCTTTCATTGAAGGGCCATTCCTCTCATTATGTATGGGCAGTCAAAGAGGCTTTTGGGCGTAAAAAGACCCATTCCCATGCACGACAGAGACTTGGGCTACCTTGTGGGATACTGGGTAACAAAAATCATTGCTGGATGGCAGTTAGGTACACTGCTACGTCGCTATTGAATATCCCTGTCCGGACAAGATGCTCTGAGGACTTGACGATCCACGTTTGACAGTCTCGTTGCACGACCTTTCTCCTTGAGGCGTCCTCACTTGTAGCCATCTGGAAACCGCAAACTAGTCAATGTCATCGGAAAACTGGGTCTCGTTCAGGAGCAAGGGTTCGGCATACATCGACACTAACAAGCGACTTCCCAGGAACCTCAACCTTATGTAGCGCCCTCTCGAACTCACAGCAAGGTTCATGATCAATGATCTCCTCTCTTTGGCCCTTGGGACCAAGATCGCCCCACGCAAGCATCCGTCCTTCATCAAAGTACATTCCGTTCACCCAAGCCAGTGGCACGATTTTAGTTGGAATGTCTTCTGATGTCCGCACATCGTGGCGGCGCTTGATCTCGAAAACGAAACCAGTGCTTACGCTTCCCGTGGCGTGGACCTTTACACCGAGACTCGAATTCTTCTGGGATCCAACGAAATATGCCCAGTGATCTTTGAAGGGGTGTCCGTTGTAGATGAGGAGACTAACGAGGAAACACCCCGGTGGGCCAGTGGCTTGGAGCTGCGGTGGGCTCGGAGTCTTTGGGGCGTTTGTTCTGGTGGTAATGGCTGGGGGAGAGGGAGGTGGTGAGGGGAACGACGGAGAAGGCATTGTGAGTAGGTTGTTTGCTAAAGATCGAGGAAATCACGAAGGAGATTGGGGGTGGCTTGTTAAGCGCCGTAGTAACTGGTTACCTACAGTAGGCAGCGGTTGGCTGTATTGCCGTCCTCAGGCATCGTCATCAATCATCCTCGCAGGGTACAAGATCACTGATATTCTCCGGACTGCATCTTGGATGTTGGGACATCAAGTATCATGATTTGCTGTTCTTTTCCCAGCCGAGGCTTTAGAGCATTGACAGGTCGGTGGACGGTGTGAGGTCAGGTGCCTAATGAGATGCAGCTCTCCTGCCCCGCGTCGGCAATCGCCCCCGCATCTCTTATCACTGTCGCTGGCAATGGCGATCGCTACCTGTGCCTTGAAAGAGATAACCCCTGGTCCCCTGCCGTCTGAAATAGCCCAAAAGTCGGATGTCTGAGATACCTCCAGCAAGTATGGCAGTGCAGGTGACTTCTCATCCTCCTCTGGGCAAGGCGACCTGCCTCCAGAGCGACAAGGTACGTTACCCCGCACGAGGTACCTCCCGACGGACCTCACTGCTGACCTTGATAGATTCAATTCACTGTCCTTGTTGAGTCGGACTTGGAAACGGAGTTCGAAGTCCAGGTCTGGCATGATATCGGTGGTTCCGAGTGGGCGTCTCTTCCGCTCCAGAGATCTCCTCCCAAGGTCCTCCCATCCCTAAGCAGCGATTCAGTTTCATCCTATCGGTCCATCTTCGAAGGGGAGATATCTCGGCTACCGCACGGCATCGCTAGGTTCACCATTCGATATCGCGATAACCCAAACGCCGAGTGGCTCTGGGCGAACAAGGAACAGCACCTCGGTGACGGCGAGCTCGTTGTTATCACAAATGAGCTGTCTTCAGGACTCACATCATCTTCGGCTGCAGACTTCGGGAAATATTTCGACAACCTATCCCCGGATATCGAAGTTGAGCTCCGAAAGAGCGAGGCACCAGGGGCCGCGCTATGGAGTTTATCGGGTTCAGTGGATCCAGCTAAAGATGGGCAGTTCGGTATTGTCACTCTGCCGCTTGGAGTGCCTTCGTTGGTATCGAGATTCTTCGCCCTGGCTCGTATAGAGACGCCATGGCTGGGACCAAGACAAGGGAGGGATAAGCTCGACTTGAAAGAGGATGCGCTACTTTGCTCGATCCTCAGGGAGGATGGCGTGCATGTGGTACTCCTCGGCGTCACAATAGGTGACACCCTTACGGTCCTCAAGTCTGGCTCAAACGGTGAAGTGTTGATCAAATCGCAGAATGACAATCCTGCTCCTTCGCAATTCCAGGTCCTGGCGGCGGCTGCTGATGATTTTGAGATTGCAATGAGCGCCCTGATTTACGAGGCAAGGAAGCTGGTTCGCCCGTACGATGTCGCGATCAACGACGGTGCCAAAGCTCAGTGGCTGTCGGAGTGGTACGATGGCTTGACGTACTGTACCTGGAACGGCCTGGGCCAGGACCTAACCGAAGATAAGATTCTTTCCGCGCTCGAAGACCTCCAAAACAACAGTATTAACCTCAAGGCCCTGATCATCGATGACAACTGGCAATCGCTTGACAATGAAGGCGCGGTGGACGGATGGCAACGCGGCTGGACTCAGTTCGAAGCAAACCCCAAAGCGTTCCCTAATGGTCTCGCAAATACAGTCTCTAATATTCGAGAAAAGCACCGAAACATCGAATATATCCTTGTATGGCACGCACTCCTCGGCTACTGGGGCGGCATCTCACCCCAGGGATCTCTAGCGGCAACCTACAAAACCAGAGAAGTGGCCCTCAGCAGCACAGTCCGACCGTCCATCCTAACGATCGACCCATCCGATATTCAACGCTTCTGTAACGACTTCTACTCTTTCCTCACTAGGTCAGGAATAAGCGGCGTCAAAACAGATGCGCAATCCTTCCTTGACCTCCTGTCCGACCCCAACGACCGGAAAGCATACACAACCGCCTACCAAGACGCCTGGACAATCTCATCACTTCGCCACTTCGGCCCCAAAGCCATATCCTGCATGTCTCAGATTCCGCAGACAATCTTCCATTCCCAGCTACCTACCAATAAACCTACCATCGTGGTCCGAAACTCAAATGACTTCTTCCCTGACGTCGAGGACTCACATGCATGGCATGTCTTCTGTAACGCGCACAACGCCCTTCTTTCGCGGTACTTGAACGTCCTACCTGACTGGGACATGTTCCAAACGAAGCCCGAAAAGGGAAGTGACTATGCTTCTTTCCACGCCGCAGCTCGCTGTGTATCCGGTGGGCCGATCTACATTACCGATAAACCAGGCCAGCACGACATGGCACTCATCAAGCAAATGACTGCGTCTACTATTCAAGGCACGACTATAATTCTCCGCCCAAGCATCGTCGGCCGCACGCTCGACATGTACCACGATGTCCAAGAGGGGCATATTCTCCGTGTTGGAACATACCACGGCCGCGCGGGAACTGGGAGTGGGATTGTGGGGTTGTTCAATGTCGCGAGGGGGGCTAAGTCGGTTATCGTACCCGTTGGTGACTTTCCCGGAATTTACGCAGAGAAGGCGGGCGAGACGGGTTATATCGTTCGTGCACATAGGACAGGGAGAATTACTGATGGGCTTCGAGCGTCGTCGGCTGTTTCTGTGACGCTGCAGGAGAAGGGGTGGGATGTTCTTACGGCGTACCCTACCAAGGCCGTTACCTTAAACACCAAGGACAAAACTAAGTCAGAATCAGAGACAGAGACCATAGTCTCAGTCGCAGTCCTCGGCCTCCTCGGCAAAATCACTGGTATCGCAGGGCTTGTTAACTCAGATGTCTACGTTGAAGAAAGCGGCCGATTACGGGTCGATATCGGGATCAAGGCTCTGGGTGTCCTGGGGATCTACTTCTCGACTCTACAGGAGTGGGATATCGATGAGCATTTCATGGTACTCTTGTCCGGAAGACCTATACCTAGGAAGGCTGTGTGGAAAGAGGACGGCAAGATCCTGGCCATTGATGTTGAGGAGGCGTGGCATGGGCTGGGACTGGAAGCTGGGTGGGGGAATGAGGTTTGGATTACTGTTTTGCTGTGATGAGATACGGTTTATTGTGGCTAGCTAGATAGATGTACGTACATGGTAGGGCGGTTGTGTTTGAGATCCTCTACATTCTTCCACTCCCTATATATTTCAACGTTCCGCAAGTCCTTCTCAGTTCCTGCGACGCCACACTGGTCTGTCCTGCCCTGACATTACATTGCGAAAGCCTGTATGATCCGCGGCTATGGCGTGAACATCAAGTCCTGCGATACTGGGCGATGTCCGAATTCATTTTCATCGTTGAACGCCACCAGCAAGGGCCCTGTTGGGTGGGATGTGGACGAAACTGCGATGCGCGTGGGCTTGGGCCATGGTCGGAAGTGTGAATGCGGTTGGAAGGAGAAGGGCCGGGGAACCGTATTACAGCCGCTTGGGGATATCGCTTCCTAGAGTTGCCTATATAGATACCGCTGTACTAGTCCATGGACCTGAACATGAGTCTTCGGAACTCGGAAGATTCATTCAAGCTAGCCACATACATTCTGTGCGCATCGGCCTTTCCACCTCCTGGACGCGAAGTCCTTTTCCAAACTCGACTCATGTCCATGCCCCATTACTAACATGATATAAGTGGCTTATAAACTAGCGTCCCCAGTACAAAGTTTCCCTTCGCTCGTAGACATCAAGTTATTCAAAAACCATCTATCCTCCGGTACATGCAGTATCCAACACTCTGCCCAAACCCCCACGCATGAATATCGTCCATCTCGCCGCTCCCTGGATATAGCCGGAGCCGCTGGAGAACCCAGCCTGTAACATGCACTACCAAGGAGTGTAACGACTGAGTCGGTAATACGGTGTGTAGGCCTGGGCAGCCCTGGTTTGTGGATAGAGTGGGAAGAAGGATCTAGCTAGCTGCAGATATTCCTGGCCATGTTTCGCATGGTACAATAGTAGCTTTGGGTGTAGCTGTCAGGGCTCCAATGCCCTTGCCCTAGGATGGATTCTGTCCCCGGGCGAGATGGGAACGCGCCCTGATCGTCTTGACATGCTGGGATTCGTCGCACATTACCCAGCACGGCTTATACAGGGCTGATCTAAGCTAAACGGTTGGGACAGTAGGTAAGGTATGCTCATCTCAAGAGGACCGCAGAATTTGAGAGAAAAGGAAAGGAGAAGGACAGGACCATATAGACTCCGAGTTTCATTGGTTTGGATATTCCCCGTGGCCTGGTAATTTCAGAGATGTGCCGAGTTCAAGGGTTCTTTCAAGAAGATTCGCTCAGCCCTAACCCTGACTCATGAGCCGAACAACAACCCATCAGAAACAGAGCCTTGCCAGCCGGTGCTCTATTTCTCTTTCAAGGATCTACGCATGTTTGTCGTGACATGGAGCATTTTTGTGTTTCTCTTTTCACTCTGGGTATGCATATTAGGGTCTACCTAGGTATATACCCTATGGTAGTTGCATTAAGACTCTTGATCCGCAAGCAAAGCACTTGTCAATGGCGCTTGCTGGACAAGGAGAGCCTGATCCGGCCTTGACTGGGTATTTGCACAGGCTTATTCCGGTTGTCTTTAGGCGTGCGTCTACCAACTGGAATTTTCTTTCCGAGTATTAGCCAGCATCAGCGCAGTATTGCTAGGTATGCCAGCTAGCTGACCACAAGGAGCAGAAACCCATGTTATATCCAGGTTCTTCCTGGAGGCCCTAGCGGTCTGTCTTCAAGTTCAGCGCGTTCTTTTATCGTACCATATAACTGCCGCTCTCTGCTTATGCCCAACTCTCTGAGCCATCGTAGGCCGAACCATTCCGTCGTTCACGGGCTCTCCGGAGTGCGGTTTTGCGAAATGGTGCTCGGGATTACACGTCTTCAGAGTCGCAAAATTATCTTGTTAGAAAAGCTATTCTGACACGGAGGCCAGCAACGTATGCCCCTGTTGGTCTTCGATGATCCATGATCTCCGTTCTCTTGGGTCCTGAGTGTCACTTCTACGCTGTGGAGGCCGTCATTGTTGACAGAAAAGAAGTCTCGGCCATGGTCATAGAATTTAGCCTAGCTATGCGTAGTTCGTCAGCAATACGGAGCATGTTGAAGGGCATCGTTGAACCGGTCCGCTGCATTAGAGCGCGCATGGATACGGACTCGATACCCATTGCGTCCAACCTTATCTCTACCATGGTACACGCTGGCGACCACCTGGCAAATAGCATGAATCTTGGCCTGGAAGATTTTGCTCAGGTACCGCAACCGGGGACAATCCATCATTAGAAACTTGGCGACAGTGGACCGAGACAGGAGACCATATGGTGTTTCCTGGATTGAGGGTCATAGCATGGCACCTGCATGATAGAATAGGCTGAATGTAATGTCCCTCTTTGTCCGCTAATGTGCATAGGTTCTGGGACATCGACAGCTCACCTAACTTCAATGCGAAGACGTCTAAGCGCGGTGAAAAAGCAAGCATCGCTATCCTAGGTAGCTGCCTCAATCTGCCCCAATCCAGCCTGCCTGCTGCCCCTTCCCCTCTTCTTTGAGTGCGAAGGCTGGGCGTACCATAGTAGGCATCGTGAATACTTTAACGCAGTCCGCGGATCTAACCTGAGTTCAACTGCCATTTTACCTAAAGGAGGGATTGTGCTCCCCATGACCTCCATCTTTCCCTCCCGGCAGCGCAGAGCCTGAGTCTCTCGCCAGAAAAATCATCCTCGTCTTCAGCGGGATAGCACATAGGCTTCGTCGTACACTGATGTTCCCTTTTTCCGCAAGATCAGCGACCTGCCTTGGTGATAGGAGGTAGACTGGTCATTGCCCTTTTTCGACCAGGTCCTGTTCTGGCTTTTAACATAGGTAGTCCTGGAAACACCATGGGTTGTTCGCTACTACGTTCTACCCCTTCCCATGGTCCGTAGGCTGTCAGTGTTAGGTACTGAGGAATATTATTTATGTCCTGTTAAGACCATGCTCCATGGTTCAGAGTTCATGTGCATTGTCATCGAATCTCAGGTCTTTGAATAGGAACCGACCTTGGATCTCGCCTACAGCCGCAAACTAACGGCCCATGTCCGGGAGACTGCCGCATCTTCCGCGCGTTCTGTCCATCTTCGTAGCCAAAGGTTACCTTCTAGTCTCACCAGTCCGCCGGCTCCTGCTAGACTGGGACAATAGTCTAAAAAGCAATCCTCGGACCAAAGCCATATCTTAGGCAACAGGCGGTTTGCATGAAGTCTCTCTTTAGATGACTCGTACGTTTGGAAAAGCCGCTGGACTTAGAACCTTTAACCACTCGAAGGGCCCCTGCCAACTTGATAACAACCCCGTTACTCCCATTCTTCACGTAGAAGGTTGCTCCTGAGTGTTAAAAGGTTAGCTGCATGCTCGCATTCGGTGCCACATCGCGGCACCACCACTGTAGGATCTTCTGGCCTTACTGAAAGGACATGACATGTGTATTTCCAATCTCAACTAAGAAGAGCAACCCCAAGTAATTGATAGAAAGCGCGGGGTCTGGCAGCATGGTATTCTATCCTCGCGCAGAGTTCCTTTATGACGAAGTCGGCAGGCTACAATTCATTGTCCGCAGAAGGTTTCGCCGTATTGAAGGAAAAGCGCCCGCTAAGACAATGATGGCATCACTTGCGAGTTTCTCATCTTCAAGGTTTGGAAAGTTCCTTTAGCATCCATGGGGACCGTGGTGCTCATCGAGCATCTCTGAGCCAGCCGAAATCAATATGATCTTGACTGGACTAGGCACAAATCATATGCGTAGCCCTTCCATTCCTACCTATGTAATAAAGTTTGCCGCGACATTTGACGTGGAGAGCACGCCTGGTTGGGGCGAGATCTTTCTGCTAGGAACCGTGATTCACCAAGCCAGCAGGCCATTGATGGCCAGTTTCTACCCCTAGCATGCTTATCGTAGACGAGACTCACGAGCACCGCCATGCGTCTGACAGTATGACGCCGTCGGCGTCCCATGATGTTTCGCTCGCCGCTTGACCCTGAATCACAAACAAGCCCAAAGACAGGTCATGGCCCCTAAGGTGACATTCCCATGTGCCATCTGTGTAAAACTACCAGGCTTCTATATTAACTGGAAGCCGTGGCCCGGCGTCAATCTTCCAACGGGGACTGTACGGCGCTCGAGACCCTATCACGTTCGTAAAAGAGAATACCTTACCATTTGAAAAGGACCATTTCGTTTCAGGCCAGTGCTCGGTTCTAGACCCATAGACAGGAACTGAAGATATTCGGTTGTCTTGCGGCGCTTCCTTGTTTTGGTGTCTTCTGCGATTGTATTCTCGTCAACCATGGCCGTACTTTTCGGCACATCGCTTTCATCTGAGCTGTCTGTTACAGGTGATATCTCTCTCACGCGTCATTCTACGTAGTTGGAGTTTGCAGAGTACCTCGTCCAGTCTAGAATCGTGAGAAGAGTGTCTTGATCCTGAGGCCCCGTCCACTGCGCAGGATCGTCGACGCGCCTTCTTAGGGCTTAGGGTTGCATAGGGTAACCATTCAAAAGTTCTGTTGTCCACCCGTATCCCTGGATATCTGGCATCTCTGAAAATGGGGGTAAAGCAGGGCTCCAGCCTTCTTTAAGGAGTCGTCAATCCACCCCACGACAGAACCTGTTGTGCGGATGTACCGCACATACTATGCGTATTGCTTATCCCTACGTACGCGGAAGACTGTCCCGCGTATACAAGTAATATAGAGGACATAGGCAGTTTTGCTGCGGCCTCGGAGTAAATCACAGGGCAGCATCCCTTCTAGCACAAACCAGCCAGACATGGCTTTTCTCGACAGCGCTTGTCGTACAATATCAACATAGGGCTGGAGCAAAACCATGAGTACTGGGTACCATCGCAATGTTCAATCATGGTGGGCGGCGCTCCATATCGGCGTGGCTTTTAGTACCAACCGTCTGTGCAAGGGGCGACAACGACACGAAAGCAACGTACGTTGCGTTTTGTTTATCGTGACGGATCTGGCTGTCCCCACCTACGCGCTTTTGGCCATGTATTAGGAGAGAAGGTTTTTGTTTCATGCACGTGCATGTATACCGTCCATGAAGTCCTCGCATTTTCCTCCGCTATCTACCGAGGGTGCCTATTATGCGGGAATTCATGACAAGTGGCGCGGTGCGCTGTTTCCCAGGCCCGAAGCAAGACTTGACGCTTTCTGCTGCAGCAATCAGTCTTTGCGAGGCAGCCGTGGTCTCTGAACGGCCCCTACATGGATCATGTCGGTTCTGCCTGGTCATAGTGTACCATAGTCAAGGCCCTTGTGGTGTAACCCTGTTTATTTCTTCCAGGGTCTCCTAGTTGACGGCCCTCCATGATCCGCAGGGGCATATCTGCCGAGGCCTGGCAAGATCGTGGTGCAGTTATGCTTGTGTTCCTCGTCGTGGTACAACTTTCCTCTATATAGGGTACAGACGTGCAGCACATTGCTGGTTGGGATGCAATACCACATTCTTCGCACAGCCAGCAGACTACTTTATTACAAAAAGGCGCGTAAGACCCTATTACTTTGGCACCGGAACAATAGTATGAAGCCACACCCCTCCAGCAGGACCAAGTTTGTTTAGTTAGGGTTTGGTTATAGACACGTGAATATGACGCGGAAGATATTTGGTTGTCTCGCAGGTCTTTCCAGCCAGCGCCCATGGCGAGAGCGTCCAGGAATGCCCGAACCTACCGTCACACGAACGGGATGCGGTAGTAGGTTAACGTTCGGAGAGACCGGCCCTGCGGTCAACCTTCCAAGACCCTTCGTCATGCTGGGGTTTGCCGACCTATTTGAGGCATAGCCAGTCCTCTGCCACGCCATGTAACGAGCCACCTTGGCACGGCGCCTGTCACAGAAAGCTGCCCACGAGGACTGGTGAGAATCTAGACACACCTGGCTGGAAAACAGCGATCTGGCCTGAAAACATGTACGCATACCCTACTCTTTGGCTATTTTCTATCCCTACCATACGTTGTAGAGTCTCCCGCGGTATTTTATATGCAGGGCGTGAGAAAGTTTGGCTGCAGTCTTACGTTTGCCGCAGCATACCTTTGCTGATACCGAGTCTACTAGCCCTGATCGTACCATACCTAAGTAGAGAGACGAAGCGGAACCATGGGTAGCATGGCATCCCTAAGGCTACGACACGCAGCGCTCCATACCCAGCTTGGCTTTCGATGGCGCCCAGACTTGTACAGGAGTGGCCAAAGTCTCAGCAGCCTTGTAGGTTGCTGTCTCCTTTGGTGACAGATCCGGTTGTCCCTTAGATTAAGGCCATAGGGCGGAAGAAACTCTGTTGTGTGTGGCACCTGTGGGATCGATGTTCTCAAGCAAGAGTGTGTTTTCGCCGCAGCATCCAGTAATCGTGCACACTTTGTCGCTGGATGCCCTCAAGTTCCGGCCTGGTTAGAGTTAAGGACGCTGTGGCAGTACCCTGTATATTTCTTCCATCATTTCTGGACGCTTTTGATTGCCACCCATGACATACCATAGGTACTGCAGCTGTAGATATTCGAAGAGCTGTCCTGTCTGCTAGGGGGTGGGAACACACACCATCTTCCAGGACGAGGGTTTTTTGCTCGGCAATGCATGCCGTATCGATGTCTATCATTCCAGCTCTCACCTGCAGGGCATTGAAGGCGGCAGAGTGTGCATTACTAAGACCTAAAGACAGCCCCACGACAAGCACCATTTGTTCCAAGTTGGTTGGTGATATTTTCTATCCATGAGGCTGTCTGAGTAGAATCCAGTGTCACCACTTCCTATAGTATGTCTCTACTTGGAAGCTGAAAACTGCATGCCAGAGGCGGCCATGTTTACCTATACACTTAGGACCACGATCTCCCACCCTATATTTGTGCATTCGTTGTCTTTATTTCCCAACCTTCGAACGCCAGGTGCATGGATTAAACTGCATTCAGTACGGTCAAGCATGGGCTGGAACTAAGCCCACGCCCTAAACAACTATGCACTGGTGGTCAAGCAAGGCTGGTGCTTTTCCAGGTCCCGGGGGCCATGGATCCGCGTAAACCAGGCCAACCGTTAATCGCTCAATCACCGCATTGCAAGCAGCACGGATGAGGCATACTACGACTCCCTATATCTTTGGGGCCCCTGAGCTTTATCCGGAAGCCCTGAGTGAAGAAAGAGCATATCGAAGCACGAGCAACTGTGCGCACCTGTGTGCTTCATGACATACAATATCCTCCCCGGCAACACTCTCGACTCCCCATCTCGTCATCTCGGGTACTTCCCAGTGAGGCCCTAGCTGTTCGACCATCGCCTTTTCGCGATCCTGTCCGGCATCGAGTTCTTTCCCTGCGCCAGCCAGGGTCATCACTCGGTTCAGTGTCCATTGCATGTCCAAGAGTTGCATTGATAGGAGAGCGGGGCACCTGTGGGCGGTTTAGGGCTTCTTAAAGGAACCCGCCCATCGCTCGACTCAACGTGCTTGTTTACCTCGATATTTCCGACCTTGGCCTAGAGATGCTTGAGTGACTCCTAGGGCACGTCCCCGATCCACACAAGAAACCGTAGTCCTACCTAGCTCACCTGCCAATCTCTTATTCATGACCACCCCCGGCAAACCTGACAGTTAGTGATCAGACTCCATATTTGCGGTAACTTTCGCAGACACAGACCTTGTGTGCTCCAGGCAAGTTGACGCCCTGCCAACTGGGGTGCACCTTTGTCCAGCCATTCAGCCCAGGGCCATGGCAAATTAGGTGGTAGTGAACTGTGCCCCAATGGAGGTTATCGAGATAGTCCCGTTACAAGCAGAGGGCATCTTGCCCATCGGTAATGCTTCAGCCCTCTTTACGGTGAAACAATCTCTGCACCACAGCCGCCCAGCCACCTCATCTTGTTTCGCGATAAATTGCTGCCGCAGGGCATGCGACGATCAGCAAGGTTAGGTCAGATCCAGCCTGCGATCAGGCTCATATATTGACCGTGTCCTACGTAGCGGGTCTGAGACTCATTTAGATTGCCGAGCTCCGGGAGTTCGTGGGGAGCAAGGAAACAGGCCCTGGTAAAGACGCCCGGCCATCCACGCAATGCTTAGCGTACGGTGCTGCCCTAGTCGGGAGCATGGGGCAGCATGCCTACGGCCACCTCAATTGAGGTACTCTAGGCTGTTCGAGGACCATCATGGCGTCTATGGTAGCTTTATTAACCATGAACATTCGAAGTACTTCCCACGTGCAGAAGCACACATGTCCTGCATACTGGAAAATCACCATATCAGTATCAGTAGGCGCCCGCGCATGTGTGAGAAGCACGCAGCAAGACAGAAACTTGAAGCTGTCCTGTTGATCCTGACGGGGCTGGACAAGAACGCACGGGGAGCAACATGGCAAGTGTTACGGTATACCCCCCCCCCCCCCGAACGCGCGAGTGGCAACATAATCAACGCCCATGTCATCGAGCGGCGTCTGAATTGTCAAACGGAATGGTGGCTAGCGCGTAATGAGAAGGCCATGAATCTAGCATAGGCTTCGCGGGGTGACCACCCACTTCTCCCTGCGTATGAATCTCGGGCTGCATCTGCATCATAACATGGCTAGGCGCTCGGCCTACCTACCGTAGGTAGTCTTGCGCTATGGTGGACCATGACATGCTCAGCAAGCTGACAGCGAGAGCACGCATTGGCCTGCTGGTCAAAAGCCCTTTGGAAGCAATAAGCTGCCTTCAAATTGCTCCGGTCCATACCTAGTCTGAAGCGTCATGACATCGCGCCGCATCACAGCGGGAAGGGGCTCGCACGATTGATTCCTTGACATCCCGGCAACGAACACACCTGCAGGCCTTGTCCGGCTCCGGATATTAACATCTAGAAATCAATCCTGGGGCATCACATCGCTCCGGTCAACCCCACTACGTCTGACTTGACACCATCAGTGGACCTCATTCTTCAAGGTGCCTTTCAGGTGCAAGCGTTGTTCTTTGGAGTAATTTGACTGCGCAGGGCAGAGCCACGCATGGGCAGCCATTGCAAGCGCATTTCGTTTCGGAGACCTGCTCAGATGGTTCTGGTCTTCTAGCGGGGCCTCATAGGTAGGTTCAGTGCACGCCATCGGGAAAGCCCCGAGGTCATGGCCATGGCCATGAGCGCAGATAAGACAAGACGCATGGGTGGCTCGATGTAATATCCACCAGCCACGTGTCGCACTTTGGTCACTCACAGTGGGAGTCGCGTCACCTTTATTGATAGAAGCATTCGAGTGCCAGATGAATGGTCTTCGGGCTCAGTTTACCATGGTGCTAATATGCATGATTATCATAAGGTGCATGTACCATGGCGATGTTTGTTAGGGCAGTGCGCTTTCCAATGCGTTAAGACGGGTGGCGTCAGGCCGTGGTGCCAGGCATGAAGGCATAAACCTGACTGACAAGTGAAGACGACGCTTCATTTGGTTTCCAGGTATCTTCTGACCATGGTCGTAGCTCATAGCTTTCAGGTGCTCGTCTGCTTGGGAGTAACCAGTCGCTAGGCATCGCGGTCTTGATGATTCCAGGCCTGCACATCGAGATTACCTAGCCCTAATTCCTGGCTGGGGCTTGGCGTCCACATGCGGCAAACCAGGACTTGCCAGAAGAGTACCGACAGATACATCGATTCCTGGGATGTTTCACACGCATTTGGATCTCTGTCGAGACTGTTGAGTAGAGGGTAGGACACATGGCAGCACCATACCACTTCGACCACCAGTTACGTAGAAATATCCCTCCCCGTGGCGAAGGGGATGGACTGCGAAGGGAACAACCTTGGAGGCTTTCCGTCTTCGATGACGCTGTACATTTCCATATTGCATGACACATTGGAAGATAACCCGGTATACTCGCGTTCTTTCAGGTCCTAGGAACACTTGTCGGGCAATCGCCGCCTGTAAGGGGCTGAGGAAGCGCTCTAGGTATTCTGGATGCTTCAGTGCCAACGTCCACTGTGTGCTCTCTCCTGTCTTGCGAACAGGCTTCTCCAAAAGCACTGAAATCAAAGGTCAAGGCACACAAACATGTGAGGCTGTCGAGCAATTGATTCCGTCCACAGAGGCTATGACCTGTTTCGCGCGGCTAGCTATATCGTCATTACATACATACGCCGCTGTCGCTGCTTGTCTTGACAGGGACAGTCAAATCACCACCACAGGCAAACAATGGGCATTTCCATGTTTGCGGATACCAGTCACCACCACCTGTAGGCCAGATGTGGTTGATGGGATTGCCTCACCTACCAGCAGGCCGTGGCAGCGGTGTTACTACCTACAACCTCGATCATCGACCCCTTTTGGACGAGCAGACTACCATAATTACCCCAGAGGACGCATGAAGAGTCCTAGATCCGCGGGGTAGTAGTTTGATCCGACATCCTGTAGCTTCCTGACTGGGGATTCGTGTCTGCGATATCTGTGCCGCCCGTCCCTGGTACTGCATCGTTGAATTCCTCGACGGCGTGACCTCTAAATCAGGAGGATTCCGGGAGGGGAAGTAAAACCCCATAATGCGTGGCCACCATGGGTCGTGGATATTTAGCATGCTCAGGAGTTTCTTGGTGAATGATTTTCCCAAGGTTGTTGGGGGGACTTCTTCCCCTCTTCCATATCTCTCCGTCTCCTCCCCTCCCACCTTCCACCACAACTTTTCCCCAGAGCATCTCTACATTTCTCCCCTGCCAATCCTCCCTGCCATTCATCCATGGCTCTGGTGTCAAAAGTAATCGTTCTTTTCGCACCGAAAATCAACATGTCGTCCATGTCCACAGGCTCGCAATCGGAGCGCTCTGTACCTGGCAACCCGCCCACCAACACAGACGCAGGCACCGAGTCTCGCAATGAGCTGGAGCACCTCGCTCCCGAGGAACATGGCCAAGGCTCACAGCGCACTTGACTGGTACTTGTCAGTCCCATAATCCTCGCGCACGGCGGCGTCCTTGAAATGTCTTATAATCGGTTCCGGGACTAACACAAAAGACAGCCACAGGACGTTATCCAGGCTCACCATGACCCCGATACCTATGAGGGGAACTCTGCTCCCGACAGCCTCTCCGACGAACAGCAGAGTGTTGACAGCACGGGCAAGGCTTATGGCCTTGGTCGTGGTGCCAACGGACCCCTCATGGCCACGCACACAGCCGACGCGGCCGGTGTCAACACCAAGACTGACACCGAGCCTAACACCACCGATTACGAGACTCAGCCAGTCCCCGACTGGGCCAAGCCTCTACGAGCGCGCATCGAGCGGATCTCATACATAGAATAGGACCCATCGGCAGTCCTTCTATGAGCACCCAGGGCGTGACCGACAAGCGATCCGCCGCGTCGACGAATTTGACGGCCTCAAGCACGCTCTGTGGTGCGACTTACGGGAGTCGCTCGCCGCACATCCCCATGAGATTGAGGTTATACGGCAACTCAGGGCGGATATGTGTGCCGCGGGGGGGAGGATTCTGAACATGCACAGGACATGGCTCGGAGTACTGTGATTTGTCTGTTAGGCACTTGCTGCTTCGAACTCTTACCATATTTGACTCACCCGTCTATCCTCTGCACTCTTAGACCCGAATAAAGAGCAAAGGGGACACCTTATGGTGACTTCAAAGCTAAGAGGCGCAGTGTACAGGTTGCAGCTCAGTGTACCGTAGCGAACCGCGGTGTTTGGACCCTGTCCCAAAGGCAAATCCCCAGTCTTTGCTAGCCACAAGGCCCAGGAAGGCTCCCTTTACAGTTCTCCATGATGCTGCTCTGCGTGTTTGCTCTGCTTCCATGTTCTTCCTTCATCATATCACCAAACATCCCCGCACGCTGATCGGTTCTTTTTTTGTGTGTGTGTGTGTGTGTGTGCCTTTATCCTTGGTTCTGAAAGCATTCTGATTCTTGCTTCCTTCTAACCATTCTGCTTGCATAGAATCTGCGTACCTGTCTACAAAGACCAGATCCTTTGACCATTCTCTGCAAAGAGCTGCTGAAGCGCCGCTGCATAGCCATGTACATATACTGGCTGGTGAGAGACTACGGTAGATCGGCTATGAAGTACCAGACGGAACGCGCCTATCTCCAGCATGCGATCTCCTCCAGTATGTCGTCCCGTCCCGGGTGTCTCGAGGGGCATCTCGGGGTTCACCTGCGCGAGGTCTCGCGACATCATTTGCATTTCTTCGTCCTTAAATGTGGGCGACATCCTCCGTGCGGTAATGCCCATCCCGCCTCGGTCAACAAGTGGGTGAAACCGCTCCCTCATTGACTCCGCAGCCATGGAGATCAAGGTGTAGTCCTTGTGAAGCAGTACCTACCCCGCGGCATGGGCAGGATGGAAGATCCTCAAGACTTACTCAGTGCCAGCACCCATGGGTAGAGGCTGGAGAGACATTGGTGCTTCAGGCCTTCCTGCAGACTATGGTATGCCTATGGTATGTAGCCTTTCTTGCCGAGATCCTTCTTCGTCTTATGGCCGGGCCATACCATACTCTTTGCGGTGAGCCTTCTCGCCAGAAGCAAAGCTTAGCCCCCGGGGGCTGGGCCGGTAAAGCCATGCGGGAGAGAGGGTGTGTAATACCATACGCACACAGAGTTTCTTTGCAGAAGCATCTGTAGGATACCATAGATCTCTTAATCCGCACCAAACTCCCTCTTGTCTTCCTCTGTAAACTCTTTGTCCGTAATCTCATTGATCAAGCCGGAGCTATCAAGATTAGCTCCCTCTCGGTCCTGGTCCTGGTCCTGGATGCGCTTCCTCCACACTTCACTTCGGCCTCCTCACGCAGCTGCATGCCGGGGATCAGCTCGCTGCAGTAGGGTGCGGATGCTACGCAGCTTCGTGGAAGGGACTCATTGAATGCCCTGCAACTTCATCGTCTGCGAGGCCCCGTCCCCGCCCCTTGTGACATGGTTGTCTTTGCGGATAGCAACAGCATCATTGTTGAGACCGTGGCTCTCTGGACGGCCACATACAACTTTCTCCCTTACTGGCCGTCAGGCCCGTCTCGTGAACCGTGGATCGATCCACACCCAGGAGAACGGTCGGTGGGTAGCTGGCGGTCGTTACATGTATATCTTCCCTCTACGATCAATTCTGTTGAAGATATCCAGGGCACCTCGCTTCCAGAAGGGGAAAATGGCGTTAGTCGGCAGACAACCGTGGATTAGGAGGGAGGAGGGGCAACCCGCACCATCATTGTCCCTTTCTGGCAAGGAAGAAGTCCAGGTCTTGCGGGAGAAAAAAGGGAGGCGTGCACGCATTATTCCAGATCTTCTTTTAAGGGGAAACGAAAGCGTGCCATGTTGCTGTCATCTTGTATAGCTCCAAATGTGGTTGCGCCGAGAATCTTCGCCATCATCTTAAGCCTCATCCTTCTTCATGGGCCCGGAGACGGTACACCATCTTCCTTTTGAGGAGATGGCTAAGTCTCCGGGCAGCGGATCTCCACACAAACATAAGCGTTAAGACATCGTCTTTCGTGGGTGGGTAGAGCAGGTTGTATTGACATAAGACAGCTCGTGTGTCAAGCACTCCAGGCAAGATGTACATAGGCAGAGCTCACAGACCACGACCTGCATCCAAGGCACAATGTGATTGGGACGCGCGAACAGTGGTGTGTAGGGATGATCTCTGTGGTCCTTTTCGTTGACCACTGTTCCCCGCGGCATCATATAACTACGAACCCGAAGGAGAAGGCCATGTTGAGCAACCGCTTCCGTGATAGCGCGCAAGACCCATGCCCAAGTCTCTTTTTGTCTTGAGGCCAGTCCGAACTCCTTACGGTGCGCACCAGAGCCAGAGCCTAGTTGCCCCATCCCAATCACGATGCACGGCACGAGGGACAGGATTGGCAGTGTATGGTAGTCATCCACTTCACCCCCGACATGATCCATACCGACGAGGATGAGAACGACAGGAACCGGCGCCTCACCTAACTAGGATGAACTTGCAATGAGCAAAGGCCACATGTCATCGGCACGCCTGCAATCACGAGAAAAGGTAAGCTGGGCACGCGAGGACAGCGAGGACAGCGAGGCCACCTTCGGCCCCGGTGATCTAATGGGCAATAGACACGGCATATCTATACGATAACACGAACCGATACCATAGTTAAGAGGGTTTGGGCGAGAATAGAACCATCAGGATCTGTTAACCTAACCAACCCCTCTCCTTTAGGTCTGCACAGGCCACAGGTCCAAGCGAAGTCCTTGGGCATTCCTAGTTGTAGAAACAGTTTCTCTAAGCCTGGAATGCTACCATATTCACCAGACACGTCATGTGGATGACCCGCCGAAGGCTTGGTTACTGTGTCATGGGCCTTGCCAATATTGGCGTGCCATTCCTGCAATCTTTGGCTCAGGATTTCCAAGGCTTGCACGGGAAGGTCACAGTGGATGTCATTCTGATGCAGCACGGGCAGGGGAAGTAGGGGACGGACTACACCCCCCTCTGGAGCGGACAGTGCCCGCTTGGTAGTACTATCGTTGACCAGGCAAGACCGCCATATCAGACTCCTTTTTCTTGCGCGGCGCCCAGGCCCGTCGTCGGCGGGCTTCAGGCTATGGCCTGGTAGGTCCGTAATGGGTACAAGGTAATGAGCTCGAGTTCGAACTTCCTGCATGTTGCTTCGACCCCGCACAGCCCATATCTCGGCGCTTTGAGGTGTCTACGAGACATCGGACAATCTGCTGGCATCGGGCCAGCGCAATAGCATGATCCCAGGGCCTCTCGTTTGTTTTGCGGTATCAAAGGTGCGCCGCTCGCGAAAGTAGAGTGCTATAGGTAAGGTCAGTATACTCTTAAAAAAGATGTCTAAACCGGGAAGAGGTATGTGGAAATGTAAGGTTACTTACCTGACCCCATGAACACATACCCATCAACGCTCACAACCCCAAAGCCCTAAGGACCCAGCATACATAGATCCTGTGGTAGATTCGACCATATCCCCATTCCACCATGTCCACCTTGGCCCCTTGTCCCTCCCCTCGTCTCCGTTCTCGTGCCGCAGACCGCACAGGTCGGGAAGGACATATATCTCTTCTTCCATCGCCCATCGGCCAAACACAGGACATGTCCTTATTTCTGCGAGGCTCGGATACCTAAAGCCGACTAGCATCACATCAATACCAGAAGCCTCGGGAACATGCTCAATACGTACCATTGTCTGGACCCTGAGGGTTCAACCTCAGTCTGTTGGAAACCACGAGCACACCAGACATGCTTTTCTTCCATCTTCGGCAAGCGACCTGCCTGCGATAGGATTCTTTGCAGAAGCTAGGACATGCGTTGAAGGCTGCGGTACACTTGCAGCAGGCATCCAAGGAGGAAACATGAAAGGAGGGAACATGGTAGTTCTGGCATGAGGCATTCAAGACGACAAGCCAGACACGATCGATTGACGAACACTGGCAAAGGCAGCCAGGTCAACGGAAGCCGAGTTGGGGAATGCCAAAGACGATGAGGTATGAGAAAGGAAGACCGAGGGGACCGTCTTGCGCGGGAATCGACGAGATATTTATACCCCGCGGGCGGGGGCTACTGTGAAGGGCGATGTGATGAGATAGATTACGTTTCACGATATCTTTCCCAAGGACTGCGAACAGCGGCAATACCTTCCGCTGAGAGTATCTCGACGTCACTGGTTAGGACGGACTATGGTCACTTCCGCTGGGAGGAAGGGCTGGTAATCACCGATTTAGGGACATGGGGACGAGACCTCCCCTTCATTCAAGTGAAATCGTCTAATTTTTAGTAGGGAGACAAGCTTTAATGAAAGTATCTCTAACAGACGATGATGATTATGGGGTAGGTCTCTCGATTTGGGGCTATAGCTTCACTGTGCAGGTCTCGGGGGGGTTCACTATATCATTTCGTATATTCATCACTAGGCCGTTATCTATCAGGACCGTGTATCGTCATCAATACCCCGTTCTATGTCACTATCTGTAGGTGACTGGCGCATCTATTCGATCTTAATGGCAACCTTGCCAAAGTGGTTCTGTCCCCACTGTGAAGCATCAGGTTAGCATGCGCGCCCAGGTAACCTGTCAAAGTTGAGTAACTTACCATGTACTCGTAAGCCTCCTTCGTCTTCTCAAGGGTGAAGACCTTCTCATCAACAACAGGGTGAATGTTGCTAGCCTCAATCGCACCAACCATGTCGTTCATGAGCGCCTTGCTGCCCACGTAGACGCCACGGACAGTGCAGATGTGCGTCAGGGTCTGCAGAACGTTGGGGATCTTAGAGGGGTCCATTCCGCCGACGAAGCCAATGACAGAAATCACACCCTCCAGCTTGATAGCCTTAAAGCTCTGCTCGAGAGTGCCAGATCCTCCAACCTCGATGATGTGGTCCACACCGACGTTGTCGCGGGTCAGGGAACGCGCGATCTCGCCCCAATTAGGCTGGGTCTTGTAGTTGAGGACGTGGTCGGCGCCGAGCTCCTTGAGGCGCTTAGCCTTTTCGTCGGAGGATGTGGTCGCAATCACGGTGGCGCCGGCTGCTTTGGCGAACTACCGGTGACCTGTCAGTACATCCTCCTCAATCAACTTCGAAAGGCAGAAACATACCTGAAGCGCAAAAACACTAACACCACCCGTTCCCTGCACAAGAACCGTCTGACCAGGAAGCAGAGGCTTCAATCCATACAGCGCATTCCAACTTGTAAGACCGGCGCAGGTCAAGGTCGCCGCTTCCTCGTAGCTCAGGTTGCTCGGGGCGCGGACGACGCCGTTCTCGTTGAAGACGCCATACTGGCGGAGGGTGCCGTCAAGGGCACCGCCGAGGCCAGAGGACGCGCCGGCAGGGTCGATGGGGCCGTACTGGTGGTGCTGGTTGAAGAGGGTGACGACCTTGTCGCCCTTCTTGAACTGCGAGACCTTGGAGCCGACCTCGACAATCTCGCCAGCGCCGTCGGAGCCGGGAATTACGGGGAAGTTGAGGGCGAAGGGGTACTTTCTATTCGACACTTCTGTTAGTTCGTCTTTTGAGTTAGGTAGGCCGCAAGGGAAAAGGACGCACCCCTTGGGAATAATCAGATCACGGTAGTTGAGCGACGCAGCGTGCAGCTTGACGAGGACGTCGTTGTCGCCCACGGAGGGGATCTGCGCCTCCTCGAACTTGAGCTCGTCGAAGCTCTTCTCCTTGCCCTTGACGGACCATTGCTTCTGGGTAGAGGGAGCCATTTTGCTTGCTGTATTCTCAATGCTAAACAAAGCGATTGCGGTCGTTGAAAAGTTCTCGTCGTCGGCAAAGCGCGGGACCAGGGAGTCCTAAATGTATTTATAAGCTCCAGACTTGACGTCAAGGTCCCCACTCCCCACCAGGTCCAATTATTCAGCCCAGCGAATGCAATGGAAAAGACAGACAGTGGACTGGGACTGGAACTGGAACTGACATTGACTGACCGTTGGACTTTAATTACTTAGTGGAACTGGATTGTATACAGTAGATATCGCAGCTATTCTCCGATTGGCCCAAGCTCATCCCTGCAGATTGGCTGCTTACGCTTACGCTGCCTACCTATAATAAGCCCATTAAGGCCGTCATTGCAGCACTACGTCTGCGTGCGTCCGCCGACGTCATCCGCACCCAACGCTCTATATATCAGGAAACAGACGAGACCAGCTCCTTCCTTCCTCTTCTCCATCTTTATTGTTCCTTCCTCTAATCCTCGAAGTCCCTTCCCATATTTCAAATCGAAATAAGACACAAAATGTCCCTCAACACCGTCACCTCCGGCCTCGGGCAGGCCACAAACACAGCCCAGAGCGTCGGCGACCAGGCCACAAAACCCGTCACGAAGACCGTCAACGACACAACCAAGCCCGTCACAAAGACAGTCAATGACACAACCTCCAGTCTCCCAGGAACCTTCCCCAAAGACGAGCCGCCCACAAACCAAAAGAACAACGTGACGATCCCCTCCTTCAAAGACCTCTGGGCGCAGTTCATGGCCTGGATGAAGGGTCTCATCCCACGGGGCGTCGATATCTTCGAGATGGCCGTGCGCCGCTTCATCCAGTGGCTTATCCCGCCGGAGCGCCAGGCAAAGCTATACAAGGCCAGCATGGACCACCCGATCGCCGCGACATTCGTGACGTGCCAGCTGCTTTGCGTGGGGATCCCGTTGATCCTGTTCATTGCGGGGACGCTGCTTTTTGCGGCGGTGGCGCTGCTGGTTTGGGTTGTGCTGTCGATTTTGCTGCTGGGGCCGATTGTCCTTGTGGCTAGTCTCATGGGGGTGTCGCTTTGGGGGTGGGGTTGGTTTGTTTTTGGGCTTGTGCGGTGGTTGGATAGATTGGTGCTGGGTGGGATGATGGAGAGGTATTGGCAGGCGCAGATTGCGCAGCAGAAGGCTGAGGAGGAGGAGAAGGAGAAGGAGAAGGAGGAGAGGGAGGGGGGGGCGGGAGTTGAGAAGGAGACGAACGAGGAGAAGAGGGATGGTTAGGCTATGTCTGACCTGAGTCTGTTCGACTGATACGTATCGATATGTGATTGTAGGACTACGTTTGAGTGGGCGTTTGCTTGATTCAGTCTGCTAGCGATAATCAACGGTGTTTCAAGAAGCAATTAGACCATTGACTCCTCAAAATCCGAAGTCCGCTTATAAAGCTAGATTGATAACCCAAAGAATGCGTTGACCTTTTGCTGGAACTCTACACAGTCGGCCATCTTCTCCATTGCCGTCTGCCGTTTTACCCTCTGGTAGGAAGACATGCCGGTCGACGAAGTAAGCAACCATCTTCTTTTCAGCGTGGGATGCTTGGTGACGTCCCGGCTGGTTAAAATCCATATCACAGGCAATCAAAATATGGCCAACAAGAGCGGCCAAGGTCAACACCTTGTTCGTCAATAGATCGTCTTCTTCATGGTGCCAACCGCTCATAGCGGTTACGGTCGGGAAAAGACCACCTCTTTCAAGCACAGCGATAGACCTGTTAGTCTGCCCTAGGCTATATACTCGAGTCACAGCACAACGGCCAACTGTCAAACCCTCCGACAATCTGACGAAGAAGTTCTTTACAGGCTCGATCGACGTGCTATGGCAGCCCTCCATGCAATCATCTTCATTTCCCCCAAGGATTCGAGCAATCTCCCGTCGCTCTTCAGCTCGCACAATAAAGTCCTTTTCGCGGAAGAGCTCTGGAAAAGGAGGGTCGAAAGACTTGCGTCTCCTCGCGAATCTTTCCTTGCGGTTCCTGGGAGTTAGCCGGGCAAGGTCAAGAGCTGTTTTATTCCCTTTGTCCCATTGGTTCTCAGCAGCCCCTTTGGCGGGGAGTATTTGCACTATGGCCAGCTGCCCCCAAAAAACTTCCATGAGGGCTGTCCTTCCGTCCTTGTTGGTGGCATTTAGATCGGCGCCGTTGTCCAGAAGTAGCGAGATCATGCCGGTAACATAATCGTAACAAGAACTGTCTCCATGGCATCGCTGAACCGAATCTCGTTCTCCGCCGAGCCATCCACCATCCGGAGATCATTTCCTCACAGGATGTTCCCACATATGGCTTATCTTTTTCTTCCTCCTTGAGCTCTGGCAGGGTGCGAATATTGACGAAGCGGGCTTTCTTCTTATCAATCTCAAATGCTACCGGAAAGCGGCATCTGTATGGTGGTTGTGTGTCGGCAGCTGAACAGCTTGGCTTGCGGAGGGGCTTTTCGTAGGAGGTGAAACCATAGCATTCGAGCTCCTCGCAGTAAGGGCATCGGACACATAACCGGGTATCTGTCCACCAGAAGACGTGGTAGACAGATGGATCTGCGTTGAAGACATTGCTGTTGTCCGTTGTGATATAGGTTGGTATGGAGAGAATTCAACGGCGCAAGGTTGTGACATCCGGAGCCTTGATATATACTGCGGTGTCTGGGGTCAGCATGTGATGTGAGTGTTGGCGATTGGACACAAACATCCCATAATCTATTTAGACTGCTGTGGATGAACTGCGCCGTCGGAGAGATATGTCCAGCCAGGTAACCGACGTGCTGCGCTTCAGCCTCGGAGTATTCAGAAACATTCAAATAGCTACACAAAGGTTTTCAGAAGCGAAGCAAACCGTCGACTGCCATTGGCTCTATTGAACTGTCAAATGTTGGCCGTAGGTCTGCATGGGCAAGATTGCTGCGTACTCCGCCCTCCGCCAAACGAAACCAAGCGCCTGGGTCCTCAGCCCCAATACACCGTCTCCCTCAAGATCCGTTCGTGACGCTCCATCAAAAGTGAGGCTCATGCAATAGCCTCTCTTTGCCCGTATGGAGTCCGACCCGTGCTGGACTCGCTCTATGCCCAAGGAATCCCAGAGCACTTCATGCTCTTCCAGCCACCGCCCCAGTTTGACTTGCACGATCCAGTCAACGGGCTCGACTCCGTCCCCGTGCAACCCTTCTCCTGGTAAAAGGTGCAGCCGCACGCGTAGAAGTCCTTGCAGTCGGCGATGTTTGCGCTGTTTGTGCCAGAGTAGTCGTAGTCGTAGCAGTCGCCGACGACGCTTGGCCAGACGGAGACCAGGTAGTCGGAGCAGCCACCGTCGGAGTAGTAATTCACTTTGAGCTCGTAGGCGGACACAGCTGTTATGACTGTGAGCGCGGAGAGGAGGTGTGGGAGCTTCATTTTGATGAGAGGACTGGTAGGGGCCGTGAGTAGGTTCTTGAGGTTGTGTTTTTGTCTCACAATGATGAAAGGACTGATGGTTCGGTGCTGGTAGCAGAGGAGAATGTCGCCTTATATACAATCGACATCCCAGCATACTGCATGTTCTCATTGACTGAGACTTATGTAAAATCAGGCAACTTCTTCATGACGCTGTGGTGACTCAGGTATTACTATTGGGATATATTAGACAGATGATGGATGCCTCCAATGGGCACGCTCAACAAAATCAAAGCGTCGCATCTCAGCGGGAAAGGCGCTTGATCCGGTCTAGTTCGTGTCGCTTCATGATCGGAAATTCTTAGCAAATCATTGCATGAGATGTTCAAATAAGACAGCCAGTGGTGGGGCGAAGCGAGCCCTAACTTCTCCAACCGAAGCTGTGGCAGAGGGTATGTATTGCGGAGATTAACAGGCAAATTGGATATCGTCGAGCAAGGTCCCTGTAGTCGCGAGCGAGTCCAATTCTTTTTTGCCTCGGCTGGGGCACGGTGGCTACTTCTCCTGAAAGCCTCAACCTGCCATTTTGGTTATTGAGGGGACATTCCAGAGGTCGCTCGCTCAATCGCATTGCTACCTCACGTAAAAGGCATCAACCAACCTAACTCCCCAATCGCATCTATCCAGACAAGGCCCTTATTCCTTGTGTGAGTCGGTCCCGCACATTCCGCTAGGTCCCTTTTTTTCCATATCGCCTTGACAGCAGCCAGCGTGGAAGGAACATTGCTAACGGGCTTCCTGCTATTCAAGACCGAGAACCATTCCAGGATCTGGACGCGCCCTTCTTCTAGTACCACGCAGCTGGCTATGAAAAGCGCCCACATCGGGTACGGAAGAAAGCCAAGAAGTGTACCGTGATGCTTATGGATTTGCGCAAGGGTGGATAAGAGAACCGGTAAATGGATGCCTTGGATTGTCGCGTTGTCGAATGGAAGGTTGGCGAGGGTATGGTAGAGGTAAATCCACGAGGCAGATTGAAAGGCTGAAGCATGGAGCGCTGTAATATCGGAGTCGGATACTGGATCATCGGCGATCGGACCTGAAGATGCTTCGAGCCGTTGGAGACGGTGGATAAGACTTGTAAATTCTTGGGTCGCGACCATCGTCCCGGTCTGCCGTCTTCGGGATAGGTCTGTTATACAGGAAATAATGTCCAAAAGCTCGAAAGACAAGCCCATACAGGGATCTATTTTCACGGACCCACGCCCTGCGAGGTACGGGAAGATATTCGGAATCTCGGTTGACCACTCAAGACTGGCGAGATGTTTTCCCTCGGCTTGGCTACTTGGAGTGCTCGTAGACGTGCCTAAAAACGTTCCCTTCTCAAGAAAAAAGCTATGGACCAGCTGCACGACTTCCTGGCTGAAGATATCTTGGCGGTTTGTTCCTCCCAGGTTAGTGTAAAACTTGATAATGATCAGTGCACCATTCATGTGATACGTCCACTCCTTGGTGCTACCACTTGCTATCTCCAAAAGGCAGTGAAACATGACGAGAAGCAGGAGGGCATCTCGCTCAGACTTCGTCTCAGCCGGAGGAAGAGCATCGTTGGTGACCTGGGACTGGGGAACCATGGTCCGGAGATACTTTAACGAGTGACATTTCTGAGTGAGTATCATCTGTTCGTAGTGAGGGACGTCTTGACTTGCGCATTGGTTTCGCAGGATATGCGCTGCCCATGCAATGGCCATGTGAAGGAGCCCATCCGATTGGTAACAAAGAGGAAGGACGACTGAGCGCCAGGGATTCTCGCTTTCGATCAGTGACCGCCGGATTGTGCAGGTATGGGTGACTGATCTTATGGTCAGCAGACTGTAGACTGATGTGAAAGAGATTGGGCTAAGGTACAGTAGTAAAAGAGAAATTGATCGGCCTCTGAGTGTGAAGGATAGTGTGACAGGGAGTAGAGTGCTATTGATAATGCAGGAGCTAACTCTTCATCGACTCCGGTCACAAGAGCATAGTCCCGACGACAGCTGGGGCCGCTGTAAAGTCGGTTAATATCGTCGGAAGTTGTGTTGAGCCAATGGCGAGCGGCATGAGGCTGGATGGGGACTAAGTAATGCGTCCGGCCCAATGGATTCTTAGTGCTCCTCCCAAACGCGATGCCCAAGGAATCAGCTTCATGCTCCCACAAAAGTTTGATGCCGTATTGACATGGTAAGCCCCGCTTCTGGCACCCTCCGCAGGACGGCTTCTTTTCTATTATATCTCAGAATCGGTGCTAGTTGGAGCAGGCTGATCGCTTACCGTCGCAGCGGCGCCGTCGTTCTATTGCGGTGATGAAGTTAGATCACGACAGAGAGTAACACTGAGTGGGACACTTACTCTTGCAGCTCCAGCAACCCGCTCTTGTGCGTTGAATGCTTGACTTGGGTAACTTCATGATGGATATCTGGGAAAAGCGAAGAGGAAAGATGGAGATACGAAGCCCAAGGCTACTCCGCTTATCATGAGGGGAAGTCACGAGTCAGGTCGGGGTACAGGTAGAACACATGGCACTAGCCTTATCAGATCGATCCTTCCATTGGAGACCAGGCGTAACACTGATAAAACTGGAGATTTGAAGAAAGATAACGCTAAACTAGATATCCTCACAGAGAACTCTTGAGCGGACCCCATCCCAGCATACCATTCAGATCCTCAGGCTTCTCCGGGTGAGGATTTGTGGTATAGTCTGAGAGATCAAGCCCCGGCCTCCACTTCCATTTCTTCGCAATCTCTGAATCCAGAGTCCCCTCCATCATCTGAACAATGTATTTACCAAGCACGGGCAGGAACTTAAATCCATGTGCGGAACCGCCAATGGCGATGTCGAGGTTCTTGTGTCGCGGGTGAGGTGTGATCAGGAAGTGGTAGTCGGCCATGTCTCCGTCCCTGAACCTTAGTCAGTATCGTCATTTCTCAAGTTCAGACTGCAATGAAGGTGGACAAAACGAACCAGCAGATCCGGGTCTCAACCCACTCCCGCTGGGCGAGCTTCGGCACACACGTTTCCATCCACCTGCGCAGACGAGCCTCAACTACGGCGGGAATTCCATCCTTGGGGTTGTCGGAGCGGTATCGAGGAAGTGATATTCCGTTCAAGGATTTCGCGTAGTTGGTGACGAAGTAGACGGCGCCAATCTTCATGATTCCGTCTTCCTGAGGCGGGAACAGGATGCCTAATAGCGAAGTCAGTACCTTTCCTTGTACTGTATTCGTTGACGCCATACCTCCTTCCAGATGATCAAGAATAGGCATATCCTTGTACTCCTCAACCTCCTCCGGCGTAAGCTGAATATGGCCCACAGCATGCCCCTTGGCCACGATCTGGCCCTCCAAATCCAGCAGACTCCCGGCCGCGGCCCCAGCAGCCAAGATAATCTTGCTCGCAAAATAGGCAGAGCCGTCAGCGCATTTCACGCCAACACAAGTTTGATCCTCGTCGTAGAGCAGCTTTTTCGCATATCCGGCGTTGCCAGAGATATACTTAACGCCGGACTTTATAGCCTCCTGGGCCATCCTAACAATCCCCTCGCGGGCATTCACCCACGCAGCATTCGGGGACCAGAAGGATTTCCAGCCTTCGAAGTCTCCGTTCATGACAGGCCATTTCTCGTGGATTTCTTCGGTAGACACGAGCTTGGGAGGATCAACCCCCAGCTCTTTCGCGCTCTTCATGGAAGCCTCCACAAATGGCGTTGACCGATCTGTCGCGCCGATTATCCATCCGCTTGGATGATAGAGGCCCGCGAACAAGCCGTTTGGATCGCGCCAAATGTCTCTGGAGTCGCTTGCCAGCTTGGTGTATAGAGGTTCAGGGTACTCGGTGCGAACAATCTTGTTGATGTCGTTGCCAGCGGCCTCGAAGGAGGGGACGGGGAAGCGATCGAGGACTGTGACATTGGTGTAGCCTTTTTGCGACAGGTGGTACGCGGTACTTGTGCCAAAAGTCCCGCCACCGATCACAATGATCGGCTGGGTAAGCTGCGAGAGGACCATGATTTTTGAAGTGCTTGGGAGGAGATCATGGTTTCGGCGCTGTCAGCTTTCACGCTCTTTATATGCCTGTCAAAGACATTTGCATAGACCGATGGCGCTCCATGGCAGGTCGATGCGCCTTCAGAGATATGGACTCTTTACAGAGCCAGTAGTAAGCGGTTGGGTGTCTACTCCAAATCGTGGTAATGGAGCTTATCCACCAATAATCTGTCTGGATAGAGCCAGATCTGCAAAAGTTGGGGTAACGACAGTTAGCGGCGCTCCGACCTGCCTCGCTTTTGCCATTATCTTGGCTTATGCTGGACCTGGTCCGAAATGAATCGAAGGATGATATCAACGTTATCTTAGCGACTTGGCGTGCTGTTGGGGGCAGATATAAGGACATCAGCTATGCCCTAACTCGAAGCCAACGCATGTTCAACACGGCCGATCAGCAAGATGTCGCAGTCCAAAGACGCCAAGGCAGGCCTCATCAATGCCGAGTCCCCCGCTGACACCGATAGTGGCATAGGAGAGGTATCTGAGGTGCGGAACGAATCGGGCTTCCACCGGACGTTCACCCCCAGACAAATTCATGTATGCCTTCCACGTATACTCCAATGTAAGGTACATAGCTAATCCTCTTACAGGTCATTTCTCTTGGAGGCCAAATTGGGGCGGGTTTGTTCATATCTTCGGGTAAAAATCTCGCGCAGGGTGGCCCTGGGTCTCTTTTCCTAGGCTTCGCATTGATATGTTCATGTGTCTGGGCGGTGCTCAACACCGTATCGGAGATGACAATTGCATTTCCCACGAGTGGAAATTACATTGAATACGCCGATCGCTTCGTCGATCCGGCCCTGTCCTTCGCGGGTGGTTTCAGTATGTGTTTGGGCTGGATTGCAGTCATCGCATCCGAGGCAACCTTTTTCAGTGTTCTGATCAACTACTGGGCTCAAGACTCCGTCCACGAGGCCGTATGGCTGACAATCTTCTTGGTCCTCATGTTCGTCATTTTTAGTCTCCCAAACCGCGTCTTTGGGTGGTTTGAATACGGCACCTCAATATTGAAAATCCTCGTGCTGATCATATTCATTATCGTCGGCGTGGCTCTCGTCTTTGGTATAGGGCCCGAGGGAACCGTCCACCACGGCGAAAACTGGCATGACGGACAAGCCTTTTTGAACGGATTCAAGGGGTTCGGAAACAGCGTCCTTCTCGCAATCCTCGCAATCGGCGACAACACATTCACCGGCTTCCTCGCGGGCGAATCCAAGTCCCCACGTTTCTCCGTTGCGCACGCCGTTTTCCTCATCCCCATCCGAGTATCTGTATTCTATCTAGTCTCGGTGGTACTGATTGGGATTTTGATATCTCCCTCGAACGAGAACCTGCTAGGCGGCAGCGGCGTTGCAGCCTCCCCGTTCGTCATTGCCATCAATCAGTCCGGTATAAAAGGCCTTCCAGACTTCCTAAACGTGGCCATCATCTTTGCCGTCGCAGCCATCGCCGCAGAGAGCTTCTTCATTGCCTCGCGGATCCTCCAATCCATGGCCCATCAGGGTCTGATCCCGGCAGTCGTCTCCAAAGTCGATTCGCGCGGACGGCCTCGCGTTGCGTTGGGCATCACAGGGGCGCTCGCCATAACCCTCACGTACATCAATCTCAGCGCCGAGGGCATAACTGTCTTCAACTGGCTGTCTCAGATTGCTAGCACGGGGTACTTCATGGTATGGCTCGTTATCGCAATCACATCGTTCCGCTTCCACGCAGCTCTCAAGGCGCAAAACGACCCTCTCTTCACTGAGACATATGCTTGGAAGTGCGCTCTTTGGCCGCTGCCTCCGATCTGGCTACTGACCTGCTGTTGCTTTTTCATTGGCACTTCGTTCTACCTTGCCTTGTACCCTATTGTAAGTTTGCTAGCCCTTTCTCAAAGACTGAAGCTGACTGGTTCATCAGGGATCGGACACGCCGACCGCGAAGTACTTCTTCCAGTATATGTTCGGAATCATATTGATTGTTTTCACGGCACTCGGCTATAAATTGATCTATCGGACGAAAATTCGTGATCCGCGAACGGTCGATCTCCAGACCGGACGGAGGCATCTGGGTTTGGTGGAGATCAAGGAATTAGACGACTATAAGACCATGCCGCGGTGGAGAAAGTTTGCGTCCTTCGTGCAGCTGTGGTGATTTGGTTTACCGGTAGACAGGGATACAGCCGCGAGAAATCAATGACATTTTATGCTGAACCAGTACGTATTATGTAGGACCTTGCGCGGTGGAAAATGGCTCTGAGCCACTCCAGCCACTACGTCACATTGGACTAGCGTAGGCAGATCAACGGGCAGATGCATTAGTTCATCTTGTATGTATACCGGTGGCGTTGCCTTTGACAAGCTGCCCATGCTCAGCCAACTGTGCTGCAGAGGCAGTGCACCTGGTCCGCCGAATCATTGCCCGATTTCGACCGTATGAACAAGCCGGGTTCTCACTCATCAAGGCGAATGATAGTGGTTCAGATAACGGACTCCGAATGCTAAGTTTAGTCTTTCAAGACCATCTGCGACTTTGCCTCGACTAACCATCATCGGCAAGTAAGCAAACTCTGCCTCGTGTGTGTTCGCTAGAGATTGGCCCTGTGACTGCTTGTTGGCTCCAGCATGAGGGGATCCCGGCAAAGTGGTAAGCAGTCAGATCGACACGGAGTAATTGCAGGCACCGGTGACAGCAACTTCGCGGTTCATTCCAGAACTCGCAGCATCTCGTGCACACCAGACCCGATGCAGTTAGCAAGGGGCCATTGATGGGCGAGGCCGTTGGGACAGTGACAGGGACAATGCATAATCGAATACGAGCAGGTCTGACTAAAAAGCAATATGTCTCTTGTGATTGGTTGATGCCTCGTAAATTACAGGCAGTGACCCCGGATTACCAAAGATACGGCGATTGTACGGGTCTTGCTCCTTCTGGTTGAGGCCGGGCGAGCCTCCAATTTCTCCCTCCCAGACTCTCCTTGACTCGCCCTTTATCAGCTTCTTTTTCTACGCCCTCTGCCCCCTCTCGGCCTCATTTTCCTTCTTTGCGCCCGTTTGTTCCATCCATTCCGGCTGACCGCCAGCCAGTCATGATCGCAGCCCGATCACATTAATACCCCCTGTCTTTTGCGCTGATCTGTTGCCTGCCGCGAACCCCTCGAACTCGTACCACGCCAGACTTTCGTTCAAGAGACCCGTACTCTGCACCGTACCTCGTCGATAAGAGCTTGCGACATGTCTTCCCTCTTACCCGTCCGTCCTCGCTCCCTCCGACCAACCGCCACCGTAACCATGAGCGACGACCACGAAAGCTCCGACGCCTCGACTACCCCTTCTCCTTCCACTACAACCAGCTCCAGGAGCTTCTCCAACTCGGCGACCTCCCCGGAACAGAAGAGAATTAAAATGCAGCGAAAACAATCTTCCCCCCTGGCTCCTGCCTTCATGGTGTCCGCCCCTGGAAAGGTCATTGTTTACGGAGAACATGCGGTGGTCCACGGCAAGGCCGCAATGGCCGCGGCCATTTCCCTACGCTCCTATCTCCTCGTCACCACTCTCAGCAAGTCGCAACGCACCATCACCTTGAACTTTCGCGATACCGATTTGAACCACACCTGGGATATCGATCAATTGCCCTGGGAGCTTTTCCACCACCCGTCGAAGAAGAAGTACTACTACGATCTCGTCACCACTCTCGACCCCGAACTCTACGATGCGATCCAACCCCACGTTGAAGATATCTCTCCAGACGCCCCCGAGGAGATGCGTAAGATACACAAGCGGTCCGCGAGCGCGTTCCTTTACCTCTTCCTTTCGTTAGGCTCTCCGCAGAGCGCTGGCGCGATTTACACCCTTCGATCTACAATTCCCATCGGTGCTGGCTTAGGAAGCAGTGCTAGTGTCTGCGTTTGTATGAGCGCTGCGCTACTCGTCCAAATCCGTACTCTCGCCGGTCCCCATCCCGACCAACCCTCAGATGAAGCAGAAGTTCAGATCGAGCGCATCAATCGCTGGGCATTTGTGGGGGAGATGTGCATTCATGGCAACCCCAGTGGGGTAGACAACACGGTGTCCGCGGGCGGAAAAGCCGTGATTTTCCAGCGCGGAGATTATTCCAAGCCGCCATCCGTTACCTCACTCCCCACCTTCCCCGAACTCCCGCTTCTTCTTGTCGACACGCGCCAAGGACGGTCTACCGCAGTGGAAGTCGCCAAAGTTGGCGCTTTACGGAAAGAATGGCCGGTAGTCACCGAGTCGATCCTTGATGCAATTGGCACCATTACCACCTCCGCCGAGAAAGTCATCCGAGAGCCCACTTCCAACGGCTTGTCCGAGAGCACCCTCCAGCAACTAGGCACGCTGATCCGGATAAACCACGGTTTTCTCGTTTCTCTCGGGGTGTCCCACCCTCGATTAGAACGAATCCGCGAGCTCGTGGATTATGCCGACATCGGCTGGACCAAGCTGACCGGCGCCGGTGGTGGTGGTTGTGCGATCACCCTACTGCGTCCCGATCTTAAGGACGATTCCCTTTGTCAGCTAAAGGATCAACTTCACAACGAGAACTTCGGTATTTACGAGACCACCCTTGGCGGTGACGGAGTTGGTGTCCTGTGGCCTGCCGTCCTCCGCAACGGAACCGACGAAGAAGGCGGCGAGGAGATTGACCAGCAAAAGTTTGAAAACGCCGTCGGTACTGAAGGTATTGAGCGCCTTGTTGGTGTCGGTGTCCAGGAGAAACGCGAGGGGTGGAAGTTCTGGAAGCGAGCTGCTGCCTGATGCTCCTTTCCCCCTATCCCCCACCAAACCCTCCTTACGAGTATCGACGACTTGCAATATGCCTCCTTATCCTCTGGGTTATACCACGGTTTGCGCTCATATCATTTAATTCGCTCTATTCATCTCTTTCATTCTACATGTATAGTTTATAGCCTCACGGCACCGTGTGCATACTTTCTTTCTTACAGATTTTTTTTTCTTTTCTATCATTTCTTTTACTGTCCTGTCTACTGTTAATACTTCGCTTTGCATTAGGATGTGGTGTTCATCGGTCTAGCATTGAGTGTATGTTATGTTGGCTTGAAAGGACTAGTCTCTCAGCTTCCAAAGATATTCAACTGACTCATATACTTCCCCAAACAAATAATATGATACTATTTGCTGCATAACATTGAAACTATAGCCATGGGTAGAGATGCTTATTTGTTTTCGTGTTACAGGAATCGAACAATTTTATGTTCTTATCACGTCATAAATTTCGTAAATACATATAATCGACAAGTGTGCAGGCAGTTAATATACAAGTCATCAGCCCACACCAAGCCAGTAATGCCATTAATTCAATTACAGAAATGCATTTTTGACCCAGTAAACTGCCCCTATCAATGGTTCTCGCTACCCCATCGTCGTCTCCCACCCCTTCTCAATCATAACATCCATCCAATAGACCCCATGATCGCCGCCATCCATACGCCTCCAAACCTCACTAACCAGCTCCAAACAAACAGATATCGGCTTCGGAGGCAAGACATACTGCAGCGCCGTCAAGCGCCCAAGGATAAAACGACGCGTCCGCGAGACTTCAAGCGCGTGCGAGGAAATGCATGGTCCGTTCCCGTTTGCTGATAAGGCTAGTGGATCGCTAGGTGTTGAGGGGAGGCGCAGTTCGCTGCTCGAGGCGACGAGGAGGAGGGGTTGGAGGCAGCGGGTGCGGGATTCGAAGGGGATGGATTTTAGGCGGGAGAGGGTTGTTAGGGCGAATTCTGTCAGCCATGAGTCGTGGTATGTTGGGTCGGATTGGGGATTTGGTGGTTGTGATTGCGTATTCGGATTTGTGTGCAAGGGGTCGTTTAGCCAGGCAGTGAACGGGTCCTGAGCTTGTGGTGTGTTGTGCTGGGGCTGATGGGGTTGCTGTGTAGGCGAATGGTGGTTCTGCTGTTGAACCGGAAGTCGGCGCTGGAGGAGATCGGGAAATGCGCGGTAGAGCTGTAGCAAGCCTGTACAGCGGTAGACCTCGGCCATGGTGAGGAGGTGCCAAACTGGTGTTTCGTCGTCGCCTGGGCTGACGATTTCTGCTTCGGTGGGATGGGCTAGTGATAAGAGGCGTTCTTCGAGTTCGCGGGCTTTCTCAAGAGCGATCTGAGCATTGGCAATGTCTACTTGAGAAGTGAATCTTCGGCACCGGATACGTTTGCGCTCTGCCCTGACGAGGCGGCCGGCTTCTTGCACGGTGAACTGAGTGTCTCGTGCGATGCCGGTCCATGGATGCGGGACGCGTTGTAGGACGAGGGATTCGGCTGGGCTAGACGGTGTTTGGGGTGCTGGGAGGACAGCCGCATCGTCGGCGACAAATGACAGAAGCATCTCCCAGTATACGAGAGCTTCTTCGAAAAACTGGTAGTTGTTGCCGCGGTTTGTTGGGTTTGCGGTCTTGGCCAGAGCGGCGTTATCGAGGTGTCGGCGGAGGTGGTTGAAGTAGGAAATGCCCAGGTCTTTAGGGTCATGCCAGCTAGCGGTTTGGCCGAGCATAAGAAGGGCAAGAAGAGATTTGTCGTCCATAGATGTCTCTTTGCTGATGATCTCGATGGCTTCGTTGCGCATCTTCTTGCCCATGGGCCCAAACTGTGGGAAGTCGTTAACAAGGGTGGCGGCAGCCATGCTCTGCATTGTGCGGCACATGGCGAGGGATGACCCCCAAAGACGAGAGACAGTGGTGCGGAAAGGGTTCATCTGGCTATCATAGCTGGAGAATAAAGCAGCGACTTCTTTGAAATAGTACTCGATCAGGGTCCATGATGGATTGTTCAAGGGCTGCGGGACTGAGGTAAAATCCCGCGGAGCTGGTCGAGGAGGCACGCCTGATGGTGGTGGGTAGTTACGAACAATGTTTGAAGGGTCAAAACCAGGAAAGTCCCGGGATTGATCTTGAAGCGCCGGAGCAGCTAACGAGAAGAAGGCCCAAGGGTCCGAACCCAGACTCGCTGGCGAGTTGAATTCCATGGCCGAGGCATTGGGGGCCTGGCCTCCGGCGGATACTGGCGATGTATGAGATGCAGGGCATAGGTCAGTTAGTTCCGGTAGAGACCCAGGCTGCTGTAGATCCCATAGGTCATCTAGCGCGTTGGTATCGTCGTCCACTAGGCCATCCAAGTCCGGTAGTTTGCTGTCAGAGGCTAGTGGAGACCGTCGCGAATTGAGATAGCTCTCCGCGTAAGATTGAGGTTGAGAGTGTGGTGAATGGTCTGAAATTCTAGGTGGTATCTCGAAATGGGGCACAAATTGGATGTTGTCATTGTCTGTGGCTGCCTCCAGGCCACCTTCTTCAGCGGAGGGACGGTTGGAAACCCAGCGCAGGGTTTGGATGTATCCAGGGCATCTCACACCCAAACGGATACAGCGACTGCAGTGAGGTTTCTCTTCCCCGCATTTTACCTATCGAAATTATATTAGTTTCAGACCAAGCAAGGGCTGGAAAGGTGAAAGCACAAACCCGCTTGCTCTTGCACCGGGCACAGCCGTTACGGGACTTTTTGACGCGGCGCATCGTTATCGCTGGGAAAGAGTAACCAAATAAGGAATGGAGATGAGAGGAAGAGAGAAGGTCATCTTGATGAAGAAGAGAAAGAGGAGAAAATCGGAGTGAGGAGAAGATCTCCAAGCTGAGCTCGGCAGCAGCAGCGATGGATGTTGATTGGCATGGCGAGCCCTCGGGAACCGATGCCTATCTCATTGCGGGGTCGACAGCTGGCAGATAAGGCTGACATCAAATCAAGATCGCCGTTGTCCTGGGCGTCAGATGGGGTTGATCGGTCGGGGCTCGAGACTCGGAGTTGGCGAAGCGAGGTTATGAGGCTGCATTTGAGGCTATTCAGGACAGTAGGGGTCACGGAATCCAGCTCCACCAGAGCTCAGTCCCAAGTGCTTACTTTAAGTACATTGCCATGAATCGGGCACGATTAAACAATGCTCAGAGTATCAACCATTGAAGATATCAATATGAACTCCACGTTTTGTCCGATTGTTCGTTGCTATTGTCGTTGGTGCCTCAGGCCGCAGTCCGAATCCCCACCTCAACTCCACGAAAATGATCATCACAGCCTTCATCGTTCTTCTTCTCAGCAGCTCCATTATACTATCGGGTGTAACACATAAGTTATCTAATTATGACCGGGAAGTATGCGTCTGACCCTGAATGGGCCTCCATCACGCCCATTCCCCTTAATGATGGCTCCGAGTCTGGTGCGGTGCCGCTAGCCACGATTGCCTATAGCGAGGAATACCTCGAGGCCACCTCATATCTCCGTGCGGTGATGGCTGCAAATGAAATGTCCGAGAGAGCGTTGAAACTCACCCAAGACATTATCTCTATGAATCCCGCTCATTACACTGTCTGGATATACCGCGCCAAGATCGTCTTCGCTCTGAACAAGGATCTCCTCGCTGAGCTAGAGTGGTTGAACGGCGTCTCTCTGAAACACCTCAAGAACTATCAAATCTGGTAGGTAGCTCGCTCAATCTATCGAGAAACACCGCTAACTCCACCAGGCACCATCGCCAAGTCATTATGTCCTCACGAGAGCACTTCCCCACTCTCCCGCCAAAGGAGATGGACTTCCTGATGGAGATGTTCGCGCAGGACTCAAAGAATTACCACGTCTGGACCTATCGCCATTGGCTCGTTTGGCACTTTGAGCTCTGGGACTCGCCCCGTGAGCTGGCTGACATCAACTCCCTTATCAACTCGGACGTTAGGAACAACTCCGCCTGGAACCATCGATATATGATACGCTTTGGACCTCGGGGCGATCAGCCTGACGCCGGTATGGTTAACGCTGACGGCAAGCCTCATGAGAAGGGCCGGCTTTCTGTGGTTGATGAAGACCTCGTTGATGAGGAGTTGAAGTACGCCCAAGAGCAAATCATTCGTGCGCCGGAGAACCGAAGTCCGTGGTCGTTTGCCCGGGGTGTGTTGCGGGCTGCTGGCCGGCCGTTGTCAGAGTGGACTGGATTCGCGCAGAAGTTTGTTGTTGATAAGCTTGATGAGCAGGGACAGCCTTCGGACGTGATTGTAAAGAGTAGCCACGCTATCGAGTGGCTGGCCGATGTGTATGCTGATGCGAATGGCGACGAAGCCGTTCGTATGCTGAATCTTCTCAAGGACAAGTACGATCCCATTCGGAGGAACTACTGGGATTATCGTATTCGGGCAATTGAGGCAGGACAACTTCAAGCTTCTGCGTGAATTGATACGAGCAAGCTATCTCATAATGTGTTCGCAAGTTCAATATACCAATTGCTGCATCGTGCCCCGAATTATACGCCAGTAATCAGTCCCATCCAAAACGCCAAAATGTTCCTTATTTAGTCTTTACTCCCATCCCTCCTTCAGCATACTCCTCCATTCCACCGCCGCGTCGACAGTGACATTGCTTCCACCACAGACTACAATCACCACACGACTCTGCGGTCCCAAATCCGGGACCAGCTCCTTCAACCTGGAGCGCAGCGGGTTCTCCGACACCACTCCGTCCGACAAATCTCCCTCACTCTCCCCTGCCGAAGCCCTATCATCCCCATACCCTTCATCCATACCTCTTTTCCTCTTCTTGCTCTTCTCAATCCGGCAGGCATCACCGACCACTGCCTCAACGCAAACCCCGCACGCCAACTCCACCAGCATCCGCTCGTCATCGACAAGACGCAGCACGCCGCGCGCCGCATCCGCATCTGAGAGTACCGTACTGTGTACCTTGACCCCTTCCGGAGGATGCATAGCATACTGAAACGTCCTCTCAGACACCCTTATTGCACCAAGCGACGTCGCCTGCGAAGTGATCTTCGGCAAGCTAACAAGAGACCCCTTCGCAACAGCCGCAGCAAGCGAGTCCGTCCCCCGAGTCTCAACAGCAATAATATGTGTAGGCTTCGCCTGTTTCGACGTCTTCTTCAACTGTCGTCGGCGCCTCTCAAGCCCCATAACAAGACCATTGAGTAACCCACCACCACCGACACTACAAACAATCGCATCAATAGGGAGCACCATATCGCTGTACCCATCCCCCTCACCATCCCACCCCGCAACAAGCGGAACCTGCTCAACAAGCTCATCAACAAGCGTACTGTTCCCCTCCCAGATCGCCTCGTTGTCGAACGGATGGAGCGCAATCTTCACCATCTCCTCCCCCTCAAGTCTCCCTTCTGCAGAGTTATCTTTCATAACAACATCCCTCATATACTCCCCGGCCTCGGCGAACGTCTCGCCGTGCCTTATAACATCCCTAGCCCCCGCCTTGCGCAACTTCTCAACCATAAGCGCCTTTGTGCCAAGCGGTACAACAACGGTGCACGGGAAGCCTAGGGTTCGAGCCGCGCACACAGCAGCGAGACCGGCGTTTCCGCCAGACGAGGCGAAGAAGTGGATGCTCTTTCCGTAGTTGGAGGGGTTGTGCAGGTGTGAGAGGATCTGGGCGCCCATTGCGCGGGACTTGAAGGAGCCGCTTGGTTGGGTGTTTTCGAGCTTCAGGAGGATGCGGCAGCCGGCGAGCGTTGAGAGCGTGCTGGATTCAATTAGGGGTGTGCGGATCCAGGGAGTCTTGTAGGATGGGAGGGAGGAGGATTGGGGTGAGGACATTGGAGCTGTGATTGTGGATGGCATGGTGGTGGTTGTGGTTGTGGTGAGGCCGATGCTGCCCATGTTGAGGGTAGGTTTTTTGATATGTTCGATTTCAAGAGATTTAGGAGGGCGATGGAGGGATATGCTGTTTGTATATATTCTATCAATCGAGACGCTTAACGGATATGAAGAGAAGCAGTTTGGTTGATGCTGTATATGGTAGACCCTGATCAGAGGGTCGAAGTATATATCCAAATCATAAGCGAGAATAAAAGACCACAAATATCAAAATACCAGACTTCATTCATATACTAGGTTATTAATATACTATTACATCAAACGCCTCCTCCTCACTATTCTGTTATACAATGGAAACTCCTTCCCGAGACCTCGTCGCGCAGTTTGCCGCGGGAAACCCACCCCCCCGTTTCCCGCCCGATATCTCTCATGTAACAGCGTCGCATATCAGGGCCACAGCCCCCAGTTTCCCGCTGATAACCTTCTGGCCAGACCACAGATCGCACTGTCCCATGACGCAAAGCCCAACGGAATGCTTGCTATGCATAGCACGATTATCGTGGAGACGGTGAGCGACCACCAAGAGGAATCGTAACTTTCCGCCCACGAAAACAGGAATGCCAATGACCTTTCGATAGCTAGCATGTGTTGATTCGGTCGCGATAAGGGACGGTTATGACGAGCGCGTAGGGTGTCCGACTCGCCCGAGAGTCAGATAGAGACCGTCTTATTCCTCGACTATAAGAGGGGGGAAGAGGATTTTCTTCTGGATGTCCTCGCCGTAATCCGGGTCTGATGCGTAGCCGGCAGAAGAGAAACCACGCTTTGAGGGGTGGACTTGGAACAAGTCGAGAATCTCTTTAGCTTTGTTCGGCATAAAAGGCTGTAGTAAGATGCCCACGATACGCATTGACTCTGCGGTATTGAAAAGCACACGTTGGTGCTCCGCCGGGTTCTTCCATGGCTCCGCGTTGTGGAAATACTTGTTGGTCTGCAGGGAATGTCAGCAAGGGCATCAGAGCTTCTGCAATGTGCCGAGGGACTCTACCTCAGAAACTACTCTGACGATTTCCATGATTGCCGCACGCGGGTCAAGTTTCTCCATCTTGTCCGCTACAATGGGCGCAAGTTTCTTGAGGGTCTCCTCATATGCCAGATCACTGGCCTGTGCGTGTTTTTTACCGGTTGTAGCATTAATGATATACTTCCGTAATCTGCCCTTCGCACAGCCAATCGTGCGGTGAGCGATGTTGCCTATTCCCTGTTGGAGGTGCTTCTTGTAGTCGCGAATAATATATGAGTTATCGTAATCAGAGTCCGATCCAATGCCACCGCGAAAAGCCATGTGGAAGCGCATGACGTCGACTCCGAACCGGTCGATCGCGAAGAAGGGATTGACCACATTGCCAGTCGACTTTGACATTTTCTCCTTATTCATCGTCCAGTGACCGTGGACAAGGACGTTGAGAGGTAGGGGAAGATCAAGGGCCATGAGGAACGCTGGCCAGTAGACACAGTGGAACCTGTGCGCGTGAGTACTGTTCACTCCGTTCCAGAAAACTGCCTACCTAATGATATCCTTGCCCACAACGTGGACGTCTGCAGGCCACCCATAGCGGCTGCCCTCACCGGGCGGGAAAGGATACCTTGCTTTCGTCAGGTAATTGACAAGCGCATCCAACCATACATAGATTGTCTGTGAGCTGTCGTTGGGGACAGGAATGCCCCAACTCAATCGTTCGACCGGCCGTGAGATAGAGAGGTCCGATAACCCGGACGAAACCGAATTGACCACGACATCTTTATATATAGACGGCGTGATGAAGTCGTTTTCATACAATTCCAACAGGCGGTCCTTGAACGCAGACAAACGGAAATGATAATTTGTCTCGGATGACCACTCGACTTCCTTTCCTGTCTCAATAGAGACCTTTTCCAGTCAGCTTGGATCATGCCAAAGGGCGGGAGTCGTACCATTCTCTTCCGTCCCGTGGCCGGGTCCAATGACAGATGGACCTGGGACTGGGGATAGAACGTCTCGTCGCTGACAGAGTACCATCCTTCGTGCTTCGATGTGTAGATATAGCCTCGATGTTGTAGCATATCCTGCTCAGCGCATAAGTATTCGTTCCGCCTTGCATCCTTCGTCACGTACCCAGAAGTACTGAACAGCCTCTTTGTGCGCAGGATCCGTCGTCCGAATAAAGTGGTTATAGTCCATTTCTGCAGCGTCGGCCAGGTCCTAGTTGTGTCAACTGCAATGGTCCTCCTGGAGAGAAAGAAGGTTGCCCACTTTGAAGGTCTGGCAATTCTTGTCGCAAAAGGCCTGCGTATCTATTCCCGCGGCTTTGGCAGCTTGCTGGATCTATCGCGGAGTTAGAACAAGCCAACCACGTGTATCAACCAACCAACCTTCATTCCATGCTCGTCGGTTCCCGTCAACAATTGTGCGTCATGGTCGCCGATAAGTGTCCGCCATCGTTTCAGGACGTCCGCCAGGACCATGGTATATAAGTGACCGATATGGGGTGCTAGAACATCGTGAGTTAGCGACAATATGCTAGTCTCGCGGCGCGTATATTGTATATACCGGCATTGACATAGAAGATAGGCGTTGTGACATAGTAAGGCTTAGATTTAGGAGTTCCTTCGGAGGTGCTCGTGGTCGCATATTGACGGAGAGACCGTACGGTTGCTGGCGGAGCGATCTTGCAAGAGGCACATTTCCACGAAGGGCGTCGGCGATATAGCAGCTGATTAGCCCATGAGAGAGCATGGAAGCCCCCTCGTAAGCTTGCCATTGGCGATATTGTGATTATGTTGGCGTGGCCTGGAGCGGAGCGATATGATTTCGGAGAGCCATCGGAGGCTCTGTTTTCTCCGCGGTGGTCCAAGCTTCTTTTTTCTTGCTGGAGCCTCACCATCTCTGACTTCTTTGCCTACTCTATTATCTTCTCTCAACTCGCGCACCTTTTTATACTCAACCTCGCTATAGTCACATACACCTTACTCTAATCTTACTGACTATATTTACGGCCTCGATACTCGATACTCGATACTCCTACCACACAGTCGACTTGAATCATGGCCCCTACCGAAGACTCCTACGCAAAGGTCTCAACCGAAGGTAAAAGCCGCGTTGACGTCGCTTTATATACAGAATCTCTGACTTGAATGCCTATAGCGACAACCGAATTCGTCCAATCCTTCTACCCAGCTCTCCAATCCAACCGCGCATCGATCTCCACATTCTACAGCACCCCGCCATCAACCATCGTGTTCAACGGAAACCCCGTCGCGGACGGAAATGCGGTGCAAGAAATCTTCGTCAACCAGATGCCTTTGACGCACTACGAAGTGCAGTCGGTAGATTGCCAGATAATCAACAGGCAATATCCCACCGTCACAGTCGGCCGGCAAATCGACCCGAGGAAGGACATTTCGATCTTGGTGATTGTGAGCGGGTATGTCCGCTTCGGAGAATCGCGCGACCTCCCTCAGCGCGGATTCAGTGAGACGTTCGTTCTGGTGCCGAACCCTTCTAGTGAAGGAGGCGGGAAGGGCAAGCGGAGGAAGGACTGGCTCATCCAGACGCAGAATTTTCGCCTAGTCGTTTGAATTGCAGACTTCTAGCACCGAATAGCGGGACTGGCTTGGGCAACAAACGATATATTGGTTATGAAACAGGGTTGGGAATCATACAACGCTCATGGAAGACGAATCGATAACTGAACAACCACTTATGATGAATGAAGGAAGATTAATATCGCCATTACACCTCTGCGCTCTGGACCCGTACGACGCGCATCGCAACTTCGCAGTTCACTCAGGCGACTTTAGCTCGTAACGAAGATTCGCTCGGATCCGTTCTAGAAGCTCCTCTCGTGTCGCCTTTCGATCAGGCATCAAGCCCCGCTGCTATGGTTAGGAATGGATGTGCACATGGGATATGGAAGGGGTGTCATACAGCGCGAAGCCATCGGCGCATCTCCTCGAGCGTCCAATTTGATGGGTCTGGCTGGGTTAGTTTACGAATCGCCATACAATTGCGACAACGTGCCTCCTTTCGGATCATCTTCGGCAGGAAACATCTCGTTGCCCCATATCGACCACGCCGCCGCCGCGGTGACCATACCTACAAACCCTGGCATCTGTTAGTTAAGGACCCGTTATTAGTTTTTCAGCATACCGAGGAATAGGTTCTGGATTTCGTCAGTTATTACGTGGCCAGGATCTGGATAGATAGCACCTACCTTGGAATTCAACGCGCGATCCAAAGATGTCGGCATTCTTAAGCTCTGTTTACCGGTATAGACAGATAAGAAGATATATAGCAAGGCAAGATCAAGAAATACTTCCAAGTACTTGACAGCTGGCCCGTATTTAATGTCCTATAGCAATTACGAACAAGGCATGCTGCCTACCCGCACCGCCACACCTCCCTCACACCCATCATGTGACATCATAGCTGATACACCCCTCGCACAATTACTGCTGAGTCACTATCCATCAGCACAAGGGCTTCCCGCTCCAAGCCCTAGCCCAATCTGGAAGATTCCACACAACCGTCAGCCCGCGGCCCAGCTTGGCCCTGGGACTGGCCGCGCCTGCTCGAGCTTCTTCCGCATCCCATCCAAAGACCCGACCCGACTTGACTCATCCCTCGACGTCACATCCCATCACATCACCACATATCACCATGCCTCGCGAAGTCTCCGACATCAAGCAGTTCATCGAGCTTGCTCGCCGCAAGGATGCGACCTGTACGTCTACCCACGTCAATGTTAATTGAGGAGAAGGGAAGCATGCTGGAGCTTGATCGAGCTGGAGCTTGAACTGGAGTTCAACAAGCGTCATCGCGGACCAACGACGTCAATTGAGAAGAATAACATGGAATATGGGCTAATGGATATTCTCAATGAACAGCTGCCCGCCTCAAGCGCAACCCCCAGTCCCAGCAGATCAAGTTCAAGGTCCGCTGCAAGCGTTCGGTCTACACCCTTGTCCTGAAGGACTCCGACAAGGCCGACAAGCTCAAGCAGAGCCTGCCCCCTGGTGCGTTATGCCATTCGTTATACCCGCCGCTCCGACATCTACAAACCTACGAACCTGGATGAAGCATATTGCGGGTCAATTGAAGGAGTAATATACTGATGTTTTCGTCCTACAGCCCTCAAAGTCGTCGACGTCACCAAGGGTGACAAGAAGAAGGCTCTGTAAGCGCCTTCATCAATCCAATCGGCGGATAAACGGAATGGAGACTTGAGAACGGGTTTTGGGATCGACTACTCGACCCGCCAACTGTCTTGAGGATCGCGGCATGGAATGATGCAATTTGGGCCGGCACCGGAATCGCCAATACTCGCCTATATTTGGAAAGAGAATCGAACGTTCTGGCATCTGGCTCGGTTGGTGAAGGCCGCAAGGCTGATGCAATTGTGCTGGGTGACCTGCATATTCCGACTTCTAAGGGGATGGCCTGGTCGGGGCTTTTCTTGTCTATACAATAATGAAGAGGCAACAATAAAAACATTGGAAAATATCTAGATGGTGTCTTCCTAAGTTTTGAAAACGTACTATTGTGCTTAGATTCGTTCACTTATCAGCCCGCACTTATTCAGCCCACACCTGCCCCCATGTTTCCCAGAAATTAAAGGGCAGTGACTCGTCCAAAAGAGCGTCGACCATGTCAGTTAGATCACTCCCTGGAACAGTCTCTTGACCGACAATCGGACCAGCAAGTACAGCCTGATGAGCATGCGCTTGGCCCACGGTACCAGATTGAACTGGGCCTGGTACCGGTACTTCTGTAGAGACAGATGCTCCCATCGGCAGATTTGAAGAGCTATCCCGATCTGGAGCTGTGCTCCCGGCACCTTCGCCGGCACCAGCACCATCAGAACAGATAATTTGGATGGCCTTTGCGAAGATGCCGCGATAGATGGACGCCACGGTATATACCTTCTGGAACTCCTCCATGACCATCATGCAGGCGTTAAGCTTGTTTAGACGGAGACGCCGCGAAAGGGACGTTCCTGAGCGACAGTTCAAGAGATGCATTTGCATTGCCGGAATGAGGAGCGGGGGTCTAACGAAAATCAGTCAGTCTTCAAAGGATACTGAACATGATGTCGGCAAGCTCACGTCATTGGTAGGGCATATTCGAGCAGACTTTCTTGGGCAAGGGCCTCAAGGATATCATTTGTGCGGGAGGCCGCGGCGTCGGCTTTGTGCCAAATGCTTTCCTGCCATTGCTGGTTGGTCGAGGAGAGGTCATTTGAGGGTTCGGTCAGGCATGGACGGTAAAGGACGATGAGGAGCGCTCTGCAAAGGTTAGAATTATTTGATCTGCCTCGAGAGATATCTACTGGCGCACTCATAATGGAGTTGCAGATGATGCAAATAAAACCGAGTAGCCCTATTCCAGCTGGGGGCGCCTTGCTCTGGAGGCTTATAACGCAGGATCTCCATCTCGAGTGCCTTGATCTGTTCGAAAGATGGCCGCGGACGGACCGCTTTGTAGCTCAGCGCCGTTACTGAGCCCAGGAGCTTGCTGAGGTCCATCAGTCGGATCCAGTACTCGGCTAGCAGGGGAAGGTCGTCTGGAACAAAAGCTGCAAAGGCGGATGCGGCTACTTCCTTGAAGTCGTAAAGGATATCTGCCACTAACGGCATGGGGACGTCGCAGTCATCAAGGTCGATGCGCAGCGGCCGACCTAGAGTGAGGCTCAACCATCGGTCGCGAAGGAAACACGTCCACCACAGACGACGCCATAGCTGCCGCTGCCGGTCGATGATGGCTCCATTGTATCGTGGCGTGTCTGGATTGCGATGTAGTCCCAGCATCTGGCAAAGACTGACAGATACGCCGCTCCAATACCAAGGCTGCGAGTGTCCATCAGCTTCAGAATGCCAGAAACCTAACAAGAGTGAGGCTTGTAGCAAAACGATCTTATCTCGCTCGCCGCTATTGCTGTATAGGCACTACTCTTGACCTTAGCCGCAGTCCTACAGGATTTGAGAACCATCTTACCTTGGCGTGCCCATACATGGCCGCTTTCATTGCTTTCTTGGAATCATACCCTGCTTGCTCGCATATACTCGACGGGACAAACTGGCGGCCATTAGCTGTTGACCTCAAACAGTTTTCTGCGGGGCCATACATTCACGGCAACGAAAAAAACACTCCACACCAAGAGCAGGTTATACTCGTGAAGTCTCCCGGTCTGGAACAAATGCAAGATCTGGTCGGCTTCGATAATCGGCATGATAGTATGAACATGGCGGAAGTACGCCTGGAGAAGACATTGGCAGGTGTCACTGCTGGGTAGATTGAAGACACCCTTGCTTGCGAGATAGTGCCGGTCCTGGTCTGATAGAGACGTCGGGACCCGTGATGGGATAAGGAGATGTTGGGGCAGAGACTCTCCTGAGGAGAGGAGTGATAGCGTCGATGTTATCCCGGTTTTATCGCCTGCTAATGTTAGGCTACGCTTCATGGCCGTGCGGTTAGCCTACCGGTATAGAAAGGAACCTGCCCTGCTCGCTCTGGGTTGCCCAAAGCGGCAGCGGCGATCTCTAGACCATTGCGCTCTTCATCTTGAATGTCGTGCTGGCTGGTGGACCTCGAGGTACCTATTTGCGCAGGTGAATCTGTAGCATGCCTTTGCAAGGTCGAGGTATCGTTCTCGATATACGTCTCAACGCGATTAGAGGGACTGCTGGTAGCCGCGCGCGGTCGCTGTCTCCCTAAGACTGTGCGGCGATTTGCTCGAGTCCTATAATGTCTTGTTAGGAAGCGTAGCGCCTACAATACTATGCTTCGAAGTCTCACGTCTCATTTGGCGGATCAACCACGCATTGTGCATTGTCTTGAGCGCAGCGAATACACGGGATCCCGGTGACGTTGATGCTGCATCGGACTTTGCGTGAACGGCAGGAGTGGCATGCCACGGTCGATCGATAACGACGAGCAGACATGGCCGAGTTGGAGAGAAGGAAGAGATGCCGCGGGAAAGAAACCTCGGAAGACCTGAGGAAATGGGACCATGGCCCTGAAACAGTGAAACAAGCCGCGGGATTCTGTGGAACTGCCTATTTTAGGGCCGGGTCCTGACGCGTCCGAGGGCTCCACAATCCATGGCGGCTGTCACTTTATGACAACTTCTCATCGGTATCTTATCATGAGTAGACTATATGCCTGAAAAAGGTACACCCGCGGATATCTTCAAGGCGGGTTTGCCTGTGGAGTTGTTTCCGGCCGTGGTCAATGCCCCGTGTTCCAGTCCACAAATTTCCAAGCAGGGATATCCGTTATCACCTCTTTACTAGGTACCTAGATATCGACCATGATGTTCCGGTGCTCATATCGGAGTAGATGCGACTCTTTCGGGTCGGGGTAACATATCGAATAGCACATCGCTGTATCGCTGTTCAGGGAATTAGAGAGAAGCTTGTGATTCTGCTTCTTTGTGCCATATTCAAAGTTCAAGATGGGATATATATGCCGTGCAAGCTCCGATGGCTGCAGAGTGGCTCAAATCAGCAGATGATGTCCCAGGTATGTTGAGGGGTTGCAATGGTAGATTTCGGTATTGCGACTGCAATTTCTCAACTCATTCTAGACCAAGCCGCGGAAATAATATCTTGAGATATTGGATGTGGAAAAGTGTTGACGAGGAAGGCCGAAACTCGTGTCCTTCGTCAGTGATGGTGAAGGTCGACGACGCGGGGTTGAGAGCTGGACTGAGCCATGTCCCCTCGTCCCTCCATCGCTCCTTCCTTTCCAAGTTCAACCAGCAGGCAAACAAGGTGCAAGCGACTACGATCCCACTACCTGACCTGCTGCTGTCTCGTATCGTAAATAATATTCGATAGCTGTCATCTACAAAGTTCTAAAAGCAAAAGATCTGGTCATCCATCTTCGCAACAGCCCCCGGCGCCTCGAATCCCAGTGCCACCAAGCCCTTTTTACAAGCCTTCACCATCCCCGGGGGTCCGCATAGCATGACTCTTGTATCCTTGTCGCACATTGGCAGCCGCTCGCTCATAATCTCAGCAGTAACGAACCCCGTCCCAAAAGACCACTCTTCAGGCGGCGTATCCAGCATATACCAGATTTTGAGGTTCTTGGGATAATTTCTCGCAAACGTCTCCAGCTCCTTGCGCATCAAGATATCCTCTTCCGTCCGGTTGGCGTAGATCAAGCTGACCTCGGTAGTATCAGTGGGATCCTCACAGATCGCCCGGATTAGTTGATACATGGGCGTGATCCCGGTTCCACCTGCAATCATTCCGATCTTCTTGCATAGACCCTTCGTGTACTTCATTGCTCCTTTGGGGCCGCGGAAGTCGACCATGTCCCCAACTTGCAGATTGGCGAGGTATTTCCCCGTCAACAGGCCATCCGGGTAGCACTTGATTACCAGCTCCAGGACACCGTGGTCGAGGTTATTTGACGTCGGAGTATACGACCTTGAGATTGCCGTTCCGTCGATGTTTGCCCTGATGGCTACGTGCTGTCCGATAGGAAGGCCAATCACGTCTTGCGGGTTGGGCAGCTGGAAGACGAATTTGTAGACATTCGGTGCAAGTGTATCTTTGCGAATGAGCGGCAAGCTCTTATGTTCCTTGGGCTCGAGGAATCCTTTAAGAAGATGAGGGTTCACCCGAGGGGCCCTGCGACTCTTGATGTGCGGGGGGTATTTTGTGAAACCAGACTGAATCTGTGTCATGGCGGACAACTTGGATGCGACGATTGAGCCGATGATGCTGGATATCCCGCTTGCGACTGCAAATCCGGTATAGAAGCCTCCACCACCTGTCTGAAATAGTGACTGAGGTAGTTGGATCGATTTTGAGAGTGTTTGAAGCTGCGACAAGCCCGACCAAGAAGTATACATGCGCCGACCAAGGTATAGCGAGATCGCTGCGCCGCTGATACAGACTGTCGCCAGCGCTGCAGACTTGATCGATCCTGTTACTTGTGTTTCCGGCGATGGCGATGGCTCGATGGGTTGTATTAATCGAACTTGCTGAGGACGTACCCGCTTCGTGGCATTCTTCAGTGTTCCAATCAGATATGTTTGAAGAATCTCGTCGGCGTCCTTGACACTGACGCATTAGCTGTGCAGCCTGTAATCTACATTCACACCATGCCTACCTCAGAATGTCCAACTTCCTCGTAAGCTTCAGTCGCATCAGTGCCAGCTGTATCGAGGAGAACATCAGGTCCTCCCGGATGATCTCTCACGTATTCGGTGACATCGTATACTGGTGAGAAGGACTGTCAGCAATTTTCACGAAACACAGAGACGGGGTCTTTCTCACCTTTGCCATTGACAACCAGCCACAAGTCGTCCCTGGTCTTGTGAGCCGCTACCTCCTGCGTGGTATATTCTCGTAGGTTTTCCATTGTGTCGCAAGGTGCGTCGGGTGCTCAAGTCAAGCAGGGTGGGATGACATGACAGTCGCAATGTGCCAATCCGATGTTTTATATAACTAACACATTTACCCTCGGCTTGAGCAGCGACATTCTCCATCTCCAAAGACTCCTGTCCGGACCCACCGCTATAGTCCGCGAAAGTAGGGCAAGCATCGTGGCCCAATCGGAAACCCGGCATTAGCCGTTATTTCCCCACTTGCCGCGGCATCTCTTGCATGAGGTCCACTGAGGTATAAACTACACGGCTGTACGGCATCGAGTTTTGACTCCGAATTGAGAGGGGAACTCGGTGTCTAGACCGAGGCGTTGATTAAGATAAGTACAAGGCATTCTGCTTGCGACGGAGTGTTCAAGACAGCATCCCAACACCATGTCGAGCCAGCAATTCTATCTTCTAGGCGAGGCGGCCTCGTCCGCCAGGGCCATTACCATCGACGAGACATCGAATCTTGATCAGTTGAAACACTTGATTGCCGCCCACTTTGCGATTGTCGAGCCAAACGGTTGGCCTTCCACATCTTCGTCCTACTGAGTCTTTCTGACCTCTACAGGAATCGGTTTCCAAACAGACAATGACTGCCTCGTGGATGTCGCTTCTGTCCTCGCTGCCACGGGACCTGTAGCCATTACAATCGATGGTCACGCTGTCCGGGAACCTGATGGGCCCAGAGGCCTCCCTTTTGTCGGAAACTACTTTGAGATTTTCCCCGACCACTTGGGAAACCACCAGCGCCTCTTCGACACATATGGACCAATCTTCAAAACCAACAACCTCGGCCGTACAACATACCAAACCAATGACCCGCAACTTTCGGCCATCGTTCTCTCCGAGACGGACTTTTTCTCGAAAATCTTGAATAAAGCCCATCCACTCTACCCCCTCAAAACACCCGAGGCAGGTGTTTTCCTGGCAGACACAGATACCGAGAGTTGGCGTTTGGCACACAAGTTCCTGCCTCCAGCTCTAGGCCCCAAGGCCGTCCGGCACTACGTGCCTACCATGCAAGCTACGGTGGAGGATGCGTTCAAGGCATTTGACGCCCTGGACGAGGCGCAAGAGGCATGGAATGTGTATCAGTATATGCTGAAGCTTGGATCTCAAGCCGTGGGTAAGCTGACGCTCGGGATTGACTTTGAGCATTTCACTTCACCCGATGCACCTGTTCATGAAATGGTGCATGCGATCGCAGAGCTGCTATCGCTGAATAAGGAGGTCACCTCCAGAGGCGACTGGTATTCCATGCTGCCTTTTGGCCCTCCCAAGCGTCTGAAGAACGTGAAAGCTAGGATCGAACAAATGGTCGAGGAGTCTGTGCAGAAAGCAGCGCGTGGTGGTGTTAGCGACTTGCCCCTGCAGGAGGCTGCTCTAGAAGCCTCGAACATGGTCGGTAAGGAATTTGCGACAAAACTCTCTCCCCTAAATCAGGTTTGCGGCCGCTAATCTCCATCGTCCAGACTACGCCATCCGAGCCACCGATAACAAAGGCGAAAAGCTCCCCAAGTCAAGCCTGACATGGGCCCTGGTCGTTGCAACCGCCGCCGGATTCACAACCACCAGCTCTCTCCTCTCATGGCTTATTTATGGCCTTGTCACATACCCCGGCATGCAAGAACGGCTCTTGCAGGAATTAGTGGACCACGGCATTACCGAAGACACGGAACTCACAGCCGACATTACAGATAACCTCCCTTTCCTTGACAAGTACATTAAGGAAATGCAACGCCGCCACAACCCTTCATACCAACCTGGTCGTACGGCTAAAACCGATCTCATCTTACCAGGTGGCTACAAGATTGCTAAGGACGGTGTCGTCATTGCCGCGCTGCATCATATTCATAACAACCCAGATCTTTGGGACAACCCATCCCGCTTTGACCCGGATCGTTGGGATACCGAGGAGGTCAAGAAACGGCACAAGGCGGCGTATATTCCTTTTGCAATGGGGCCTCGTATGTGCATTGGCTTCTCATTCGCTTTATCTGAGGTGAAGGTTTTCCTGCCCAAGCTGATATATCGGTACAACTTCACTCGGGAGGGAGATGGGGCGATTGAGTATGACCCGATGTTCCAGCTCATCAGACCCAATAATCTGTACGTTAGGGCTGAGAGGAGGGTCAAATGGCCGGCCAAGAGCCAGTCAAGCAACTGATTGAGATTTGGACACTGGTCTAAACATGCCTAAGAGGGAAGGCACCTGAAGAAGACACTTTGACAAAACGTACTTGTATATATTTAGAACCCACGTTTACTATTGAGAACATCTGACTTTGTTATTATCTCCACCCTACTATCTTCTACTCGCCATACTTCGAACACATCCTTGTAAATGAGTAAACCTTCAAATAGGCCCAAACCATCAGCAAGGACGCCAGTACCCTCCAAATTGCGCAGGATATCAAGTCTACTGCTATATATATCTTCTTCGATTGTCGCGCTAGGCAGGAGATAGGGACTGGCCATGGTCCAAGATCTACACAAAAGCATACTAGACTCTATGAGTTAAACATCTGTATGGATTTGCGCACATCCAAACATCCATGCTTAGCTATCTTGGTTTTATGAGTTGTGTACAAGGTACGGTATGCGACGGCTAGCCTCGCTGCCTCCCGTCATCCTCAAAAGCCCCACGGCATGCCGAGCCGAGTTTGGCCCGGTTGTGAAACGGTACCGCGGGAGTGGGATCCAATGGGTCCGTCCGATATCAAGTTACCAAGTTATCAACAGCGAGAATAAAGGATCGTCGTCATACCGCGGCAGGCCGGAGTTCGGCATGGCCCTCATAGATCCTGACCTGGAGATATCTCGCCGACGGTGATTTTACGGAAGCATGCGGGAGCGTTATATAGGGGTCGTGAGTGCCGGTTTGGTGGTTGAACTTGGTCTTTACTACATTGTATAGTAACCTATACCAATACACTCTAAAAGACAGAGCAGAATAATAATGCATCCGACGTGGTCACCACCGAAGGATTACCGCGAGCGCCCGGTTACGGTGCTGGGGGCTGGTGTCCTTGGAAGACGGATTGGTTAGTATTTGGTTAACTTACCTGACAATTTTTCTCTACGCCCTACGCAGATAGCAACTGACTGTGCTACCAGGTTGCATTTGGGCATCCGCAGGCTACGACGTGCGTCTGTGCGATCCTAGTACCGAGCAGCTGACCGCTGGCCTTGCATACATTGAAGAGAATGTGTCTGCATACGCCGCGAAGACAGGATGCTCGCCTGGCAAAGCCTACACTTTCACATCACTTAAGGAAGCAGTCTCGAACGCCTGGCTGATTGTCGAGGTCGTTCCTGAGAAACTCCCGTTGAAGATCGACACTTTTGCGGAGCTGGAGACTCTCGTACCGAATGACTGCATCCTTGCTTCGAACTCCTCGTCGTACAAGACGTCTGAGATGCTGGAAAAGGTACAATCGGAGAAGGTCAAGGCTCGAATCCTTAATATGCACTACTACATGCCGCCGCAGTGTATGATTGTTGAGCTGATGACTGATGGCTTCACTTATGATGGAATCTTCCCGTTCATGGTAGAGAGATGCCGCGAGAGCGCGACGGAGCCTTATGTCGTGAGGACGCAGTCAACGGGGTTCATCTTTAACCGGTTATGGGCGGCTGTTAAGCGCGAGGTGCTGACAATTTTGTCGGAGGGAGTGTCTGTGCCTGAAGAGATAGATGCTATGTGGAAGACGATGTTCGTCAAGGGCGAAGTCTTGCCATGCAAGATGATGGATAGTGAGTATCTCTTTGCCCCTTTATCTTTAAGTGGAAAAAGTTCGATTGAAGTTGCTGACACGGGGTTTAAGCTGTCGGCCTTGATACCGTCGCCTTCATCGAACAGCACTACATCAAGGAGCGAGGTCTTTCCAGCGAAAAGACAGTCGACTACCTGACCCAGAACTACCTTGACAAGGGGAAACTGGGCAACAAATGCACTCAGGGCGGGCTGTACCCTCCAACCCCGTCGGGGAAGACCGAGCAACCCGAGAAACCCCGTCTACTTGTCCTCGATGTCGGCCTTGCCTCAGCGACAGCGTCCACATCCATTGGAACCCCAGTGGGAGAGATTCTGTCGTTGACACCAGATGGACCTGAAAAGAAGCACAAGATGCAGAAGGTTGTGTCAAGCCAGCTCCTTCCAGACGGCATCACGATCGACCGTGCCGCTGATCGCCTCATTTGGACAAACATGGGTATCCCCGGTCGACTTGATGGATCTGTGTGCTCTTCGAACATGGACGGAAGCGACGTTCGCACTCTCATCAGTCAAGGGACGATCAACACCCCCAAGCAAATTGCCATCGACGCTGAGGCACAAAAGCTCTATTTCTGTGATCGCGAGGGCTGCGCAGTTTACCGCTGCAACCTGGACGGGTCAGACCTAGAGACAATCGTCTCTCGAAAGTCAGGCAAGGAGGGTGCGGGCGATGTACAAGACTGGTGTGTTGGAATCGCTGTTTCTCGCCGATACAACAGATTCTACTGGACGCAGAAGGGTGCGCCTAAGAGCGGTAAAGGCCGGATCTTCAGCGCTGCCATCGATGCTCCTCCTGGGTCCCTCACTGCAGGGGGCAACGAGGAGGAGCTGTGTATTCTGAGTGGTTTGCCTGAGCCAATTGACCTGGAGGTTGATGAAGAGACGGGTGTGCTATATTGGACTGATCGAGGCGAGTTGCCTTACGGAAATGCGCTGTACCGAGTCCAATTGGACGCAGCGGGGCGGCCGCTGGGAAAGCCTGAGATCTTGATTCGAGGGCTCCATGAGGCGATTGGAGTGAGTATCGACAAGAAGTCAGGAGATATCTACCTCACAGACCTTGGAGGCTCTGTTTACCAGTGTAATCGTGATGGCAAGAAGGAGGTTGTGTATCGAGAAGATGGAAGAGCGTTCACGGGGGTGTTGTGCCTCGAGTAACTGTGTACATAAGCAAATTAGTAATGCTAATGCAATCTCTAGCTAATGCAGGCGTGAAACGGCAGGGCTCCGTCTTGGCAGGAGAGTCTTGGCAGGTCTCATCCATCGCTGATCACTGTCTTTCTCGCTCTTCCTTGACACCGGACGAGAATATCAGGACCCTCTGTGGGCTGCAGGAATGGCACCATCGTGAATGAATCAATTATCGCAGCCTTACCAGACGCAGCCTAGGTAACCCTCACTTCGCTAGTCCCCTCCGCACCCTGTTAACCTTGCTTCTGCAGGACCGGGCTAAATCTCGGAAATCCGGGGTAGCGACCATGGTCATACGGAGAAGTCAATCAATTCTGAAAAGCCAAGAGGGCGTTCAATAATATCATTGTCAGGCTCTGGCAGCTCCGGGATCCACGAATCAGGACACCGCCATTCTAGAACCGCGCATCATTGCTCTTCATGGCACGGCACGGTGCTGTCATGGAACACGCTTCGCTCCGTCTCCCTCCACCTGCCAGGGACTCAGGCCCTTAGGGATGTTATGGATCCGTTTCAGGGTTGCAATTTCCACCTTCCCTATCCAGCTCTTGTTGGCCAGCTCAGCGCCCTCGGGCCGTCAAACCGCCTGGACTTGAAGATCGTCATTCCCTTTTCGCCTTATGACTGACCCTTTTGTAATCAAGGCTATACATGGTAGCATCGGCCAGTGCCTGGCGAACCTGGCCAGATTCAACTGTGGAGTGTGGCTTGCGGTTATGGGTCAACCCGCCAAGACCCTGAAAGCATATGCTGTGGGCTATACTTACTCGGAGACGTTCTTTTACAGAGTGCTATGAAACAGGTCGTTTGACGGGAGCGCTCTGGACTGCCGTCGTCGGCTTCTGTCTCATCACTTCTGCCGAGGAGGTAACAGAGCATACCCTGATAAACTTGGGTCACTGAGCCGCATCTCACGACGAATGACGCTGCCTTGGTTTGTATCAACAACCGTCTTGGGTTGAATGTGGACGGTGGACGCCAAAACTCAAACATATTGCATCCCCGCCTTTATGCTGAGGAAGCGGATCTGGTGATACCGACCCCTGTCGGGCGCGGCTAATCTCACTGCCTCTTTTGCTCTTGACCTGTCAGTCTGTGACAGCTCAGGCACGGCCCCTGCAATCTAGGGCAATATGGATACTCGGCTGTTCCGTATTGAGTGCGGAAAGGAGAACACTCCTTGCCAGAGAACTATATAAGAGGGCAGAGATACCCCGGTTGTTGTGGTTATCATCACACTCTTCATTCCTTCCTCTCATTCAAACACCTCTGGCAGATTTTCTTTCATTCATTCGGATTTGATATCCTTACCTACTTTGACCATGGCCATGTCCAAGATTGCTACCCTCGCGGGTCTCCTCGCTTCTGCCGGCCTCGTTGCGGGCCACGGCTATGTCACGAAGATGACCATCGACGGGAAAGAATACGGTGGATGGCTCGCTGATAACTACTACTACAACCCCTCGTATCCGCAGAACTATGGATGGAGCACGACAGTTACCGACAATGGCTTCGTTGCTCCCGATTCTTTCGGTAGTGCCGATATCATTTGCCACAAGGGTGCTGCCCCTGCCGACCTCTCTGCTCCCGTGACCGCCGGTAGCAGCATCGATGTTACCTGGAACACTTGGCCCGAGTCTCACAAGGGTTAGTTCATTGGTTCTACTCTTATATGTGCCCTACTAACAATATAAAGGTCCCATCATTAACTACCTCGCCAAGTGCGACGGCGACTGCTCCTCGGCCGACAAGACCACCCTCAAGTGGGTTAAGATCCAGGCCGACGCTATCACCGATGCTTCCAGCAACACCTGGATCACGGACGAACTCATCGAGAATGACTACACCACCTCCGTGACCATCCCCACTTCCCTCGCCCCCGGCAACTACGTTCTCCGTCACGAGATCATTGCCCTCCACTCCGCGGGCCAGGAGAACGGCGCCCAGGCCTACCCCCAGTGCCTTAACCTCGAGATCAGCGGCAGCGGCTCTGCCAACCCCACTGGTACCCTTGGCACCGAGCTGTACACTTCCACTGACGATGGTATCATCTTCGACATTTACTCGAACCCGACATCGTACCCCATGCCTGGTCCTGAGCTCTTCAGCGGTTAAATGGGTGGTCACTAGGAGGATTTGTGGTTTCGACTATAGACGCTTCGACCTTTGGCAATTCTTGGGTGGAATAGGCAGTTAGCAACCACTGGCCTTGGTCAGTCTGTTCAATGTATATATTGCTGTGATCAATCCACATCTATCTTCCATGCACACTCAAGCGCAAACCCAACAGTAAGGCAACGGCGAATCAAGCTCTCTAGTATAGTAGTAGAAACAAAGGGATAAGTAGCTCTAATCTAGCTAGTAGAAATGCCAGATCCTTAAAGACCTCAGGCCCGCTCTCCTTGCGTCTATCAGATTACTAGGGTTTTGGGTATTATAAAGGCCTTCTAGGATCTATAGACCATTTCTACTGGCTAGATTATTCCTTTGTTGCTACTATACTAGAGAGCCTGATTCGCCGTTACCTTACTGTTAGTTTAGGATCACTTGAGGTATTTTAGAATAAGTATACTGAAAGAGACGCCAGCAACGCTAGCCTGAGGCCTTCAAGCGGCCATTGGCCGCTTAGAAAAGTCTTAGAGCATTCGGTTAAATGACCCCAGGTACGTCTCTAGGACATGTTCCTTATCTCTCCCTCTGCGGTTTGATATGGCTGATTGCAAGAGGGTGACGAAAATAGGTACACCAAGACAAGGCTGAACATCAGCCTTGCCGCCAACCGTATCAATAGACGCGCCTAATCTATCTTTTCGACCATGGCCATAGCCTCGTTGATTCCTGATTTGTTTCGGCGTAGCGCCTAAGATACTGGTCTGTCTATTTAATGGGCTCTTCAGCCCAACCTTCCTGGTGCTCATGCTCTATTGACGCCCCGAACGCTCAAGATCTTCGGCGTCAGTACAAACATCCTACACACTCCTCTATTGAGGTATAGCCCCTTTGTTCTTCCGTCTTTCTTTAAGAACCCAGAACTAACCATAATCACAATCAGCTGAGCCGTTTCCTTCCAATCCAACCCAATCTATTATCTCCCGCAAGCTCAACAATGTACGAAACCCCCCTCTGCCGTTCCTGCGGTGAGCCCGAGCGCGGTCTCGCCGGGATCTCCCGATCCTGGTACGAAGTGTGCCCAGGCTGCGAGTGCATAAACAACGGGCTGAAGATGTGTGATGTGTGCATGGAGGGTGATGAGGAAGTCGAGGGCGTTTGCTGGAAGTGTAATGATGAGGAGTGGGTGCCTTGCTCGTATGAGTGTGAGAATGGGTATATTGAGAGGGTTGAGAGGTGTGATAGTAAGGCGCATGCGGATTTTGGGGAGTATGAGGAGTAGTGAGAGCTGGGCTGGGCTGGGGACTTGTATTGGAATGACTTGAGTTTTGGAGCAAGGGGAGGACGGTATTTGGCGTATGTACCGCCGGGAGAGTACGGCTAATTATATTTGATATCAGAGCCATTCTGAATGCGACTGGTTGCATTGATTAGGTTTCTTAATTAGAGTATGGCCTGTGGCAACTTGGAAAGGGACAATGGGCATGATTGTAACTCTTTCTCTAAGTTAAGTATCAGGAGACCCGTAGAAGCCCTATACAATAATGCTCACCCTATTCCGTCCGCTCATAAACAAGCTCCCTATACCCCCCAACGCCCAAGTCGCGACATCCCAGATCCAGATCCGGCCCGGTCCTCCTCAATTCCCACTCCCCAAAGTAATTCGGCGCATCTCCGACCTTCTCAAACCTCAAGCCCTCAAAAAGCTTCAGACTCCGCTCATTCACTTGACCAATCTTGACACTCAACGCCGCGAACTTCAACTCCTCTGCCTTGATCGCTGCACCTAAAATCCTCTTCGCTTCCTCATCACCCTTCACAAACTCACTTAAGACCTCCTTCTCGCGCCCAAGAACATACCTCAGAAACGCCAGGAGCGCAGCCTTCCCATATCCTTTCCCTTGATCTTTCTTCTCCGCAATCATAAGTTCAATCTCGCCGATGATCTGTGGAGGGGCCGGATTCCCCTGCTCATCTTCGTCCTCCTCCACGCGGAGAAAGAGATTAATGTCTCCGATCATACGGGAAGGTGCATCATCTTCATCTCTTAATTTTCTCTCCCGGTCAATTGGGACACAAACGATAAACGTGAGTTTATCAGCGTCGTTGCGCCAGGACTGTTGCATGGCGTATTCTTCTGGGAGGGAGAGGGGCTCTGAGGCTGTTGCTTGTTGGATTTCCTAGCTCAATGCATCAGACTCGTTTATAATGAATGGATAGATGAGCAATTTGTGAGGAAGTTGAGGCTCATACCTCGTCCTTCATCCATTCGTGATACCGCGGGACGTGCCATTTTGAGTATGGCACTAGCAGGACTTTGGGGGTGGAGATTGCTGGTAGTGGGGTTAGTCTGTTGTTTTAGTATGCATGGAGGATTGACGGACCTGTTATTGCGTTTAAGAGCATGTCGCTTCTAAGTAGTTTAAACTGGTTCTTAACTGATGGTTGTTTGTAGGTGGTGAGACGAGGGAGAATTGGATATTTTTGTGGTCTTGGCATTGTGCATAGGTGAGAGATCTCCCAGTTTATTCAACAATGCAATGAGTCTTGATACAGAGACATTGTTCATATATTATTTTTTTACTATATACTACTGATGCATATCATAGCTTATCTTCCTTCCCCGCAAATGCGCCAAACTTGACGACTTCCACCTCCAAGGTTTCAGTATCCACCAGGATAAGCTCGCCCGTTTCTCGGAACTTGGGGAGTGAGATAAGTCGAACAGTAGGGGTAGGTTCGTGTTCCGTCCCGCCCATTTCTATGTCTTCGCCATTCAGTTTCAGAGGTGTGTCTCCCTCCACAACAGCAGTCCTGAAACGGGACTGGTTGCCCGCGAAGAAGAGGTGCGGGCAGGATTCCATGACAAAAGGATCGTGTGTTTGAAATGGATAAGACCCTAGTAACACGTCAGTCTCAGGGTCAAGGTGCAATGAAAGTAAAGAGAAGAACATACATATCGTATCTGGGGCCGTAGGAACCCCACACCTCCACCGCAGCATGGCCTCCATAATGCGTATCCTAGCCTCCACATCCCCGTCAGTGTCAACATTGCCATCTTCATCGGCAAAATCCAGATAGCGGAGAACATCATCCACGTTCTGACCGCTGCTGCCCCAGAGTCGCCATCCCTCCACGTCTCCTTCCCACGGATTCGTCACGCTGTCGAACCAGCCGGGTTCGGGTTGTTCTTCGCCGCTTGATGGTGCGGCACAGTATGCCCTTGAACGAGGGAACATTGCGCGGTGAATCGGCTGTTGGGGAAGTGCAAAATTTGCCGGGTCGCTTTCGCCCGGCATGATGGTCACCGGTATGCTGGGTAGGAGCTCCGCGAGGAAGGAATCTAATTGTGTGATCGGCGACGCGTTATACGCCGAGGCGTCATATCCGTACTTTTTCTGCTGTGCAATCTTTTTTCCTTTTGGTCCATCTGCTGCTGGGGCTGCCTCAATGGTACTCGCCCCGAGTGAGTTTCCAGCAATGACCAATCTGGTAATTTCACTAGCTTCAGGCAAATACCCGTCTTCGTTTTTCGACGACCCTGTGTAGCCCAGAAGATAGTCCGTCAAGAGCTCAAGGGCGAGGGTATCGCTCGATGTCCCCGTGATTCCAAGGCCGCTGACCATGGCAATTTTCCCCTTTCTCGGCTCCTTGGGTGCTTTCGGTCCGTCTCTCTCCCACCGGCGCGGTTGTTTGGCAAGATCAGGAACTTTGATATCAATCGCTTCGAAGTCTCCGTTCGCATTCTCCGTTCCAAGCACGGCAATGATGACTCCCGTCGCCAACTGAACTGATCGAAGCTTGCTCCCTGTTAAGCGCAGTCGTCCAGACTCGTCTTCCAGCATGATCTCCGTTAACTCTGGGTGTGAGGGGTCTTGGTAGGTTCGTCGAGGAGGCGGGGCAGATGTAAAGTTCTGCTACGAGTTAGACCAGCTTTATGGAATTGGTCGGACAACTTGCATCTTTCGTAAGGTCATCCAGAATGTTCGGCTTCAATGGCATCTCCATGTATATTGTGCCCGCAACCCAGCAAAGCTCTCCCTGTCGGACGTCGAGTACTCGCTCCACGCGGCGGGCACGCTCTCCGGCAATCTAGAGTGTCGCAGATTGTCAGCACGGCGGAATTGACAGCAAATATCCCCAGGTAATAGATTCCATACACTGAACCCTTCCCAGGCTTCGACCGCAACTGCCTCAACCGCTGGTTTCAGCTTCGCGAGCCGCAAAAAGTACATATCTCCATACTGTTGCTGATATTGTCGCTCCTGGCCGGGCGGGAGTCGGAATGTATCTAGGGGGTTGTATACTGAACCATTTCGTTGCACAGGCTCGTATTCTTGCGTGCTATCATGAGCCGTCTGTTAGTGAAGTACGGCGCGAGCTTGGGATGCGGAGACGAACCTCGGGGGCCGCAAGAACTCCTCTGCAGCATTAGCAGCCATTATCTTAGGTAGAATTCTCACAAATATAGTGACGGCATCAAGCGGCGTTCGTTAGTATGATCAGCCTTAGCGTTTGGTTGTTCGTTGACTGATAGTTGCGGACTTTGAGATTGGGACTTTGAAATCGGCGGGGACGCGAAGACGCGTCTTTTGGCGTTCTGCCATGTTTCCGCTTTGGGTTCTCCTCATCTCTCATCCCAACCACCTCGTCAGCACCAGACGACACATGTATTCAGTGGAGCAAGAGTCCATTGATGTATATACGATATACCGTGTGGGCTACTTTTTTATCACTCTTCAAAAAACTCGCAGGAACGGAGTAGCGTTTTTAAGTTATGCGGCCTGCAATGGGAATATTGAAACACCTAGAACTACATCTAGGCAATCCGGAGCTTTTCTTGAGCAACATTCAGGTGCTCTTTGAACTGTATACCGCATACCCCAAACTCAGTGCCTGAAGGACATACTAATCATCAAGAGGCCATCCCAAGATCAATGATCCCCTCATTAGCAGAGTCCAGGCATCCATTGATTCTCCTCGCCTCGACCTGAAGCACGATAGGTAGGGCTTGTTTCCACAAGATGGAGAATTAGACATGCAGTTCCTATGCGCATTCTTGAGCGGATAATGCCGCGCGAACTAGGCGTTGGCCATTGGTAGACATGATCAACACGGCGGCACCTGAATCACAATCGATACGCTACAAGCAAGGTTCGCCGGCAGAGGAGCCTCACTTTCATAGAAGTGGAAATAGTACCCCTCGAATCAGCAGTGCTCATCTTGGAAGTCCAGGTGACAGGTGTTCATCGATACCATCCCTTCCTCGCCCCTCGTAAGGTTCTCGAACCTTACCCGCATTCCGATGCAACAAATATCCAATGAGTCTTCGAATCGACATCAGCAAGAATGATGATATGAAGATACTCTATTGGCGGGTGCTTTTCCTATATTACCTGGCATTTCTCACGGTGCTCGCGAATTCAGGAGCCGCAGTGAGAATGACCGGAGCTATATCCCATTGAAAGCATGCATTTGACCTTCATTCTGGACAAGCAGACTAACCCAGGCCATGTCAAAGAATTTGGGCTATGAGTTCCTCATAAGTTCGAGTTACGCCTCCTGCGAGAGCTCTATCATAGTCAAGTTTTAGCTCCTGCTTTCGACTGACGGTCCAGTACAAGGATCAACTACCTAGGGTCAGACCAATAGTACTTCCTGCCACGGCTTCATAATGAAGACTAAGTTCTTTTTATCACCTCTATTGGGCACCTTATTCATCCTCAGCTTGTTATGCACCGTCGCCTCAGCATCTGTCTTTAATTCGCTGCTACGGAGCTTCCACCAGAACGTATTCGTTCGCAGTTTGCCGGGATCCCTCGCATTTGCCCCAGAAGAGGCCATAGGCAGTTATCAACCTCCACCAGGCCCAATTCATTATGATTCTCTACCTGCGAATAATGCCAACACTCCTGATGCGCCTACAATGGCTGCGACGGTTGAGAACGCGGATGACGATGACTCCAAATCTGAATCTAAGGTAGCCATGGCAGCTACAGAGAGCCAACCTGATTCAGAAGAGTAAGTTCAGTCTTCGGTTGTTGGATTGTTTAAACAGGTTTAAATAATTGCTACTAGAACCAAAACACATATTCCCTCCGTCTCGGAGATGGATGCGATGATAGCCAAATCTCAGATGGCATCAGCCAGCAAGAGCGATGTTCTGTCGCTAGCGGGCTTGGGAGTGTCAATGCTTGTTTCCCTACACTTATGTTAGGGACCAGGGGCGTCGCGGTATGACTATTCTGCAGGCGACCATTGGTGGTAGCGGCAAGCCTGCTTGAGTCTTTGACGATATAATACTGTTCAGTATGAACCGGGCGAACCTATCATTGTTCAGATACCCATTTGTATTCTTGCTAGAATTGATACCCTTTGTTGATCTTATGTCAATCATCGAAAGCACACCCAAATACATCCAGTTCAGCCCCCAATCCGGGAGCTCCACAACAAGCCCAGTCCCTACGCCGTGCAAGCACCAAGACACTTGTTCACGGAACAAGCCAAACGTGAATCTATGCAATCCGTAGGCTGGCCTAATGGCAGTTCGCGTACGGTACAGTATACTTCATGTGACAGGGGCAGCGCAGCTCGATGCGCCATTCAACAGCGAAATGGTCAATGTTCTAGGCCCATGCGAGGAATTAAAGTACTAAGCATCCGTATGCTATAGAAATGATAGCCCTCGAGATCAACAATTAATCGGCATAGCCAAACCGCGAGGTGAGAGCTACGCAAAACTAAAGATGGGGGCCAAAACAACAGGGGGGAAATGGGGATGAGCCTCGGTCCGTTTCCCCGCATTTCCTGCTGCTGCTGCTCCCTCTTCCTTTACGGAGTAACTATTCATCTGCGCCGAGTCAGCAGAATAGCCGATCATATACCGCGGCGAATCTCCTTCTTTTGTATTTATCTCAGCTTTGATTAGAATTCTCTGTCCGTTCTTCGTTTAACCTCATTCACCCACTTTCGACTCCGTTTTCCTAGGGGCTCTACGAGGTAGTACAATCAAGCCAAGGAATCGAAAACAAAGGTACGTCTAGGTACCTATCAGACTCCCAATCGACCAAGCACTAACATCCTAAAGACCCAATAACCCGCCAAAATGTCAATCACAACGCCCCTCACCACGCTCCTCAAGATTCAAAGCCCTGTCCTCCTAGCCGGCATGGCAAAGGCCTCCGGCGCGGAACTCGCAGCCGCAGTCTCCAACGCCGGTGGACTCGGCGTTATCGGCGGACTGGGCTACACACCGGAGCAGATGAACGAGATGCTTACGGAGCTCAAGGCTCTACTAAAGGACAAGTCGCTCCCCTTTGGCGTGGATCTCGCCCTCCCGCAGATCGGCGGTAGCGCGCGTAAAACGAACCACGACTACACTGGCGGGAAGCTTGACGAACTGATCGACATTATCATCTCGCATGGTACGAAACTATTCGTTTCTGCGGTTGGTGTACCTCCGGCGCATGTGATCAGGCGCCTTCATGACGCAAACATCCTCATCATGAATATGGTTGGCGCGCCGAAACACGCGGAGAAGGCGCTCAAGGCTGGTGTGGATATTATCTGCGCGCAGGGAGGTGAGGGTGGTGGGCATACTGGGGATATCCCCTTCTCTGTGCTCATCCCTGCGGTCGTTGATACGGTGCAGAAGTATAAGAGTCCGTTGACGGGGCAGACGCCGCTGGTTGTCGCGGCTGGTGGTGTGAACGATGGGAGGAGTTTGGCGGCGGCGTTGACGCTCGGTGCGTCTGGTGTCTGGGTGGGCACGAGGTTCCTAGCGACGGAGGAGAGCGGGGCGAGCAGGCTGCACAAGCAGGCTGTTGTTGGCGCGCAGTATGGAGAGACTAAGAGGACGCTTGTTGTCTCTGGCCGGCCGCTGCGATTGCTGCCGAACGACTATATCAAGGAGTGGGAGAAGAAGCCTGAGGAGATTGCACGACTGACTTCCCAGGGAATTGTGCCGATGGAGCATGATTTCAATAACGAGAAGGACGTTGATCTACCGTTCCTGATGGGTGATGTCTCAGGTATTATCTCGGAGATCAAGCCTGCTGGGGTAGTGTTGAAGGAGATGGTTGCACAGGCTGCCGATGTGCTGAAGAGAACGGCTGCTCTTGCCTCGGGTCCTGCGGCCAAACTGTGATCAGACTCCCCAGCCAAGACAGCTGATGTTGCTCACAAGCATAAGATAATTGTATATATTTAGCGAATCTATGGTTCACATATGTCTTATGTGTCTTTACCTAGATAGCATGTACAAGTACATAAATCATAATGCGGCAGAATCGAGGATGGTTCGCAGGAACAGAGCAGAGCGCATGTGTAGCGCGCAACCCTTAGGAAGGCACTCCACATTGGAAGAGTCGGCTAAGCACAACATCGCCAAACGACGGCATTGATACCTAGGGTTGCGTATAGCGACGGGTAAATTCCAAAATAAGAGCACTATGTTAACAGAGTCGACAGGCATGGTTGTTCACTGGGCCGATTAAGCCCTCACTGCCCAATTGCCAATGCTAACTGCAAAGTACCACTCACACACTGCTAGGGCAGGCAAAGCTTCCTCCTTTTTCTTGTCCAGTCATTAGTGGCATCCATTCAAGACAGCCTTTCCATTGGCTCGCGCCTCCAGAAGATTTGGGGGCGGTGGCGGCCCGAATACAGGCTTCTCCTGCTGCTGAGGCAGGGGGTGGTCGCCGTTGGCGCTATCGAGCTCGTATTCTTCGTCACTGATCCCCTCTTCATCCTCTTCGTCTTCGTAGTCCTCCTCGTACTCGCTCTCTGTGCCTTCGTCGTCACCGTCCAGGTCCACAGCGAGGCCCTGACCACGACCTTGGGCCTGCATTCGTCGACATAGCGCTTCCAGGTGATGGCTCTTCTTCCGCCACTTGTCGAGTTCCTCATGATTCCTCGTGCGCTCTTCCGCCATTTCCAATATGTTCCGGTTTGTCTGATCGTGCTTGCGAGTGAGGGTGAGATTCTCCTTTTCCAGCCTTTTCGTCTTCTTTGACATCTCCTCCATCTCTTTGCGGAAGGTCAAAAACAGCTCGTTACTGTTGTTCAAAGTATCCTCAACCTGGAACATTATTACTACCGAGCATCAGGACAGAACCAAAGAGCCATACCTGTTTGAACTTCTCCACATAGATATTCAGCTGGCTTCGCAGTTCCGACTCCGTATGCGAGAATGTAGACACCTGGGAGCTCAACGCACGACAGCGAGCAGCCTCGTTTTCCGCCGCGCGTCTCTGTTCTTCATATTTGGCGGTGAGACATTGGATCTCAGCATCCTTGCTGCGCAGTAGCGACTTGTAGTGTAACTCGCGCATCTCGAACTTTTCACCAATGGTCTTAATCTTGGCTCGAAGACTACAATGACATGTCAGGCAACGCGCACTGGACCCCGGGGGACTACAACTTACGCCTCGTCGAGGTCGATGTCAACTTTCTCGCTTCGGGGATTGCCCTTCGCTGCCATCACATCTTGGATGTCGTACAAAAGAGAGTCGAGTCGCTCATTGACAATCGCACGGGCTTTTTTCTCATTCTCCTCGAGCTTTTTGTTCTCGTCCTGGTTTCCCAAAAATCGAACATTAGCCCAGGTGCTAAATGCAGTAGCCGTAGTTGTGAAACCCACCTTGACCTTTTTGTTTTCTTTAGTTAATTCACGGCAAAGTTTTTCCAGCTTATCTTTCATGGTAACGGTCTTATTCAACTCCGATTTTCCCTTGTCCTGATCCTTCTGCAGCTGATCCGCCCGCTTCTTACTCTTGGCATAGTCGCGGTCTAGTTTCTTCATGTCGGCCAGCAGTTCGGTGTACTTTTTATGAACGGTTTCCAGACGGGTCATCGGGGATTCGATATTGGTCAAGAGCTGGTTAAGGTCTCTAGTCGCCTTCTTCACTTCCCGTTCTGTATCCACGTCTTGTTAGCAAGTATTGCCACGCAATGCCCCCTCCCCGGCTGTCGCATGTAGAACACTCTATGTCGAGCACGCACCGATTTCCTGTTCTTGGTCCTTTTCTCCTGCAGCATCCTGCTCCAACTGCGAAATCTTGGCGGCAAGAAGCTTCGAGGTCTCGTTCGGGTCGGCGACCTTCTTCCCCTTGTTCTTCTTTGACATGGCCGTAGTCGACATGATTAGGCCGTCCACCTTATAGAATTGCCCGGGTGGCGTAGAATGCGGACTGTCCGGCGGAGGTCGCGTGGTCGGTCCTTGGTGAGAAAAATGCGAAAACGAATCGGTTTCGAAGTGGTGAGGCGTTTAACGTGTGACCGGATAAAAGAGCCACGTCGACCACTCAACAAAACAATGAGTAGTGCAAGTGATGCGGCTTCTGATGGTTGTCAGGGCACAACGTAATCAGCCGGCAAGTCCTAAAATCCACACTCGCAATGAGCGGAGAACCTTGAGGGACTTCTAGGCTCGCAGAACTCGGAGCAACCGGGTCTCCAGATCCTATAGCAACCAAGTTCTGCAAAGCCAACGAGAATCCTGGGGGCGGCAGCAGAGAGTCGTAAAAGCCTGGCGGAACCAAAACCAACTGGTGAGTAGCAACGGGTCAAGAACAGTCGGTCGAGGGCTGGTTGGAGAGATCGAATCCAATCTCGCAAGTCGGAGGGGGTGACTAACACTAGCCAGATTCGGAAATATTGTCTTGGCATCTCGGTGCTGTTTGTCATCCCAGCCGACGCCAGCTCGATTCCCGTAGCATCCTTCTTGCCTCTCTTTTTAGACTTAAGACGTCGTTTATCCAAAATTACTATTGATCGCCTTGCATTTGCGCAACCGACTACGCGCCCTAGCTCTATTACTTGGTCCCGGCTGGACCGGTGCCAACTTCAACCCGGCATCGACCATCTAAAAGTCGTACTTCTTTAGCTCAATCTATTCCTACCACACTTCGACAATATGCTCCGTTCATCCCTACAGCTAGCGAAGCAGCGCGCGCCAGCTCTCCGCCAACCATGCGGTCGATTCCTCAAGTCGGCTACATCATTACCGCGGTGGTCACAGATCCGAACGATCGCTACAGTATCTGGTTTGGAGAGCTTGCCCGAAGTTGGAGACCAGCTTCATGGTTTTACTGTTCAGGAGAAGAAACAAGTCCCGGAACTACACCTCACGGCTGTCCGATTAAGACATGACAAGACACATGCGGATTACCTCCATATCGCCAGGGAAGACAAGAACAATGTTTTCGGTATCGGCTTCAAGACTAACCCTCCGGATGCCACGGGTGTGCCTCACATTCTGGAGCATACCACTCTTTGCGGTAGTGAGAAGTAGGCGACTCTGTCTTGAGCACGACTTGTGCTAGTAACTACCTAATGCTAACGTTGGATTTCTTCAGATACCCCATTCGCGATCCGTTTTTCAAGATGCTCCCGCGCTCCCTCTCTAACTTCATGAACGCCTTTACTTCATCGGACCACACGATGTATCCGTTTGCGACAACCAATGCGCAAGACTTCCAGAACCTCCTGTCGGTCTACCTAGATGCCACCATGCATCCTCTACTCAAGGAGGAAGACTTCAGGCAGGAGGGATGGCGCTTGGGACCGGAAGATCCTCGCGCGATCGAGACCAAGGAGGGCGACCTCAAGCCGGAAGACATTCTGTTCAAGGGTGTCGTCTATAACGAAATGAAGGGTCAGATGTCTGACGCGAACTACCTGTACTGGATTAGGTTCCAGGAAAGCATTTTCCCTGCCATCAACAACTCCGGAGGTGACCCTCAACACATTACGGACTTGACCCACAAGCAGTTGGTCGACTTCTCTAAGCAGAACTATAACCCCAGCAATGCTAAGATCATGACTTACGGCGACATGCCGTTAGCCGATCATCTCAAGCAGGTTGGTGGTGTCTTGGACGGTTTCTCGAAAGGAGCAGCCGATACATCCGTGAAGCTACCCATCGATCTCCGCGGCCCCGTCAACGTGACTGTCCCAGGGCCAGTCGACACTTTCGCAAGCGAGGACAAGCAATACAAGACCTCCACTTCGTGGTACATGGGAGATACCACGGATATTGTCGAGACCTTCTCGGCCGGAATACTCTCATCTCTCTTGCTTGACGGTTACGGATCTCCCATGTACAAGGCTCTGATTGAAAGTGGTCTAGGCTCCTCGTTCACTCCTAACACCGGACTTGATACCTCCGGCAAGGTCCCGATCTTCTCAATTGGAGTCACTGGCGTGAGCCAGGATCAAGCTCCTACCGTTAAGAAAGAAGTCCAGCGTGTGCTTCAAGAGACTCTCTCCAAGGGCTTCAACGACGAGAAGGTTCAAGGATTCTTGCACCAGCTGGAGCTTGCGCTCCGTCATAAGACGGCTAACTTTGGCCTCGGAGTTATCCAAAAAACTCTCTCCTCATGGTTCAACGGCTCGGATCCCATGAAGGAGCTCGCTTGGAACGAGGTTATCAACGGCTTCAAGAGCAGGTACGGACAGGGAGGTTACTTGGAGTCGCTGATGGAAAAGTATCTTATCAACGACAACTGCCTGACTTTTACTATGGTCGGTACGCCTTCTTTTAACAAAGAATTGGATGATAAGGAAATGGTCCGCAAGGAGAAGAAGTTCGAGCAATTGACTCAACAGCATGGATCTGTGCAAAAAGCTGTGACTGAGCTTGCCAAGGCAGAGCTACAGCTGCTCGAAGTTCAAGAGAAGGCCCAGCATGCCGACCTGAGCTGCTTGCCTTCCCTGCGAGTCGAGGATATCTCACGGCAAAAAGAGTACAAACCGGTCCGCGAATCCAAAGTCGAAGGCACAGATGTGGTCTGGCGCGAAGCCCCTACCAACGGTCTAACCTACTTCCAAGCTGTTAATGCCTTTGCCGACCTTCCTGATGAGCTTCGCCTGCTCCTGCCACTTTTCAACGACGCCATCATGCGGCTCGGAACACCAACTAGGACAATGGAGCAGTGGGAAGACTCGATCAAACTCAAGACTGGTGGTGTCTCGACCTCATCTTTCCATACCTCGTCGCCAACGGAGCTGGGTAACTTCAACGAAGGTCTCCAGTTTTCCGGTTTTGCTGTGGACAAGAATATTCCCGACATGCTGGAAATACTGACAGCTCTTGTTACTGAGACCGACTTCACCAGCCCTTACGCACCGGCGATGATTCAGGAGCTTTTGCGGCTGTCTACCAATGGGGCGCTGGATGCTGTTGCGGGAACCGGTCACCGATATGCTCTAAACGCGGCAGCTGCCGGTCTTTCTCGTAGCTTCTGGGCACAAGAGCAGACCTCGGGTCTAGCACAGCTGCAAGCTACGGCGAACCTTCTGCGAGATGCCGAGACCTCTCCCGAACGCCTAGCGGAATTGATTGAGAAACTTTGCCTCATTCAATCCTTTGCCATCTCGAAATCATCTGGTCTCCGTGTGCGCCTGGTCTGCGAACCGAGTAGTTCAAGCCAGAATGAATCTACTCTACAAAAGTGGATTTCTGGGCTCCCCCAAACCCCATCACCAATTTCTCGGCCTCAAAGTTTCGACACGAGCTCGGCTACCAAAAAGGCGTTCTATGACCTTCCTTACAAGGTTTACTACTCCGGTCTGGCTTTGCCGACTGTGCCCTTCACAAATTCCTCTAGCGCCACCCTGAGCGTCCTTTCTCAGCTTTTGACACACAATTACCTCCACCCTGAGATTAGAGAAAAGGGAGGCGCTTATGGTGCGGGAGCAAGCAACGGCCCGGTCAAGGGATTCTTCGCTTTCACCAGCTACCGCGACCCGAACCCTACCAACACTCTCAAGGTTTTCCAGAACAGTGGTATCTTCGCGCGAGACCGTGCCTGGTCAGATCGTGAAATCAACGAGGCTAAGTTGGGTATCTTCCAAGGCCTCGATGCCCCTGTCAGCGTTGATGAGGAGGGAGCCAGATACTTCCTGAGTGGTGTCACCCACGAGATGGATCAACGCTGGAGAGAACAGGTCCTGGACGTTACCGCTAAGGACGTCAACGAGGCTGCGCAGACCTTCCTGGTCGACGGTACTCGCCGGTCCGTCTGCCTTCTCGGTGAGAAGAAGGACTGGGCGGAGTCCGATGGCTGGGAGGTGCGCAAGCTCTCCATCAACCCTCCTGAGGCCGCAGATATCCCTGCGGATGATGCTGCATCGGCATAAGCTCCCTCCATATCCTCCCCAACTCACGGCCAAACTTCTCACTCACACTCATGCGCTATATACCCCATATATACCGCCATGTACATCCACCCTATTAATGCTCTGACGAAAACCTGTAAAATAGACTTTTGCTACACTACTATTATTGTATAATATCCCACCTCTTCCTTTGACATATACCATTTACATCATTTCTCTTCGATCTTTCCTTCCATGCACGCGCGGAAAAAGAACAAACCGACCCATCTTCTATCCAGACCCCCTCCATGGTCGAACGATGGGTCAACCGTCCACACGGACAAGCGCAATATCAATGCCGGAATGTGAACCTCTGCAGTACACTTCCCTCCTCCGTTTTTCAGACCCGCTCTGGTTTCTCACGAAACATCTGTCAGCCTACGCAGAGCGGACTAAGAACGTGAGGACAAGATAGATTTCATCTCTTCTGATGGGAAAGCGGACTTGATCGAATTAACCGGGTCCGGTCTATTATTAGTGAGATAAAGTAGAGAAATACAATATGAAATATGAAATCATAAAAAGAAACTCCTCGAGGTAACCATCCCCCATGAGCCCAAGTAGTCTGAAATTCAATTCATAAAATCATAGCCATAATCAAGTCGATCTATACAAGAATATAGGTAAAAAAGTGGTAAGGTAAAGTGGTATCATGAGAAAGGAAAAATTGGTGAACGTGCGCACTCGGTAAAGCCTGCAAACCCAGTGCTTTGAATAGAAAGCTCACATGAACTGAAGCCTCAAGCTCTACCATTATGGGATGTATAGCTTGAGCCAACATCAGGTTCAGGCGTTGGGTCAACGTGCGTGAGAGGGACGTCTGAGTCTTGGACGTGGTCGGTTGAGAACGGAGAAATGGGTTCGTCAGACTCAGGTAAAGGTGGGAATGGTTCTGTTCGTGAGTCGGACTCCGATATATGGTCCTCTTCGGGTATTACTGTATTATCTTGGGGAGGAATAGCGGAGGGAGCTGCATCTGAAGGCATGCTTGCGGATGGGGGAATTGTCTGTAAGGGGTTATCTCAAATACCGTCATTTCCAGTATGGACAAGCATACCTTGACATCGTCTACACTGATGCCCCGGCTCAGGGCCAACTGTCGTGCAGCGAGCCGTTTCTGTATAATTTCCATCTCTTCTTCGCGTGCAGCTCGCTCGTCCTCCCTCTTCAGGTCCTCGATGTCGCGCGCAATCTCCACATAGGAGCTCTGAGGCGACCGCATTCGACTGGCTCGCTTCTTCCTCTTCTTGTTTTTCGAGCTCTTCGACGACGTGGTAGGAGCTATGCTGAATGTGCCTGATGCGGACCGCATACTATCAGGTTTGTCGCCCTCATGGTCCTCTGCCTCTAGCCCTGTGCCTCGGCGCGTCAACGCAAGGGCAAACTCATCGTCTAACGGTACGGCATCTTCTTCATCATCGCTGGGAAGAAGGTCACCCCGCGAACTAAGCGAGTTCGTGGTTTCGCGGGATGACTGCGTTGAGCTTCGGTGCCTCACATTGCTGCTTGTCGCCACCTCTCCTTGATATTCCTCAGGCGACTCAATGAGAGGGCTCTCTTCGTGTACATGTCGCAGACCCGTAGGATGCTCCTGAAGGTCAGCAGCGGAGGGTCTATACTTCAGTCCCCGCGCGCCAAGTCTCCACGGGAAACGCTCGAGAAATCCCAAGAACGATGAACTCGGGATGACAGTCGGATCATCTCGCTCGTCTGGTATCAAAAGCCCACTTTTCCGTCGGCTCGCCCGTCGAGCCCCATAGCTCATCTTTCTTTGTCTGCGAGGCTGCTCGGAGCTCCCCCGGGCTAACCCGCTGCCTGCCAGCAGACGATCCAACTCGTCTGTACCCCATCCTAAAATCGTATCATCAACGTCTTCATTATCCCAGTCGTCGTAGAAGTCGAAGTCTGCGTAGCGGCGTCGGCGCCGTCGGAGGTGGTCTTCGCGGGTTGGAATGCAGGGCGCCGTACAAGAGTTGACGCAGTTTCCAATTGCCGTGAAACATGGGAAGATATAATTATGGGCGACCGTGTATATTCCCTCTTGTGCAGACTCGTTTGCGGACTCAAGATTGTGCGAGAGCTGGTTGAGCGTTTGCCGCACTCGGGGGTCTCTCGGTCGCATCATGAAAGGCGGTTAGTTGGTAGGAGACTAATCTCCAGACGTTGGGGGAAGAAAGTCTGCTCCTTCAACCTCATCCAGGGGGCTCCATGAACGGAATAAGGGCGCCAATTGAGCCAGGTGGTCGGAGGTCAATAGCCCGATGGTATTTTGAGAGTTGAGATGGGAAGACAACAATTGTGAAGCCTGAAAGCCTGAAATGAAAGCCTGAGGACCGAGTTCCCGTCCGATGAGGCAGATGTCATCCGTCTTAGTCAGCTCTCACAGTGATCATTGCATATTTTATCCACTGCAATTCGACCTTGCTATACAAACTGCATCTGCAAGCAATAATGGTTTTTTACACTCGCTTCCTAAAGACTCCAAGGCTGCAGAAGCAGAAAACAGGCTCTGTCTCCGCCACCGCGTTGATCTGCATTACCACAGACCTGGGCGATGCATTCCTCTCACAGGACATGGATCTACTCGTGACACTCCATCCTGCTCAGCATGAGAACAAGATCCTATGCCAGGAGCGGCTGCAGTGGCACGGCGGCAAGCGTGAAATACCCATTGCATTGGGTCCGCTACCGGCTAGCATCTCTCAACTGCCCCTGATCATGAAAGTGACCAGCTCCAAATCAGCATCAATATCTTCAGACCCGTTGCTGGACCAGCACGGCATCCCTCTAGTGCTGTCTTGCTGGAGCACGCCATTCGGAGGCCGGCAGTCGCTGGTCGCTGACAAGCTGATCGAAAGGCGCCTCCGCGTGAACCAGTCTGTGGAACTAAGCATATGGGAAGAAACCGGGAATAGCATTGCACGGCATATCTGGTGAGACAGCACCCTTCCCGACCCTGTTTAGCACCTTCTAAGTACCCAATTCCGCATCTCAGGGATGCAGCAATTGCTTCGGTCATGTACCTGCAGCAGATAATAGCTGGAAGCTCAAAGTCAGCCAACCCGGTCCTGCAGAAGATCCTGCAAAATGAGCATGGACGCTCTCTCGGTGTAATTGAACTAGGCTCAGGATGTGGGATTGTCGGGATCGCCTTAGCGGATCTACTACCCCAGTGCTCCGTTCTACTCACAGACCTTGACGAAGTTGAAGAGATCATTACGAAGAACATCGAAACTGCGAAGCCAGCGCATGCCTCGAGAATTCAGTATCGGCCGCTTGATTGGGACGAAGAGCTGCCAGAGGACCTCTTCGACACGCCATCTGTCGATTTGGTTCTTGTTTCGGACTGCACGTATAACGCCGACAGCCTGCCAGCCCTGGTGTCAGTATTAGGTAGACTGGTCAAGCTGTCCCCGCATGCCGTGGTTCTTGTAGCGCTAAAGCGGCGACATGAAAGCGAGAGTATATTCTTTGACCTGATGCAGTCTGCTGGACTGGAGGATCTTCACTCGCACCACATGGAACTCCCGTCACAACACGAACAGTGGGATGACGTCGAATTACACTGCTATGGCAGACGTTCTCATCATATTGTTTGATGTAGCATCATGGGCGGAATGGGAAGTTATGGCAGTGGATTGTCAAGCGCGCCTGCCGATCCCATGCAGCCCGAGGAAGGCACACTGCGGCGATGTTTACACCAACGATCATAACCGCGCTGCCTACCTTCATCTCGCACCATATCTCTGCAGATTTAAGCATACAGCCCACTCTCCTCATACCGAAATATCACATCAGTTCAGCTCTACTGTGCATCAAATTACAGCATGCATAGCTCATTTGATATTTCCTCCATCGCCTCTGATGACTCGGTGAGCAAAAGACGCCGACATGCAATCTACTTTCACCGTCCGCCCATTTGGCGTTATAGCTCCTACCAGGGTGGCAGCTCCTCGCCTGACATGTCCGAAGACTTGACCAACATAGCCAAAGACCGAGCAAGCAGGTCGATTGAGAGCTTATGGCGTATCACGAAAACTATTGATCGCGGTGACGAAGAGCTCGATGAGGCCCGCTGGATGGGATCGTTGCGTCTAGCGGATCAACAGAAAACAGATGCCGCTCCATATGTGGTTCTCAACGATTCTGACTCGGATCTGGAAATTCCACTTTTGGTGAGCATTTGCCGGTGCATGTTCGGCCTGGTCTAACGGAAAGCACAGAATACAGATTCTTACGGAGAATCGACCCTTCTTGAGTGTCAACCTATCAAGCCAAGACCGGAACTAATTCATCAGAAAAAGCCGATATTCTGCACGCGCCTGCATTCATACAAAGACATTCGCCTGGGATGGAGGGAACAATGGGCAGTCCAAGAGGGATCAGTCGTCATTGGCCTACATCCGGAATATACCATTTTCGACAGCCAGCAGAGGGAAGAGGACGAATTCCACATTGCGGGTGGGGATCTGTATGTCGTGTGTTCGTTGTATGCGGACTTGTGGGCACTTTGCGCAAAGGTATCATTAGATCCGTCAACAGCAGGCGACATTCCTCTGAAAGTCGCGTTTCTTCCATTATGCGCGGTTACGCTGGCGCAGAATTACAGCGCATTCGTGCAGCGAAGTACCGGAGGTATTCAGTACTTCAGTACAAATGAGGAAAAGTATCCTGGGAATGGCCTGCCTGTCATGCCCCCGCGACGTTCGCATAGCCTCATTGCTAGCAAGCAGATTTATGATAGCCCAAAGGGCGCGATAAAGCTACCGCTGGTTGTCCGTGATGTATTCCAGGTGCCTGTACTGACACATACCGATGATGATTTTGTGCCGCTTGACTCTACCTTGGAGTCGATCTTCTCCCCATTGACCAGAAGGCATCTGTTCCGCAGAATAGGCCGGACAAGGTCGCTTCGGAAGCCCCATGGCGTGCATTTACCCTTATCGTCCTTCTGCAATAAGATCCGTTCGAAATCCGATGGATGGCGGCGGCTACGCAGACGGCAAAGCTTTATTATTTGAAGGTCGCCATAAGCTTGCATGAGCCTGAAAGGCCTGATCATTTGTCTATACTCAAATTGTTTCGACTCATGTATCGTTTGTTATTGATGATCAGCAGCATAACTGACCTTACATACATAAATTGGACAAACAGATTTAATTGCATGCTCCGTGTATAAGACTGATACCCCCGTGTCTGACCTGAATTGAATCATTCTAGTGCTACTCCTCCTTGTTGGGCCTCTATCTGGCCTTTTGAACAGATGTTGAGGGAATTGGTCGGTGTTGAGGGCTGATAGAATAATCAGAAATAACCTCGGCTGTCGGCCAGCCTGGACCAGATCAGCCCGCGATGAGCAGCGGGGACTCACCCTCAACACCCAACATTCCTCGTCAATAGAACGCCTAAAAGCATAAATAACAATAAACTGAAGACTGGCGGTAGCTGTCCAGAGCAAAGTAAATTCAAAAAGCTGATTCGAACCATGGCCGCGCCAAAAATCACGCTATACTATGACATCGTCAGTCCATTCGCCTGGATCGCCTTCAAGGTCCTACGGGTGAGCCTCTCTTTATCTCTATAGTCCCAAGCCTTCAAACTATGGCACCATAATAGCTTATCTGACGCCTGCATACTCCAGGACTCCCCCACCTTCAGCAAATGCGACCTTACCTTCGTGCCAATATTCCTAGGCGGGATCATGAAAGCCACTGGGAATACTCCGCCCATCAGGATCAAGAGTAAGCCGGCTCCTTCCAACCTGGGGTTCGTGCAGTAGCACCTCAGCTAATGCTTAGCTTGCAGATAAGGATAAATGGATTAATCAGGAGCGGATCCGTTGGTCTCGCTATTTCTCTGTCCCAATTTCAGAAATTTCGCCGGAGGGTTTCCCGCCGAATACGATAGCTGTGCAGCGGGCCCTCACGGCGATTTCCCAGCAGGCTCCTGAGAAGCTGGTGACTGCTACGGAGGCTGTGTGGCAGGAGTTTTGGGTTAAGGGGGATGGTAAGGCGACGCAGCCTGAGGTGTTTGGACCGCTGCTTGAGAAGATCTTGGGGGCTGAGCTGGCAAAGGGTGTTATTGAAGCGGTAAATACCCTCATTTCTGTTATAGAGACAGGGCTAACAATGTCCAAGGCAAACGGACCAGATATCAAATCACGTTTAAGCGCGAATACCCAGCAAGCTTACGATTCTGGGGCTTTCGGTCTCCCCTGGTTTGAGTGCACAAACTCCAAGGGGGAGAAGGAGGGATTCTGGGGCATCGACCATCTGGGCCAGGTCGTTGACTTCCTGGGTCTGGACTGTTCCCTGGATCGAGGGTTCAGGGCGGTGCTGTAAAGGCCTATAGAAGGTACTGTACAACAAGAGAAGAACAGAACAATAGATGCATTTTTCCTTCCAAGCAATCGCTAAGCTATGCAATACCATCCATGCCATGCTTCATGAACTGATGTCGTTATATATATACACTGAATAAGAACGAGCTTATTTATTTGAGTTGTCTCTTCTTTATCGGAGAGTCGCTCTTGTTTCGTTCCCGAAGGAAGTCGGCGATTTTCTCTTTCTCCATGCTGTCGATCTTCTCGCGTTCTTCGTCTGGTAGGTCGGGTTTTGTTTCTTCTGTGAGGCGTTAGCAGCGGCTGGACTTGATATAAGACATTGATGCATACCGGCTTCTTCGATCTTCTCTCCCGCAACATATTCAAGGATTGGATTGACGACGTTTTGCTGCGCCCATTCGCCTGATGTAGCCGCAGCAGCAATGACGGTATCTTTTACTTGTTGTTGTGCAGGTTTCTCAGACATGCTTTAGGTATACCTGGATCGATGTCGACGGTACGGACATGGACCGATCCATACCCTATTTAACGAGCTTGATAATGTTTCTGCCTTATGCCTTAAATGCAGGGACATGTCACTGTACTCCATCCCGTGACGTCACTAATCATCAACCACGTCTAAAAGCGGGGACGCATGGCAGTATCCGCAGTCACGCTAGTCCCTTCTCGGCCTACGGATTCCGGACCTTAACTCCGTGAGGAATCTCCACTCTCTAGCTCGCCGCTCAAGCTTTTTATACACTTTTCGCGCTTCAAGCTCCGCAGGTCGCGTTTCTGTTCCTGAAGAGTTCCGCTTGTAGCGGTCCATGGGCGAATGAAAGTCTAAAGAAGAAGCCAGAGTGCCGATTTCCCGGGTCGCGAATGGGATTAACGTAAAATGCCCCCGCTCGTATCTTCATGGGTGTTACTTCCGGAGATGGGAGGGGTATAAGTAACAGTTCGTCTGCACTCCGCTAGTATCTTCAGACACAACTCTCTTCTTCACTGTCATCTAGATTCAGGTGCACCACATCAGCGACTCGCAATGTCTTTCCCATACAAGCACATTCTCGTCATCGGCGCTACCTCGGGCATCGGCCGCGCCATGGCTGAGCGTCTGGTCGAGAACGGCATCAAGGTGACCGTCGTCGGACGACGCAAGGAGCGCCTCGTTGAGTTCGTGTCCAAGTACGGCGAAGGCAAGGCGTCCAGCATGGTCTTCGATATCTCTGCTACAGACAAGATCCCCGAGTTCGCGAAGGAGGTCACGACCAAGTACCCTGATATCGACAGCGTGTACCTCAACGCCGGTGTGCAGCGCTCTCATGATCTTACCAAGGAAGGCGGATGGGACCTCCAGGAATTCAACAACGAGTTCCACACCAACTTTACCAGCGCTGTCTCGCTTGTCCATGCTTTTATGCCGTTCCTCAAGGCTAAGGCCGAGACCCAGCCTGCTAGTTTCATATTGTATGTTTCCTCGCTCTTTTTGTCGCTGTCGCTGTTACACGGCATTATCTTGGTAATTCTATGGTTATGCAGACTGACCGAGTTTGTGCTACAGCACCGGAACGAATTTGGCTATTGTCCCCGCGGCCTCGATGCCGGCATACTCTGCGTCCAAGACGGCGCTGAATGTGTTTGTTCTTTCCCTCCGCGAGCAGTTGAAGCAGTCGAGTAAACTCAAGGTTATTGAGGTCTCACCTCCTGCTGTCCAAAGTACGTACTTTCCACTTCCGCAGTCATATTTTGTGCGTAGTAACTGACGCGATAAAGCCGAGCTCCACGACTACATGGGCCCCCACGGCGCCAAGATTGGCATGCCACTGGAGCAGTTCATCGACGAGGCTTTTGACGGTCTTCAGAAGGGTCTCGACCAGGTTATTGTGGGCAGTGTCATGGACAAGGAGACGTTCTTCGATATCGTCGAGAAGCGCCGCAGCATGTTTGAGAAGTTGGCTGCTGTGATGCGCAACATGCACGCCGGCAAGTAGATCCGTGGGATGCAAAAGTCTCTCATTTGATTTGATTTGATTTCTCTACGGAGTCTCATCTAGCTAGCTATCGAACTGGAATGACATCTCAAAGTTCAATGCTTCTCCCCGGAATACATAAGTGGCACCGGTGTATGGCTCATCCCAATCAGGCATAGCGCGTATACAACTTCTTATCGAGTCCGACCATTCCCCTCCTCCCCTCCATCATTCGAAACAAGTCAAAATAGAACATCGCCTTCTCTTCTCTCACTTCATCCTCCTCTTAAACACAAAATCAAAATCCAAAATGCCCTCCATCCCAATAACAATAATAACCGGCTTCCTGGGCTCCGGCAAAACAACCCTACTGCTAAACCTCCTCCCGCAACTCCCAAAATCCTACAAACTCGCGCTCCTGAAAAACGAATTCGGCGATTTAGCGATCGACTCCCAGCTCGCCTCGACCTCCTCAATCTCCGGCGTCCGCGAGCTCCTAAACGGCTGTATCTGCTGCAACCTCGTCGGCCAGCTCTCCGACGCCCTAACGGAACTCGAGAACCAAGTTTATCCCGACCGCATCGTCATCGAGACGTCGGGCAGCGCATTCCCCGCGACACTCGCGATGGAAGTGAACCGGCTCTCGCGCGAAAGTCCAAAGAACGAAGACGGGAGTGCGAAATACGTCCTCGACGGCGTGATCAGTGTAATCGACGTCGAGAATTGGGCGGGGTACGAGGATACGAGTTACACGGCAAAGATCCAAGCGCGGTATACGGATCTCATTGTGTTTAATAAGTGGGAGAATGTGTCGGAGAGGCGGTTCGATGAGGTTCTTGACCGCGTGGGCGATCTGGATGTTCAGACGGCGTGGGTGAAGAGTGAGAAGGGAAGGGTTGAGAGGGATTTGCTGCTTGGTATTGACGGAGCGCTTTTTAGGAAGGAGGTGTTTGAGGATGGGGAAAATGGGCATGAGCATGATCATGACCATGAGCATAAGCATGAGAACGGTGACAAGCATGGGCATCAATCTGAGGTTGAGGTTTTGTCTGTTACGTTAAGGCAGGCGGAAGGACAAGGGACGGTTGATGTTGCCGCGCTGGAAAGGCTCCTCTCGTCCGCACCGAAGGATGAGGTCTACAGGATTAAGGGGATCCTGCGGTGCTCGACGCAGACGCCGCCGGCGAGCTCGTCGGAGGATTTGGATGTCAGGCCATCAACTTCGGACCCTGGAGCAGCTCACGCGTACTACATCCTCAACTGGGCGTTTGGGCGCTGGACGTGCACGCCCTCGGAGGCTGTTTCGGAGGCTGCGGAGCCGGCGGCCGTTGCGCGCATCACGCTTATTCTTGCACGGTATGAGTCTGCGAAGTGGAAGAAGAAGCTGGAGGCTGGGGGTTTGGTGCAGAGTGCAGCTGGGGAAGGGGCAAAGTTGACTGTTGACAGGCTTGTATAAATTGAGGAATTTGTGCTTGTCGACTGGTTACGATATAGACATAGATATTAGAGATAGATTTGGTGCTATACAGTCTATCTAGGGCACGACTTATAATGATACAATAGAGAAGAACTTTTCACGCAAACAATCAATCAACATTCAGGTCTACTCTATATATCAGAGAGCCTCCTCATAGAGGTGGTATTGTGCGGTAAAGACTGGCAACGGCTGACAACAAAAACAAAACAAAACAATCTAGGCTAATATTCAAGAAGAGCAGAGGCGCCCGACTCGCTGGAGATATAAATCACCTCGTGGTTGTCGGAGAAGCCGTTGAAGCGCGTGGCGCTGCATTTGGTATAGGCGCCCATTTCTTCAAAGTAGAGCCAGTCGCCAACGTCCAGCAAGCCGGGAAGCCGGCTGCGCTGGCTGATGACGTCAATGCCGTCGCAGGTGGGTCCCCAGATGGAGTAGGTCACGTCCTCGGTAGCTGGCCGGCCGTTGGCCTCAGATGCGCAAGTGAGGATGAGTGCCTCTGGATGTTGGTGGTCGAAGATGATGTTGGAAAAGTTGCCGTATACACCATCGTTGAGGTAAATCATGTAAGCATCCTTGCTGGGCGCCTCGGGATCCCGCACCCCGCGACGCGCAATGACGTTTGCGGCTAGTGTGAATGCCCCACCAACGTAGTAACGGCCCGGCTCAGCGATGATGCGAATGTTCGGGGGGAAGTAGGTTTCGAGAGCGCTGTCAAGAACACCAGCGAATTTCTCAAAGGTCTCCCCAGTGAAGCCGCCACCAACATCGAGAGTGTGAAGCTCGTGGCCGATCTCAGCGGCTTGGTCAAAGATCAGGCGCGCATCCTGAACGGCCTTGAGGAAGGCCTTGGGGTCCTCTGCGCCGGAACCGACGTGGAAGCTCACGCCAACAATCTTGAGCTCCAGCTCATGAGCTAGCTCGAGAAGTCGACGGGCAACATCCATAGATGCACCGAACTTCATACTGAATTGGCATAAGCTGTTCGAATCGTCGGTAAGGATGCGCAGGTAGAGCTCCGCCTCGGGATAGCAAGCCTTGATCTTGTACAACTCATCGGCGTTGTCAAAGGTCATCTGCTTCACGCCAACCTTGGCGGCATAACGCAGGTAGGACTTGGTCTTGCAGGGCTGCGCATAGATGATGCGGCTAGGGTCAACGCCCGTCGAAAGAGCCAGGTCAATCTCCGCCTTGGAAGCACAGTCGAAACCGTTTCCAAGCTTAGCCATGAGGCGGAGGACCTCCGGGTCGGGGTTGCACTTGACCGCTGTTCAGATTAGCAAGGATCAAACTGAAGAAAAGCGCAGGGAAATACCATAGAACGGGCGCACTCGGCTTAGGTTCATTTTCCAGCGCAAATGCTGGCGGTAAACCTCACCCATGTCTGCCACATAGAAAGGATCTTCTTCGCCGGGAGCGCATCGGTCGGTATCGACCTCCGCGGCTCGCTTCTTGAGGACGCTCAAGACCAGGTCCTTGGCAGCCAACCGAGATTGCGACAGATCGTCCGCTCCATAATTGCTGAATTGGTGTTTATTGTTGACATAAAAGTCGGGTTTGTCATACAGCTTAGGCATGCACACTTCAGCAGGTACACAAGCAGTCGGTGCCATAACCATGCGTCGCGACGTAGCACGGGTTATGACTTGACAACAAAAAAGGTGGAAAAGTTGAGAGATTTATACGCGACTGCGTGCTAGGGAGGGCGAAAAGTTTCGCAACCGTAGTTGACTGGACCAAGCCTCCTAGACCCTTCCTCCTTAAGAGGAAGAACCGTTAGAGAAGTCCTATGCGGCAGCTCAATGGGTGAGGGAATAAGCTCAGTGGGCGTCAAGGTGGACGAAAATAGCGCGCCGATCGGAGAGGAGACTCGGGGGAGCAGTAGCAGGAGGCGGAATGTTGTTAAGTGTGTCTCTAAGACGTCGAGGCGATACAATGTGACGGGGGAGGAGAAAGCCGGCTGCGTAAGCCGTGGTGACTGGTGCCTTTGGACCCGGAGGGAGCAAAGGCTGGATCTGAACTGGGATGAGGGGTAGAGACGATGACGAGGAAGGTCTCAAAAACGGGGAATCGGTGGACTCCCGCGATATTTAAGCTGCTGCGATCTGATTGAAGAACCGGCGGTCAGCTCAGGAAGATCAAGAGGGAGTATGAGAGATTTATGAATCCCGGGTCGAGGGGTTGGGAGGAGCAATGACCTCCGCCGGGCAGTGAGTGGGTGCAGAAATTTAACGAAGACTGGCTCGCCCTGGCCGACTTAGGGCAGAGGGCACACGCCGGTCAGGCAGAAACCGGGAAGGAGAGGCCCAGAACAGGGTCGAGGCCGAGGCTGAGCAGGGGTATGACGGGATCTGATCGAGGGGGAGGGCAGACGAACCTTTTTTTTCGATGCGATGAAAGAGCGAGCAACTGGCTGAGACGGAGGAAGGAGGAGGAGGATGGAGAAAGCTGAAGTTTTGGACTTGGGATGCGTCGTCCCGTGTGGTTCTCGCCTGACCGGTCAAACGCCCGCCGCCGCCGCCACGGAGAGCCTGAAATACGGTATTTTACAGCTGCAATACACCCGGTCTGGGTATGTCAGGGTCTGGTCCCGTCTTGTACTCGGCTGCCCTGCAAATGGCCACGGGCGTATTCGTCACTATAAATAAGCTGTCCGGGTAATATTGCGCCTGGTATTGGACCGTCAGAGCGGCGGTGCCTGTGAGTCAGTGCAGATCTTGCATCATAGCCACTGCGGTCTGCCGAACTATATCATCCCTGCTATAGCACCCCAATGCTTACGAGTACTCCAATACTTTAGATGATAGTATATGAGACAATTGGTCTATGAGTATGGAAATGGTTCATCATTTCAGATCATCTATGGCTCTTTCTGGGAACGATATGAGACATTGAGCTATCTTACCCTCCATGCGCCCGAAACTATATATTCCCGCATGCGGCATTTCACATGTCAACAGGCACCAATAGAACGTCCCCTGCAGATAGTACAATTCAACCAGCTTATCACTGCTTATACGCTCTCTGTCTCTGACCGCTCATCCAGCAGGAATCAACGATGTTTCAAGGTAATATCTGTTCTCGTATAGCTACTCCGGAGTTCCCACCTAATACTCGAAGCCTGTCGTATTCAGCCGCTACCAACTGTCGGTAGTACTATGCTGCTTGTCTTCCATTGAGCATGCAGGCCTTTCGTTGCTCGGAATCGCTGTATTCAATGTATGTTCATGACTAACAAAGCATACTGGCAGGTAGGCATAGAGCGAGAAAGATGATCAAAGGCACATTGTATCATGAGCCGGTGTACAATGACGAACAACAGAATAAGCCACCTCAACGGCATGCCCGTTGCTTTCATTGAAAGGGACGCACATACTCTGGATTGCTATTCTCCCTTTGAAGCTCTCCCTGACAAAGACATACGCAGCTGGGTTGCTACTGCGCAGCTGCACTCTGAAAAGGAGTCATTATTGCACGTCCAGAGACACCACATGTACAAACAGAAATGGATAAAGACTGCTGCTTGGTCTTTGTCTTCCTTTGATTGAGCAATGGCCATATAGAGATGTTGCTCAGTATAAAGTCATGAGAGAATCCCAGGCTTGGAGTATTTCCTCATCAAAATATTCGCATATTAGCTTCATACAAGAGCACACAAGTTCAAGACAACTACCACTTCGTTGACCGAAGAAACTCAAACCCAAGATGTCATTACACAGCCGCTCTCCCCAGAGCACCCAGTGCCAGCGCCCACAGCTCCAACGCTCCAGCGCAGTTCACGACCTAAACCTCCAAGCGCGCAGACAAGCCCTCGAAGAAACCAACATCAAGAAGCTGCTAATCCCCAGCCAGAAACCCAAGCAAGAGCCCAAGCCCGACTCTACACCCGTCAGCCCTTCCTCGCGCCTGCACCGCTCCAGCGCAGTGAAGTATAACACCAACCCACTAACCCGGCGCAACACACCGCCGCAGCTCTCTCCCCAGCATGTCCATGGCTGTGAGTACTCGTCCTCACCAACAGACTCATCCGACATCTGGCTCGCACAGAGCAAGCTAACGCGCGCCTGTACCAGCACGCGCACGAGCACGAACACAAGCACGCTCCCGCCGCTCGCAAGTGCAAACCAAAGCCAAAGACACACGCACCTGAGCGAGCGGACCCTGCGCGACATGGAGCTCCCACAGACAGTCCACTCGATGGTCGACAGCGGCGCCTCATGCGCCGAGATCGGGCGGTACCTCGTGCAGAAGCTGCACGGCAGCGACTCCTTCTACAGCGAGCTCGTGGACCTGCTCGTCGCGTGAAACAAGCCGTACTACGAGATCTTCGTGCGCATGTGCCAGGCGCTGAACTTGAGTATTGGTGAGGGACACCGTCTCGACACAGAGGCCCCAGCTGGCAACGCTAACTTGCGACCCGACATCACCAAGCCGATACAGGGGTGTGTGGTAGACGGGCCGGGGTATCTTCCCCACTATCATAGGCTTTACCCTGTTATTGGGGGGATAATGCTGTATCCGTTAGAGTACGGGGGCCATAATGAGTCTGTTGAGCATGTTGCTGATGTGGCGGTTGTGGCGGTTGTGACGGGTGTGACGGGGAAGGCGCGCTTGGTGAAGATTCAGCGTCTTCGTGCGCCGAAGTCGGTGCATGGGAGTCTTCGGCATGTTGATGATGAGTCGAAGTCCTATCGGTCGTAAGTACTGTGCTTTTCTAGATTTTGTTGAGGATTTAGAAGTTAGTATTAATATTAGAAAATCCATCTGTTGAGTATTTGAATCCTACCGTAGCCCGAACTGATTACATACCTGTGCCTGTGATATGTTATTGAGTAGTTGTGATAGGGACATGAGAAACCAGGGGAGTGAATTCCAAATTATTGATTATAGCCTCATAGTATATGCAAAAGTGGTATCTAAAAACATAAGCCATGCCAATAGACATCATGGATACAAATCATTAAAATGTAAGCTTGAAAAGGGGTATATCGCTAGAACGGCAAACGGCTATCATAGCCACAGTATCCACCGCACGCCAGAGACCATGCCATGGAGAAGCTTGCGGAGGAGCTTAAAGGCCACGACAATTAACCACACCCACCACAATAGTCCAATTAATGCCCACTCAAGCATCACGAATCCCGTACGGCGTAGCCAACGTAGCCGACGGTGTCGCTTTCGGAGACCATGGTCGAGTGTGTCGCTCAACTGTTTGACAGCGAGCGTGCTGGTAGTGTTTAGCTGCATACTGAGGTTCTCGGCTTCTTCCGCCGCAGCACGAACGCGGGTATTGAGTGACTTGTCGACCAGGTCCTCAAGGGTGGAAAGTTGTGACTTCAAAGGCATGAATGCAGCTTTTGGTACTCGTTCCATCGAGCTCTCAAAAGATTTGTGGGACGCTTCAATCCGCTTGAGGAGCCTCCGACTTGCCACATCATGCTCGTATAGTCGAGGAACAGACGGTATTGAGGAGTCCGGGCCAAATGAGCGTTGAAGAAACTCAGGCGGTGGTCTGCGTACATCTCCAGCTCGGCGAACGATCTCGCGAGCTTTTATTCCCGAGGAGAGAAGAAGAGCTCTGGTACGTTCTATCTCTTGCTTGCTCGGAACACCAGACTCGATCGATACCGAAACACTGCGGTCAGATATACTCCAGCTCCTTGACTGGCCTGACAGCGTCGGGCGTCCGCTGTGCGAGGACGGTATTCGATTCGGTTCAGCCCCAGCGAGGCCGGTCACGGGAGGGCGAGCTATGCTAAATGGCACCGAGTGATCCTTGATTCGACCCTTCCGGATCTCATCCCGCACGGTGTGAATTTCTGGTCCAAACTGTAAAGTTCGAGGACCGCGTTTCATAAAATGGCCTGACAGCTTGCTTTGATGATCGCTAGTGGAGTTTGCTTCACCCTGCAGGTCGAAAAGCCGGCCATGAGGGGTGGCAACTACTCCGAGCTCATGTTCATCGCGCTGCTGTCGAGGCTCGACAATAGTGGGTGGCGTCTGCAACTGATTCTTCGCGAGAGACTTATCAGAGTTTCTTGGAGTTGACCGACCAAGGTCATCAGAAAAGGTAGGCAAGCGGCGTAGAAGAGCCCTAGGAAGAGCTAATTTCTCACTCTTCGCTTCCTCATCTTGAGATTCACTGCTGTCAGATATGGCCAACGAAGACTGGCGTGAATGCCCTCCACTATCCTTTTTCAAGATGAAGTCTCCCATTTTCGAGACCTCGTTGCCGACTTTACCGGCAATTTTTCCAGGCCCTTTGAATATTCCGCGCAATTTCGACTCATGCGGAACGGAGTCCTTCCGTTCATGAGTGGTCGATCCCCGAGTATCCGCATGGTGCGTCGAAGCTTTGACAGGAAGGGGTGGTTCATCATCAAGTTGAGAGGCATCCGTAAAGGGCACGCTGTCTTTGCGAGTGACTTCAAAATCAACAGAGCTATCATCCTCGACGCCTTTCCTATGGTGACTACTGCGGCTGTGAGCCCTCCGATGTCCGACTCCGCGAGCGAAGCCTCGCTTAGCAGGCGACGAAGACCGACTTGATGGAGGAGATAGATTAGAGGCGATGCTAGGGAAAAAGCCAATGTCCAAGCCTGCGGTAGTGGCGCGGCCTGCCATTTTTGCCGAAGATAGAGGATCGTCTGCGCTCGGAACGGACGACACGGACCCCCTCTTCTCATTCCAGATCAAGCCTTTGCGTCTCAAAGGCGACACCGATCTTCTGGGCGATTTCATACTGCTCAATAGAGAACCACGATGTGGTGCTTCATCTGCGCTAGAGCTTGAGGAACTACGTGACCGAATTCTGAATTTGCGCCTTTTGGAGCCTAGATCCTCTTCAGAGGCACTGCTGCTCCGACGAGGGGTTCTAAACCTATGCTCTTGCTTTCCTCGGCCGGAATCTCTAAGGTCAAAAGATAAGCTTTGGCGCGCATCAGAGTGAGAGGCGTGGGACGAGGGCCGCCCAGCGCTAACAGAACTCTTCGGCACCTGTTCTTGATGGGCATCATTAACGACAAAAGAACATGGGTTAGGATAGAGTATATTTCCATCCCTATCCGTTAGCTTGCTCTTGTTCTCTGCCTCCTCAACCCAGGCGGCGTCGGCAAGTAGCTCGTCAGGGAATATCACCCAGTCAGATCTGGGCCTGCGCGATTTGAGACTGCCTGTACGGCTGATGCGGCGTATACTGGAAGATGGGGAGACAGCAGAAGCATCGGCATCATCAACGCTATGACCTGACGGCTCCTCTGGTCCTTTTCCTTTAAAAGCCGGGAGTTTAAGGCATTCAAGGTAATTTCGCGCTTGGCGACTGTACCCAGCCTCAATCGAGTTCACCCAGCTATGAACCTTGTCCACATCATCCCACCCCTCTGCTCCAGGATCGATGGGGCAGCGTTCACGAAACCTGACTTTGCGATTGCGAATTGCCTGAAGTGGGTTGTAAGCACGATGCAAATGGGGTGGCTCCAGGTCTGTATCGGTTGTAGTATTGCTACCGCGCTGTTTGAGAGGCGGTAGAGATGGAAGAAGACGTAGGTATTCATGGCGTAGCTCAAAGTAACGACGAGCATTCGCAGCTCGCGCCAGAGTCCCTCCTGAAAACCCCTGCGGCATGGGTTCGACCATCGCGGACTTGGGGAGCGTATTCAACACATCATTAGTGATCATAGATATCGGAGGCCTAGCAAACTTCACGCTGTCGTCTACCAAGGACTGATTGGTGTTGAGCCCTGGATATGAGCCATGACTCGGAATGCTCCCTGCTGCGGAGACACGACCGTCCCCTGGCGGTGCCCATGACCCTGTAGACACTTGACTTGACGTATTATATCCAATGTTCCCCTTTCTTCTCGACTCGCTCAAGTTGAGAGCGAGGTTGACAATCTGCAAAGAGTCTTTATCTAGACCTAAGGCGGCCGGGTCATCACGGCTCTCCGCACGACTGTCGGTGTGGTGGGCTGCACTGCCATCTTGCGATTCCGGAATTGTAGGAGCCTCGGGCAAATGAGTAGAGCCTCTAGCCTCCGTATCGTCTATGGTATCCTGACTGACGCCATCCGACTCCTTTGCAGACTCTCGCTTGCGACTCCATCGGAACCGCGATCGTTTCTTCGGGGTACTCTCGGTTTCTGGCTTTCCTAGCTTTCCCCGATAATCTGCTTCTGAACGACGAGAAGCGTGAGCGCTTGTTCGGAGGCTTCTTGATCGTGGTAGGAACGAATCAACAAGGAATCCGCCGGAGCTGGCCGTTCGTCGTTGGCTTCTGCTGCCTCGCTCTTCATCCCGAGAGCTGCCCCCAAATGACTCCCTCGTAGTTTGCTCCTGATTCATCTGCAGTGCTCGGTTCATTTAATGTTTATCGATCTTGAATAATTGGAATCATTTCCGGCTTCAAATGGTCTCCTTTATGCTCCACTCGCATTGTTTGGCGAATATGACAACATTAATGGACGGGCCGCGTGTCGTTCGTGTTTCGGCGACTTAGAGTTGGTGAGATGGTCGTAACAGCAAGAAGGCAGCGCGCTACGAAAAAGCGAATACATGGGGGACGCTGAGTTGGAACATGAGATGGTTTATGACTGTTGTAGGAAAAAGGAGAAACCGGCAAGGCTGCAAAGAATAGTAGCATGATCGTCATTGGGCCTCGCCTCCTGTCTGGACTCTGCCCGTGACGAGACAGTTGCAAACACATCAAACCACTACATGTATGACAACTGATTGATAGTATGATGTGTCTGGAGCACAAAAGAAATCTACTAGAGTTGTCTAGAGACGAAAATACAACTAGAGGTACATGTCCTCAACACAAGAAAAAAGGGTTATGGTCAAGCAAAGAAACGGCGGATGGTATCTATCTACTCAACCCTCAGGCACTGAAGGCGCGCCTCAGTTTCAATGACCTAGGAAAATGTCTGTTAGCCTAATTCCAATTGCAAGCAGCATGGAAAGCGATGACTTACTTCTAAAGCCTGCTTCACCTCCAGAACCCTGCGCACATCCGACAGCCAGTCCTTGCTGAGGATCTTAGCCCATCCCTTGAGAGAGTTCATCTCACGCGCAGCATCATCCAGGTTTCCTTCTTCCAACAGGTTCTCAGTTCGCAGCAGAACACTCTCAACGTCATCGCTGCCAGCCTCGGCATCCTTCTTGAACATAACCTTGCTCAAGACCAAGCTCGCGGCGTGGCTGGCAATACCGGCATCCTCGGGGAGAAGGCTAGCCTTGCGGACTTCATCGGCGACCCGACGGAAACGCTCAATAATCTGGGATGTAGAAGGGATACCGCGCTGGTAAGCTGTGGGGTTGATAGAAGAAATGGCGGCTTCAACGACAGGGTCGTCACCTGCCAGCTCCTTGACAGCGACCAATTCGCGTACGAATGGCCGAGGAACCGTTGAGCGCTCTAGAGCAGACCTAACTGCATCCACTGCCACCTGCAGCTGCTGAGTCTTGAGGTTGGTATCGATCACCTCCCTCCACCCGGTCGTGAGCTTCTCGAGTTCGCTAACGCTGGAGGTGAGCTCAGATAGCTTGCTGAGGCGGCCATCTCTTTCACGCTCGACAAGATCCTTCACATCATGCAGATACTTGCGGTTCAGTTCGATAGCCTGCTCAACGAGTTCGTTCTGGAGACGCTGCTCGGCAATTTCCTGAGCCCTTTGCATTTCCGTCTCAATCTTCTGCTGGTAGGCACGTGCTAGCCTCTCGCGCTCTGCCTCGAATTCTTCGCGGTACTGAGCAGCATCGTTCTCACGCACTGCTTCGAATTGACGAATGAGTTCACGTGCAGACTCATCAAAGGTAGCGTGGACCTTCTCGATTTCCTCTTGAGCAGCGCGGCGTGCCTCATCACGGACGCTGATAATCTGTTCGCCAATCTTTTGGAGCTCCTCCTTAGCCTTTTCAACCGGCTTGGAATACTTAGCCGAATTCTCGTCAGCGCTGATGACAGTGATGATGTCGTTGAAGGTCTTCACGAGCTCCTGAACAATCGGCTCGTCACCCTCGCTGACATTGGCAAACTCAAGGGTTGTGACCGCGGGTGCAGCGGGAAGCTTGGGCTCCTGCTTAGGTTCTTCCTTCGGCTTCTCAGGCTCCTGCGCTTGCTTCTTAGCCTGCTTGACCGTGGCAGTCTTCTCCTCGGGCTTCGCAGCGGCGGGCTTCATGGTCGCCTTGTCGGCCTTGGCCTGGGCAACAGCGCTCATGTGAGGACCATGTTGAGAAACATCGGCCCCCGATTCCTCAATCTCTTTAGAGTAAAGCCCACTCTTGCTTGGAATAGTGACCCGACTTCCTTCGTCCCGAGGTGCGGTAGAAAGACGGTTCTTATTTCTCAGCGTGTTTGGGAATCGACGGTAGAAATCACGTTCTTCGAAGTATAGGACAGACTCCTCGCCGTATGGGACGTATTCCGTGAAGAAGTCATGGAAGTTGTCGGATTTGAGGGCCAAAAAAACACCACCGCCGTATGCCAATCCAGACGTAAGGATGAGGTAAATCAGGAATCTTCGGAAGCGGCCAGACTTGCGTACTGGTGCCGGGGTAGGAGTTTCAGGAGCGCCGGAACCTGCATAGATCTTAGTATCTAGGCTCATTGTTCCCTCACCGAGCTGCGGCGGGCGATGTATGCGTACCTGAGGTAGGTTTTGCGGCGGTTTCTGCGGGAATTGGTGTGTTGGACGAAGGTGTAACGGGAGTAGGAGGAGTTGCATCAGCGAAAAATCTCTGCACATTCGCAGAATAACCGTTAGTCTATGCTGCGAAATAATCGGGGTGTTTCGTCACCATACCTGACCTGCAAGCCGGCTACTTGCCCCGGCTCTGGACAGCCATTGGGCCGCTGGCCGAGGGCGAGCCGAAGACGACAGTATTTGCCGACCCTGTAGAACAGATGAACGCAGCATGATGAGCCGCACAACTGTTGTGAAAAGGATTGGGTGAGACGTCGTTGACGGGATGATGATAGTGAGGGAGAAAAGAGCGGACCGGGACCTCACGGTGCTTTACCTTTTGCGGTCCGCTCCGATTCTGCACCGCCATTGGCAGTGGCTAAGCTCGGTCCAAGATCAAGGCACGAGAACTCGACGTAATGTCATTACAGGTCTACAAGCAAATTATCCAACGCTTTATTTATTTGAGTAAAGAACTCTTCTATGCCCTTGAATCATCAATTTTCGAGCCGCGCCAGAAAATTGGTGTGGCGTAAAGACCATCCGATATGCTAGGAGCAGGCCCAAGCCCAGAAGTTCAGCACAAGATTAGATAGTCATAGCATACTTGAGACAATGGAATGAACTTGATAGGGTAGGAAATGTACCATAAATTGGACCCAATCGACAAAGGATACAAACGCCGAGAGCAGATGGAACAAGAACAGAGAAACGGAAAGTAGCACAATGAAACAGCACTCAGCCTGCCTGTATGACTGGCAGACAGTCCAATCCCATAGAGCCTTGCACAATATTGGGTTCCCGTACACAATGACTGTTATCAGATGCCATGTCCAGTCAACAAAGAGACGAGGTACCTGATCACGGGAACCGGGGTATTAGTAAAACGCAATATGACGGAACTGGCCAACCTGAGCATGATCAACCCAGCTCCAGACCATTAAAACGAGTAGCATTGCGACGAAATGGCGCTGGTGATTTAGCGCACTTGGCGAAGGCAGAGAGTCAATCTAGAAGATAGCACCCTTCAATGTCTAGAGAGCGAAGGAAGATTGGACAACAGAATCCGAGAAACAGGAATACAAAAGAACAAAGGCATCAGAATGCCTCTAACAGTTGCAAGCGCCGCCACTTTGGGTTCCCGGCGCTTCCGGTCGGAGGTCTACGCCAGGGCGGGGTGCTGTGCGCATGTTTCGGGGACCGGCTTGATCAAGTGGGAGCTTCTTCGCGATGGCTGTGAAGAGCTCGCGCACATTCGAAGAGGTCTTGGCAGATGTCTCGAAGAAAAGTAAGCCAGCTTCACGCGCATAAGCTTCGGCATCAGCTGTGGGGATTGCCCTCTTGTCGGGATTCTCGGTGACGAGATCAAGCTTGTTGCCTGCGAGGGCGATGACAATGTTTTCGTTGGCCTGGCGTTGTAATTCCTTAACCCATGATTTGGCTTTGTCCAGCGATGACTATGGCGAGTTTCCAGCTGTTAGCAAGGCGCACGAACATCAGGTAATTAAATCCGGTGGTGACCTACAGCTTGGGTGATATCATAAACAACTACGGCACAGTTTGCATTCCGATAGTACATGGGAGCCAGGGACTTGTATCGCTCCTGGCCAGCGGTATCCCAAATCTCAAACTTCACCGTTGTGCTTTCGTCCAACGAGATGGTCTGTGTGAGGAAGGCAGCGCCGATCGTCGATTCTCGATAGTCGTCGAATTGGTCCTACAACAAGTAAGCGACCGCCGACAGGATGTAGATGGTATACGTGAAGCGCACCTTGACAAATCTTAGAACTAGCGAGCTCTGTAATACAAGAAGTTAGCGACCGACAGAATGACAAAACATGAAGTCAGGTTGAATTAACCTTTCCGACGGCGGATTCTCCTGAAGGCAGCAATATGAAGTTAGCACCTTGACCATACTGTACAATAGACAGCAGAGCAGGCAGATGAGCTCACCGAGCAGAACAAGCTTGAACTGAGCGAATCTAGCACCTGGACGGGCGCCTGCTGCGGCTCTGGTAGCCATGATAGGACCGGTCGGACAAAGTAGCTTTCTGGATACCTGGAGGTTCGGGCCTTTGGGACGATATTGAGAGAAGGTCAAGAGGCGAAGGGCGACTAGTGCGATGCGGTGAGAATAGTAGGCAATTTTCTCAAAATGCTCGAAGGTTGATGGCGCTGGCTGTTTATTGAAGAAAATGGTAAAGTGTGATAGGCAACGTTGTTGGAGGTTCGCTGATGATGACGAAGGGGAGGTCAGCCACAGATTGTCTGCCCAGTGCCAGGCTGCCTGCCACCGGTGGTCCGCGCTGCGGGGCGGTGTCTGCTCCCGTTCCTGCCTCGCTGTGTCCGTGCCTAGGCACCGGTACTGGCTGCGGGAGAGGTGTTCTAGTTAACTGTTCACAGCTCTCCATCGCAGCACATGCTTCCTGCATCATAACAAGTCTTATCGGAAGCAGCTACTCTCCTTTTATTAAATCCTGCCCATTGCCGAGTCTTTTAGCTTTCCTTACTGTCTTGACAGCATGTGCTGATCTTCCTCCATCAAATTCCTACCACATCTTTCATTCATTTACTGGTCTTCCTTTGAACCCTCTCTAAGCAACCCCGTCATTCAAGCCCCTACCGGTGGGCGTCGGCGCAATGGTCTCTACTATCCTCCCATTTCGGGACATCAATCTCCATGCCTCTCCGGCCCATTATGCCTTCACTTCGCCGTCATCGCCTGATGCTCCGGCGCTCGTGGTTGAGCGTCCAACCGGCGACCTGCGCCTAAGCAGTGGCCCGTTGTCTGGTGCAAAGCGAATTTCTAGTATCGCCGGTATCCTTGGTATTATTAAGTTGAAGCTTGGTGAGCTGTCCGTTCGAAATCGTCACTCCTTGTTGTATCTATTCTAATAACCGTTCGTCTTTTTAGATAAGTACATTATTGTCCTCACCAAGGCTCAACCTATGGGCCGTCTGCGTGGCCAGATGGTTTACAAAGTGGCCGGCACTGAATTCCTTCCTCTCCGCGAGCGCCCACTGCATGATCATGACGAAGATGCCTACCTGGCCATGTTGAAGGAGTTGCTGCGCACTGGGCCTATGTATTTCTCCTATACTTTGGACATCACCAACAGTTTCCAGCGCCAAGCGCAGAGCGACATCAGTCTTCCTATGTGGAAACGAGCCGACGACCGCTTCTTTTGGAATCGATTTATCCAATCAGACCTGATTGACTTTAGCCTCGGTGAACATAATTCAACAACCGTTCGTTATGGCCCACAACCCGGTGTCGACCCTTATATTCTCCCAGTCATATTTGGGATGCTGCGTATCACACCGGCTAAGGTCAAGTCTACAACGTTTACGTTCGCACTCATTACTAGAAGGTCAAGACACCGGGCTGGCACAAGATACTTTTCCCGCGGAATTGACGAACAAGGCCATGTCTCGAACTATAACGAAACAGAGCAGATTGTTATTCTCAACGATGCAACCGGAGGTCTGTCCGGCTTTGCTGGTGGGCAAACCATGAAACCTTCAGAGTCGGGGCCAGATCCTCAGGTAATGTCGTTTGTGCAAACGCGAGGCAGTGTTCCCGTCTTCTGGGCGGAAGTCAACAACCTGAAATATACCCCAAAGCTCCAAGTTCGTGGAGTGGAAACCGCCGTCCAAGCCGCACGCAGACATTTCGCGGAGCAGATCAAATATTATGGTGACAACTACTTGGTAAACCTTGTGAATCAGAAGGGCCGAGAGGAACGCGTCAAAAGGGCTTACGAGCAGTTGGTCCGCATTCTTGTGTCTTCATCAAGCGAGGTAACAGAGGCGGATGACGAAACTTCTGAGAAGGTGCACGTCTTGGAACCGGATAATCCTCAGAAGGAGATGGATCGGCTCCATTATATCTACTTTGACTTTCATAGCGAAACAAAAGGCCTCAGGTGGCACCGTGCGGAGCTGCTGATGGACCGTCTCATCAATGGTCTGAACCAAGGCGGCTATTTCCGTGGTCTGGAGAACCCGGGTGCCCCCGGTGGGCAGCTGGACGCTCGAGCCCTTCAAACCAGTGTCGTCCGCACAAATTGCATGGACTGCTTGGATCGTACGAACGTCGTCCAAAGTATGCTTGGACGCTGGGCCTTAACGAGACAGCTCACCGAAGCGGGCATCCTTCGTCCCGGAGAAGCTGCGAACGACGATCGCGAGTTTGAGAACTTGTTCCGTAACATTTGGGCCGACAACGCCGATGTCGTCTCCAAGGCCTACTCCGGCACAGGTGCGTTGAAGACTGACTTCACTCGTACTGGCCAACGGACCAGAGCCGGCATGCTCCAGGATCTTAGTAATTCGATTACTCGATACGTGCGGAATAACTTCTTGGACGGTCCGCGTCAGGATGGTTTCGATGTTTTCTTGGGGGCTTATCTTCCACCCGAGTCGGCACTGGGGAATCTCCAGATTTTTGTCGACCGTCGGCCGATCATCGTTCAGGCCATCCCATACATCCTCGCCGCCGGCCTTTTTATGATTATCGTGGCTACGTTCACCCGACAACTTCCTGACGCTGCCGTCTGGCCTTTGCGCTTATTTGTTGTTTTCTGGCTGGCACTCTCTGGTTGGTGTGCTCGTTTCATGCTTGCATATGGGATGCTCTATGTAAGTTCTTTAATAACCACACATTTCAATAGCGCACTAACACGATGGATATCAGGTGAACTGGCCGAAGCTAAACACACCTGCCGCCGGCTCAGAAGGCTATCAAGACGCGCTTATCAAAGCCCGCTCTGATCCACTCATTGGGCATCTACTGGCGTCCAGAAGGCATCAGAGAGGATATAGCAGCGCTCGCCTCGGTTTCCTGGAAGAAGGTAAAACCAGAGTCGAGTAGGTGTATCTCGTCCGCCATAACTAGCCGCTTTACCTTTCTCAGGCCCTGTCTTTCTTTCTCTAATCCCGTCGCTCACACCATTATGCTGGTCATATTATAGCATTCCTTCTCTTTCTCTCGCCTCTTATATTATTACCCCGTCTCCGAGTTTTCTTTTTCATTCAATCATGGCTTTGCCCACCGCTTTTCCGGCGTCATAATATGCACGTAGAATCTCAACACCACCCCTTGTGCTCTAGTGAGACAACCTTAATGAGGCTTATGGACTTTACATTTCCAACACCTATCTAAATTCACAACTTCAACCCTCGAAAACCGAGAGCCATCAGGTATATATATATTAGTCACGTGATCATAACCACTGGGGACCCCGAGTTCTGCCGGAGTTATTGAATTCGATTCCAGCCCCTGATGAGGAGGGATTTGTCACGTAAGCGAAAAGGGCCCCTCTTATACACCGATGAGGGGGATTCGCTTTTCCAGTTGCTCATCAAGGACCCAACTGCGAGCGCTATCATTGCAATCAGCCGTGATGTCTCGCGACTACGCAGTAGGTACAGATTCGACCTTGGCAAGCTCAGCGACACTGACATCATTTGCAGGCTGCAATCTCAGCTCTCAACTCGCTGCAATCCAACTTCGCTATAGTTCAGGAATTCAACAAGCCTGAAAATAGACATGCACTCAATCTTCGGTCACTTTCCGAGACTGTCGAGCTGCTACGTCGTATAGGATACAAGGTTCGTGCTCTCGTACAAAGTTCGATGTGCTTGCGATTGCTGACCCGAAGTACTCATGGGCTTCTTATAGCCTTCCGACTTGAATCGCTTGAATCCGATCCACGTCGCCGGTACGAAAGGCAAGGGCTCGACTTCTAGCTTCATCTCTTCCATTCTATATCAATACACGCCTTCGAAATGTTCTTCACCAATCCTCAACAAAGTCGGTCTTTATACATCGCCGCACTTGCGATTTGCGCGCGAGCGAATCAGGATTAACAATGAGCCTATCTCTGAGGAGCAGTTTGCTCGCTACTTCTTTGAAGTGTGGGATCGTCTTGAGGACGCCGCTCGAGCGGCTGGGGAGGACCCAAGCAACCTGCAAACGAAGCCTCAGTACTTTCGGTATCTCACGCTGATGGCTTTTCATGCCTATCTCAGTGAAGGTGTGGATGCAGCCATCATCGAGTGTGGCATTGGGGGAGAATATGATTGTACCAATGTCCTTGAACAACCAGCCGCAACGGCGATTACCAGTCTGGGCATCGACCATGTGGCTCTTCTGGGAAGTACCATTGAAGAGATTGCATGGCATAAAGGTGGCATCATCAAGGCAAACACTAAAGCTTTCAGCGCGCCACAACCATCAAGTGCAGAGAAGGTCCTCCGTGACCGTGCCGCCGACAAGAACACTGCGGTGGAATTTGTACCCGGCCATCCTGATTTGAAGAAGGGCGGTGATATTAAGCTTGGACTAGCCGGTGACTTCCAGTACGGCAACGCTGCACTTGCTGTTGCAACTGCTGGGGAGCTCCTTCGGAAGGTTGGAAAACAGGACATTGCCACGGATTTCATGCAGCAGCCCCTACCTGCGGAGTTCCGCAAAGGGCTAGAAGAGGCACAGCTGGAGGGGAGATGTCAAACAAGGCATGAGAAGCACGTTAGCTGGTACATCGACGGAGGCCACACCCAAGAAAGTATCAAGCTAGCCGGCCAGTGGTTCGCGTCTCAAATCCAGGCAGACTCCTCGTCCCAGGCTTCAGCGGCGAAAAAGCTGCGGGTCCTGATTTTCAACCAACAGACTCGCGATAGCAACGCGCTAGCCCAAACTCTTCATGAGACTCTGGAGACTGCACTTGGCTCTGGGTCGCCATTTACCCATGCCATATTCTGCACGAATGTTACCTACAAAGAAGCCGGCTATCGGCCGGATCTTGTCAGCATGAACCAAGATGGCGCTGCGGTCGAGAAGCTACAGGTTCAAAAAGGGCTTGCGGAGAAGTGGAATAGCATCGACCCTTCCGCAGAGGTCAAGGTCTTTCCCACTATCGAAGAAGCCGTCGACTTTACTCGTGAGCTTGCTTCTAGAGAGGAAAGCCGTGTCGAGGGCGACGAAGTTTCAATCATGACCTTTGTGACGGGCAGTCTACACCTCGTCGGTGGTTTCCTTGATGTGATTGAAACGAAGCCATACTCCCAGAAGCCTTGATTCGAGCGGTATAGCTATTGTCTTTTCTCTCATGAATTTATGACCAGCGAGATTGTTAAAAGGGTTCAACATATATATATTTCGCTCCATTTCAACTGGAGTATTGGCGACTGATTTAACATCTTGGCAAGGAAAAGGCGTTTAGTGGTTTCAACACAGCACAGAGTGGCGTATTTAGAAAGTGCACGGTACTTGTCGAGCAGCGGTTGAATAGAAGCATTAGATTACATGGCTGTCACCCAGCCAACAATCTTGTAAACATGGTCGATTCTTAAAAACATGGTGGTTCCTTAGTATCCAACCAGATGTAAAGTTGAGGCGCGCAGTCGAAGTATCTGCCTCGGTTCATGCTTACTATCATCATAAAGGATAAATTAGCCTCTTGAGTCTTATTGTCACGCGCCCTGGCGGTTCGCATGATCTCCGCAAGGCACAGAGGCCACCTTTGCGGTGACGTGGGGCTTGATCCTTGAAAACCTTCCGCGCCCGCTCCCGCTCCAGCTCCAGCTTCCTCCCGCATCCCTCCCACCACAACAGCAATGTCGGACTCAAAAGATAACAAGGGCAAGGCCCCTCAGGTCGGTCAATTGACTTGGATGTATACAGCATATACTCACTGATTCGGTATCCAGAAGCCCAACGATGCGGAGCAAACACCAGGCGGAAAGCTGACCCCGCAGGCGGCCGAGGCGCTGTTGGCCAACAATCCCGCCCTGAAGAACGAGTTAGGCGGACTAGATAAGGACAAGGCTGTGGAAACACTGCGCAAGATGAATATCTCCGAGCTGCTTACCGGCCTCTCTCTGACCGGTAAGAACAAGAAGGATATGGCGGCGTTCAAGTTCTGGCAGACACAACCCGTACCCCGCTTCGACGAGGCGAGCAACAGCGCTGCCGGCGGACCGATTAAGATGATTGAACCTGAGAAGGTCTCGAAGGAGCCGGATGCTTTGATTGAGGGCTTCGAGTGGACTACCCTTGACTTGACTAACGAGGATGAACTCCGGGAGCTTTGGGACTTGCTCACATACCACTACGTCGAGGATGACAATGCCATGTTCCGGTTCCGATACTCGAAGTCTTTCCTGCACTGGGCGCTCATGTCCCCTGGCTGGCGCAAAGAGTGGCACGTGGGTGTTCGTGCGACCAAGTCGCGCAAGCTGGTGGCTTCGATCTCTGGTGTCCCGACTCAGATTCGCGTTCGCGACCAAAAGATCAAGGTTACTGAGATCAACTTCCTCTGCATCCACAAGAAGCTGCGGTCCAAGCGTCTCGCGCCCGTCCTCATTAAAGAGATTACCCGCCGTTGCTACCTGAACGGTATCTACCAAGCTATCTACACTGCCGGCGTTGTTCTTCCAACACCTGTTTCCTCCTGCCGCTACTACCACCGCCCGCTCGACTGGCTGAAGCTTTACGAGGTCGGCTTCTCTCCTCTCCCCAAGGGATCTACCAAGGCTCGCCAAATCACCAAGAACCACCTTCCCAGCCACACCTCGACGCCTAACCTTCGACCCATGGAAGCTAAAGACGTTGATGCTGTCCACGATCTATTGGAGCGCTACTTGAAACTTTTCGACATGCACCAAGCGTTCACTCGCGAAGAAATTGAGCACTGGTTGGTGTACAAGGAGTCACCTCAGAAGGAGCAGGTTGTCTGGTCATATGTGGTGGAGGACCCCGAGACTCACAAGATCACGGATTTCTTTTCATTCTATAACCTCGAGTCTACAGTGATTCAACATCCCAAGCACGACTGTGTTCGCGCCGCATACCTCTACTACTACGCCACCGAGACAGCTTTCTCTAATGACCAGAAAGCCCTCAAAGACCGCCTCCTGATGCTGATGAACGACGCTTTGATCCTTGCTAAGAAGGTATGTATCATCAGTTCTGGCAAAATAATTCTTGACTAACCTGCCACTACAGGCTCAATTCGACGTATTCAACGCGCTTACTTCTCATCACAACCCTCTCTTCCTGGAGCAGCTCAAGTTCGGTGCCGGTGACGGCCAGCTCCACTTCTACCTCTACAATTACCGAACTGCTCCTATTGCAGGAGGAGTTAACGAGAAGAATCTGCCAGACGAGAAGCAGATGGGTGGTGTTGGTGTTGTCATGCTCTAGGTTCCCATACTATTTGAACGCTTCTTGTATCTACTTATGCCAGCGTTGCTTCATGAAGCCAACGAGTTTATCAGAGATATCACATGCACGTTGCCAGGACCGACTCATGGCCCAATGTAGACAGATTTGATAGTTTACGAGGTTATTTAAGGCAACCTCGGAACGTGGTCAGGACAGCCTTGCGCTTCAGTCATCCAGCTACATGTCAAGCAGAACGGCAGCTCTTCCGAGGCCACTAGAGATGAAATATGATACATCAAAAATGATCAAGTCCATTTGAACTTCCTCTAGAGTATGGAAAAAGAAGATTAAGAACGCGCGTGGAGGGTTGAGCTATGCTTACTTAACGTTCTATACTTAGTCGCATTTCCGCTTGCGGTGACGTTTCCCCAGGCCCCGGTCCAGACTCCCGTTCCCCTCAACATCAACAAACTTGCCTTATCGTACGGTTTCCATCGTTTGACCAACTCGAGAAACTCCTTTTCCCCTCACGGACCAGGCCCTCTATGTGACCGATAATCTTCCTCGACCAGTCTAAGGGCGATTGAGTTTCAGTTCACCAAACCTCGGCTTAGGTACGGCATCTATTGAAGCATCAAGCCATCACTAAGCGATCCACCATCGCAAAACTGGACCTGGCCTGGAATTGAAGCTATCATATGAGTAAATCTTGCTAGATTATCTACGTTACAAACATGGGCGCCGGACAATCGCATGAAGATGCTGCTCATGCGTCTCCAGGTCGGTGGATACCGTTTCCCGCACGTACAAAGAACTTGAAGCTGTAGTTTGCGTTTCCAACTTATTGAGACATAATGCTAATAGTATTACAGAAGAACTGAGTCTAAGACTGGCGGAGCGCTTCGCAACAAAATGCTTCACCGCGCTAGAGCTCACCCACTTCAAAGACAACTTCTTTACCCGAGCAATAGACCAGGGCGGGCTCAAGTACTGGAATGAGAAAACCCTCTCGGATTTCCTGAGCATCCCCGACCACAGTGATGCTCACTGCCCGCTTGATGCTGGGCCCGTCATCTTCCGCATGGTGTCATATCTGGGGGCGTTTCCGTTCCAAAATTCGCTCGCGCCTAGCGTTCTCACGTTTGAGGCCATGGTCAAGGTGGCCGTGCTGTTGACAGGGCGCTATGGAATAGTTCTCCGGCGCAGCCAGAAAAATAGGATCAGGCTGTTGTTTGGCAGTTTGGCAGATGTCGCAAGGAAAGAAGTTGAGAAGCCCGTGGAGAGCGAAGAAAAGGGTGAAGATGCGCCGACCTCTTCGCATGCGCGGGGATTTGATATTGATGCGCCGGCTAACGATGACTATGACGAGGATGACGGAGATGACCTCGCCCTCGCGGCACTGGAATCATTGGACGCCATCGAGGTTTTCAAGCACGACTCACGCATTGACAGGAGGGTTTATGAAGCGCGGATCTCTTTGAGTACATTTCGCCGTCTTCTAATGCTTTTGCTTGTGATCGCCCCATTAAAACCCCTCGAGGATGTTTCTATCTACACATCTGATCTGAATGAGGAGCGAATGCACTCTATCCGAGGGGAAGCAGACAGCATCATCGCAGCCTTCAAGCAAGAACCTTCTGGAGGAATCAGCTATAAAACATTCGCAGACACCATCACCTCCTCTTTCCCGTACTTGTTTGACCCATTGACACCACTATTTGAGCATCTCCTCTTTAGCAAGAATCTTGACTTCTCCCAGCATCGCGGAAACGACGCCGCTGAACCAGAATCAGAACCAGCTCCACAGCCCGTCACAGCCTCACCAGTGTCAATCACACTCCCAGGAGGCTTCGAATCAGCAATTCTAAACCCAAGCATCATATCCCATCTCTCCTTCTTCCTCCCTTCCACATCAGTCAAACAAAACCTCCTCCACGGCAACACCCGCCTCCACCCCGTCTTCTCAACCGCAGCGCACGGCTCCTCCCTAACCTCCTACTCTCACAACGTCCTCACCTGGAAATCTGGCACCCTCTTCCTCCTTTACGGACAAGACACCGACTCCGGAGAAATGCTCACAATAGGCGCTTATCTTCCGCAGCCCTGGAAATCACCGAGCGCCAGCCACAGCACGTCTAAATTCTCGACCGCTGTCCTCCCTTCCCTCTTCCAGGTATCACCACGCCATATCCTGCTACAGGGAAACCCCTCGTCGTCAATCATGGACAAGCCAAATACACCAACGGCATATTTCTCAAACCATCACGGCCTCGCGATAGGATGTCAGATCCCGCCGTCTTCACGGACGCAGAAACTGCCGCCTACGCCTCTCGGCGCTGGGAGTCTGATCGTAGACACGAGTCTCGAGTCTGCTACGTTCCACACAGTCCCTTACGGACGCGACGGCGTCTTCCTACCGCCTGGTACGGAACCAGAAAGCCTTAAACCCAAGACAACCATCGACATCTACACGATTGAGGTCTGGGGTCTTGTCCCGGATATCGAGGGTGCGTCGTCGTCGACCAGAAGCGCGGTGGAGCTTCAAAAGGCGAGCTGGGATTTTGAGGCGAGAGAAGCGGAGCGCAGGCGCCATGTCAATCTGAGTGCTGGGGCTGGCGATTCGGCTCTTGAACAGGCGAGGTGGTTGTTGGAGACGGCGGGCGTCATTGGAGATAGTAGTGGTGCAGGGAGGTCGGGAGGTAATACTTGATTGGCAAGGTTTGGTTACTGCAGTTGGTATACATATACGTCATGAGCTTCTGGTGTTGGGCTTAGGTTGTCTTGTTCGCTTATGGGATTAACTAGGCGGTATGGCGTTGTCTCTCTGGTCATTGGACTTTATTCATTTTCTAGGAACAACTCAGCCCATCCCAGACCGTGGCTTGGAGTAGCCTGGCCGAGGACCCTGGGCCTTCAGTGTCGCCATTTGCAGTAACACTGCCGTCCGTGTCCGCGAAGAACCGTATCCCAACGCAAGTAGAGTTGTTTCCTTCTCCGCTTTGGTAGATCCGAGTCGTAATTGTTGTACGGCCATTCACAAAGACCTCGAGCACACTTGTGTCAAAGATGGTGTGGATATGGAGAGGCTCTTCTGTTTCAGTTTCTCTTGCCGTTTCCTCTTCAGCGCGGATATATGTGAATAATGTATGCGGAGCGACTTCAGGGCCGTGGTTTATGTTCTTGTTATCAATGCGCGGGCGGTCCACGCAAAATATTTCAGTCAAGGGATCCCAGAATAGTATTGTTCTGGAGGTGTGGTCTAAGCGAAGATAGGGCCAATCAGTCAATCGATCAATTAAAGTGAGACGGGCCGTAGGGAAAAACACTTACTTTCATCAAGGAAAACTACCATCCCAACCCGTCCACATCTCTTCCCAACCGCGATGCTCGCATCAACCTCCCACCTCGTCGTGCTTAGCGGGACAAAACTCCCGCTTCCCTTTACATGCGCATCACCCTCGCCAGGGGTCAAATCTAGTCCCCCAAGTGTAGCCGCCCTAGCTCCTACTCGGAGCTTTTGCGCACGCTCATCAACCTCCACACCCAACGTATAAACAGTACAACTTCCTTTCCCATCTGGAACTGCTTCGACGGAAGTGATATCACCCAGTCGGGTCGTGGACCTTGCGTGCTTGACGCGATGGATCGTCTGAAGGCTCAGCACTCGCGGCGAAGAAATCATCCCACTCCATCCTTGCTCGTTTCGTGCTTCATCTGGCAGGTCTTCCTCTGTGATCCAGCCGAAGACGACTTGGCGCTGGGATACAGGGTCAAAGAAGGAGTTTGCGGCGTAGAAAAGGCCGCTGTCGAATATCCCGCTGGAAGACCACTGCATCAAGGATTTTGCTGGTGCGGTCTGGGTGTCATTTGGCTTGATGCACGTCCAGAGCTGGGAGCGCGGGATGCGTTTATCCTTTGCTGTTGGATAGTTAGGCTTCGGGTTTGGGATGCACCCCTCCACACCCATGATGAGGAAATCGCGCGACGTCCCTTCCTTGTTTGTCAGGGTAAGCAGATTGGCTACTTCCCAGTTCAGGCCAAGGTCGCCGGACCAGCGGGACGGGGTGGCATTGAGCCCGACGTCCAAGAGGATGCCAATGTATTCCCACCTATCTAAAGCGCGGCCGCTGATGGCGTAGACAAATATCGTTGGTGTATGGTTTGCTAAACCACCTGAGATAAAGCCATACAGGGCGTCCTCGCCTGCGACTTCCCGCGCTGTTCGTCGGACGTTTTCCGGCGCTGACGGCCAAGGGTATATGTACGGGTCTCTCCAGCCGTAGACCTGTAGACCGAGAGGTGGACGGGAGAGAATAGGGTTCTTCGAATGTCTTTCCCAAGTACGTCCTGCGTCACGGGAAAGCGCGATACTCAACGTTTCGCAGCCGTAGTTGTATGGAAGGGTATAGTGAATCGGGAGGCTATTGACGGAGGTGTAAAAGTAGGTGAGTGTGCCGTCTTGCTGGCCCTTGAGGTTTGTTGGCTGGAGGCATCCTGTGAAGATACCTTTGTTGTCATAAGGCGCGGATGGGGATAGACACGGTTCCTGGTCTATATTCCAGGACACTAGGTCACGCGATGTGGCGTGGCCCCAACAGATGTCGCCCCAGTCGTTGACCTTGGGGTTCCATTGGTATGCAATGTGATATTTTCCAGTGGAGGGGTCGTAGCCAGGGCCGCAGGGGTCGTTGAGCCAGTTGTTAGGGGCGAGGAGATGGAATTGCGGTCTCCACCGTCTGAATGCTGTCGTAGACGGTTTGACTTGTGGTGTAGACATGACGTCGGCCGACTTCGCGCAAGGTCAATTATGCCTCAGCCCATGTCTGAGAGAAATAATTGCGATTAAAGAACAGTCGCCCTTGATGCCGATGGCACCGGAGCCGTACCGGGGAAATCCTGGAGAAACCAGGCACAGCCCAAAGAGCGGGTCGGGAGATTGTCGGAGAAACCGAGTCTCCTTAGGGCTCGCGTGGACTGGTTTTGCGGAGAATCGGTAGCATGACTTTTACCCCGGCCGGACCAACCCCGGAAGAACCAGGAAGAAGTATTCTGACTCTGTTGACCATAAAAGGGAGGGATTCGCAGTATGACTTTGTTCGTTCCAGTATGCAACTCATGCAACTACCATTGAGCCGCCATGCCTTCGAACACCGAAAAGGACATGGCCGAAAAGCCCGCTCAGACCTGGCATGTTGACGCAGTCCAGCCGGTGGCTGAGGCAGAGACGGCCTCTTCGCCTTCGGACAAAGACGCTGTCAATGCGCTCCTGATCCTCGCGTGCATTGCCTTTGGATGTGCCTCATTTGTGTTTGGCTTTGACGACAAAGTCATCTCACCCTTGGCAGCCTTGAGCGCGTTTGTAAGGATCCCTACCCTGCTAGACTATCGATTCACCTAGCATGCATTGACAATCGCAGGTTGAAGACTTCCAAGGCCCTAACCCCGTCGACGGCTCCCTCGTCCTCACAGCACGCAACCAAAACCTGATCTTCTCCGTGCCCCTCGTCGGCTCTATCGTTGGCGGCGTCGCAGCGTCCCCCCTGAACAATTTCCTCGGCCGAAAATGGCCCCTTGTGTGTGCATATGTATTCTCCATTGGCGGCGGCTTCTTGCAGCTGTTCTCGAAGAATATTGCTCAATTCGTCTTCGGCCGGTTTCTCAATGCCATTGCTATCGGTGTCGCCAATGCAACAGCCCCGTTATACCTCTCCGAAGTCGTGCCCCCGTCCATGCGAGGTCGCAGTGTCACATCTATCAACATCCTCTCCCTTCTTGCGGGCGTCATATCCACGGTCATTGTCAACGAAACCAAGGATCTGGATGGTCACCTGCAGTACATGATTCCGCTGGCAATCCAGTGCGCCCTTCCCGCTGTGATTCTTGTCGCTACAATCCCTCTACCAGAAAGTCCGCAGTGGCTCGTCTCGAAGGGCCGCATCCACGAAGCCCATCATAATCTGCGAAAATTGCGCGGGCCCAGAATGACAGATATCGACGTTGCCGACGAACTCCGCGTGATGCAGCTCTGCGAAGAGAACGAGCGTGCTCTTTCAGCCAACGTCCGATTTTGGGAAATCTTCAATCGCGAGAACCTGCAGCGTACCCTTACCGCAGGCTCTTTCTACTCCCTCAATCAGATCTCCGGCATCATCCTCTCAACCACATATACGACGGTCTTCCTCACACAGCTCGGAGTCGGCGACGCGTTCACATTTACCGTCATTGCATCTTGCTGCACACTAGCCGGAACACTCGTTGCACCGCTGGTGATTGACCGCGTAGGCCGCCGCCCAACAGCCTTCGTTGGGATGTCCGTCCTTCTTCTCATCGACATCGCAGCCGGTGGGCTTGCCTTTAACACGAGCTCGAAATCTTTCGTGCTCGGTATCGCAGCGTTGGGTTTTATCTTCAATTTCTTTTGGGGGGCCGGCTTCTACTCGCTCTCTGCGTTGATGCCGTCTGAGATTGCAACTCCGAAACTTCGCAACCATACCATGGCGTATACGATTGCGTGCGCGCAGACAAGCGCCGTAATCACGACCTTTGCAGTACCGCAGTTGACGTCAGCGGATGCGGCGGGATTGGGTGCGAAGACATATCTGGTGTTTGCAGGGTGTATGGCCTGTATTCTTATTTTCGTGTATTTCTACATGCCTGAGACAAAGGGGAGGACGTTTGCCGAGGTTGATGAGATGTATGATGCGGGCATCCCGATGTGGAAGTGGCGCGATTACAAGACTGCGACAGTGGCGAGGATCGGTGGGAAAGAGGAAGCTTGATGTATGTAGGTTATACTATCGTAGTATCCCATGAACTGTCACCCTGGAAGCCCAGGGTTGTAAGATGCGTCTGGTAATGCCCCAAGTATGGATGATTTCCTCCCCGCAAAGTCCGTAGCAGCTTTAGATAATTGTTGGCGAGAACTCGTATGGTGTCTTCGGGGCCTGTAACTGGATTTTGCACTGTCACGAGAGCACTAGTCGCAATGTTGTATAGTTTTTCAATCTGGTTTGTCATTAGTATCACGAAGTATATAGGAGCGGTTTGCTCACGATTCCTATTCCATGAGCCTCAATCGCACTAATTCTCAGCACCCGGCATAATCTCAACGCGCGATTCGCATTCTCAATGGCGTAGCCGAAGCCGAGCTGCCGACAATCTGATCCGGGTTCAATATGTAGTAATCCATGAGTAAAGCATAGGTTCCATAACCGGTCTTGCACCCATTTCTGCGTGAGGAGGATATCCGCGCATTGTGTTTCGGACAGAAAGTCGCGCAGGGCCCTTGATTCGCTTAGTTCTCTTGATACGTTTTGCCCAAGGCTCTCTGTGTCTTCCTCCTGGTGGTCATGGTCCGAATCTGGAAAATCGAAATGATCGCTCCTTATGCCGCTGTACCGAGTGACATCGCTCACTCTAGCCAGGTTATGATATATACCCAGCGCCTTGGCCTCGGTGAGGACCTGACACCTCCCGTTACCAGACGAAACATCGCATCGAGCGTTCCAGCAGATGAGTATATCTTCGTCAATGGCGTCGAATAGCTCCATTAGCAGCGACAAGCCCATCATTCCCGCGGCGTCCTTTTCCGTGTGCACGATTATCCCCGAAACGACGCGCTGAGTTGCGTTTCGGATTTCGTCTGCCGCGCGGATGATGTCTGATGGGCGGCCGGTGAAGCTTATAGGGTGTTGGCGTTGAAGGGCGTATGCTCTATATTGAGCCATTTAGTAATTCTTGTTGTACGGTTTTTTCCGCAGGGATTCGGCCAGCATACCTTTCTGTCACAGATAAAACTAGATACGTCCGTAACCATTGCCCCTTTTCCTCCGTTGAGCATTCTGCATAGGTAGCTGGATTATTCAGACCCATTGTCGAGGCTAGATCGATCGCCTCTCGGAGCCGGAGTCTCGCTGCATTGTGCTGATTACTTCCGAATAGGTACCCAAACAAGAAGAAACTTGTCAGAACAGCTTCTATCGAAGGGTGCTCGCCAAAGTCAGAGGACGTGCGCATCCTTGTTGCCTCATTGACTAAGATTTTTGCTTGATCAGACCGCGAGGAAGATGTCGGTCGTTCACTGATGTCTATTGGTTGTGTTAATGAAAAAGCGCAAAGAGCCAATATCATGGCACCGAATTGGGGATTGCGGTGGTGTTCTTGTTGGACAATCTCTGTAAAGAGCAGAGATCTGTTTAGTACAGGGAGGGTAGGGTGGAGACGGTCAAAGTAGACATCTATCCAAGGGATAAGGCTCGTTTCGTGGATGTAGGATGGCCAGAATTCGGCGGACACGCTGAGCACGTTGTCGCTCTGAATACTGGGATCCATGTTCCCTGGTAAGAAGGGAAGTTGGTTGCTGACTTCGATATTGATACTGTCATCAATTATTGGTGGCAGCGTCTCTTTGACGAGAATATTGCTCCCCTGGAAACCGAACAATGAACAAGTTTGAGAGCTGAAAGTGTCTGGAAGCCAGTACTCCATATCAGGCCCGCCCCATGAGGTTCCATGAGTATCGCTCATAAGACCAGTATACCCATGGTTGAGAGGATTCTCGGTACGATGGCCATTGTTCAGCCCGGCTATCGTCTGCGGCACCTCGAGGTTAGACAGAGCAGGAACAGCCTCGGCATTACGTCCATCAGAATGCATTGCTCTCAACTGCTCCTGTTGCTCTTTGATCTGCTTGACCCTGCTACGTAATGTCAGCTAGGTGTTTTCCCAGCGCAGAGCAGAGATTAACATACCGAGCAGGTGGGCCTCGTTTTTTCTGCGGTTGGAGGAAGGTGCAGTCGAACCCAAGGGACACGCACAGCTCACATGGACGCGACAGGCTACACTGAACAAACTTTCAGTAGCTTATTCGATTATCGGACAGTTGAAATCCAAGCTCACCCTTGTCTTACGGAGCCTGCAAGAATCGCAGGCTCTCGTGGCACATTTCGGCCCGGGCTGCGAGCTGCCACTGCGGGCTCGGCGGGACGAAGGGGGCATTTCAACCGAGTGGCAGGCTTATCAAACAGATGCAATACTGTCAGTCAAACCATCAGTATTTCGTTCTGGACCACGATATGCTGTGAGAACAGGAGAAGTAAAGGAAAGTCCGGAGTAAATCCGGGGCGCGATCGCTTGGCGTTGGAGCCAAGATTCCCGGCCAGAGACAGCTTGGATAGCCCTTACCTCTGGAAGGGAGTCTGGTTTGGAATTTGGTTGGCTTCTCAAAATTAAGGTAATAGGATGACTCTATATCTGGACAGACGAGGTATGGACGTATTGGAAAACTGTCCAGCCTTACGAGGGGTGAAGCCAGCGTAAGAGATGGCCCAGTCCGCGGCGCAAAGTTCCAACGGAAGGTATGTTTCAACATGTGTGGGGTATTGTTATTCTTAATTGTGGATTGGGATAAAGTTTCCAGTAGAATTTAGCCAAATCATATACCCCAGGAGACAAGCCCAGTCGGTGGTCCATAAAAGTCCTTAAGCTCCTCTTCTTCCTCGTCATCCTCCACATTCCGATCGGTATTCTCAGCATCGGAATCATCTCCAACTGTCCTCGCCTTCGACAGCTTACTGCGCCCGAGTGACCCTGAGATAGGCGTGCCTTTCCTATTACTGTCGATTTCCGATTCATGGTCTTCAATGGGTTGCTCACGAGGGAGCTGGTAAGCGAGAAATCCGTCGGGAGCTCGCTCGGCGCGATCCATGACGTCGTTCATGTACTTGCGTACTTCTTCCTGTGGCTTCACGACCCGTGCTAGTGGCTCGAGGTTCTTTGGGTTTGAGCTGTAGATGCGGAAGGTGATGGGCTGGTAGTATTCTTTCAGGTTTGATCTCTTGTCATCAGCTGGTTTTGCGTCTGGAGCAGGTTTGGCAGTGTTAGCGGGCTGTGCGGCCTTCTGGTCGCCCTGGTTGCTTTGTTTCGAGTCTGTAGTTGAGTCTTTAGTTTCCGCGGGTTGCGAGGTGTCATTGTTTTTCAGGCCGAAATCACCCTCCTTAGCTTTATCTTTCTCCTTGCTTTTGTCCGCCTTCTTCGATTTCGGAGCCGACTTCCCCTTCGCTCGAGATGGAACGGCATCTGTGGCAGTCTCGAGGGGAAATGGAGTGTTAGGGTCAATCTTCCGAACCAGCAAGAAAGAAGCAAGAACAATGGTACCGCCAGAAAGCCATTCCAGAATGGTGTTCTCTGGAAACAAGTACCGATCTCCCGATCCCGCGTGGCCCGACGTGCTGCTGCCGTACGGTGTCAGAGGAGAGGTGAATTCGAATACCACTGATTTGTAATTCAGTCTCGGGGGAGGTGGTGGTTTCTGAGGTGTTGCACGGTAATATGGAGCCGGAGAGCCATACTGCGGCGGCCGAGACTGAATTGGCTGACCCTGGAAAGGTGGCTGCTGATATTGATACTGCGGGCCTGGTCGATGGCCCATTGCCGGTTGTTGTTGGGGCGGAGGAGGCGCTGCCTGCGCGGCAGGGTTTTGCTGTGAGCCCGGACCAACATTCGGGCTTGAGACACGGTGTGCTGGCGCTGGCGCGGTTGCACCTGCATTGGGTTCTTGTTTCACTTGAGAGCCTGTAGTTGTGGGCTGTGACGGGGGTACTTGACGGTTCTGCGAAGAAGCTGCCTGATTTTGGGCCGTACCATTAGAGTGTGGAGACTTCGGAATTTGTACTTCAACACGAGGCCGTGGCTGAGATGATTGTTGCGACTGGGCCTGCGGCGCGGGGGTTTGCTGTCCCTGTTGTGAAGACTGCGGTTGAGGAGTTGCCGGCGGCGGCTGCGAAGGTGTTTGCTGAACCACTTGCGCCGGTGGTTGCGGCGGCCGGGGCTGTTGTGCTGGTGTGGGAGTGGCTGGTTGTTGCTGTTGCTGCTGTTGTTGACGGCGTTGCTGTTGCTCCCGTGCCCTTATGATGGCATTCAATTCATCAATATGAGCTTGAAAAGTGCGCAGTTGTTCTTGCGTGGCATTCGTCGAGGCGACCAGCCTCATTAAAGCTTTCAATTCGGGGTCCTGTGCCGCCCTCGTGGCAAGCATCTGAATGACAGGGTCCGGGTTCGGCTTCGGTGGTTGGGCCAGAGGGTTCTGGTTAGTGGCAGGACGCTGCTGTGCGGACTGAGGTCCAGGCGGGCGATGAGGAGTTTGGTTGCTCGGTGTTTTCGCGGGTTGCGGAGGCGGCCGACCGTGCTGATAGCCCTGCTGAGACTGCGGGGTACCATGGGAGGCTTGAGGTGGGTGCGGCCGCTGGTTCGGCGCAGATTGTGGCGTCTGAGGATATGGGTGGTATTGCTGGAAGTTGTTTGGATGACCATAATGGACCATTGGCCGTTGAGTTGGGGTGTATTGGACTGGCGGCGGCGCGTTGGGATCTTTGACGGTATACAGCATCGCGTCGAAAAGATGAGGCCCAACCACAATATTGCACGGTCCAACTTTGGACATCGACTCCTTAGGTGGATTTTTGCCCTCAAGCTGGTCTCTCTTCGTCTTCTTGGGCTTGGTCCAATAACGCTCGAGGATACCGTCGCTCAGCCATTTCTTCTTCGAACGTTCTAGGGAGGCGAGAAGAACCGCACTACCATACCGTGAGCATTTGTCATGTACCAAGAGTGTTGATCGTAACCGACGATACTATGGGGTATACCTTTCCGCGATCGATTGGTATTCCTTGAGCGAGAGGTCCGCAGGCTGCGCCGAAGGGATAGTCGGAAGAGGCTCCCCATCCTTGATCTTCGTCGGAAGGGGTGGCTCGACAGGCTCGGGGGCCAAATTAGAGATGGGAGCAGGCGACGAGACAGTAGTGGGAGTGGAGGTCTTTCTCCTGGTCGCGTGTTGAGATTGTGCCGGGGATGATGCTCGTGTGGTCGCTTCGGAGACCCGTCGCTTCGCCGCGGGTTCGCGACGTTCACGGGCGGAGAGTCGGCGTTTCTCGGCCATGGATGGCGATTCAGGAGGGATGATCAAGAGTTACGCCGATGCAGAAGCCCCTCGAAGAGATGGAGGGCATGTCGCAGAAAAGTAATGGGAGAGTTGCGGAGTCGGAGATGGCTCAGACAAAAAGACAAGAGGATCACAAGCTTGAAGCCTCAGGCCCCAAGGCACCAACCGGTATCTACTTTATCTCATCTCCATCATCTTCACTCAGCCTAATCTTGGATATCAGTTGATTCAATCCTGAATATTGTTTGAAGGATACTTGACGATTTATCAATGACGGCTATTGCGCAGTGATCTGCCCCTATTATACGTCCTACCTACTATTTGCTCAAGTATGTACATGAGATGCATTGGCTTCGTCTTACACTTCAAACCACAGGGGAACGAATTCTTAGTTTCAGGTCCATTTGCTTACAGTGCATCAGGAGCCCACCGAGCATGGTTGAGCTCAACCCCCTCCTACGTAAGGCCTACTGGTCGTTGGCAGCTGCCGGCCTTATCTATGTGGGCATTGTCTATTCCCTGACGTACCCAGTTGTCCAAAGATTGTACGATGATAGCATCTATTGAGCTTCCTATCCAGCGCAACATGCGCAGCTAACTTGTTGCTCCCGTGGGAATTAGCGCACTCTATGCTAACCAGATAAACCCTGCCCTGTGGGAGGACGTTAATCTGGTAGAATCGTTTGGGTTCCTAAGTATGTTGCGTACTTCATCATAAAAGCCCAGTAACTGATTCCAAAACAGAAACACAAGTTCAGCCGTTCAACCTCGTCACGCCTGATAACGAGACCATCTATGGCTGGCATCTCCTTCCTCTTCATCTTTGCCGAGAACATGAAGCGGAGCTAGATGTAGAGAAGCCAGCTGGCCCTGCGCATGACTATACCTTAACCCCAGCATTCAAGCTTCTAGCCAATGACTCAAATGCCAGGGTAGTAGTGAGCTGTAAGTACCTGGATCCGAGATCATGGATCGGCCGCGATTAACCAACAATTCCAGTCCACGGCAACGCCGCCCACATTGGATCTGCCCAACGACCAGAAACATACCGCATGCTCCTGGGCCTGTCAACCCTAGAAAACCCCGTCCACGTCTTCGCAATCGACTACCGTGGCTTTGGGATATCCACAGGAACACCCACAGAAGAGGGCCTGATCACCGACGGCGTTACGCTGCTGAACTTCCTCACATCATCCCCACTTAACATCCCGCCCTCCCGCATTGCAATCGTCGGCCAAAGCCTCGGAACAGCCGTCAGCGCCGCAGTAGCAGAGCGCTTCGCATTCGGCTCGCCAGACCCAACCGCCATCCAACCAGCCCTCAAAGACCCCGAACCCTTCGCCGGCATCGTCCTCCTAGCTTCCTTCAGCGACCTTCCCAACCTGATTGAGTCTTACAGCCTCAAGGGTCTTACACCCCCCATCCTCTCCCCGCTGCGCGGGTACCCGCGCGTCCAGAACTGGGCACGGAGCCACATTCTAGACAAGTGGGATACAGCCGGACGAGTCGCGCGACTGACAGGCGCTAACAGCAGCCTGGCTGAGGCGAACCCTGCATATGTGGAGAAGGGCCTCGATCTAGCCATAATCCACGCGAAGAACGATGTGGAGATCCCCTGGATCGAGGGGAGGCGTGTCTGGGCGGCTGCGACGAGTCAAGTACAGTGGCAGAAATATGCTACTGGGTCCCTGACGTATGAGAAGAGGGATGCTGATAATGGACCGAATGAGGTGCTTATCTGGGAGAATAGGTCTGGGAAGGGTGACGGCGCGGTCAAGAGGGTACGGTGGGAGAGGGTTGCGTATGGAGGTATGTTGCCCTTATCTAACTCTTTCGGTGCGTTGATGGTTAACATTATGTGGCAGGCCATAATCGCGTTGCTACATTCTCTACCGCGGCTCTTGCTGTGCTGAGAGCCTTCGAAGAGTAGCTGTAATACTATTTGGATATACATACCTCGTTTTGTTGGACATAATACATCTGTGAATTAGTGAAAATATTTCGAAATAAAGCATATGAGCAATCATAAGAGTTTGCTATCAGATGAGAGGAGAATAAATTCATGAGATTAGTATATACAACTTGGTAACAGTAACGGAAATGACCCTGCTTTTATCCTAGATTATCGCCGAAAAAAAAGCCAAAACTGGCGCCGATATGATGTTAAAACATGAGACGAAGACAAGACAAGCTCGCAGGGTCGGTCTATATCGCAGAGTAGATAATACATAATTCCAAACTATGGAAGAGAAATTCATCAAACGCCTTCATCTAACGCCCCTTTCTGCCAAGAGAAGAGGGAGGGAGGTATGTGCATAGAAGAGCCGAGATAGAATTCCCAGCTTACTTTTTGTGCCTGTCGGCCTGGGCCTGCAGGTACTTCTTGATGAGCTCTCTCCTGTAAAAGGTTCAGTTAGTAAAGCGGATTCTTAGTAAATTATGAGACGGGGAAACATACTGCTCCTGAGGAGGCGCCTTTTCGTAGTGGCTGAACTCCATGGTGTATTCACCTTTTCCTTGGGTGGCAGCACGGAGATGAGAACTGAAGCCGAACATGCCGTTCAGACTGCAGTCAGCGTAGACGGTGAACTCGTCAACACCGACCTCGGAGTCGTTGATGGTAGCACCACGCTTGTTCAGGAGACCAATAACATCACCCTGGAACTCGCCGGGGGCGGTGACAACAGTCTTCATCATAGGCTCGAGGACGGCGGGGTTACCCTCCTGGAAAGCCTTGCGGAAGGCCTGCTGGGTAGCGTTCTTGAAAGCCATTTCAGACGAATCTGTCATGTGGGTAGCACCGTCGTTGATAACCATCTTGGTTCCAAGAACCTTGTGACCGATGAGAGGACCCTTCTCACAAGAGAGATGGAATCCCTTTTCACAGGCGAAGATGAACTTCTCGGAAATACTTCCACCAACAATCTGCTCTTCGAAGTTGTTCTCCTCAAGCTTGCCGGTAGGCTCCATCCATCCAACAACACGGGCGTAGTCTCCAGGACCTCCGGATTGCTTCTTCAGCAGATGGTCAAACTCGACACGCTGGGTGATGGTCTCACGGTAGGCGACCTGAGGAGGTCCAGTCTCACAGTCGACACGGTACTCGCGACGCATACGCTCGACGTAGATGTCAAGGTGGAGCTCACCCATACCGGAGATGATGGTTTGCTCACTCTCAGTGTCGAATGACACACGGAATGTGGGATCCTCTCTCTGGAAACGGGCCATGGCCTTGGAGAAATTGGCGTAGTCCTTGCTGTGCTTCGGCTTGATAGACAACGAGATGACCGGCTCCGGAACGAACATTGAAGACATGGTGTAGCCGAGCTGACCATCAGTGAACGAGTCACCGGAAGCACACTCAACACCAAACACGGCGCAGATCTCACCAGCTCCGATCTCGGACACGTCCTCCATTTCGTTGGAGTGCATGCGGACGATACGGGGAATTCTGACCTTCTTGTCTGTACGGGCGTTGAAAACGTAAGAACCCTTCCGGAGGGTTCCTTGGTAAACACGAATGTAGGTCAACTGTCCAAAGCTGCTCTCTTCCAGCTTGAAGGCAAGACAGACCAATGGCAACGAGTTGTATGGAACAAGCTTGACTAGGGCTTCGCTGCGCTTCTTATCGAGAGCGGTGTTTTGCACCTCAGATGGGTTGGGCAGGTAGTCGATGACACCGTCCAACATCGGCTGCACTGACTTGTTCGCCAGCGCGGAGCCCATGAAGACAGGGGTGAACTTCAAACCGATAGTCGCCCGGCGAATAGCATCCTTGATTTGCTTCTCGGTAGGCTCCTCCTCGTTCAGGAAAATCTCCGCCATGTCATCATCAACGTCCGCGAGGGTCTCGATAAGCATCCTCCTCCTCTCCTCTGCAAGTTCCTTCACCTTCTCCGGGATCTCATCCTTGATAACGATACTCTCACCGCTATCGCCCTGGTTGTATATGGCCTTCATGCGCACCAAATCAACAACACCCTCGAACTCGTCCTCAGCTCCGATGGGAACCTGAACAGCAGCAGCGGGGAGCTTGAGCTTGGAGTTGATCTGGTCAACAGACTTGAATGGGTTGGCACCCATACGATCCATCTTGTTCACGAAGGAAATACGGGGGACATTGTAGCGTCTCATTTGTCGGTCGACGGTGATGGTCTGCGATTGGACACCGGAGACGGCGCAGAGAATCATGACAGCACCATCGAGAACACGTAGCGCTCTTTCCACCTCGATGGTAAAATCAATGTGTCCAGGGGTATCGATCAGGTTCATGTGGTATTTCTGGTCCTTGCCATCCTCGTCCTTCTTGACCCAGTCACAGAATGTAGCGGCAGACTGAATGGTGATACCCTTCTCACGTTCCAGGTCCATGGAATCCATCTTGGCGCCAACACTGTCACGGCCTCGAACCTCGTGAATTGCTCCAATACGACCCGTGTAGAAGAGGACTCGCTCGGTACATGTCGTCTTACCACTGTCGATGTGCGCCTAGGAAATCCAATTAGTGTGCAACACTCGTTTGACCATGAGTAGTGGCGGAACGTACAGCGATACCAATGTTGCGGACTCGACCGAGCCTCGCGGCCTCGACGGGATCGAGGTTCTGGATGATTGCCTCTTGTGATAGAGAGTCCGGCGTTTGCGCGGCAGCTTCCAAGCTGTTCGATCGGGAAAAAAAAGGTGTTAGCAAACAATTAGACGAGCAAAGTATCCATAATAAACAAAACTTACACAGCTGCAGCAGTACCGGACGCATTTCTGATCTGCTGGTAACGCCTGGTCAGGACCGACTGGCAACCCGGGGTCGCGGACCGGAGAGCGGCCGTGGACGCGCATCGTGTGCTGAGGAAGGTCTGGGACTGAAGCTTGACAGGAGTCCTGGTCAATCCAGCGACAGCTCGGTATGGCAACCGCGCAAGAGAAGGACACCTCATGATTGCCAGCTGATCACACCAGGGATTGGCCGAGTTGATGCTTGACTGTCCAGTCTGGATCTCCGTCCCTGCTCCGAATAAATTTTGGGGACCGAGCCAGGAACCAGTCACGTGCTGCATAGATCCGTAAACACTCGGAGCCCATTCGTCAAGTCGCGGTGGTAGCAATCGTATGATCTTGACTTCACTTTTGAACCATATCAATGCTCTCTAGCCTTACAGGTTCATCTATAAAACTGCTTTAAGTGATCTAACTGGACCAGGGTCTGTAGTAGGCTCCTTCATGATTGTATGTAATCAATTACTGTATATGACAAACCGTAACGATCCCCGTCTATCACCGCCTTCATGGCGCCACCCATCTTCTCGAGGCATACTTAGTATAGAACTCTCAAAGATATCTCTCATTTCTGAATTGATGATATCCGGATAGCTTCGCATCCAGCGGTAGCTACCGTGGTATGATTCATTCAAATGCTGGCGTCACTCAAATTGTTCGCTGAAGTCCGGCCGTCTAAGCTGAGGAAGCCTACGATTAGCCTGGACCATGTGAGTTTGATATACGGCGATTATAGTTGAGCTCATTGCGCTGATTGAAAACTAGTTTATCCAACGGCAGCGGGTCATCGCGCTGTGGCGTGAAATCGTTAGGGCACTGAATAGTTAGTGATGCTACATCCCATAGCTATCGGATGCTTATTTAAGAGAAGAAATCCCAAGCTCCCCAACTCGGAGTGAGCTGCGCGATTATGCTCGCGCTGAATTTGAGCGTCATCGAAATGTCACTGATTTGGTTGGTTTCCATTTGCTCGTACTTTATCAGGATGCTGACAGTGTACAGCAACATATACGATACTTGGTATCGGTAAGAGAAGCTCTGTACTCTCCTAGAATGCTATACTTACAAATTCTCAGACTGGTAAATCCGAGTTTGACATGATGAGGCGGTATATCGACGAACAAGCTGCCGCTTGAGGCCTGCCTCTAAATGCACAGTCGAGACTAGCTTCCAAAGGCAAGCATGGAGCTCGGACTGCCGCGCTTTATACCATCTATGCAGTCGAGGGCATATGGAATGGCCGCAGCAGCTACAATTGGGCCCATCGGATAGAAGCGCTTCTTATTATATAGCCATGATATACTACGAACAATATTAGAGAATAGATTGACATGGATTAACTTTCAGAAGCATATGTACATTCCCAAACGCCTTTGATATAGGGAATTAACTTAGTAATACAGAAGGTCGAACAAATGTGCCTCCTCCGCAGCTTACTGTCGCCGCGAAACAAGTTCCCTCACAGCGTCCAAAACTCCAAATCTCTTCTCATCGGCAGGCTCAAGAGAGGAGCGGGTTGCATCGTGTTCGACGAGAGCCGGCTTCTTGCTCGCGTCCTTTGCCGCGGCTTCAATAGCAGCATGGCGCTCCCTCCACTCCTTATCTTCCTTGTCTCGAATCTCCAACTCACGCAGCCATGCGTCTCTCTTCTCTTGACCCTTCCGCACCTCGAGTGCCTGCTCAAATTCTCTCCGCTGAGTGCGCTCGGTCCTATAGTACAATCCTCCAGCGACCACGGCGAAGAGCGTAAGTCCTTGGGCGTAGATACGGGCGCGGAACATGCGGTTCATCTCAACGGAGTCGCCAGCCTTCATTGACCGGTAAGCGCGCCAAAGCGCATAACTAGTAGCAGCACATCCTAGGATCCGAGCGTGGTCAGAACCGGTTCTTTCTGATCTGTACCGAACTCCCCTACTTACCGACTGGAACCCATGGCTCCTCCTTGAACCTGCGTCCAAACTTCTGAAGCGGAGTTTCCTCCTCAAATTGGCTAGGAAATGTTCATTAGAATATATCCTCGGCATTGTTTCGCGGGTTTGGGTTGTTGGTTTGCGGGGACGTACTCGTGACCGTCAAAGGATGATGGGAGAGGTTCGCTCATGGTTGCGGTTCGATATAATACTGACGGCGATATCCCGGGTATAGCACAAGCCAACGGTAGTGAGTACTCAGAATGCGATGCTGGCTGAATGGTGTAGTAACTGATGTAGTGACGTTGGGAGCGATATCTTCATCTACGGCAGTTTCCGTTAATTACAACGACGTATCAGTTTGTATGATACCGGGCGGAGGTATACAAAAGTCTCCCCGCAAACCCCAATTACAATCCAAAACCCATTGGTAGTTTCTAGGAAGAAATCATCATGTAGAGACTTCTGCGTATCATCACAACTCGCTTTCGGAGTCATAGCATACTCCGTGCCAGCTGGAGAATAAGTCCCTTTTAGGAAGGTAGGGCTCAGATGGAGGGCTGATGACTCCCGCGCCGATCGCGGACCTGGAATTTTTCTGACTCCGCCAAAGAAGAAAGTCCGACTGGAGCGGGTCACAAGAATCCCCTCCATTTCCTCCGCAACTGTCTGATAACCTTGATTCTCTTGCTTCTCGTCCTAATTACTTGTTGAGGAGAAACTGTGAAGCAACCCCCTAGAAATGGCTGATCAAGCGTCTTCGAACGGCGCAGCGACGCCGTCTTCCGCGAAACTGAGCAACCTGGCTCTGACCGAGTACTCCGCTATCCCTACGCCCACCTCGGAGAAGGAGGAATACAAGGGTCCCGACAGTCCGCCGTCGTGGGATATCCCCGCCGCCTTCCTGCTTCCCAATGACTACCCGGATGTAAAGACCCGTCTTCTGCTGCGTGCCTAATTCACCTCATCGCTAACACAATAGTTATTTATAGTATCTCAAACTCATCCTGACTTCCCGCGTCTACGAGATCACCACAGAGTCTCCGCTACACCATGCCATCAATCTCAGCAACCGGATGGAGTGCCGAGTGCTCCTCAAGCGGGAGGACATGCTTCCTGTGTTCAGCTTTAAGCTCCGCGGAGCATACAACAAGATGGCTCACCTTACCGATGAGCAGCGGTGGAAAGGCGTGATTGCATGCTCTGCAGGTGAGAAGGGTCTTGCGCAGGCGCAGTCATATGATCAAGCTCTAATATTTCTATCGTACAGGCAATCATGCTCAGGGTGTCGCGTATTCTGCTCGCAAACTAAAAATTCCCGCGACCATTGTCATGCCTTCCGGCACCCCAGCCATCAAGCACTTGAACGTCGCTCAACTCGGTGGTACCGTTGTCCTTCACGGAAACGATTTTGACGCTGCCAAAGAGGAGGCCCACCGCCGTGAAAAACAACACGGCCTTACCAGCATTCCTCCTTTCGACGATCCGTACGTTATCGCTGGACAGGGAACTATTGGTATGGAGATTCTGCGCCAGGCAAACCTGGACAAGCTTGAAGCTGTGTTTTGCGCTGTTGGCGGGGGAGGCCTTATCTCTGGCGTCGGCGTCTACATCAAGCGCATTGCACCGCACGTTAAGGTCATTGGCGTGGAGACACACGATGCCAACGCGATGGCTCAGTCACTCGGAGAAGGTTCCCGTGTGCTCTTGAACGAAGTCGGTCTTTTCGCAGATGGAGCTGCAGTCAAGAGTGTGGGATCTGAATGTTGGCGCGTGGCCCGCGATGTCATTGACGAGGTTATCTTGGTTTCCACTGACGAGACATGCGCTGCGATCAAGGATGCATTTGAAGATACACGGTCGATCATCGAACCTGCGGGCGCCCTGGCTATCGCAGGTCTGAAGAAATATGTCGCAAAGTACCCTAGCCCTAACACCAGCCGTGAACTGGTTGCAATCACCTCTGGAGCGAACATGGACTTTGACAGGCTGCGATTTGTTGCGGAACGTGCGGCCCTGGGCGAGAAGAAGGAAGCTCTCCTGAGTGTCAAGATCCCCGAACAGCCTGGTGCTTTTGCCAAGTTGATGGAAGTCGTCCTGCCTCACGCCGTCACCGCGTTCAACTACCGATATGCGGATGAGAAGTCCGCTGACGTCCTTATGGGCATCTCTCTGTCCGCTTCGACCGGTCAAGACGACTTGGCTAAGATTATCGCGGAATTAAGCAGAAATGGTATGGAGTCAAAGGACCTTAGTGATGATGAACTTGCCAAACGGCACGTGCGCTTCTTGGTCGGCGGACGTAGCGAAGTCAAGGATGAGCGTCTGTTCATGTTCGAGTTCCCTGAACGTCCCGGAGCGCTCGCAAATTTCCTCCGGACGCTTCGTCCAAGCCAGAACATCTCTTTGTTCCACTACCGGAATTACGGCGGCGATGTTGGCAAGGTTCTGGCTGCTATCCAGTGCCCGGAATCCGAAAAGGAAGATTTGGAAGCTTTCCTCCGAGACCTGGGGTATCCCTTTACCGAGGAGACCCAATCCGAGACATATCAGACTTTCCTTCGCCGTTAAGATACCTTTAATATATGCGGTTTAGAGTCATGCCTTGCACAACTATACAGAGCGAAATACTTGGCGTTCGGACTGGATTGGGGTTGGGTCAGTTAATGCTTTTGCTTTCTTATGCGTATGTGCATTCATTGTTATAACTTTTAGACCTTCAGTTCATGAGCCTTGATTGCTATACCAAAAGAGTCATAGATCAATTTCAGCACTCTCTTTTGATGATCTTCCTTTACTCTTTTGACCTGAAATAACAGTATGGGGCCATTTATGAGATGCTGAGGCAACCAAAACACACTCCGGATTTGCGGAGAGGCTTAGTGAGCTGCGAGGTTTATGGAAGCTCTTAGAACTTTTAGGTAATTCGTTTACTACGGCCGAAGCACCTTCTCTCTGCCTAATGGCCATTGGTGCCCTAAATTCTCAGTCGGGTTAAGCCGGGTCAACTGGGTAGTGAATCTGCTTCCACTTGAGAATGAGTTACTCTATCTTTTAGGGGGTTGCTTGCGTGTTACTCTACTTACTTGCTCTAAACTTACCCTATTTCATCTGCAAAGGAAACCGATTCAATGTCACTGTGGACGAGACGCAGTGAAAAAGCTCCCCTGGCCCCTGATCCTCCATCACCATGTCATCCAAGCACACCCCCCACGCATGGGCGACGCGCTCATTAGGCTTATACCCCACATTCGACTCGAATGCCAGAGTAGGCTTCTCACCAGATCCCCTGCCGGTGGTGAACCGAAACTGGGCCTGCTGGTCATCTTTAAGGGCAAATATCATTGTTTTCAAAGAGGGCATGCGCTGCGCCGCGAAACCAAGTGAAATGAAAAGTCGATGGAACTGTTCAAGGCCGATGATACTCCGGTAGACGCTCCATCCATAAAGCAGCCAGGGCGTGTCGAAGTTTTCGATGCCAGAGCTACTCAGATCGGGGTTGTCTTCGTCGTCTGAGAGCCAATCTGAACGATCAAATAGAGTAGCCATTTACCTATGAGGCTCACTGTTAGCCCCAGGTTCCGACGGTCTGAGCTGAGCCGAGGCGCCAGAAGTGGTACTTACCGGAGGGAAGATAGTTAGGGACTGAGCTTAATGCGACGGTTTCCAAGTAAGGCCAATGGAGAGATATTGTGTCGGCAGTCGGGGCACCAGTGTCATCCAATGGAAAAAGAAAGTCCAACTCCACGGTAACATTTGATAAATCGAGCTCTTTCAATTTCAAAGACATATTGCATAAACTTGATGATAGTGCATCAACTTTGATGTCAGGGAGCAGATTCAGAGCTGGGAGAATATCCGCCCAAGGCTCTTCGGTGTTTCCAAGACACTGAAATACTCTTACAGTTGGTGGCATCTTTGTGAGAGCGGATGCCATCGCTAAGATCCGTTAGCTAAACTGACACGTTGCGCAGAGGAGGTAAAGCTATCTATCTACAGTACCTTGTCGGCGTTCCCGCATATAGCTCAGATGATCTGGTCGTACTCATTCCTGCGGATATAACTGCAGCCTTTGCAAAGCAACACAGTGTTCCGCGATTTGTAATGCAGAGGCAGCCCATATTCCCTGAGAGGTATCCATGGTACCGAACAGTAGCTGGTCAACACAGGCAACTTGAGGAAGCGAAGGTTCATCATCCGGGAAACGCGCCGTGTATGGGTGGACCACCCATTGTTCTCCATCAAAAACGGTTTGCCACCGTTCAAGGCCTGCATGCTCTTTTGTTCCCGGCTCAAGCGTTTGCTGTCGTCCGTGCACCTCAATGGCCACGGCGACCTTGGCGCTTACTTCCCAACTACTTAAAGTTTTGAAGAGTGAGGCAATAGCTGTACTGAATACCCGGTTGTTCGCGTCTCTGATTGGGTTCTGTTCACAGTATTCCTGGTTTTCGAGCTTCATGGTGCTGTAGCTTTCCAGCTTATGGGGTACAACGATTGTGTAATGTAGGTGGCGAAGGAAAGAGCGCCAATTCTGTCTTGATTCAGCCATGAGGTTTCGAAAACATGACAGAGATATAACTCCATTGCCTGTCTGCAGCTCTTCGCTCTCGACCCTAACTTTGTGGTAAATCAGTCGTTCAAACACGGGCTGCCATAGGCGGCAGACTCGTGCGCACCTGGCAAGCGATGGGGCATCCTGCTGAAGATACAAGGCAATGTGCGCCAAGAGCTCTACTGGGAGCTGATGTGCCATGGTCCTCCGGGCTCATGCGCAGACAGTTGTGATCGTTTGATCCCGTACCCTAAGCAAGCTTACATTTAAGCCTGACCACCTAGAGAGCTTGCTCAGGACAACATTGCTTAATCCCTTAATCAGGGGGGGGGTAAAAGTTTAGACATATGTTTCTGCTCGGTAGAAACTATAGAGACGTTGTATAGAACGGCGCACCTGATAGGCGGGAATATCCCGGGAATCGGCGAAACAGAAACGCCGGCATATTTTCCGCCGAGCCCTCAGACAACCCCCAAGGTCGACTGGATGCGACAACGAGATCCAGTTCCAACAACGGCCTAAATCTACGAGATCTCGCCTGGTCGGTCGTCGATAATATCGCCCGCGACACAAACTTCTGAAATGGTCTCCCTCCGCTCCCTCCTCGGTCCGTCGACCGCCGCCCTCCGCCAATTTCTTCCCCGACATAACAGCACCCTCCGCGTCCTGTCCCGGCCATTCTCGCAATTATCGCAACTCACAATCAACAATGGTCTGAACTTCCTGCGGTCGAAGTCGATTCTACCCGGTGCTGGTGCTACGGCTGTTCGGCAGGTGGAGCAAGTGAGGGGGATGAAGACGAGGTCGTCCGTTAAGCGGTTGTGTGAGGGGTGCAAGGTATGCATATAATCCAGAGTGCTTCTTGGTCCTGCGGGCTAGGACGGGATGCACGATAGGCTGTTCTGCGGGGATATTGGCTGATGGGTGTGTTTTGGTACAGCCTGTGCGGAGAAAGAACCGGGTTTACATTATCTGGTGAGTTAGGCTTACTCGGAATCTGGAATCTGGTTTATTAAAGTGATGTGATGCTAATCTCCCGGTTCACTTAGCTCTAAGAACCCGAAACACAAGCAGCGTCAAGGGAAATAGATGCATGGTGACAGAAGAGAACGGAAGGAAGATACCCACCGATTCGAAAATCAGATGATGGCTTCGCTTGGGACCTCTCGCGGAAGCGACTATGCTACTATCATGATGAAGCCACCGGGCTACCATCTGAGGCTCCCGCCCTAAGGAGCCGGACATACACTCGACATTCGTCTGGACATTTCTTACGGTTCAATGGGACATGACCAACTGGTTGGTTGCGGCGCATATGTTCTGTGTTGTATTATTTGCATGTAAATTAGATTTGGACAATATCAGTTACTCTTTACTTTTGGGTCCGATTCCCCGCGTTTTCATGGGTTGGTCTGTCAAAGCGTCCCGAGATTATGACATTCGTGGTACCTAAGATGGCACGAAGTACTCGCTATTCTTGTGGTAAATATGTATTTATGCTCATTCGTACAGTGATATCATAAGTATAAGCAGCGCTTAAAAAAATCATCTAATATATTTTTCTCACGACTGCAGAGGTTCGCCCATTCCGCCAAAGGTGACACTCTTAACGGTCATGAACTCCTCAATACCATACTTGCTGCCCTCACGGCCAAAGCCACTCTGCTTGACACCTCCGAATCTAGAGGTAGAGTTAGCTCTGAGCACTGTGGACAGGAAACATAAGGGAACTTACGGAGACGCAACATCGCTAATCAACCCAGTGTTAACACCAACCATACCAACCTCCAGCGCCTCAGCAACACGGAAAATGCGCTTGACATTGCCGCTGAAGAAGTATCCAGCAAGACCAACCTCGGCCTTATTAGCCAAATCAACAACCTCCTTCTCCGTCTCGAAGGGGAACAGTCCAGCTACGGGACCAAACGTCTCCTCCGAAGCGATCTTCATGTCCTTGCTCATATCCGTCAGGACAGTAAGATCGTAAAAGTTGGGACCCAGGTCGGACCGTCTCTGGCCACCAGCAACAAGCTTGGCGCCCTTTGAAATGGCGTCCTGAACATGGTCGTCGACCTTGTCGACTGCTCGGTCGTGGATAACGGGGCCATGAGTAACGCCCTCCTCAAAACCAGCGCCGACCTTGAAGTCCTTGACCTTCTGCACGAACTTCTGCACGAATTCGTTGTAGATGCCCTTTTGCACGTAGATGCGGTTTGCGCAGACGCAAGTCTGGCCGGAGCTGCGGAACTTCGAGGCGATTGCACCGGTGACTGCGGCATCGAGGTCATCGACGTCATCGAAGACGATGAAGGGGGCGTTGCCGCCGAGTTCCCAGGAGACCTTCTTGATGGTTGAGGCCGATTGCTTCATGAGAAGTCTGCCGACGTTTGTGGAGCCTGTGAAGGAGACCTTGCGGACCTCTGGGTGGGTGGTGATCATCTCGCCTACTTCGGGAGTGTTCTTCATAGCTGTAACAATGTTGACGACACCCTTGGGAATGCCGGCGCGCTTGGCCAGCTCTGCGAGGGCGTTGGCCGTGAACGGGGTCTCACCGGGTGATTTCGTGACCACAGTGCAACCGGCAGCAAGAGCAGGTCCGATCTTTCGGGTGATCATAGCAGCGGGGAAGTTCCATGGCGTGATCAGACCGCAGACGCCGACGGGCTGCTTGACTGTGATGACGCGGTTACCGGGTACAGAGGCGGGGATAGTGTCGCCGTAGATTCGGGGTGCCTCTTCGCTGAACCATTCAAAGAAGCTAGCGGCGTAGTTGACTTCGCCCTTGGCGTCTGCGAGGGGCTTGCCGTTCTCCCATGTGATCAATGTTGCCAAATCCTCGGCGTTGTCAACCATGAGTTGGTACCATCGTCGGAGCATTCGGGCTCGCTCGCGGGCGAGAGTTGTGCGGAACTTGGGGAAGGCCTCGCTGGCCGCCTGGATGGCTTTCTCGGTATCTGATGCGCTGAATTCGGGACACGTTCCGATCAACTTTCCGGTAGCAGGGTCTAACATATGATTACTGATTAGCATATACGTCCACTGCTAGCAGCTTCGCAAGATGTTTGCGCATGCATACCGTGAATCTCAAATGTCTTTCCGGACTCGGCATCTACCCACTCGCCATTGACGAAGGCTTTTTGGATAAACAGCGACTTGTCTTTCAACTGCGGACCCTATTAGTCGAAGTTCCGAGGCTAATCAGTAAAGCCCTACTCACCGGGGGCACTGTGTAGCCGGTCGTGTAGAGCCGTTGGGCGTTGTTGTGAGAAGGCATAGCGAAGGGATAACGAGGTCTTGAGCGCAGTAATTGCCTGGACAAAGAGCGTGCGATCTTGTCCATCTTTATGTATCTCGATTTCTGGTCAACCGGTCGGGAACAAGACCGAAGAAGACCGCAAGAGCGGTTTGCTTTCCCTCTATCAGCTTTCGCAAGCGAGCCCGGAGTTTAGATTCGGCCGCAAAGATTGGTTGATTGTGGTAGCGCTGCCCGAGAAGGATTCCAGTCACTTGGGTCTCCAAGATCGGACAAAGATTTCCGAGTCTGCTTACTGATTTGAAGAACGTCCAGGCCCCCTCAAGCTCGTCTTATGCAAGTTTCTCTCCAATTCCTCGCGGAGTGGGAGCTATAAGTCACGTGGCTGTACGTCATGATGAGCCGAGATCCTGCTCTGTTATTGGTCAATCGTACCGTAGCCTTATCAATGACGCCCTCTATTGGCTGAAGTGGCCGACAGCTCTATCGGCCTTCTATGCGATGCTCTTAGTATAGCCATTTACAAAGAAGAAAGAGTTGATAGAGAATCACTGTTAGGGTATCATCAAGTTCGTCGTGACTGGCATCTTAGTGACATTACTTCAACATAAGGTTGTCATCCGGATCTGTCCGAGTCGTATCCAGATTGCGCGCCGCTGCGGGTTCGTGACTTGTCTTTTCGTTGATAGCTCGGATGCATCGTTTTCAGATGCTGGTTCAAGTTCCATGTTCGAGAGAACCCTTTCTCATGGCGGCGACAATTCTTAAAAGGACACACCAAGACATGCTCCCTCTTGGTACTATTATCTCTGGTTGACAGTGTTCTGTCGGTAGCTTTGAGAACAGTTTTGCCTGCCGGCGAAGCAGACCGTTTTCCAATAGACGTAGCACGACTTGCGAGCGCCGAACGTGGAGGTGACTCATCGAGGTCCATGTCGTCTTTCGTAGATGTCCAGTCAAACATATCGTCCATGACAGCTTGTTCGTAAAACATTGGGAGTTCCTCATCTTCGCCCACTAAGGCAGAAAATCTCTCTGTGGCACGCCGAAGCACGGCTGGCGGTAAGCCTACCATAGATGCAACGCCTGCCACATCCCTCCAGTCTGTTAGCTCTGTTTGACCGTTGCTGAAAGCCGAAGTGGAGCGTGCTTCGCGTCTTGAAGTATTCGTACTCTCAACGCGAGAGCCACTCTGCTGAGATGATTTGGATGTTCTTCGTCTGCGTTTGCGACCCCTCGAATAGCTTCTCCCGGCTATCCTCTGAGGTCGCTTTTCTCCAGAAGATGAAGTCCGCTTTTCAGTATTCATATCGGTGTGGCGTTCGACTTCGAAATCATCCTCTGTTTGCATGTTCCTGGAGTACGCGCTACTCATCTCAGACGCCAACGAGGAACTTCGTGCACGCCCCCTGCCTCTTGAGCGACTTCGATTTGACCGACCATCATCAGACTGCGATGCTCCGTGAAAATGGTGAAGTCCCATCAGTAAATCCTCGAGCTGGGCAATGACATTTTGGGTATGTGGACGTAGTTTTCGGCGTGATTCATCGTCATCTAGCTGGATGATTGGGCGAAGAGGCCGCTGAAATCTCTCCTCGATCTCCCGGTCTGTAGTTTCATCGCCCTTTCCATCGCCCTTGCCATTACCCTTAGCATCGACCTCGCTGTTCTTTTTGTCAGACTTGGCCGCATCGCCATCTGGTTGACCAATGCTTTCGCTGTCTGAGACCGTGAACTGAGCCCATTCCCGGGACTGGAACCTTTCCTTCGCTATTTTCAATATAAACGCCGTGATGCACTCTTCAAGCTCTGCACTTGACCGTGCATCTGGCTTCATTCTGAAGGTCCATCTATCATCCGCTAAACGTCGAAGACGCTCATCCGGGCGTGGGACTTCGTCGCTAGGCATCGGCCATGCCGTCCATTCATCGAGAATGCCTAGTAGGTCGTCGTGCGTCAAGTCGTCGCCATTGGCGGCATCTTCATCCAACTGGTCTATGTTCGCAAACCCCTCAAACTGCAGAACATGCGCATTGTATAAATGTGCTGCTAAGTCTCTTGAAGCAGTCTCTCGTAAAGCTTCCGCAATCTCTCTATCGTCTCTTGTCAATTTCAACCATAGACTTGGCCTATGGTTGAGCCTGTTAGGACGATATGGAGGCGAGATAGAACCCTCGGGGCTTTCTCGCGTCTTCAAGGTAAACTTCGCACGCGAGTTCAATGATGAGCGGGCGATGGTAGAGTCCTTCCTTGGGGATTGAGACAATTCCACATCACTGGTTTGGATGTAGTCAAGGTCATCGTCAGATTCTTCATAGTCGAGGCTCGGGCCGGACGCAACGGCGCCATCCACTTGACTTAGGAACTCATTCTGTCTGTAGGATAGAGAGTGGCCCCCGTCGACAGTTACCTGGCTGGATCCGCCAAATAAAGATCGATAGGGCTGTGCAGATGGAGGAACACCTGATTGTGATTGGCCGTCCGAGTAGAGCGACATGCCTCGAACTTCATGACATGGAGTTTGACGGCCGGATTATACAGACTTCTCAAAGGCACAATACTTTCGATAGCATGAGTTTATTCGCATTCGCACCCATGTGCGAGTTTGCTAGAGAGTTCAAAATGTCGCAGAGGACGCTAGTTTGCAGATCCAGATAAATTTGGCGATAAGATAAGACAGGTTTGTACTGTTTGCACTACGGTATCCTGTCACATGACTTTGTGCTACCTACTGTCAATTTCTCAGTATCCTCACTATCCTGAACCTAGAGTAGATATGAGCTGTAGGGATTAGGACCTCTATTTTAGGGGTAGTTGACTATTTTACTCAGTGCAGGATATCCAAAAGTCCTATTACCGACCCCATTTCATAGTTGACCTTTCACGATCCATCCAATGATCAAGATAATAAACATAGCTCTCTCGTTCCTCTTTGTATGCCTTGTCGCTCTCATTTTCTTCGTTCGTTTCCATCAGCTTAACTGCTTTCTGACCAGCTTCTATGGCCGCTTCAATAAGAGTGTCCTTTTCGATGTCCAATTCGAACTGCTCAGCCAGACATTTGCCGAGAAGGTTATAAGCTGCTGCCTTTCTTGGTTGCTTGTAGTTGTATCTCCCTCTGCTACATCAACTGCTTCTTGGGCCGCTAAAATACCTTTTTACAACCATTCGACCTGCCTGTCGGATCCAACCTTTTCATGTGTATTTGCATGCCATTGAGCAACATGCCGAAGGCGCTTGAGGAGCTTCTGAGTATGCCCATCAGGTGTATTGTCCACGGCCTTGCTCATGCTATTAGCTACTCGGAGCACATCGTCCTTCCCACGGCGCTCTTCGTAGCGTGGCTGTTGTAATAGAGCTAGTTTATCCAATGCTTCTGCCTGCGGTTCACCTTGGTCCTCATCCTTCACGGATCCCAGAGCCTGCACAACAAGTTGTTCTTGCGCGTATATAGCACAGTCGAGCCCCGTCCCCTGGCAAATCGCAGCTCTCAGAGCCGTTTGGTACTCGTCAAGAAGCTTTTCTCTGAGGCCTCGTGAACTTTGAAGGTAGCATCGAAGACACGTTGTGGGAAGTCACGTCCATATCCATAGTAAGGTGAGCGAGCCATGGACTTTTTTGAAAGCTTCCAGATTTAGAGACGGGTTTCCAATCCAGCGTTGGTAGTTCGCGATCATGCTTTTGGGGGCATGCTCCAGGTCGCCGCATTTGCTTATAATCCACTCGGCGAGCTCAATGGCTGCTTGATAATCTTGCTCCTTTTTTGTGTCGTTATGCTCAACCCGGCGCTCGAGGAACCTGATCTTCTCTCCCAGGAGTTCAACTCGAAGCTCACTAGCTTCACCATAAGCCTCAATCGCCTTGTCGATATAATCCACGGAAACATCCAAAAGACTTAGATCTTTGTTCCAGTCCTTCTCAAATTTCGCAGCATGAAGGGTCCCAATATCGCATAGAGTTTGAGCAACCTTCCTCTGATCACCAACCTCCTTCCAGGCTTTCGAAGCCTCATCGAATGCATACAGCGCCTTGCTAAAATCACCGTATCTCCCAGCCTGAAATAGTCGAAAATGGCAGTCTGCCTTAACGGCCAATCATTTCGCCTTCTGGCGCAAACTCTCACTATCAAGTAATGTATTCGCAGCCTTCTCCAAATACTGAAGCGCGTCGTCAAGATCGGCATCACAGGGTTGGTTTGAGCGCCGATATCGCAAGTTAAAGTAGTTGGCGGCGCGGAAGCAGTATATGCGTAGATGCGGGTTCATCGAAGAGCAGACTTCATTTGCTCTTCGCGCGCTGAGTATAGCGCTGTCCAGTAACACTGGATCATTGTTCTTCAAGTAGAACTTGTGGTGATGCTTTGCTAGAAAGTCGCAGGCTGGGCCGTCTCTTAGGGTTGAGAGGGCTTCCTCAAGCGCGGCGTCGGAGACGCTTTCCATTTTCGTTCCATATGACTGAGCGTTTTAGTTGTGCTGAGAACTTCAAAGTTGTCCCCTGGGTCCAATCTATGGTGACGAAAATGATGTTGGTAGATAGGTAAGCGGAAAACCCACAGAGACCCGTAACCACGGTGATATTTCCTGGACAGTTTCTGACATTTTCCTGACAATTCCTGACAATCAGAAATTGACAAAGAAAATGGTATTTCGTTTCATGCAAGGTATAGGTCTACAGAATGCTGGCATATATTTGCCAGCACGATGAAAGCGTAATGTCTCTCTCAGTTCAAAGGGAAATTTCTCATCTGTATAGAGGATGAATACTGCATTTTATGTGGAAGCGCTGCTATGAGTCTATAGACAGGACAAGAAAAATCAAAGACGCCTTAACTACCTAACCAACAATCCCCATATCACTCGATGGATATCATTGTATCACCTAACTTTTTGATTAATGCTTGCTCATTTATTTCCCGGCACCCTTCTCAACCTTTCTCCGCTTGGAGCGCAGCTTGGCCGCCTCATCCGCTGTCTTCTTGTTCGAGTACATCATCTTCTCCAACAGCTTGCGCTTCTTCCTGCTCATCATCATCTTCTGTCGCTCAAGTTCCTCTTCCTCTTCGCGCTTCTTGGAGGCACGCTTCTTAGCCTGCTTCTTCTTGGCTGCTGACTCGTCGGCGGCGCCGTTGGAGGTAAAGGGAAGACCGGCAGCTTCAGCCTCAAGTTCCTTCTGGTGCTGGGTGCGGGCGGTCTCTTCCTCGTCCTCTGATTCAGAGCCGGCATCGGCGTCTTCGATACCCGCAAACTCCTCTTCTTCCTCTTCCTCCTTGCTCTCGTCCTCCTCGTCGTCGGTGACGGCAACGTCCATGCCACCGTCAACGGATTCGTCCTCAGACTCGGACTCCTTGGTTACAGCGACGGCAGGCTTATCCTCCCCGGCTTCCTCCATCTCTTCGTCGCTGCCCTCCTCCTCATCAAGATCGGCTTCGCCTTCTTCTTCCTGCTCGGCCAAGCTGGCGCGAGGATCGTAGCCGCCCTTCTTGGCCTTAACCCATGGGCTAAGATGGGGAGGGAGAGTAGCGCCAGGCGCATACAGATCGGGGCGGAGGAGCTTGCCCTCGTTGACAGAATCCCAGACCCACTGAGGCTGGATGTAGGTTCGGCCAGGAACCCGAGTGCCGGGCTTCACTGACTGCACGACACCTTCGCCATCGGCAGCGTTGGGGATAGCTGGAAGAGAGGACTCAGGAAGAGACGGGCGATCCACGATCTGGTGGGTGATGCGGGGATCAGCCTCGTTGTGAGTGAAAGCACCGCCTCCGAGAACGGTATCCCATCCGATACGCTTGCAGCCGAAGGAACGGAGGATGAATTCGAGAGGGGCCTTGGGGGCTTCTCGGGAAATGTAAAAGGTGAATGGGGCGAAGAGAGAGCCAGACTGGTCGCCGCTCAAGTCAGGCTGAGGAAGGGTGTCGGCCTCGGGCGCTGTCGTCTCGAACTTGTCGATCTCATCTGTGACCTCCTCCGCTGTTTCGGTGGGCTGTTCGTCGCTGACCTTATCCAAGCCGGCCTTCTTGATGACCTTGTCGACCTTCTTCTGGATCTTGGCGGAGACTTCTTGGTTGGCGGCATCGCCTGAGGGCTTGTTCGCGGCTTCGATAGCCTTAGGGGCATCTCCAACTGTGCGCCCCTCCAAAGTGAAAGCTGCCAATTCCGCACCATTTTCGTCCAGGCGAGTGTCGAACTTCGGGGGGTATCGGAGACCGATCGAGGAGTACAGGCGGTAGTTGACAAATCCAAGCAGAGTGGTGTAGAACTCGACGAACGTAGCCATAATTCGATAGTCGACATCACCATTGACTCGCTGCACGAACCGGTAAGGAACCAGCCACATAATATCCTGGCCTTGAATTGTCGCCTGGTAGTAGATACCCTTGATTGAGAGGAACGACTTGCGCAGAGAGTTGGTTGTGATCAAGTAGTGTTGAAATTCGTGAGTGACCCGTTGGCACAAGGCGATAGTCTTGGGCGGGACATGGTTGGTGGAAGGCAGGTTGGCGAAGAGGAAAAGGAGAGACAGCGCATCGTCAAGGTCTCTGAGGGCATCGATAAAGGTAGGGTAGCGCTCCTTGATGACATGGTCCAGGGTCAATTTCGGCGCATGGTTCTTCTCCAAGCGGGCCGCATCGCCAACTTCTCCACGTCCGAGAGACCGAGCAATCTTCTTTGCAAGTGCTTTCTGTTCGCGGAATTTGCGGAGCAATGGCTCGTGCAGGAGGTATTGGATGTCCTTTGTGTAGTAGAAGGTGGTGTTTTGAGTAGCGGACTTGGAAGCCTTCTTCTTGCTTCGAGGCTCACGGGGGTAGATTCCTGCGCGAATACATTAGCATTAGCCTCGTTGTCCAGGGTAAATGTTCGCTATACCCTGGGCTATATAGGGACAGTGGATACGAACCTTTGAAGATACATAGTCGACGGAAGTCTGGCAGCGAAATCTGGAGCTTGCGCACCGCCTGGGTTCTAGTGATATAGTTTTTGGCCTGACCAGAGGTTCCTATGAGGCGGAAGTTAGAATTTGATGCAGATGCATGATGGGTATCAGGTCCGTACCCTTCTTCTTGATTTTGGCCATGATTGCGACGTCGGTGGTAAAATGGATGAAAGATGGGAGGAAAGGCTTCTGGTCCTCCAAAAATTTGAACTTTTTTTCCGCAGAAAAGCTCGGGTGGCCCGTGCTCAGAACGCCCGCGGAGTCTTGGCACGTGAAGAGCGGACAAGGGACAGGTGGAGTGCCGACCACTTTCATATGAACTCCCTTGAGCATCGAAGGGCCGTTCTTACGCTGCGTTGCTCGGACTCGACGGTTGATTTAAGTCATTATGCCCATCGATCGCAGGAAGGCCGCTGTGTTTGGGGGCGCTCTCGCCTTGCGGCTTCTCCTCCTACTCCTGTTTCCCTCCCTGCCCGACCTACTGACTGGCCGAGTGGAGGTTTCAACGCCAGTGAGCAGCTTCAAGAGGCGTAAGTTACATCGAGCCTTTTGGAAACTATGGGTATTGATTGACACATATATACAGTCCAAGAAGGACTCTTCCTTTATAACCGCAATGTGTCACCTTATGACGGAGGCGTCTTCCACCAAGTAAGTCGCGGGGATCGAGCACCCAGGGGCCCTGCTAACTGTGTGCGCAAAGGCACCGCTACTACTTCCGATATTTTCGCTTTTGCCAAACGCCCAGCAGTATCCTTTTCCGACCGCGCTTCTATACTCGCTGATCGATTTGCTTAATGCGAATGCCTTGGTAACCATATCCGATTCCGCTCAAGCAGTGTCCGGGAGACTGTACACGTTAACGAGGAAACAACTAAAGTGGGACGGCGCTGTGATCGCGGCATGGTACGAAATCGCCGACAAATGCATTATACGATACTGATATGATTCAGGTTCTTGTTCAACCCCTTTACTATTGCAACCTGCCTTGGTCGGTCAACCGCAGTATTTACCTCGACCGGGATCCTCTATGCCCTTTCCGCGGCCGTCCAGGGTCAAAGCCTCAATGCGATGTTTGCATTGGGGCTTGCGTCGTACCTTTCGATCTACCCGGCCCTCCTGTTCATCCCGCTTGTCCTCCTTTGCTATGATCGCCACGCCCAGCGCAGCCAGAGCCCTCCGTCTACAGTTCTGTTCGTTGCTACACACTTCGCCGTCTTTCTCTCTAGCATTGGCGCACTCCTTGGAGTTTCCCTTCTGATTATTGGTGACTTCTCGACTCTTATCTCCGCAACGTACGGCTTCCAGCTGCTTGTTCCCGACCTTACACCGAACATTGGCCTTTGGTGGTACTTTTTCATTGAGATCTTCGACTCCTTCCGGGACTTTTTCCTCGGCGTCTTCTGGCTTCATCTCACAGCATACGCTGGCAGTCTCTCTGTAAGGTTACGTCGCCAGCCTTTATTCGTCGTTACTTCTCTATTGGGCATTTTTGCAGTCTTCAAGCCGTATCCCAGCATTGCGGATGCCTCGTTGTACTTTGGTGTTCTCCCACTCTACCGACATCTTTTCCCCTGTGAGTCCTCCGTCTTGCTGCTCTCTCTTCTGAATACTAACTCTACTAGTAATGCGCTACACCTTCTTCTCCGTGTCGGCTCTTCTCTACGCCTCGTTACTCGGCCCCGCTTTCTACCACCTCTGGATCTACGCCGGCTCAGGGAATGCTAACTTCTTCTATGCAATCACCCTCGTATGGAGCCTAGGTCTTTCGCTCACCCTGGCGGATACGATATTCGCCGCCCTCCGCGACGAATGGGAGCAGGAGAACCCTGACAAGCGCGGCAAAACCGTCAAACAAGTGTAAATATACCTTCATGTATAAAAATGTCCATTCAAGTCTAGATAGTTGCTAGCGCAAGCTTTTGGACATAATCATATAATCCGCTTCCTTGACTGTCCCATTCCGTAACTTGCGCGGCCGCGGGGAGTTCTCGTCCTCTTCAAACCCCGCCCTCGTGTAAAACTTGATCGCGCGGCTGTTCGACTTGAACACGGTTAACATTGCCTTCTCGAGCCCGATCCGTTGCCCTATCCGTTCAAATCGCTCTAGCAACGCCTCCCCTAGTCCCTGTCCCTGGGCCTCCGGGGTCAGGTGGATCTCGTAACAGTACAGCACCTCGTACCCGTCTTCGTACGTAACCATGAACTCGAGGAATCCTGCAAATTCCCCGGTCGGGCTTGGTCTCTCGCGCTCGGGGTCTTCATTTCCCTCAGACACCGATCCCTTGTCTTCTTCCACCGCAGGTGCTCGCTGTCGCAGGATCATATATTTCATGTCAGGAAGTTTCATCTCCTTCCTCTTCTCAACCGGGGACCAGCCCATACTGGAGCTCTTGTATGCGGCTGATGACGTGAGCTCGATGAGCTTGAAGCATGATGATAACTCAGAGGTGGGAATTGTCGCTGCTGTGTAGATTGAGAGGTCGTATGTGTCGATTTCTAGCTCCGAGGACGGGCCTTCTTGCGCGTCATTCTCATCCTCGTCTTTGGTAGGCCGGGTTCCTGCCAACTCTTGGATCTGCGGAGCGTCTGCGTTGGGTTGTGCTTTCGGCGTTGGATTGGAATTTTTTGCGGGTGCTGTCTTTCTTCTCGTCTTCTGGAAACTCAGCTCCGAAGGTGGAACATGTAATACTGTGAACTCCTCCAGAGATAATGCATTTGTGCGTTCCACTAAGGGAGGTGGTTTTGGTTTTGATTTTGATTTGGATGTTGGTTTGTCTGCGAGCCGTTAGCTACCGTGCTGAATTCGAGTCTTCAAGACTGTCTAGCCGTGTATTTCCGGCAGGTATCAGCGCCGTTAGATAACTATCTAAAGGGGGTTACATGGAGATACTTACTGGCTCTTGACTTCTTGAGCTTTCTCATTAGCTTGTCCTGCAGATCGCGCGTCGCGCGGCGAACTTTCGGCATAGTGGACGACCGGGAAATGATTTCGCAGTGGCGTGCCTAGGATTTGAGGGGGAAATGTGGGTTTAAATGTAGTTCAGCTAATGGCTAGATCAATCATTTAACTCGTAGTGCGTGTAATGATGCGTTGCTTACATATTCAGGGTTTTTGATGCAGAGTCAAAGTTGATGATGATGGATAATTCGCGTCCGCCTCGGAGCTGGGTTTGATTCCCGGTATACCCCGTTTGACACGAAAGAGTCAATTGCATTAAAGAAATCTGATATACAAGAAAGATAAACCTTGGAAATCTAAATAAGAAGATTATCTGCTTATCAGAATGAAGTCGGTTTTACTCAAAGCATGCAAGCCGATGTTCTTCTCGCTGAGGGTGCTACGACTATATATTCACCCTCGGGAGTAATTAGGGCTCCGAGTCCTTTAGATGATTTTTCGAAACCTACCTAAGTAGCAGCGAAACATCGAAATAATCGATTGAATGATGAATCCTCATATTCATAGACTACCTGAGACTACCTTGTCTTATCCATAATCCCAGCATGATACGAAACTGACATCAACGAGAAGTCACTCGCTCTTACGCCATATGTGAGCCTTATAGGGCTAAAAGTGGTCTCTGTGCAGCCAACCGGCGGTCAACAGACCTACATATCGACACATAGGTATTTACGCAGCCTCACGCTGCTTCGGGCCACGCTCCTCTGCACGTCGCTCTGCTTCTTCAATGCCCAACTCCCCAAAGACATCCACTCCCCATCGAAAAAGGTAGTTGTAGCGCTGGTTTCTGTCCAGCTTGTTCAGGGCTTCAAGTTCGAGTCGGGAATCACAGTCTAGCCGCATTAGCTTATGAGTCCATATACAGCCAACTTCCCATTTGAGTGTATACCCTTGAAGTCGGTTTCAATACGAGATGGCGTGACGCTCTTTGGTAAAACGGCGGTACCACGCTGTACAGCCCATGAAAATCAGGACAGCTGCTGAGTCCTTACTTAGATCGGCTGCAACCCCTTGGACAATAGGGTCATCAACGACTCTGCCATTTCACCAACTAGCAGTTATGTCTAATCATTTCTAACGAACTGTAGGCGACTGTAAAGACGTCCTTGTCCTTTAACCACTGGGTAACTTGAGCTGCTGGAGGTATAGGTGAGCCTCGATCTAGCTCACTGCAGGAGGGATCTCCGCCGTCCCGAGCAGCTCCTCGAGTTTCTCGATCGTGAAGTTGCTGACCCCAGTGCCGCTGATTTTGTCCGCCTTGACGAGCTTCTCCATTCCGACCTCGTTCTCATTGAAATAGCAAGTAGTAGCATCGACGTGACGGTATCCCGCACGCAGGGCAGCCTCGACGGCATTTTCAACCTTATGAATTTAATAAGCTAGCTATCTTAGCATCAAAAGATTGATATACTGTCAGGTTAGAACGAGCTCAGTTGCCCAAGCCGATGGTAGGGGTATCGTATCCCGAGTTGAGCTTAAACAAGCGTCCTAGAGACATTGTGAACCCTTCAGGATCCAAAATGCAGGTATGCTTAGAGTTGTAAAATGAGCTTCAAGAGGAGCAGGCAGCTATTTACGCCTCATCAACCGCTTGACAGATCGAAGTAGGCGCCCCGACAATGCCCCAGCCATGCTAGAGTAGCCAGTAATTGCGCAATGGCTGATTCGCAATTGCGGGTTCAGGTACAGATTCATGTCCTTGAGCGTAGACGGACTGCACTCCCGTTGTCTCTCACCTAGGGTCTAGGCTGAGGATGCATGTTTACTCAACCTAAGCATAAGTACGAAGGTAGACTTTCCAGCAACTGCTACGGAAGTGCCGTCAATTTACCGCATGGGAAGGAGAAGTGACCATTGGGTTATTCGTCAATTTATGAGATAAGTTGGAGCATGAGAGAGAAGACATAGTATATAGACAGATTAAAAAGTTACCAATGAATATAAATCCCCAGTGCCGGAGCAGCCTGAGCAGTCGATGAGGGAACAGAACAGAACAGGAGAAGTAGATGGCGGGGCAGTCACGGGATGACGCACTTGGCACGACTGCCCCGCCGTAATTTTGAGGCCGAAAAAGAAGTGGGCGGGATGCTTTGAGTCAACGAGACCCCAAGCCCTAGTCACCCCTCTACCGCCCCTCCTTCTCGCTCACGCCGGTCAATCGCTGTGATATCCAACCGCAACCATGGCGTCCGATATGACACAACCCGTTCTGGACGCCCTGTCCGCATCCGAAGGGCCTATCCTCTCCAACGAAGCGTTCCCCTCCGTCCCCTCACAAACCGTCAAGGCGGCGCTCGATCGGCTCGCATCGCGAGATATGCTCAAATATGAAACTTTCAACAGCGAAGTTCTGACTGTGACAAAGGATGGAGAGGAAGTTATTGCCAATGGCAGTCACGAAGCGAAGGTCTACCAGGCAGTGCTCGCTGCTATGGAAGGTCTGAAGATCAAAGAGCTGCCTGAAGTTGTCGGAAAGGAAAACGCTCAGCTCGGACAGGGAAACGCTTTCAAGAAGGGCTGGATTAAGAAGGACAAGGACGTCTTCCGGGCGGCAACAGACACCATTGTTGATGACACTCAAAACGACGTCAAGAAGATCCAGCGGGGCGAGACCATCACGGACGCCAACGTTCTGAAAGATTTGAAGAAGCGCAAGCTCATCTCTGCGAAGAAGGTCATCACCTTCAAGATCACCAAGGGTCCCAAGTACGCCAAGGAGCTTGTCAAGGAGGAGACCGACCTGACGGCGGAGATGATCCAGAACGGATCATGGAAGACCGCTACCTTCAAGCCCTACAACTTCAAGGCCTTGGGTGCCTTAACTCCCTCCGGAGCTTTCCACCCTCTTAACAAGGTTAAGCAGGAGTTCCGCAGCATTTTCTTCGAGATGGGTTTCGAGGAGATGCCGACCAACCGCTTCGTGGAGACTGGCTTCTGGAACTTCGATGCCCTCTTCGTGCCCCAGCAGCACCCCGCTCGTGATCTTCAGGATACCTTCTACATCTCCGACCCCCTTACCGCTGACCGTCCCCGCGAAGACCCCGAGAACGACCCCCACCGCCCCAAGCAAGTACTCAAACCCACCGGCGAGGATAAGAAACTAGACTACCAAGAATACTGGGAGAACGTCCGCCAAGTCCACGAGAACGGCAAGTACGGATCCATTGGTTACCGCTACCCATGGAGCGCCGACGAGTCACTGCGCCTTGTCCTCCGCACTCACACGACATCCATCTCGACGTACATGCTGCACAAGCTCGCCGCCAACCCGCGACCTGCGCGGTACTTCAGTATCGACCGTGTCTTCCGTAACGAAGCCGTCGACGCCACCCACTTGGCCGAATTCCACCAGATCGAAGGTGTCATTGCTGATTTCGACCTTACCCTCGGAGGTCTGATCGGCTTCATGGAGGTCTTCTTCGCCAAGATGGGCATCCACAGGCTGCGCTTCAAGCCCGCTTACAACCCTTACACTGAGCCCTCTATGGAGATCTTCGGCTACCACGACGGGCTGGGCAAGTGGGTAGAGATCGGAAACAGCGGTATGTTCCGACCGGAGATGTTGGAGCCGATGGGTCTCCCTAAGGACATGCGGGTGTACGGATGGGGTCTCAGTCTGGAGAGACCTACCATGATCAAGTAAGTCTGACTTAATAACATGATAATGGGACAGTGGACTAACACCTTTACAGGTACGGGGTAAGCAACATCCGAGAACTGCTCGGCCACAAGGTCGACCTCAACTTCATCGAGACGAATCCGGCCGTCAGACTGGAGAAGGATTAGATCTGAGACGGAAAAGAAAAGACTCTGCATTTTACACATCCTACCTGGCGAACATAGAGGTCTTGAAAAAGAATTAAGCATGATATACCCTTTTCAAACTTCAACTTCAGTATGAGTGTGCAACTGCATAGACGGAGAGTCATGGCTTAAAAGTGCTCTAGCATTTGTATAACGGGCAGCCTACAACTCTATTCTCTTACGCGACGTGCTTTCCTCCGGCTAGGCTGAATTGCCTGATAAAAGACCATACCGACGAACCACTATCTTGGATAACGCAATGTCCCACCCGTATCTGTGCCCCAGCGCACAACTCTGCAGCAGTGGCTCTTCAGCAGGCGGCCAGTAATCTTCGGCAGATAGATAAGTTGATTACGATTCTACCCCCTCGCTCATGGGGAGGAGCAGATGTATGTTGCGAGAACATTCAATCCAGTCCCGGGTGAGGAGGTATCGAGTGCCGGTATAGCGAAGGAACAAGCACAAGACAAAGGAAATTTGCAGCAAGACGCAAGATAAAAGGAAAGTAGGATGGAAATGAAATGGATTCGAAATTTTAATTCTTTAAGACTGAACTGAACATTGTATCAGACGTAGCGTAGCGGTAGCGTGAAATCTGACCACAGATCATCTCATCTCATTTCATTCCTATACGCGCAAAACCAACACGGATTAGCGTCATGCAAAAATACCACAATTCAGGCGACGGAAAACAGGCAACTCACCACCCAGACACCCATCCATCACAGAAGCGCAGATTTACCGCTGGCGGGCGGCGGTCCAGACGTTGCGGACGTAGCCATCGCGCTGGGTGAGGCGGTTAAGCGAGTCGTCGCTCTCGCCGCGGGCACGGATGAAACCGCAGAGGGCGTAGGACTGGTTCTCGCCGGTGTAGCGGCCGTTCTCGTCGACCTTGCCGATGGAGATCTGGACGGAGGCGTGGTCGTTGGCCTTGATGATGCGGTTGGTGGCGCTGCACTTGCGGGGGACGTAGCTGTGAGAAGAAAAGTGTTAGTGGTGGTGGTTCTTTTGCGCTACAGTTTAGCTTTTCCCTGACGTCCATTGGATCTCTTTTCGGACTGGGAAAACCAGAGCGGGCGGGATGGGGAATTGAGATATCGGGCGGAAAGTTGTTCATGCGAATATTTTTCTTTGGGAAACTAAGTGTTCCCTTCGTGTCTTGTTGTCCGATATTGATCCCACCCCATCCCACCTCGTTCTCCTTCACGGTCCAATTCAAGGTCCAACTGCCCAGCAGAGAAGAAACTGCAGAAGGTGAACGTACAGGTCGACGATTTCTCCCTTCTCGTTCTCCATTTTGGCGGTAGTCTGTTGTCTGAGGTCGACGACGAACGGTGATAGACGAGGGTGCGCTGCGGGTTGGGCTGGACGGTCGTTGTCGAACTTTTGGCCTGCCGCGATTTCGGGCAGCCAGTTTCTGTGGGTCATGTGACTTTTGTCGAGGGTTAGTGGGCCCCGGCTGTGGCACGGCTCTTGGCACCAGCTGTGGCGGTGGCTCTACTTTCTAGTTTCTACCGGTATCGTGCCTTTGATTTCAGGTGTCAATGTAGTGGGCTATGGCATTACTATTCTGTGGTTTATGTTCTATCAAAGACTGCTCTTCCTTCCAGGAAAGATATCCTTCTTCCAGGCCAGGCTGAGCTCGCGGGCACTGCCCTTTTGGAATCGCACGAGCACCGCCCGTTCCAATTCCCCTCGGCGTTCTGTTCCCTCCAGCTCTGGGCCAGGGTGTTCCAAAGTTAGAACAGCGCGCCCGTCTTCTGCATACTTGCCGACTTTAGGAGAGATGCACTTTTCTGTCCAGGGAGGGCTCCCAGAATGCGAGAACTTTATCAGCTGCGTGCGTTGCTGCTGTAGTTCATCTGCCGAGGAGGTCCGGGGCTCCTTATCGAGGAATTCAGCTACCAGTTTCAACAACACGAACTGCGGCGGGAAGAGAATAATCTCTCCCTGCGCCGCTTTGCTAAGCCATTCAGATGCAGGTAAAAACTGCGCTTCGGCAATTTCGACTCCCCCATCGCTCGTGGGGATCTGAATCTCCTCGCGCTCGCCGTCCGCCGGTATTTCGCTCAACAGCGACTCCTCTGACTCGAGGGGCAAAGGCAGGAAATAGAGATACATCTGCGTAGTGTAGCGCTTTGGGACGTTTATTGGCGTGATCCATCGTGTGAAGGGGATTAGGTTGTCTACCTTGAGTCAGCCGCCTGCAATGGGAAGCAATGGAAAAATAGCGTCGAACCTATATCTGGCACAGCTGAAGCGTTCTGCCTCTTCAACCAATCTGAGAACGTCGTTTGCTTTTGATGGATTTTCCGTCGGCCTTGCTGACGTTCTTCTTCTCCGACTGCGAGCATTTTACCAGAGGCTTGGTCCTTAGCGAGGAGAATGCCGCTCTCCTCGAACAACTCGCGGATAGCGGCGTTGCGATACCAAGGCGCATCCTCATGTCTCTTCACATCTCCTGGAGGCGGACACTGCCCATCCTGGAGGGATAGATTTCCTCCAGGGAAGACGTGAGCTGACGCGAAGGACGTGGATGTTTGGACGCGATGAAGAAGAAGTATCTCATTCTTTGGTGATATCAAGACCACACTGGACAGAGTCAACGTTCGCTTTCGCGTCGCGGCATAGGTAGCCGCCACTCACCTCGAACTGGGCCTCGGATCAGCTGGTTGTTTCTTCTGCTTGGGCGGCATACTCCGAGATGGGGCCGACTGTGCCTTTGGCGTAGATGAATTCGATCTGGAGGTACTAGATTGTGAAATGACGACCCAGGCAGGAGTTGAAGTTGGCCGGTATAGTTGTGGGCTTGAGGGTAATAAGCCTTCGACAGAATTGAGCTGGCGATTATATAGCCGGGCGGCTGGTCTAGACACAGAGGTCAGAAGGTGCATGCTCCAAGACTCTTATGGATTGAAATTTCGATGACTCTCTATCGCCGCGTGTTGGTCGTTGTTGGAGGATCAGCTCTGGCTGCCGAAGCGGAACCTCGGCAACCCCGCGTTCGCCGGACAGGGTGAGACGGTATGCTGCTGTTGTTGCCAAACTCAGATCTAGACGAGTATTTAGACGTTGGACTGACATTCAGCACGGTCGAAAGCCATACCTAGACAGAGGAAAATCAAGCACCGCGCGAATAGGCCCAAGAGGAGCTGGCGTTCGTTCAATCTCTCCATCGCGCCCCACCTGGAGATTAACCCTAGTTTCTTCCCATGCATATCACAACGCATCGATCCTCGATCATCGGAGCCCATGTCCAGGTGCCATGATTTCGGCAAGTCGCATGGGCGGCGTGATTCGAAAATTCTGGAAGGCAGGCCGGAGTCATATTACGAGCCAGTTCGACTATGTTTAATCAATAAGCATCACATGAAAAAGGCGTCCAAGTACGGAGTACCTCGAAATGAACAATTTGATGCCCGGGAAACTGTGAGAGATGGCCAAAGTCAATGCCAGGGCAGGTCTCCCTAGTCCGCACAGTCTGACAAGGCAGGCAACCTCAACACTTGACATAACGATCTATCACCGGAAACAACCGTCATCATCCTGGAACCTCAACCTGAAGCTTCATCACGAGAATCCCGGAATCACAGCGCACTTAACCTTTCCGCGTCGGCTCTCAGGTCGCCAAGTTCAGGTCCGGAACGCTCCACCTTGAGCCTTCATCCTGCTCTGCCTTCGTCGTGACTTTCCGGAACTGATGCTTGGTTCCGGTTCAATGGGAGAGAACCGCCGCAGGCAGCAGTCTGGCATGGAAGCAGATGGAGTCCTTGAAACTCAGATTCGGAACGTCCCCCCGTGAACCTTCACCATCCCATGCTGCTCTGGCCGGCATTTTGACTTTCAGGAACTGATGCCCGATTCCGATCCAATGGGAAAGAACCGCCGCAGGCAGCAGTCCAGCGTGGAAGCAGATAGTCTTTGGTTTACAAGCAGTAAGTCACGCCGAACTCTGCTGCTGCCGCCTATTTAATCCTCCTTCACCCTCGATCTCCTCCTTCCTCCATCCTTCTTCTTCTTCTCGTTGAGACCCCCCCCTTTCTTCCTCTCGTTGTGCAACCTTGTCAGTCATCTACTAACGTTATGCTGTTGCTTCACCCTTATCAATGCGTTTGCCTAGCGACTTTAGTCCGTAGCCTCATTGTTGCTTAGGTCGAGTGTTGAGGCGTCTGGTATGCTTGGTTGTTGATCTTCTAACCTTCAGGATACAAGAGGACCAGGGACGGACGCGCCACCTCGGCACTTGTTATCCTGTTGGGAAGTCGATCAGAGTCGATCTGACCATCGTGATGGGAGATGCTCAAGAGATGATGCGCAATCTTTTGACTCTCGTGTCTCGATGCGAAGGCGACGGCTCCTTGCTATCCGGACGTCGGGCTCTGTGGCATACAACATGACGCTATGGATACTGCGTTGGGATTCATGACGGAGGAAGGGGTTCCGCTCATTCACTTTGAACCGTGCTAACCTTTGGTATACAGCGGCGTCGACCGATCATACCTCCGAATGATCCCTTCCTACGAGCGATTCCTTCCTACGAGCGATTCTCTCCTTCGAACGATTTTCCCCTTCGAACGATCCCATCCTCCGAACAACCCCTTTCTACGAGCGATTCTCTCCTTCGAACGAACCGACATACAACGCTATACACTACATGTATACACTGAACCATATCGACGAACATACCCGCAGCTTCTTCAATCCGCCCTCCTCTACCAAGACAGCCACCGATGAACCACTCACAATCTACCTACAGCTTCTTCATATCCGCCCTCATCCACCAAGTTAAACCCCGATAACCCAAACCACTAACGATCCACCTGCAGCTTCTTCCCAACCGCCCTCCTCTACCAAGATAAAACCCGATAACCCCGAACCTTACCGACGATTCGCACCTCCCACACCTCCCACACTCCTTCTTCTCCTCATAGCTTTGAAGTTCGGAGTGCCCTCCCTCCCATTCTGTCCTTATGCACGGGTGGTCCCCACTGTATGCCTCTGTGACGGGCACGCCCGCTGCAGAGGTAACATTGCGAATCGAGGTCGAGGGCCGGCGGGGGCCGGGAAGTCGTGTGCATAGCATAGCCTGGGGTGGCTGTGCTTCGGTGATGGCCGTGATCACTTCTCAAATCCTCGCCGTAGCAGATGTTATTTGTCTACGTCCAAGTAGGTTTGTTCGCTGCCAGTAGGAAACACACTCGTAGGGCACGAGAAATCCCGATATCATGCCACAGTTTGTAGATTTCCACAGCATTTCAACAAGGTAGCCAAGGTAGCCAATACTAACATCAAGTCTAATTCAAGTCCGGGAGACATGGACGTTCAAAATGCAACCTCGTCTTCATCATGGCATGCTTGCTATCAGCACCCGACAACCGTATTCTGTCCAGAGACCAAATCGTGCTGAAGATGAACCGAAGGCGGGACTCGAAGGTTTCCGTCTGCGTTGGTGGAGATGCGGTAGTAGCATGGGTGGATTGCGACGCTGAGTGTACGGAGCTGGCGGCTCGGCGTAATGATGAAGAACGGGATGCATATAGGGTGCGCATCCGGAGTGAGGGGTGGAAATGGAAATGGCTATCATTATAACGATGAGGTGGAGAGCGTTGGGTCCGATGCAGGATTGAATTTACAGGAATTGCACGCCTTGAAAGGAAGAGGGCCGACGGTCAGATCCTGCGGTAATCGACGAAGACGGGAAAGGACATGGGAAGCGATTTGGGAAAATGAAGCAAGGAGAGAGTCGCTTTGAGAACAGTACGTAGTTCGGTACTTTGGGCGTAGGTCCTCAAGGGGAAAGATCTTGTACTACGAGAATGGGATGTTTACGAGGAAAATGTATATTGAACCGAAGAACAACCAGATGTGTATTCCGTCTAACTCCTAAACCTCATGCCATACTTTTTTCGAGTCATGGATGTAACATGTCGTCATGGATTAATAAAATCAAAAAGGTCACAAGAAACGAAAAGAAAACCAACTACTCCAGATTTCACACTTAAGAGTAGAGCTTCTTGTCGTAGCTGTGCAGGCCGTGGACGTTACCCTCGGCCATGGCGCTAGCGCTGCGCACCTCGAAGCGGACGGTGCCGTTGTCGACACCCTCGTGGAGCTGCTGGAGACTGGGGACACCAATGTCCTGCAGAGAGTGCTGAACACCAGCGACGAGGTAAGGAACGAACTTGGTGACGGAGCCACGGTCGAGGACGGAACCGGCGACGCCCTGGGCAACAAGGACGCGGTCCTTCTCGGAGAAGTAACGGGCAGTTCCAGCGTTGCTAGCCTTGCTGTCCTTGCTGTTTCCGCCAGCCTTCTTGTCCTCCATGGCGGCGATACTGCCCATGCCACGGTAGGCCTTGACGAGTTGTCCTTCGTTGCTGACGAAGTACTCACCAGGAGACTCAGTAGTACCGGCGAGGAGACCGCCCATCATGACGGTAGAAGCACCCATGGCGAGACCCTTGACGATGTGACCAACGTTCTGGATACCACCATCGGCGATACAGGGAACGCCGAATCGGGCAGCGAACTGAGTGACGCGGCGGACAGAAAGAGCCTGGGGACGGCCGACGGCCATGACCTCCTGTGTGATACAAGCACTACCGCTGCCCATGCCAATTCTCAGTCCATCGACACCAGCAGCGATCAGAGCTGCGGCTTGGTCACGAGTCACGACGTTTCCGCCAATGACATCGATTTCAGGGTATGTGTTCTTGATGTACTTGATCATCTCGATCTGGTACATGCTGTTACCTTGACTGCTATCAAGGATGACAATGTCGAGACCGGCCTCAACGAGGAGCTTCAGTCTGTTCTTGTCTTCCTCACGGGTACCGATAGCAGCGGCGCAGATCAGCTGCTTGGAAGCGGGCAGCTTAGAAGCAAGAGGGTAGTGAAGGTTCTTCATCAGATCGCTGCGAGAAAGAAGGGAGACGAGGTTTCCGTTCTCATCGACGATAGGCAGCTTTCCCTTCTTGGAGCTGCGGAGGACTTCATTGGCCTCGGCCAAAGTGGTGCCAGCAGGGGCTGTGACGAGGTCGGTGGACATGATGGCAGTGACGGAGTCCTCAAGGTTGTGGTGGAACTGGATGTCGCGGGTGCTGACAATACCAACGAGCTTCGAGCGGAGGGTTCCGTTCTCTGAAAGCAAACCCAGTTAGCATAACTGCATTGCCATTGTATGCGTAAACATAGCATGCGTTTCCGAGGAAAGATCAGATTAAATCTGTTTCTCTACATTGCAACTCTCGTCGCTTCGGTGGAACGAAAGTTATAATAGAAAAGATGGGAATCATCATAAAAGCAAAGAAAAATGAGGGCAGTAGAGCTTACCAGTGACAGGGAAGCCGCCGAATCCCCACTGAGCCTTCAGCTCCTTGGCCTGTCCGACAGTGGCTTTGGGAGAAAGGACAACCGGGTCCAAGATGAAGCCGTTCTCGTAGCGCTTGACCTTCCTGACCATCTCAGCCTGGTCCTCGGGAGAGCAGTTGTGGTGGATGACACCCAAGCCACCCAGGAGAGCCATGTGGATGGCCATGTTGTGCTCGGTGACAGTGTCCATGGGCGAAGAGAGAAGGGGAGCCTTGAGTGTGACACGCTTGGTGACGGGGGTGTCCAGAGAGACATCGGAAGCAGGGAAGCCTTTACCATCATGTTCAGTCACTGACCGGGATTTGAGAGACCAGCGCGCGGCTTACCGATATATCCCGGCAGAATGAGGAAGTCATTGTAGGTGAGAGCACCGTGCTTGTCAGAATCAAGCAGAGTGTCGACATCAAGACCGTCCTTGGTCTGGTAGTCCTTTTCCAGGATCTCCAGAGCCTTGGTGTGGTCCTGGAACTCGGCCTTCATGGCCCTCCCCAGAGCGTCTCCGTTGGCAATCGGCATTGTGATGATAGGAAGAGTCTACGGTCTCTATCAGAACACGTAGATGTATATAAAAAGAGATGATAATCAACAGATCGACGATAGAAACGTTCTGCTGATGGAGAAGGTCTTCCTTTCCCAAAGAAAAGAAAGAAGAAAAAGAGATGAAAAATTCGGACCAGAAAAATTGGCTGTACACTCTCCGCCGCGCTAGGTCAGATTGGACCATACCGAATACGGCATAGCGGGGTCGCAGCTGCCTCATTTCATTGGACTGTAGACGAAATTTTCGTAGGCGGCGAAGGAGGGGATGACCAATCCCCACCACCGGTATCGGCGCTCAGGTACTGAAGATTAGAACTTCGTGGAAAGGGTAAAAATAGCAGAATAACCAGGGCTATAGACATATATCAAACAATAATGTACTGCTTTGACGACCGAGTCAAGTCCCAAGTGGCAGCGTAGACGTACATGGTACGCCTTTCGCGCGTGCTCGCGGAGATCGCATCCGATAGGCTTTCCGGTACACGTCCATCCATGAATGATGCGGACTATGCAGCGCACTGCAGGTCCCCCGCCTTGGTCCTCTGAAGATACCGCATCATGTAGGTGTACGTAGTGTGACCGAGTGCCTGAGTAGCTACCCACGCCCAAGGGCCGTACAGCTTTGGGAGACTGTCTTGGAGGAAAGGACATAATCAATCCACATATTACCGGTGACCAAGCGTTGACGATGCTATGGAATATGGGTAGAGAGAAGCGAACATACACAAATGATATGAAGACGCAGCCACAATGTATGACCTCAATTGGAAACGACTTGAGACGCATTCTCTCAGTATCGAAGCCACGGCTTTGCCGCAGCGAGCTGTTTGTCCCAACCACCTTCGTTAGTCCATATGCTTAGGCTCTCAATCTCATCCCTTCCCAGCTTGAGGCCGTTATAGAGATGCTACATTCGTGTTAGTCCGTGAGATGCGGAAGAAGCGACATTGGCTTAAGCTTACTGGAAATAAACCCTCGTCCGGCCGCGGTCCACATACACGGCCCTCGGGGTCTTCGAATCGAATGTCTTGTGCTACGCGGTCGTAGGGAATCCTTAGCACATATACAAGGGGTTCATCTTTGAAGAAGAACTTCAGTGTATTGGGGACCTGAAGTGCTGTGGATAGGTGCACGAATCCAGACCTCTCGTCGAGCTCACTGACGGGGAGACGGTCTGGAAGGGGTTCCCGCACGGGGGTTGTGGATGAAACAAGTTTATATAGAAAAGATGGTTCGCTTCCGGACATTTTGTTGGTTGTATGTGTGCTGAAGTGCAATTGCTAGATGTGAGGCTGGGAAGAGGGGCATTTGAAGATGCAAGTTGGGGCGTTGATGAGGGGATGACTGCCAAGACTGGACCTTACCTGCAGAGTGCTCGAGCCTTGACCATACGATCGATCACAACATAATATCTTAAAACAGACTTAAGACGATTTAGCAGTGGAGCAGAGATCTTGCGCCGTTGATTAACAGTTACTGCGGCGCCGCTTCTTTAAAGTACGTATAGCCGTGGGTTGCTGTATGGAAAAATATATCGGCAAGCAAGGGACTTACTGGTACATATATTTCCCCTGTTCTCCGATAACAACTCCGACATACGAAGTCTCCCGCCATCATACAACAGCTTCAGCTGTCTTTGTAAGTCTAAGCCCGAGAGGTCATTGACCCTGAATGATTGGTAGTCAATTAAGCTTATACTCTGTTGGAGTCTGTAGTTCCCTGTTTGTGGCTGGGCGATAAGCTGGTGATCCATCCAGCCACCATACCCGATCGGGAGATTTGTTTGTGGGAGGCTGGGAATCGCTTTCTCCGATCGATCTCCTCATCCCCTCCCTCCACTTGACTTGATGTGATTTCTTCTTCTTTCTCGAACCTCACGAGTCACGACCCATCAGCCGATCTTAATTATATTACGACCATTTCCTTTTTCATTTATATTTGTTTCCGTTTCGTTCTTCCCGCTCCGGCACTGGAATCAGGATTTCTCTGCGGGACGGAGACAGTCAGCCCGTTTCTACATCAACCAACCGTCCCGTTACCCGACGGAGAGCTATGCAGCTTGATCCCTTGAATGCGCATTATTGAACATTCCCACCAAGAACAACACATTTCGAGACCTCACATCTCATTGCTAAACTGCTTCTTTTTGTGAAGCAGGCATGCGGCCCATTGAAACCAACAATCCCTTTCATCTGTTTCTTGCTGCATTCCTGTCCTCGGGACGGCCCCAGTAATGTCCATGCATACAGCTCCGCTTCGCCGTGCGCAAACCGATCTTCCCACACAAACTTCGAGTCCTCTTCGCCATGACTCTACCGCGTCAACAAATTCATCCATCTACTCGCTCTCCTCCAACTCTTTTGCTCCCAGTCGCACCAGCACCGTCTCATCAAACGCGTCTGTTGGGTCGACAACTGGATTTGGACACAAGCGAGGGAAAAGTGAGGTAAATACAACAGCAATTCAGCAAAACATGGGCGGAGGGGCTCCAGAATGGGCTAATGCAGGCGCAACATACGAAAATATCCGCCGCTCGTTGCGCCCACTCTCTCAAGCTCCCAACTCCTCTCCTCCGGCAAGCAAGCATGTTGCCTTTCGCCACGCGAGAAGCCAGACGCTCGACAATCCTCAATACTGGAAGGAGAACCGCCCACGAACACCCGAAGCCCGAAACGGCCACAACGAGGAAGCTGAGCCCCTCAAGGAAAGAGCTTCTCCCAATGTCATGACTCCTCCCAGACCTAACTCACCGCATCATGCGGTCCCGCCTGCGAGGCCGAATGTTAGAACAAATCACTCTCACAGCGTGTCTGGCACTCATCCACCCCCGTTAACGGCCACTTTTTCAACCCCAGAGCTCGAGACATTTCAGAAATCAACCACTGGCCATCTTCGAGCGTTATCAAGATTTGCAAAGTCTGGCGAGACCGATGAATTCTCTCTAGACTCTCAGACTCCTTCCGTAGTGGGACTGCAAGGGCGACGGCGACTAAAGAGGTCTGGTTCAGTGGCCGGGAATCATGGCTCGCGAGCCGCCCAAAAACCAATGGCTTCAGCTTGGGCAGCAGGAAACTGGATGGACAAACAGCGACAGTTTTTACAGGCGTACGAATACCTTTGCCATATTGGAGAAGCTAAGGAGTGGATTGAGGAGGTCATTCAACAACAAATCCCGCCTATCGTGCAGCTCGAAGAAGCCCTGCGCGATGGTGTTACCCTAGCAGAGATTGTACAGTCAATGTACCCTAACCGGTCTTTACGAATATTCCGACACCCAAGGCTGCAATACCGGCACTCAGACAACATAGCCCTGTTCTTCCGGTTCCTCGATGAAATTGACTTGCCCGAGCTTTTCAGGTTTGAACTTATTGATTTGTACGAGAAGAAGAATATTCCGAAAGTCATACACTGCATCCACGCTCTGTCATGGCTTCTTTTCAAAAAGGGACTCGTCGACTTTCGGATGGGTAATCTTGTTGGCCAGCTGGAATTCGAACACCACGAACTTGAACAGACCCAGAAAGGTCTGGACAAAGCTGGTGTAAGCATGCCAAGCTTCAGCGGCATGGCCGCCAACTTCGGCGCTGAACCTGAACCTGAACCCGAGCCGGAGCCCGAGTCCGAGGAAGATCGGATAGAGCGCGAACTGCACGAGAACGAGAGCTCGATCGCCGAATTCCAGGCTCAACTTCGAGGCGCAATTTTAAGACTGAAGCTAGGCAACTTGATGAACGACCTTTGGGACTTTGAGCCGCTGCTCATTGTGCTTCAATCCAGAATCAGAGGAGACTGGACGAGGCAGGTTGTTCAGTACCGTATGGATATGCGGAATTTTGCTGTCAATCTTCAAGCAATTTGCCGCGGGTTCCTCGCACGACACCGCCTGAGGAATACCAAACAAACCCACAAGGCACTCGAACATGACATCCTAGAGTTGCAAAGCGCAATCCGCGGCTCAAAAGCCAGAGTTCAGACCGACTTCATCCGCAGCCAATTGCGTAGGCAGGAACCAGGTATCAAGCAGATCCAAGCTGCCGTCAGGGGTGCTCTCCAGCGTAGGGTTGTTTATGACCTTCATGACGATGTCAGGAGCGCAGAAGATCAAGTACAACTTCTGCAGGCGGCTATTCGAGGAGCCTTACACCGATCGCAGGTCTCAAAGCAGTATGAAGAGACACACTCTGTTGAGGACAAGGTTCAAGGATTGCAAGCAGCTATTCGTGGTGCGTTGCTTCGTCAGCGCATGAGTTCCCAGTCGAAGGAGATATCGCAGACGGAGGATACTGCCGATATCATCCAGGCGGCGATCCGCGGAATGCTTATACGACAGAATATTGCTCAAACACTTGCCTCTCTCGGCGAGGAAACGGAACCTGTGATATCTCTCCAGGCACATATCCGCGCTCTGGCTGCCAGAAAGTCCCAGTCAGTACTGAAAGAATATCTCGTCCAGAATGAGCAGAGCTTTGTTGCCCTCCAGTCTATGGTCCGTGGTGGTGTTATGCGGAAGGAGCTTGAACTTATACGGGAAGCCCTGGCGCAGCATGTATCCTCGTTTATTGACCTTCAGAGCACAGCCCGCGCTAAGGCTGTGCGATCTTTCTTAGACGCTCAGAGGGAGGCTCTAGCTAAAGAGAGCGAGTCTATTCTGGAGCTTCAATTAATGGCTCGCGGTGTCATCCTGAGAAGGAGACTAGCCGAAGACGCAGCACTATTGCAGCAGGAGGAAGCTGCGATTACTGATCTCCAGGCCCTCGCTAGGGCTGCTGTTCTACGTATTCATGTTGGTGGTATTCTCGAACAGCTGGACGACTGCGATGACGAGATCAGCGAACTGCAGGCTCAGATCAGAGCGATGCTCGTGCGAGTCGATGCTGGTCAGACACTGGCTGATCTGGCAGCTGAAGAAGACATCATTGCGGACCTTCAGTCTCACATGAGAGGCCACCTAGTACGGGCAAATTTCGAGGAAAAACGTCGCTACTACCAGGAGAATATGGAGAAAGTGGTCAAAGCGCAAAGTTTTATAAGGGGTAGGATCCAGGGGCAAGCATACAAGAGCCTCACGAGTGGCAAAAACCCTCCCGTGGGAACCGTCAAAGGCTTCGTGCACCTTCTCAACGACAGCGAATTTGATTTCGACGAAGAGGTAGAATCCGAACGGGCGAGAAAGTTGGTGGTGCAGCAGGTCCGGCAGAACGAGCTCGCCGAACAGTATATCAGTCAGCTTGATATTAAGATCGCCCTTCTGGTAAAGAACAAGATCACGTTAGATGAGGTTGTCAAGCACCAGAAGCATTTCGGTGGCCATGTGGGAAATCTTCTATCCAACACTGAGATTTCCTCTAAAGACCCTTTTGACCTCAAGGCTCTGAACAAAACTTCAAGGAAGAAGCTAGAGTACTATCAGGTATTCTTCTTCCTGCTCCAAACGCAATCCCAGTATCTCGCCAAGCTTTTCCGGCGCTTGCGTGAGGTGAACACCCCGGAGAAAGAGTACGAAAGGATACGACACTTGATGATGGGGCTCTTTGGTTACTCTCAGAAGAGGCGTGAGGAGTATTACCTTATCAAGTTGCTAGCTCGTTCAGCTCGAGAGGAGATCGAGAGCTTCGCTTCTCTTCAGGAGTATCTGCGTTGTAACTCGTTCTGGAACAAGCTTTTTGCCTCATATATCAAGTCCCCCCGCGACCGAAAGTTCATGCGGGACGTCCTTAGCACCGCTGTGAAGGAGAATATCGTCGAGAACGCCGAACTGGACCTGGAAAGCGACCCCATGCAAATTTACCGATCTGCCATCAACAATGAAGAACTCCGCACAGGAAAGCGTAGTCGGCGCCGACTCGATATTCCAAGAGAGGAGGCTATCAGGGACCCTGAAACGAGAGCAACTTTCATCCAGCACTTGCAAGATTTGAGAGATATCGCCGACCAGTTTTTCGCTGCCCTGGAAGAGCTGCTTTACCGCATGCCTTTTGGGATCCGATATATTGCCAAGGAGATGTATGAGAGTCTACTTTCTCGCTTCTCGAACGAAGATCCAGGATTCATTCTCCAAACCGTCGGACATTGGGTGTGGAAGAATTATTTCCAACCGGCCATTATGGAGCCAGAGAAGTATGGAGTCGTCGACAGGGGGTTGACGCAGGAGCAGAAGCGAAACTTGTCGGAGATTGCCAAAGTAATCGCCCAAGCTGCTTCAGGAAGGCTCTTCGGTGCGGAGAATGTGTACCTCCAGCCTCTGAACACCTACATCGCGGACTCGATCCGGCGGCTCGGAAACATCTGGGGCGACTGTAAGTATCTGACACAGAGACAAATTGACGTTGTACTAACGTGTATGCAACAGTGATCTCCGTCCAGGATGCCGAGACGTACTTTGACATTGACGAATTTAACGACCTTTACGCCAAAACCAAGCCAACACTATACATCAAGATGTCTGATATTTTCTCTATCCACCAGCTTGTGGCTTCCAATATTCAGGTTGTCTGCTCCAATCAAGATGACATCCTGAAGGAGGTGGTTCGCGACTTGGGAAATGTCAAGTCGAACGAAAACGAGCTGATGAGCGTCAATTCTTCGGAGATTAACCTGACACTGAACCCAAAGCTCGCACAGGCAGAAGGTAAGAGACAACTTTATCAAGGTCTCAGGCATACATACTAACAGAATTCTGACAGACCCGGAAGCTGATGTCAAGGCTTTGTTCATGGAGACCAAGAGATGTGTTCTGTACATCATCCGTGTGCAGTCTGGCGCTAACCTTCTAGAAATCATGGTGACGCCACCCACTGAAGAGGATGAAGAAAAGTGGATGACGTTCGTTCGCGATGAGTTGAATGCTCACAATACGCAGCGGAGTGCATACTCCGAAGCCAACAGCCTAGTGGATATTGCCTCCATGAGCTATTCTGAGCTAAAGAGAACAGCCCTGGAAAATATCTTGCAGCTCGAACGTGCAGGGAAGATTCATCGCAGCAACCACTACCAGGATCTGCTCAATGCCATTGCTATTGACATCCGAACAAAGCACCGTCGGAGAATTCAACGTCAGCGAGAGCTGGAGAGCGCGCATATGACGCTCACTCGTCTCAACGACCAAGCTATCTGGTTGGATCAGCAGCTCAAGACGTACAACGACTACATTGAGCAGGCAATGGTGACGTTACAGAGCAAGAAGGGCAAAAAGAGGTTTCTTATGCCTTTCACCAAGCAATGGGACCACCAGCGCGAGCTTCAAAAATCCGGCAAAGTATTCAAGTTCGGGTCCTATAAATATTCTGCCCGAAACCTGGCGGATAAAGGAGTTCTAGTTTACTGGAAGGGCTATACGGAGCGACAGTGGGACCGAGTGGACCTGACCATCTCGAGTAACGAAGTCGGTGTCTTCACACTCGATGGGAGCAGCGGTCCGATGATGGTCCCAGGAGCCAACGCCCAGGTCCCCTTGGACGACCTCCTGCAAGCTCAGTTCAACAATATGCAGTTTCTTGACTTCTTTGATGGACAGCTGCGGGTTAACGTCAACCTTTTTTTGCATCTGATTATGAGAAAATTCTACAACGAATAATCGTTTCGGGTGTTTGGGTTGTGATTCTGGGAGGTCTTTTCCCTTCAACGTGTGATGAGTCTCGTTCATGCATGTCTTTTCCCTTGATATACCCGTTTTTCTTCATGGTTCGGGTCAGAAGCACCCACGTATGACTCGAGCCGAGTAACCTTTCCTTGTTTTTTGCCTGCTTCCATTGTTTGTCCCTGTTAGCGATGATTCCCTGTGATTCCATTCTTTGCATGCTGGTCATAAAGTCAGTGCTAGACGACTACCTACACCTTTACCTTCTCTGTGATGAGTTCAACGAAACCATGTATTTATGTGTGTATGTATCGACTAAATGACTTTAATGAATGCAAGAGTCCTCCAATAAATTGAAGTAATAAATTGAAGTATAGGCGTGCCGAGAATCAGGGGCGCCACGTGACGTCGTCTTTGGGGCCCGATGGGGGTGGCCAGCTGGAACTTGATTCTCTCCCCAGGCGCCATCTGCCCTGACCTTCAATCGTTTTCTAGAACTTGACTGTTTCGCTCTTTAATTTCGCGTGTGCGCTATTGTTTGCTCTTCTGATACGCACACCATGGATTTCGACTCCCTCAAAAACCAAGTCAGCAACCTGACCTTGTATGACCTCAAGGCGGGAGTGCGCAAGGTCCAGAATGGTAGGTCCCGGCCTTGAGGAGCAGGATTCCCAAACCTCTCCTTGTTACTGAAATTAGCATATGTGCTAACATTGCTCTCATGCAGCTGTTATGAATTACACTGAAATGGAAGCCAAGGTTCGTCGTCCCGACCGTTTCCGTCCGCGATGTCGGTGTCACTCCGCGCCCTGAGTGTGGGGTTGACTGGACGGTTATGGTGTCAGTCACTCATACCTCCTAGGTCCGAGAAGCTACAAACAACGAACCATGGGGTGCCTCGACGACGTTAATGCAGGAAATTGCTACTGGAACTCATCATTAGTCAGTGATCCCGAAGTGGTGTCGCAACGGATTTATGAGTCCTTGCTGATTCGAGTCTCGGATTGACAGCCAGTTACTGAATGAAATCATGCCCATGATCTACAAGCGGTTTACGGACAAGACATCAGAGGAGTGGCGGCAAATTTACAAGGTGCGGAAAACATTCAATGGTTGTTCTTCGGAGTTCCGTTGACGGTGTCCTTTTGCCGAATCTAGGGTCTTCAACTGCTCGAGTTCCTCGTCAAGAATGGATCGGAACGTGTCGTCGACGACGCCAGATCACACCTGTCCTTGATTCGCATGCTTCGCCAATTCCACTACATTGACCCAAATGGCAAGGATCAGGGTATCAACGTCCGAAACCGTGCACAGGAATTGGTCAAACTTCTGGGTGATGTCGAACTGATCCGCTCCGAGAGAAAGAAGGCCAGGGCCAATCGCAACAAATTCCGCGGCTTTGAGGGAGGAGCGGGCATGGGCAGCGGCATCGGAGGTGGCATCGGGAGCTCTGGAAGTGGTCGCTACGGAGGATTTGGTAGCGACAGTCTGTCCTTTGGCGGCTACAGCGGGGGTGTTTACGGTGATGGTGGTGGCTTTGGAGGTGCAACGACTGAGTTTGAGGATACCGGCAGGCGAGGGAATCGCTTTGAGGAGTATGACGAGTACGATGAGGCAGATGCGGCTCCAGCCCGAAGGCGTGCGGCTAGCCCTCCGCGCGCTCAAAGAGAGGCGAAGAAGCCCGAAGCGCCCAAGGCCCCTGAACCAGACCTCGTCGACTTCCTTGATGACGAGCCCGCTCCTGCTCCTGCTCCTGCTACTGCTACATCCTCTGTCGCCGCCGGAAAGCAGCCCGTAGGCAGCAACGGCCTGAATATGCTTGATCCTACACCGGCCGATGACGACGACGACTTTGACGATTTTCAATCGGCACCTCAAGCTGCTCCCGCCCCGGCATTATCCAACACATTCGGCATTCCACCGCCCGCATCCACTGTCAGCACCAATTCGACCACCCAGTTCGCAGCTCCTCGACCTGTGTCCGGAACACAAGGGTCGAATATTAACGGAATTGTTGGGTTCACCTCGATGACGCCGACACCAACATCGAGCGGTTTCACTTCTCCTACCCTCTCATCGCAAGCCTCGAAGCCAGTTCAACCCAAACCCACCGGTTACCAGGCGGCGACCCCCAACTATTTCACGTCTGTTGCTACGCAGCAAGGGCCCTCTGCTGCCTTTGGCCACCGACCATCCATGCCATCCACTTCCTCTTTCTCATCTGCCACGAGCCCCGCCAGTCCCGTTGTAGGCAACAGGCCAGCGGCTTCGAAGGCCTCTGGTGATGCATTCGGATCACTCTGGTCTAGCGCCAGTGCGAGTGCTGGGATCCAGAAGTCAACGTCCACCGCCAACAAAGGGCCCAACCTCGCCAGCATGGCCAAGGAGAAGGCTAGTGCAGGCATCTGGGGTGCGCCAACATCTGGGTTTTCTTCTCCGGCTCCGCAGCAGCAATCACAGCAACCGGCAAAGACAGGTAGCTCCAACCTCGATGATCTTCTGGGCTAGGTAACCTTTGTCAGTCTTATTCTTTCAGCTTGCATCCTGCAGTTCTTTGGGCAATGTTACTCTGTTATGCAAAATCTTTGATTCTCTGTGCTTATGTTGGTGGAAATAAAACTTGCGTCTCTTTTCTTTCAATTGACGGCAATTCTCGTTGCCAAGCGATTACCTTGTATATTTCTAGCCTTCGTTACTTTCTCGGCGCTTCTTCCCAACTTAGCTTGTAAAGTATAACCATAAGCTCCACAAGAAAGGAACAATTTCTGCCTGAATCTCAAGGCATGTACGGAGTAGATCTGAAACATCACGTGCGAGGGACCGTTAAACGACTCGAAGTGGATGGAGTAGCGAAATCGGAATCGAACGCCCTTTGCTATGTGTCTGTGCTTTCTGACGTGACAACCTTATTATACTTATCCATCGTCTTAGTCGTGGTGTGCTCTCGTTGGGTATATCAAAGTCCTGCGTTGAAACGTCGCAACTCGCTGCAGGAAGGCACCGAGAGACAGAAGACGCCGAACTCCACAGCAGTCCCGACTGCGCCTCGTCCGCTTCGTTTCGTCCTAAGCGTTGTTGAGAGAGAGGTTGAAGACAGGGTCAAAGTGACCTACAGCGTACGGCAAGGGGTTCATTGCCGCCCAGTACCTGTCTTCATCGCTCATCGCCGGCCAAGTAAGTCAAGTCCCCTCGCCACTTCTCCGAATCTGCTGGCGCTGGCAATTGGACGAGGATATAGCTCCTGTGTGCAATTAGACGCCCATCCCCTCGTTTTCCACTTACTGTGCCTCTGACCCCCTCCCTTCTCTTCCCTCGCCTCTCCTACCCCTTCGTGACCCGGGTCCCGCATCACTTGAGTTGGTAATCAGCATTTCTGACATCTACTCTGGCGCGTAGCTGCGCTATAATTAGCACCTCGACTTGCCCTCGATAATTCTGGCTCTCAAGCGCGGAAGAGACACCAATCCGAAACATCTCGTTGCAGCGAGCAATCCTCTCCCGTTATAATTGGTCTTTCGCAAGCGAAAGGGTCTTCGAACTGCTTCAGGTACCCGCCCGCAGGAACCGCCTCGCTGTCGCTTTTCCACGTTCTCGGTGGTCTCGGTAGTTCGCCGTCGCTTTGCTACAACAGTGACCCATTGGGGGTTCGTTCAATCTCTTCGGCGTCTCGCTACTCTTTCGTATCCATTATTGCTTGATTTACGGTCTCGACACTCCTTATTCGTCCTGCCCATAATAAGAACAAGGCGCTGGATCGTGCGTTCACACGCAAGGAGACCGCCAGGTGCCCCTCCCAGCCGAATCGCAAATCCTCGGATCATCGTTGTTTGTCCCACAGCCTTCATAATTCTTGACTTGTTGATTGCAGAGAGGCTGTGGAATCTTGGTGTCTCAGTTCGTGAGCCATATCGCGGAGTATTGCAGAGTGTGGGTTGGCGATCGCAATGCGAGTCTAGGGTGAACCCCAACCACCACCAACATTGCCTGAATTGATATTCCCTTTGATCTCTCTGCGACGCGCAATCATCGGATCTTGCTACCTTTTACTTTGGCTTTCGTGCCTCTCGCGGATCCGATGACGACCACCATGACAACAGAAATGTCCCCCCCTCCGTCACAGCAGGCTGTTTCGTCTACCAACCTCGCGGTTCTGCCTCCCCTAGTAACCGACACGCCTGTCCGAGTGACGAGTCGCCAGCGATCGTCATCTTACGGAAAGGACCGTCTATCCACATTCTCCAATCTTTCTGTAGCCTCGCAGAACCGGTCGAGACCTGGGTCTCACGTTTTTCCTATATTTCACTCCAGCTTGCCCTATGCTCTGGTGCGAGATTTCGCATATCCCACTATCCACCCTTTCCATTACGGCCCGCTTCCGCCTTCTGCGTCTGGGCTCTCGAGCCCTGTAAGCGAACATCGGCGGTTGTCTGACCCTCCGGCGTCTTGGGACAGTTCACGTGGTCAATGGTCAACTCAACCATGGGGCAGCGATACTGGTCATGGACATCAACCGCTTCCAGCCATGTCGTTTGGCGATGGGCCTCCTTATAGCGAAGACGAAGATCTGCACAGCCCCGTGTTCTCTGCGCCACGCCATCGCAGAAACAAATCCACCGGGAGTGATGTGAACGGAGGAAGCGGCAGGATCTCCTGTGGTAATACCTATACTCGCCATCTCAGCATAATCGGAGACAATGAGCGTGGTAGGTTTGTCAGCATGAACGCTGACGGCAGTGAGACCTATTACGTGAATGATGATGACGACGGGGATGATGGACCGGGTGGTGACCTTGTCACTTACCCACCGAACCAGAGTCGATATACCTACCTTGGCTCATATGATGATGAGCATGGTTACGACAGACAAGCAGGCTTCGAGTCGGAAGAAGACTACAGTGGGACTCATCGATACTCTCGCGAGTTTCAGTTCTCGGTGGGATGTCCAGATGAGGAGATGCACGGGAAAGCGGTTGCACTTTTCGACTTTACTCGTGAGCACGAGAATGAGCTCCCGTTGACCGAGGGCCAGGTGATATTCGTCTCATACCGCCATGGCCAGGGGTGGCTGGTGGCGGAAGATCCACGAACTGGGGAGAGTGGATTAGTCCCAGAGGAGTTTGTCCGCCTAGTCCGCGACATTGAAGGCGGTCTCACTTCGCTGAATGGCGAAGCTGAGGCTGAATATGAATACGATGACCACAGTCCGGACTCAACAGATTCCCAGCAGGAAACGACACCGACCACTTACTCGGCGGCTAATGGGGGTCTGAGGAACCCTGAGAGTGAGAACGAGAAAGAAAGTATGGCAGCACCGTCAGAGGCGGAGCAATCGCCAGTGAAACACTCATGACCTATGTGGAAACATAGAAGAGACATATAACCGAGCAACGCCACGGTCGTGACCGACTCTCTTGGTTTGGTCGGTATGATTTCCTTGATTATCTCGAGAGTTCCCCGGTCGGAGCTCGAGACTGTCGTATATCTGCATACATGATAGAACGGCCGTGACTGAAACGGTCATGGCTCGGAGGGTGGGGTTGTGCTTAATAGCATATTATCATACTTTACTGGTCTAAAAGCTGCAGAGCCGGTCTGCGGTTGCGCAACGCTTGTTACGAGACTGATGTGAGTGAGATTGTACATATTTTATATCATTTGGAGTACTGTTCAGCGCCAGCGTCGGGAGGGTCGTCCATATATCAATACCAATATATCAGCCATATCAATGCCAATTATCCTTACAGTTGCTTCTTCGCCTGTAAGTATGTAGCTCGGTCTAGGGTCTGGGAAAGAGAAGTAATAGTTGACGGAGTTGAAGAGGCTGAACGGAAGAAAGAATTACTAATGAGACTGGGAATTGCGGTGAGTTTTCGCCGAATTGATGTTGGGAGTGAGACGCGCGGTGAGGCTGATGACCATGTCATCTACTTCTAGCATTTGCAACTTTCTACTTACTACCTTATTCTAGGTCTATATTTGAGACTTTGGGAAGAAATTGACAGTATATTCGACGGATATCGCTACATACAACCATTTGGTCTTCCAGAGAACCAATTTGTACAAGTGAAATGAGAGGAGCAGACGGAAAGCTTTGCTAGGCCTGCCTAGCCATACGGCAATGTCCATGGGATGGTATCGGTTTGGTCCAGCCATGTATAAGTGCCGCCATCGGGGAAGTTGCTTGACATCCGGCTCCCTTGACTTCATAGGCGAGTTTAAGCACTGCCAGATGGGCGTACCCATTGGATGGAGGTCACAAAGGAGGTCACCGTGACCGTCGCTACTGGGCGTCCCGTTGCTGGCCCAGAAGGTGCTGGCGTCACCGGTCTCGAAGGAGTCGGTGTTGATGGAGTAGAAGTTGCCCCCACTGAACTCCCGGATTGTGAAGCGAAGATCTCGTTGAATTGCTCGGGAATAGAAGCGCCGTTCAGAGACTGGTCGTGATCGTAGTTTGCACTATTGCTCATCCGGCTGTTTGAGTTATCGACAACGTCCACGTCCATGCATGTCGAGTACATCTCCTGCTTGCCATTGGGGAGGCTGGGGTCTATACCGGCTGCGGTGGGCCAGTCCCAAACCCAGTAGAGCGTATATGGCTTGCCTGAGGGGGCATTGCTGGGTAATGCAATGTCTGCTTGACACCATAGGTCACCTCCCATATACTGGTCGGCCTCGTGCGGGAATTCCTTCTGTCGTTTTGTAGAGATTTCACCACCGTTGACCTGGTAGCAGCGACCATCATCGTAGTTTCGTTGTGCCAGCAAGACTCCGCGTCCGTCACCGCCGGTTCCATCCTCAGTCCACACTTTGTGGATGTCGAGGAGCTTTTCGTCTTCTTTTGGGTCTGCCGTTCCGTAGACGTAGATTGTCCCGCGGTTATCGGGTTTCCCTAGCTGTGTAGCCGGCAGTGTTACATGGCCATTTTCTTGGAAGCGGAGAGCAATGGCGGCGCCTGCGCTCGCCTGTAGCCGTGGACTCCCATCAGTCTGAACTTGTTTCCGTTGAGTGTCCTTGCAGATGTTCCCTCCGCTATCGGTTGGGATCAGGTAAGTCATGGAGGTGTCGCTGAATGAAGGATCTGAGCGAAGGACGTTTCCACGAGGAAAGCCTAGGGAACCGACGAAGGTTCCATTTGGTGCAATAACCATAAGCTGTTCCACCCATGAGTGAGCGTAGACGAATGTAAAGAGAAAGGCAAGGAGGGTCAACCTCCGGCTGATGCCATGCATGTTGTGATAGAAAGATAAATGAGCTTTTCGTTTGCGTATAGGTTCTTGGAGTATGAAAATGGAATCTAACACCGTCCAGCGCGCTAGGTCAAGATTACTGGTCTCAAAAGTCAGTGTAAGTGTCTGATAGCCCTTCTGAAAAGGGCCTAGCTAGGAAACACACCTTTTATATGTCCATTGTGGTCACCAGCCGCGATATCCACTCAAAGTATCTTGTGTTCTTGGTTTGTTTGGAACAATGACAATAGTCACAAAGGAGCAGCCGGTACAAAGGTGGATCCGCCGAATAGAAATCAATAGAAGCTCTATTGGTGCGGTGCCCAGTAAAGAAGCCAGATTCAAGTGACTTCTCATGAAACAATGAACATCCACAGGTGACCATCCACTTGGATTATCCAGCTTTGACCGGGACTAAGGGAATAAAGCAGCCGCTGTTCAAGGAAGCCAGCCCTTTAAGACATCTCAATAAACAAACTTGGTTGATAGAGTACTCCCTTGTTGAAACACATGGATCCAGAATCGGAGCGCTTCCTGAGACGGGAAGGGCAGAGGCACAGCTACAATGAGGGAAGGCCGGAGCCAATGATTGAGCAGTTGTTGTTTCTGTCTGAGGAATGTCATGCGAGGTTAAATCCGTACGGCGCATGGTTGACGATCGGCGGCTGGCATAATCTCTAAGTGACATGCCCAAGCTGGCGGAGTGGGTAAGGTACGATTGGCTGTAGCAGCACGTTTTCACAGATTCTGCTACAGTGAGGCATCTCGCTCCGTTACACTATCAGGCGCATGGCAGGTCTAGAAATAGCATCGGCGCCTAATAGCATCAAGCGGAGGTTTTGCGTGACTCTAGGCTGGACCCTGGATGATCATTGAGGCGCTGCAGATCTGAAAGCTACAGAAAAGAGTAGTGACGGGAGTGTCTAAACGGTCTGCATTTGCGGCAAAGCGCATCTTGAGAAATTTCGTAAGAATTAGCTTGGATCATACTTTGTACAGTAATCGAGGTGGACTTCGAAATCACCTTCCTTGAGATAGATAAAATAGTTTGGCTGCATGGTGGTTTGAGATTTAGGCGCCGGCTTCAATGCAGGGGACCAGAGCAAGCGCGAATGGAAACAAGCAACAGCAATGTGGGAAGGCCCTTAATATCCAGTGGTTTAATTTTAGCACTGCCTTAGGAAGAGAGGTCACGGAGTAGGCTTGACGATGGGAGTAGTTAAATAGATGATCAAAACCTGGTCAAGTCAACCGGCTTTCAAAGTTTCTCTACCTACCGAACACACGCCATGGAGGTCCCTTTCCTGTCAGTTTACCAACCTACCCCTCTTGAAAAACATACAAGAGTTCTGAATAGCCCGAAGCAACACCGCCTTCACTATTTCTTTCTGATAGTTTGTCCTTGAGTGTCTAGTTCTACCGTTTTACGAACTTGGCTTCTGTTGATACGTAATAGAAACAATATATTTTCTCAATCCGGGACGCCAACGGGATAGTTATTGGCCAACGTCGGATATGCCCACGGAACAGCTCCTCGGCTGGCAAGCCTGACGTGCCTGATATTGTTGAGCTACACAACAATCGGAAACCTGATCAAGATCGCCTTCCCTTCCTTTCCTTTGCGTCGGTTTGTGTGACCTTTGAGAGACCATGGGGCAGCGAATACCAGGTCACAGTCTGTCCTAAATTTTACAGCGGCTTTTGCGACCATGCCGCCTCGCACAATCATCCCATCTCCACTACGGGAAAAAGACATCGCAAGGACCAGGTACGTAGTGTATACAGCCAAGCTCCGGTCTCGCAGGTGAGGCATTGATTGATAAGATTGATACTTAGGGAAAAGTGGGTATTTTTGAGCAATTATCCGTGCAGTGGCGCCCGAGTGTAGAGCGTCCCACTGATGTAGCGACTTCCTCAGACATCCATGGGACATGGCCATGCCTCGTTGCCAGTTGGGCATTTTGCAGATAGGCAGATAGCCAGAGAGGGCAGCACTTCTTTGATCGCCCAGAATGGGGATACTCAAGTGCTTACTCTGTACATCCCTGCATCCCTTCATCTATTGTTCCCGACTCTAGCTTGGCTAGGGAACGCGACATGACATTCCAAGGTTGTCACTCCGTCAAGGCGCCTGGGACCGTTCCTCGGACTCCGTTGTGGAGGGGCCGATTGCTGTCCTATTGGGCTTAATGGGCTTGAAGCTGTCTCAGAAAGCAAAGTGAAGGCCTCAGAGCGTCAAAGACCACACTTTACCCAGGGTATCCTGTACTCTGGTTCTTCAGCTATGCACTAGTTTGTCACCTGCTACACAGTACGGTGCTGTGTACAATAATGCCATGCGCCACTCCCCGGTATCCTGACATATGACTCGGCTATTGCCTTGCGGAATCATGCAAGATACGAGACTCAAAGATTGGGGCCACTCGTTGTTCACTAGAAAGGCAATTCCCGACAGAGCCGAAGGGGAGACGTATTGCTTTTGGAGATTCATTTATTTTTGCGGTCTCTTCGTAGATAACGAGGCCGTTTTGCTTTTGGCGGAGTAATTGCACCTTGAAAGACTTCCAAGGTTTACTCCGTTGACCTCCCTTCCAGCGGAGTATCTGCATATCAAAGCTTTGTCGAGCTTCTCGAGTCACCGCAGGCTAACAGTATGCTTTCCGTACAAGTCCGCAGCTCGTCATTATGATAACGTGAGAGATAACGTGAGCTACATAACCTGGGTCCTGGATGGTTGGACCCAAGAGATCGTCAGTGCTGGCCGGGGTTACAGCTTTGTGGCCCCGTTGTTCGGATTAGTGTGGTTTGGCCTGGGCGAGCCAGCTTTCAATCCCGCCAGCTTTTTTATTCCCTCTAGCCCCCTCCCTTTCCGAGCTGTTTCTTCTTTTTCTTCTTCTTCTTCTTCTCCCTCCCTCCATCCTTGGATCCCACGTCTGGAATCCTCTCCTACGCACCTGGGCTGCCTGCTTGGCGATCGTCCGTCCTTCTTATAACTCGGTCAATAGTGCTGTGGCTCTCAGTGCGGCCTTTGATTGGCTCCCCCGGTTCTGTGCCTTCCTAAAAGAGTAAGTTTTTCTAGGCGGCAAAATTCGCCGGCTTACCTAACTATTTCTTCCCAAGGGTCACGGGTGGCTCAAGCTCTTCTGTTCTGGTTGAGTGTGCGCATCCTCAGGGGCTTGGTGGCTGTGACGACTCGACTGACCTGAGCGCAGACAGACACACACTTCGAGGACGAGATCCGTTGGCAATTGGTTTGGGGGACAACCGCGACAATCGGAATCGGAATCGTTGAATTACGCGGTCCTACACCGACGTATCACCCACGACATTGCTGCGTCTTAGGGTATGTCTCCTGCCCGAGCCCAGACTCTTCCTCGCCCTTTCTCGTTGTTTTCGCCGCCTATTTCTTATGGTCTCGCTCCGCTCTTGTTAGTGGCAGGCCATTGGAGGAAATGATTCGCTGACGGCAAAAATCATTAGGTCCTTTCGAAGTTCGTGACCCGCAAAACATATAGCACCCTCTTCCTTCGCCATATGTCACCCAACTCCAGAAAAGCAACTTAATTTACTCTCGACTTATTGTACATTACGGTTTGCGCGGATTGAACACATCGGATAGGGTCTCTTGCTCGGTGTGACCCATCCGCATCAACATTTGACTAGGTACTCCAGTCGTACCTTTTGTACCACACATACACCGCCTCCTCCCCCATCAGCCATCATGGCTTCTGTGTTGATTCGGAGGAAGTTTGGGACAGCCGAAGGAGAAAGCGAAGCTGAACCTTCGTGGCTGAAGCGTCAAGTAACCGGCTGTCTGCAGTCCATATCTCGTCGCGCCTGCATTCATCCTATCCACACCATCGTCGTGATCGCCCTTCTCGCCAGTACGACCTATGTTGGACTGCTCGAAGGCAGCTTATTTGATTCATTCAGAAACTCCAACCATGGTGCCGGCCAGGTGGATGTCGACTCCCTTCTTCTTGGGAATAGGAGTCTAAGGTTGGGCGAAGGCACGTCCTGGAAGTGGCAAGTGGAAGATTCATTGAACCAAGAGGACTACAAGGTGAGTCTGAAGCACTGCGCGTCTCTCTTTAAACTAACGTATTTCAGGCTGATCAGCACCTTGCATTGACGACCTTGGTCTTTCCGGATTCTGTATCCAAGTCAGCGTCAATCGCACCCGTTGCCGACACCATCCCGGTACCCACTAATGCATCCGCTCAGCGCCTCCCGCATACTCCCAATCTCTTTTCTCCCTTTTCTCACGACTCGTCCCTGGTCTTCACTCTCCCGTTCGACCAAATTTCTCAATTCCTAAGGGCAGTCCAAGAGCTCCCGGATCCGACGATTGAAGATGACGAAGAAGAGCAGAAGAGATGGATCATGCGCGCTACTCGTGGCCCAATCAGCGGACCCAACGGAACCGTCAGTTCCTGGGTCTCAGACGCCTGGAGTTCCTTTGTTGATTTGATCAAGGTACTATGCCATCGGCCTCGTCCCGGATACCATTTGCTAACTATCATCAGCATGCCGAAACCATTGATATCGTCATCATGACCCTAGGCTACTTTGCCATGCATCTCAGCTTCGCGTCTTTATTTTTCTCTATGAAACAACTGGGGTCGAAGTTCTGGCTGGCGACCACTGTCCTTTTCTCCGGCATGTTCGCTTTCCTTTTTGGCCTCCTGGTTACCACCAAGTTCGGCGTTCCAATCAACGTCCTCCTCCTGTCTGAGGGTCTTCCATTCCTTGTTACGACGATTGGGTTCGAAAAACCAATCATCCTCACCAGGGCCGTACTCAATGCTTCAGTTGATAAGAAGCGCCAAGGTTCAGCCACTTCCACCCCCAACTCTATCCAGGACTCAATCCAGTCCGCGATCAAAGAGCAAGGTTTCGAAATTGTTCGTGACTACTGTATCGAGATTTCTATTCTCGTTGCGGGGGCTGCTTCCGGAGTCCAGGGTGGCCTGAGGCAATTTTGCTTCCTTGCCGCGTGGATCCTCTTCTTCGACTGCCTCTTGCTCTTTACCTTCTACACGACCATTCTTTGCATCAAACTTGAGATCACACGTATCAGGCGCCACGTTACCCTTCGCAAGGCGCTTGAGGAGGATGGCATCACTCAGAGTGTTGCTGAGAAGGTCGCCTCGAGCAATGATTGGTTTGGCACGGGATCAGACAATGGCGATGCTGATGACACCAGTGTCTTTGGACGAAAAATTAAGTCGAACAACGTGCGCCGGTTCAAGTTCCTCATGGTTGGAGGTTTCGTCCTCGTTAATGTGGTGAACATGACGGCAATTCCTTTCCGGAATTCGAGCTTGTCTCCTCTGTGCAATGTTTTCGCACCTACGCCTATTGATCCCTTCAAGGTAGCTGAGAACGGTCTGGATGCGATCTACGTTTCTGCCAAGAGCCAGAAGCTGGAGACAATTGTGACGGTTGTTCCACCTATCAAGTACAAACTTGAATATCCTTCGGTGCATTACGCTAAGCTCGGAGAGAGCCAATCCCTTGAGATTGAATACACTGACCAGCTTCTGGATGCAGTGGGTGGGCAAGTTCTCAATGGCGTTTTGAAGAGCATTGAGGACCCAATCATCAGCAAGTGGATCATTGCTGTTTTGACTCTGAGCATTGTTTTGAACGGATATCTCTTCAACGCTGCAAGGTGGAGCATCAAGGAACCGCAACCCGCCCCCGCTCCCAAGGAACCTGTCAAGCCCAAGGTCTATCCCAAAGTTGATCTGAACGCAGGTCCCAAGAGGAGCATGGAAGAATGCGAAGCAATGCTGAAAGCGAAGAAGGCATCTTACCTTAGCGATGAAGAACTGATTGAACTCTCCCTGTGCGGCAAACTTCCTGGATATGCTCTGGAGAAGTCGCTGGAAAATGAAGAACTTATGAGCCGTGTTGATGCCTTCACCCGGGCGGTCAAGATTCGCAGGGCTGTGATCTCAAGGACTCCCGCCACATCTGCTGTCACTAGTTCGTTGGAGACGTCCAAGGTGCCCTACAAAGACTACAACTATGGGCTTGTCCACGGTGCTTGCTGCGAAAACGTTATCGGAAACCTGCCTCTGCCTCTTGGTGTTGCTGGGCCTCTCACCATCGACGGCCAAAGTTATTTCATCCCCATGGCGACTACTGAAGGTGTCCTCGTGGCCAGTGCTAGTCGAGGTGCTAAGGCTATCAACGCCGGCGGTGGTGCAGTTACTGTCTTGACTGGTGATGGTATGACTCGCGGTCCCTGTGTCGGATTCCCTACACTTGCACGGGCAGCTGCAGCCAAGGTTTGGCTTGACTCTGAGGAGGGTAAGAGTGTCATGATGACAGCGTTCAACTCGACTAGTCGCTTCGCGCGGTTACAGCACTTGAAGACTGCTCTTGCTGGTACCTACTTGTACATTCGATTCAAGACTACTACTGGTGACGCCATGGGTATGAACATGATCTCGAAGGGTGTTGAAAAAGCTCTCCACATCATGGCCACGGAATGCGGGTTTGACGATATGGCTACAATTTCTGTGTCTGGTAACTTCTGTACCGACAAGAAAGCAGCTGCTCTCAACTGGATTGATGGCCGCGGTAAATCTGTTGTGGCAGAGGCTATTATCCCCGGTGATGTCGTTCGCAACGTATTGAAGAGTGACGTGGATGCATTGGTCGAACTGAACACCAGCAAAAACTTGATTGGAAGTGCTATGGCAGGCAGTCTGGGTGGATTCAATGCGCACGCATCGAACATTGTTACCGCGATCTTCCTTGCCACTGGTCAGGATCCCGCACAGAACGTTGAGAGCAGCAGCTGTATTACCACGATGAAGAAGTGAGTTTACTTGACACCCCACCACTCATGATCATGCTAACAAATTCTTTAGCTCAAACGGTAATCTCCAGATCGCTGTGTCTATGCCTTCGATTGAGGTCGGAACCATCGGCGGTGGCACTATTCTCGAGGCCCAGTCTGCGATGCTTGACTTCCTAGGCGTTCGTGGCTCTCACCCCACCAACCCCGGTGACAACGCGCGCCAGCTGGCTCGTATTGTGGCAGCCGCCGTGCTTGCCGGAGAATTGAGTCTGTGCTCTGCACTTGCGGCCGGACATCTGGTCAGAGCGCACATGGCCCACAACCGCAGTGCTGCGCCCACCCGGTCAGCGACACCGGTCTCAGCAGCTGTAGGTGCTGCCCGGGGACTGACTATGACATCTTCGAGATAAACATCATCAGCATACGCCTTTCTCCTTTCCACTTTCTACCTTTCTTACGATACACAACGATGCCACTAGGCTTTCTTACGACGGCCAGTCCGGGGCCAACTGTCCTTCTCACTCGGTTCGCTCACCCGGACCTTCCTTCAACTTCCGGTACACATTTTCTGAACGTTTGATTACATGTGGGTTGTTTATGGCAATCGATAAGTCAAGAATATGGTCACGATTGATTTTTGGGAGTAAATATAATGGAGTCTGGGCATTATACATAGAACTCTGCTGCGGGAAAGACCTGAGCAGGAATATACCGAAAAGCAGAAGACATGAGCATTCGGTCCTTACAAGAGGAAGGACCATCGCTCGTCGGACTAAATCTGGAGATGATTGTTCGCAATGTATGGATAATAACCTGTGTACGGATAACACCTATACTAATTGAATCAACTTCACCACATAATCTTTATGAAAGCTCCGTAGTGTACTTTTCGAGGTTAAATTGCATGGATTCTCCTGAACTAAGCCGGAGCGAGAGGACTGTGGAGCGATGGCCTCAAAAAGGAGGAAGAACAGAGTCTGGCCGCTGCTTGGGATAGACGAGCCGCTGGGGCGAGATTTCGCTACTGCAAATCACTTCCTAGAGTGAGTCTTTGCTTTTCTTCTTCGTTCTCTAAAGGCTGGCGCGAAACCAACTTCAGCAGTATTGATAACATGATGATGCGAAGATTAATATAGATATACCTACAGGGTAGAGCCTGGGAAAGTCGCCTGGCTCGTGTCTCGCTCTTGAGACTGCGAGGAGTATTACGGAGGACGTAGAATCAGCCCCAGCACCGCCACAGCGGCCACACCGGTGCCTTCATTCCGCTGCAGGAAGTGATTGATTGGTTCAACTCTAGGCTCGATCGCTGGTTCCTGGATGGTTGAGCGAGTGTTGAACTCCGGGCCCAGGGGGTTGTCGCACAGGCGGAATGAAGAGAGAATGGTAGGATCAAGAATCCAACCGTTATTATTGTATGTATATTGAGCAGTCTGAACTGGAATGCAGGAACCTGTTCTGAACATGGGGGAATTGCTTATGTCGAGGTCACACTCCAGCATATCCAAAGGCTTCCTTCCGCCTCTTTCGAGGCCAGTGATTCGCTGGGAGCCTGACTAGCATCAATTTCCAAGAGCGCAGTGTGGGAGAGTCGCAGTACGGATGGCAGTAGTAATACTATGGACGCTGATCCCTTCTCTGACGAAGAGCTGGGATTCTCTTCATCTCTGTAAGACTGAGGTCAAGTCAAGATTGAACCTGGGGTTCTTCTTCTCCAGCTTGTCGTCTCTGTGTCTCAGATCTTCCCCTCAACCTTCAGACCTTCGGGAGTCTCGCCTCCGTCCGTCCTCCACTTCTGGGACTCTGGACTCTCGGGATCCATCCTTGGACGCCTGCCCAGTACTCTCCTTTGATCCTTTATTCTGTGCTTTTTTTCTGTCTTTATAATCTGTTCTTCTTTGTGTCCTTGTTCATTATCGGCGATTTCTCATCCCTACGTCGCCGTCTGCTTCGACTTGTTCGCTTCACGCTTCACATCAGACCCCCTTACCATCCGCTTGTCTTACCTCCCCTTTCTTGCCCGAAATTCCGTTCGCGCTGTATCATCTTAGGCGGCCTTCGCTCTATACTGTCAACTTCGAACAAAGACTCCCTTCCGAATCCCGACGGTACCGCTATCCCGTAATCGACGACCCCGGATGCCATCGCCCCGAATGCTGGATGTACAGGAGTAATTTTCGCGATCGATAGGTGGATTGGACAACATAGCTTCTGCACGCAGCTGTCGCAAGGGATTAAGACAGCTTGATGTCACTTGACCCAATGAATGGTCAACCTGGGACGATGTCGCCCGTCTCCGTAGACGGAAGCGACTGGTCGGGGCTCAATGGATACCAAAAGTCGGATGCGCCTTTCTCTCCAACATACTCGAGTCGCGGCAATCTAGCGACACCTCCTACCTCCGGGGTACCGAGCGATCCCAATGGTGCTGGGGTTCCGAGCGGCTCATCCTCGCAGTTGAGCGACTCGGGCAACCCATCTCCGCCGAACTCCGTTGCTGCAAGATCGAGCAATGGCACATTGGGCGATCAGCGCAGCAGGCGGCAGCGACAGGTGGAGGAGATTCTGGCCCAACATTACTCCGCTTTACGAAGATTTTTGTATTCGAGTTATCGAGACGAGCGGTCGAACAGAAAGTCGAGCAAAGCACAGGACAAGCTCCTTCGGCTCTCGCCGACCCAGTTCCATGAACTCAGCACAGACGTTTACGATGAGCTGCTTCGGCGGCAGCAGGCGATGCCGTCTCCTAATCGGCCAGCGCGCCCCGAAGTCCCACCTTTTCTCCCGCCGCGAAGCGATTTCCACGAAAAGCGCAACCAGGCGCGTCAGAAACTTGCTTCGCTCCAGCACCAGCGCTTTAGAGACCTCGGTGCCGATGTCTTCAACGAACTAGAACGCCGATTTCCGCACTTTCCCACAAGGGACTCTCGCCGGGCCAGCCCTGCGCCTAGCCTTCGCGGTCGTCCCCCACCCAACGGACTTGGACCTGGAGGGTACCCTCCACCACCTGGTAGTCGGCGGTCGCAATCGCGAGGTCCGCCGCGGATGGGAAGAGGATATCCCTCTGGCGGTCCTCCTGGAAGCCCAATGTATCCTCCTCGGAAAATGTCACTTAGCAGTAACGCGGGTATGAATGGCGAGGGCCCCATGGCTAAGTCCTTCCAGAGCAACACGATAGTTCCCAACAAGAGCACCATGGTGGAAGATGATGACGACGGTGCTGGCACCGAAGATGAATATGATTCGCGGAGTGATGCATTCGCTCTTGACTCGTTCATTAGGAGTAGACGCGGGACTGGGACGACAATCGGCGACAGTGACAGAAAACTGCTGGCAGATACACAATCTCAGGTTTTGACATTACAAGAAAAGGTCAGCAAACTCGAAGAATTGCTGAAAACAAAGGACGAGGAAATCAGCAAGTTCCAAGGAGACCGCCAAGAAGTGGGCAAGTTGGAGGAGTTGCTCAAGGCAAAGGAAGAGGAAATTTCAAAGTATCAGGAGGATCAGGACAAATCTCAGGTAGGCGTTCATGTGCTGGCATCTTAGGGCATGCTAACGAATCTTACAGATAAGCAACGCCGAGCGACAAGAATGGGACGAAATCAAAGATGAGCTTGAAAACAAAATACACAAGGCAGAAGACCTGAATAGCTCTTTGCAGCTGGAGCTTGAGAAGGTTCGAGCAGAACACGAAGCTGTCGAAAGGGACCTCCAGGAACAACTCTCGGGGGGTCCAAGACACCAAGGCGGGGATGCTGAACTGCAGGCCCAGTTCACTGATCTCGAGATCAAGCACCAGAAGCTACAAACGGAACTGCGGGAGCAACAGCAGGTGACAGACGAAGTTCGGCGGGAGGCTGCTGGTTTCTTGATGGAGATGAGAGAGTTATCAGAGCAGAGCCACTCGAGATTGGAGCATGAAGAGCGATTATCCGAGGAGGTCAACAGATTGGAAGATGAACTCAATGTCTGGAAGGGCCGGTATGCCAAAGCAAAGGCACAATTGCGGCACCTCCGTACATCCTCCGCTGGAATATCAGATCTACGTTCCGATGTCAATACTGTGGCTAAGGATAACGAGTTTCTGCACGAAGACGGCGTTATCAAAGACGTCCATGTCACGAAGTTCCAAATCACCATCGACGAGCTCCTTCGCATTGCTCGATCCGACGACCACCAGCATGTTATGCAGCAGATCAAGGCAGTTATTATATCTGTCCGCCACGTCCTGCAAGACGTTCAGCAGACTAAACACGCTGAACCAGCCGAATGCGCCAAGGCTACGCGCAAGGTCTCTGCAACAGCGAACAACCTGATTACCGCCTCGAAGAACTTCGCTAGCTCGGGCGGCCTATCCCCAATTTCTCTCCTGGATGCTGCTGCTTCGCACATGTCAACTGCCGTCATTGAGCTTATTCGTCTTGTAAAGATTCGCCCAACGCCGGCTGATGAACTTAACGACGATGACGAGGATCTGTTCGCACAGATGAAATCACCCGACTATTTCAGCGTTGCGCCTAGCCAGAGCAGGATGAGTAACGGATCCGTTTATAGCGCCATGAGCCCTCCTCCCGACTCGGAGCATGTTACCAATGGCATGAAACATGGTTTTTATCCGGAGCAAGAAAACCATGAACTCCAAGATCTGAAGGTAATTTAGACCTGTCAATTTGATACTTTACAATACTGACCGCGTTTCTAGTTCTACGTGGAGGACCAAGCCGACGGATTAGTTCAGTCAATCCAGTCTCTGGTCGCGAGCATTCGTGGAGAGGAAAGTATGACTACTATTCGCACCCACGTGTCGGCTATCGCATCCATAGTCACGAATGTTGCGGCCTCCACAGATCATCTTATCACCAAGCCAGACACAAACCCAGCTCTTCGTCAACGTGCTGGCGCTAGCATTGAGACGCTCGAATACCAGAGGAGCCGTCTCGTTGGTGCGGCCGCTGAGGGGGAAGGCGCCGCTAATCTTGATCAGCTTCGTGTATTCACCAATCAACTCCCGCCCATCGCTTTTGAGATTGCGCGCGAGACCAAGGAGCTTGTCCAGCGATTGGACGTGACAGACCATGGTGAGGCCGAGGACGACGACTTCCGATAGACGATTACAACCGGGCTTGGCGATTGTCTTAGACGGCCTGTGTATTCTTCTTAAGTTGGTCTGTTTTTAACTTTCATTTCTGAGCACTGATTTGACATCATTGTGTTTGCGACAATTGCTCGATCGCGCAGTTTCGATTTTTTGCACTGATCATGCATGAACATGAGCAACTATGTGGAACGAAAAGTTAGACTTGGTGGTTTATGACCTTTTGTCTTTGATCTATTTTCCCTTTAGCTTCAGGAGCTGTATTTTATGTCTTATTCTTCTCTTGGACGCTCTGGCTTTCGATAACTTCTTTTTAGCGGTCCGCACCTCTTTTTTTGTCGGCCCTTGAAGCACCACTTGGACGCTTGGTTCCGTCTTTTGTTTCTATTCTTGCACTTAGATTTTATACTATTGATTGACTTATCTTTCCTTTCTGTGGAGTGTTTCAATGACCTTCAATTGTCAATGTCCAAGACGCTCGGCCCAGGCAATGTATGGAATCACGTGCCGAGCTCTCCGGGGAGCTACAAAAGCCAGCTAGGCCCAGCCCGGAACTTGAGCTTCGCGTTGTTCTCCAGCAAGACTCCAGCTTTCTTTCTTTCCTCTGTACTTTTAGTGTACGATCATCTTTCTCCATTTATTATTATATAATCAATATCTTTCTGTACCATACCACTTTCGGTTTGTCTCCAAATTCCCTGTTTTTTGAGCTCTCTCCAGCTTTCTGCACTGCTACAGTCCCTTTACCGTTTATCAACTTCATCTCTTTAATGTGAGTATCCTCCTAGCCAATTGCCCAAATATGATCCCTTCTGCAGCTATTGAACTCTATATCTTGCTTTGAATCGCGTCGAAGCAGAGTTGAGAAGAGTCATCACTGCACTTCTTGAAGCTGCGTATCTGGCGTACTTGGGCTGACGTACCTCCTGCAGACGGCAGCCGAGTTAACCCGGATACTCCGTAGTGCCCCTCCAGCAACAATGTTCGCCCGAAGCCTCAAGTCGACAATAACCCCACCTTTCTCGTCTCTCTCTTCTCGTCCCCTCTCCTCCGTGTTCAATTGCACTCAATCCTCTTTCATCTCCTTCCGCGGCTTCCACCAGTCCAACGCAGCTATGGGTTCCCAGGTTTTCTTCGACGTTCAGTACGCGCCTGTCGGCACCAGCGGTGAGTCTCCGCGCAACACCGTTACCCCTCCTTCCCACTGTCAAGCCGACCCCCGCATCCATTCGACGTAGACCCCAGTTCCCTACTTAGCATCGCTACTTTACTTGGTACTTAGAGTCAATCGCTCAATGCTAACGCTTGTCCTGCGTGCTATAGCCCCTAAGACTGGCCGCATCATCTTCAACCTCTTCGACGACGTTGTCCCCAAGACCGCTAAGAACTTCCGTGAGCTGTGCAAGAAGCCCGCCAAGGAGGGTTACAAGGGCTCTTCTTTCCACCGTATCATTCCCAACTTCATGCTCCAGGGTGGTGACTTCACCCGTGGCAACGTGAGTACTCTCCTGCTATACTCGGGATTGTTTTTTCTGATTGCTGACCTTGCGCGTCTTAGGGTACCGGTGGTCGCTCCATCTACGGTGAGAAGTTCGCCGATGAGAACTTCAAGATCACCCACAGCAAGCCTGGTCTCCTCTCCATGGCCAACGCTGGCCCCAACACGTACGTTTTTTTCTCGCGCATGCCATAACATTGACCAACTGCTGACATTGACTCTAGCAACGGCTCTCAGTTCTTCATCACCACTGTTGTGACCTCATGGCTCGATGGCAAGCACGTTGTCTTCGGCGAGGTTGCCGACAACGAGTCGTACCAGGTTGTCAAGGAGATCGAGGCTCTCGGCAGCTCCTCCGGTGCTCCCCGCTCCAACGTCAAGCCCACCATCGTCGAGTGCGGTGAGCTCTAAGCAGCATGAATACGTCAATTCGAAGATATCTACCTAAAATGGAACCCATGTGGATCGGAGCGTAATGTGGTTGTCGCACGTTGCTTGACCACAATATAGCTCCTTTCCAGCCTTGTGTAATTTAGAGCGTTGACATAACCAATTTCTACTTATGAAACTCTGCACGATCTTATTGATATAACTGTAGTCTTCTCTGCTGGAAAACGCCCGCCGCTGTTGAACCCCGCTCTCCGGAGTGGCATGGTGGGTTGATGCCGTTACCCCTCCTTACTGCTAGCCCTAACTATCCAGGCTACAGCGTATCCTCGGCATAGTTCTTGTACCTGCGTTGATGAAGGTAATTCCGTATTTGCTCGCTCGAAGAAGAAGATGGCTACAAAGGGTACTCATAAACCGGATTACAGTCGTAGCAAACTTTTATGTTCATTAGTGGCATTACATTATTCTCAACAACAGCCTAAGGCCTTGGCCTCTGGGTCGCCAGCCCTAGGATGCAACTATGTATATGGCATTCAGGATTCAGGGAATCCATCTTCACACGCGAATCATGGATGATAACCCACGATCCCGATGGTGTACCCTGGTATTTCCGTGTTCTATCAGCCGCAGCATTTCGTAACGGCCGTTGCATCGTTCCTATAAGCAAGCAGTCCGTTAGCATCACCCTAAAACCCAAAAGCATAAACAGGGGAAAAGACATACTCCTTAACCCCACCCCCAATATACTCCCACGAAAAGATAAACGAGCCCAGGAACGCGCCGATAAAGATACAGATGATAATGTACCCGTTGAAGTACATCGCCAACAACATAACAAAGTACGCAACGGCAAACTGCAGCATATGCAGCAGCGCGCGGACAATTTGCTCAATGAGGCTTGGCCGCACGCGGAAGGGCGCTGTGCTCGCTGGGGCTGTGGTCGTCGTTGCGTTGCCTTTCTGGGCATCGGCGCCAGTGTCGCTTGCGGCGGCGCTGCCTGAGCCTGAGCTTGAGCCTGGTGCTGGGGCTGTGGATTGGGATTGGGTTTGGTTGGGTGTGAGGTATTGCGCGCGCATCTGGGCGCGGTGGATGATGAAGGCGTCGTATTCGCGGGCGATGCGGCGGAGGAACTCGAGGACTATCACGAGGAGGATTACCCCAATGCAGGAGCCTGCGAACATGCCGCGGGAGCGGATGTGCCAGCTGCGGGCGAGGAAGCCTGTTCATTCGGTATGGTTAGTATATGCTTGTCTGGTAGTGGTGCTTATGCTTAGGTGTGAGGTTGAGGCGTACAGGCATCGATGGTGTTCCAGTTCCAGAGCATCTGGTATGGTTAGCAAGGTTCAATTTGAGTTGATAGGAGAGGACAGGGTAGGAAGGTGTCTATACCGAGATGACGCATGCGGCTCCGGTGTCGTCGCCGCCGCCCATGTCCATGGTTGCTGTGTTATGGTGTGTTGGACGGTTGTATTGTGTTGTTAGTAGACGAGAACGAGACTCTCAGCACCAGGTCGAGTATCTGGTTCTAGGTCTATCCGTGGGTAAAGATCAGCAGGATGCGATGCCGATCCAAAGAGGTCTAGGAGTGCAGGTAAGAGAAGAAGAAATCAGAGATAAAGACACGGAGACCGGTGGGTGCTGGGCTACATATAGGCACCGCAGAGGGTGCCACAGCTAATAACACAATTATGCTGCACGTACTGGGGTACATGGGACTAGAGCCCTACCTCTCTTATCCCGAGCTCATAAGCACTCAATCAAATCCGCACATTAGCTCTGTTGGGTCTTTATCTGCGTGGGCTGATGCAATTTGCTCTACCCAATTGAGGATGCAGGATAGAGGATAGGGATTATTACAGGAAGGCATGGCAGTATCTCGCTGAAAAGGCTGGCAGTGCTGGCTGGGAGAATAAGATGAATAGAACGGGGAGCTCGATAAGCCAATCGGGTGGCTGGAGCACTGCGCAAGATTGAGCACATTTTCTGGAGCTAATTTGTTAGGCTCAGACCCAAGGTGAGAATGAGCCCACCGTGCCCATAGACGAGAAAGGACTGGCTCTTCATTGTATGACTATGACACCGCATGGCCAGGGTTCCATCGTCTCCATCCTAAACGTGGTCGTCGTCCGCTCCGGTGTCAAGAACTCAAAGACCCGACGTCAAAAAGGCTGTACTACTCGAGTTAACCACGAGGTCTTGCAGAGTTTATTTTTGGATGCAGGCTGCAACTGTCAACCGGATTGATTGGGCATACCCGGCGCTGATCATTGATGTACAGAGATGGAAGAGTAACATGCATGCTGCGGCGCACAGTAAAAAGCAAAAAAGCCACATCATCGCACTCTCATCTCCGGCTCGAGCCTTTGATGACCCCGTCCAGGATCTCACGGATCTGCTTACATCCGTCCACTCCAACAGCCAGCATGGTCTCGATATATGTGTGGTGCACTTTGGAGTCCATCGTTAGCATCGACACCTTCATATCGTCGTCATCCCCATCCGGCCCAACGGCAGGAACCGATGTCGTTGCAACGGTCAGAAACGGGAGCTCCTGCTCCTCCGGGAGTGACACGTCCAACAAAGGGTCCAATTCGTCGTTCATCGGATCTCTTGGCGTGGAGGCACTGCCACTCATCCCTGCTGTGCATCCCGCAAGCAACCCAGGCATCGGTATCCCGGCATCCACAAGTGCGAGCGTACAGGCGTTGATCGCCGCCGCAAGAACTGACCCATCCGTCGACAAGACAGAGACATGAATGCTGATCGTGCTGTGTGGGTAGAGGTATGTGTGGAGGTGCGATTGAAAGGCGGATCGCAGTGTAGAGGCAATGCGGCCGGATTGTCTAGTCAAATCAGAGCCGTTAGCATAGTTCTATCGCTTCGTGTCTTGGGCTGTCTTACCTGTCACTCCCGCCAGCTCTTCGCTTTCGGTCAACACTCGCAAATCCTGCGATGTTCACGTCGACTTCCACGACTGCGCCTGATGAACCCGCCGAGCCACCGGTCACTTCGCCTCGACGGCCTTCCGCCGGTCCATGTACTGAGCATAGAATAGTTGTATTTCCCATCGCCAAATAAGAGGATCCTGAGCTGGCCGGGTTCGTAGATATTTGTGCTTGGATCAGCCGGAGCTCGTTCCATCGCCGGCCATCAAGGCGGAGCTTCGTGAGAGGGTATGTCGTGGATGTATCGAGAGGCATTATGAATGGATTCGGGCAAGGTCCGCTATCGGCTTGCTTAGATGCGAGTAGATCGGTTTAGATGCGATTTGATGCGATCGTCTTGGCCTGGAGTGGTTGTTCCCCGCACTCGAATCGCTGACGTTTATCGAAGGATCTGGCAATCGCAGGAGGAATTGATATATCGCGGGAATGTCGGCTAGGAGGAATATCCAAGGGTGCGTCGGTCTTTTGCTGAGGGCGTGAAGTTGCTGGGTAGAGTGAAGTCAAAGAATGGTAGGAGTTCAGCTTTTCCGCGACAAAAATTGATCTCAAGCTTCTTATCAACTTATCGGGTCTCCGCATCATCCTCCGCCATCTTTCTACCTCCATTCTCGCAGCTCGCCCATTTTATTTGAACTTATCCGATTTAGGACGAACATGTAGCAGACATGGTCTCTACTATTGACTTGGACGACCTGGATGCGACCACGGTCTGCTCGTCCGACGATGATGCGGACGCGACGCCTCCAACCACTCACGCTCGTATGTCGTTGATTTCTATGCTAACCTCCGCAAACTAACTGAGCTCTATCAGACCCCTCTCCCAAACTTGAAAAGATCACGCCCAAGATTGAAAGGCACTCTCCTTCGCCCTTCCGCTCTACACCAGGAGTAACGCGCTCAGTTTCAACATCAGCACCCGCAGACCCAAACATTCCGATAGATGATTACCTTGATGAAAGAACCAGCGACGATGATTCTTTCAACGAAGGGGAAGCTGCCTACAAAGAGTTCAAAAACCGCAGGTCCCGCAAGCGAAAGCGAACCTCGACCGCCGCGGCGAAGATGGCAAAGGCTAAAACGACCACAGTCGCAGCCAAAGACGCAATCGTCGGCCGAGTACCCAAGAAAAGGGAAGTCAAAGGGTTTCGCCCGAAGTACTTGCGAGAGTATGGGGAAGTTCTACTGTCTGATGATGACTTGATGGAAGATACGCTTCCCGACTACTTGCAGAAGCGCCGACTTCAGTTTGACCGGCGGTTGGAGCACCTACAGGACGCTGGCTTGAAACTGCCTCCAGACTACGACCAAGTGTACTTCTCTGACGATGAGCGATTGGAGTTTCTTCGTGAGAAGCCAGCATTAAGGGATATAAAGCCTTGCGCCGAATACAAGGATATCACCCTGCCTTACTCTCTGGGAATCATTCCGGCGCCCATCGCCCAGTGGCTTCGACCCTACCAGGTAGAAGGTGCTGCGTTCCTGCATCAACTGTTTGTTCACCAAAAAGGTGGTATTCTCGGGGATGATATGGGTCTAGGCAAGACAGTCCAAGTGATCGCCTTCTTGACCGCGGCATACGGGAAGACTGGAGACGAAAGAGACGACAAAAGGATGCGAAAGATGCGAAGGAGTGAAGGAGACCTATGGTATCCGCGCACCCTCATCATCTGCCCGGGAACCTTGATCGAAAATTGGAAGTCAGAACTCTCCCGCTGGGGCTGGTGGCATGCAGACGCTTACAAAGGACCCAACAAGGACCTAGTTCTTCATGCAGCAAAATCTGGGCGCGTTGAAATAATGATTACAACGTACACCACGTACCTGAAAAACAGAGACAGTGTGAACCTCATCGAATGGGACTGTGTCATTGCTGACGAATGCCATACAGTCAAGGAGAGAAGCTCCGAGACCACAAAGGCGATGAACGACATCAATGCATTGTGCCGTATTGGGCTGACGGGTACCGCTATCCAAAACAAGTACGAGGAGCTCTGGACGCTACTGAACTGGACGAATCCAGGGAGGCTGGGTCCTGTGTCGACGTGGAAGAGCCACATCTCAGAGCCACTAAAGGTCGGCCAGTCGCATGATGCCACAGTACAGCAACTCAGACGGGCCCGCTTGACGGCTAAAAAGCTCGTGGAGAATCTCCTGCCCCAGTTCTTTCTCCGGCGAATGAAGACGTTGATTGCCGACCAGCTTCCCAAGAAAGTTGATCGCGTCGTGTTTTGTTCTCTTACCGATACCCAGGCAGAAGCCTATGAGAACCTGCTCAGCAGTGACATCATCAATTATATCAAAACATCGTCAAACAAGTGCGATTGTGGTTCGGGGAAGAAGGCCGGCTGGTGCTGTCAAGAATGGTTACCCTCGGGTAGGCGTTGGCAAACGTATGTGTTTTCGGCCATGCAGATTCTACAAAAGTTAAGCAATCATCTCGCCATCCTTATTCCACAAAGTACGGACCCGTTCGAGAAGCAAGAAAAGGACAAGGAAATGCTGGAGATTGCAGTGCCAGACCAATGGGAGAAGCTCTATCGCACAAGAGATTCTATCATGAACTACGCCGATGCCGAGTATTGCGGGAAATGGAAGGTCCTTAGGAGACTCTTGAAATGGTGGCATCGCAACGGGGATAAGGTCCTTGTCTTCTCACACAGCGTTCGCCTCTTGAAGATGCTACAAATGCTATTCAACCACACAAGCTACAATATTAGCTATCTAGACGGTTCAATGCCGTATGAAGACCGGGCCAAGGCCGTCGCCGAATTCAACTCCGACCCGAAACAGTTCGTGTTTCTCATATCTACACGGGCTGGCGGAGTCGGATTGAACATCACATCGGCAAACAAGGTCGTAATCGTCGACCCTAACTGGAACCCATCTCACGACCTTCAAGCTCAGGACCGGGCATACCGAATTGGCCAGACGCGCAACGTCGAAGTATTCCGACTCATATCTGCCGGCACGATCGAAGAGATTGTCTACGCCCGGCAAATTTACAAGCAGCAGCAAGCAAACATCGGCTACAACGCCAGCTCCGAACGCCGCTACTTCAAAGGCGTGCAAGAGAAGAAAGACCAGAAAGGCGAGATCTTCGGCCTGCAAAACATCTTCGAGTACCAAAACGACAACATCGTGCTCCGCAACATCGTCAACAAGACAAACGTCGCCGAAAGCAAAGCCGGAGTCCAAGTCATGGACATCGAACTGGAACTAGACGATGCAGACTCCGAAGACGGACCCCGTAGCAGAAACCCAGACGGCGACGACGAAGCAATGAGCCAGCTCGCCGCCAGGATCCGAGGCGAAGCGAACGACGACGAAGATACCTCGTCCTTCAAACAGGAATCCAACACACCGTCCAAACACGACCCCATTCAAGCCATCCTCGCCGGCACAGGCGTCGAATATACCCACCTAAACAACGAAGTCGTTGGCTCCTCCAAGGTCGAAGAACAGCTCAGCCGCCAAGCCCAGCTCGCAGAGGACGACAGCATGGCCAACATCCAGGTCTTCTGCGGCTCACAGGATGAGGCCGCTGGCAGTGTGGTTGCTGCGGCGTTCAAGAACAATGGCCGGCATGTCACGTTCCAGTATAATCCGCCTGAAGACGTCATGAAGCGCCAGTTTTGTAGCATGGCGAGGCGCTTTGGGTTCCCTAATGCGACGGAGTTTGCGCTTGTTGTTGAGGGGATGACGCAGGAGGAACGGAGGGCTTGTCTTGAGAAGTGGTACCGTGAGAGGAGGCAGGCGCTTCTTGAGCAGGCTTCTGCTTCTGCTTCTGGGAATGAGGGTTCAGCGGGGGGATGATTTTATCTTGCTGGGTTTATTCTTGATGTTATATTATGTGACATGACTGACGAGTTGGATGTATCTTTAGCATGGACATGGAGCATGGCGCTCTGTTATTTTCTCGGACGTGTTTTATTAGAGCCGGAATGGAGGCATTCATCAATGATGTTTATTGTTGTTTCTTGATAGACCGCATGACATTCGCAGCCCGCAGCCAACCGAATTCGCCGGACTATAACCAAGCCAAAGTCCATAATGCCGGCAATTTAGGCCATTTCTCCTGCCATGCCCCAAGAACCTCGGGAACCTTTTCATCGAAGCTCCTCCTAGCTTCGCCAGTCCCGTTCTCCCATCCGCCCGCACCAAGCGCTTTTTGCTCCTGCGTGGCGACTTCGCCCAGGCGCGTGGCTAGTTCCAGGATAGCCTCTCCACCTACAAGAGCATCGCCGATATTATCCTTGATATGCACATTGATAACATGCACAGGCTTGTTGAGCGCTGAGCCCTTGTTCATGAGATCGTCGACGACAGCATCCCAGCATCTTTCCTCGCAGGTGATGATGACGTCTACTACGCCTCCCTCCGTGCCGAGTGCGCCCTTGTCACCCTTAGAGACATGGTCTACCCGCGGCAAACCAGGCACCCAGTCCTGGAAGCGCTCAGGCCCATACTTGATGTTGCGGTTGCGGTCGAGCATGTTTAGGAGACCGATATTGCGGTACAGGCGCTCGTCTTTCGACACGAGGTCATCGTACATTTGAGAGTAGGACATTGAGTTGAAGTTATAGACATTAGGTTGGGTGAGGGAGGGGCCTGGCAGACGGACTAAGGATCCCGTGCCAAAGGAGATTACTGGGAAAGGCGTGTCTGCGGTGGCTAAACGCAGGTGCGCATCCATCGAGCGGTTCTGGTTTGATGCACAGACAGTGCAGAAGCGGAGCTTGTGTGTGGCTGTTTGCTCTGTCGAGCTTTGCGCAGCAACTGTAGCTGCAGCTGCCTCTGTGGGCGGAGGGGGAGGTGCTGGGTTTTCCTGAGCCGCAGTGCCTGCTCCGGCTAAGCGTGGATCGTATGCCATCTTGTATATATGGACCCTTTTGAAGGCTTAAAGAGTGACGATCAGGTAGTGTGTTGAGGGAGAGAGAAAAACTCCCCGCAGTGATCTAAGGAGGCCGGAAAGTACGTTCACTTGGTGGTCCTTGTAAAGACTTTTGGAATTAGCAAAGCTCCGACAACGTATAAATGTAGAAACAGTGCTTATAGGCAGTGTGATTGAGATCAGAAAGATGAAAAGCGTAATAAAAAAGGTTGTCCGCATGGTAAGCTAGGACAGCTCCAATAAAAAGAATTCATCATGCAATTGGGAATGGAGGGAGAAATCGGGATTTTCCTACCTTTGGAGAACCTATCATGATAGGAAAGAGGGAAACTACGGTTGAACGAGGTCAAAAGCAAGGGCCGCAGCCCGAATATGAGCGAGCGAAGAAGACCAAGAAGCAGGCTTTGGTGTGGTGGGAGTTTTGTGTCGCGTGTGCTGAGTCAGCATCTGTCTAGTCTGCTTTCGTCCTAGCAGCCTCCCACAATCCATACAACGACATGATAGCTCCAAACAGATGACAAGCGGAAGAATGCGCTTATCTGGGGCGCCAGGACGCGAAAGCTTCTAAAGATGCTCGCTATGATTTTCCGACAACGGACTCTCATTCTCATCTCCTCAATTGACACGCAGTCCAGCCATCGTCCAAATGAAAGCTGCTCTCATCGTAGTGGACATGCAAGAGGACTTTTGTCCGCCGGTAAATCCATCTATGCTCTCTGCCCGTCCTTCCTTATTGACTGTGCCTTGTTTACGCTATAGAATGGAACTCTTGCTGTTCAAGGAGCTCGTGATCTGGCCCCCACGATCAACTCGCTTCTAGCACACCCCGGCTTTGCGGTTCGTGTTGCTTCTAAAGATTATCATCCTCCGAACCACATCTCATTCGCGACGAACCATCCGTCACCCAACAATCGTCCCTTCGAGCGCAGCATCACGATGGCTAATCCAGCTCCCGGGAAAGAGGGGGAAACCAAACAGCAGACGCTCTGGCCTGCGCACTGTATCCAACAAACTCCTGGGGCGGACATCATCCCTGAAATCGACGTTGCCAAGATCGATTTGTTCGTGACCAAGGGAATGCATCCGCTTGTTGAAATGTATTCAGCGTTCGCGGATGCTTTTGGGAATCAGGACCCCGCGGTAGTATCCGTAAATGAGCATCTGCAATCCTTCTTAACTGACAGGGGTGTTACGGATGTTTTCGTTGTTGGAGTAGCGGGGGACTACTGTGTCAAACATACGGCCCTTGACGCAGCGAAGGCGGGATTTCGGAGCCATGTCGTGCAAGATGCGACCGAGTGCGTGGTGCCAGGGTCCGGATGGGAGCGAACGGCACGCGAATTAGCTTCAGCTGGCGTGGTGATTGTTCGATCTGACGGCCCTGAAATTGCTGGCCTATCTAGCTTTGCTTGACTGGCTTTAGAGCTGCCCTGGAGTCCAGGTACTGATTAAAGTAGACTTGGCTACAACGTGGTTGCAACAGATAGCGCCGGGTCAACGGTATGCTAATGCATGACCGATAAGTAGGCAGCAGTTTATTTAGACCTCCAGAACTATAACTGTCGCATCCTGGCGCCCTTTCTCGCGCAAACAACCTCTCTCTTTGATAGCTCCCCACCCGACATCATTGATGTGCCCATTATTGATGAGGGCCGTGTCAATCCTTTCTAGAATTGCGTCTAATGCGGGTCTGATGCGGCTGTGTATTCCGCCCGTTGAGCAAATGGCGCCAATAACGAAGCTTTTACTTTGTGAAATGATATCCCTTGATTCATAAGCTCGCCTTTCTGTTGCCGTTCCTCTCCTTCCTCTCAGTGGCAACACCGGACAACCCAACGACACCATGTCCAACACAGTTACCAGCACGACGACCGTCAGCGAGAGGCCGGTATCTTCTACGAGACTAAGCACTTCTCTACGGTCATACACGGTTAGCATTCCGTACTGGAACGTCAACGTTCCGAGGGCTCAGTGGACGGTTGAGTGCCCCAGTTTCCTACGGGATCAGTCCGAGAAGAATACCAGCATCCTTTCAACACCGGACGAACAATATCAAAGACAAGGATGGGAACTGGTGCGACAAATCGTTGGTATGATTTCAATCAATCCTTCCTGCGGCCCGTATCTAACTCTCGGTTCCTAGAAACCAACAAAATTGACCAGTTTCAGCGGTTACCTAGTGATCTGAGGAAGTATCTGGAGTATAAAGAGCAGATCATCGCCAAGTATGGGTCCATCATGCGCTTTGTGGTCAAGGAGCGGCTCTGCTGGGGAGAGGGAAATGCTGAGGACCAAAAACCTAAGGGGCGGCCATTCGAGTACGAAGGTTCGTGTTCTATATGAGATGTTGTGCGCGGACATCTCCTCGGGCATCCAGACTGAGATATGCTGACAGTGAGATTGCGCGTAAGCAGAGGATATGCGGATTCTACAGAATGACTGGCCCTACGGGTTGACCGAGGGTATTGTTCACCTAGTAGTATGGACGAAATTTATACTGGAAGATGACCCGGCAACGGACGACTTGACGCCACGCGCAAGGCGGGAGATTGATGACTTCGTGAAACGGACATTCTGCTCGCGGATGGCACAGGACAAGGTAGGTAATGGTTACATGCGCGGTATCATTGAAGGGCGTGCAACTAAGGCTTACTTCTCTGTTTGCAGGTTGTATGGTTCAAGAATTGGAGGTCGCTCAAGTCAGTGCATGCCGTCGAACACTTCCATGTTATGCTGCATAACCCGGATCCATCATTTGTCGAGAAGATTACCGGCGCAGATGTGCCTTGGGCATTGAAGCGGGCGTGAGCGTTGACCTCCCCCTTTTCATCCTGTACTATACCCCTGAGAGTAATAATGGTCTGTTTCGGTACTTGATTTGACGATACGAATGACTTCCGAGTCCCCGATAGATGCTCTCCTGCAATGTCCCCACAGGCCAAGCTCTGTGGCTCCTCTTTGCGAAACGGCGGACAACCAAAAGAAATTAGGCATGGGGTCCCTTTGTGTTCTGGAAGACGCCTGGACCAGAACTTGTTTGGAATTCTGGCGGCCTGGCGTCACTGAAGTGGCGGCGGGGGGATCGTCAAGTGGGCAACACCGCCGTACATAAGACCATTCATTCCCAAACAGCGGAGTCGCAGATGACTTCATCCTTTCCTCTTTCCTTACAAGATAGAATGAAATAAATATCTAGATCATCCCTGCCCCCAAGCGACTCGATATAAGAAAGAAAGAAAAGCATTGTAGCCGTCATGCCTCATCTCCCAGGGACACACCACATCCGTCGCCGGTCGTCGCTCACCAGTAAGTTCCGTCATGCTCGAGCCCAACGTCATTTTCTTTCTTCCCCTCCTCTTTTTTCCTCGACTCAGCCTCCTTCGCTTTCCCCTCGAAATTTTGCAACACTCACCCCGGTTAGCTATTTATCGCATGCGTCGCCTTTGAAATCATCGAGAAATTCTCGCTTTACCTTTTTTTCCCACCATGTCCGCTGACTGGAGCTATCTTTGGGGTGGTTCAGGCAATCGTTCTTCTACCGACGATCCGAAACACTCTGACCCTGTTAGCGGAGACGATGAGATCGAACCTGACCAGGGCAATGGTATGTATTCTCCACCCGCCGTTGAGCTTCATACAAGCTGTATGCTAATCAGAATCCCGCTCGCAATAGTTCTCGGTCACATCATTTCCCAACTCCGACCTGGAGCCGACCTTAGTCGGGTTGTACTACCCACCTTTATCCTCGAACCCCGATCTATGCTAGAGCGAATCACGAAGTATGTCAGCTTCGTCGGGCACCTTGACTACTGTTCAGCAGAGAGTGCTGACATGGCTCTAGTTTTATGGCACACCCCGAAACACTACTTCCCATGCCGGAAAACGATGACCCTCTGGAGCGCTTTGTATCCGTTGTCAAGTTCTATCTAAGTGGTTGGCATATCAAACCTCCGTACGTCGCCTTTGACTGTTCATATCCGGTCTCTAGAGCTTTGTCCACTAACAAAGCTTCAGCGGAGTCAAGAAGCCGTTGAACCCCGTTCTCGGAGAAACCTACACCTGCTCTTGGGAGTATCCTGATGGAACTCATGGATACTACATCTCTGAGCAGACCTCTCATCACCCACCGAAATCCAGCTACTTCTTCATGGCCCCCGAGCATGGTATTCGGATCGACGGCACACTCAAACCACGAAGCAAATTCCTTGGCAACTCCGCCGCGAGTATGATGGAGGGTATTGCTATTCTACGATTCTTGAACCGTGGAAAAGACAAGGAGCGAGGTGAACGATAGTAGGTGGAGACAAGCTTGGTTCTATGCGAATGAGGAGCTAACAATGACCTCTCAGCATTTTGACGCAGCCGAACATGTACGCCAGGGGTATCCTCTTCGGGAAAATGAAGTATGAGCTTGGAGACCACAGCTTCGTGAGGTGCCCTGAGAATGACCTTGTCGCGGACATCGAGTTCAAAACCAAGGGCTACTTCTCTGGTACCTACAACGCCATCGGCGGGACAATCAAGAATGAAAAGACCGGGGAGGTATACTACGAAATTTCAGGCCTTTGGAGCGGCGAGATGCACATCAAGAGCGTCCATGTATGTGTTACCCGTCTCTTCTTATGCTGCTGTGCATTGTCGAGCTAACCGACGCAGTCGCATGAGAAAGAACTCCTCTTCAATGCCAGGAAATCCAAGCCGACATTCCCCACAACCCGTCCGATCGAACAACAAGGCGAGCGCGAATCCCAGCGATTATGGCAGAGCACAGTAAAGGCCATCATTGCCGCAAACCACGAGACAGCCACGGACGAAAAGACGAAGATTGAAGACCGCCAGCGTGAAGAAGCGGCGAAGCGAGCAGAACAGGGTGTTGAATGGCACCCTCGGCTCTTCCGGGCAGTTCACGGCGGGCCTGGCGGTTCCGAGGAGGGCGAAGAAGCTCTCGACTGGATCATCAATACTCATGTGTACGATTCATGACGCAGTAACCGAACGATTCAAGCTAACCTATCTTTAGTGACTCTCATGATCCCGAGAAGGCCAAAAAGCAAATTCTGGCCATCGCTCCTATCTTCGAAGGACAGACGTGGGACAACTTTGAAGTCCCAGAGTACAAGACCAGTGCGATTAACGGTGCAGACAAGCTTGATCCTCAGTCGGAAAACACCAAGCCGGAACCTCAGCAAGAGCTCATTCCGGAGGTAAAGCCAGAGGTCAAACAAGAGGCCACGCCGGAGGAAAAGCCTCCTGGAAATGCGGCAGAGAACAAGCCAGAGGTTGTCGAGCGACTGGACTCGAAAACGAATGAGGTCGACAAGTACGTGGATGCCTTGGAGGACGCTAAGCCTTGAAGCATCCGCGGCGTCTTGTCTTTTCCGGTCCCCCAGCCGGATGCCTTCCTTGTGTTACATGGTCCAGAGAGATACTCGATTTGAGTATTCTCAGAACCCGATGTTGTACGAAGATGGCAGTGACGTAAATGTACTGCCTTCATGCATCCACCCGCATGCCTCGATAATCGTACCGATACCAAGGCATGAACGGGCTGATTTGCCGATTTCGCGCGCGTTGAGAATCCTGCCCGCCGCCATCAACAGTATTGGATACCCGATTGCATTTTGTCTAAGCGGAGAAAAGTGAGCGACTTCTACGGATAAACTATCATAAAAACTGAAAATAGGGTTATAGGTATGAGCTAGGGTAGAGGGGGTATGGAGTGCTGGTATATAGGGTCTTTACTACTTGCTGATTATCTTCGGTTCTCGCTGAGATATGTGCCTTTATAATATCTGGTATACAATCATTATACTGAAAGCCGTAACTGCATCTGTAACTGCGTGTATGCATCTCAACTCCAGTCGCCGTGAAAATGCAAAAGCCCTGCCCTAACGCCAGTGATAGGTATCCTCCCAACCAACACCATAGCCACTAAGGAAGCAAAAAAATTCAAGAGAACAACTCCCCCCGCAAACCAGCACCCTTCTCCGCATCTCGCCGCCTCGAGCTCTTCCCTCCGTCGCCCTCTTCCTCCCTCGTCTCTTCCATTTTCGCAATCTCCTCCTCAATTTCCTTCTCCGTATCCTCCCTGAGCCCCAACAGATCCGGCGGAATCACAGACATCTGCACGCTCGGCGCAGCCGTCAAATACCTTAACTGCTCCGTAATCGTCTGCACAATCTTATCCAGATAAGCGCGCGAGTTCTTATTCTCGAGCTTGCGTATCTCCGACAGCGGCGGGAACAATGAGAAATCAGGGCCGAAGTGGTTCCGGAACGCGACGTTGGACGGAATAACGGGGTCGATTACGTCCTTGGCGTCGATGAGAATGGATGTTTCGTGCGCCCAGGCCCGGGAGACGTTGCGTGGGGTGTAGCCGCCACCTCCCACGACGAGGAGAGGAACACCCAGTGTCTTTGTGTAGGCGACGCAGGCGCCGTGCGCGGCGACGTTGAGGTTGAAGCAGCCGAGCCTATCGCAGCCTAATGAGTCGGCGCCACATTGAAGCACGATGGCGGCTGGTTGGAAGTTCTTGAAGCAGGCGCCGATGACGTCTTTGAAGAGCTGGACGTAGGAGTCGTCGTCGATGCCGTCGTGGAGGGGCACGTTGACGGCGTGGTGCGCGCCTGGGTTGAGCGGGTGTGTTGGCCCCGTGCTATCTAGTGGCCCGGTGCCGGGGAAGAAGTTCTCCTTGTCGTATTTGTGGAACGAGACTGTGAGGACGCGGTCGGAGGACCAGAAGGCCTGCTCGACGCCGTCGCCGTGGTGGACGTCAATGTCGATGTACATGACGCGTGGGTGGACGCGGAGCAGCTGCAGGATCCCAAGTACAATGTCGTTGATGTAACAGAATCCGGACGCCTCTGCCTTCTTAGCGTGGTGCAGGCCACCGGACCAGTTGATTGCGATGTCCGCCTGGTTATTGCAGAGCTTGCGGGCGGCGTCGATCGATGCCCCCGAGTACAGCGAGCAGTACTGGAACAGGCCGTCGAAGATGGGGCAGTCGTCGCCGAAGTTGAAGCGCACGATGTTCTCGCTTAGGTCCTTGGATGCCTGTGAATCGTTCATGTCCCCCGGCATCACCGTCTGCAGGAAATCGAGGTAGTCGGATGAATGGAAGTCGCTGAGTTCCTCGACCGTCGCGGCGCGCGCGTGATACAGGTCCATTGCGTGGTGCATGCCATAGGCGAGGACGAGTTGTTTTGTGAGCGTGAGGCGCCATGGCTTCATGGGGTGCGACTGGCCGAAGTGGTGCAGTTCAACCGCGGGGTTGGCATGCCAGGATACCCGGTAGCCCGCTGGCCGCGCGATGATGCCTTCATGTTGATGCTGGGCGGATTTGCTGTCGACCGAGAGCGTAGGAGTGGGGTTGTACTCTTGTACAATGGCGGACCGGGGCATGAGAGTGGACTGGCAGGCGCAGGCAGCTTGGGATAGAGGTTGGCGGTGGAGATGAGCAGGTTGGACGGTCCAAAAGACGGGAACTGCAGAATGAAGCTGAGGCGATCCCAAATCACAAGCTCAAGCCGAGTCCCACTGCTTGACTAAGCATCCGATGTCGCCCTCGGAGGGTATCAAGTCCCTCTATAAAGTGGTACACTTCGAGACAGGACCCCGCTACAAACGGAACACGCTGCAATATTTTTCACAAGAGCTTCGATTGAAACTAGAAGTATACACAGATTCTACAAGATGAATACCGCTGCCTCGAAGCTTCGCCAAGCCCTCCAGGACCCTAACTCTTTCATCACCGCCCCAGGTGTCTACGATGGACTTTCGGCCCGTATAGCTCTCAATGTCGGCTTCGACGCTCTTTACATGGTACGCACCCTTTCAGCTTGGTAGTTGTTTTGGTTCTGCAGTAGAGGCTCACAAGCAGTAGACCGGCGCCGGTACCGCCGCATCCGTCCACGGTCAGGCAGACCTGGGGATCTGCACGCTCAACGACATGCGAGCCAATGCTGAGATGATTGCAAACCTCTCCCCGTCAACCCCCTTGATCTCAGACGCCGACACTGGCTACGGCGGCCCGATCATGGTCGCCCGCACCACCGAACAATACGCTCGTGCCGGTGTTGCAGCCTTCCACCTGGAAGACCAGGTGCAGACCAAGCGCTGCGGACACCTCGGTGGCAAGATCCTCGTCGACACCGACACATACGTCACTCGTATCCGTGCTGCCGTGCAAGCACGCAAGCGCATTGGCAGCGATATCGTCATCATTGCCCGAACCGACGCCCTCCAGGTCAACGGCTACGAGGACAGTCTCGCCCGTCTTCGAGCAGCCCGTGAGGCTGGTGCGGATGTGGGTTTCCTCGAGGGTATCACTTCCGTTGAGATGGCGAAGCAGGTGGTTGCCGACCTCAAGGGCTGGCCGTTGCTCCTTAACATGGTTGAGCACGGAGCTACCCCATCCATCACTGCCGGCCAGGCCCGCGAGCTCGGCTTCCGTATAATCATCTTCCCGTTCGCGGCGCTCGGTCCCGCCTGCGTGGCTATTCGCGAGGGAATGGAGAAGCTGAAGCGTGACGGAATCCCGGGTTTGGACAAGGAGTTGACGCCGCAGATGCTGTTCCGCGTGTGCGCTTTGGACGAGAGCATGAAGGTGGATGCTGCTGCGGGTGGCGCGGCTTTCAACAGCGGAGTTGATCTCAAGTAAACATTTTTGGCGGGCTTGGTGCAGTTGTATATGAGAACCTCTGGAGTTAGAGTAATTAAGCGTTGCGTTTCCCACTTACATCACGACCGCACTGGATTACCGCTCGAGCGGGAGTTCTCGTAGTTGTTCCATTGCTAAGTTGACGGTCACGCAAACCACGAATTGCAGGAATGTAGTAAATGTCTCAACTCCATGTTACCAAAGAATTTGCACTAGCAAAAATGTCAAAGGAATTAGGACAGATCTGAACGATGCTGACACTCCATGTGACACCGACACGTGATGATCTTGGCAGGTACCGGTACTTCGGTCGAAGGAAGAACCAAGTTACCATCCCAATCAAAGGCGAAATTGCGAGGGCCTCAAGATCAAACTTCAAAGATGCAGCCTGACAGATCTGAAACTCCACAAAGCACTGCGATGGTTCATCCAAAAGCTGCTCCACAAAAGGCCTTACAAACCGAACCCCAAATGAGAACTTTCAAGAGAACATGTTCGTCCAGACTACTGTGAAGTGTGAACGGCGTCCCTCATTTGGTATAGAGCCAGGGTCCGACCTATCAGAATGATTGCTGATCAGAATCTGCAAAAATTGGAGTCTCATCATTATTCAGCTCATGGGCAGTCCCGACTGCAGCCATGGAACAGCTGCCCAAGGAACGCATGTTTATTTTTCGTCTCCACAAGCCAATTCCTTATAGCGTCGAGACTCGAGTTCTGACAAAGACTTCCTACACCATGACAGTTAACCATAATTACCACTATATCCCCTGGGCATCTCCGAGGATACCGTATGATGGAAAGGTGATGAGATCATTCGACTTCGACCTCTCAAGCGTGCCAAGTTGCCAACGCCCGGTTGGCGGCCCGGAGACGGCAGTTGGGCCAGAAACGCTAAGCGGCAACCCAGTAAACAGCCGCGTCATTCCGTGGTTAGTCGACCCGCTTCCTCCTGGCCAGGCGGTTCGAGAACTCGTTCACATGGAGCATCTGGATGGAAAGAGAAAGAGCATGTCCTAGACTAGGCATCAGTTTCCCTTGGCCTACCGAGAAAGGAAGCAAAGTACGGAGTACGGCTCAGCCACAGGGTACGGCAGCTCAGGGGTCCAGGGTAAGGAGTTAGGAGGCCGAACGTGCGAAGCCTGTCGATTTCATGTCCTGTTTGCCTTGCATCCCGCGTCAGCAATCGTGGATACTGCGGCGGTGAGAAGGGTAAAGAGTCATGGCATCCCAAGTCGCAGGCTCGCAGTTCGCAAAGGAAACAAACACAAGACCCCTCTTATTAACCTTTATCCAAGGCCTTCGTTGGGCCCTTAAGCCCTTAAGCACCAGTGAGGTCGGGGTCTTGCCTTTATGGAGCAGACTAGTCTACTGGAGGAAAACATCTAGAATCAATCATGTCCAACTCCGTGGGCCCGGACGTGGCAAAGGTGTGATGTCGCGAACGGTTGAATATGGAGCCTGATTCATGCTCACTTGATCAGTAAGCTCGACGATGGTTCATCCATCATGAGTCCGTGACTCTTGAGTTCCTGGATTCTTCTGGCCCGGAAGCAGCGGACGATGGCGGGGAGAATCTGAGAAAGCGACCACTGCCTGAGTCCTGACGTGAGAGGAAATCACTCTGATGTGGACCAGTCAAGCCACTCCCAGTCTCTTACGGGCCTAACATGAGAATTAAATCGACCCAACACATCGCTTTGTTGTTGCCGAGAACTGCGCTAATTTGCTCTAATCAGCAGCGAGTGCGTTGTTCCGATCGTACCTAAACACATCTACAGCACTGCTGTCAGGTGCAGACCCTCGTCAAAAACCGACTTTACCATCGGAATACAAACGGCGCAAGGTTGGCTGTGCTGGATGGAGGCATCGCGGTCTAGAGCCCTCGTCCAGGTGGCCGTCTGTGGGGCTCAGTTTCTTCTCGGCCAACCAACAACCCAAAATTCAGCTTTCAGGAACAGTTTGTCCACACCAGCCAATGACATCCCCTGCTCCTAGTTAAATGATCGGCCCCTGTTTCATATGACGGGTCTGCTCCATCTTCATTTCGGTAATGTGAGTGGGAGGTCTCCGTACTCTGACTCTGCTGTGGGCTTTGCAAGCGCGCAGAGATGGGCGCTTTTTAATATCAGCCAACCCTCTCCCACTTCCTCCTCTTTTCTCTTCTCTCTCATCTCGCTTCAGTCCTTTCGAGAGTCACAATCCACTCTTTAGTTTCCATCTTTCGAGATCGCTATTGCGGCTCAGTCATTCATTGCCTTCGGAAACATACACTCCCTTGTCCTTTGTGACTTGACTGCGTTTCAGATTCAAGAGTCTCGCTCTTTCAATAAAGCCATATACCCTCGCCGATACATATAAACACCGGCCTCCTGAAATTCCATCCTCCCGTCACCAAACACAACCACAATCAAAATGCAGCTCAAGAACTCGATGCTCCTTCTGACGGCCATGACGGCTGGCTCCACCGTCGCCCGCCTTCACGGCCACGAGCGCCGTCACGCTCACGGCGCCCACCACGAGAAGCGTGCTGTTGGTGACATCGTTACCGCCGTCATTGACGGAAAGATCGCTACCTGGGTCAACGAATTCGCTGGCGGTGCTGCTGCTACGGCTACCGCTGCCGCTGTTGCCGTCGAGACCTCCGCCACCTCCGTGGTTGAGTCTGTTGTCGCCTCCGCTACTGCTGCTGCCGACGCCGCTGAGACCCCCAGCGCTTCCGTTGTCTCCTCCGCCTCTGGAACCTGCTCCAACTGGGACGACGAGTCTGACGAGTACTCCACCTCCGGCTTTGGTGGCAGGACCGTCGCCAACCTCCTCGAGTACATCGCCTACATCGGTAACGTCGGTAGCCCCTGGGGCAGCAACATCATCGAAATTTCTGCCGACAAGGCGTGCAAGTACAAGAACGTTGTCAAGTTCACTGGCGCCGAAACTGATGACTGGACCATTGTTTTCTGGAACAAGATGGGTCCCGATGGAAAGCTGACCGGCTGGTACGGTAACTCTGCTCTCAAGCTCACCATTGCTCCTGGTGAGACCCGTTACGTCGCCTTTGATGATGACTCTCAGGGTGCCTGGGGTGCTGCCAAGGGTGACTCTCTCCCCACTGACAACTACGGTGGCTACTCTTGCACCTGGGGTGAATTCGACTTTGCCAACTCTGGCAACAACGACTGGTCCGGCTGGGATGTTTCTGCTATCCAGGCTCAGGCCGCCAGCCAGGATGTCCAGGGTATGAAGATCTGCAACAGCAAGGGCGAGAAGTGCTCTTGGATCTCCAACCTCGCTACCGCTATGGAGAACGCCTACAGCAAGGCTGAGGAGGGTGTTGACGGCATTGGTGGCAACCAGACCCCTGGTGCTGTCCGTCTCGTTGTCGACATTGACTACACCCACAGCTCTTAAGCTTAGCTTATCGGCCCTTCGTCTTTTGTCTTCCATTTCGTGTTGATACTCCCACATCGGTCATCTTTTTTTCTTCTTCTTGGAACCTGCTAGCTTTGAGCAAGCTCGTCTAGTAGCGATCCCTTTCTCTTCGTTCTTGTATATAGAATATACCACTCTGCATTTCTAGTCAATATTTATGAGATGATGTACATCCTATACATAGTTTCTCGCCATCTACCCCGTATCATCTTGTTCCTAAACATACAAATATCGTATAGATCCAGGATGTTTCGGGGTGCTGGCAAACCGTCCTACATCCCTGAGCTCGCCATTGTCTCAACCCTCGCTATTTAAGCTTCCATCTTCCCCTAAGTTCCTCCCCATGATCTCTCTTACCTCACATTATTCAGTACGAACAATCACGGGCCACGGCCTGTGCTCACAGTTCATCCGTGATCTACCACAATCACCTCTACTGATAGTTAACCCCATGCTGTATTCCGCCCCCTAAACCCATCCATAGAATATACCTCAAACCGTATACCCGACAATCACCGCAAAAGCACTTAACACAACACCTCAATATAGATACCTAAAAATAACTCTTAACATCCATTACTGGCGCTCTGGCCTCTGTCGTCCGCTTAGCTCAGATCATCTCATCCCAGCTCAGCTCATATTTGAACTCACAAGTCTCACTCTCACATCAGATCCCTCTGTTTCAGGTTGAGCAAATAGAGTCGTTGTCATTGGCTACTCTTGCTGTTCTATGTTCTACTCCGTAGCCGCCGCTGACGCTGAGCCGCTTTTGGGTCCGAGGGTATGGATATGCGGTACCTATTTATAGCAGCCCGCGCCGACAAAGGTGCGTTCATTTGATTCATAAAGCCCTTATTCATGGATGCATTATTCCCGGGAGTGACATGGTATGATATGATACATATAATCCCTTGGCCTTTCTATTGTTGGCTATTGTTGAATTAGCAATGATGAGCGTTTATTCCTAGCCTACCTTTAGAATGGTGAATTTAGGGGATGACAGTAGCTGTTTGAAGTTTACTCTGCTAATTTCTATATACGGACCAAGTCCAAAGTAAGCAGTAGATTACTGGACCTGACAGAAGCCCAGCTCAAGACTTCAATTTAGCGCGCTAACTCTACCTCGGGGATTGACTGGCCAGCGTTGGTGAACGGGCAAGATACCAACAACGCAGTGCTTACTTCACACTGGAGGAAGCGGCTATCAGCAAGGTTTCGGAGTGGGAAGGAACGGAAAACAGTCGCAGTACAATAATAGGTCGTCAATGATTGAGACTGGGCGATTGAGGGCCTAATGACTCTGTACTCCGTAAAGGCAGCTATTGTTGGAATAAGCTTGGATACCTAAGTACCCGGCAGGGTCCGCCACAGACTACGTACAGTAGCCTAGAGGCTTCCGAAGATCCCGGTCGAGTCCAGGATGGATTACCTGCTAGTGAGGTCTGGAAGTAATAAGCACGGATGTATGAGTGCTGTGGTCATGTCTGATTCCAGTATCGGGGTCGTAGCCCGCGAACTGAGCTAGGGAATGTCATTGAAGATGCAGGTATATAGAGCGCAATAGAGCTCTTAGGCCGCCGTCAGATAGAATTGATGCGGATTGATTAGATGATTGCGAAAACTTCGAGACTGAAAGTCGTTTGGATACAGCGGTCTTACCTATGGGATGCCCGAATGGTACTGCTCATTCATTGATTGTTATTGGAATAAAGAATCTACCAACGACGCGGAAAAGAACCTGATGCCAATATTACAACTCCGAAATGCAACGCCCATAATAGTACATTCTCCGACGGAGAGATAGTATGCAAGCCACATAGCCGTGCTCAGAAACCGAGAGCATCAGCGACACTCACGGTTTTGGGCATCTCAACCTGGAATTCATCCTCCTCCTCCTCCTCCTCCTCCTCTTCTTCTTCCTGCGCCGCTGAGAATATGCCAATATGGGCCATGTAGCCGATTAATGCAGCAACACCGCCTACTACAGTCGCGACTGAGAGGAGCATATCCTTGCTTTGGCCCTGCAGGTAATGTGACAGCGCCTTGCTCTCGACCTCAGACAACCCGGCGTTGGGTGATTCGGCGGCCTCACGTAATCGGTTGTTCATGCGAATCTCCTTGAGGAATGGCGTTGAGTCGGCGAGGCTATTAAGCAGCGACGTCCCAATGCTGGTGAAACTGGCTCGCTCGGGAGCCTGCCACGGGAGCGATGACACTGTGCCATTGCTGAAAGCATCGGACACATTTACCGTTCCGTAGAGCTCTTGGCGCATGCGCTCGACATATCGTGACAATCGTGGGGCTTTCCGCTGCATTGAATCACGAAGCCATGGGAGAGGCATGTCCGGAACGAGGGCGAGGCCCAGATAGCCTACTAAGAGGCAGTCTAAGCTCGATGGTGTCTGTCCCGACGGGTGCGTCTTGTCGCCAAGTAGCTCCTCGAGCGGCACAAACAAATTCCCCGTCAGCGCCTCGAGCCGGAATTGGTGCTGCTGTGACGTCTTCCCTAGCAGGTTGGATACAGTCTCGCGGGGGCGTGAGATGAAGTTCTGGGGGATGCGACCAGCAGCGACGGCAGCCGAGTGGTCTCGTTTCCGTTGTTCCTCTGTTGCCTCTAGGTCGAGCGAGGAGAGCCCGAGCGGATCAGTTCGGGCTTTGGCTGCGGCGTGCAGCTGCGGCGGTAGAATCCATTGGTTTGGCCATTGGAGGATCGCGCCATACGCTGGGGATGTTCGGTTGTAGTAGTTCTGGCTGGTAACGTAGAGGGATAGGTCGAGGAGGGCTTGGGCGTGGGATTCCACGAAGGATGAGAATCTGTTGCCTAACCGTCAGTCGTGTGACCCATTCTGCTGACAACGCGGGATCATGCATACGCAATGCTATCCGCTCTATTAGGAGCGCTCAAATCCCGGTCCAAATCCCACGCGCCTTCTGAATATTGCCGCAGATAGTCGACGATATTGCGGAACCGGCTCACCCATGTCGAGCCATTCTTCAGCGCGGGAAGCTCATCTGCGGGGTTTCGAAAAGGTCGTTTCAGCCAGATTGCAGATTAACGAGAGATGATGGCAAGGCGGAGCTCAACGTACGTGTAGGAGAGACGGTTGGATCGCTACTTGCGACGAGAACCCACGAGTCTTTGGGAAGGGCGAGTGAAAAATAGGCAATTGTTGCGAGACAGTGCGCATCAATTGAAGGCAGTGAGAAGCCAGGGCCCCAGACGTGGAGTTCTAGGACCATTTTGTTTCGTTATCTTGGAGATGAAGACTTGTTTTATCCAAGTTTCCCCTCACTCTCTAAGCTAGCTTGAAGATCGCGGCCGCGGAGGACAGCGCCAGATCACGTGGTACTACTTTAATGCCTCAGGATTTCAGGCAGCATTACCCCGTATCTTCTCCAGTTTCCACTCTTCAGCAGGACTGCCATGATAGTGGACATTACAACGGTCACTCCGTGTTGGTTCGGGAAATTTGCCCACAATTCTCATCATATCTATTTGCTCACAGACAACAAATTCACGGCATATCTCATCGTATCATGCTATCATCCGCGGGCTCCGGGCATGTCTCAGCCAACAAGACTAAGCGTCGATATCCCGCAGCGTCAGACCTGTCCCTCATGTAGATTGATTCGGCCAGCTGGCAATGGCGCTATCGACCCCCTGTCGAATCCCTGCTGAAGAGCGCAGACTAAGCGGCCAGCGTACCTACATCCGCCCCTCCATGGCCGATCAAGGCCGCTGCTTCACAAAGATGGTCGGACCGCAAGCGACTGATTGCGGTGACTGTTGACTGCAGGCCCAGGAGGAAATAGAGCCGCATCCTTCTCGTACCGTCGACGGAGACCGAACCTGATCAGGATTCCGACAGCCATCCTACAAGGCTGCAACCACTAGGCTCCGACCGATACGCACACGTTGTCGTTCCATGACTCCGAGTTATCAATCGCAGCGTGCCTTGCCTCCTCCGGATAAAGGTCTCAGCCTCCAGCTCAGCTGCAAGTGCAACCCTGCCGGGCTTGCTCAAGTACGGAGCGCTACTACATCCGGGGCTTGCCGTTCGTGGCTAGCAACCAACCACTAACCACCAAGGCAGGCACATGGCATGACAAGACTTTCAGGGCACACGGAGGTGAAACCTAAACGTTGTAGGACAACTAAAATCTCTCGCCCATGCGCAGTCAGTTGACCTGCGATCGGGCTCTTGGGAACCTTACTTGGATAAGATTAGGCTACGATGTCCGAGCGACAGACGCCTTGCCCTCGGCCTCGTATTGCTTGAGCTGTCAGGGCACCGCCACGATATCGGGGACCTGTCTGGCATGATTCGAGCGCTGAGCACGGAGCACGTTTGCCTTACAACTGAGTTTGCGGAGGGGATGAATACGGGGTGTTGCTGACGATTCTGGCGCTGATTGTCGTCATGACTTGATCAATATCAGGGATGTGGACCTGATGCGAAGCAACCTAATAGAGTCATAGCACCGTTAGTTTCTGATGGTCTATGCATTCAGTCAATATCCATCCACGTAGCTCCAAGCCAGTTTCACAGCAAGTGGCATCATGCCCTCGATGTCGTACATATGCACGCGGTTATCGTCAAATTACGTACCACGCCAGAGCTCCACAAACTGCATATGCAACAGTGCAAGGCTGCAGGCCAAAGGGGTTGAAAGCCTAAGCTGTGCTACCGTGCTGCTGCAGCACTGTACTGGTATCCTGCTACGGAATAGAGTGTGCTAGCACTAGTCTGCTAGCTGCTCAGATTTGAGAAATTAATTCAAATCCTTGTTTTACTTTTATCGTTATTGTCATCTTATCCACCCACACCGATGCTCGACGCGATACGTGCCAATGCCAATGCCAGTGCCAGACTAGCCTCGCCTCGCCTCGCGCATAATCATACTCTAATAAATATAATTGCTTTTTGCTCCTGCAGCTGAAAAGGAGGGGCTCAGCAGCCTACTCCGTAGTAGCTGGAGACAGATCCCGGCTGTCGCAGCGGAGCTAAAATGGGATTTAAAACCGGTTATCGAACTATCGAAATCGTGCATCGATTCGCATGGAAGAAATTACCGGACCCGGACCGTGCCTTGCCTTGCCTGGCCTTGCCTTGATCTTGATCTTGTCAAATCAACGAATCCAGTCAATGATAATCCAGTCCAGAAAATGGACCTGAAGGCTGAAGGCTGAGCCTAGCCCTGAACCTTGAAACCATGAAACCAAGCCATTATCGTCTGGCTCGAACTAAAAGCATGATAGCGCAGCACGTTATGCATACGCTCTCGGATAAGGCCGTTGATTTGGAACTGAGCTAGCTGAGCTAGACTAGCTGAACTACTCGTCTCCGTGGCTTGCGCTTGCGGCCGCCGGCCGATAAGCTGGGATGGAGACTGGAGATGGATGGCGGATGGGTCGCCAGTGCCATGTGCGATGGGTCGTCCCGGCCTGTCAGCGTTTGGCATCGCCATCGCATCGCATTGCATTGCTAGTTTTTATCAACCAGGCACCGGCGCATTGTCCATGGCCATTCGGCCGGAGGCTTGTCATTGTAAAACAGGGAATTGCGAGCGCTAGGTTGGATATCAAACCGCTATCTTGATGTCCCATACGTGCTATCCTGGTCTACTGTAAGAGCCGAGAGGAAAGAGGCGCTTGGCTGGATGCTGGGTCAATGCTCATATCCAGGTCGTACAATGCGCACAGCGAACAGTGCGCGCGTTCAGGGCGAACTCTTTACTGGATATCCAAGTGCAGGTACGACGACTTGGCAGGTCTATGCTTAACGTTTAATGAATGGATCAAGGAAGTCAAATGTTGGGATATCGAGTATTCAAGATCATATTAAGTCAAGATGCGGCGCGCGATGCGCGGTGGGGTATATTAACTCTATTATACAAGCCGTTGCTTCAATCATGGAGACAGTAGGAAAGACAGAAGATGATAAGGAGAAAGAAAATCAGAAAGGAAGCAATGAGCTCCCAGGCCGGCAAATCAGCCTCACGCAATCCATCGGGAGATGAGATAGATTGACAAGTGTGAGTCAACGATGGCTATGCCCCGGCTGCGCTTTGACGTTCTGGTGTCGCGGCAGCGATGATCGATAACCAGGAAGCCGGGCAGGTCCACCGAGTCAGGACGCAAGATCGAAACCCCTGGGTCTGACAAGCACATGCAACTGAAACGGGCTGCGGCTGTGCCGTGTCATGATGTTGTCATTTTGCTATTGCTTGCGGGGTCGGTTCGAGTGCTGACTGCTGACAGACAGGGCTGGTTGGTGGTCGCAGGGAGTGGGGTGATTTGGGGATGAGTTATCGTCAAGCAGGGGCCCCTGCACCCGGGTGAAGATCGAATACCCGCGTGTACCGACAGACAGGAATGCGTCGTAATCTGAGAGCGCTATTGCAAAAGAAGTTGGTGCAATGCGCCCGCGCTTGCTCCATTGGTTGGCGAAGTGAAGATAGGCAGTAAGTGAAACCGAGAAAGCCGGAAAATCAAGCCGAGAAGATGATAGTAGAAGATTAGGCGCCAGAAATCACAAATGTCGTTGCTTGAGATTGCGCTGGTCTATGCAAAGTCGAAATTAAAAGCAAAAAGGCCGAGAGGGGCGTAGTAGGAGTAGTAAGGTAGCGAATTAGAAAGGCCGTGGTATAGTTCCGAGAGTAGTATCATATTCGAGTCCATTGCGTTGTCCCTGGCGCAACGAGTGTCGCGCAGGCTCCCTGGGTTGTTCCGGGGATCGCATGATGGGATCGCTCGAGTCGGTGATCGTCAAGTTCGTCAGAAAGCCGAGTAATGGCTTACTTAGGAAGAGGAGGCAGAGGGCCCTTGGGAGGAGGTCCAGGGCAAGGAGGGAAAGAAGTAGTACCAACGGAAGGCATGGTGGTTGATGTGTGTGAGAGTGGAAGGTCTAGTTGGTGTTTGGCTGAGTGTATAGCTGGTAGCTGAGTCGGAGTAGTACTGTAGTGCTTGGTGTGTTGTAGACTTGTAGTTTGAGACTTGAAGAAAGGAATCGCAAGAGGGCCTTCAGCGCCTAATATATCGTTGGCCTGGGGAGCAACCGAGCAGAAAAAAAGATTATATCTCCGAACGGGAACCCCAAAAAAATCAAATAAAAATGGATTTAGTGAAAAATAGTCGACTCTAAACAAAAAGAAAATAAGTCTCAGTATTATTATTAAGGGCATCCCTGATCGCTTCCAGAAGACGAGCTCCACCGTGGACCGGACAGAGGGAAACGAACGACGTCAGTCTCTGACACTAGCGTGGTTCCTGGCCCAAAGGGGGAATCCCATGGAAGACTTCGAGAACTTCTTCCCGTCCTGCCTTTTGCCTCCCCCTTTTCTGTCCCACCCACTGATCAGTGATCATTTCCCGAGGTCTCTAAATCCAAAACACTGCTCCAAAAATCCAAATCACACTCCTTCCTGCCGGTCCACTCTTTGCGATGCGGTGGAGGTGATGACTTGCCCGTACTTGGGATTAGTAGTAGTCGGGGACTCGGGGTGTTTCTTTCAGCTTCTGCCTGGTCAACCGTCCGTCATCAAGAGTACGAAGGCGCCGTCTCTAGCGGTCAACCGGGCAGCGCCGTTGCTGTCAACCTCGTATCGCCAGAACGCTTAGAATACTCGCTACCACCGTTTCAGGGAACGGCTGAAGGCCCAGATGTCAGCTGGCCGCTGCATTCAGACTGTGCATTCTTGCCGACACGTGCTGGTTCGCAGATCCTAGGAGGACAGGGATAAGAATGACAAAGAAAGCGGGTTGCAAAAATATCAGCCAATGGTATCGCGCTTGGATGGCGCTGACTAGCTTGACTGACTGGCCGCTATGAATAATAATCATCAGGATTCAGCATTCAGCATGAGCGGAGATCTTAGCCTCAGCCAATCTGCCAGAATGCCGGGACAGCTTCCAAGCCACCACAAGTTCACCACCAGAAGCCTCAACCACTCCAGCAAAGGCAAGATAAGCCGCTGATCACTCAAATCTCAGGCTGTGTGCCACTGGGGACGTACGGCAAGGCCGCCCTTGCAGCCTTGGTCAGGGGTGGTCATTGGTGTCAGGGGAATCTCACGAGATTCTGACAGGTCCCGCGATGGTTGCACAAAGAGTGCCTCTGTGACCAGTGATTACTTTACAGCTAACAGAGATTATCTCTGTTCTGCAGTTGCCGGTCGTTTCAGCTGATTGAAGGGAGATGTCCGTCCGCCAACGAGAAATGGCTTTTCCTTGCAGGTGATCGTGCTAGCGGTGTTCGTCTATCATTGAGTCATGACTCATCCCCAGTTAATTTGACCAGCTCTTAGTGAAACTGAATCTTGATGTCACTCGAATCGCGGGGAGCCTCCCGATCCTAGTCTCGTTTTTGAAAGAAACACGAGTCCTGAGACAACGATCAACACGAACGCTGAGCGATGAACAGAAACCGCTGACCTGTCATTTCCTGGCGTTCGCTTGCAGGAAGATCCAAATTTGCCAGACAGCGGCAGTCGCTATCACAGGTTTTGATGTTCCCATCGGATTTGCTGCGCTTGCGATAGTCGGAGATCTTCCCGGGGCCTTGAGTTTCCCGCAGCGGATAAACGTCACGATGGCAAGCGACGGCGACCAACGGCTCCAGCGGTGAAGGCTCAGGAGTATATTGGTCCGTTACTCTACTCCGTATGTCAACCATATCCGTATGCAACTCCACGTATAGAGTAAGGGCTACGGAGTATGACTGCATCATCCAATCTCCAAGCATGCAAGTCCTCGAATCCCTGTTGATGAGCATTTGCTACGGGCTATGGCACGGGCCCGAGTCGATCATCTGCAGGTGCGAGTGCAACATTTGGTGCCTTGACCCTTGCTAGATACCTGCACTCCTGCAAAGTGCATGCGTTAGGTTATTACGAATCCCATCTCCAACTTCCGAGCAGTGGCAAAGCACAATACGGAGTAATGGCGATTCCTCCAAGATAATTAGGATCACCATTGCAGGCGATGATGAACTGGTTGCCGCATCGATGAGCTCCGCTCTCGGTTGATGGGCGGTAAATCAAACAGGATCAGAGACAGATCACATGGATCGCAAATCTGGAGCACGGCGGTCCTCAAGTTCGTGGGCTGCCGCTGGCAACAAAACACATGGCGACGACGGCGGCCCCAACGCTTCCAAACTTCCAAACTTCCAAACCAAGTGGAGGAAGTGGTCCTCTTGAAATGAGCGACCCACAATCGGTGCTAGTCTTCCGCGCCGTTGATGAAAGCGAACGATGACTGGATCGCAGTTCTTCCCCTGATTCGGGGGGGTCTACCTAAATCCTTCTTGCAGCTTGGCAATCTGCGAGGTTGGCGACGGCGTTCCTGAATCCCTGCTAGTTATCCAGATATCCAAGGATGCCTCGCAGCCTGCGGATGATAATTAATTATTATCATTGCTAATGACTCTCTAGTAATATATCGGACACGGGCATGCTGGCAGCTGATATCGTAGTGATCAACCACCATCGCCATGCGGGAGACTCGGAGCAAGTTCACCCGGAGCATCATGCTTTCTCCGGAGATACGGCGTACGCTCGGCGTTTTCCAACTAGCAAAAAAGTGGAACCGCGAAGTCTTCATCCTTTGCACAGTTTGCACTTCCTTTTCGAGTTTCAACTCCGCGACTTCAGCGGTCTGGGAACTGCGGGAATGCTATGAATAATTATCGTTAACCATGGTTCTCAACAATCTTTAGCAAGCGGACCCTGGAAACCGTTGAGACTTGGAAGCTTCCAAACGGTCAGCGCCGGCGACTCCGGGTTTCACTTGCTCTGTCACGGAAACATGTCTCATCACTACTTCAGTTAGCCGTGGTTGGCGATTCCGTCATGGAGAACAGAAAGCCAACAAGGCTTCCTCTTCTGCCGAGCTGCCGACGAAGCCCCTAAGCTCTTAGCCTCTCAAGGCGTGAGTGGCCCGTAGCTTATGATTGCTATCAGATTTCTACGCCCTACGAAGTAGTACAGATTGTGGTGTACATGGTCACAAACCCACTAGCACGGGAAGCCAAATGAGCTTGAAGATATTTCTATTCAGCTGACCGCTAACCGCGTCAACAGTAGTAATATATACCGATAACTATCAGTATCAGCTATACTTCGTACCGGTAGGGACAAGATCCGACCGTCGGCGACAGGCAGGCGCCTCTGACGACTTGGCAGCATCATCACTCAGCCCGGATCCAGGCGGCTTTCCTTTGCGCAAGACCCATGTCTTGGTGTTGGAGGCTGTGGTCCTGCACACATCAGCACATTTCCTACTTCCTTGCTTGTCGCTAAACCTTGGAAAAGGCATCCGAGTTTCCAAGCAGAATTTCTGCAGAATCTCTGCAAAATTCCTTGGAATCGTCATATATTTGCAATACAGTGGACCTCAGGTCCATCCGATGCCCTGGGCCATCAACCTCGCTACCACATCTCGTCCTCGTCGATATCATGACGTTGAAACCTGAAACGTCCGACATTTCCGGGGTCAGTGCCACTTTGACATCTGCACCGTGGCCGTTAGGCGCGTTATTCGCCGGAAAACGAACCGAAACCTAAGCTTGGAACCTGCGACCAGGCCTGCCTGGTTGTGGCCCCTGTTCCCGCGCATATTAGGCTGTCATATTATTATTTCCTGCAGACTGCAACCCGACCCGCAGGCGTGGTAATATGGAATGAGACTGATACTGATACTGCCGGATAGAGCTGTTGACGCTAGGTTTCAGACTTGAAACTTGATATCGTGGCTTCAGCATCATCACTATATGACTTGCAGGATTGCGTGCGATTGACGCGCGTGTGGGTTTCGTGGAGCCGTGGAGTACCATTTGCAAGCAGCTATGATCGGCCGATGACATGCATGGTGAGCTTATGGCATCAGGTTCGGTGCCCAGGATTCCCAGAGCACAATAAGTCTACATGTCAAGCCATGGGTCTGATTACAGTCCTTGCCCGTCGCTACGAGATACACGATCATCAAGTTGATTCCAGGATCCTCTTGTCTATCGACATGATAAAGTCGTGACGCGCTTGCTTGCCTGTTGTCCCAGGTTCCCTGTAGCAAAGCCTGCCCGCCCGCCAACAATCCACATGCATGCTGGCACCATAGGCATCGTTACGGATTGACGCGAGCCCTCAAGTGTGAAACCAGAACTTGTATACATCAGACATGCTCCGTATCTGCTTGGCCCTGGCCGGCCGAAAACCCTGGGAGCATCGGCTTCAGTGTCGTTTCGTCTTAAGTGTATCCTGGCGACGCGGAGTCGGAGATCCAAAGCTTGGGGTCAAATCGCGGCTTCTCCGCCATGGCTCACTGGCTGCAGCGGAGCAAGTGTGCGATAGCGATAAATAGTCTGTAGATGTAGCCGCGTCTCGGACAGTATGACCCTCCCGTGCCAATGCGCTGCGGGGATTCGAAGACGAGCCGATACCAACATATTATTGAGCGATAATGCTTCGATTTAGCGAGTTGCGCCAGGGCATGCGTGGCTGGTGCGGAGGCGTTCCCCACGATGGTTGAATAAGTTAGAGTCTGTGGCATCTGATAAGCGAAGAATTCTGCAGACGCTATACTATATTATCATCGGCCGATAGTTGTCGGAGTGTCGCACGTTGAGGGATTAGCGGCTCGAATGTACCCTGGCTGCTAACTCCTAGCGTCTTCATCGAGATCGTCTTGCGCCCGGACCCCTTGTGCAGATGCCATGCTAAACCATCCGTGAGCCGACAGCGGTCTCATGTTGATGGCTTGGCGGCTCAAATATATCACAAAGTCCAATATCTCACCTAGTCTTCATCAAGATCTCCTTGTGCCTGGGTAGATATCCACTCTTCCATCAGGACTTGATGCTTCGGTTCTGCTGCCTCGACCCTAGCCTTGCCCTTGTTTCCCTTGCGTGTAACAAGCAAGCAGAGCATCCAGCCGTGAATGTTGAAACCCTCGTAGTTCGTTTTGAAACGCATCTTCTTATCCTCGGTCCCGTCTGATTCCTGCACGGTTTCATCTCTCTTGCGCTTTGCGCGCCGGCCTTCTGTGGAATCGTTGACTTCCTCCGGACCAGCTCGCGGAATGGCATCCATGTTTCTCTCCGACTCGCTATCGCTTTCAATCAGGATGCCGGCATCTGGCTGTCCACCATTTTCCGGGTTTGATTGAGTGCGTGTGCGCTTATTACTCTGGTCTCCGAAGGTCTTGTGCCGCGTTAGAAGCGAATGGCGAGTACGCGATTCTCGGAGAAACAATGCGACCTCGAAGTCCTCTGGTCTCGGCGTTAGCTAAAACTAGCGAACGGCTCTGCTCAAAACCCCACCTTCTGCAATCACGTCCTTGACCGGTTTCCCTTTCTTCCGAGCGAATAGTCTCTCGTTCTCCTCTCGCAATTTGGGAAGGACTAATGGTCGAATGGCGGCGAAGATGCGAGGCAGGACAGGGTTCCGGCTATCGAGGAGCCATTTGTTATCGGAGGGATCCTCAAGGTAGATTCGACACTCGACTACAGAGAACTTGCTAATCCGTAGATACCGTCGAATTGGAGCCATCACGACTTGCATACAAGGTGAGTGTCGTTGTGGTGTTGTGATGGATGACGTGCATCGCCAATGCTTAGTCATGCTGAGGAGCTGAAACACGTGGCCCATCTACCCGCTCTGGCCAATCAACAGCAGTAAGAATAAAGCTAGCCTTGGCGCCCCACTGGTTTCCCCCAAGGTCCTCAAAAAGTCTTCGACATCAAGGCCGGATCTGTCCTCCAAGGTCCTCAATGCCCACTGCTACCCGGATTAGCCCGCTTGAGGTCGTCTCCCACTGTGCCCGCCATGAGCCAACCTCTCCTCTCCCCCGCCTTCTCTGCAATTCGCATGTATTTGCTACCTTGGAACTCGTACAGTTACCACAGGTCTTCTAGCTAACGAAGCGAGCCGTTCCTTCCAAAGTATTCTTTGACACAGTCCTTACTTTTTGTGGTCTGTTCTGCGCAGTGCTTGAGCAATCGTGTTACATCCCTCGAGCCACCACCACGAAGGTCCTCACGCTAGATCCTGTTCGCCCACCTTTCACGTCAGCCTGGGACTCTTGATAGGCCTAGCAGTCTCCAAGGACGTCAAGGAGCACCACTTCTGCGGACATTTCCTCTTGAGGCGCGATATCCGTGCGTGGGGGGTAATTTTATAAGACGTATAAGAAGCACACGACAAGAAAATTCAAGAATTCCAAGCGTACCAAGCATACCGATCTTGCGCAAGGGACTTGGCCTCAATTCCACGTGGTTGACATTTGGCCGGCATTGCATTCTGTCCGCCATTTGATAGCTTTTACGGGGTCAATCTGCATTGGGAGACTCAATTTGGCTCTTTTTGACCCGTTTTTGTCCAATATTTGTGACGTCTCAAACGAGGCCGGTGCTCTGTCCATCCGCTGTGCAACAGATAGGGTCGATCTTTCCCTATCAAGCCAAGATGAATCCCATCCACGCTCTTCTTCGACGAGCCGAAGATGGTTCTCTTCCCACCTGTGAGACGGGTAATGAGTATGACGGGCGCATGGGCGTCCGCATCTCCTCGATCTTCGTGATCATGGTCGGCTCCGCCTTTGGCGCCTTATTCCCTGTCTTTGCGAGCAGGTTTCAGAACTCCAGAGTCCCTGGCTGGGCTTTTTTCATCGCCAAGTACTTCGGTTCTGGAGTCATCATCGCCACAGCCTTCATTCACCTGCTGGGCCCTGCGGAGGAAGCTCTTCGAAATGAGTGTCTCAGTGGTCCCATCACTGATTATTCATGGGCGGAAGGAATCATCCTTATGACCATTGTGGTTTTGTTCTTTGTCGAAATGATGGTTATTCGGTTCTCACGCTTTGGTTCGGGTCACAGTCACGACGATGATTCTCACAGCGACCACTCCCATGGTCATAGTCACCACGGTGAGCTCAAGGGTACCGAGCTTGCATCAAACGACGTAAACCATCATATGCCTGGCGAGGATCACCTTGGCCATACTCGAGAGCATCGAGACCTCGAGCTAGCCGATAAGGGTGTCGACCTTGAAGAGTACATGGCTCAGCTGACGTCCGTTTTCATCCTGGAATTCGGTATTATCTTCCACTCGGTTTTCATCGGCTTAACCCTGGCAGTGTCGGGGTCTGAATTCACAACTTTATATATCGTCTTGGTCTTCCACCAAACTTTCGAAGGTCTGGGTCTGGGTTCCCGACTGGCTACGATCCCATGGCCCCGCTCAAAACGATGGACCCCTTACTTCCTTGGCCTGGGATTTGCGATTTCCACTCCCATCGCCATTGCCATTGGTCTGGGCGTCCGCCAGTCGTACCCTCCTGAAGGCTACACCACTCTTATTGTCAATGGGGTGTTCGATTCAATCTCAGCCGGTATCTTGATCTACACTGCTCTTGTCGAGCTGATGGCCCACGAATTCATGTTCAGCACATCGATGCGCAAGGCGCCGCTCAAGGAAGTCCTTGCCGCGTTTGCGCTTTTGTGTCTGGGCGCCCTCTTGATGGCGCTTCTCGGAAAATGGGCTTGATTTTTTTGTACTTAGAATGAACTTTACCATCTACCTCTGCTGGTCGGAATGTGTATATATACGGGGTTATATCTAGATGGTTGGGACTTTTGTTTAAATGTTCGTCTTACCTTTCTTGATGGTCCTAATGAAAGATGTTATGACTATTAATCTACAGAATATCTATCGTAATTATTGTATGGAGTACTTCCAGCTTCGTAAATGCGAGTTTGCGGGGGGTTCGAAGGTTGAGGAATATATATATATATATATATCTGCTTCGCACCCCACGTATTTTACGGACTGCGACCCCCACCATCGTGTATAATGCAAGAACTCTTGCAAAGAAAACTGTTCGAAACTAAATAACAAGTGGGAATATGTTCGTGCTGCCTCCTCCATAGGACGCGGAAATGTTCGATACGCCCCTTGTAAATTTGAACCATGATTGACAAACGAACATGAATATTCAAGTCGCTATATGCTGGGTATCATAGCCTGTATATTTAGTCCTCTATCTATATACAAATCTGCAGAATCTATAACATCGTGCGGGAAAAGCGCGGAGAGCATAGAATCAGCCGCCACTCAGTCCATCGCATCCAGCTTATTCTCCTCAACCGCCTCATGCTCCGAAACCAAAATCCCAACCATGCACTCACCCAAAATCGCATCCCAATTAACCCACGGATGGATCTCCAAAAACAGCTTCCCCGAATCCTTGCCTGCGCCCCTCAGCAGCTCACCCTTCCCACCGGGATGAAACGGCAGGTAAGGACTGATATTGTATACCTTCCCCTGGTAACTCGTCCACGCGTCCATTCCCTTCCGCCCATTCTGGACCTTTAGCATAGACGGCGTCACTTTCAGCAGGGTGGGTGGGAGGCTCGCGCCGCGGAGCTTGTGGTTCGGGTTCGAGGTGAGCGCAGCCCAGTCAAGGGGGGAAAAGCCTGGTTCGAGGACGGCGCGCTGCGAGGGCTGTTTGGCGGGTGTGAGGGTGACTTTGTTCGGGGACAGGGAGTTACTGGTCGTGCTGGCGCCAGGGCGCATGCCGGGGGGTACGCGGAGGGATGATGCGGCTGATGGGGGTGGGGCGAGGGTGCCGGCGCCGCTGTTTGGTCGTGGAGGAGGGAAACGGCCGGCCGGGGGAGCGAGGCGGGATTGTGGTTGCGGTCTTCGTTGATTCTGGAGACTTGGTGGTTGGAGGTGTGAGGGGGGCGGGGGAGGGGGCATCAAGGAGGAGTCGTTTGCGGCGGGCGGCTGCGGCTGCTTTGGTGTTGAGCTGGGGGGTGCCATTGGATTTGACTGCGCGGGAGTTGTTGACGATGGGCTCAGGATTGGTGATGAGTTCGTTGGCTGCTGTGTTGTATCTTGCTGCGCTTTCTGAGCTCTAACATTGTCCGTTTCGCCGTCGTCGAGCTGCAAAAAGGGGACGTCTAGGACCGGCGTAGGCGCGGTTGATATAGATGCTTTAGGCGTTGTCTGGGCCTCCTCAACAGGCTCACCCTTTGCTGCCGCTGGTTGCGACGTGCGCTCAATAATGGGAGAAGGCTCTTCATTATCCGCTTTTCCCTCTTTCTCCTCGGGGGTGGATTCGGCGACAGGTGGCTCGGGGAACCAGCTCGCGGGCGGATGGCGATAAAGGAGGAAGCATGTAGTCGCAACGACTATGGCGACGCCTACCCAGCCCATGACGGGCAAGTAGAAGCAATAAACGGGGTGATCTGGAGGTGTGTAATGTTCTAGGTCTGACGATAATTGACGATTTAAAATAGCAACGGGTGGCCCGTGCTTAAGTACATCTCAGTCCAGGCTTGACCACTTATCAATCACTCGTTGTCATCTAGTCTTTCTGCTGGATGGAGAGCTAGCTCTTGTTTGGTGTTCTCTTACTCTAGAGTCAGTAGTATAGTTACAGGATAAAAAAAAGCACATAAACTGGACCAGGTTCCTCTTGTTCAACGACATTACTGCATCACGTGACTTCGCGATAAAGCGCGTTCCTCCGATAAAGCATGGAGACAACAGCGCGCCACGCGTCCAGATGTCCTCATGGATCCTCTTGAGCCCATTTTGAGTGGGCTAAACACCGCTCAGAAAACCGCCGTCACCTCATCGGCCTCAATTCTCCAAGTTCTTGCTCCTCCCGGCTCAGGGAAGACCAAAACGTTGACCTCGCGCGTCGCGTATCTCCTCGCCCATAATGGGTACCGCCCGCAAGATGTCATCTGCTGCACTTTTACCATCAAAGCCAGCCGGGAGATGCGAGAGCGGCTGGGTAAACTTGTAGGTGATCAAGTGCAGCGGAGGCTCATTCTAGGGACGTTTCACTCGATTTGTCGACGGTATTTGGTGACATATGGGCATTTGATAGGGCTGAAGAAAGGGTTTGGGATTGCGGACTCCGGAGATTCGCTGGCGATTATACGGGTTGGTATTCGGTTTACTATGATGAAGGATGGCACTGATTTGCTGATAAAATGTAGAGAATCGTGAAGCGGCTACAGCTCGGAATCCAACCCAATACAGCAAGATCTCGGATATCGCACCAGAAAGCGCACGGCGTATCTCCCGATGAAGTGGCATCGAAGTATAATAAGGAAAACAAGATCCTGGAGCACCAGGAGTTTGTTCAAGTATACCGAGAATATGAGATGGAGCTGGAGACGTCAAATCTGCTAGACTACGATGATTTACTACTACGATGCGCGACGCTACTGAGAGAACATCCACAGTGCGTGTCGAATGTGCAGGTGGTCTTGGTTGATGAGTTCCAGGATACAAATCAAATCCAGTACGAACTGATGAACCTTCTTGCGGCTCGGAACAGGCGCATCACGGTTGTTGGAGACCCAGATCAGAGCATCTACGGGTTTCGCTCAGCAGAAATAAAGAACCTTAAGCGGATGCAGCGACTATATAGCAATACGGAGGTCGTACTTCTAGAGGAAAATTATCGTTCCTCAGGTTCAATCCTCAAGTCGGCTCAAGATGTCATTGAGCAAGACTCATCAAGGCCGGCGAAGAAGTTGCAGCCAACCCACACCTTTGGCACACTGCCTGTATTGCGCAAGCTGCCTTCCGCTGAGGATGAAGCTCAGTGGCTCATGCTTGAGATCAAACGATGCATGGTTCTCACCGGGAAGCTATTGAACTACTCCGATTTCGTCATTCTACTTAGATCAGCCTCGCTGTCACGGCAGATAGAGTCGGCCATGGGAAAACATGGCATTCCCTATCGAATGGTCGGAGGCCTGAGATTCTTCGACCGAGTCGAGATCAAGCTTCTTCTAGACTACCTACGAGTCATCAGTCATCCCGATAACACGGAAGCGCTCCTGCGTATCATCAATGTTCCTTCGAGGAAAATCGGGGAGGAAACCATCAGGTTGCTAGTGAGCGGGGCTGAGAAAGCCAACAAATCCTTATGGGACTACATCAAGGATGTAGCGCAAGGCCGCAGGTCGACCGAGAAGGCTTTGTCGAAGCCTGCTAATCATGGGCTCTCCATCCTTGTCGGTCTAATCGAGTACTCCAGAGAAAAGCTCCGCCAGTGTCCCGATAAATCAGCTCCTCGAAAACTTCTAGAAATTGTGATGAAGAGGCTCAATTTCCGGGAGTTCCTTACGGCGACCTATGGAGCGAATGATGAAAATCGATGGGCCAACGTCGAGGAACTCATGACCCAAGCAGATGATACAACCGCCACCGAAGAGAATGCACAGGATGAGAGTCTGCCGGAAATTGAGGGCATTGCTCAACAGGAGGCCCACGCTGGTGAGGAAGCGCTGTCTCGATTCCTAGCGAACGTTGCTTTATCCACCGAAGTACAGCCGAAAGAAGGCGCTGAAGAAGAGGATCAGTCGCAAGAGAAGGTTACTATCTCGACAATCCATGCAGCGAAAGGTTTGGAGTGGCCTGTCGTGTTTGTACCGGCCGCGTATGAGGGTATAATTCCACATTCACGAGCAGAAGATTCAGACGAAGAGCGACGGTTGCTTTACGTGGCCATGACCAGAGCTCAAGCCCTGTTATACCTGAGCTATCCGCTTCGGCAGGCCCGAGACAACACGGAAACTAGTGTAACATCTTTTCTTCCGCAAGAATTGATCACCTCACGCATGCGTACGGTTGGACCGAGACTGGAAGAGAAGGTTGTGTTTGGAATTGCCGATATACTGCGTCGGGAACGCCCAACCGCTGCAGCTATGCTGGAAGGGCTCGATTCTCTCCCTTCCGTATACGACGACCGATGGACGGAGGATGGGCAAGAGGTGCCAGGCACGGTTATCCGGCGGGATGGTTCTCGGGCAACGGATGATGGACCATGCACCAAACGTCGTCGATATGACAATGAGCAATACTCGACAACCACGACCTTCACAACCATGTCCTCGACGTCCTTTACGATGACTGGCTCGAGTTTCATGGCGCCCACTACCATGTCCGGTTTCTCAACAGCCCGGGAGTATATAGCGACAACGACGCAGAAGCAGGAGTCGCCCGTGGAGGTAGAGTGCACGAGTAAACCAAAACCGACAGTTGCACTCAATCGTCCAGCGGCTTCCCAAAAGAGCATTGCGTCCTTTTTCGGCGGATCATCATCGAAGTCCACGCAGCAGACGAGGCTTGCCCAGCCTCCGCCTCCGCCTCCACAAAATCGCCAGGGTGCCATGGATCACCCTGGTAAGTCCAATGCCCAGCCATCGAACGCGATCCCATCGCAGTTTACCGGGCATCGACCAGGCCCCCCAACTCAACAATTTCGCCCGCCTCGCCCTGCTCTCGAACCTTCTGACCCGAACCGCTACACATGGTTGGCTGCATCATCGAAGCCGGCGGGCAAGGCAGATTCACTCTACGGTCAGGTGAATACCAGTATCAACTACAATAGTGACGGAGGGCGCAAGGAGTCTGTGACGAGCGAGGCGAAAGGCGGTGCAGGAGTAGGTCCAGGGGTAATGAGCGTCGGTGCCGGGGGTATGCGACCAGCGACCACGTTCCACACGACGACTATGTCAATGGTGCAGTCTCAGTCGGGACCTGCGAGGAGAACGCTGGGGATTCGGCGTAGTATGAACGGATGGGAAGAGAGGATGAAGAGAGAGGGCAAGTGAGCTATGAGGTATCACTTGGAGAGGGATGTGTCTCCCAAGTTTGGGCATTGCTGCTGGCATTTGGGCAGCAGTGCCTCATTGTCTTGTCTCTTGCATTGTCAGCTACCTAGCTATGGGCATGGTCATACAGAGTATGACGCAGGGCGCTGGTAGAGGTAGGCTGGTATGGCGGACGAGCCAGTGACTGGACAAAGCAGACAGGAAAATACCGCAATAGCCGACGGTAATCGATCTATGCGCCGGACCATACCGCTGGTATAGCGAGGTGCAGCCAACTCAATCTTACGAATCTAATGACGATCATTGAGCCAGCCTGAGTCTGAAAGTAAGTACTCTACGTAGGTAGACATCACAACCTCATTCCACATTCCAGTCACCGCTTCTCTGCTCTGTCCAACGCCCAAATCCTTCATCCAATCTCGAACTAATGGAGTAGTCAAAGTCTGGAACCTGTCCCTGAAACACGACAACTAAGACAGCTAGACAAGAACAGAACATTACCCCTTGACAATTCACTCGGTGTGGAGCCCCGAGATCTAAAATCAATGATTGTCACCGGCTAACCTGCATACCCGGCCTTCCACGTACGGAGTACGTATGGAGTATGGAGTAACTATGGAGAAGCCTGAAGGACCGAGCTAGCTAGGTACTCCACGTTGGAGCTGGTGAGTCCGTGCATTGGTGCATTGGTGCATTGGTCTGAGGCCTTGGATGGCTGGAGCATAGCGGAGCGGTGAGGAAGGACCATACGATGCTATGATCTTCGTCAAGGTTCAGGGTCATGCTGTGTTTTGGTCCTCGGTTACTCGAAGGGGTTGAGTTGAGAAACAGCTGCGTTGCCGTAGCACAGTCCTCCTTCGTCCGAATCGAAGGGGTGGCCGTAGATTCTCATCGTAAGAGAGGGAAAGCGTACCGAGTGGGAACGGCAAATAGTCTGGCCTCCGTACACAGAAGTGAAAGGCCATTATTCATTCCTCCAGATTTTAGACTCCAGGCTCCTGTCGCAGACTGGCAGGTTGGCAGGCAGGACGGTGTGCCTAAGCTTCATGCACGGAGTCCTCCGCAGTCCGTACCTTGTGTATCCGTACATTCTCCCGGAAGCTGGGGCTGGGGAAGAAAGGAGACGCCCACTGGAGTCGATGTCAGCCGGCATATTGAAGCCTGGATACCGTACCTTGAAGCTAGTCCAAAGTGAGGTAAGGCAGATTGAGCTCAGACTGAACCCAGACTAAGCGCCAGCGCCAGCGCCAGCGAGAGCTTGAGCGAGACTGGGATTGGGACTGAGTTGTTCGGAGTCCTATCCCGAGAATTTCCGTGTCACTGAGAAAAGCGAGGCGCGAGGTTGCTTTATCCCAACCTATATTTCCCGATACGAGGGTCTGGACTGGGCATTCCAGCCTCGTCGTGTGTGAGTCGTCAGCTGGGAGCTCGGCCGCCGCTGATGGCACCACGCAGGCCGTCAGGCTGGAGCCGAGTTATGCATGCGGTATCTTGTTGACGGCTGGCTCAATGCGGTTAGTGCACGTTATGTCATCAGGGGTCTGCTGCTAGGCTGCATTGGGCATGGCCTATAATTAGCTGGATGTCAGATGACCGTTGTATTGGCTGTAAATTACCGCAAATAGAACAGCTGCTAACCACTGATGGGGCCGAATCACAGTACTAGGCTGTAAAATACAATAGGGGGTCTGGACTGTGCTTCTGCTTCAGACTGGACACAACAAAGACAAAGACAAAACACAAGAGACTAGTCAAACAAGACAGTAGAAGAAATCAGAATCAGCCTCATCTTATCTCAATTGCCACAGTGGCGAGACATTTCAATCGACTCGGCTAAGCTGCTTCAAGGTCTCGACTGCCTTGTCCACCAGGCGATCGAGCGATCCCAGATTCCGGACCAGCACAGCGCATCCGGTTTGCCGCCTCGCCTTACAGAGAAGGAAAGGAAAGCAACGGAAGGCTCCTGAATATCCATCCCTGGAATGAGATGACGCTACGTCGACGCCTATCTCTTTCTGGCGAGCAACATGAATGATGCACTGATGCAGGCTGCTCTCTCCGTCCGGGGCCATCCAGCCAGCCGGATCGGTATAGTCTTAGCACGACTGCTAATTTGATTTATTGACACCCTCTAGTCCTCTTTCGTACAGCTTCGTCCTTGCTTCCGGGGAACATACAAAAGGCCTCCTTCGTCTCTTCTTACCTCTTTCTTCCCATCAACATCAGCTCATCAATCACTCTCAAAGACAGCCTTGCTATACTTCTTCACCCTTCTCACCCTCGCCCTCGCCCTCGCCCTATCTCACCCTCTCTGTTCAACCTCGAGCCTCAGTCTGCCCTGCCTGTGCCTTGCTCCGCCACGAACTGTCAATCTATATATACCGGGGTATAACTACTATATATACTCCTCAGGCTCCAGCTCTTCCCCAGACCGTTTAAACACAATCAATCCACTCTACCTCTGCAACAAAAAACCACCAACATGCCTACCAAAGTCAACGACTCAAATTCCGACCTGTCCAGCAATGGCAGCAGCAACGGTGACCAGGTCGTCGTTATTCCCAACATTCGAGGTACGCTCTACGCTGGCTTGACTCTCATAATCTTGCTGACATTCTCGTGCATCAGGGTCCAATGGTCCGCGAAAGTCACAACCCCCGGTCATCGTACACAACGGCGGCGGTCAGACGTATGACGAGACGAGGCCGTCTGACTGGGACAGACAGCGCTGGAAGTAGAGAACTATCCCTCTCTCTTCAACCTTCTCCTCTCCAGCTGCTGGCAGCTCGCGGACAGTCTACTTTACTCGAACGAACGCTCTAGCTCCGTCGGCTTCATTTCATACAAAAGTGAGGCGAGATTGGCGGTCCCAGTCCTAATTTCGGACTAGCCTGGGTCTAACCTCTTTCGACCTAGAGTGGACTGACCGCATTTCCCCCTGTACCATAATTATCGGCCTCATGATTCTCTTCATTTCTCAATCTTGTGGTCTGCATTGCATTGCATTGTATTTTATGTTTGTCCCCTTTCCTTTCCTTTCTCTCTTCAAGGCCGGGCCAAGGCCCAAGGGCCAAAGCACACGTGTTACCTCAAGAGTTCTGTCTCCCCAGGTTCACTTGAGCTTTGTTGCTTTCTTCCCCAGCCTTGGCCTGTCCTTGTTGTATATTAAACTTCAGTTTGCTTTTTTCTCCCTTCTTGTTCGGCATAGCGTGTGTGGGTGGTTATCTATTTTGTCTCGTTGCTATGTCATGTCGCTCCTTGATTCGTTGGCCTAATCTGATCCGGTCATCTCACCTCTGAACTGGAAAGAGACGCTTTCGCTCCTCGGAATCGCTGGGCTTGGCCACAGCTGGATCTGTGATCAGTCCATTCCCATACTTACGACCGCCTATCTCGCGTCATCTCCCCATGCCAGCTCTCAGACTACGATCTTCCTTCGTTGATCATTTCAGTCCAGACCATTGATCTGCGACGCACAACACCTCAACCCGTGAAGACCTGAGAAGACCTGAGAACGGGGATCAGGATCAGGATCAGATCAGGCCTTCGTTACGCTTATGACGAGTTATGTTTACTGCTACTACTACTACTACTGTACTATACCAGATTGCCACAGTCAACAGCCTGTCACTGCCCTAGAGATATATTTTCGGGTTAGCTATAATGAATACTACCATCTCGTCAACTATCTCTCACCGTCTTGACCATTAGTTCACTTAGTCGTAAATAACTGCTCCAAGTTAAAACTAAATAATTAGTTCGCTCGCTCTAATATATTCGGAGACCTATATTGCTACACCTCCAACCTCACAAAAAGACGGTGAAGAGAGCAAGACTCCGAAACCAATCAACCCACCAACCAACCAGTCAATGCTTACGCACTGCGCTTCTGTCATGTCATACACTACGGAGTACTACAGCTTACCAACGCCCTGCTAAGCTGCTTGTCCCTGCTACTGCTACCCCGGACATTCTCCGCTCCCGCCGGAGCTCTTATCTCCAGCATCCTTCACCGATTGTCAACGCCAGGACCACTGAGGTATGCAAGGTAATGCCCACAACTCTACTCCGGCATTCCAATGGACGGGTAACCTGCCCCGTCTATACGTCCAGGTATGCGAACTAGCCGCGCAGTGCGCACTGACCGGGCGCTGAGTTGGCAGGTGAGGTAAGGTATGCACGCAGGAGAACTAACCCATACGCCGAGATATCGAGTCGGGTTTATTAACTTCTGGACGGGCGGAGAGGATCAGGTGAGGTGCACGGATTGAAGATGACATATATATTTACGGCTACGATGCGACTGGACGAAGACTACGAGTGATTGAAATCAAACGCGAGAATGGAAAAGATAATAAATCGTCTTTTCAATGGAACGACTAAATCGTCCGAGATGGGGTGCTAGCTAGCGGTCATCTGTAGGTAGGTATGTTGTATGCAGCAACGTTGGGCAACAGGTAGCCCTCTCGTCCCCTTTCTCACGGAAACTGGATTGTCCTTCTTGGGATCCATCTCCTAAGACTGGGGCGGGAATGATATTTTTTTGCTCGTTTTGTTGAGTAAATCCTGGTTTTGATGCTTTTTTTGGACGGAACATCCTTCCACCAACAAAGAACTGTGTCCATGCTTGATGGGCACATGAAGAGGTGATAAGGTGAAACCACATTAAAATCTTTAAAGTTCGTGTATTGGGGTAATGGGATGGGAAGGGTAAGGGGTGGGGCGGGGCGAAGAGGAGAAAGGTAGAAGCGAAATCAGGAGCTGGGTGTCCGCGTCATCTATCTAGACGGAAGCGGGCCCTTGAAACTCCAATGGGAATCAAAAGAACAATAAATTTCAGGCAGTAGATGCAATCTGAACTCGAGATGCTCGCGCTTGCAATGCTAGATGTCAAGAATCAAATGGCAGGTAGATGCAACTTGGTACACCCAAGGTATGATATGTCACAACAAAAGGAGAGGGGTATGCATTTTTGCAGATAACAAAAGGAAAATGTAGTAAAATTTCCAGGTCTGTCCATGCAAGACAGCTAGGAACCACTCCAAAGGGTTCTATGTATGATAAACCAGAAGGGCTAATATTGCACCAAATATGCGACGAAAGCTAGACACCATCAAAAGGGCCAAGGCTTAGCAGCCTAGTACCCAGTGGTGAAGCTCATTTGGGGTGCGAGGTATTGTTGTTGCGTGGCATAGGCAGGGTCCTGATGGTAAGGATTATGCGTCATATAAGGCACGCTAGGCGAAGGTGTTGGCGACGGTGAGCAAGCGCTGGGCACCGGTACTACCTTGACGTAGTCCGCATTGCCATTGACAAAGCCTTCGTTTTCGGGGGTAATTGGCGGCGTGATGTATCCGTGAGGCATGTTGGTGGGATGAGGAGCCTTCTGGGGAGTAGCAGGCCCGATTTCTCCTTCGTATGGTTTGGATTCAGAGTTGACAACGACGGATGGAGGGCTGGGCGGTGTGTAGCTGGCGATGGAAGCCTGGCGTGCGAGGAACTGCTCAAGGATCTTGGAGACGCGGGAGTAATGGGACGACGAGTACTTTCTCGCGAGCACTTGAGACGGCTGGTGAAGTTGCTGTGACAAGCCAACCAGTGTCATCGAGTCATACTGCGAGGCCCAATCTGTGTGACGAGGCTGAGGGCGGTTGAGGATGCAGCGTGATAAAGCGAGGGAGGCCCTGGCGAGATCGGAAGACGGCTTTGACACGAATTCACGGTGGAATAATGAGACTTCCGCAATGTAAAGCGCAAGATGTTCCACCTCTGGATCATATGGGGTGTCCAAGACTGCTGTCTGGAGGAAGCTGTCGACGGTTGGGTGTCCGATCGTCCACCCGAGGGTTTGCAGAACATGCCATTCCATCTGAATGAACATGTCATCGTCGTATAGAGAGCAGCACATTGACTTGAGTTCACGGATAGTAGGCACACGATCCTTCTTGTCACCGTATTTGGCGGCAATCAGGAGGGCTGCACAGCCGACTAGCTGGTAGTGTCTCTTGTAGACAACACGCTTGGAGCAGTATCTGTCGAGGAGGTTGACGGTCAAGAAGAGGGTCGACGGCAGCAATTGGAAGGCAGTGTGAGCCTCGATCAGAAAATCAAGGAGGTAAGGACGCATGAACCATTGAATTTCGGTCTGGATGTCAATGGACTCAACATCAGGAAGGGTCGAAGCCTATGCATGACACAAGTTTGTTAGCCATGATCACGTGGAACACTGAAGGGTGACGAACATCCATGTCCAGCATGTGTGCCAGAATGTCTTCACGGTATCCCTCACTCGTGACCCGAGACAGCTCATCGGCGATGGCATATTGACGCTCGCGGGCGATCAATTTGGCATGCTCCTTTGGATCCATCCGCGGGACAGTATAGTCGTCATATGATTCGACGAAGTACGAGTCACAGGGCTGGTAGCTCGAGGTAGGGCGTTTGTGGTAAGCCATTCTGTCGAACTGGATCGGATATCGAAATGAAGATTGAAGGAGTGGACCTGAAGACCACGGTGTCTTGCAGGAAACGACGGAATTAAGAGAGCGACAGTCGTCAGATTAGGTGTTGATTAAGGAGCGGAATTAGTTGGTGAATATTAAAGAATGGCCAGTAGGAAGACAATAATCTCAAAACTGGGAAGACGGCGAGCCAAAGGCGAAGAAGCTTTGACAGGGCGGCTAGAGCTAAACGAGAGACTGGATTAGTGTCTGAAATCAAAGTTTTTTTTTTTTTTTAAAAAAAAGAGAAAGTAACAAAAGACCCCGAGTGAATAAAGTAGAGGGAACGAGAGTTGAAGCTGGAAAGAGAACGATGCACTCTGATATAAGGGAACGAACCCCTTGGGTTCTAGAGTACTAACCCAGAGAGAAGGCCTTCGGGCAAAGGGCACCATGCAACCCTTACCGTGACGGCGTGTCTGGCATCTAGGTAAGACGCAGGGGTGATCCGTCAAGCTTGAATCTGGAGGAGACTAGTTCGAAAGGCGAAGGACGACTGAACGTCTTCACCCTAGGAACTAGTATGGGCCTTGAGTGTTCCGGAATGTGGAACAGGAGTACAGGCTCGAGCCCTATGAAGGGGTAGGGATATTGTCAGGGGGGAGATCAGGATGCAGCAACGCTCACAACGTACAGATTGCAATTCAGCGTTTTGCTAAGCGTCTTGTACAAGATTAAAGTGATTCGTAGGATAGAAAGCTGCGGTATGTCGAAATCCACATCAAAGGGATCCGGTAAGGTCGAGTCCGATCGGTGTGAATTCGAATGGAAACTGTTCCTGAACACGCCAAAAGAAACAGTTAGCCAGCTAATCCTAAACCTTCACTTCAGCCTATTCTTCAGATCCTCTCGATAGACCAGTATGAGCAAGAGTCCCCGGTATGTGACGGGTGCGTTGGATCGTCCTCTAAAACATGCATCGAGGGGAAGACGATAACCCCTAATTCTCACCACAACGGACATGCGAATTTGTTCCTTATATCATCAAGAGCTGTCCATGCAACAAGTCCGTACAGAGATACAGTATCTCTGGGATTCTCGTTGTTTTGTACACTCCCCCGCAACCCCAGCCCATTATGGCTCGCCCTCATATATTGTTCCATCACCCCCACTGACCGGTAGTTTTTTTTTTTTGACCAAAAACGTCGGTTGAGACTGAGGCACGGTGTCATTCGGACATCGGACTGTGGTTCTTCGAGTACCCTGACGCATACGAATGTTGAATCCGCTGAACTGCAGCTCGCAGGAACGCAATGAACTCGACTTGAGGGAGACTGTTTGTTCGATTGTCCGACTGTTGAAGAGGACCGAAGGACCGTGGGTTTATACCATAGGTCGAGGTTCTCGTGCTCCGATTGGCATCCGAAGGCTCTGGGTTGAATGACATGGGACGAAAAGAAAAAAAAAAAAAAGCTTACCTTCCAGCAAATCACAACCGCGAGAGAATCGTGTACACACGAAAGAAGCGTTGTCCAGGGGAATAATGAAAAAGAAATCAAAAAGACCCTTCTCGTTGCTCTTCTAACCGGCAGAAGCTGAATCAGGGGATTCCAACCGACGATGCCACGGATTGACTTCGACTGTCAGACAGGGGGAGGGTCGCCGTTTGAGTTAACAAACGTCGAGAGGGGAAGCGTCAAAGCAGGAGCTGACGGACACGGCTCGACTGGAGAGCTGGTGCAGCGGGTGCAGGATTTGGTCGACTGGCAGAGCGTCGTCAACTGTATCTCTAAACCTGAGGACCAAGTCTCAATCTCTCCGGAGGAATTGACCACGAAGGGGGAGGAGAGACGAAGGGGAGGAAGGGAGAGGACACGAAGATAGAAGGAGAAGGAGGAGAGAAGAATTAGGAGGAGTAGCTTCTCTCTCCAGGCGGGTGTAGGGGAAGAAAAGAAAAGAAGAAGAGAGTCGAAGGGGAACGAGGCGGAGATACAAGGCCTCTGGGCCGGCTGAAGTGACGGCTCTCCTGTATGGAGGCGTAATTTGGATACCGTATTGTAATGTGCACACTTGGAGTCTCTTTGCTAATCTGTGCTAACGCGGTTTCAGTTTGGCTGGTCTAGATACACTCATACGCCAGTCACCTCTGATTGCTCCCTAGAGCGCTGTTTCGTAGTTGAAACAGTTCAGTGCAATGTACAGCCGATATTCTTCAGCAAGCCAACGACTGGCCATGGCCGACGGTGAAGAATGGCCAGATGTTGACAATGGTATTACTGGGTCTCACTGCAAGTTCAATTGAGACTACCCCGTACGGAGTACCTAACGTGGTGACGACTCTAGAATGTGGGCTAGGAGTACAGTGATAGGCACTCCTTTTCCAGAACCTCGCAGTCTCGTATGGGCGAGCCAATTTGTTAGGCGGCCTGAGCCCGCGGTCTCTCCTTACTGGAAACGCGAAAGTCAATAGACTGTGCCTAGCATTGAATAAGCCCTGTCGACACTGTTTGTCTTTTAATATCTGGACTAGGTTGCTCTTTAACCACTTCTCTCTTCTCATATTTCTAATATTGACCAGTTCACTGGGAGTCTGAGTAGGAGGGGTCGATGTATCTAATTATAATAATTCAGATAATCAGTAAAATTGACTTCCCTGATCCAAGATAACCTTTCTGACGTTGCAGCCCCCCTTCTGGTTGTGCAGGGAAACGACTGGCCCTTGATGGATGTAAAGCTGCCGGCGTCCAGCACCCGCGTTCTGATGGTGGGCGCCTGAGTGGGGAGATCTCCTCTCCAACCTCCTCCCGGAACACCTCGGCTCCTTGGCGCTCTCACTTTTATTGTCCTCCGCTTGACTCGTGTATTTCCAGTCGGTAATTTCTAGATCCTTTGGGCCTTCCATACTATCAGCCGCGTCGCTAACTTATCCACACTTGGTAGGTCAGCACTGGGGCGTATAGTGTCAGTAATCTGCTTGAACGTCTCCGCCAGCCTTGGTCGATTTTGCGCCGTCTCAAGCCGTAATTTAGACATCACCCTGCAGTGAGCTGTCGATGTCTTGAAGGAAACAGCCCCTCGAACGAGCAACAAACGCAATAACGCATCCTTATCTTGAGCTTCGACCGAGCCGAACTGTCAATTTCTTGTTGATTGGCTTTGCATGCGTCCAAACCCGCAAGCCCGGCGGATCTATGCTCATTGCCCGCATATCATAAGGTCGAACTGCGATTCGACGACGACTTTACGACATACGCCTGATTTGCACGCTCAATTTACTTTCAGCTGACGTTTGCATTTGTCCCGCGGCCTGTATTCGTCAAGCATAGGTATACATCCGATGGCAATAGTGGTTCGCGACTGTTTCGTCTATCTGTGCGGAGTTCTCCGCACTGCTTTCTCAGTGCTGAACATACATACTTCGGGGTCTTCGGGGTCGATTTTGCCTCTGGTGGCTGATATTCTTTGTCCTGGACCCGCCCTTAAACCAGGATATCCAACACCATTGAACCCCGGTCTGATCGCAGAATGCTCGGTACGATGTATGACGACTACTGTTTATGCTTCCGTAGAACTGTGTCGCGCTCACCTTCCCAAACTCTCGCTGTTTCTATCTATGACCGCACGAACGTCTCAGTCCACCTGTATTCAAACATAGCCCCAAAAGCGTAAGCTGACTGAAGAAGCTATTATGCCTATTCTGGACAACACGCGACACTTCCTCGTTCGCGAAACCCCACTTATGAATCAGGGCACAGCATGGCTGCCATCATATCAATTTGATTCTCTCACCAGGAAGCAGAGAGCAATGCAAGAAACCAGGATCTTCCTGATCATCGTTCTGAATCCTGATGACCCAAAAGTTCGGAAGAGGCTGATGTGGCTGACGGATTGCTTGTCAGTTTCTTCGCCGATCTCAAGAAACGACTCCATATCACTATGGTGCACTCTCAATCTCCGTCCGGACTCCGGACTACGGGACGTATACTACTGTATAGCGTCAGGAGCTCATGACCATCATCATTGAACATGATTCAATGTTGCTTACAACCCCTGTGTTTTTTACTATTGAAGCTTCCTCGAACTCTTGGCCTTCCTTGCTTTGGGAAAATCTCAACACCAGCAGCAGCTCACTTTTGTTTCATACCTAGCCCAGGAAACCACTAGCTTTCCACCAGCACAAATAGTGAGGTTCTCGGCCCCAGAAGAACAACCTAGATACACGGCAACTGCTACTCCGTACGATGCGTTGCCTGATTGCGACCCGGCTTTCCTGGATAAAGGGGGCTTACTCATCACATACTACTGACGAACTAAGGGCGCAGGGGCAAGCAATCAAACAAGTCGAAGGAACATGGACGTCCCCCAAGCCTCCAATATTAATTTCCAGGTTATATCGCGTTAGTGACTCGTATTCGTGGATGATGTGAGACCCGACCAGGCCAGGCTGGCTAGCACGAACCGAACAGCGAACGCGACTCCAGCCATTATTGCATGATCGCAAGCCCTTTGCTGCAGGGGCTGGATATCAAACGAATGTCTCCTTGCGGGTTGCAACTGTCCCTGCAGTGCGCAGCAGTGGCCCAACTCTAGCCATACTGTTGCCCCAGACTCCCAATGATTCATTGCAGCTGCCTTTCGACTACGCTGTGCTTGCGTACTTTGCAGTTTGCACTGCGTTTTCGGTACTTGCGATTCGCTTTAATTAACCTGAGGACAGAGCGACGTCTACTACTATAGGTATCTATATTTGGTTTGACAATGCCAATGAGGATCAGCGCCCGTGCTACGTTTCCATACTACTCCGTTGGTACCTAAATACCTGCAAGGATAGGCGAAGTAGGGACTTTTGTTTTGCGAATCCTCATTTCTCGATGGTTAATTGATACTAATACCCAAATACCCGGTCCCGACATCAATACTTGGATACTGTATAACTTGTATATACATACGATTTTCTACACCGCGTTCGGGGCTGGTCGTTAAGTACATACTTACTATACAAGCGCAACGAAACCCACTGCGGATCCTGCACGCTCAATTGTTCGAACGTCGGCCAAGGTTCCCTTCGAGCCCTCGACGCAATTTGACGTCGACGATGCGTTCGCAGCTCGCTCAACTGCCGATTTGCACGTATGACGAAAGCCAATTGCAAGTACCGAAGGCAATATCACTGGTTGTTCTTATCACTATTGTCGGATATTCAGGACCTCGAACCAATCCATATCCAACACACCATACGTACCAGATAAAGTCATGCCCGGAGCCGGAAGGAACGGGTTTCCAAGTTCTACGGTCCTAAGCCTACCAATTTTACGTACATTCTTATATAGGCCCTCCTCGGTTCGGCGTTCTGCAGGCAAAAAAATTCTCGAGGGTGGGCCGAGTGTAAAGTGGAAACCGGGAGAAGCACGGAGAGGCTCGAATAGGAAGGTTTCTAGAAGGTCTGCAGAAGCCACCTTTCCGTCTCTTTGGATCGGATCTCGAAATGGGTTTGACCCTGAAGTTTGAACTGATGTTCGACGCTCGTACTTTGAGTTTTTGATATATCGAGTCGCACCGATGCTTATTTGCTGCAGTGTGGTACTCGTCAGTCAGACGATAGTCGTTGCCACTTTGGAGATCATTTGCGCAGGTATGATGTGTTTTGTGATCGGTGTCTGGGTCCGAATTGGCCATGAATAATAGCTAATATAATGATTGCCATGGAGTGCTTTGTGCTTTATACAGAGCACATCTGCGGGCTCCGGTTACTGTACTCCGTACGGAACGTGCAAAATACTGGGCGGAGGTTAGTAACAGTAACGATGAACCGGCGATCCACTACGCTTTCCTAAAGTCGGGAGCGGTATAGTGATACGGTGTAGAATGGTGGACGACGAGAGATATCGGTGAGGCATGGATGAAGCTTTCTCTGCCTCGATGGGGTTCAGAGATCATTGAAGGCTCGATTCGAAGACCCTCGACGATATGGGCAGTACGCCGTACGCCGGTTGTATAGAATCAAAGTGAGGCTTACTGGAGTTCTGGCGAATGAGGATCATCGTAATGCCATCTGTGAGTTTGCCTCTGCTGGGTCTGTCTCTCCCATGTTCCAAGTCCCGAGGCCTCAATCCGGAGTCTCACTCCAGCCCTGGTTGCTGAGTTGAGGAACCCCTCCTCTGAAGAAGATTTTTTAGCCTCACCGAGACTGCGGAGAACTCAACCACGGATGAGGTTTTTGCAGCGTCTTGATGGTTTTGCTCGAGTTTGACAGCTCCAGATGGGTCACCAAAGTCTGGTTCACAAGACAGTTAGTATGTATCTGACAAAGTCCTTCAAAATACAAAGCTATACTCAATTACCAGTAACAAGCTAAATAGAATGAGAGCGGGCCCAGCCGTAGCGCAAATAAACGCCCCCACCATAACCCCATAGTCGGAGCCCCGTTGACGCTCAATCTCTCACAGAGAGAATGTCCCAGACTCCGGGAATTTGGTTCAGCGATGGATGCGTTATCAGTCGTACTGCATACGTCACATCGGGATTCGATTGAGGACTAGAAGGAACGACGGGACTTTTCTCGATCGCGTTGCTGATCAATTGATAGATAGATCCCATCCTGCAGTGCGCCCGGGGCTGCAATTCAATGCATGGACCAGATCCATGGCGTCATTGTTAACTCGCGTCCCACGTTTCGGACATTCGGCCTCGCCGTTCTGGGCTGGATCACTGAACATCTCATTAAAGTTCCAAGTTACAACACGCGACCCGCGAAGCGTTGCTTCCACTTTGGAATTTTGTTTAGACCGGCATCCAGAGTATGCCAGTCCTTCACTCAAGCCTCAGTGTCCTAGCCGAGCTGCATCGCGTCAATGCAGGGATGACATAACGACAGGCAATGCCCTGGCCCGGCCTGAAGCCTTATCCGCGGCCCCCTTGGCAGCCGACTCAGAAATGCCCTTTACGCGCGTTGATTCGAGGATCGCGTCAAAGTCAATCGCGCTTATTGCAAATCCGGCCTGAGTGTTCCCAGTTTTCGCGCATTTGCTCCAGGGGATCCCGGCTTGTGAATGTCGATTTCAAGGCACATCCTGGTCCATTAACCTGGAACGCGCAATCCTTCGCGCGCGCCGGTTCGCTCACCAAGCTGGAGCTCGTTGCTGTTAGCAGGGTAATATATCAATTTACTGTATCCATGTCTTGGGTTGCAGCTCGGTTCTTCAACTGAAGCGAGATGAGCTGAATTGCATCGCCTCATCGTCAGCCACCTCCTGAACCGAGGAGTGCATCTCAATTGTCTATCGTATCAATTCTGCTATCGCCTGACGGTTTTACCGACGGACTTTGGACTTGGTTTACTGTCACATGGTCTGTACTTTGGAGAGCTCTCGGGGATCGCTTCGACCTCGCGCGTCCCCATAAACCCTATCTTGAATCGAGCCGGGACCCGAATCCCATGCTGCATGAGGCCCATCTTTTACGAAGTCGCTTGCTTGGGCTTCGTACGCGACAGGCCGTCTCTGTGACCCTCACCTCGCCGTCGCTAAGGCTCATCGCTCGCGCAATGTTGATAAGGCCGTCACGCCCAGCTTGAGTAACTACAGACTGCTGAACCATATTGGGTACATGCCACTAGCTTTGAAATGCCATGAACAGATCTCCCGCGGGTGCGATGTTTGATTGGCGATTGGCAGCGCGAGATGTCGGCAAGCAACTATATATAGATGCCAATCTCGAGCACTTTGTTTAACCCGTTTTGTCGATCAAGACATGAAACTCTTATCGAGCTTAGCAAATAATTCAGCGAGACGTGCGTGGCAGCCGATCTATTCAACCATTCGCCGTGCAAATGCCTGTCGTGAGAGCCACCAAACGCATCTTTGTGGTCAGGGGCCGTAGAGAGTAGTACTGTTAATGGAACCGGGCATTGAGGGTAAAGGTTAGCACTTCGCAGCGACTACCTAGTATGGAACAGCCGCGGAGGCCTGACCCAAGGGCATGGTGGTAAAGCTCGCGCCAGGCTGATTCCAAACTGGCAGCAATGTGGCTCATCTCGAGGTACCCCGCACCGGCCCGACGATCGAGCCTCGTCGATTCAGCTGGCATTGCAAGCCTCAACCATCCGGCAACCCACCGGAATGATGTCGTTGCCACTCACACTGCTTTACGAATGTCGCTAAGAGAGTGTATGACTCTGTTCAGTCAATGACCGCGCTATGTCTCCTCTTTTAGCCTCTGCGATCTATGGTTGGGTGCAGAATAGACCCCGGGGGGGAATGATATCCCTGCAGTATCATGAAACCTCTTGCCCTATCAGGCCGTCCAGCTCTAACAGCGGCATATTTAGCCTGGATGGCACGCTGCGATGGCGGAATGGCGACTAGGGTCCGACTGACGTGGCAGCCCTTCAGGGAGCTCTTGAGACATGCTCAGACATCAGACGTGCAGTTGTCTGTCACGCTTCCTTCTCGAGACGGACTGAGATTCGCTCTGAAATGTCCGGATCAGTTTCCAATCTTACTAACTTCCCTGTTTTCACCAGTCCCTGAGCCTCCATCCCTGTAGGTCTTCTCTCAATACAGCCCCTACTCCGGAGTATGGTGGATGGGCGGGATACGGACCCGGGACCCAGAGTATGCTGCTTTGACTCGCGCCCACGAATCGCATGCCGCTTCATGCGATACCTAGGCTGCCGTTGCTCGTGCCTTGTGCTGTCAGAACGGAAGCTTATTATATGGTTGTGTACCGGACACAATGTAGCGAGCTGAACTGGTTGGCTGTCGCTGTCTGGCCGCTGCTTATCTTGTTCCACAGACGCCTATAGGTCAGGCGAATCCTGCTCTAAATTATCGGACGCTGTCTTATGCGAGTCATGCCCTCTAGGCTAGACATGGAGCCAACGCGGCGGGCGAGCTTGAGCTATGGGAGTCGTTCGTCTCGCGTAATGATACGGTGATGCTCGTTTCGTGCTATAACAGACAGACAGCTGTAGAGGAGACGCAAGACCATGTTAGCAGTGACATCGTGAGCATATTATAAGTTGCGATTGCCAAAGCATTCGCTGACTTATCTCGAGCACGATAGTCAGATTCAAAGATGGCGCCAATACTTCACCATGCCTGGCAAGTGTGCCTCTGCTATGGAGCTCGCTCGTGGTTTCAAATGTGTATTCTGTGCAAGAGAAGCGTAGAATGAATCGAGAAGACCAGACCACGGGTCCTCAGTATGAGGCAGGCACGTGACGTGGAGCTTCCGGTGGAACCTCCGCGGCGCTAAAATTTGTATCATGAAAAAAAAGAAGAACACCATCAAGTCCAGCAACGGACCGAGAAAAGCTCTCTTAAATCGCACCCTTCTAGTTTTCGACATCCGCGGAATGTCTGTATAGTGGTAGGCTCTTTGTTTGGAGCCACATTACCGCTTTTTCTCGCCACATATCACGCATACCGAGAGTGCGAACTCCGCAAACCGAGAGACGAGACGAGATCGAACCAACGATTTTAAAGGATCTTGACAAACAACATCACGCACAATGGATATCCACCGCTGCCGCTTCGTACCATACAACCCACAGGCAATCAATGCGCTCGCATTCTCCCACCCCCCGTCCCTCGAACTAGGCGGAAAGGGTGTGCCTACCCTCCGTCTCGCAGTGGGACGCGCGAACGGCGACGTTGAGATCTGGAATCCCGCGCGCGGCGCATGGTTTCAGGAGACAATCCTCCGCGGCGGAAAAGACCGGAGTATCGAGGGTCTTACCTGGACACTCGATCCGCCAGAACCAGGGCCAGACGGACAGGCGCTGCAAGCGGGTCGTCTGCGCCTTTTCAGCATCGGATACTCGACGACCGTAACGGAATGGGATCTGGAGCAGGGGCGGCCTAAGCGCCATTCCAGCGGGAACTACGGCGAGATGTGGTGCCTTGCTGCGCAGCCGCGGTGGCAGCCGGTCAAGGGGCGGGATAACAAGCCGATGCCGGCTAAGGAGGGGGAGTTTACGGGACAGCACCTGGCTGCCGGCTGTGCGGATGGGTCGATTGTGCTGCTGTCGACTGCGGACGATGACTTGAAGTTCATCCGAACTCTAAGGCCGTCAACGAAGAAGCCGCGCGTATTGAGCGTTACCTTCCAGAACCGGAATACAATTGTTGCGGGTTATGCGGATAGTTCGATTCGCGTGTTTGATATTCGAAACGGGCAGCTTCTGCGTACGATCAGTCTCGGCAAGGGTCCGACGGGTGGATCGAAGGAGTTGCTCGTTTGGTCGGTCAAGTGCCTGCCGGATGGAACTATCATTTCTGGCGACTCTGCGGGCGAAGTGAGGTTCTGGGATGCGAAGAACTACTCTCTTATTCAGCGGCTGCAGGGCCATTTGGCGGATACCCTCGATGTTGCAGTGAGTGCGGACGGCCAGACGGTTCTCAGCGGTGGTGCAGACCAGAGGACTGTTGTCTACAAGAAGAAGCCTGGAGAGAAGGGCGACAAGAGTAGCCGATGGGCAGAGGTCATGCATCGGAGATACCATACGCACGATGTAAAGACGTTCGCTGTCTACGAGACCAAGAACCTTAGCGTTGTGGTTTCTGGAGGTATGAACCCTCCCAGATCTTAAGCAGTCAACATTGGCTAATTCAAACAGGACCTGATGCTAGCCCCGTCGTTCTGCCTCTACGAGAATTTGGAAAAGAGCACCACCGCAACCTCCCAAGTCTTCCCCAAGTACCCCCAGTTGTTTCCGCGCCTTCCTCCCGGCTGGTAATGAGCTTCTGGGATAGAGAGGTCAACATCTGGCGGGTGTCTCGTGGCCCTGCCTCCGTGCACGATGTTCCCGAGGGACAGAGACATCGCCTGGTCGGGAAAGTTATGATTCAGGTACGGCTACTACACAGGGCAAGACCAAAAGGACACACCCATTCTAACTACCTTTCCACCTGCAGGGCGAAGAAAATATCACCTCCGCAGCCCTCTCCAACGACGGAAAGATACTCGTGATCGCTACAATCTCCAGCATCAAACTCTTCTCCGTACGCCGCCGCAAAGGCGATGAACGCGGCACCCTCCGCGTCCAGAAAATCGACACACCGGTTTCGATCTCTGAAGACGGTGCCCGCCTCGTCACAGTCTCCCCCGATAGCCGATGGCTCAGCATCGTCCGCCCCAACAGCGACATCTCTCTCGCCTGGATCCAACCTACCTCGTCCATACAAGAGAAGACCACGGTTCTCCCCAAGCTCGTGAAACTCTCCCGCGCGCCCCGCCACGTCCGCTTCGAGAACCTGGCGCACGGAAGCCTAGGCAACTACGAGCGGACAATCCGCTGCGTCGTCTTCTCACACAACAGCAAGATCCTCGCTACAGGCGACATCTCCGGCTGCATCGACACCTGGACGCTCGAAGCAGCAACCGAGCAAAGCAAACCCAGCAAAAACACATCTGAGTCTGACTCTGACGACTCGGATTCCGATGACGAAGACGACTCCCCCATCATCGAAGGCGAGCGCTGGCGAGCGATCGCCACAGACTCCCCCATCCCGCGTCTCAAGTCCACCGTCGCTCTCCTCTCCTTCCGCCCTACCCCTACCAACACCTCCCTCCTCACGAACGGCACAACACCCGAAGACTCAGAATCCCGCCTGATGGCCCTCACAACAGAACACCAGCTTGTCGAGATCGACGCCCGCGAGGGCAAGCTCTCCGAATGGTCGCGCCGCAACCCCAAGGCTTTCCTCCCCAGCGATTTCAAGGGCATCAGAGACCGCGCCATGGACTGTCTGTGGGACCTTTCTGACTCCCGCGAGCGCCTCTGGCTGTACGGCACCTCATGGCTCTGGATGTTCGACCTGAAGTACGATTTCCCATCAAACGAGGAACTCACCGAGGCTGCGACGGCAGAGGAAAATGCCGACGACGACAGGAAGCAGAAGCAGAAACAATCGCAGAAGCGCAAACGCGAGGCTGCAGATGAGAGCGTCCCCGGGAAGAAGAGCAAGAAGCAGCACAACTCCGGCGCGGGCAGTAAGATCCCGCTTGAGCACTCCGGTGTCCTGTTTGACTCCAAGGTCCGGACTTTCACTGGGCCTGATGCATCGCAGGCTGAGATTATCTCGCTTGAGGGTGAGAAGGAGCGTGATCACGAGGAAGAAGAGGAGGAGGAGGAGCAGGATGTTAACGATGCCCGTCTTGCGAAGCTGCGGAGGGAGAATGCGAACACCGGCGCAGATGGTACTTCGAAGGAGCTCGTCAAGTCCGAACCAGCGCGCCGATGGTGGTATACATACAAGTACCGCGGGATCCTGGGCATTGTACCCTTGAGTTCTAATGTTGATGATGAGTCTGCGGAGAACACTGAGTCTGGGTTAGAAGTCGCTGTCGTCGAGAGGCCGATGTGGGATGTTGATCTGCCAGACCGATATGTACGCGAATACGAGTAGAGAAGAAGGCCTGATACTTGCCTGCTTGCTTTTCTTCGGCCTCATTTTCTGTCCCATTTGCAACTGCACATACAGCACCCCTCCGTACCTTACCCAACGATGCTCGATGTCTGCGCTCCATGCTGTACTAAGACTCAGGACGATGACAGCTTGATTCATGTTATATTTACCAGTTCATCCCCTTGGCGCACCAGGATACATTACATTGCATAGTATAGATTCTGATTCTGATTCAATTCTAATCCCAAAAGTCACATTCAATATACCCACCCACCGGTCCTCCGTACTCCGTACACCTAGTAGCTCTTGTCACGGATCCTGGTTCACGCATCCCTTGCGCCTGGAGCTTGCGGTTCGTTTCTCAATCCCGCTTCGATGGCTCCAAGTCCGGTCGAGCTTTTTGGTTAGCCCGATATGTGTAATTGGTTATCTTTAGATTGTGCCGGTGCATTAGGGGAAAAAGCGAAAGTAGATGACGGAACCGTCGTCGCGCGAGAAGGACTTTCGAAGCTTGATCACGCAGAATGTGCAGTTCTTCGTTCTCCTTCGGTGTTTGATGGGCTGGCGATACAGAATTGGGCTGCCCAGAAAATGAGTTTGAAGTTGTACGAAAATGGATTCCAGTTTGGACCGGAGAACGGGAGCGGCGGCCGGGCATCAATTCCGGCGTGCCCTCTTTGAGAGGTTAGGAAATTTAAACGTATTGAAGTAGAGAGAAAGAAAGAGAAAGAGAGTAAGACATCTTTTATGCTATGCCCAAATGCCTATCTAGAAAAGACCAGAAACCGCGTACTCCACAAACTGATGAGCTGAGATAATAACACGCAAGAAAGTAAACATACCGCAGGCAACCAACCCAAGTAGAATGAGCATCGGTATATCATCAAACATAAGGTCTTTGTTGACCAACAAGAAAAACAGCAGATGAATGAACAGCGATACGACAATACAACTCCGCTCACTCCTTCCGTAATGGACGGCATACGCTCGCTTTTGATGCATAGCTAGGGTGAAATAACATCTGTAGAAAGACAGGAGATCGTTGCCCTAGTCGTTATATTATAATGTGAATCGTGGGACACGGGGTATCTCATGCAACTCATAAGTAATGCTGACCTCTGCGGACCAGCCACGTCCCGTCATGATGGAGCGATACAACCTCCGAGTTTCTGTTTCGTGGTTTTGACATGGCGAACTGCAATCGCCATCGCCCGTGGAACGCACACATCTGACAGTGTGGCGCGGGATGGGTACCAACGTCAAGTCGTTCGGCAGCCTGATGATAAATTCCGGCTGACTGGATGATGGCTAGAGACATTGATCGACCACACCAGAAGGTTCGGGATCACTTCGCCGATGATATATGACAAATGCCAAACTTGGCATGGATAACTGAGAGGGCCCTAGAAACTTTGAGCCGATACGACGGCCGGCTTGAATGTTGTTAGCAAACTGTGTGGCGACGATTGGGGTGAAAAGCAAATAGCGCGCGAGTCTCGGCGGCGTTGCACGAGACGCGGTGCTTCTTCTTGGCGCGACGCAAAGGACCAAACGAGAGGTCACCTACAGGACTGTTGATCAGGCTGTTCCGCTCTTTCCGACCTTTCTTAATATGGCTCTTCAGTGCTGCTGAATCCAACGGTTTCAACAGCTCAAAACTACAGAGCAATTCGCCAGATACCGACATGACAGCACCCCAGTTATCGAACTCTCCACAGTACTGTGATACGGTCAGTCTGAGAAACAGAGCGCAAGAGAAGGAGGTACTCACATTAGGTGCAGAAAACACAGTCACGAGGATTCGGTCCTGATAGAATTCATAGCCGTCTTCCACGACCATGTGAGCACGGCAAACGAGGTCAAAGTCATGGCGCTGTAGGAAGTTCATGATCACGTTCTTGTTGAAACAATAACTCACTCCGCGCTCGTTGGGTTCCCAATCTTCATCCATATCGGCAGGATCGCTCCAGAGAAGATCGTTGAGCAGGCCATAGTCAGGGACGTCTGTTGGGCGGGCAATGTTCCGGATGTCGTCCATGTGCGAAAGGCTCGGCGAGAGGCCACCATGAACACAGAAGATCTTACCAGCAACGGTAGCCGCAATGGGCAAGCAGTTGAAGGTGTCGACGAAAGTTTTCCAAATCTTGATGTTGCAACGCCGTTTGCACTCGTCATAAAAGCCGTAAACTCGGGTCACGTTTGCGCACTCGTGGTTCCCGCGCAGAAGAAAGAAGTTCTCGGGATACTTCAATTTGTAACAGAGGAGGAGGAGGATTGTCTCCAAGCTTTGTTTCCCACGATCCACGTAATCGCCGAGAAAGAGGTAATTGGAGGTCGGAGGGAAACCGCACATCTCAAACATACGGATGAGATCAGTGTATTGTCCGTGGACATCACCAACAATCTTCACGGGGGCCGAAAGTTCTAGTAGCGCCGGCTGACTCAGAAATAGCTCGCGAGCTGCTGTACAGATCGCCGTGATCTCAGCATTTTTCAGACACACCGTCTTGGTGACCTTCGTGGAGTAGCCCGCATCCAAAAGACGAGTGATCATATCATCGAGGTCAATGGACTTCAGGGCTCCCATCCCCATGCCCGGCGAAGAGGAAGATGCGTCCGAATGAAGCGGAGTCTTCATGATGAAGTCAAGGATGGGATTTGACGCATCTTCTCGCTTGATCAAAATGGATTCGCCCACTTTCGCTTGTGAGCCTGAAGGGGGTGCTGCAGACGGCGGAGCATCCGACACATGATCGACCTCACCACTTTGCTTCATGGCCGTCACATCCTGATGACCGCGCTTCAAGCTGCTCGACATTGTCGGGGACGGAGGAGGATCCGGTGCAGCCGTAGGTGATGCCGCGGCGGATTCATCGGCCGAGGCGGGCCGACTCAGGTTGGTGGAACTGTGCCGACTTCCAAGAGACTTTACAGAACCTGCGTCGGATTTGTCATCTTGACTAAGAGCGGATGTCGACGCCCGCGGACTGTCGCTACTTCGAATCTTCGACCGAATCGAACCTCGAAACGATCGTAGGGATTCTTTGGTTTCGGATTTGGAAAATGATGGATACGATTGTAGTGAATCTCCGGGGCCGGAGTTGCCCTTGGAATGAGATTGACCCATTTCTGCAAGGGATATTCGCCAAGGTCCAACCCTGACGCTCAAGCAAACGATATAGCTCAGAGGTAAGTGATTTTCGAATCGTGATAGCGTTGGAATGCCAGGGGTTCTTGGCCGTAACCCTGCAGCAGATCGTTGACCGTATATAAAGACGATGGATATCCGAAGCGTTACTGAATCTGAATCACTCAAGATGCGGTGATTCCTCCGATGCGATGATACCTGTGTCCGACGAAAACGACAGCGGACACTGCGACCGTGATGAAATCCTACTTGACTCGACAAGGACGAAGGTATCTAGATCGTGGATTCAAGTCGTCGGCTTGATACTCGAATAATCAGTGTGGGCTGGAGGGGACAATAGCAGCAGAGCTTACGAGTGACAGAGAGCTAGGTCACCGGAAGGGAAAGCTCCGATTTGTCAAATAATTGCTCCTTCAATCTGACAGTCAGCGGTCGAAGCGGATGAAGATGCAATAACGATAGTGATCAGTTGGTTTGAAACGAATGACTCTTAAATCGGAATTTGCGGTCTCGGATGTTGGTGGATGGGAAAGAGCAGCGGTGGGAGAATGCGTCATTATGTGGAGGAACCAGAGACCACTCGACCCAGGGAAGGGGCAGACGTACTTCTAGCAACAATGGTAAAGCGGAAGGGACGTACGTGTAGGCGGAGAGAAGAAGGTGACAATAACAAGGAAGCGCAGGAGTAGGATGAAAGAGACGAGTTGAGTTTCGACAGTTCGCCTCCAGGGCCGGAACTTGAGTTGATTCGGTGAAAGTGACGGTCTCGATTCCTGCAAAGCCACTCTTGCGCTGCTGGGCCGATGTGGCAGCCGGATCAACTGTCGGCCCGGGAGCTCCCGCTGGATAGTAGAGGGTGATGGTGGATGCCTGGAGATCAATGACTTAAGATGGAGTAAACCATAACAGGGCAGTATGCAATTATAACAGAGCGCGACTCGTGCCCAGAAGCTAGATCAGACGCACTAGAGACAACTGTCGATCGCTATCGTCATTGACTTTCAGCTCGAGATGAGATTCTGGGGTATGAGCTGGCTATGCTAACCTGGCTAGACTAGAGCGGATTATAAGACTTGACTACGGATGTTCTCCTGCTTGCTTGTTTCTTTTTATAGTGGCTGGAACGCCTCTTAAGACGCCTATCCCAGGCTTATCAAAGCATCTGAGTCAACTAAGCGGAAGTTGGAACTCACAGCCTTGAACCTTGCAAAGGCTGGCCCCAGCACAGACTCCGTCACGCTGTGTCCTTCCCCTCATCGGGTCTTGGCTCCGATTGCGCGTGCACGCTCATAGGCCTTCCAACCTCAGAACTGCTAGTCTGGATCCCACAAGTGCCGTCTGTGTGGAAGCAAAGCCCGTAGTGACGGACGATATACGCATGGTAAGCCCTCGATGGCGCGCTCCGAAGATACCCGACTCTGCATGGCCACTGACCCGTGGCTGAGGTCGCACAATTCAAGATCATAATTCCCCGTGCTACCTTTACTTTTTCTGCCCTCGTTTCGTCCGCGTTGCTTTCTGACATCTAAGCGGCCTCCGGAGGATAATGGGCGGCGCCTTGATTGCTATCTCCGCTCGAGGCACCAGGCGCCTCACCCATTGAACTGCAGGAACACCGCCAGTTTACCTCCGGCTTCAGGCCGACAGTCAGGACCATGGTTATATGATGCCAAGCCCCGGCTGCTGCGCCAAGATAACGCAGCTCTATCTGTTTCGTCATATCTCCTAACCACGTTGCAGTAGCCGGTCTCGCGTCTCGCATCTAGATCTTGGCACTTCATCGAAAGTGGGCCAACTCCGACCTAGAACCGCACAAGAGACGGCAAACTATTCAGTTCAAGGCAAGCTTGAGCCTCCTCGTGCAGGGGATGGGCACATGCAAAGGTTGGTTAGCGAGAAACGCATCCAGTTCAGGCAATTTTCGAATCCATCAACCACAGCCGTTACCATTAACCCCCACGTGAACATTGCATATCACATCTGTAAAGCATGCAGCGACCCTGAAAGAGACCAGTGGGAAAAAGCAAAGAAAGGGGCAGTTTGAGAAGACGGGTTAACACGATCATTAGAGTTCGCCACGGAAGCAAATCGTCAAACTGTCCTTCAGAGTAGCTGAGTCCCGCCATAGCGCCACCATCACGATGCGGGTGCTTTCCAATTCTGCGGGATCTCCTCCAGCTCGATCCTCGTGATGTGCTGACCGGGGACCACCACAAGGCCAATGAATCGACTGGTCATATTTAATTTTAGCTTCTGCAAGTCCTGCGCGCTCTCGGACGCCGCGTTTGAGGCTGCGTCTTGAACGGCGGCCGTTGTTGGATAGCGATACTCGTGTGTGTTGGCGAGAATGATATTCCGAGCCTGCAACGCGAGGACGAATCAGTAACCAGGCTCACTCGATGAACGTCTTGCGATGACCTACCGCATCTGTGCACTTGAAGAGGCCCACGAAAACTCTCGTATCGGTCGCGTGCACGCGAAGTGTTCTTCCGATCAGCGATTCCAAGTATTGAACAGCCTTGGTTTCATCCATCGCGTTCTCTGCCAATCGATGTCTGTAGTTTGGTGGTGTTCAATCACACTTTCGGACTGAATGAAGTCGGCGGGAGAGGAAGCAGTAGGCGGACGGGCTCGACTGGTTTGGGCGTGTTGACCTGGAGTAACAGGGCCACCATAAGTCAATTTATAAGGTTGGTGCAGGTGGGTTCAATGTGAAACGAACCCCCCTTCAGAGTTTAGGGCCCTGTTGTACAATGGAGGGCTGGTGCGATGGAGTTTGAGCAAAATGATCCTTTGCCGGGTTGAGGAGCACGGCATAAGATGCTTCGTAGCGCGGGCGCAGACACCTGAATTGTCAGGCAATACATATAGTTATGCTCCCCGCATGTGACTAAGCACGTCCGGCCAGCATTGACCATGTTGTATCCTGGATCCACAACTACACTACTGGTACCTACGTACAATATTTCTCAACTTAGCATTGCGGAGCCGCTTGTCAAAATTCACTCTGTGCTCTATATCAAATGCAATCGCTATTTAATGGCGGAAGGCAGCTTGTTGAGCAAGCTATCTCCAATTGCGGACCGTGGCCATCAGCTTAGAGACACCTGCACAATGAGATATATAGATGCACTGTCTCGAGATCCATTCCTATAAGCCAGCCTCCTTAGGAACATCAGCCAGCCTAACCCTCAACCTCTCGAAATCAAACAACACAATCTTATCCATCGCAATCATCTCTCCGAAATTCCCAACAACGAAATACTCTTCTCCCAGGGTCCAGACGTTCAGCACACAAACCTCTTCGCTTTTACCTGAAACCTCTCAACATAGTTTTGAGCCGTCACGTCCCACACTCGCTCAAGACCCTCAAAAACATACTTGACGGCCGGCAAGGAAGAGACACGCTCGCAGTCCACAGAGGACCCAGTGAATTGCTGGGTCGTACTCGAAGTAGATTTCGTTGACTTGTGGAAAGACGATATTGTCGTACCATAGCACCGGGTCTGAGTCTGTCTTGCTGGTGTCGAGGACCGGAGAATGACCGCCTATGGTCCGCAGGCCGTCATTATCTCTGCAGAGCTCGCGGCGAGGTGCCGGGTTGTTGAATGTCGAGTTATAGCAGTACAGGAAGGAGATGATGGGGGTCGGATACACGCCTTGCTTCCACATTTGGTAGAAGGTTGACTGCGTGGAGGCGTTGTCGGAGCTGAAGACCGGAGAATGGCCATAGATGCCCGCGAAGGAGTAGACGAACTCCTGCTGGAAGTGCATGTCTGCCAGGTGAAGGGTCACCCTGGCATGGTGGTCCGGGCCGACATGCTGGATATTGGAGCCGAAGCCGACGGAGAGATCATCATAGAAGAAGAAAAAGAAAAAGAAGTGGAAGTGGTTGGGGTTCTATAAGCGATCTGGGTAGAGGTTCGACTCGTTGACGAATGTCCTTGACTGCGTCTGGTTGTAGAGACTCTGGCATGGCTGCAGGCAGTTCCAAGTCACCTCGAGACTGCCATGACAACGTGGAGTGAAGACATACTAGCCGATCCAGGTCCAGTCCACGAAGGAATCAACCGACTGAGGAGGAGTGCCGATTTGAATGGTGTTGGCGATAAAGCAAAAGGTGGTCCTGGCTAAGGGCATGCCAAAGGTTGTGGCCTTTCGTTCCGTTGGTGTCGCAGGCGCCGCGAGCGCCCTGTTCAGGAGGACCAGAACTGCAGGGGATTTCCACATGGTGAGTCTGAATTCTAGACGACAGTACCTGCTGGAACCGTCATTGACTTATATCCGACTTCCAATAGTGCAGTGTTGAAGTTTGAGCCGCCCAAGCACCGACGCTGCCTAACCCTAAGAAATGCCCGCCTCCGAGCGGAGATGGACTCGACCCCAAATCGACCCTACTCTCCCCGACGGATTTCCACCTATGTCTATACGGGCATCCTATCTAAAAGAATAATCAGCACGCCGCAACAGCGAAGGACACAATAATCATGGGCACCGTGGTACACATCCAAGGCAATCCCAATTCCCCCCTTACGCCGCTAATCCTGATCCATGCGATTTCCGGCTTAGCCCTTCCCTGCTTCGCACTCGGAGATCTATCTCGTAATGACTTCAATGAAGGACAAGGCCGACCAGTCTACGGCTTATCATCACCGATCTTCGAAGAATCCACCTCTGCATCCCGCCGTCGTCTGAACAAGAGAACACTCCCGTCTCTAGCACAGGAATACGTGAACATTCCACGCCGCGAAATCCAGCCCAGCGGACCGTACCTCCTGGGCGGATGGTCCCTAGGAGGCCTGATTGCAGTCGACGCTTGAAGACGGGCACGAGCTCCGTGCTCTGGAGAGTATATCGTACAATGCCATTGCGTGGCGAATCAACGGGTCAAAGGATTTATCGATGTCGCTGTCGCTCTCGCCAGCCGGTGAAGAAGGATCGGATAAGTCCAGCAGCGAATCCGACCAAAGCCGCGAGAATTCCACCTACGGGTCTGAATCGGATAGTGATAGCGACGCAGATGAAGATAAAGATGAAGATCCTTCCGTGAGCGGCTCCATGCAGCAGATTCGCGAGCATGTCGCCCTGAGTCTGCGCATGCTCGCGACTTATCCCACATTACCCGGGCGCCGGTGTGCTCGTCTCCCCGAAATCGCAGCGACGTTGGTAAAGTGTACGCAACTAAGTGAGCTGTCTCCGTTGCTACGAGATCGGCGGAGGGCGTTTACGAAGAGGATGAAGCTCGATCCGATTAATGGATGGCGTGCAGAGCAATTCAGGAGTTTCGTTCTGGTTTTGTTCGATGCCACGCATGATGCGTGCTTTGGTCAGGGCGTTGCAGAGAGATTGACTGGGATTCCGAGGGATACTCTGTAGATGAGGAGCTTGGACGTGATTATGAATCAAGTTGCGTACCGCTCATGATCGACCTTTATCATATACGCGAAGCTTTGACAAATCACGACCCTAGTCCACTACCGCTACCGTCGAGGCCCAGGGATTGTGGTACTAATAAACTCGAGTCCCCTTCCCTCCCCTCAGTGGAGAGCTTCGACCTTGACCAGAAACACCCCCCCGAGCCCCAATGGAGACTTTCATGCGTCTCGTATCCAGCTGCAGCTTTGCCCCTCTCTATTTAAAGCACGCATATACCTACCCTCACTATCACCACCCATCCCACCCCCAGACCCAAAGCACAACCACCGCCATAATCGGCGCCAGCCTCGGCGGCCTCACACTCGCTTAATTCCTACACCGCCTGAACATTCCCTCCGCGATCCTCGAGTGCAGACACACCTTAACACCGCAGGCCGCTGGGATCTCACTCGCCCCAAACTGCCTCGAGGTCCCTGCACTAGTGCAGCCGGGTCTCCTCGAGAGCATCAAGACACAGACCGAAGAGCTCCGCGGGATCAGGGTCTACAGTGCAGGTAGCTACTGGGGAACGATTGACTTTGGGTTGTGTCTGAGGTGGTTTGGGTTTAAATGTGCTCTCTGTTGAGAGGCATGCGTTTTACGCAATGTTATATGAGGCTACTGGCGGGAGACGTGGTAAGGCTGGGGTGGCATATTGTCAATTGGATATTTTGGAGACTGGTGATGGGGTGAGGGTTCTCAGCGATGATGGGCGCGAAATACGCGCGGATGTTGTTGTCGGCGCCGATGGGATTCCTAGTGTAACAAGGAGGCGGATTGGATGCTTTCCAACCTACCGTACTCTGTACGGAGATTATGGTGGTGCTTGAGCTAAGCTCTAGGAGATAGTATCTTTGCTATTAAGGAGTATAAAGCTATGGCTAGAAATACTTTTTATGCCTTCAGTGTCAATTTCTATCTTGAATTCAGCATAACGTCCGATGAAAGTGCCCTGCCTGGAAATATCCCCCAAGTATCTCTACCTTTGCACATTGATCTAGTCAAGGAAAATGCTAACGCGGGATAAGTCAAACCATCCTACCTTACCCTACTGCAGCACGAGATCCTGTTCATTTACCTTTTACCTAGTCGGGAAAAAGGTACTCGATCACTTAGTCAGACTACAAACCCCCAAAACCAACCGACGAACGCCGAACTGATCTAGGGCTTCTAGCTCTCCGTCCGCAAGCTGACAAGGCGTGCTGGAAACCTCCGTCGGGACACTGAGCTTGCAAACCTTCGCTTCGTATGCCCCCAAAACCCCTTGAGCTGGGCGGAGGATTTGACACGAGGTCGGAATCGCGCCGTGATGGGCTGGCTTTTCTGCGCCTCCGTGCGCCATCGGCGTGTTCGATGCATGCAGGCTCCGTAGCCATGCTGGGACTGGGCAGAAGGAAGGTCCCTAAGTATAACAGCTTGACCCTTGGCCTTGTTCGTTGCATCTCGGACGTGTTCTATTGCGCTTGACATTTCATGCACGGCAGTCACTCGACGACAGAATGAGCGCCCCAAACCTACCTCCTGTTAGCAGAAAAAATCTACATAAATCACCTGGTTCCGTCAAGGTAGAAACTCAGTCTTTTAGACAAACAGCCAAGGAAGATGTCCATGCACTTCGAGAACAAAACCAGGACTGTTGAGGATGCCACCAGAAATGCCAGTGAGTTCTCCAAGCCTGCCAGTAATGAGCAAGCCGAGAACCCACCCTGCATAGTAGTCATGGCTTGCCGCGTGCCGGGGGCCTCGTCTCCCTCACAGCTTTGGGAAGACATCATCAACAAGGTCGATCTGCAGCGCAAGATGCCCGCGGACCGGTTCAGCGTCGATGCGTTCTATCATCCGGACGGGACGCACAAGGGGACTGTATGTGTCGTGAATTAGACACATAGGATAGGATCCTAAGAGTGCTTTCAGACAAATGCCAAATGCGGCTATCCCCTCGACCAGGATCTGGGCGTATTTGATGCTGGCTTCTTCAATATCTCCGGTAAAGAAGCGGAGGTAATGGATCCGCAGCAGCGGCTTCTGCTGGAGGTTGTGTATGAGGCCTTGGAGGATGGTGAGTTAGGCTTTTCAGGTCAACAAGGAGACTGTCTGCTGAAGAATGGCATTAGCGGGAATCACCCTCGATGAGATATCTGGCTCCCAGACCTCCGTGTACTGCGGCAGCTTTACAAACGACTACAACGCCATGACGACCAAGGACCTCGCGACCTACCCAAAGTACACCGTAACCGGGACGGGAAACTCCGTCCTCGCCAACCGCATCTCCTATTTCTATGACTTGCACGGCCCTAGCGCGACCATCGACACAGCTTGCTCATTCTCCCTTGTATGCTTTCACATGGGCGCGCAGTCACTGCGGAACGGCGAAGCAGAGATCTCCATTGTGATGGGGTCAGCCCTGCACTTCGACCCCAATATATTCATCACCATGACTGATCTTGGTATGCTCTCGACGGACGGCCGCTGCAGGCATGGAGACGCACAAGGGAGCGGCTATGTCCCCGGCGAGGGTATTGCAGCCCTAGTACTCGAGCGCCAAAGCACAGCACAACGCGACGGCGATACCATCCGAGCGATTATCCGCGAACGGGAGTAAACCATAATGGTCGGAAACAGGGAATTACGTTCCCGTCTGCTGAGGCCCAGGCCGAGTTGATCAGAAGTACGTACGAGCGTGCTGGCCTCCACCCTGCTGAGACAAGCTATGTGGAGTGTCACGGCACCGGAACGAAAGCGGGGGACCCGAGAGAGCTAAAGGCTCCCTAAGATGTCTTCTCACGGGACCAGAATTGCAAGGATGTGCTTCATGTCGGCTCAGTGAAGACGAACATCGGGCATCTTGAAGGTGCGCAGGAGTGGTGGGCCTGCTCAAGACAACGCCAGCGCTGGAGAAGCGGGTGATCCCCTCCCAATATGCACTTTTCAAGCCCGAATCCGGAGGCTGACTTCAAGGGCTGGGGGCTGAAGATCCCCACTGTTGCGATGGAGTGGAAGAGGGTCGCGGACCACATTCCCAGACGCGCTTCGATTAACTCGTTCGGGTATGGGGGAACGAATGCTCATGTGATCCTAGAGGAGTATTGCCCTGACATTGCTGATTCCCTCTCTGCTGATTCGATCCCTACCAAAGCTGATGTATCCACCGAGAAGAGACCGTATCTCGTCCCACTTACTTCCCACTCAGACCGAGCGGGAAAGCTCTGGGGCGAGAAGCTTACTGGGTATCTCGACGAAAACATGAACCATCTCAGCGTGGCGGATGTTGCAGCATCTCTCTCGTTCGCAGAACAATGCATCGATTCCGGTCTTTTGCCATTGCCTCCAACATGGACGCGCTGGTCGAACGAATCAAGGAGCCACTTCCATTAGCACAGTGGAAGAGCAAGCTCGACACTGTTCCACGCCTTGGATTTGTGTTCACTGGCCAAGGAGCGCAATGGTTTACCATGAGGCGCAGTCTGATTGAACAATGCCCGCTGTTTCTAAAGACCCTGCAGAGGTGCGATACAATTCTGCAAGCACTGCCCGAAGATCGCAATCGCCCGTCCTGGTCTATGGTGGATGAGTTGCAGAAATCGGAGCAGGACTCATATCTCCCGAAGACGGAGTACTCTCAGCCAATCTACACAGCTGTACAGCTTGCGCTGGTCGAGGTCCTTGCTCAATCTGAGTCAAACCATCTGGGGTGGTAGGCCACAGTAGTGGTGAGCTAGCTGCGACCTATGCGGCCGGCTTGCTCTCTTTCGAGAATGCCCTTGTCGCGGCGTACTATCGTGGTGTGCATATGGGTTCTGGCGCGGCAGCACCAGGCTCTGTGGCCGGGGCGATGATGGCGGTTGAAATGACAGAGGCGGAGGTTGCTGCTGAGTTGGAGCCGTACGCCAGCCGACTTGCCGTTGCGGCAATGAATGGCCCGATCAGCTTCACAGTGTCTGGGGATGAAGATGCAGTGTAGAGTTGCAGCAGAAGCTTTCGGAGAGAAAGATCTTTGCACGCCGATTGCAGCTTGCTCAAGCGTAAGTCCACTCAATCACTGGCATTAGCTATGTGCTAACGTCCGTCCAGTTTTCATGGTCACCACATGTTTCCCCTGGCTCCGGGCTACAAGGCTGCTCTTGCTGCGTATCCCGAGTTCAAATCCAACAAGGTCCCATCGGGGTCAGCCGTTATGATATCGAGTGTGACTGGCCGAGTTGCTAATCCTGCTACCATGTACCCGGAGTATTTCGCTGCGAACATGACGGGTATGGTAAAGTTTTCCAATGCATTGACAGAACTTGTCCTAGACGAAGAAGACCATCAACGTATCGATGTCTTGGTGGAGATCGGCCCACACCCGGCTCTTAAGGGACCTTCGAACCAGACGCTGGACCAGCTGAAGATCAAGGTTCCATATAGCATGCAAAAGCTCTGCCAACCTGCTCGATGCTCGTCGGCAGAGCTTCCGAAGCATTGACCACAACCAATATTACCGCCGCCTGCGCGACATGGGCCTCCAATATGGCGAGACCTTCCAGCTTCTGAATGGCAACGTGGAAAGCGGCGACGGGATTGCAACGGCTCCGATATGCTGGAACCCTGCTCTTTTCTCTCGAGAAATGAGCGATCTCTCGATTATCCACCCGGCACTGTTGGACTCCTGCTTTCATCCTGTCTTTGCATCTGTTGAGGGTAAGCTAGGGCAACATCTCAAAGTAGCATATGTCCCAACCTTCATGCGCTCCATGCGCGTCTCCGGTATACTGAGCGAGTGGAAGACTTCCGAGATAGGATTGCAGTTCGATGTGCTAGTGGAAACAAATGCCCTCGGCCCTCGTACGGCGACCAATGATGTTCGTCTGCAGGGGAAAGATGGACAGCTGTTGCTGGATATTCAGGGCCTCAAGTTGACAAGTCTCGGGGCAAATGCCACGGACAACACAAGCGCTCTCTTTCCTTCGGATTGCAGTAGAAGCCGATGTTTTCCGGATTCGAGTGGTCCTCATTGCCGCATTCAGTGACCGATGAATATGGGTTGACGAAGCTGGTGGAACTTCACGTTCACCAGCACCCGAACAGCAGAATTTTGCATGTAACGCCGGGGTTGGCTGCAACAGAACAGGATCTCTTCCTGCTCTTTAGGGCATCACTGATACTGGGAGAAGATATATCGCGCACCTAACTATGATCTCAAGTAACGATGCTGCACCAGAAGTTTGGCAAAGTCTTGTCCAGAAAGGAAAAGGCCTGGTGAGCATTGTGGACAAGACCGACGAAGTCTTCGACTTGGTCGTTGTCTCGACCGACGCTCAGCTACCGTGCTTTTCTGAACGTGTAGCGGAGGATGGATACCTCTTCGCATCTGGATCACCAATCAGCGATATATCGAGTCTACAATCATTCTATTCCTCCTCAAATGTGAGGGTCTGGCACAATAAACCACTCACCAGCAGTCCAGCCAACACAGCACTCACAATAATGATGCCAAATAACCCAACAGCAGCGACTCGAGACCTAGCAAACTTAATCAAGTTGAGAAGTATGGTCCCGACAACCGAGGTTGATTTCCTATCCCTCTCCGAAGGCGCCAAAAATGTGCAGGGCGATGTGGTCGTTCTCGCCAGCTTGGATGCAAACCTCCACTTCGACCAAGATAGCGCATCGGTAGAGTTCCGCGCAGCCCAGGCGCTTCTCACTAGACAAGGGAACGGAAACATCGTCTGGCTAACCCGGGGTGGTCTCATGGATGTTTCCTCTCCGGAGCAGGCGCTCATTCTCGGTCTCTGCCGTAGCGCACGTAGCGAAAATCCAAATTTGCGCTTAGTGGTTTTTGGTATCACGCCTTCATTCAGGATATGTCCCTGCGCTAAGTTGACATGCAGGCTGTTGGACCAATCCATCGCCGAGAACGAAGTTGTAGAACGCGATGGTCGCCTGTATATCGCTCGAGTTGTCGCTGCCGATGATCTCAATTGCAAAGTCCTTAACGGCGTCGGCAGTGAGCTAACTATACAGCCCTTGTACCAGAAAGATCGTCCTCTTAACCTGCGAATCGGTCGGCCAGGTTTCCTGGATACACTGGTGTTCTCAGATGATCTAGAGCTCTCGACGAAGCCGTTGCAGCCTGATGAGCTCGAAATCGAAGTCAAAGCATCGGCGCTCAACTTTCGAGATATCGCAGCAGGTATGGGCATAACTGAAGGCTTCAAGCTTGGTGATGAGTGTGCAGGAGTTGTTGTCCGAGTCGGCACTGGTGTCTCACCGAGTGCCTTTGCTGTCGGCGACCGTGTCGTTGCATGGCGGCCGGGGCAAGGTGCGCATCGAACGGTCCTCCGCAACCCTGCAAGCCTCTGTTACAAATTGCAAGTCGGGATGCCCTTTGCAGTGGCGTCGTCAATACCCCTTGTCCTTACGACGGCCTACTACTCCCTAGTCGATATCGCACGACTCCGGCCAGACGAGACTGTTCTTATTCACTCAGCAGCCGGAGGAGTCGGGCAGATGGCGGTACAAATTGCACAAAACATTGGGGCAAGGGTCATAGCCACTGTCGGATCCGCAGAGAAGAGGGTGCTTTTGATAGAAAAGTACGGACTTGATGACTTGGCCATCTTTTCATCCCGCGACAACTCCTTTGTCGAAGGAATACACACTCTCACAAATGGTCGAGGCTTTGACGTTGCCCTCAACTCCCTTGCGGATTCTCTACTCCTGTCAACCTGGGAGTCCATTGCCCCCTTCGGTCGGTTTGTTGAAATTGGTAAACGTGACATCTACCAGAACAGCCGCATCCCCATGGACCCTTTCCGACGCAACGTTTCTTTCGCAAGCGTGGACAGGATTACCATCTTCGAAAAGAATGAGCCTCGAGGTGCACGTGTGTTCCAGGACTCTTGCACCCTAGTCCATGAGGGCAAGATCCAACCCCCGTACCCAATCACAGAGGTTACGTACGGCGAGGCCCAGCGAGCATTCAGAATGCTACAGACTGGCACAACGAGCGGCAAGGTTGTTCTTATTCCACACCCCGATGATCAGGTCCTCGTTGAACCAACTCAGTTCCGCCGTCGGACACTCTTCGATGAAAACAAAACGTATCTTCTTGTCCGTGGCTTGGGAGGTTTGGGCCGTCGTCTGAGCGAGTGGCTTTACCAGCGGGGTGCACGACATCTCGCATTTCTGGCTCGTTCAGGAGCTAAACGCGCAGGGGCTCGCGATACAGTGCAGTGGCTACAAGATCGCGGTGTCAATGTCGCCGTATTTAGTGGCGATGTCAGCGAAGCTCTCGTTGTTAAGGATGTTATCCACCATATCAAAGCTACCCCGTATCGTCTTGCCGGAGTATTTCACGCTGGAATGGTTCTGCATGACGCGCCACTGCCTCAAATAGTTTCACGCAATGGCAGCGTTGCCTGACGCCCAAAGTACAAGGCGCCTATAATCTGCACGCCGCCACGATGTCAATCCCTCTCGACTTTTTCGTCTGCTTCTCCTCTGTTTCGGCAATACTGGGATGAAAAGGCCAGGCCAACTACTCCGCCGCCAACAGTTACCTCGACGCCCTTTGTGCCCATCGTCACTGCAGGGGACTTGTTGGGACGACCATGAACGTCGGTATGGTTGTTGGCATTGGCACCGTCTCTGAGGATGCGCAGCTGCAGACTGTCATGGAGCGTATCGGATACGACGCTATCAATGAAGAGGAGTTGTTTGCACAGATCGAAGCCGCCATGGACTCTCCGGAAAAAGGTATGCTCGCTGCTGTGGATACTCATGGCAGAGACGCCCACCAGATTATCACTGGCGTAAATCTGCTCCGCCCAACTTATTTCTGGGCAAACCAACCACGGTTTCGCAATTTGTATGCCAATCATGACTTTTCTGGGACGAACGACGGAAAGAACAAAAAACAGAAGGTCATGGCCAAGTTGCTGGAGGCCAAAGATGAGGCTGAGCGAGTCGACATTTTGACTGCCAGGTTTCTGGAGAAGATCGCTGCCGTGCTTTCTGTTGAACAAAGTGTTCTGCAACCTAGTCGCAGTCTTGGGGATTACGGGCTGGATAGCATCGTTGCCATTGAGATCCGCCAATGGCTCTTCGAAACACTTGGTGTAGAGCTGGCTATGTTTGATATCCTCAGCAGCCGGAGCATTAAAGCACTCATTGAAAGGGTGGCTTCCGTAATGGTTCTGAAGCGCCGAGTTGAGCCTGCAGCAGTCAAGCACAGCAAAAACGAGTTGTTGCAGTTGGCAAGCGGAGCTGCCGACGGAAAAGTCTCTCTTCCATCTGTTGGAAGCATGCCCCTGAAGATAGGACCAGATGTTCCCATGTCTTCTTTCCAGTGGCGACTTTGGTTCATGCACAATCTCGCCGAGGATCCTTCATTCCTCAATCTGCGAACGATTTTCCGGCTTCAAGGGAGGCCCAAAGCAGAATTGGTAGAAAAGACTCTTCGAGAACTCAATTCTCGCAATGAGATCTTGCGTACGGCCTATTTCGAGGGCGAAGAGTTCTCCCAGCAGGAGGTTATGGAGGGTAACTCTGCCGGCTTGCTCGAGGTAGACTTGTCCACGTCTTCCGACCCAGAAGCAGCCCTAGACGACTATATCCAAGAGCTTCAAAGCCAGCCAATGGACCTTGAATTGGGCGAAGTGATGCATGATGCGCTTGTAAAGCTCCACGACGACAGACACGCCCTCGCCCTTATCTTTCATCACATCTGCATTGACCGCGGAAGCAGCCGGTCATTCCTGCAGCAATTCACAGACTTGTACAATGCACTCCGAACAGAAAGGAACCTTGCCTCTATTAATGGACCCCCCGTCAGCTATGCAGAGTTTAGCTTGTGGCACAACACCCTTCTCGGCTCTCCTAAGATGATCACCAGCTTGGAGTTTTGGAAGTCGGTATACGAAAAGCCACCTCCAGGCCCAATGCGCCTCCTGCCACTTACAAAGGAGGCTCGACCGGAAGTAAATGACTACCGAAGAGCCATCCATCGAGCCGCGCTGAAGAAGAACCTTTTCCAGCGCATAAGCGCATCTGCGCTGGATTGTTCATAACCCCGGCTCAATTTCTCCTGGCAGTGCTGCGCACATTCCTTGTAGATACACCGAAGAGGAGAACCTCACTATCCACCTTGTTGACGGGAACCGGCCGAACCCCGCCGTCAACGATACTTTGTGGTTCTTCGTCAATGTTGTCCCAGTTCGCTGCCTCGTAAAGAACGATACCATCAGTGCCAGTTTCAAGTCAGTCCTGCGACATGTTAACAACGCGGTCATGTCTGCGCTCGCACATTCGCAGGTGCCCTTCGACGCCATTGTTAATGCTATCAATGCTGCGAAAACACCTGCACATGTCCCTCTTGGCCAGGTTATTATGAACTACCAGACTCACGGCACGATACCCGTTTATTCCGCGGGCGACTTTGACATTACCGAGGTCCTGGTTGAAGATATTCTGACCGCGTGCGAGATTGGACTCGAGGCTCTGGAGGATCCGACAATAGGTCTAAAGCTTCGTCTCGAGTATTCCACGACGCTTTACTGGGAGCCTGAGATGGAGCGGTTCTTGGAGAATTTTGTTGAATGTCTCGGCAGTAGTATTCTATCAGCAGCCTGTTTCGGATATTAGTATGGTCAGACGCAAGGAGCTAGAGTACTTGAGACGCAACATGTTCAACCTAGACTTTGTGTCGAATATCTGGGAGGACCAGCCCGTTGCTGAGCGGATTTTGGCCATCGCTCGACGATACCCTGATGAAGTGGCTGTGGATAGTTCGGACTTGGACGATGCCCGGCTCACGTACACGGCGCTCGTTGCACAGGCAAGCGATGTTTTGAAAGCAATTCAGGCGTTCGGTGTGCAGCCTAAGAACATGGTGGGTATTTTGCTGACACCAGGTGCTATGACGATCGCAGCGATAGTGGGTGTGCTGTTCGCTGGGTGCGGATTCGTCGCACTGGACCCTGAAGTTGCAAAAGAGCGACTATATTTTATGATTGCAGACTCAGGAACGAAACTCGTCTTGACCTAAGGCGAGCTTGAAGAGACTGCGTGTGCTCTTTTCGCGGGGCTAGTGTTGGCCGTCGAGCAGATTTCTGGGGAAGGAGCGACCATTGCCGCCCCTGCTCCCGTGACCAAGGCCGGTCCTTTCTACACAATCTACACTTCTGTCAGTGTTTGAATCTTTCAAAGGACTCTGTGCTAACAACAATAGGGAAGTCCCGGTACCCCCAAAGGAGTTGTTTTAAGCCAGTCCAACACGCAGCAGATGCTCAGCACTCTGCACTATGACTACAAGTTCACTTCCAGCGACCGCTTCCTCCATCATTCCTCCATCTGCTTCGACCTCTCGATCATCTAGATCTTCTCTGCTCTTACCGCTGGAGCACGCCTGTGTATCGCTAGTGCTTCGATCCGCAAGGGCCCCGTTGCGCTGGCGAAGTATATGGAAGCGTCCCAGGTTACCGTCACGTACTTTACCCCTACACAGTTCGCTTTGCTGCTCGAAATTCGACGACGCACCTCCGCAATCTCAGCAACTACCATCACACATTTCAATGGCGAAAGACTGCCCGTCCGCGTGGCGAAGGCCTTCTACGACCTGGGGACACCCGCAAGGGTTTACAATAATTGGAGTCCGTGTGCACTTGTCGTGCAAACAACAATTGAGAAAGTTGAATACTCATCAGATAATATGGTGAATATCCCCATTGGATACCCTCTTGCAAATGTACGCCACTATATCCTCGACCACAACCCGAAGCCCTCGCCGTCTGGTGTCGTCGGAGAAACCGTTGTCGGTGGAGCTCAGGTTGGACTTGGATATATCAATCGTGCCGATATCAACGAACAAGCATTTCTGCCAGACCCGTTTTGTTCTCCAGAGGATCGTGCCTGAGGCTGGAGATGTATGTTCCGCACAGGGGACAGGGGGTGGTATCTCCCCAGTGGGAATATTGAGTTCTATGGACGCATTGCGGGAGATAAGCAGGTGAAGCTGCGAGGGTTTCGGATTGACCTGGGTGAGGTTGAGCATTGGATATTCGTCGAGACAAATAAGGACTCGGAGCGCGGGGTAGTTGATTTGGCTGTTATTGTCCGGCAAGTGACTCTCGACGAGCAGGAGCAGGAAAGCTTAACGGACAACCGGCAGTTGATTGCATCTGTTGTACCTAGACAGCTGCCCGGTGTGGATAAGCAAGCAGAATTTGCGTTTAGGCTGAACGAGTTGGTCGGCAAGCATCTAAATGCTTACATGCTCCCCAATACGTATCAATTTATGGACATGCTTCCTACAACCATCGGAGGCAAGGCCGATCTGCAACAGCTATTGAATTGTCCTCTTATTCTTACGTACTCTGTGAACACGCAGCTATCATCCAAAGACGAGAACGAAGCAAGCTCAAACGAGCCAATCCTTGAAGCCATCATCCACGAATGCCGGCAGCTCTTGAAGCTCCCAAAAACACGACCAATTGGGCCAGATGACAGCTTCTTTGCTCTGGGAGGGCAGAGTCTCCTAATCGTTAGTCTACAGGCTCGTCTCAAACGCGCTCTTAAGATGCCCCTGTCTCTCAACGCGATGTTCAAGATTCCTACTCCCAGGGCAATCGCCCAGCTGATGATGGGGACGGCTCCAACCATATCAGGACATAAGCAATCTACCTCAACGATTAACTGGAATGCAGAAGTCAAGCTCGACGACAGTCTGCAGCCAGCGGAAGCAAATATCACCCCGTCGCAGATCACTTCCATTCTTCTGACTGGGGCGGACTCCTTCATTGGCGTGCATATGCTCGCCACACTCCAGGACAACTCCTTTGGCACCATCTACGTTCTTGGATCCACAAAACAGCTTGCACTGGCCGGTGTTATTGAAGACATGGACCACTACCAGCTTCCATACCATCATCTCGATCTCTCAACCCGTCTTCACTTCCTCCTTGGTTCCCTCATCTCACCGGGCCAGCATTTTGGCCTGTCGCTCTCCGAGTCCGCGCTCTCGGTCAATCTATCGAGGCAATTTACCACCTAGGAGGTCAAGTGTCACTTTTACGCTCCAATGACTCCCTCCGCACGCCAAACGTCACCGCCACAAAGACGATCATCCACCTTGCCAGTCTGGAAGTTGTCAATACGCACATCCACCACCTCTCCACCTGGTCCGTGCCGCATCTCCAAACATGGAGCTCGACCACGACCACTGCTTCCACTATTATCAGCGAGGAAGTCAATTCTGCACATTTTACGCCGGAGTCAAGTACTCGCTTGGGCTACTTCAAGAGCCGCTGGGCTGCGAAAATGGTGATGGGAGCCGCGGCAGACCGAGGTTTCGCTGTGTCCATATACCGGTCCTCCGCTGCAACGGCACATTGACGAACAGGGATCCCCAAACCAAGGGATGGTTTTATTCGCACAATGGACCTGACTATGCTACAGGCCAAGGCAATCCCGCAGCTTTCAGTCAGGGAGAAATCGTTTGTCGTTGATTTCGTGCCGGTCGACTATATCGCCAAAGGTATAGGCTTGCTTTCGAAATATACATCCAGCCAAGGAAGTGAGCAAGGGAAAGCGACTATATACTATCTCTCAAACCCGTCGCCGCCTTCCCTCGAGAATCTTCCAGGTCTGATGCAGGAGATCCGTAACGGCGGCGAGGTGACGAGGGCTGGTCGCAGTCTGCCGTTTAACGGATGGTTCGAGGCAGTTTCGGCGATGGATGGCTCGGCTGATGCGCAAGTGCGGTGGGCGGTGTTGAGGGGAGTACCTTGACGCGGGACATTGCACGTTTGGACTTGAGACTGGAAAGACAAGGGCTGTTTTGGAAGAGTTGGATGTGGACTTGAAGGCCCCAGCTGTTGATGCAGAGTATCTCAGGGACATGTTGCAACGGGAGAGGACCAGGTTTGCTTCCTGATACAGCGACACCCGGCTTCCAGGGCAGGCGCCAGACACGGGATGGTGCTGCCGCCGGTGGCACCGAAGAAGGCGATTGTTGGCTATTTGGTGGTGGTCATTATTGTGTTATCTCTTGCTTATGAATGGACTTTGGATCTAGTGGGATATAGGAAAGAGAGCAGATGAGAGAATGAGGATGCGATGAGCTAGGCCATGGCTGCTTAAGTATAGGTAGAGGTGACTCGTGAACAAGGAGAGTAAAGTCCCCGTCTGCAGACAGCGGGGTTTCTGTGTGAGAGACGGACTCGGAGCAACTCGTGTTTTGTGTACCGGTAACCTTAGCTCGGATGAACTCTCTCCTCTTTCCTTTCCTACGGTAGTCCCTACGAATGCAACATAACTTCCTCTGCTATTCTCCTCATCATCATCCTTATCCACTCCCTCCCTCACCCAACCCAATTCACCGGCGTCACTGGCCTCTTCGTTTCCAACCATCCCTCCAAATTGTCCAGATTCCCCCTCTCAAACCCCTCCCAACTACTCGCCGAACAAACCCCAATATGCGGCAGCAGCGTCACCATCCAGTTATCCCTGAGTCTGGAGTTAACACTAGGCTCACTATCATGCACATCAAGTCCAACCCCAACAACTTGTCCAGCCTCCAGCGCCTCAAGCAGCGCCTCCTCATCAACCATCTTCCCGCGCGCGACATTGACAACCCTCAACCCACCCTCTTTCGCAAGCGCAAATTGCTGAGATGAGAGCAAATGGTGCGTGGAAGCCGTATACGGCGCTGACAGGACGATACAGTCAACGTGCGGAATCATCTCATCCACACTGCTAAAATACACTGCTCCACGTTCCAACATCCCCTCCGCCACGATTTTCCGTCGCGGACCCGTATAGACAACCCTCATCCCCAGTGCACCTTCACATTTCCTTGCAATAGCCAGCCCGATATCCCCCATCCCCACGATCCCCAGGACCCTGTTGGCGGGATCAACAGCCTTGACACCGAGATCCCGACTCTTCATCCAGTCATACCTTGCACACCACTGCGCATAGCTCAGATACCGGAACGTATCGAGGACCAGGGCGAGCCCCGTATTCGCAACGGCCTCGGTACATGCATTCGGCGTATTACAGTACCAGATCCCTCTTTCCGTGAGGGCTTCAATGTCAGCTGTATCGTGGCCGTGGCCGCTGCAGCAGATGAGTTTTAAGGACGGTGGGAAGAACGGGATCAGGTCAGTGGAGAAGGGCGTGTGGTAGGCGTAGGGGCCGGCTTTTAGCCACCCGTTGCGCAGGATTGCGGTTAGGTTGCTGTAGGGACCGCCCGGGGCTAAGCGGGCCTTGAAGGAGGATGGGGAGGGGCAGTCGTAGAGGATTAGGTTGAGGTTGTACTTTTTGACGAGGGCTTGTCGGCGGGCGTGGTCGATTGACTGCACGGGGGATTCGATGAGGAGGATGTCGATTGGTTTGGGGGTTTCTGAGGGTGGTGGCATGGTGGGTTGGCTAGGTATGGTATGGCTTGGACAAAGAGCCTTGTCTTTTCTTGTCTGTTTCTATATGTCCTTGACGCACCGATGCTGAAGTCATATAGACGGCGCAAAGAGTTGGCCGACCGACGTGCCCCTCGCGATAAGACCGGCCGATTTGGAGTCGGAACGCAGCCGATCTTCTCATCTCCAACTCGATGGCATGAGATAGGCCAGATAAGAATGAGATAGGGCAGAACAAACCAAAACAGGATGCATTCATTCTTCCTAACTTCAGGTAAGTAACTAATTGCTCGCAGCAACAGCCTCCCTCTCCTTCACACTCCCACCCCCGATCCTCTCCCCCGCGTTCGCAGCCCTATCCCCAATCCGAAACGCCCCAAAGACCTCCTTGGCCTTCACTGTCGTCGGGTCCCTTCCATACCCCCCACCCCCAGGCGTAAGAATCACAATCCGATCACCCTTGTTCATATTCGCCGTCGCCTTGCCGCCCAGACTAATCGTCCTCACACTCCCATCCTCAACATCCCTGCGAATCCACAAGTTCACACCCCTCTTCCCCTCCCCACCACCAGCCATCCCATACGGCGCTATCACCCGCCGCTCAGAAAGAATCGACACCTGCAGCGGCATACGGAATTCAATGTCCCGCACGCACCCGTCGCCGCCACGGTTCAAACCGCCGCCGCCACTGCCCTGTCGAATAGAGAACTCGTGAAGAAGCACGGGGTACCGCTGCTCCAGGATCTCAGGGTCGGAAATCCGTGTATTCGTGACGTGTGTGTGGACGCCGCTTTCACCCGCCCAGTCGGCGCCTGCGCCTGAGCCGCCCGCGATAGTCTCGTAGTATCCGAAGCCTTTGACAATACGTCCGGTTTCAGGATCCGTCCCGCCGTATCCGAATGTTAGATTGTTACATGTTCCCTGCGATGCTGCGCAGGCTTGAAAAGCTTTGAAAATAAGGTCGACGATGCGCTGGGATGTCTCGACGTTTGATCCGACAGTCGCGGCTTTTAGAGATGGTGAGAGAATCGAGTCCTTTGGTAGTTTGAGCTTGATGGGCGCAAGGCATCCTTGATTCAATGGGGTGTCTGTGGAGATCATGGAGCGCAGGCAGTACATGATGCCCGAGAGCATGACGGCGGGTGGACAGTTGAGGTTTCCATAGTGTTCTGGTCCAGTTCCTTCAAAGTCGAAGATTGCATCGCCAGTGTCGGGGTCAATGTTGATTTTCAGGGCTAAGGGAGTTCCGTCATCTAGGTAGTCAACTGCCTGTAGATCCTGCCCCTCGAACTTTCTCGCGAAGACCTTGAGCAGGTTCCGGACAGACTGCGCCGCATTGTCTTGAATCGCTTTCATGTAGAACTCCACAACCGGCCACGTATAGTCCCTCACCAGCGCAGTAATCAGGCCAATTCCGCGGTTGTTAGCGGCAATGGCTGCTTTCAAGTCCGCGATGTTGTCCTTGAGAGTCCTTGTGCCGCTGCATCCTGGGTACGATCCAGGAATATCAACCAGAATCTTATGCAGACCGGCATCATCAAAGATCCCTTCTTTCACGATTTTGAAGGTCTCCACCGCAACACCCTCTTGCCAAAGCTCAGTTGAATGCGGCGGCATGGATCCCGGCTGAATGCCGCCGATATCAGCGTGGTGGCCTCTATTAGCCACGAAGAACAGGATCCGTTCAGGATCATTCTCGTCAAATACCGGCGTCGTAACCGTGAGATCTGGGAGATGTGTCCCGCCTGCGCAGGGGTGGTTGCTCAGCAGCACATCCCCGGGCTTCAGCTCCCCCTTTCCATAGAGTTTCGCCTGGTATGCGATAGCGTAAGACATTGACCCCAGATGCCCCGGAATATGCGGCGCATTAGCCACGAGTCCACCATCCGCAGAGAACACGGCACAAGAAAAATCAAGTCGCTCTTTGATATTGACAGAGATAGACGTTTTCTGCATCGTCTGCCCCATTTGCTCGGCGACACTCATGAACCGGTGCCCGAACATGCTCAGCTGAACCGGATCCACGACTTCACTATTGAGCTTGGGTTTCTCGACGTCCAGGATCTCGAGTAGCAAATGCTCGGGGAGCACAACTGCCGCACTGAACGGGTCAACGACAACTGTTTGAGTCTTGTCAACGAGCATTGCGGGTCCTGCAATCCTAGCACCAACAGGGAGGTCACCAAGGAAAAACAGCCCAGCGTCCATCCAGCCACGGGTCTCGAAATACACTTTCCTCATGGACTGCGGCTTCCGTGGAGTCACTGGCGGCGAAGTCTGGACCCTGCGAAGCTCTTGAAACGGTTTGGTTAGCTTGATGCCAACACCCTTGCTGCCGATGCTCCGTACTCGAACATCATCAATCACAATGTCACGAGGCTGCGTGAACCCAAACTCCTGCTTGTGGCGGTTTGTAAAGGCGTCGCCAAACTCGGCTAATTTGCCCGGCTGCCCCCCGATCATCAGAGCCGTGTTGCTCCCCTGGTATCTCATATTGAGGAAGTACTCGTGTCGAACTTGCTCGTCGTTAAACCCCTGAGTAGCAAGCCCCTCCCGTCCTCTCTCAGATAACCGTTCAAACCGACTCTGCAATGCCGGAAGCGAGTTCTCTGAGAAAGCCTGCGTCTCCGGTTCCTGATTCTCAACCACAACGTCCGCCAGCGCCATACCGTACGCCGATAAAATGCTCGAATATCGAGGGATGATGACATGCTGGATTCCCAGGTCTCGCGCAACAGCAACGGCATGCTGTCCACCCGCACCGCCAAAACAACCTAGGACGTGGGCCCTGGTCTCAAACCCACGGCCCTCGCTCAGTGTCCTGATCGGCCTCGTCATCGTGGTATTGGCGATCTGCAAGAAACCCATTGCAACCTCTTCCGGCGTGAACTTGGTTTCCCCGCTGAGGTTAATGGTGTCGGTGATCTCGGCGAACTTCTTCTGCACAACAGCAAAGTCAAGTGGTCTGGGAAATAGATCAGGGATAATCCTCCCTAGAAAGAAGTTAGCGTCTGTCACGGTCAATGGGCCGCCTCTCCCATAGCAGGCTGGGCCGGGATTCGCCCCTGCGCTTCCTGGGCCGACTTTGAAAAGCCCGTTTTCCCAGGTAAGGATGGATCCACCGCCTGCTGCGACGGTATTGATGTCTAATTGTGGTGTCTGTATCGTGACTTCTGCAATCGTGCTCTCAAAGATATGCTCAAGGGACCCGGCGTAGCGGCAAACGTCGCTCGACGTTCCTCCCACTGTGAAAAGTGTTAGCAAAATACAACAATGTGGAGATCACCAAGAACTTACTATCGAAGCCCAGCACAGGCTTGCCCTCCTGCTCGTCATAACATGTTTTAGCCACGCCAATAACACCCCCAGCTGGACCGCTAAGAACGCCCCGGAGTCCCGTAAAGTTCGTATACGTCGTCAACCCGCCATCAGACTGGTTCAAGAAAAGCTTCTCTTCAAGTCCCCCCTTGAACCCCTTCTTGAAGCTCTCCAAGTACTTGTCTGTTATAGGAGACAAATAGGCGTCAACAACGGCGGACTGACTCCTCGGGACGATCTTCGCCATCTTTTGCAATTCCGAAGACGCCGCAACTTTGAAGCCGAGTTCGCGCGCAATCTTGGCGATACCAAGCTCATGGTCTTGGAACGTGTACGAGTGCATCATGGCAATTGCTACCGTCCGGTAGCCCTGAGCCCATAGATGTGTGAGGTCGCGACGGACCTGCTCGTAGTCGGGAATTCTGAGGATACGGACTGCTTCACCTGATATTCCGGTTGTCAACTGAGGGTCTGAGCTGACATCTATCGGCTGCGGCTCGGGATTCTCTGCGAAGCCTTCGATCGTAACGCGCTCGCCAACCTCCAGGACAGTCTCATACAGCTTCTTCATCCGGCGAACAGAGAGGTCAAAGATGTGAGGGCGAGCTTGGTTGCCGATTTCCAGAAGATCGCGGAAACCTTTGGTAATCAGCAACGCTGTCCTCTCGCCTTTCCGTTCTAAGAGCGCGTTTGTCGCAACCGTCGTGCCCATGCGAATGCTCTCAACACTCTCCAGATCCAAGGGCTCACCCCGTGGAATCTTGGTGTTGGTCGCAATCTCCAGGATTTGTCGGATGCACTCGGTCGGAGCATCGTCGTATTCGTCGGGACATTGCGACAGCACCTTGAGCACGATTTCTTGGTCTTTCCCGGTCGTATTGTTTGGTATCAAGGCAATCCCGTCGGTAAAGGTTCCCCCGCGGTCAATTGCGATTCTGATTCCTGGCATGGTGGACGAGTTGCTTTGATCGATGCTATCCCAAGTGTCCGCTCAATGGTCAGTCGCTTTCTATACTTGGCCTATAGAGGACAGTCGGCTTCTCCAAGCCGATGCAGCTTATCAGTAAGCCGTGCCGACTGATAGGCTGATCCTAGGGAGATAACTTATCACGCCCAGGGGGACATGTAGATAGCGCTATCTCCGCCAGATCGTACGAGCCTAGGCCAGTGCACGGTGACTGATATGATGGCCCCTGTATATCTATAACGCGACGGCCGAGTGAGGCCGCTGGATTTCTAACCAGATCAGTCACTATGGCAGAGAAAGGCCCGCAAGTGCAAAGTTCAACGGATTCTGAGAATGGCTCGTCCGATGTGTACATTGATCCCGTCAAAGAAAGACACATGATGCGGAAGTTTGATGTGATTTGCCTTGTCGATCTAGAAGCTTGCCGCGTCATGAGCTGACACATGTCTTAGTTATTCGCCGTATGCGCAATGGGCGTCTTGTACATGATGTCTAACCTCGACCGAAGCAACCTGGGCAATGCCAATGTCGCGGGACTTCCTGACGAGATTGGCCTCGTCGGCAATCAATTCGGCACCGCGACAACTTTGCTGTTAGTCCGAAGAGCCTCTCTCATTGGTTGTGATCCGAAGTTCATGATGTTCTAGATATGCCACATATGTCCCCTTCGAAGGTCCCGTCGCCATCCTGCTAAAGGTCATTGGCCCAAAGCCGTTGATGTCGATCAGTGCCTTGTGCTGGGCTGCCGCCAGTCTGGGAATGGGTACGTCTACCTACACAGTCATCATTTAACATCCCACTGACTTACCTTTGTCTAGCCTTCGTACAAGACCACCGAGGTCTCTACGCCTGCAGACTTCTCATTGGCCTCTTCGAAGCCGGTCTGATCCCCTGCATCAACGTCTACATCGGCTGGATCTACAAGAAGTCAGAGCGCGGGCAGCGATCGTCCTGGATCTTCGCATTCAGCGCATTTTCCAGCGCCTTTGGCGGAGTCCTCGCATACGGTCTGACCCAGATCCACACTGCCCACTTCTCAGGGTGGCGGTGGCTCTTCGCCGTCGAAGCGGCGATGACCATGATTGCCGTGCCCTTGTTCTGGCTCGTTTTCCCGAAATCTCCAACGACAGCGTGGTTCCTCACACCTGAGGAAAAGCATATGATGCAGCTGCGATACGACGCAGACCCGACCTGGGGCGTTAGCGAGGAGTTCTCTCTAGCCGAATGCCTCAAGGTCTTTGTTGACCCCAAGTGGTATGCGTTCTTTGCGTATCAATTCTCAGTCGATATCTCGTTGTATGGCTTGACGACTTTCATGCCGACGATTGTTAGCGGCCTGGGGTACAAGTCTGTGCAGGCGAATCTCATGACTGTTCCAATATACATCTGTGCGCTGATCTTCTTCATGATCATCGCGTACTTCTCCGATAGGACAGGATACCGCGGGCCCTTCCTCGCAGGTAGTCTCTTGTTCCTGATTGTTGGCTACGCGCTCTTGATTAGTGTTGAGAATCTCAAAGTGAGGTTCTTTGCATGCTTCAGTAAGTTCACTTCCGTCCGCTATTTTTCACCGATGGCCTAACCGATTCCAGTCGCGGCTTTGGGCATTTACCCGACAACTGGCTTGTCCCTCATGTGGCTGCAAGACAACGTGTCGAAACACTACAAGCGCGCAACGATGGTCGGCTTTACCCTCTGCCTCGGAAACACGGCGGGTGTTGCGGTAGGCCAGATCTTTACCACCGAGAGCTCGCCGCGGTATATCACAGGCTTGTCAATTGCCATGGGGCTGGCGTGCTTCGCTTTCGTTGATGTACTGGTTCTCATGGCAGGCTTTACCTGGGTCAATCGCAAGCGCGCTGCGAAGCTTCGAGCTGCAGATCTGGCCGGAACTCCGATTGAGCCAAACCCGGATTTGGGCGATTATGATGTGCATTTCCGGTACTCGCTGTAAATTAGTTGACAATAAACCTGGACGCCTAGTTAGATGAGTCTTTTCCATAAATTGCTGATAACAATTACCTTGCTTTCTCGAAAGTCGGCACATGGGCCGGCTACCGATCGGATGTGGTAGGCATGCGTCATACAATGCAGTTCCATATAAGTAGTCGCCCTTATCCCCTCCAGTAATCTTCTCGGGATCGAAGGCCACAAAATGGCGAATACACCAGTCGTCAAGCTCCTCGAGCAACTGATGGAGATTCCCTCCGTCAGCGAGCAGGAACAACAGATCGGCATATTTCTAGCGGACCATCTCAGGTCCCTGGGCTACACCGCGGAGCTCGTACCTATAACACCAGAATCCGACCGATGCAATGTGTATGCCTACTTGGGCAACGACCGCAAAGCGAGGACGCTTCTTACCTCGCACATGGACACGGTCCCGCCACATATCCCTCTCAGCATCAAGGGAGACGTTATTTTCGGCCGCGGGGCATGCGACGACAAGGGACCTCTTGCCGCACAGATTATTGCGCTGGAAGAGCTACGGGCAGAGAATCGGGTAAAGGAGGGTGACTTAGCTCTACTTTTTGTCGTGGGAGAAGAGAAGGGAGGACCTGGAATGCTTGCTGCGAACGAGATGGGCTTGAGCTGGGAGGCGGTCATTTTCGGTGAGCCCACCGAAGGCAAGCTTGCTACTGGACACAAGGGGCACTTTGTCTTCGAGCTGTTTGTCTCTGGCACCGCTTGCCACTCAGGATACCCGCATATGGGAAAGAGTGCCACCGCAACGCTCGTTTCAGTTCTGGAGGAGCTGAAAGCACTTGAGCTGCCTACATCGCAACTCCTTGGCCCGACGACGTTTCACTGCGGCAAGATGCAGGGTGGAGTTGCCTACAATGTTCTTGCCGCTGACGCTTACGCCCTGTGCGGTATTCGTGTTGCGGCCGACTTGTCGGGCATTGAGAAAATGGTGGAAGAGGTTGTTGGTCAATATCCCGATGTCACGATGAAGAAGTCATTCGGATATCCGGAGACGTTACTGGATCATGAAATCGAGGGTGAGCAGGCCAACCCAGCCTAGTATCTTACATACTAATATAGCATTAGGCTTGGATACGATGCCGGTTTCTTATGGCACCGACGTCCCTCGACTGAATGGGAACCATAAGAAATATCTTTATGGTCCGGGATCAATATTGGATGCGCACGGAGAAAACGAGCAGGTTGCGATTCCGGATTTGATCGAGTGTGTGGCCGTGTACAAGAAGCTAGTTCTCCAAATGTTGAATCCTGGTCAGTGAATCAATGCTTCAATGTTCATGGAAAGCTAGAGAGATGTATCTCCCTGCAGCAATCTTACCATACCAATCCTAGTCCAGTAGCTCCTTGCCTCTTATCAAGTACTCCAACAGAGCGTCATGGGTTTATCGCCGGTCGGCTCGGCTCCAGCCAGCCGACGGGCAACGTATGAAACCTTAGTGGTCGTGTTTCTATTATAGTCAGCACTATTTTCTTTTTCCTTGAGCTCAGACTAGCTGCAGCACACCTACCCAAAATGCCAGCTGAACTATCTACCATTCCTGTGTTACCCAGGGACGAAGCATTTGCCATCACGGCGGATTTCCAAGCTGACGTTCACCCGCAAAAAGTCAGTTTGGGGGCAGGTGTCTACCGAGACGAGAGCTCCAAGCCATGGGTTCTGCCCAGCGTCAAAGAGGTGCGTAACAGTCGACAGGGAAGGCCAACTCACCAGTGCCCGATATTGACCCTTCGATAGGCCAAAAAGCGGCTTCATGAACAGGCATATTTGAACCATGAGTATCTGCCAATCCAAGGCTTGGAGCCATTCCTTAATGCCGCAAGAGAGCTTATCCTAGGATCAGAGAATACCGAAGCTCCAACTATCTCAATCCAGACCATCTCCGGAACAGGCGCAAACCACCTCGCGGCTGCCTTTCTAGCCCGGAATCTGAAGCCAAAGCATGTATTCTTTTCGGATCCGACCTGGAGCAACCACTCGCTTGTCTGGGAAGTTGCGGCGCCCGATGTCGTGCAAAAGACTTATCCCTACTATCTCCCAGCGAGCAAGTCTTTGGACTTTAAGGGTATGATTTCAACGCTGGAGTCTACCGCTGTCGAAGACGATGTCGTTGTACTGCATGCATGCGCGCACAATCCTACCGGCATCGATCCGAATCAGGAGCAGTGGCGCTCTCTAGCTGAGTTGATCGAGCGCAAGAGACTGTTTCCGCTATTCGACTCGGCATACCAAGGATTTGCAACGGGGGATGTAGACGTCGATGCCTGGGCGGTCCGATACTTCCAGAAGACGTTATTTGGATTATCGGAGTCTGGACCGCGACCACAGGGGATGGGAATTGCGCAGTCATTCGCGAAGAACTTCGGTCTGTACGGCGAGCGAGTGGGAGCCTTTCATCTCGTCCTGCCTCCACAAACACCAACAGCAGGAGCACGCAGCCAGCTCCTCCGTCTTGTCCGGGCGGAAATGTCAAATGCCCCTTTGTTCGGTTGTCGAATTGTGGCAATGATATTATCCGATGCAGAGCTTAGAGCGATGTGGCAGAAAGACCTGCAGACCATGTCAGGACGCATCAAACGGATGAGATCGATCCTCAGACGGGAGATCGAGAAACATGCGAGATCGGATGTGGGAGACTGGAGGCATCTGGAAGATCAGATTGGAATGTTCAGCTATACAGGACTGAGAGAGGGGCAGGTTTTAAGATTGAAGGAAGTGCATCATATTTATCTGATGCGCAATGGCCGAGCGAGTCTGAGTGGTTTGAATGAGGCAAACGCAAAGTACGTGGCTGATGCCATCGCTGAAGTGATGCGTTATCAGCCAAAATGATGGGAGCTGAATTTCGAAGTAAAGTTCTCCGAAAACCTGGCAGGAGGAAGGATTTCGAAAGGCCATCTGACTGACGAAGGATGAAGATGGGGAAGGAGCACTGGTGGGCCGTCCGGAGCTGAAAGTCAGGGAGGGAGCCAACGCTCGCCGAACACCTCATTGTCCTGTCTACCACATTGTCCCCAACATGATATCGATAATAGTAAACCGTTCAAGACTTATGCTGTCTTACAAAATGATAAGACTAGCTACCTCCGTACAAAAAGCAAACCGCAACATCCAAAAGTCATGTAGTGAATTGTACGGACGAACATGTATATATATATATACGTGGGAGCGAGGCAAATCAGGACCTGAAATTACAAGACAAATCCCATTTCCTCTCCGTCAATTACGGCTTCCCCACCTCGTTCAACGTTATTGCAATTCAGGAAAGCCTGAAGAAACGGACTGTCTAGGGGATCGACGGTGGTAGTCGTATTCCTCGCCAACCCATCGTCAGGATTGAAGGTGAAAGACATCGGCCCTGGCATGAGGAAGTTACTCCAGTCATAGCCATCATTATCCATTGGACCTGGTTTGATTCCCGTCTGGTAGGGTTGAACATTTATACCGGTAGGGGAGTCATCGGAAGCGGTAGCTACAGCGGATGGCACTCGGCCAACAAGACGGCCGACGTTCCACTGTATCTGAACGAGACGAGAGTAATACTGACCGGCAGTCGCATTCCCTTTATCCCGCATGGTCATTAACATTTGAAAGGCTGTCTGTACAGCATCCGAGTCTCCTAGGTTCGGCGAGATGATAGCAGAAATGATGAGAATGAGTGTCGAGGAAAATAAGTGGTGCGCATCAAAGTATCCAAAGGTAGCCAGTGAGCTGTCGATAAAAAGCTGTGAGAGAATCGAGTTTGATGTCCGAGCAGCAGAGATACAGGCGTCGGCCAAGGTTCTAGTCGTGTCTGATATCGGCGCTGATGCTAGTGCCGGTTCTGGACTGCCCTCACTGTGGTCTAAGGACTGTGCAAACGGATTTCTGACCTTAAGCACATACAGCAGAATTGGCCGTGTGGTTAGGATAATGCAATGGTTGAAATGTAGCTGGAGCGACGCGACCGATCGTAGAATCCCGGCATCCTGGTTCCATCTTAGGCTCTCTGGGATGTGGGTGTCCCAAGTATGCAACCTTCGTAGAACGGACCGAACATTATGCACCAGTCTTTCTCCCGCGGCTTTAGAAGATGGTGCATAGATATCTCGCATGATGAGGCCGGTAATGCGGGCCAGTTCCACGTGGGCAACCAGATGCTCGGCTCGCCCGAGTCTCATCTGGATTGGACTTCCTGGTACCGCAGACGGCTCTGGAGATGGAAGCTCGACATCGATGTCATCGTCATGGATTCCTATGGGTTGTCCGAGCTTCGAACATGTTGATCTGTCAAAGACGTAAACAGTCCACCACAGTCGGACTCGGTGCTCTCGCTCAATGGATGATAATCCGGCACCATCCAGAACAGCACGGTGCAGTCCAAGGCTGGTGCTGAGGCGCAATGCCATGCTGCTGTACATGTGTGCGGAGTTCACGCGGCCAAGGGCATTGGAGTAGAAACACTACGCGTTTTGTTAGTTGTAAAAGGCCAACGGCTGAGAACCTATCACATACAAGCAAGAGCATGATCTCAATCTGGGCCAGGGACGGCTCCTCAAAGAGATCCTGCAGTAGACCAACAGCGACGAGAAAATATCCCGTTCCCGGCACCGGAGAACTACTGGCATCCACATCCCCAAGCGCTGGCGCTGACGTCGAACATGAATACAACTCACCTAGTGCTAGAACCACAAAGAGCTTGCAGGCCCATGTGGAATCCCACTGGAAACGCTCCCCCAAGCGATAGGCTTCGTCGAGTTGCTGGAGAAAGTCGCCATGCAGGAAGAAATGGTAATCCTGGCCGATGAAGCGAAGGGCAACGCGGACGAGGAGGTAGGTCCGGATACGCTCGGGCAGCTTGCAACCAGTAACATTATGAGATTGACGCGCGAATGCGGGATTCCGAACGTAACGACGCTCAGGGGGTGGAGTTGGCGTGGAGCGTGGGTTCAGGCATTGCAAGATGCGATCGCTAAACGCCAGGCAAGTTGACTCCCCCACAAACTGCGGCTGTGAAGTGTGGTCGAGCTGGAAGAGACGTCGCGGCTCATGGATCGGATTGCTGAGATCTATTGCAGCTGGTTCCGGTCTGTCGGAGTCTAGGGCAAGTTCGACACGAGGCGACGGTGGGTCGCCGTTGTTTCTCTGAAGTTGATTCAAGTAACTGAATCATATCAGTCCCGCTCCACAATTGGTAGAGGACTGACTAACGCACCTTGCAGACACAGTAACTCTCCGCTCGCGCAGGGGGTAAGAGCACTGGACCGCCTTTTTGGCATTGCGACATCTCTGGCACGGTACGCCCCCTGAGCACTTGACTTTGAGCCCATGACAACGACGGCAACTAGACGAGTCGGTCAGTCAAACTCTCCGAATGGATCAGGTAACATACGCAATGTACGATCGTTTCGTCCGGCTTGATGCAGTTGGCGACGGCGCAGTTTTGGTCATGTTGGAGATGCGTAGAACGGAGGAAGGTCGGCAGAGCAGAGTACTGATAAGGGGAAGGAGCGACCCGAGTGGCATGCCAAGTTGGAGAACAGGCACCACCGTTTATCGAGGGCACCCTCCATCATCGATAAAAGAGATACAGCTCTAAGGCCCGAAAAGATCATTGACATTGTTCACTGTATACACCTATCTAAGAGTAAACCCGAAAAATGATCAAAACAAATGGCAAAATACCCCAATTATCCAATATCTTCCAAAAGAAACTCGTTATCATCAAGCATGCAGAAACCCCATCGCCTTCCAAGCCTGTACATACTTCCTCGCTACCTCCGCACTGACAGGCCCCTGGACCGCAAGCGGCGGCGAGTGTTCCCTCGTACGAGTCGTATCCAGCAAAAGACCACCACACGACATGCGCAGGAAATGGTGATCCAAGAACCCAATCAGCCGGCCCGCAGGGTTATCCGTGTCTATGGACAGGGGCAACTCGCGGACCTTACGAACCCACCGGTCGAACGGGATGATATTCTGGAATGGAACATCCAGCGCGTCAGCAAGGACTTCGATCATCTCGGGCCAGGGCTGGCCCTTGGGGTTGTCAATATGATAGATCGGATACGGCGTCCGATTGGCTGGTGCAAGAAGGAGATCTTTGAGGGTTCCTGCGACGTCATTGACAGGGATCCAGGAGAGGATACCGCCGAAACTGGGCAGCGCTTTTAAGGTCTGGCATGATTTGATGAGGAACGAGAAGTGCTCGATCGGGTTCCAAAAGCCACTGGTGCGAGAGCCGGCGATCTGGCCGAGGCGGACACTCATGGGCCGAAAGTGCTCCGGGTATTTGTGGAGTGTAGCATCTAGAATGCGCTCGCAGGCGAGCTTAGCCTCGCAGTAGTCGACGGGGAGAACGGATCTCATCTCCATGCGCTCCTCCGGTACAGAAACCTGACCGCTCCAGATCGGGTACTGGCCGACGACACCGATGGATGAGACAAGCTGGAAGCGGACTTTGGTCTCTGAGCGAGGGCGCTGGGTGGCAACGTCCCGGGCAAGGTCAATCAGGTTTCGCAATGCGTGGAACTGTGGTTCGAAGGCTTTGATGGGGCGCGTGCCGCTCATAGGCCAGGCGTTGTGGACGATGTGCCATGCTGCACCAGCCAACCATATTCGGCATTCGAGACTCCCAGCTTGATCTGGAGGTGTCGGTCTCGATTACCTTGAGCTTTGATTGCGCCTCGTTAGAGAGCTCGATACCTCTATTGGTCAATGCTTGCTGTTGCCGGGTCTTTCCTTCAACACCGCCGCGACGGTTGACGCAAACGATCGTGTGCACCTCAGGGTTAACGGCAAACTGCTCGACCAGATGAGACCCTAAGCTGCCTGTAGCACCGGTCACCAGGACGCACTGTCCGTTCGGAGTTGTTGATGCCATTCGAGAAGCCGCTGCTACGGGCATCGAGCAGCCCTTAGGAAAATGGGCCACATATCGGTTGACCTCTGCTTCTCGAGCGACATCGTCCGTCATAATTTGCTCTTCATGCTCCACTGCTTTAGGTAGACGACCATAGGTCGGGCCCGATGCCAAAGCAATGATGATCTTCTGGGTATCATTCTCAGGCATCGCGCCATCCGTCCAGTCCACATGCCTAAACCTAGCAGACTGAAGATCTTTCTCCCAGCGCGTTTCGGAGGCGATTGCATGGCGTCGCCCATCATCAAAGAGCCACCAACCTTCCAAAAGCCCGAACGCCAGTTCGATATAAGGTACAATACCAGTCATCTCCAACATCATAAGGAATCCGTCCGGACGCAAGGCAGTCCGGATACTGCGGGCGGACGCTTCCAAGTTATGCGTGACATGCACAGCATTGCTCGCAATCACAATGTGCTGGCCGCGCAGCTCTTCGGCAACAGGCTTTTCGATGTCGTGGACAGCGAACTTCATGAACGAATAGCTCTTCCATTTTCGGCGCGCCTGAGCAACCATGGATGGTGAAAGGTCGGTGAAGGTATATTCCACGGGGACATTGAGCTGAGCCAGGAATGGGACGAAGACCATAGTTGAACCGCCAGTGCCGGCGCCCATTTCGAGGATCTTGAGCGGGCCATCGTCCAGGCTTATCTTTGAGATCAAGTGACCAAGGAAGTCTCTCACAAGCTCATAGTGCGTATGATTGATCGTGCAGTGGCAGTATAGGTTTGTCACGAGTTCTCGGCCTTCCGTCGTTCCAGAGATAAGTCGAATACCATCGGTCTTCCCCTGGAGAACGTCGGCCAAAGCCTTTCCGGAGAAGTAAGTCAACTTGGCAGGGTGTGTCCAATCTGGCAGCTTCTTCAGCATTTCCTGCAGCAGTACATCGCTTGACTTCTCCGGCGGAGAGTTGGCCCTACGAATGAGTTGTGTGCCTTTGGTGTCGAACAACCGTCCGTCATTCTCGAACATCTCGTAGAGATAGTTGACAAGGTTAGCCTGCTGAGGAACGTGCCTGACGCGCAGAACTGGTTCACCGGCGGGGATAGAGGCAATAGAGACACCGAGTTTCTCAAAGGCCTCTAGTACCAAGGCGACGCAAAGCTGAGTCGCAGCCGGTAGGAACATGTTCGAGTAGCCATCCATCTTACGATCTCGCATAAACTGGTCCGTTATTAGTTTGGACTCCCCAAATGCTTCGAGCACTGTTGATGGAGACAATTCGAGGGAACAACCGCCGGACAAAGGTTCCACTTTCATCTTATATAACGGGGTTTCCACAGGCGTCAGGTCGCTCGCAGACGTCCGAGGCGTGGAGATTGGGCTGTCCGACTCGGATCCCTCTGAGACTTCAGGGTCTGTGCTATCGTCATCCGCCTCGGCACCGTTGGGATACACGGCAGAGGTGATACACCTGACGAACCTGCGGAAACTCGTCGCCTCCATGAGTTCCTCCTGGTCCAGGGTACATTTGAACACCGACTCAACCTCACGAGCCAGCTCCATTCCCATGAGCGAGTCAATGTCAAAGTCCGCCAGCTCCGAGTCCTCCTCGATCTCGTCTGCCTCCAAGCCCGAGACGTTGGCGATGATTTCACGAACCTACTAGGATAGGTCGGGTCGAGCTTTCTCAGCCATTTTGGGCTTTGCCGTAGACGATTTGACAGTTGAAGCAGAAACAGAAGCAGCTTGCGTTGACGCTGCGGCCGTCGCCTTTGCGGCTCCTGCCGGGATGGACACCGCGGCGGATGGCAATGGTGGCAACGCCTCTGGCGCAGTAAGTCGAGTGAGGATCTTGCTCATAGACGCCTTTGCAACCTTGATGTAATGAGTCCCAAACATAACCTCCAGCAGCTATCCATTAGTCGCGTCGAAAACATACACATCAGTCATAAACAACTTGTCCGATTCCCGGTGGTGAGCTGCAAGGATATTGTAGATCTTCGGCCGCTTATAGCTACTATCAAGCTTGGGAGAACGCATAATTACATCACAGCCACTGGCAAGGTACATATCCTCCGGCGCACGGTCGGTCATGGCGTTAACCTAAAGGCCACCCACCTGGCTGAAACAATCTGACAAAGTCACGTCAAGCCAAGTCTTGTTGGAACACTTCATCTGCACACGGCTAGCACACTCATCGCCCTTTCCAACGACTTTCTTGACACCGCGGTACATTTCCGCGTAATCTACCACTTCCGCAAACGTCCGGTAGACATTCCGGCCTTGTATAACGTCGTCAGCGTCCTCGTCGCTCTTCAGGACAGAAAGGCAGCGTTTGTGGCTGACCATATGCTCGTACCGGGCAAACTCAGCGTGGTAGGTCGGGTCGTTCGTAGCGCAGAGTCGGATCTTGCCCTTGACATGAGTCGTCTCTGCCCCACGAGCTTCGGGGCCTTTGTGGCCGACGATCTTTCAGCTCCAGGAGTTGGGCTCTCCTTGAATCACCTCGAAATTTAACCATACCATGAGTGACGGATCAACGCAGATAGGGACGTGGTTTTCGATTTCAAGGACCTGGGCGTGGTGGTCGGCTGCCAGGTCGGGGCGCAAGCTGCGAATAGCTTCAATGGCCATGTCGATTTCCAGCGTTGCGAGGCAGATCGGAGCTGTCTGCGCGATCATGTGTCCCGAAACGAAGTCATTGTACTCCTTCGTCATTGTGTTGATGCGGAAGCGCGCATGCTGTTGCTCGAGATCCTGGTACCCAACGAAGCTCCACAACCGAAGAGGCTGTTCTTGTTGCACAACGGGCGCGCTTTCGGTGATGGGCCTCGCTACCTTGAGGTCTAACCAGTGCCGGTGCTTTTCGGATTGGTAAGGCGGGAGAATTAAGGGCGAGTACTCGTAGGTTTGTAGGGCGTGGTGAGGCCAGAAAGATACTCGTAGTCCTTCTTTCCAGAGGCTGAGAGTGGTATCTGACAAGTTCTGCAACACGCTGTCACCAGCCAGGTTCACGGCTTGGAAGTGTGTGCCTGCCAATGATTAGAGTGCACGATTGGCAAGGTGTGTAATGGTCGAGTTTGATCCGGCTTCCAGGTAGATGCATGACGGGTACTGTTGTGCCAGCCTTCGGAGCGCGTGGTTGAAGTACACGGGATGCCGCAAATGTTCGGCAGTAAAGCTTGACGAGATTTGGTCCGCTGATTGGCGAGACTCTGTCGCTCTCTCGAGTGGAATGACAGGCTTCTTGAAAGTCAGGTCTTGTCCAAGTTCCTCCAAGCTAGGAATAAGTGGCTCGACAAGAGACGAGTGGAACGCATTCGTCACGTTGAGCCTCTTGGTCTTGAGCGAGGCAAAGCTACTGTTCTGGGCGACGATCTCGGCCACCTTGTCGATAGAACCCATGCTTCCGGCAAGTGTAAAGCGCCTGGGACCGTTGTAGCAGGCAATGCTAGCAGGACGCTGAGTATCCGTGCTCGCTCGGTTCGCCTCTGCCACCAGCCTTTGAACAGATGCTAGGTCACCCTCAACGGCAACCATAGCGCCGCGGTCCTTACCCCACGAGTCACGCACCAGCTTGGCGCGACCGGCCACTAGCTTGATCGTATCCTTCAGAGAAAGAACGCCAGAGATGCAAAGCGCCGTGATCTCGCCGAAACTATGTCCAACAACAGCAGCCACCGTGACACCAGAGTCCATCCAGCACTTGGCGCAGGAGTATTGCACGGCAAATAGGGCCGTTTGCAACTTGATTGTATCCTCGATAGCTTCCTGCTGGAAGATAGCGTGGTATATGCTATCTAGACCAAGTGACCGCATCGCGGCATCACACTGGTCGAGGTATGTCCGGAGGACTTTGACCGTCTCGTAAACCTTCCAATCTAGCCCAATAAATGTAGAAACCTGCCCACCGAAGCAGAGGACTACGGGACGAGCGGCTTTGACTTGAATCGAGCCGGTTGAGAGTTGACATTCCAGTTCGGCAAGAGAAGAACAACTGAAGATCAAAGCGCGAGGAAAGGTCTGGTTCGCCTGGCGAGACAGGTTGAATGACAGATTGGAAAGAGTGGTCGTTGGCTTCTTGGACCATTCGCTGGATCGCAGGAAGAGAGACAGTTTGCGGCAGTATTCAGATAGGCTTTTGCCATCCAACGCAGGAATCCAGAATGGATGCTTGATACCGGCCGAGTGGATTGCGGCATCCTGTTGACCACGGAGCTTCGGCTGCGTGACAACCATCGAGGCGTTCGAACCAGGCGCACCGTAGTTGTTAATGAGGGCGGCCTTGTTCTCCTCATTCCAAGGCTTCAAACTGGTAGGTATCTCAATCAAATCCTTGGGCGATGCCTTGATATGGTGGCTCAGGTTTGCATAACTAGCCTGCGGCGGGATCCAGCCTTCATGCATCATCATAAGCATTTTGATAAGCGATATCACTCCGGAAGTGCCTTCAGTATGCCCAACCTAGCCCTTGATGAAGCCAAGCCACAGTAGTCTAGATCGGTTGCTTCCTTCCAGTGCCCGTAGGATACTTTCGTACTCCGCGGGATCGCCAACAGGAGTGCCAGTGCCGTGCGCTTCTACAACGGTGATATTATCTGGCTTCAGCTGTGCTTTGTGGACGACGTCTTGAAAGAGAGTCGAGAGTGAGGGGGAGTTCGGAATAAATATGGGTGTACAGCTTTGATTCTGTGACACGGCTGTACCAGAGATGCACCCGGAGATCTGATTGCCGTCCGAAATCGTATCAGACATCTTCTAAGAAAACGCATGCGATACCCTCGCCACGACAATAACCATCAGCTAGTTCGTCGAATGGTTTGCATTGCCCGTTGGACTCAGGAAGGTCGCACTGGCCAAGTTCTGAAACCAAAGAGGGTTGCTCATGGTGGCCACAGCACCGGCCAATGCTCCTCACGTACATTCGCCGTTCAGAATCGCCTGGAATGCCATATGGATGGCCACGGCAGATGCAGAGCAAGCGGTATCAATAGTCATGCCGGGTCTTGTCCAGCCAAAATAGTGAGAGACTTTGCCTGACATGAAGCTGCGTAGGTTACCAGTGGCGGTAAAGGCATTTGGCGCGTGACACGCAATATTGTGCTCGTAATCAGCTGCACAAGTATCAATGTAACAGCCAATCTGGTTGTCGGGATTGGGAAGCGAGAAATAACCAGATTGTTCAACAGCCTGGTACGCCGCCTGCAATAGAAGGCATTGTTGCGGATCCATGGACGCAGCTTCTCGCGGACTTCACTTGAAGAATTTGTGATCAGAAGCATCAACATCGTCGATGAAGTTTCCGTACCACTTTCGTTTGGTATCCAATTCTCGCCACTGGCTCTTGAAGCCAAAGTGGCTTTGGGGAACCTCAATGTGCTGCGACTTTCCCTCGCAGTTTATCTGCCAGAATTCTGCTAAGCCATCCGCGCCGGCGACCTTGATGGCCATGCCAATAACAGCGATGTCATCATCCTTGATATCATTTGCCTGTCCCCGTTGGCCGTTCATATCCAGGACACTGGCAGACAGTTTCGGTAAATCCTGGTCGAGGTCCGTGGCCTGAACCAGGCGGGGGCCGAGAGTCCGCATAAAGGACGGCGGAACACATCTATCGGGTCCGAAGGAGATCACTCTCGAGCTCTCAGTATTCATGAGCGATTCTTGGACGGCAGCGAATGTGGTGTACCAATTTGACTCCTCGAATAAAATGGCGCGGAGCGCCAGGTGGTGTAGTCTTCCCGCTTGTATCAAGTCCCCGTTTAGATTGGTGTAGCTGGGAATGACCATATCGAAAGCATCTGGAAATTGAAATGCTGACTCTGCGTCGCATAATTGAATGACTGAAGCTAGGTCGGAATGGTAATCCGTATGGTGAAAGCGTCCACGGAGGCCGACTTCGGATGCCACGATACCAGCGGCTTTGAGTTGCTGGACGAGTGTCTGAGCGGTAATCTGAGAGGTGGTGATTGTGGCCCGTTTCTCATCGTATCTCACAGAGATATATGCCTATTGCGATGAAACAAGGTAAGGCGTTAGCTTGATTTAGTAGAACACAGAAAAGCGACCTAACTCACTTCAGGAAAGTGATCTATAATACGAGCCAGATCTTCTCCCTGCTTGACCGTGTTCCAGGCCGTTGCATAGGACTTGGCACGCCCGTGTACTTCATCGGAGGCATCTTGCGCATCGACCAGCGCTCCAAAGAGCATGGCCAAACGTACCGCCACGGGACCATACCGGTCGAAATCCTGTTGGCTGGCTAAGGAGGAAACAGCAAAAGCACTCAGAACGCCCGTACAAAAGCCCAAAGTGCTAGCGTTCGACGGAACAGAAAATATACCAGGAGATCCTGCTGTCGTGTCAAACGACTGATCCTGCTCGAGACTTCGGGCATACTGTGCCAGTTGGGTGAGGAGTACGAGGAGTAAGGAGGGTGTTTGGTAAGGTACGATTATCGTCAAGATACGCCCCCGTCCGGAACCAGCGGTCGAGGTCAGCGAGCCAGTGTTCGCCGTCGATAGTCTTCAGTTGGGGCAGGTGTTGGCAGATGACTGTCCAATATGTTGGAAGCTCGGCGACGGTTTCTGATATCCAACGGCACAGACGGCCCTCCGAGACAGTCGATCGGAGCTTATCAAAAGAGCGCTTGTTGAAGGTGAGAGACTGCGGTCCGAAGAGCAGGAGGGTCTTTCCTGCGGCCGACTTGTTGCTGCTCATCGTGAGCGGGCCTTGTTAAGAAAGTAATTCGAGAAACACCAGATGAATGGCTCAAAGTTGAAACCCCGGGTCACGACCGTTCAAGGCTAAGAGTATTGCGAGTTTGAACGACTTGCAAGTATGGCCAATCCTGAAGATAAATTGGGAGGGAAAGGCTCTGCTTGATAAAGCCGTATACCATGGTCCACATTGGGTCAACAAAAGCCCTTGAAACCCGAGTAGTTCAATGAGCTTGTCCTGCGCCGAATTGGCCAATCTACCGATCTGAAAGGGTTCCTGCTCCGGAATTCCGCGTTGGACAGAGAGTGCTGTCAGCTCCCCACCCGTCGGTCTGCCTAGTCAACCTGGTTCAACGTGTCGCCGCGAACTGTTCGTTCATCGTATTTCCCGAACCCTCCGAGGCTCGTCAGCCATTCTGCCATCACTAGGGACTGGCGAAAGTACATTCCGCCGACAAGATAAACGAAGCCCAGAGAAGCCAAGTTCGAATAAGAAGAATCCACTGGTAATCCAACGAAGCGGGTTCAGCTGAATCTGCTGCCCAAGAAACAATACGCTCCGACAGTCCCTGCAGCAATCTGACAGCTGACACTGACAGGTATGCTAGCTGCAGATTCAGCGGGTTATCCATCTCCGTTGCTTCTTTTCTCCAGAGCCTGAAGAAACCATGATATGCATGATTGGTGGGTCAGAGTACAGAAATGCACTTAATCCGCAGCCGGAAGGATTCATCACTGCAGATATGTCGTCGAAGCATACACATCTTACTCCTATCGGGATAATAGAGTGTATTCCTGCAGACTCGTCGTCAAACCCGCCTGAGGACTGACAGCGCGTGGAGAAGAGGTCTTGGCAGAGCCAGGAGAGGAATGGCAGAATAGCAGGCGACTAGACGGTGTTTGGACAGCTGGATAGTTTTTCCGAGACTTTCTCCGCCTGAGTGTGGTGGAACCTTCCTTTCTTCTGTTCCTCAGCTTCCGGCTGTCAATTTCGTGCCTCTCCCAAAAGTCAGACGCAGTAAGATATCGATGCAAATCATCCACTTCAGGGACTGTTCCCATCCAATGCATAATCTTCACGGCACGTTTATCGAATGATCGCCAATATTAGTGGGTCCGTCCATCCCGGGGCGGAAACAATGGAATGCACGAGATTTGTCCTTGTCCAGGTACCTGGCTTGATCTACACAGAATTACTTTTGATCAGATAAAATGTGATGATACGTCGCCTTATCGGAGTTCGGTAATGCCGGCCTGAAGAATGCCATCTGGCGGCTTGTCAAATCGCCAGAACTACGGATACCGCCAGAGAGCTTTTTTATTTCTTATGCTCCGTGTTATTTTGGTAAATATCCTCTGCCCCATGAAACCGCCGATAGCTTTTTGCTAGGAACAAACAATTGCCATTACACGGAGCTTTCGAGCCATCGGTTTTCCGCCGACTTCCCCACGATGTCCCAATCTACCCAGCGTCCGCAACCGGAGTCGGCCGATGGGCAGAAGCTCAGACGCCTCGCGTGTGATCGGTGTCGAGGGCAGAAGCTCAAGTGCGTTCGCTTGGGGTCGTCCGAGAAGTGTCAGCGCTGCGAGACCGCGACGGCCATTTGCACTTTCGGGAAACCATTGCCCCCTGGGCGGCGCGCAGCGAGGCCGGCGGTGCAAGACATGGGGATCGAATCCACTGTACCAAATCTCCCTGTTGCAGTTTCACGAACCGAGCTGGATAGTACTCGAATCCCGAACGAGATGTCCGCGCCAGTGGGGATTCTCCACGCCGACAGTCCGGGATGTTCGGAAAGTCTTTTTGTCCACGGAAGCGACATGGACGCAGACAACTTTTACCACATGCTCTACGATGAAGGGGGCATCATTGACTTAGATGGCCACAGACTAGACAAATGGCCGACCAAGACGGATTCTATGGGAGATGTATCCCCGTGGCAGACATTGGGACCAGTCGGCGACGAGGGAGACAGTCTGGTGTTCAGCCCCCACGGGAGTACGTCGCCTCACAGTCAAAAGCGACTATCGACGACACAAGGCAAGCGAGAAGGGCCAATCAAGCGCCCGGCTTCCCTAACTTCATGTTCGACGGCGGGAAGTTTAGACGAGGCAGCTACAACTCCCGACACGCTGGGACTGATGCAAAAGCTGATGCACCTTAGCTGTGCCTTGTATGAGCTCGAAAGCCGTTACCTCCCCAACGGCGATAGTAGCCAGACTTTGATGGCCGCTTACAGCGTTTTCCCAACCAAACTTGCAGGCCAAGTTCTTCAAGCAGCCATGGATTTCTTGGGATTCCTTCAATCTTTCTTCTTGGCAGATGAACCTTCATCATCTTCAGCATGCCAGTTTCTAGCTACCACTCGACGGGATCCATCATCCCTTGACTTGACCGACCTGAACCAGCGAAGCTATCTACATGCGTACAGTACACTCGTATCTCCTTCGTACGATCACATGTCTCTTCCACCGACCAACCACAGCTACGCCTACTCGTCAGCCTTGGAATGGCTTCCAGCCCGACAGATGGCTACCCCAGACAAGCCAACAAGCCTGCAACTTATTAGTAACTACATGCGCCTCCTCCGGCTGTATCTACTACTCCACAAATGCATATACGACTACGTTCGGCTGACCGCATCGAACCCCAGCCAACGCCAGCCCATCTGGACCGACCTGACGCTGGGTGGCACGGTGCTTGACCAGTTCGTGGACTTCCACATCAAACTGGTTTTGCAGGTCGCGGCGCGCTTGCTCGAGGACATCGAGTTCGCCCTCGGGCTTCCTGAAGGCTGTCGGGTAGGCAAAATGACTGCTGCTCAGAACGGCCGCCGTGGGATACTGGGCACATACGTCTCCACCCCCTTTATAGAAATGTGCATATCCGAGGCTACAGCGGGCCCTGATCAGGGACGCGATGCTATCATCCGGCTGCGTGATGTCATGCACCGCCTGTCGAGTGTCTTGGATACACCTTCTGTGCTGAACCTACGTAATTGAATTCGAGTAGATCTCTGTGTAAATACCTGGGATGAATGCATTCATAAATATCTAATCATGCTAGATAATGGAGTTAAATCCGGCTTCGCGGCCGAATGTCCAACATCTTCCAGCTATCAATATCTCTAATACGCCTATTCCCCGACAGAAATAAAAGCCGAGCCTCTACCTGGTCTACCCATCGGCAGGGGTCCATCACCTCAGCCCTTGCTTCTACCTTACTACTCTCCGCCGGGATCTACAAGTGAGAGTTTTTGCAATCACCTGTAAATGAACCTTAGACTCGGAGCCGCCCTTGACTTCCGTCGAATCTACCGAATTCCTCATGGTACATCGCCCCGAGGCTCTAACTTCCTGCCATGTCTCCCCTAGCACGGCCACAACATCCACATGATCTACCCGCACGCGTCCTGAATCGCTCCATCAATACCGAAGAGCAGTGTCCTCGCCCCGAAGGCTACACCGGTCTCCAGATGCTGCCGATGCCACCACCCCGGTCACAGAAGAACTATCTCCACGAGATCAAGCTTCTTGGTGCTTGTCTTGGGAAAAGCTTGTTATCTGCATAGGTAATTCCCTACCGAAGCCGACCGCACCAGTCGTTCCTTCGACCATCGAATGTCGAGCGCCCTCGATTTAGCATCCAGCCTCCCGCCACCTCCATCTTTCGTCCCAACACAGCACCCAAACGATCACTGCAAGCGGACGTTATTGAGATCCTGAGTCTTACACGATTTACCTCGTCAAATCCTACCAGAACAAACAGCGACCTCTTATTTTTTAATCTCATCAAACCGTCTCCAGCCTGAGGCCTAATTCCCTCGCCAGACACTTCACCGTGCCGCTCAGAACATCCGCCATAAATCCCGCGTCATAGTATGCCTCGTTGAAATCCACCGAGACGGTCAGTTGTTCCCCGAATGTCCAGATGTACAGCATCGGCTGCCGGCTCATAACAGCACTTCCAAGATGGAAACGCTCAACGACGACATTTGCGTGCTTTCGACGGAGATACTTTTCAACGAGCTCAAGGCTACTGAGGGACATGCTGCTAGGTGGCTGTCGTGCTTGCTGCGCGTTCGTGCTGCCAGGAATACGACGAGAAGCTGAGGCTGAGGCTGAGGCTGGAGACTCCGTCGAAAACACCCTCACACCCATGGAGTTACAAATTGCACGCACCGGAGCCATGGATCTTCGAACAACCCTAGACCACATGTTTCTGGTGGTCATAGTATCGGTAGCAGTCTGGCTTCTAGCGGTTGGATACGTCGTCGGCAGTTGCGGTCCTCGTGCTCGCTCACTGTTCGCCTGCCCGGTCCCATCGCTAGACGCCGATACAGGTGCTATCGCCTCATACTTCTCGCCCACCTTTGCAACACTAGAGATCTCCCGCAATGCAGCCACGTACTGTTCCAATTCACACCCTCAGGTCCCGCGGTACGCAGCGGTGAGGTGCTTGCATCTTACCGCAAAACCGTCGTGTCTGCGTACCGTCTGTGCCAGACCCGTGATGTATGTCGCGACCGCATATGGCGCGGTGTTGTACGGCGCTGGGAGGTATTACCTCAAGTTGATCGAGACGATACTGCTGTAGTCATCGTCCGTTTGTCCATTTGCTTGCGCAAAGACGACCTCCGCGCTCGCTGTATGCACCGCAGCCATGATGCTGACTCCGCCCGCTTTACACGCCGCAATGAGAGCGCTCGTTGACTGCGCCGTCGGCTGCAGGCTCTGCGCCCGTGGGATACCAGGCTGTGTACCTGCGTCAACCTTGCAGCATAGACCCGCTGATTCAGTAAGAGCATCCCCGTTCCTCTTGCGCACGGATACTGCAATCTTCTCCATGGGCGGGGCGGGCGTTTGCGGGCAGGAGAACGCATCTTCGAGACTAGGAGAGAGATGTCCGTACTGGGTCTTGGAGAGTGATACTGCAGCCGTGTCCCTGTCCGAGACAAACAAGTCAAACAGTCGATCCAACACCATACAAATGCCCAGTGCGTCGAGACGCCAGTGTTCCGAATAAAAGACGAGCTCAGATGATTTCGGCAAGAGGACGAGACAGGGCAAGCTCCGTAAGTGCAACATAGGCACGATTCTCCCCAGGTTTCGGCCAGTCTCGTCCACGATAAACGTCTGCGCGGCCCATTCGTCTATTCTCCCACCGTTTCCTGTGTCTCGATACTCCTTCTACCTCCGCCCATCCCTATCTTGGATAGTAACGCGGAGACCAGGATGGTCGACCCTCAGAGTCTTCCAGGCCTCACGGAGCACTCTCTCGTCAGAAGCATCTTTGAAACGGTCATGACCTCCCATTCTAAGATGAACAATACAGTACACGGCCGTAGGTTCCCTCCCCAGATCCACGAGCCCCCGGGAGAGATTATAGAACGCCTTCTCCGCGCTATCAAGGTCATCAATCCATACACCGGAGCAGGACTCCGTCCAAACCATATTCGTCAATGGTGTGTCGTCGTCCTACCGTATAGGAAGTCGAAGGCTGAGTGTAACTGTGACTGTGACTGTAGCTGTAACTGATAGGCTGGGGATGTTTTGTAGGGGAAGAAGAGGTTAGAGACATGAAGAAATAGTCAGCAGTCAGTGCATCTATGTAGAAACTCCGGCACAGAGGAGCATTTAATTTGCTTCCCCGGACTCGCTACGAGAACTACGAATCATCAGGCCGAGGATACCCAAGACCGTCCGGACCGTCAAAGGACGCGTAGGATGCCAAATCCGACGATTCTACATAACAGCGTAGCGGGGTCAGTCGAGTCGGATGGAATGCGTGCAGATGACCCTTGGCGTGGTGTCGATCCCCCGAACAGCCCGAGTTGAGTCGGTGCATTCCAGAGGCGCCGATTCGGTTCGGGCTGCATATCCTCCGAGTCTCTGTTGTACAGACTACAAGGTGCCAAGGTGATGGTGGTGATTCGGCGGATTGGCAAGAGTAAGCTTGCGTTTGTACACTGGTTGGGTTGTGGATCGGGGTCAAGGCATGGATATCTGATTCTGGTTCTGATTCTCATGTACATGAGGCTTCGGCTTGGGCTTCGGCTTCGGCTTGGTATTGTATCGTAGGTTGCGGGATAGCTTAGTTGTCTATCTAGGGAGTATTGAGTATGGAGTACGAAATATGGAGTACGGAGCGCTATCACCAGATACTGGGTTTCTGTACCTAGCATTATTCGGAGGGATAGACAAGAACAGCCATTCATCTAGCACTGGCACGCGCTCACAGAGCCGGCGGAACAACCTTGTTCACACCACGACTGGAATGCATGATCCGCTCCTACACAGCCATAGCAATAGGAGTCCGAGTTAGCCAGGTCCAGCACATCACGCCGCGAAGAGAACTGGATAAAAAGGATACTCACAAACAGCCGCCCCGGTAACAACCAAAGCGTGATCCTCGCTGTCCCCGCCACACCCCCCCTCCACGTCTTGCCCGAAAATCCTCGAAGCACATCGCCGACGAGATTCCGGGCCGTCACGTCCACGGGCTCGTTATGCGTCTGCATCTTGCCGGCTGCTTGGTCGGCGATGAAGGACTCGACGCACCGGTAGTATGACTTCTCTAGCAACTTCGACGGCTCGTTGTGCGCGTAGATGTTCGTCTCGACTTCGCCGACCATGGCGGTGACGACGCGCGCGCCGAGCAGCGCCATTTCGATGCGCAGGGTCTCTGAGAGCCAGGTGAGGCTTGCTTTGGAGGCGTTGTAGATTCCCGAATCAAAATTAGGTTGATGTTGTGAACATAAGGATTTGTTGGCTAAGGTTACCCTGCCACGCAAGCTTCGCCGCGCCCGCAAGCGAAGAGATATTCAGGATCGCCCCCTTGGCCCTGATGAGCATCTCGCTGAATGCCTGGGCAACTGCGACGACGCCCCAGACATTCACGTCGAAGACTTTTCTGGCCTGCGCGAGGTCTGCATCAAGCAGCGGGGCCACCTCCATCATCCCGGCGTTATTGACGAGGTTATCGAGTTTCCGGCTGTTTTGGAGCGGACGAGGGCGGCGCATTCGGTGATGGATGGTTGCGAGGTGACGTCTAGCGCGAGGAGCTCGATTGTGCCTGGGCTGTTGACATCGTGCGGCTGAGTTAGGAGGGCAGATGCTTTCGCGGGGTTGCGCGCTGTCGCGAAGACGTGGAAGTCGGCTTGTTTGAGGGCTAGGGCTATGGCGGCGCCGAGGCCGCCGTTGTTGCAGCCGGTGATCAGGGCGGTTCTTTTGGCGGTGGGCGTGGGCATGGCTGGGTAGTTGGTGTGGTTTGGTTTGCTCGGCTGGTGTAGGTTAGGTGAGTGCAAATGCGAGTGTAAGCGGACAGGTTTAATGTACCCTCGTTAGGCAGGTATGATGTCTCCGAGGAGTTCGGGGTTTATGGATACATGCCTGGAACTCCGGTCAATGTATCGGGGCCGAACATGCATGCTCAGCATCTGTCCTACCTTACCGGTACCCTGCCCTGCCCTGCCCTACCTAGGGAAACCATTAAACGTTGACAGCCGCCCCCAGGCGCACGCACAAAGTAGCCCAACTCATCCATTTACATTCAATTCAATCAAGCAAGAATGCCGAGTGTGACCCAACCCGAGTCTAAGACCCACCCCTTCAATGTCGCCGTGGTTGGCGGCGGCATCGTCGGGCTGATCACGACTCTGGGCCTCCTCCGCCGCGGAATCCCCATGACAATCTACGAGCAGGCGAGCGACTTTCGCGAGATTGGGGCCGGCGTCGCATTCACGGCTGCGGCGCAGAAATGCATGGAGCTGCTGGACCCGCAGGTGTTGAGGGCGCTGCGGAAGGTCAGTAGTGCGAATCCAGAGGACTATATGGTGTATGCGGACGGGTATTCTCACGAGTCAGTCAATGGTGTCGAGGTTGAGGATGAACGGAAGAAAGAGGATGACGTTCTTTTTCCGGATCTACTCTGGCGACAAGAAGTTTGACGCGTGCCATCGGGCGCACTTTCTCGAGGAGCTGGTACGCTGTTTGCCTCCGGGGCTGGTGCAGTTTCGAAAAAGGCTAGAGACATATGTCGACGAGGAAGGCCATGACAAGGTACTGCTGAAGTTTGAGGACGGGAGCACAGCGCAGGCGGATATGCGTAAATTACCTGGACTGCCTATGTAGCGAGTCTTGCTCACTCGAACAGTGATTAGCTGCGCGGGATCAAGTCGCGCGTGCGGCGAGCCATGTTTGGCGAGCAGAACCCCGTCTCGTACGCGCACTACTCACACAAGGTCGCCTTCCGCAGCATGGTGGGCATGGACGAGGCAATCGCCGCGCTGGGGTACGATATGGCCTTGGAACCATTGCATGCACTTGGGACCCAAGGCGCACCTGCTGCATTACCCCGTTGCGCAGCATACCATGATCAACGTCGTAGCCTTTGTTGACGACCCGTCTGAGTGGGCTATGGAGGAGATGAGCGTCACGTCATCACGGGTAGAGGCGTCCGAGGCCTTTGCCGACTGGAAGCCTGCCGTACGTGGCCTCGTCGGACGTCTGCCAGAGGAGCTTATCAAGTGGGCGATCTTCGATACTTATGATCATCCGGCGCCAACGTATAGCCGCAGGCGCGTGTGTCTGGCTGGTGATGCCGCGCACGCGTCCAGTCCCCACCAAGAAGCTGGCGCCGCATTTGGGGTGGAGGATGCGCTGGCCCTAGCGACCGTGCTGAGTCGGGCGGGTCACTCTATGCTTTCTGCTGGGGCAGACAGTACACGGCGTTAGAGACGGATCTGGTCCTTTGACATCGACAAGATGGTACAGGAGGTAGAGGATGGGTATCAGAGACACATACCTATCAAGCCCAGGCCTCGCTCAGGTTGGGCCCCTCGACGCTGGCAGAGGCCGATTGGCGAGAACGAGGCGATGATCAAGATGATTGGAGACCAAGGGCGACGGTTCGGAAAAGATGTCTGGTCAATTTCCGTGACGGCTGAAGTCGAAGTAGACTCCTCCCAGGGCAGTACCGAGCAGCTGCTCCGTGACGGGTGGAAAACGTTGCGCTTCCACCACTCGTCAATCGCCTCGTTCATCAATGAAGATGAACCGAATACCATCGTCTATGAGGTTCCCGGCGCCCTTGCCTTCAACCAATGGGCGGCGGATGCTTTCGTCTGCGTCGAGACCGAGGAGAGCCCCAATGATGTGGTTGCTCGCATGTCGCCGCAACGCTTCACCACCCTTCACTATCTACCAAACACGAAACCATCATTCTGACCATCTCCCACTGGCGCACTGACGGCGTCGGGGCCATGCACCTCTTAGACGAATACGCCCGGTGCGTCGCAGGGCTGCAAGGTAATGCTGCGCAGTTGCCCTGGGGAGATGAAGTCCACCGCCTCGTTCCCAGCGTCGAAGAAGCACTGGACCTCCCAATGACGCCATCTCCAGATGTCAAACACAATGTTCTTGAGTACCTGAAGCCCCTCGGTCCGCCTCTCCCATCTCCTTACAAGGCATGGGAGACTGCCATTCCCAGCGGCACCCGACAAGCCAGCCTCCGCCTGTCCACCGACGAAACGGCAGCGCTGAAGTCCGCTTGCTCACGCCTAGGCCTCTGCGTTGAAGCCGCGCTGCACGCATCCGTCGCAGCAGTGGCATACACCATAGCCAGTGACACGGACAGGCACAGGGACAAGCAGATCATTAGCACCGTCCGCCAGAGCCTCCGACCACATTTGTCATTCCCGCTCAACGACACGGCTGGCGCCGCCGGCCTTTACACGTCAGGGTACCGCGTCGCAGTTCCAGCTTTACAAGCCTGGCTGCAGAATACAAGGCAGTATGACATCGAGTACCGTAACGGCGCAACGCCCGAGCTTCTGGCTTCCCGAAGACAGTACGCGCTTGTGGCGAAGGAGCACTTGCAGCGAATGATGAAGCCTCCTGCCGCAGTAGTTGATGGCCCCCCTCCTCCGCCGCCGCCTAGTGGTCTCGATATCTCGTAGATGCCGGATGTCCCCTCGATTGTGCAGCCCGTGCATGCAGGTCCAGCGGGATTTGTTCGGATCCGGCGTGTTGTGTTCGCAGTGGATCTTCTGTCGCGTCATATCTATGTCTTTGAGTTGATTTTCGATGGAAGGCTTGAATTGAATGTCGCGTATAACCAGGGGTTCTATGAGGAGGGGTTGGCGAGGCAGGTGCTGAGTTTGATCAAACAGTCTTTGGTTGAGAACCTGCTTGTTAAGACGGAGTCCTAGATCGAAGGGTTAAGTGTTTCGATTATAAGCTCTTGGGAAGCAAAGACGAAGCTCGGTTTAAGCGCAGGAAGGTTGAAGGATGACGGTAAAGTGGCGGAGAGTTGTGTTGAAAAAGTGAAGTCCAAGGAAGAAGTTTGCAGGAACCCGGCTGCTCCTTTATTTGCTACACTCTTCCAATAATTAAATTATCCGAGTTCACTGCTCTCGTGTCCGCCTTGATTCCGAATTTACGACCTGAAATAGGACCTCGATTTACATTAAATCAAGGCCAGTGCCATCTAAAATACTATGTGAACACTGTGAAAAGAGTCTTGAGGAGGATATCAACCGTCAAAATTCGTCAACAATCAAGATTCGCCCGTTCGTAGACTAAATACATTCATTTCATCCATATTCATCATACAAAATCTCCGAAAGACATCATCACATAATTATCACATTGAATACAGTTTCACATCCCTGAAGGGAAGAAGTTACTCCTCAAACTCAGGCTCCTCATCCTCCAGCTGCTCCTGGCCCTGCTGGTTGTGCTTGGATGCACTGCCCTTTCCGCTGGCGACGCCGCCGGCATGGCCGCCGACCTTGCCGCCCTCGCGGCCGGCCTCGTGGGGGTCGACCTTGCCGTACGCGAACTGGTTCTGCTGCGTGCGCTTGTCGGGCTGGTTGTCTTCGCGGAGGCCCTTGTGCTCTGTTTATAAAATGTCAGAATGGAGGAGTTTGGTGAAAGAAGGGGACGGGGGGAGGTATACCGGTTGGCTTGTACTTCTCGCCGGTTGCTGTGGAGCCTTGGACCATTTTGGCGATTGTTGTTGTGAAGAGAAGGAGGAAGGTGGTTTGTTTGGTTTTGTGGAAGTAGAGTAGTTATTTGCTTGTGTAAAAATGTGCTTGATGATTCTGGAGAGCAAGGCCGGAATTTTGGGGCTACTTATACTCTTGGATCGACCGTTTGCAGTGAGATCGAGGTCGATGTCGAGAGCATGAGCTCAAATCACGATGTTCTGATGTCAATGCTTCTTCCCTGGTTGATTGTCGCTGGGATGGCGTATACTGTATGCAGACGGATAGACTTCGATCGCGATGGGCCAGTCGATGGAGGTGGTTTAGGGTTGGTGATTGTGGATCCCGATCCCGATCCAGGTGGGTGTCATCTCCGCATCAGTCTGATGTCAACCATAGGGTCTTTGTCACACCCAGGGCTTTCCAATCGCCAATAATTTCGAGAGTAACTTGGAAGGAAGTTGATCGGGGCTAAAGTTGGCTTCCGTCATCGATACTTTGTGAAACTACTGCGGGAGAGGGAGCGATCGGCTGACGGAATAGGAGGAGGTTCCCACCCGACGATCTCGACCTAGTCCAGGCCCTCTGGAATAATTCAACTTACACTTTTGCCATCTGGATGAAAATTCACCGAGGAGAAGCTCGGAGTACATCTCAGCAGACTCTCGACTGCCAGTGCTTACATCGCCCACCGCAAAAGATTGCGCACAGTCCGGACCGAGTTCACAAAGAGCGTCTGTCCACTGGCATTCAGCCTCCAAGCCAGCGAATCAAGTCTGTCAGCCTCGTCCTCGCCAAACGCCGCAGCCAGCGTCTCCCGAGCAATGACCTCTCCGTAAGAAAGCCTGACACGAATTCTGCTGGAGGGCTGCTCCGGGATCACAGTATATCGTTCCAGGACACGGGCTGCCCCGTTTCTAATGAGCAGCTCTGTCGTCCGCACCCAGACCTGCCGATCATTGGCGTCGAGCTTTCTAAGGTCTCTGGCAAAGCTGCTAAGGAAGTTAAGAAAGAGCTTCCATATGGTAGAGTCGCCGTACGTCTCGTTGGGATTTCCACCATGTTGTAGAATGAGAGAGACCAGCTCGGGGTCTGGTTGGTCACATAGGCCACCGACTAAATAGTCGATTTGCTCAGCCTGCGCTGTTAGCGGCGAATAGATCCTCCGGCGCAAGGCACAATCGAGTAGCGGTCGGTCTCTCTGCCGAATAACGAGGCTAGGGTCTGATGCCAAACAAACCTTGGCATATCGATTCAGTCCATACTGAATTGCCAAGGGAAGTAATCCTTGAGTCCTGCAACTCCATCCCAGCACTCGACCTGGTGGTATATCGTCAATGTACACTGCCGGTTCCCGCGGACCATCAAGAACTTGAGCCAGACGGTCCAGGAGAGGGAGGAGCTCCTGCGAAAATTGCGGTTCGAGCTCCTCTGCATGCCTCATAAACTCAAATATGAGCCGACGAGGGGGTTGTGTTACCATTTCCATCTGAGTGACAAGTGCCCGGCATATAAAGAGACCAACATTGAATTCTGCCACACTCTGCATCTGCAAAAAATCTTGGGTCCTGCTTTCGAGGAGAAAGTCCCGGGCTGTGCGATGAAGAAAGTCCACAGAGTGGCGGCAGAGAATATGTCGCTCTCGGCCCCAACACGAGGCTTGAAGTAGATCCAAGCAAAATATGTTGACTCTACTTTCAGCTCTTTGAAGCCGTTGATCCAAGGCATCATCCGTCCATTTCCCAGTCCCTGTCGTCGGTGACGCCAGATCAGTCTCGTCTAGAAAAGAGTACGTCATCAACGACGTAGTTCCTGGGAAGTTAAGGGCCATCTTGAGAAGCTTGAGCGATTTGGGGCGGTAGAATGGCTCGATATTGGAGAACATCTGAAGAAAGTACTCCTCCAACTCCTCAGGCACAGCCCTTAGGCGATCCAGTAGGTCTGCGACTGTATCATGGTTCCTTAGGCCTCGCAAAAGTGAGCGAGTGACTAGAACAACCCAAAGCCAAACGCCCTTTGCTCTTTCGATAATTTCTCGCACCAGTTGTATGCATAATGATGTATTCTGTTGGCGGAGAACTAAGAATCTCTCATTTGCTTCGAGTTTCTCATCGATATATCGCTTGATGTCCAGGCTTGTTAATTCCTCCAGGCGCAGGTGAGGGTAGGATGAAAAGTTGTCTTTGAACAACTCCCACGGGCGGCTCGAGACGCAGAGTTTGATATACATCTCTTGTGATGAGGCATGTAGGAAATGAAACACCTTCTCGCGCTGATCATCGTCTCCAGCAAGCTCATCCAGTCCATCGATGAACAGACATATCCTATAATCATGGCGGTAACGAACCAGGAGATTCTGTAAAGTGCTCAATAGTTCGTCGTCAGACCATGCAGGAAAGTACCCCAGTTCGAGATCCCAAGCTCGCCACCTGGAAGGCGAAAGCTCCCAGATTTCATCTGCCGATTGAATCAACAGTTCGTGCAAAAGGCTACGAAGGAAACCAGATATTGATTTCTGGTCCTCCGTACCCGAGCTCCAGAAAAAGTGTGAAGCAACCAGCAGCTGCTTGTCTCCAGCCCATGCTCTCAGAGCCTCTTCTGTGCGCTGTTCATGGAGAAGCCATTTCATGAAGGTGGATTTTCCAGACCCAGCCTTCCCTGATACCCAGTACAATCCACCGGGTTCACGAAGCCATTTAGAAAGGTCAGACCATGTCTGTGGTCTTTCTGTGGATGCTTGGAAGACCCAGCCTAGGGTAGCATCGTAGTTTTCGAGTATCAAACTCTGCCGGTCGTACATTCTTGGAAGGCTCAAGCTCTTGATGAACACCTGCTTGAAGGATTTTTGGTGTTGATCTAATTGGCTTTGTTGGATGGTCTGCAGAATTTGCGAAAGAATATCTCTATGATCCTTTGCCCATTCGTTGAGTAACTTTGTTCGCCGCTCTTCTTCCTGATCCCTTTCCTGGGCTGTATCTGAGGCCCGAGTGGCCGTAGTGCCTAAATCGTGCTGTAACAGGTTAAGTATTTCTTCGATTCGCCCCTTATGTTGAAGAAGGGTGTTCTGGACTCTGTCTTCCATGCTTCGTAAAGCATCATCTGTCGTAGCAACAGCCTTGACCTGTCCCTCACTAAGACCAGTTCAGCCTAAGCTATTCAGAAGCGCAAATGTAATGGCGTTCTTACTTCAGAATTATCAGAAGATGAATAACAACAACCCGACCCAGACGATCGAGTATGACCATTCTGCCCTCCAATTGCTCCTTGGTCCAAACACTCTTCAGCGCCTGACGGAAGCTCGTCCATTTTCGTTTCGTAGGATCGACCTTGAGCCGATCGAGTGTCGCGAGAAAGTCTTCTGCGAGTACCTGAGTTTCTTCCGCAACCTGTCGTAGGCCCTCCTGAGCGGGTGACAGTTTTTGAGACGTTGGAATGCCGTTCACTGATAGGAGCAGCCCCTTGGATAAGCTGTTCAGCCTTGACGAGATTGCAGCCTTCTCAGCATGGTCCGCAAGGACCCCGCTCTCACTCGTGTACAGTTCTTTGCTTTTAGAGACGAGCTTGGTCGCAAATTCGACGATTTGAATCACGGCAGTTGCGATACTGAGTGCGCTCAAAGGCTCCATTGCGAATATTCCTTAGGGCATTGAGCTGTCTTTCCGTGGGAGAAATCTTTCAGGTCTAGCATCCTGGGTTTCTCACGTACGGCTGAATCGAGGTCATTACCGCTAAGGCGAGGCTGAGGCGTCGAAGCGGCCAATTATTGCATTCCACGTTTTTTTGTGTACAGACTCTGGCCCGTTCGGCGCCAGGCAAAATAGGTTCTGTCGAAAAGTCCTCTCGCTGCGTACATTATACCTTGCTCTAAGGTCCGTTAGCATAAGGTGCACCGCTAGTGAGGAGAAGTTCAAATCGATGCCCGAGTTTCGGCGAAAACTCAGCTGGAAGGCAACTTCAACGCCCGGCCAGTGTCAATGAAAGAAATAGATGCGGATGGGTGACACAGGCATTAATCTTCGGGTTGGAGAAGCGCTCCTTCCCCAGAAGCACTCATCCCTACAGGAATTGCACCAATCCGGAGACCGCCAGCTTGTGCTATTTACCGGCATGCTTACCTATAATCCTAGGCACACTCCAGCAGTCCTCGGCTTTCTAGTGTGCGACAACTTTCCCGGATGGAGCTTGACTCTTAAGTAGACTTCGGCGCATCGATGTCCCTATCTAGGGGTAGGATCTGTAAACGATGCAGCAAATGCCCGCGGGCTTGTGGGCTTCAAGTTACCACTACCGTAGTGAGCGCCCTCAAGGCGCGTCACTAAACGATAATGGCAGCTTGGGTTACCAGTGTAGGCAATCCTGTTGTCGCAAGACGATGGAGGCATTCAAAAGTAGGCGCACTGTCTACCATTGCTGCAGAAGTGCGGTCTCCGATGGCAATCGAGGAATCAAAAAGTATGAATTCCGCAACAATTTCCATGTCATAGCGATCCATGAGTGTTTTTTCAGTTGTTCCCCTAGAAAGACTTTTGTATAACACAGCCTTGTGCCCTTTTTAGCTATTGAGAACCGTCGCCGGTTGATACATGCGTGGATACCATTTGTGCCGTTGATAGTCCCTCCGACAATGCTTTGATCTTCGAATTGTTTGGTTCAGAGTGAGCTGAGGACTACTCAGCCATTGACCTCCTTGCGTAGTGAACAATGCGCGGTTTTGTCACTTTTTGGACTGCTGAATTCGTGTGTAAGAGATTTCTTGGATAAAGGAATTGATTCCCGACAGATAGAAATGCTCTCTGAGAAAGAAAACCAGCTGCGAGATGTATGTCCAGATATATGGCAGTGTAGTTACGGTACGCCACAAAGGGAACGGAGAGATAAGGCTCTAAGGCATGAAGGCCTGGCGGACCCACTGCCAAGACTAAGCTCCCTTTTATCTGCACGTGACTACGTATTATCTTATCGATAACCGACAATGACCCGCAATGACATTCTCCAACACGCCTCTCGAGTCAAGACTGTCTCTGCTTCTAACTTCAACAACCATCGAAGCTCACACAGAAAAGACATCATGGCATCCGACACACGCTCAACCCCTCCGCCGCCGTCAAGCGGCCCTTCAGCGCGCGGCGAACTCACCCCCGAGCAACGAAAGAGAATCGTACGTCCCTCAACTCCAACGCCACCCATCCCATCAGTGCAGACCAAGTTAACGCCAACCTACTAGGAACTAAACCGCATGAAAGCCAAAGCAATTCGCGAGCAACGTGAAGCCGAGCAGCGCGCCGCCGCCGCATCACCCTCAAACCCAACAAAAGGCGTAAAACGCACCTACTCCTCCCTCACCTCCGAAACACCTTCTACCCTCCGCGACGCCAACAACAATGCCTCCGACCGCCCGCTTAACGCCATCAAGCCCGCGCGCAACTTCACAAAATTCGTCGAGTACGACTTCAGCAAGATGACCGACACAAAGGGCGGGTTTCTCGCGGCAGAAGACGACCCCTTCAACAAAGCTCTACATGTAAAAGACGGGAAAGACGAGAAACCGCCTAATATGACGCAGAAGGAGTGGGAGAGGCAGCAGCTTCTCAAGTCTCTGCGGCGGGACCGAGCGGGGCCATTCGAGCCGGGTATTAGCGTGCTGGATGAGAAGAGCGAGCAGAAGGTTTGCAGGGAGTGCGGGAATCTGGAGATCGATTGGCGGTGGGAGGAGGAGTTGCGGTGCCGCGTTTGCTATGCGTGCAAGGAGAAATTTCCGGAGAAGTATAGCTTGCTGACGAAGACGGAGGCGCGGGGGGATTATCTGTTGACGGATCGTGAGTTCCCCCGGCTTTCCTTTTCTACGGGTATCGCCGTTTGTGAGTAGCGGACTGATCGAGTACGTGGCAGCTGAACTCCGCGACACCGAGCTCCTCCCGCACATCGAGCGCCCAAACCCTCACAAATCAACCTGGAACAACATGATGCTGTTCCTGCGGTACCAAGTCGAAGAGTACGCGTTCTCTGACAAGAAGTGGGGATCGCCCGAGGCGCTGGACGCCGAGTTCGAGAAGCGCGAGAACGACAAGAAGCGGCGGCGCGAGGCAAAGTTCAAGACGAAGTTGAATGATCTGAAGAAGCGGACGCGGGTGGAAGCGTACCGGCGGAACCGACAGGGTGCAGCGGGCGGGAATTTCGGCGACGAGATCGGGGCGCGGGGGAAGCATGTGCATGAGTGGGGGAGGTCGATCATGGATCCGGAGACGGGGATCGGGACGAAGAAGTGTGTGGATTGTGGGATGGAGGTTGAGGAGTTGGAGTTTTAGAGCTGTATATCTATATCTAGCATATAACTTATCCATCCTGGCTAGTTCAGGCTATCATAAGGTCTACGCGGTGTGCTGAGTAGATGACACTCATGCTGATGATATTGACGCTACATAGCGGGTAGCCATGACAGAGCCGGAAGCTGGTCTTGAGTTCCTCGTAAACACTAACATTCTGATCCCACACCTGCTGAACAGCAAGGAAGTAAATGGCCATACCAAAGCGAGCCAGCCGATCAATAGCAATAAAGCCCATCTAACAAACTATGCACTGCATAATATGTTAGATAGACTACCAAAACGCGCAAATGAAACAGATCCCATAAGAACAAGGTATCGTAAACGCCACCGAAAGCAAAGAATCCGCATGATTCGTCAAAAACAACTTCGATAGGATTGGCAAAGAACTAATGAAGGACATAAACTATCCGCCGGTATTCGTGTCAGGCGGCCTCTCGTTTGACATGGAGCCAGTACCCGCTGATATCAGGGTCGGTGCCACGCGTCGTTTTTTCGGTGGTTGAGCCTGTTCGCTTGGGTTCGGGCCTTGGCTCTCTTCCTTTTCGGACTCGCTTCGCTTCCCTAGGACGGTGCTGCTTGCGTCACTCTGGGAAACAGTGGACATTGGTGTCGCAGGAGGCGTCGTAAGAGGCAAAGTAGCTGGAGGCTGCGCAGAGTGTGTCGCGGTCACTAATGGCACCGATCCGAGAGTTGGTGTGGGGTTGTTGACGACTGATTCTGCTTGCTGCGAGGCGCGCTGCGTTGCGACGGATGATACTGAGTTTGAGCGCGCAGGACTTGCTGGTGGGGGCGGAATGTTGTGAGGAAGTACCGGCTTCGTAGGTTCCGTAGGTGTATGCAGGGTTGTTTGCCCTGTGCTAGTCGTTTGCGGGGCAATTATCGGCGCTGTGTATGGTTGACCTAACTCGCCTTGTGCAAAAGAGAGAGTAGAGCAGAACCCATCAGACGAACTCATGATCAACGTCAAGCCGTCGTTGGACCTAGATATCGTCAGAACAGGTTACGGACCCATTTAGAACTACTTACCAGGCCAAGTCCGTGAATGTGGCAAAATGAAGATTGCTCACCACACATAACGGCGCCTGTTGCTGGGTGTCGTACACCAGAACGGCATCCTGGGTGGCCACTGCATATACTACCCGGTAGGGTAGGGAGAAAACAGGAGGTGGAAGGTGACCAGGGGCAGGAGATTCTGAGGGTCTAGTGGCGGAATTGCTCTTGTCATCAGTGCTGGTAGCGGATGTGTCTTCCGCACACGAAGCACCCAGGGTGATATGCTTGGAAGGCTCAGAGGCCTCGCGAAGAGTGTATAGAACCGGGGAGCATTTCACTGCAACTGATGGTTTTTTGTGGCCAGGAAGATGGGATATTGGAGGTTTGTTGAAACCGGCGCGAGTATAGATGTATACTGTATTGATTATGTCGTCAACCGTTTTCGTAGGGTCTGCCGCAGAAACTATTGTCGAGGTTTTATATTGGCCCGCCGGTGTGAGCAGCAGGCTTCCGTCTGGAGTGAAGGTTAGTCGTCGGAAGAAGGACGTAAACGTTTCGTTGGCGTAGATATTCGCGTTCCTGACCCCTAGCCCTCCCAGCCCCGGGGATGTCACTTCTAAAGGCTTGACGGCAGGCAATGGTAGAGACGGCGCCGGCGATGCGGAGCGACGAATGTTCGGTGAGGAGCTGAAAGATGATCGGCGGCTGTGTGACACTGGTGGCGGGTCCATTGGCAGATGCGAAGTCATCGGTGTGCCAGGTGTTGAAGGAGCAGGTGAGGCAACAGCCACCGAGTTGCTAGTGGGTTGGGATCGGATAGAGAGGTCTGGAGGGGCAGGGCTACCGCGTGAAATCCGTCTCGCCGGTAGATCCATCTTCAAAATCTTCCCGTGGGATGTAAGGGTAAATTGGCCATCCTTGGTTTTCAGGCTGTAAATGTGGACCGATCGATCGGACGATTGTGTTGCAACAAACTCGTTGAGGGGGTCCCAAGCTACTCCTTGGACGTAGTGCGAATGCTCGGCAATTTGTCGTACCATTTGCCCTATTTTGACACTCATCATCAGTAATGATGCAGACACTCTCGACGTTGAGACTCACCAGTTTGTGCGTTGTAAATCCTAGCGATGTTATCCATGCTTCCCGTGATGATGAAGACACCGTCTGGCGACCAGGCGAGGTCGTAAATCTCCGCACCCGACGACCGACACATGTGCTTGACGCGCCATGTTTCCTTGTCATCCGACCAATCCTCTCCCAGCCCAGGTTGTGTTTGTAGTTCCGACGGCACCCAGAGGAGGACATTGCCATCATCTCCAGCCGATGCCAGCATTTCACCTAGGCAGTGTTAGAGCGAACAAGAGAGGATTCGTCCGGTCCAGAGATCGTACCCTTCGGGCTGAAGCGGACAACGTTGACCGCTTGTGTGTGTTTCACCAAGGTGCTCAAGTACGTCACCTTTCGTTCCTGACCAACCGAGTCCACCTTCCACAGCTATAATGTTTTGAATGTCAGAGTTATCGAAGGTAAGGATGGTCATTGAGAGGATGGCGAACGCACGCGGACATTGTTATCGCTATAGCAAAAAACATTAGTTCAAGGCGACAGACGAGCAGGGTGCAGGGATGGAGCTTGAAAACATACTTTCCAGCCGTAGCTAGGCGACCCTTGCCGTTGGGGTCGAAATGAACTGAGTAGATGGGGGCATTGTCGTTGTGCCAGGAGATGAGCAACGGATTGGCCTTCATGATGATGACAGGGCCCCCGATTGACGAGGGCGGGTGGGCGTATGTCAAGCAGTATAGGTGATGGATAGCTCAAGTGATTAGCTCGGTAATGGTGAGTGCAGTGATGGGGTTGTGAGGACTTGTCGGAGCTCCAGGTAGAATCGAGTGAGGTGTCGTCGGAAGATGCCAGGCGCCGAGGGGTGGTGCAAGAGTAGAATGGCACGCGCCAAAGCGACAGGGGGGAGAAACAAACAGGTAAAACTGAAGAAGCGGGAGAGGTTGAAAATAGCCTGACTTAGCAATGAAGTTGATGGAGGGCAGATCGTGTCTTTTTGCCCATTCGCCAATCAAATCACTTCCCACTTCTGAATGGCCCGCCCAATGCAAGTGCCCCGATTCTAAGCAGCAGCAGCATACCAGCACAACTTGGGATTGGCTATATGATTGCAGACATGTCTCTTTTAAACTTGTCTCGGTCATAGTGCTTTCAGTTAGCCGGGATTCTGAGCCTATTCATCACATTTATATCGCTTATGCGAAGAGGAGTGAACTATATGTATTTACTTCCAAGGTTCAGCCGATCAGCCCATCGGTCCGATTATATATTTCGGTGAGCCGGTCAATGGACGAGTAAATTTTATCTCCTCCCACCAGTCAGGTAAAAGATGAACCGTCGAATCAAGTGTGATTTACTCCGAATAAAAAGTCGATGTTGGACTTCTTTGTCTAAAATATCTAAGACTCGAGCAGAAGCTACCAACGGGTGCGTCCGTAGTCACACATCCCGTTTTAATCAAACTATCACCACTACGGTGTACTGAGTCAGAGACGAGGGTATACAATCGTAAGGCTGAATTCTACCAGCCAGTAGAGCTTGGCTTGTTACATTAATCGGTGCTGAGTACGGAGTAAATCCATGACCATAGCATAAATGCGCGCAAACTACACCGTGTACCCGGTTACAGTCCTCTAAGCAGCTTAGCGCTGTGAGGTAAACAGTCTATTAAGTATCCCGAGATAAAGGATGAAAGGGAGGGACGGTGGAGACTATCGAGTGGTGGATGTCCCCTAAAGTCTTTGATGACATGACCGTGACTGAAGGATATGTACGGGTTATGACCCTGTTCGAAGCTGAAAGGGTCCGGCTTGATTTCGCCATGACCCTCCAAGAACAAACTGACATCAGAGCGACACTAGGCCAATTTGCAATCCTGGAAATACCAGGCAGCTCAAGACGCGAGCTCATAGGATCGTCTATTACCCCCAAGATCGAGCGTATGGCCAGACTTTAAACAACAAATAGCCACCGAACGGCAGCCCAGATGGCTGGACCGCATTGATGTGCGGCACACTGCTGCAAAGGGGGCATACGCAGGTTCTCTGAGGAAGTAGTCAATCACGAAAGCCAGCGATGGCATGCAGCGATAAAAGGCGTAGACCGTTCCAGAACCTGGGGAACTCCTGAAGACTTCGAGGGTCCAGGGCTGATGGAGCCAGGGGCAACGAGCCCAGGGTACACCCTCTGGCCTTCAAATAAGAAAGGTCCACCTGTCTAGATAGCCACCGTGAAGCGATTAGGCCATGGTCTACAGTTCGTTAGGTACTTGGTATTAATATGAAGGCACTATAACCTTACGTGCTTATAGGCTTTGAACCATGTCCAATTCGTAGTACGGAGTAAACAATTTATATTATGGATATGGTTGATAACATTGCTTATACCGTGGATACTCTGACAGGTGGATCTTCCTTGTATGCAGGCCGGAGGGTGTATCTTTGCCTGAGACATGAAACAGGGTACTCTGGAGCACGGAATCTGTGTACTGCAGTGAACCCAGACTCTTGTTATAGACAAGTTGTTTAGTGAGACACAGGCGGCAAATCTGACATTAGCATTGATGAAAGTCTAGACGCAGTTCGGGCGCACAAAGAATGAAGCTAGTCCTTGATCGAGCGATTCGAGGATGAAGAACGTGGTGGTGATGTCGTCAGGTCTGACAAGCTGCGTCTCTAACTCGAGGCCGGCACAGAGCCCAGCGCGGAGTTGGCAATCCACAGACATTGGTAGTATTGTAGCGATTGGCTATGAGCTGGAATCTTCAGGAACACGGCCGGACTTTAGATAGGCATTTAACGGAAGCTATTCATTCATTCAATGGCGTCTGAAAACTGAAGGTTCAATAATACAAAGTATGCGAGCGTGGTGATGGATCGCGGTCTGGCCCAGAGATCCAGGGTCCAATCAGCCCCCCGGTCTCGTGACACCGCCGCAAGGGGTCTAGCGCCAGATCTTGTCCAATGCCAAGACGGACGCTTGCGCGTCTCCGCCACATCATTCTTGTCAGACTGCGAGCAGCGACATCACTTTGAAGTAATAATCAAGGGCTGCAAATGTGCCTTGATTCAAGCCGGTCTTGTGGCGATCCCCTGTCTTTCGGAAATCGGAATTCAGCGCTGCAGTATGTATCGTATTTCATACATCGTACAGAGTACAACGTCTGCATATTCTTCTCGCAGAAGAAAATCTACCTGCCCGGTGGGAATGCCGGCTGATGGGGCATCAATCGCATGTGCCGCGTGTTCTTCTGAAAGCTGAATAACAACGTTGAGGCCTCTCACCAGCACCTCAGGTAGACAGGGCCAGGGCCCAGGGCTAGTACTGTGCGATTCCAATGCTGTCGTAACTCATAGACTCGTGGACTTGTGCAGGATCCCATGTCACCATCTGACGCTCTGAAATCATGATCAACGCTCCTCGTTTTTCGGCGGATTACCCCCAACCTCATCAAGGCTACAGCAGGTATCTATGGAGTAGATATACCGTCCGATAGCTTAGCAAGCTATCCACACCAAGGGCACCATTCCGAGTCATGAGAACGCCGGCAGCAGTCCCGGTGCGCTTTCTAACCACAAACTCGGTCGGGATTCGTCATCCGGGGCAGGTAGAAAAAAGCAAGTCCCCACCGGCCAGCACTTTATTACTGTTCTAGGAGATTTCGCGGTTTTCCGCCGCATGTCTCCGACAACGCCGAACCACTTTCACCCTTCTCATGAACGTGACTCCGTTTGCTGCTGAGAAATCTGCGTTGAGCCCTGGGATGCTGAGTTGGTGACACTTTTGACGTCCCATGCTGATCGGAGCCGCGTAAGACTGGCTGACCTGGCCTCCCTTACGCGGGTATAGACATGTCGAGATAGTGATACCTTGCCTACCACTCGGTAGGAAATGACGATGATCGTACGTAGTCCTAGGTTGAGCAGCTTGCGTCGCGCTGGGAATCCGACTCCGACTCCGACTCCGAGCCATGCAGACCGGATCAAACTGTGAGGCTGCATCGACACGTACACCAGTAGTGGAGAGGGTTTTCATAGTGTCTGCACAAACCCTATGCCCAAGCTCAAGTATTCGATATGACGGGGCTTATCCGTATCCTGAGTGGGCCCAGCGACAGTTGTAAACCTCCGTAGTTAGACAAAACAACGGGAGCCGCAGTTGCATCCGACGTCCACGTACTCGAGGACCGGCGCCAAGCATCTCGAGACAATCTGTTGAGGTTCCAACATTTGGAACGAAGATGATCATGTAACTTTTGTCCAGAACCCCGTGGTTCGCGAGCAGATCCTCAGAGAAGCGCAGGAGAGTATGCTGCCATGGATCTTGGCGCCCTAAACCCATTTTGGGCGGACACACGCGGCTTGCGCTGGTGGCGGGGCTGTGATTGGGCTAGGAGCCCCAGCTGACGACGCTTCGCCCTCATTGCTGGCGTGGATGCTGTGCAATTTCTCTCCTCCAGGCGCCTTTTTTCCTGCCGTTCCTCTCTCTTCTCTTTCTTTTGAAGCCCTTTCCCGACCTCAGCTCTCGTCTCGACATTTGCTCGCTGCTTGCTCGCCCAGCTCTTATCCCGACCTGATATCGCCCTTGTGTCGAGTCCAGCGACCGTGCATTGGGTTTTATTTTTGGCAGTCGGTCGCTAGCGGTATTGGTTGTTACAATACGAGACGCTGATTAATGCCAAGGGAAGCGACCGCCTGGCTGGGCTGTGTGTGACCGTATCCTCAAGTCTCGCTCCGTCCCTGATCCCATCGACGTGCAACAACCCTGTGCCCGACCAACTCCCTCACAATCCTGTCGATTTGCGTCGCTCGTTAATCCAAACTCGACAACGGACGACTCTCACACGACTCTAATATAACCACTAAACTCTCAACCTGGATACACCACTTATAACAGCCAGCTGCTGGACCCTACACCATGGCCGATGGAAGGCATCACCATAGCCGGCGGGCGCCAACCACCGACGCCTACGATGCTAACAAGCTCACCCACGCCTTTGAGCAGCTGATGCGCGTGAAGAGATTTGATCGCCTGATGGAACAATCGCGCTCGCCTTCTCGGTCACAATCACCATCGCCCTCACCCTTTCGGTCGCAACCGTCCCATCCCTCGCAAGCGTCCCCCCTACCATCACACACCACGCAACCACAGCCATCATCACGATCGCCTGCGCTGAGAAATCTACCGATTGTCCCATACCCACCGCAAGATCAAAACGCATTCAAATTTCGAAACCTACTACATGTCCTCTCCGTAACACCTACCAAATATGAGAACCCTGGTCTTTTGGATGAGGCTCTGTCAGTGATTCCACTTGACAAATTGTACTCGGAGGCGGACGAGGAGTGTCAGGTAATCCAGGCGCAGGCACGAAGCCTTAAGAGAAAGCCAGAATGGGGCTACCAGGATTGTGTCATCCGGGCATTATTAAGGTTCGTTCTCTTACATGGTAGAACTTCAGCTCCAATTCGACTAACCGTCGATTTATTAGGTGGTTCAAGCGGTCTTTCTTCCAGTGGGTTAACAACCCCCCCTGCTCGCGATGCATGACACCTACGATCGCCCAAGGCAGAGCCCCGCCCACGCCGGATGAGGCCGCCCGAGGTGCCACTCGAGTCGAACTGTATCGATGCGCAGATAATACTTGTGGCGCCTATGAACGTTTCCCTCGCTACTCGGATGTATGGCAGCTACTACAGACAAGGCGGGGTCGTGTCGGCGAATGGGCAAACTGCTTCAGCATGTTCTGCCGAGCACTTGGTGGCCGGGTACGCTGGGTGTGGAACTCTGAAGATCATGTGTGGACAGAAGTCTATTCTGAGCACCAGAAGCGTTGGATTCATGTGGACGCATGCGAGGAGGCATGGGATCAGCCCCGCCTCTACGCTGAAGGTCTGTGGCCAACACCCCCATCGCGGATAATTGACATACTAACCTTTTCCAGGATGGGGCCGCAAAATCTCCTATTGCATTGCTTTCTCCATCGACGGTGCGACCGATGTCACTCGACGATATGTTCGGAGCCCAACCAAGCATGGAGCACCTCGGTCGCGCGTGCCGGAAGAAGTGCTTGCTTGGATCATCCTGGAGATCCGGAAGATGCGCCGCGAAAACCGACCCAAAGAGGAACAGAGACGACTGTTCAAGGAAGACGAGCGAGAGGAGCGAGAACTCCGCATGTACACGGCCTGCGCCCTTGCCGCCGAGCTGAACAACCTTTTACCATCCAACCGCCCGACTGGTCGACTGGACGAAGTGAAGGTGCCCCAGTCCGCGGAGCCCCAGGCAGCCTGGAACAACAACCGCCAAAGGTCTGGCCATTCCGGTCCTGATAGATCACAGGGCGAGCGATAGCACAATCAAAGCACGGATTGCAACAAGAAAAAATCTAATCCACAACGGTCGGACCACAGAGTCAACCGAGGTGGAGTCGACCTGCCACTCAGCACGGCTTCGCCTGCCAAAGACTTCGTCCGACCGAACAACATGCTGGTGCGTGAGATGTATAACCCTCGATGACCACGCTATGGCTGGCCTCAGCCTGTCATCGAACGCGTACGAGCTATCCACGCACCTCATCGCACATGTCATCTATGATTCGATCGGAAGACGATCAGGGGGCATGATGCACTTGTCTAAAGCTTTGACTTGAGTGTTCGCCCACGTGGCAGGACACTTTGAAGTCCTTGCGTAGACAACATTACCAGTTATATCATCACATAACTTTGACGGTCTCTATACTTTTCCTTTCTGTTATGATACCTCATTCTTGGATTTTCTTTTCTTCAATCCCTGAATTATTTTCTTTTTTTCTTACGGACACTCCTCTTCAACTTCAGACTCATGTTTCCATGGCATATGATATTCAGTCTAATCGGTCATTTCCTCATGGTTGGGTTTTGGCATGGGATGGGGGCGCTCAGCGATACCTTTCTTCTACTTTTATAATCCTTCGTGGTAGTTTCTTCCTTCTTGTATCGCCCTATACCTTTTTCCTTAGCGTGAACATCTATATAACATGGACTATCTACACATACCCTACATGATACTCGAATTTTTTGTCCTTCGGAAACTCCGAAATTACCAGTCTCAAAAATGTTGACGAGAGAGTGGGGCGTGGCCTCGGACCCTGAATTCCAGCCCTGGCCCTGGCTTGAATCAGGTTTAATTGCGAGGGCCGATCACTCGCGTAACTGTCTCACTTCGCGGCCGGGCCCTGAATCAGGGTGAGAGCCTGGCCCAGGCACCAGCCGGCGCACCATCATGCCTGTTTGGTTTAAGCCGTCTCTCTAATTTATCAGGTTACAACGCCATTACCAGTCACCAATCATTCATACAGAGGTCGTCGTCAAGATATCCAAGAAAGACCCAGAAGACAAGACAAGAATTGAGTTCACCAGCTTTGCCCAGCAAGGTTCCCTTCCCCGCGTTCCTATAAGCGCAGAGCTTGGTTGGCGGATCCCAGCCTTAGCCTTAAGCCTTGGGGTCCCCTATAAATAACAGTTGTTATCGTTATCCGGGCCCCGGCTCTTTCGGATCCGGTCCTGCCCTGGTCCAGCCTTTCGTGCTCCGTGCACGGACCGTATCCAGCCCGAGTCGCGATCGACAGGGCGGCGTGGTCGTGACCTTGACTTGCGACTTACGAGTACGGTTACGGGCGATGATTTGATCTGGAGTTTGAATCAGGGGCTCACGATGGAGATGGGCTACGTGTTTCTGTCAGCTGATATGTATTTGGGAATGGATACTCCGTAGTTTAATCAACAATGGGATTGAGTTGGCTTGGCCGAGGCTCCGGCTCAGTGGAGTAGAGTAACGACTTCGGATCCTCGGATGAGCTGGGCTCTTGAAGTTATTGGCTAGCAATCTGACGTACTGTCAGGGCTGGCTGTACATATACTGGAATCGGACTAGCCTGGTTGACTTCATACCCTAGGTATATGGCATGATCGCGATAATGGTTTGTGAGGATGTTGACGCGGGTTGCGTCGCTCCTTCAACGGTCTGGTCTCCGGAGAGTAGGGTAGGTAGGTAAAAAGTTACTAGACAGAAGCATTGACTTTGATGTTTACTGGTTGTGGTTGGATGTCGTCCACTCGGCTTTTAGATTTGAACTTTATTTGCTTGTCTTCACTTGTAAGTACTAAGTTGTAACAGGGGTCCGGGGCATTTCGAGCCCTATTCTGTTCCGCTATAGAGTTGGTATACGGATAGATTATGGCTCTGTTATATGTACTCCGTATGACAACAGGCTATAGACACTGGGACTTCCCGAAGGCATTGTCGATGGCAGGGTAGCAGAAGCAGAAGCAAAGAAGCAACGCGCGAAATCGCTCGAAACAAGCAGACAGAAAACACCATAATTGCCAGCAACCACTGGCATCTAAATTCAAGAGCGACGCTCGCGATATAAAAGCAAGAGATAAAATCAGATGGCAAGGCGCACGGTCCGATCAAGGGACCAGGGTATAAGAGCAAGCAAATAAGTATATCGTAACGCAGACCGCATGAGCCCGAGAAAAAGCTCATCGCATCCACCCGGGATTCTGGTTGGGCTCGCCGCCACCCAAGCCCATGTCCATATCCATATGGACATCCATGTCGCCGTCTACATCACGCCCCGCGATCCGGGAGGGCGTCATCATCCCGCCCTCACTCGCAGCAAACGGCGAGACGTTCTTCGTCCCGCCCCGCGCAGGCTCGCCCGATGATCGGTTTATAGGTGTAGAAGGACAAGACGGACGAGCGTGTTGCTGAGACCGGGCGGGGCGAAAGAACTGTAGCAGTGACTGTTGGCGATGGTCGGGCGCAGGAAGGGGCACGGATTCCGACTCCATGTCCGTGTGCTCGTCTTGCTCGGGCTCTGTTGGTGGCGTGGACATCTGCTGGACGCGCTGCTGGGCTGTGAAGAGCCAGCGGAGGGTTTTATCTGTTATAAAAAACAAGTTAGCACGCCATCTCTGAACATTGAGGCGCGACAGGGCACTCAGGACGCACCGTATACAGCCTGGTCATCAGGGCGAGAATTCATGACCCGTTTTCTGGTCCGGCAGTTTAGGTGCTTTGGGCTGTCGCCCATGCCCATGTTCATAAAGCGTCGCTCGATTGGGGTCTGGGGAGATTGCGAAGATGCGATGTTTGGGAATGACGCCTTGCGCTTGAGGGACATGGTGGGCGAGCTTGATAAGTATTGTAATTGGTTGGGTTTGACGCGCAAGTAAGGGAATTGGCTTGGCTAGTTGAGGCAATTGAGTCGGATTGTTTGATAACTCTGAGCAGGATTTGGGGAATGGTATAAAGTGCTCAGGTCGTGGAGAGGCTGGTGGGAGGAATTTGGCCCGCGCTGTTGCTGTCGCGTGAGAAAGAATCCGCGCGCTCGCGTCAGGACTCTGCGCTATTCCCCTTCTGGATTAATTGATTTCGACAACGCAGCGTCTATCACAGAAAATATGCACTTTGATGGCAGCTATTTTCATTTGCGATTTTATACGTGCTAGTCCTTGATCTGCTGATTCTGTTGACTGGAGTTGGGAAAAGAGCTGTAGAGTTTCGCGGCACTCGCAATGCGGGGATATATAACCGCTTAAGGCAAAGGTCTTTGAAGCAACAAGATATAGCCGGGGCGACTTTTAAGATGCAGAGCATTTAAGAAGCCTCTGTCCTTACTGTGAAGCAGCTTTGCAACAAAAGTTAGAAACATGGAGGATGCTGAGTTGGTTGACGGATCTGGTTCCTGGACTGTCGTTGTGCTATGACGACGCTCTTCGTTCTCTTCCCCGCTCTCCCCTCAGCGATCACCCAACACTCATTAGCTTGCCAGCTCGACTACCAACAACACCGGTACACTGATTTTAAAGCTTTGATATCTACTCAAAGCCACAATGAGCGCAAGAGCTGCCTCTCACGCCGGTTCCTGGTATTCCGGCAACCGTCAAACCCTCTCGCTCCAGCTCGATCAATGGCTGGACCGCGTACCTGGTACACTCGAAGGGTTGGGCTCTCTGCCAGTACCTGGCGCGCGAATCATCATTGCCCCGTAAGTAGACATAGAAGCCTGTTCGAGTCCTTCACAAGCTAACATCTGAACAGCCATGCGGGATACAGCTACTCCGGACCTTGCGCCGCCTACGCCTACAAGGCCCTGGATCTGTCCCAAGCGTGAGTCAAGTCTTCTCGTTCAAAGGGTCGATCTAAAGCTCTACAGGAAGCGGATATTCGTCCTCGGCCCCTCGCATCATCACTACTTCGAGACGCTGGCCCTCCCCAGACTGACCGGCTACCATACCCCGCTATCTGACGACCCCCTCCCGCTCGATACGGAGCTTATCGCCAAACTCCGCTCAACAACAGCCACCAAGCCCAATGGCTCAACAATCGGCTTCGAAGACATGTCTCGATCAGTCGACGAAGACGAGCACAGCATCGAGCTCCATCTCCCATACATCCATCGCCTTCTGCAACTGCAACACCCCAACAAAAAGACCGCAGAGTATCCCCCGCTCGTGCCGATACTCGTGGGAAACACATCCAAGTCAACAGAGAGCGCCTTCGGCACCCTACTGGCTCCATACCTAGAAGACCCAGCCAATGCATTTGTCATCAGCTCCGACTTTTGCCACTGGGGTCTCCGCTTCCGCTACACATACTACGTCTCCCAGGCCCCCGTGCCAGGGCCCAAGCTGCCCCTCTCTTCATATGATCTGCCCCAGCCCGAGGACGACAACACGTCAATCGAAGACAAGATCGAGACCGCCTGTGCAGGGCGCCACCTCAAGCGGCGCGACGTGATCCGCCGCGGCCAGCCGCTGATCCACGAGAGCATCTCGTCATTCGACATTGCGACCATGGCGGCGATTGCCACGGGCAAGACCGAGCGCTTCACCGACATTTTGCAGAAGACAGGGAACACGGTTTGTGGACGCCACCCTATTGGCGTCATCATGGCGGCCATTGAGGCCGCAGGGCTGCAGGAGGGAGGAAAGGGCAAGTTCCATTTTGCGCGGTATGAGCGGAGCTCGGATATTGAGGAGGTGATTGAGGATAGCTCGGTCAGCTATGTTTCGGCGTTTGCGGTTGTGTAGGACGGACGGTGCGTCTGTCTATGTATGCACTGGTTATTGTGATCATAGCAACTCGACAACAGGTAGTTTGATGGTAGGCTGGCATTTCTCTCGGCATCCAGAATGAGATTAGTGAATCCTTCTTCTCAGAAGTCTTCAGTACTCTATCACCTCAGTTAAGGACAAGAAACCCAAGACACCGATCTGCCTATACCGTCCATGTGCATGTGCATATCACGCCCACCCATCCCATCCCATCCCAGCCCCCGCAAGCATCTCACCAGGAGTAGCCAAGTAAGCTGAAACGAGCCTAGAGCACGACTACTCATCACATGGCTGGGCTAGGCTACAGTAGGTATGCGAAAGTCAACGGGCGTTGAAATCGACTGGCATGGGTCTGTTACACAGAAGCGGAGACCACTCAACCAAGGCGTCGCGGCGTACAGTGGCGTCGGCACTTCGATGACTCGGTATCTGTCTTCGGATTTGACGTTCAAGATTCGAGATTTGTGATCCGCGGATGGGGGATGAGAGCTGGAGGCTGGAGCTGGCAGCTTCGACCCCATCCCGTCAACTCGGTCCTGTGCATATGCATCAGTACTGGTTGGGAGTTGGGATAAACAGCTTTCGATCTAATACCGTAGTGATAATTTAACCCCTCCTGGCGTCCAAGAACGAGCTCATCCTTGCAAGGCCTACGTATACGGACGCGTAGACATAGCCGAACAGTCCAATATCTTGGAGCACGTCGTCCCCGCCTCGATTTGATTGAATAAGGATAATCCTCGGTCTGCTGATAGGATCGCTTGTAGACGCTGGAATTGAGTTTGAAGCGGCGCTGTCAAAACTCACCCTACTAGGTATCTTACCAGGGGTTGTTGGGGACGAGGACGGTTCCGCCACTATTAAGATACGGGATATTGCGTATGTGTGTGAAGAGCCCCAGGGAAAAGAGATCCCAGGCGTGGGAGTCCAGCGGAATCGATATCCGATCCATGATGATAGTAATGATCAGCTTAATGGAAAGCAATAGAGCAGATATCACGGTTGCTATAGTCTGGGGAAACGCGGAGAAACAAACTTAATGATGGGCGATCCCCGACACCGACACAATCCCATTCTCCATCCCATCCTGCCATGCCATGCCATGCCATGCCATGCCATGCCTTCCCATCCACCCACCTCGGGCTCAACGTCATCACACCAGGGGTCCATCCCCAACCCACGCCCACAGATCCTCAGTCCTCGCATCTGTGTAATCCTATCGCTGATATTACTCGCTACCGATCCTCCGCCAACCTCCTGACGACGTCGCTTGACATTGGCATTGACATCCCCACCGGGCATGAGCCTCCTTCGATCTGAGAAACGGATTGGATTGATCGACGCTGGCGCGCGTCCAGTTGCGGGGGTTGGATGAATCATGGACGGAGAACGGGACGAGAATTTCGGCTACAGGCGCTGCTGGCTTTTGCGAGCTTGTGATGCTGGGCTTGGGCTTGGATGCGGTCATGAAGATGGCTTGGGGGTCTTGGGGGTGCGAGGGATGGGGTATAAAGGACGGAGGCTGGAGGTGGTTTTGGGGTGAGGGGAGAAGAATCAGAACTGTGAGTTGAAAAGACGGAGACTCAAGCGTGAGTATTTTCCGCGACTATCATTGATTTGTGAAGTGGTTGAGTGTTGCTGATGATCTGTTTTGCTAGACTGCATTCTTCATACATTATTTGATTGCCTCGACTTGCGTCTACCACTGGTATGTGAACAGTTGCAGTTGCTTCAGACAAGAGCGGAAGAAAACTGACAACCCAGACCATGCATTGGAACACACTCCTGCTGGCCCTCGCGGCAAGCGCCGCTGCCTTCCCCCAGCTCAAGGTGCCGAAAGTGGCACCGAGAGTCCAGAAGAATGTTGCTCGATCCAATGACACTACCGATAGGCTCGTCTTCTGCCACTTCATGGTAAGCTTGCAGACATTCTTCCCAGTGCCGGCGCTCTCTGATTCGTACCGTCTAGATCGGCATCTCCAGCAACCGCAAAAGCGCCGCCGACTACGACACCGACATGCAGCAAGCTAAAGACCTCGGCATCGACGCCTTCGCCCTGAATATAGGCGTGGACCCGTACACCGACACCCAGCTGGCGTACGCCTACGAGTCTGCAGCCGACAACGACATGAAGGTTTTCCTGTCGTTCGACTTCAACTGGTACAAGGTCGACCAGGCTGCTGCCGTCGGATCCAAGATCAAGCAGTACGCAAACCACTCTGCGCAGCTTATCGTTGACAACAAGGTGTTCGTGTCTTCGTTTGCCGGGGACGGCATCGACGTCTCGCAGATTGAGTCTAGCGCTGGCCAGGATATCTTCTGGGCACCTAACTACCACCCTGGTATGGGCGATTTTGGCGATGTGGACGCTGCACTGAATTGGATGGGCTGGGATAATGATGGGAACAACAAGGCGCCCAAGCCGGGCGATAATGTAACGGTTGCGCATGGTGATGAGGCATATCTTGATGCCTTGGACGGCAAGCCCTACGTTGCGCGTAAGTTGACCTTACTGGCTGTTTATGAACCGTGACTGACAAATCTAGCTGCCTCGGGCTGGTTCTTCACGCACTTCGGAGGCGAAGTCTCGTACAGCAAGAACTGGGTGTTTCCCGGTGATCTTCTCTGGTACAACCGCTGGCGCGAGATCCTCGAGCTTGGTCCTCGATTTGTCGAAATCGTCACCTGGAATGACTACGGCGAGTCGCACTATATCGGACCGTTGTCATCACCACACACCGATGACGGCGCCTCGAAATGGGTTATGGATATGTGAGCGCATCCTCCACCTCAACTGCCATAAGCATAAAGCTAACAACATAGGCCACACACCGGTTGGCTCGAGATGTCCCGCCCCTTCATTGCCGCCTACAAAGCAGGCGAGACCTCACCGAACCCGTACATCGAAGACGAAAAGCTGATCTACTGGTACCGACCGACGCCCAAAGACGTCGAGTGCGACGATACCGACACCACGATGGGCGGAAGCCCCAACAACTCCAGCGGAAACTTCTTCCGTGGCCGGCCTAACGGGTGGGAGATCATGCAGGACGAGGTGTTTGTCGTCGCGCTCCTCAACTCCCCAGCCACAATCCAGGTGACATCCGGTGATAAAGAGGGGAGCTTCGAGGCTCCCGCGGGCGCAAGCGCATTCGCTGTTGAGATGGGCGTTGGCAAGCAGACGTTCTCGGCTGTTCGGGACGGCGAAACAATTCTCTCTGACACGAGTCTTAAGGATATCGTGGACGAGTGTATTTGCGGCATCTACAACTTCAATGCGTATGTTGGGGTTATTCCGCCCGAGGAGACGATCGATAAGTTGGATACCGTTGGTCTGGCGCTTTTGACGCAGGGACTGAAGGCACCCTGTCCGACGAATACCTTAGGCGGTGGTTCTAATGCGACGCAGACCAGCACTTCGCAGGGTAATGGCTCGGTGACCATTGCACCGACGACCAATGCGTCGGAGACTCAGGCTTCGGAGACCACTGAAGTGCAGACCACAATCTTGGCGACCAGTACTTCCGAGGTTACTGCCACACCTACTGCATAAATGCGCTGTTGAGGCTATTGAGCTGCTGCTTGATGCATTCCGTTGTCCATTGTATATCCATCTCCAGGTGGCTTTTTTTCTCCTTGTTATCCACTCGCTTGCATTCGTCTCAGTTGTTCATACATGTCCCTCGCTGATTGCTTTGCCTGCAAAATGTACATACTGCATACTGCTGTATCACATGCTCACCTTCTATCTTTGTACATCTTTCTCTTCTTCTTATCAGTCGGGACGGGACGGGACGACCCCCTGTCGCCGATTTCGGCCGTTACTTAGGTAGGTAAACCTAGCTTAACGGTTAACCAAGGTTATTAGATATTTTCCACGGTAACGGTTTGCGGATAGGAGGAACGCATTGAACGAGAAGAGTATCGGTTGGAGGCCTAATTTTCCCCGCAGGAGCACTAGGGATCATGGCGGAGAAACACTACAACGGCTAAGGAGTCCTTATCAGCGATCTCCCTACGTAGGTACCTACCGTAGATAGAGAGGAGTCACCTCTTATCTCCAGCATAAAAGACATCCATCCCCGGCCCCTTTCTCGATTCTCACCGACTCTTCACCCTACTTTGTTTTTCGCCATGAGTCTCTTCTTAAGTCTGCTTTCTCTCGCTTCGCTTGTGTCTTCGGTTGCGCTCACGCTCAGAGGCCCGGGTACTGCAGGATAGGCACGGATCCCCTTGTCTCCCCTCACGGCCACGTCTTCCCCAACGCGTACGCCCAACTCTTGCGTGATTGCAACCTCGTGTTTCTGGCCTCCAGCTGCCAGCTGCCCCTCGAAGTTCTTATTTGTGTTGAGTGATCGCAGCCAGATCGTCGATATGGCTCTGTAACGCGAATTTGCCCGTCACGCTCACCGTCTTGCTGCGCCGTGTCCTCACTCCTCATTCTCATACGCACCGAACCGAACCGATTCGCCCCACCCCCAATCTAGGTAGCAGGGGTAGACATGGCACGAATCAAGCAGGGCGTGTTCTCCTGGGAGGATGTGATAGCCCATCGATACCACAGTATGTCGTTCTCCGTTATCACTGTATCGCGACACAAACTGACCAAATAACTCCTTCAGACAACAAACCTCCAGCTCTTCCCCGCCCCCGCAGACAAAGTGCCCTCTCCACATCCGCATCCACAGCCCCCGGTCAATCTCAACCGCAACCAGAACAAACAGACTCAGTGCTCGACTGGGACATCCAGCTCCAGAGCTCCCTGCTCTCTAAACTCTCGCCTGAGCTGCGCATCATGATCTGGGAAGAGGCCCTGGGCGGCCTGCGCATCCACATAATCCAGCGCTCGGACAGACGCATGGGGCACGTCGTATGCCCAGCTACGGGACCCAAAGGTGAAGCTGAGCCCTGCGAGATCTGCCGCGGCGGATTACCCCCGTCGAGCTCGGCCTCTGCCTCGACCCGTCGCAGCAGCAGCAGCAGCAGTAGTGATAGCAGCGGCAGCGGTAGAGAAGGCTCGCGATCCCCACGCCTCCAGACCCAAAACCAAAACACAACGCACCTTCTCGCCCTTTGCCTAACCAGCAAACAGATCTACAGCGAATCCATCCATCTCCTCTACACGCTCAACACCTTCGAGTTCAGCAACACCTGGTCCCTCACATACATGCGCCCCACAATCCCGTCTGAGTTCTGGGATGCCATCCGCACCGTCGAGCTCTCGTGGGCGTTTCCCGGCCACTGGCTGCCGAGCAAGGACCCCGTCAAGTCGGTGTATTTCTCTGCGGGCCGGACGCAGTGGCTTGAGACGTGCAATGCGGTGATCCGTATGAAGGGGCTGCAGAGTTTCACGCTACAGCTTAGCGGGAGTTGGTTCTGTGAGCCGGTTGAGAAATTGCCGGTTTTTCTGGAGCCGCTAAGGGAGCTGAGGTTGCCGGGGAGGAAGAGGTGGGCTGTTTGTTTGCCCAATCAGCCGGTTTATGTCGAGGAAGTGAGGAGTGGATTTGTTGCGGGCGTTTTGGGGAAGAGGGGGGTTGAGTGTAGGGTGTTGGTTGGGTAGGTATGTTGGATACGGCTGTAAGGTATGGCCGGCTACGTTATTGGTACCGGAGGTTTGGGTTCAGGTTGGAGGTAAGTTTGTTTTTGCAGTTTGTTTTTGGGATGGATTGAGCGGTGCATGTTCATGTTCATGTGCACACGTATGTGCTTTATCTTTCCACATATTAGTATCTTGCATCAGGTGTTCTGGCTATTAAATTTTGATCTCATAAACCACGTTGCAGGTCAATAGCTTCAACTCCCGCGCCTAACTAGTCGATATGTTTCTTTTTGCATCTTCAGGCTTACCGGAGAGAGAGAAAGTATAGACATCGTTATTCTCATGCCTAAGCGGGACCCAGGGATGACACCTTGTCTATCTGTATATATTCGAGATATATTGGGGCATTGAGATGGACGAGCCTCCGTGGAGCTACCTTATTCAATATTATCTGCTCAGAAGAGAGCAGGCAGCTTACTGGTACCCATCTCAGGTAACTAACTTGCATGTACCTGGTTACCGTTTAGTGTTGCGGCCTGGAGAGTAGATGGGCTTGGGCACGTGCGCTCCGCGCCAGGGACATGCACTGGAGTCTCGTGATCAACTTCCCGGCCAATGTCGCCAACCGGTAACGATTTCCAACCTTGTTCCGCAATATATCGTCTCATCACTGCTCATCTCGACAACTAATGCCTTTTGAAATATCAGAATCTCGTCATCGCGTACTTAGCTCAGGTTCCCCAGATGCGATGCGAGGGCCTTCCTCGTACACAAACAACTGCCCTGTTCACTCATCGGTCCGTTCTCCCCGTTCTCAGCTGAAGCCCAAACAGAAGCGGCACTGCAGCAGCTGCATCAGCACTCTACTTCACCCAGCCTTGACAGACTCTGCAGCGCAAGGCAAGATCATTCGAGTTTTTCGCGAAGCGCTCCACCACCGCGATGAACATCCTCCGGCCGTTTCGCGGGCTATCTAACGATCCTCGAGGTAGAGACGCTCAAGGAGCTGCTATGTGGCTGATGAGTTTGGGAATGCTGGGCTAGCGTCCCGTTCAACCGATATCAAGCGCGGAGGTGAATCGAAGGAAGAAGGGGAATAACAACTGGCACATATAACGCGCTTCCTTATTCAACAAACGGCGAGCTTGAAGACGTACCGATAACGAGTTTGAATTAGAGATCTGGCATCTCCGCTCAGTGGTGAGATATGCTGGTTGCCAAAGCGCGAGTGGCACCATCAGCAGACACGGATCAACGACAACCTACCTACCTTCCCGCCGGCTTCTTAGCGAGGATATCTGGGCAAACTGGGCCGCGCTGTCTGGATCCAGTCCCCCCCCCCCCGGGTTGGCGTAACGCGAGCGGGCTCCTGCGCGCGGTAAAGTGATACCTTTTCCCTTGGTGCTGTATCTTGATCTTGAGCTGCTCGGATATCGGGGGACGGTATCGGCTTGAGGCAATGCTCCTGCTGATGTACCGACTCCCAAGCAACCTCGATGGGGATCTTGTGTTTGAGTAAGGATAAACACATCGATGAAGTTAGGCGGACAGGGAAGAGCGATGCAAGCGGTATAGAACTGATGTGAGTACGATTTCGAGCTGAGGTGTATGAGTGGCAAAATTATTGTCACTGTTAGTCTGGCGAGAACGGTATCTAGCTCGACGGTGGGGATGAGGCGCCCCTTTGGACGAGCATACAGGCGAAGGAGGCACTGGATGATGATTGGAGTTTATGAGGCGAAGTATGACGGTTTCGGTAGTCCTTACAACTTCAACACGAAAGTGGACGAGTCGATGGTCGAGTCGTTTGAAGTCACTAAAAACTGAATCATTAGCATCAACTTGGTACGCTGTCAGTTGTATCGACGGAGGGTGAACAATCACTAACCAACGCAGCCTATCTTCCCAGCTGAAAACCTTTCGACTTTTCCTGGGTGCTTGAACTTGCCCGGAGGCGAGGCATAGAGGCGATACAGGACTCGGCGTTCTGACACCGAGAATAGAGCGGGCTGCTAGGAGATCGGGATATGGGTGAGACACGGTCGAGACTCGAGACGCATTGAGCAATGCCGCGAATTCAGCACAATTCTACTACCGAGGGCGGCCTTCTCTGCTGGACAGGGCAGGCAACCTCGGTCAGTGCCACCATCTAGTCTAGGCTACTCCACCGTTGCCCGGCGACTCCAACAGCTTGCGTTAGTAGGATTAGGCGGGCGCTGCAAGGGTCACAAATCGGCCCCGATGCCCCTTGCTTCGAGCCCACTTCCAGGCATTCGCCATCGTTCCACTGCAGCCGTGTCCGATCACGCTGTGTCTTCTGTTGCGCGTGGCGATTGTCTCAGCTCCGAGCGTGGGGGCCGATACGAGTGCCACCGGGTCAGGAATGCCCGTAGTGTGGACTGTCGAGAGAAGAGGGTTCCGGGCATCGTTGGCGTGCGGGTTCGATTGGTATCCAGAGAAAGCAGGGTCCGACAGGTGGTCATCCTAAGCGAGGCGGGTGCTCCCATCAGCCGAGGGAGGTAAGCAGCGCGTGTATGCGGTGCTACATGGATAATATGGCTGACATTAGCACCCAGCTAGTTGGCGATAACTGCCCTCTAGTCGGGTACCCATCGGACATGACGCTGCAATGGAGTCGAGCTCCGGTCTCCGTCGCGGACATTTCCAATCCAGACGGGCAAGCACACACGTGCTCTCTCTTTCAGGATGACGACTCAAGCAACGTCAAGAGAAGTCAAGGCTGCTCAAGCGTTGTTCGCAATCAACATCCCCTGCCAACCGCTGCGCAGCCAATGCGAATGAGCGGCGGCGGCCCCACCACGTGCGGAGGGAAAGCCGGGGCATTGGCCGCCACAGCGAACCCTAAGCGGCCTGCCTAGACTGCGCCAAGCGCCAAGCCATGGCTCCTGGCGAGATACGGTTTCGGGGCACAACGAATGGCAGCCGCTGTTGTCTAAACGTGCTGCGTTGACAGATGTCGCGCTCTCTTCTGGAAGAGGACTCGGGCACCCCGTCAACAGCGCCGCTCAGGACTCAGAGTCAGGTCATGCTGGTGTCAGGCCGGGCTCACGAACGGCACTGCAACCTGCCATCTACACGTGGGCGTCCTCGATTGCAGATTTAAAAGCTCGACCCCTCCTGTTGCTGTTCGACTCTCATCCTGGTCAGACAAGACAAGAACACTGAGATCCAGCTTCAACCAGAGCAGATCAGATCAATTGATCAACCGTCAAGATGGTGCTCCACGAGTACACCTATATCTTTGCCATCGGCACTATCTTTGCTATGCTTGATGCATACAACAACGGTGCCAGTACGTCTTCACCACTGCCCCTCTCGTTTCTATGCTAATAGCAGCAGACGATGTTGCCAACTCCTGGGCTACCAGTGTTTCCTCCCGCTCCATCTCCTACCGACAAGCCATGATCTTCGGCACCATCTTCGAGTTCCTGGGTGCCGTGACCGTCGGAGCCCGTACCGCCGACACCATCAAGAACGGCATCATCCCCCCGGAGGCCTTTGAAGGCAACGCAGGTGTCCAAATGCTCGCCTTTGCCTGCGCCCTCGCCGCCGCTTCGTCCTGGGTGATGTGGTGTACTCGTCACTCTACTCACGTTTCCTCCACCTACTCGCTCGTCTCGGCCATCGCTGGCGTTGGCGTCGCTACAGCCGGTGCCTCCTCCGTGCAATGGGGCTGGAACAAGGGTAGCGGCCTGGGTGCCATTTTCGCTGGACTCGGAATGGCCCCCGCGATTTCGGGCTGCTTTGGCGCAATCATCTTCCTGCTCATCAAGTTCGTCGTGCACATGCGCTCCAACCCAGTCCCCTGGTCCATCTGGACCGCGCCCTTCTTCTTCCTCATCGCCGGCACAATCTGCTGCCTGTCCATCGTGTACAAGGGCTCGCCCAACCTCGGCCTCTCCAAGAAACCCGCCGGCTGGGTCGCAGGCGTGACCCTCGGAACCGGCGGCGCCGTCTGCCTCCTCTCAGCGCTCTTCTTCGTCCCCTTCGCCCACGCCCGTGTCATCAAGAAAGACCACACCCTCAAATGGTACGAATTCATCTACGGCCCGCTCCTCTTCGCGCGCCCGGCCCCCGCCGACGCAGCGGGTGAAATCGCCGCCAACGTCCCCAATTATGCCGTCATGCAAGACGACGACCTGCCGAGCCCCGGCTCCCCGGAAACCCTTGTCGACGAGCCCCTCCCGCCCGCCGCCAAATCCGAAAAGAACCACGCCTCCGCCTCCGCCGCCGAAGCCCAGCTCGACTACAAGGAGCTCGTCGCCCGCGGGCAGGAGCGCTTCCACGCGAAACTTCGTCAGGGTCGCGGCCCGCTCGCCTGGGGCATGCGCACCCTCCACGAAAACCCCATGGGCTCCGGCGAGATCTACGAGCTGCACAACATCAAGATCCTGCTCAAGCGCATTCCGGCCATGGTCACGGTTGGTCTGCTGTACGGTATGCACTACGACATCCACGCCGCGCAGTCCGGTGTCCACGGGACGCCCGAGGGAGCGCGCATGGAGCGCGTGTACTCGCATGCGAAGAAGTATCCGAACGAGGTTGAGCACACGTACTCGTTCGTGCAGATTCTGACGGCGTGCACGGCGTCTTTCGCGCACGGCGCCAACGATATTGGAAATTCGGTTGGGCCTTGGGCTGTGCTGTACTCTGCTTGGACGACTGGGAAGGCGAGCGAGTCTAAGGCTGAGGTTCCCGTTTGGCAGCTGGCTGTCCTGGCGATTATGATCTCCATCGGTCTGATTACGTACGGGTACAACATAATGAAGGGTACGCTCCCCCCTAACCCATTCCTATCCTCCGCTCTACACCAAAAGAACTATGCTAACATGATATGTACAGTCATGGGCAACAAAATAACCTACCACTCGCCCTCACGCGGCTGCTCTATGGAACTCGGCGCCGCGATCACAGTCCTCGTCTTCAGCCAGTACAAGCTCCCCGTCTCAACGTCCATGTGCATCACCGGCGCGACTATCGGCGTCGGCCTCTGCAATGGGACGCTTAAGGCTGTCAACTGGCAGCGGGTGGGGCTCCTGGGGCTGGGTTGGATTATGACGATCCCCATTGCTGGGACGCTTGCGGGTTGTCTTATGGGGTTGATTTTGAATGCGCCGCATTTCGGGTCCTAGGGTTTATGGGATTTTGTTTTCTTGTATGTTTTAGATTTATGCGGGCTGGCCTGTGTGTTTAGCTCTGAGTCCAATTGTGCCCGAGAGTTGTTTATTTATGTCATTTGATACCTAGCAACAGAACTTAATGAATGCAGACCAGCCACCAACAAGGTTGATCAAGTGTTTCTTCTGACGCTCTCCCGCAGCGGCACGCTTTATCGTAGCCAGTATGTATTCGAGGCCGATCGCGTCTTAACTGAGCCTCTGGGTGTCCAATGTACAAGACTTTGACTCCATCCTTCCACCTACCCTAGGTAGCAAACTATAGGAAGAAGCGGAGCACAACAAAACAACCTCGAAGAGATCTATTCCGTCAGCTCTGCAGCTGGAGTCTCAGACCGATAGTCCTGCCTTGTCAAGTCCTTCATTCGGCGACAAAGTCGCCCATTAACATGGAAAGTAATGCTCTGATACCTCAAAGTCCAGCCTGGGATGAGGGACACAATGGCTAACGGTGCCGTCGTAGCCGGCATAACTCTCATTAGCGCCCAGAGATACCGGCGATATTCGATCATAAACTAGATGTCTAGATGTTTGTAACTTATATAGTAATGGGAGGCTAGACACCTGTCCCATCCGATCCGGACACGAAGAAGAACGCGGCACCCGTCTGGCACATACATAGGTAACTACTGAGATAACCTAACCTTGCCCAGTCCACTGACCATGCACAGCTTGAGTATGCCTGCTCCTCGGGCTTCCTGTTCTACTTGCGTTTGGCGGATACCGGTATCACCAGGGAAATTCCGAAACCACCCAGCCACCGGTTCTGGCAAGTTTCAACCAACCCCGGGCCCAAAACCCATTGACATAACCTTCACATCTCTCTCTTCTTCGCATACCATGCTCACTAGAACAAATACGGAGCAAGTCAGCATGGTTGTTATATTTCTCTCATGTGACTTTGCCTACCGTATACCGTATCTCTGCGCGTTGGCGCCATCACAGTGGAACCCAGCGCACCCGAGAATCAGGACGCGTCTACTCCGTATAGAGCGCGATAACACCATTAGGCGCTCAATATCCGTGTTTCGAAATTCTGTGTCCCACGGTACTCCGCCATTATGGAACTTTCGCGCAAGAGGATGCATTCGGGGGGTGGGTGGGTTGTGTTTTTGGGGGTCGTTGATGTGTTTTGATGATGATTATGACTATGATGATGCAGCTGCCTTGGATCATGGTAGTTGGACATATGAATCATACAGCAATGTGTATATAGTGTTAAAAATAAGCCAGCAAGCTGGAGTAACACCGCGCTTGCTGCCGCTTGGTAGTGAAAGCCACTTGAGGGATACCAAAGTAAGTTGGCCATGGCGTGTAGCGTAGGTACCCTACCTAGGCAGGCGAAAGCCTGAGTCTGAGCCTGAGCCTGAAACGGTGACAAGACTCCGATCCCTCTCGGATTGTCTCGCAGGACCGGAGTAAATCGCTGGGGTAGCTAGGCGGGTTTAAGCGATTGCTGTGCCCGTCTCAAGGCCTACAGGTGCCCAAATGTACTGACCGCACGCCCTAATTCAGTTCTTTTCGGTAGGGTACCTATGCCCATGGACTGGTTACTCCAAAGGCAAACAAGCACTATGTCACTGGTCCCTACTCTGTCCAAGGGCACCCAACGTTCGCGCAATATGTTGGAGAAAGACACATGCATCTACATGTAAATACCTCGTGTTGTACTCTGCTGAGCTCTGCACTGGGAACATGCGCTATATGTGCCACTTCCACCAGGCCCAACCCAGAACAAGGTGAGGCATGCGAGACAGCCACCCTATAGCTGAAGAGTAAGGGTTTCCCCCTTTCTCATCTTCCGCACCTCATACCTTTCCCCATCGCCTCCCTGCCTAGCACCAGGAACCGGAACCTCAACCTCTCCCTCAAACCCAGCCACTAATGTAACGGCCCCACCTCCCCAAGAAACCCTAACCTCGCTCCCCTCACTCCCACCCTCAGCATAATCACCAACCCCAACATTAAGCACCGCCTCCCCTTCCCCTCCCCAATGCCTCAACCTCGGCTCAAACCTCACCCTCCCAAACCCGGGCCTCACAGGCCGAAATCCCGCAACATTAACAACAGCATCGTAAATCGGCACACAGCTCCAGCCGTGGCAATCGCTTCGCGGCATCGCAGCGCTCTCCGCCCACGTCGTGAGGTTCATGTCCACCATGTCGGCCCACGGTCGCAGGAGTGTATCCCGGAGCTCGTCGTAGAGACCAACTTGCACAGCAGCCTCGAGGACGTAGAACGCGTGCGCGTAGGAGCATTTCACGTATGCGCTGCTTGTGTCGGGGTGCAGGGCTTGGCGGAGGAGTTCCTTTGCGCGAGAGCCCGTGGTCGCGCCGGAGAGGACGGACATGACCGCGACGTGCTGGCTCTTTTCGCTTGGCGGCGCATCAGGCCCGTCGAGGAGGGTTTCGCGTTCGCGTTCGCGTTCGCGTTCGCCTTCTTGGTCTTGGTGCAGACAGTGCCGGATCACGGCGTCATTGACGGCCCTCGCACGTTCTCGGTACTCGTCTGCGATTCCGACGCGGCCGATGAACTCGTTTACATCCGCTGCTTTTTGTAAGGCGTATGCGTAGAAAAGGCTGTTGTAGCTCGCGACCCCGGTCCTTCGATACGCTGGTGGCACGGCGAGGCTTTTGAAGTCCCCACCTGGACCAAGAGAAGACCACTCCGCCGTCCAGTCGACGAACGGCCAGACGTCGTCTGAGCTCTGATCGAAGCGGCCGACCATGCCTTCGCCGATTCCGGAGGATTGGATCCTTGAGTCGAAGTAATTCAGCACACCGTCGATCCCGCCGAGGAACTTTTTCACGAACGCCTTTCCCTCCTCTGTATTCGCGGTCGTCGCGTACATAACCCAATCGTACACCATGAGCACCCACGAAAGCGAAAAGACTGGGATATTTATGCCCGGAAAGGGCGTAGGAAAGTGCGTCTCGACAAGACCATCCGACTGCCGGCGGGAGGCGTGAAACTCATTTATTGTCTTGCGGGCGAGTCGGTCGTCGGAGGAAAGCTGGTAGCTGTAGAGGATCTGCAGCCGGCTATCGAACGCGAACTGGTTCTGCTCGTAGAAGGGGCAGTCGGTGAAGGTTTCTTGCATGCAGTTTAGGAGGGTGTTGAGGCTGATTTTCCATTTCTGGGCTTCGAGGCGTGGAAGGGTTGAGAGGGGGAGGGCTGTGCTGATTTCCAGGGGATAATGTGTCCGGCGGTATTTTATTGATGTGAGTTTGACGGGGGTTGAGCTGGTTGTGAGAGTGAGCTGGATGTAACGGAATGTGCGGAACCAGAAGGGCTCGTATGTCCTCTCTTCCTCGGCCGAGTTTGAGTTTGACTTGATCGTGTAGGTTTCCTCTGGCCCAACGAGGATCCCGTCTCTATCAGCGCGATCACCCTTGTTCCGCGCAAAGGGGTTTGGGTTCCCATCTGGTGGGGGATACTCGAAGCACTCAGCGCAGCGGATTGTGATCCTTGACCCAGCGCCTCCTCTGAATTTCAGATCCAGGAACGCTGTAATGAGTTCCTCAGTTTCAAAGATCACTGTTGCAGTTGAGTTGGCGGGGATTTCGACAATCCCATCTTTCGATACCAGACCTTCCCAAACTGCTTGGTAGTGCGCTGGCTCGGGCTTAATAATTCTAGAAAACCGCCCCTCAGCCTCCGGTAACAGCGGAATAGACCTCGGAACAAGCCTCCACGGTTCCAAGATAGGCAGCATAGGCGTCTTCACAGTAGACCTCTCAGCCTCGAACCAAGCCGAATCATCGAAGTCACCGCTTAACCAGTCCCCAGCATCCAAGTTCCCATCAACCTCCTCATTAATCTGCATGAATGGCGGGCCTAGCGCGCGATTCCACTCGGTGCTCGGCTTGATGCGGACGCTGTCATCGGGGACACATTTCCAGCCTGACTCTGGCACCGTCGAGATCCCTAAGGAGTCCGTGGTATCGTGCAGGATGAACCCGCCAATTGGGCTCCGCGTCATGCCCATGTTCCCCTCCTTCGCTGGGGAATAGCGTAACACCTTCGCAGCCAAGACATTCGTTCCTTGCCGTAGGAACGGCGCGATGTCGATTGTTTCGTAGTTGTATTCGTTCAGATAGGACTTTGCCGGGCCGAAGAGGAGACGCGCCCCGTTGAGGAAGAGGATATACCGTGTATCCGCCGAGATATGGATGCGGGCCTTGTCCGGGATCGCGGAGGCCGTGAACGTCTTCCGGAAGAGCACGATCCGCCCTGTGCTGTGGTGCTCGGTGAATGTGGGAGTTGTCGATGGGAGCCACAGCCACGGCGTCGTTGATGTCCAAGAAGGCATGTTGAACTGTTTAGTGGTGAGCTGGGTTGTGTATAGGGTAGATAGTCTGATGTAAGTGAGGTGACGTGAGTGAGTATTTGTAGGCCGATGTCGGATATCCCGGATTCCTAGCTGATCTCATACCTAGATGTGGGGTGTGGGGGATCAGACGGAGATCATGATCTGAAGTAGTAGAGCTGCACGTTCGGTGTATCAGCAGCCGATGCGAATTGTAATCAGTGTGAAACAAGCCGCCACGTGCAGCCAGCCCTAAACATGGCCATCCCTCGTGGAAACCTGGTCCTCGTCTACGAGTATGCAGGGACGAACTCAAATCAGACGGTCGGGAACGGGAGTTTAAGCGTCAAATTGATCTTCACGAACGCAGTGTCCCTTCCAACTGAGATTGCTTGGCTAGGTAAGCCTTGTCGCATTTTGGGGCTCAGTAGGGTTCATCCTGGGGCTGTCGCAAGCGTCAGACATCCCGAGTCACGGGGATCAGCGCTCATGGGTGGATGCCGAATGGGTCGGAAATTCCGAGACAGCAGATTACAGAGAGCCAAACGGGATCAAGACAAGCCCGATCATAAGTTCTTCCCAACTCGCTCGGTGGAATGACGCCCGAAGTATACGTAGAACAATGAAGACAAATTAAAGACGGTATGGTATCCAGCAGGCCGAATCTAATCTAGACCATGTACATAAAAAGCAAGGAAAGGCAAGTATGCACTGAAGCGAAGATAAAGTATATATACATACGACGAAAGACCCGATGCGACCAGCGTTATACACTTCCCACCCGATACGACCTTTCAGGCGTAGACAAACCATCCGACAATGTCCTCGTTAAGCCCGACGAATGCGACGGCGTCAGATCCCCCTGCAGACACGGACAGGTATCGCGAATCATGCCAGCCTGACTGTTCTCAGAGGATGGCAAGCCGGCGTTCTTCAATGGAGCCTCAAGCAACTCGACGAGTTTGTTCAGCACGGAAAATTCAATCTTGAGCTTGACGCTCTGCGCGAAGATGCCGTACTGGATTCCCGCGCCCCGGTACCACTGCCCAATGTGCCACTTTGTGGTCATTAGCGGGAAGATGACGAGGAGATCCAGTAGTACAACGGCTATATTGACGGCGATTAGATGGCATAGAACCTTGCGGCCCGCGCGCCCTTTCATCGACATGATTGGTTTGAGGTGGCGGATGGATTCGTAGATGTAGATCCCGCAAATGAGAAGTTCGCGGCCGATCGAGCCGAGCGATGCGTAGCGTTCGTTAAAGCGCTCCAGTGCTGGGCCGAAGAAGCGGGGATCTCCCGCGGCTGCGCCCATGAGGAGAGTAATTGATGGGATGTAAATGAAAAAAGAGCTTATGATAATGAGCCAAAACACAAATTTGACGATGCGTCCTCTTGTGATCAGGTATAGGCGCGAGTAAAGAACCAAGGAGGTGGAGATGAGAATGGTGGGATAAACGAAGGCGATGCCGATGCCAAAGGCTAAAGGCTTGATGGTTTGAGCGGTCGCACAAGTTGCAATGACCATGAAGGCGCCGATGGAAAGATTGGCTATGGAGATGCTCCAGAAGTAGAGGCCCTGCCAGCGTTTGAAGAAATCGAGGATCCAGCAGAAAAGCTCTATTGTGTTGTAGGCACTGATGGCAAGGAAAGAAATGCTGATTAAGAAATAAACATTCTGATTCGGATCCTGCCTTGGATCCATACTGAACGTATGAATGAAGGCATTGTCAACATTGACGATGGAGAAGAAGGGGCCTGGAATGGTGATATAGGCCTGGCCTTCGACGGAAGCCCAGCGGGACGGTACAAATGACAAGGAAAGGCGGATATTGAAAAGCCGACCTTAATCAGGGTGATGTGTGCAGGATCGACAACGTGCGAACTATCGAGCCTCATATAGACATGGATCGCCTTCTTCAAGTCACGTCGGCCTGTTTCTGTCAGTGAACGGCTACACTGGTGCTGCAGTTATATGGTCCGTTTTTCTGCGTTGACTGACATCTCCGTACTCGAGACACGGAGTCTCAACCGATGAAGCTCTCAACCGAGGGCAAAAGATGAGTGGTATGTTAAAGGTGGCAGGTGTTGAGGCGCCGGGGCCAATGCTCTGCCGAGACCAGAACAAAGAAAGTCAAAAATGCCAATCATCACAGGAGCCTCGGATTGGCGGAACTTGGACTTGTTAGACACCATCCCCACCAAACAGGAAAGAAGATCTGTGCAGGCGTTCTCGTTCGTGCTGGAATTGGACGTGTCGTCTCAACGTTCCCCGGACGCCTGCAAGCCGCCCTACCTGGCTGCCCGTGTTCGGCTCTCTCTGGGCAGGGGCCCCTGTCATGAACCACATTTTGTGCCGCGCTCGACGTATATACCTGACTCTCCCAGGCCAGGGTGCTGGGGTGCTCATTAGAACTATTTGAAATTATCAGTCAGGTGATGTTGCATCCGCCTACTCCCTGACACACCGCGGAGATCCTTTCTTGGCCACTTCGGTGCCGACGACCAGCCATCTCATTAGTGCCGTTTACTCTTTTAAGCTTCTCACGCGCCGTAACGGGATGACCGTGCGCCCCCGCTGACAGCTATGATCGTCAACAATGCGCGCCGATAATCGGCCGGGTGATTGACTCCGGTAAACCTGCACCTGAACAGGAAGAGGCTGTAGTAAGGATCCTTTATTGAGCCGATCAGAAATCCTGGCCATGATCGTGTCCATCCCCTGACGAGTCATGGATCTCCTTGATTGCGAGAGCGCTTAGTTAAGGCTGACAATAGTCAATCACCTTGCTGGTAGCCTGCCGTTTTAGACAATAGGTGGCGTGCCTTGGAGACTGTTCATTGTCCAATTTAAGGTCCCCTCACACTTTGGGTGCGTCAAGTTGAGTTTATCGGAATTGTAGTGTGCCTACATCCCGTTCCAGTTGCCAAAAGAGTGCATTGGCCTTAAGTCACGGAACTATTTCGTAGCGGGAGTTGAGTGACCTGGCCGTGAAGCTGGGCTTCCGAGCGTAATTTTTTAGAGCTCCGCCCGCCGGCAAAGGACGGTTTGGACTAGGGACCTGTACATGGGGAATAGGGCAACCATAATCGGACATTGGCTTTTGGGTATCTTCGGCTTTTCGCTAGATTACCAGTTGTCTGACGCTGTCTCCTCGGGCTCACTATATATGGGGTGGTGCTAAAGAGAAGCAGCAGCTGCTCGGACCAAAGGAGCAACCTGCTTCCTGGTCTTTGCTAAATTGGTCTGTACCCAGAGGCGCATACCATTATCCGCGGTGCTTATCGTATCTTTGATGTTTTGAGTATCGTCGTCTCCATCAAGTGATTGCCATGTCTCCAAGCCTAACTCCGTGCTTGCATTAGATGCGAATGCCGTTACAGCATTCTCGCCGCTGCTGTTGAGACCCCAGACAAGCAATTCTCGAGAAAACTGGCCATCGTTCAAAGTGAAGGCAGTCATGACGGCGACCACGTCCAACTTGCGTTCAGAAGCGAAGGATTTCAAGCAGTCAATGAAGGTTTGCGAGTTTCCGGCCTTTTGGACGATCCAGGGTATTGACTTGACCACGGAGCAGATACCGATTTGTAGCGATGTTTGATCCGTGCTACTAGAAGGCTTCTCGACCCACTCTTTATAGTCTCGACCGAAGATCTCGTCCACGGTGAGCAGTTCTAGACTGTTCTGCTTTGTTTCGAAGATCTCATTATAGAAATTCTCAACATCCCAGGAGGCGCCGACGGTAGTTGCTTTTGAAAGCAGGAAATCGCGAGCGACAGTGTCGAAGTTCGTCACTTTGTGTTTCGACTGGAGATTTTCCGTATCAATGAGGATCGGGCACAGAGCAAGCTTTGCCAATTGCTCTTCATTTGCCGATGCTGCATTGGATTTCTGCCAGAGCCCGAATTTCTCTAGCTCGGTAACGACGAGTGAAGTGCATGAGCCGGTGGTTTCAACAAGGTTAGGCTGCGTGCTCGCAATAGGGCGAAGAAACCCTTCGTCGACGTGATGGTCGATGCAGCCTAGAACGGTGAATTTCACTGGCAAGCCAGGTAGCGATCCCTTTCCTGAGCGATCACCCGAAGACCGCACCGGCAGTGCATTCCAGTCGACCAGAACAGAGTCTGCCTGTATTTGATCTCCCTCGCGCCCCTTTATTTGTGTTGTAAAGTCCGCTACTGTCAAAAAGTACTCCTTGAGCACCGGCCCCTCCAACGATTCCCCCGCATCGCTTCTGGACAGCTCGAGAGCTTTGATGAATTCTGGCCGCAATCTGCGGAGTTCTGGGCCGGCAGAGACATTATCGAGGTTGATTACCGGAACATGGGGTCGTGGGTAGTCCCGGGGGACACGGTTGTTCGCAAAGTACGAGTAGACGAGCGCGGAGATGATCGAGTCGAGGTCGGCCGAGGGGTTACCGATGACGTAGATTGGGGAATCCGCACGAGATAATGAGCCGGATATAAAGCGGTGATGGACCTGAAGTGATGTCCGGAGAAATTGGAGCAGATTGTGATCGGGAGGAGGGAAGCGCATCGTCGTTGAAGCTGTCTCGTCGGATTTCTTTGTCTTTTCGTGTCGTGTTTGTTGGAGAAAAACAGCCTCAGCCTGAGGTGTCCGCGGGGAGTCGGACTTCGGAAGAAGGAACGCCCGGCCACCCCCTCTTTCCTTCTTAGGCCACCTCTCGTCTCCGAGGTCGGCTTGTCGTCATCTACAGAGTCAAATACAATGGCAGAACAGGGATTGAAGGCCGCTATTCTGGTGGTTTCAGATACTGCGTCTCAGGACCCCTCGTCAGACCGAGTTATCGGCACGCTGGCCGACGTTTTCCCGGTTGACGGGCCCTGGGAGAAGCCGATCACCAAGATAGTACCGGACGATGTACTTCAGATCCAACGCACTGTGTGTGAATGGGCGGACAGCACCAGTCCAGTCAATCTTATACTCATAAGCGGTGGGACTGGCTTCGCCGTCAAGGATAACACCCCAGAGGCTGTTTCGCCTCTTCTCCATCGCCAAGCACCTGGGCTTGTGTATGTACATCACTGACTTAGCTTGCTTATACTGACAAACTTAGCCATGGAATGATTGCCTCATCGCTGAAGGTCACACCCTGTGAGTTCACCCAAGTTGTCGAGGTCAGCGCTAACCTAAACAGTCGCCATGATGGCGCGACCTGTCGCCGGAACAAGACACAAGTCACTGGTCATCACACTACCCGGGTCCCCAAAAGGCGCAAAGGAGAACCTTGAAGCTATCATCAAACTTCTGCCCCACGCTTGTACCCAAGCAGCCGGGGCAGATTCAAGGACACTCCATGCCGGAGGGGTGAAGAAGCTCGAGGCCGAAGCTGGTGTGAAGTCAGAGCCCCAGCATGATCATCACCGTCACCATCATCACGACCATACCCACTCTCACTCTCACGGCCATAGCCACGGGCACGTTGTTCCGCGAGCCCATACGACCCCTTCCGAACGGCGGTCAAATGACCCCGCAGCAGGCGCAACCCGGCGATATCGCGAGTCGCCGTACCCGATGCTCTCCGTGGACGACGCATTGAAACTAGTCTCAGCCCATACTCCCGAGCCGGAGGTAATTGAGGTTCCTGTAAATATCGATCTGGTTGGGTACGTTATTTCGGAGGATGTGTACGCCGCAGAGGCGGTGCCAGCATACCTTGCAAGTATTGTTGACGGATATGCGGTCATCGCGCCCGAGTCGCCTGACGGCAGTACAAAAGGCGTCTTTCCAGTTGCTTCCATTACCCATGCAAATGAAGGCGGAGTCCTAGCACCGCTCGAGCCCGGCACTATCGCCCGGATAACGACCGGCGCTCCTCTTCCGCCCAACGCGAATGCAGTGGTCATGGTCGAGGATACTTTGCTAGCGTCTTCAACAGCTGATGGCAAGGAGGAGGCCACCGTCGAGATTCTGACCGGGGAAATAAAGGCAAACGAGAATGTGCGTCAACCAGGAAGTGATGTTGCACTTGGGTCCAGAATTCTTCAACGGGGCGACCTGATCACGCCTGTTGGTGGTGAGATCGGCTTACTGGCGGCCACAGGAACAAAGACGGTCAAGGTATTCAAGAAGCCCACAGTGGGCGTTCTAAGTACAGGTGACGAGCTCGTGGAGCACGATGATCCCAGGACTCTGCAAGGAGGTCAGATCCGAGACTCCAACCGGCCTTCTATCCTCTCTTGCTTGAAGTCATGGGGCATCACAGCCGTTGACTTGGGAATCGCTCGCGATACACCCCCAGGCGAGCTCGAACAAAGCCTTCGAGATGCCCTCCGCGGAGTGGGAAAGTCCAAGACTAGCGTCGACGTGATCATCACTACCGGAGGCGTCTCGATGGGAGAGCTCGACTTGCTAAAACCTACTATCGAACGCTCTCTCGGCGGGACAATCCACTTTGGTCGCGTCTCCATGAAGCCAGGCAAGCCGACTACGTTTGCCACCGTCCCGTTCAAGCCTACATCCTCCGCAGAGGGCCAGCAAGAACGCAGCTCGAGGTTGATATTCTCGCTTCCCGGAAACCCGGCTTCGGCACTGGTCACCTTGAATCTCTTTGTTTTACCATCCCTTCACAAGCTCATTGGCCTTGGTCAGAAGCAGGCTGCGTCAGGCCTTACACCCACATTTGGACTACCACTTGTTGCAGTAACATTGTCGCACTCTTTCCCGCTTGATCCGAAGCGCACCGAATACCACCGAGCTATTGTTACTGCATCACCCAAGGATGGACGGCTTTATGCGACAAGCACGGGCGCGGAAGGCGTAGGACAGCGTAGCTCTCGGGTCGGCAGTCTGGCTAGTGCTAATGCCCTCTTGGTCCTTCAACCCGGGAAGGGGTCGATTGGGCAGGGGAACTTGGTGGAAGCATTGCTAATGGGGCCCGTTGTGCGTGAGGCCACTTCGTAACGGCATTGTTCAGCGCAGCCCTTTTCAGACAGAACGATCCCCCAGAATTAGCATAGTAGGAAGTCAACATTCGGAGAAATACAGACTACTTGACACACTGCAGACCTCTTAGGCACTTCTAAAGAACTCACTTCCATCATCGCTGCTTTCCTTTCCCCGCGGTTGTCCAGGGGGCGCCCCGTCTGGTTCCTGGTACTTTTTATCCGCAGAAATCGAAACGTCCACATTATGATACGCATGGGAAGCCTCTGATATCTTCCATTCCGGGCCGGGCTCCTCTGGCGTTCTGCAACCTTAACTAATCTATACCTGTCCCGGCATGCAGTCTTCTATGGGTTCTACCTCGACTACGAAATTGGCAACAAAACGACCTTGTTGGGATGCCATTTTGAACGTTGACCGGCTGGTTATAACGATCGCGTGGTAGCCCAACCTCAAATATAAATATAGCATATCAACCCAAAGCCCGAGGAGTCCTATAAGTAACACTCATCGGACCAAAAGAACTTGCGCCGTTCGTCTGATGCTTCCATACATCTGCGTTGTCAAGTATCGCTGCCTTATTCTTCTACCCTGATCTATCTAACGATGAGTCTTCTATCCAGTACTGCCCAATGGATCCATGATCCACTCCATTGCAGCAAAGGAGCATGCGGCTACAACGAGACAATCGCCCCTCAAGCCAAACCCATGGACCTAGCAAGGCGAGTCATCATAGACGCTATCCAAATCCGTCGGAATAACCCCAGCCTCAACCGCATCTACACGAAAACATCCATTAGCAACCTCTCCTACCCAATAATCCATCCAAAACAAACGGTCCGGAGAAACTCACCCTTATACGACCACCGATAATCCCCCAACTCCGCCTTCCACGCCCAAAAGACCCACCCCTCCTGCCTCTCATACGCAACAACCTGCGCCCTGAACCACCGGCTATAAAAGTGCTTGTTGGCGTTCGGCTCCCAGTCCGCCGTATGTTCCACATCATCCGGCACGCTAAGGCTCCACTCGCCCACGATGGTCGGCCAGTTCCCGCCCCGGTCATCGCTGCACGAGGCCGTGATGTAACTGTCCTTATCCACGGCAACGCCAGAGTCATACTTGACATAGCGGTGGTCGTCATACGCCGCGAAATAGGTGTCGCCCAGCGCGGAGGTCGGGTCGCCCGAGCCCCATTTCTCGTTCATCATCTGGATATGCAGGTTGTTGTTGCTGGTTATGCCGAGGGCGGACTCGGCGGCGCGGATCCGCGTGAAGGCGGCCGGGTAGTAGCTGTTTATCATGGTGGAGGCTTGGTCTGTGTTCTGGACAGGCTCGTTCACGATCTCGAGCATGCCCACGTTCCGGAATTTGGTGTTTTGGTGGATGTTTGTTGTCATCCATTCTAGGAACGAGAGGGCCCGGTCATACTGGTAGGATTGGTAGAAGCCCGGGGTTGGCGCGTACTGCCCTCACTCGTTAGTTCATTTTCCGAAAATCTCAACAAAAGAAACGACTGGGAAGACGGGACTATACCTGCCCCGTAAACGGCTGCTCCGCCTCCTGCGCGCCCGGCGCCCCATGGAGATCAATAATGATGTACATGCCCGCATCGCTCGCCCACCCACAGACATCCTCGAGGTACTTCATCCCGCCTTTCGGGAAGTACTCTGAGTCCGCGTATACCAGGTCCTCCTTGAGCCAGTACCCGACCGGGATGCGCACTGTATTGAGGCCATACGAGACCATCTGGGCGATATCGTCCTGCGTGATCCAGGACCCCCAGTGGGTTGCGAATGCCTGGTCGGCAGCGTCTTGACCGAGCGCCATGACGCAATCGAACTCGGACTTTTGCCCGCCGCAGCCCATGGAGTTCCAGGCGGTGCTGGCCATCCAGGGCTCGATCACGAAGTGGCTGCCTAGATTTACGCCGCGGATCTTGTTCGATGCGGGGAGCCAACGTCTGCCGGGGTTGTTTGAGGTGGTGGAGACATTGAAGATATTCGTGCCTGTGCTTGAGTAGATATCTTTCTCCACGCCCGGAAGCCAGGCGAAGGTTAAAGGGAGGGAGGAGGTTAGGGCAAGGAGGGGGAGGATAGACTTCATCTTTCGTGCTTAACAACAACAAGGTGCCGATGAGAAAAGGAAGCTACACTACCCACGTCGTGGGAATCAGATCCCCTTATGAACCTCCAGCTCCCAGCACCAAGATCAAAGCAAGCTTTGCCGATCCCGCTCCGATCCACAAGTTAAGCTGCGCAATGCCCTCGTGAACACCTGAAACCATGGCACCACAACACAGCCTCCTTGCTCCTTGACACTATCCCGCACTGACTTGGCACTTGCTCCTTGAATTTGGGGGCGATCAGCAGCTGAAACACAACCTCGTGCGGGAAATGGCCCTGAACCAGCAAGGAAGCGCGAGCTTCCCCACACTCTGCTACGGCACCGTTGCATCGGGTCGCACAAGACGCAGTTGGATGCATGTGATTGGTCAAACCTTGTGGACCAAGCGGCGCATGCCGCCCGAGGTCCAGATTGATGATTGATTATTTGAGTGCGGAGCACATGGCTGTGCTGCCCTGCATGTTTTGGAAAACCTAACCTACAATCTCGTTTCTGTGAACTAGGGCTGAGGGCTTGACCTCGGATTTGGGATGGGTTGAGGTTGGAGAAAGTATCGCCCTCTTCCTTAAACATGCTATGACTTGAAAGATGTAGTCCAAGGTTGCGTTGTTCCTAAACGCGGTATCTTGGATTGCGAAGAGTAAAGGGGGAAAGGAAAGACATTTTTGTTTGCATCAACGAATGAGCACCAGCGCAGCGCACCCACCGTGTCAGCACCCAATGGCGCAATGAAAGAGTAACGCGCAGACTTGTTTGGCAGCAGGCTGCGAGCCCTGGTAACAGAAGCTGGCGTTCCAGTGTCACCACAAACAACTTGCATGTGCAGGTGTCTCCATCACCCCCCCCTGTTTGGTCTGTATGCGGATACAAATATTTCATAGGTAGCAGGGGCTTTATACCAGTAGGTAGAGTAGAAAGAATTTATGCATGTCTCCATGGTATACAACTCTGACAAAGTAGTATTAAACCTACCTATCATAATAGATGAAATATGCTGTGTTCCCTTCCGCCTGCTCAAAATATGAAGCCAAAAAGAAGTGCACGCATGACAACTGCCCTAAGCCATCTCTTTTGAATCATCGACCGACAACATAACAGGTTCTTAAGGACACGCCACGGCTGATATGGTACCATAACCCCCCAGAATACCCCGATCAAGATCAAGGATCACTAACCCACCCCCCACCAACAACAACCGAGCTGCCCGTAATTCCACTGGCCTCCTCACTAGCCAAGAACACAACGACTTTCGCCACATCCATGGGCACCAAATCCCGCTGTAAACTCTGCCCCCTCATCACCTCGTCCCGATACTCCTCCGTCAGGACCTCGCGTCTCTGCCTCTCCGTCGCAATAGCCCCCGGCATAACACTGTTGATTCGAATGTTCGCAGCACCAACCTCTTTACTTTGGAGCCTCGTCAACCCCATAATCGCCGCCTTGCACGCTGCATAGACTGGCTGGCCCGCCGCCGGAATCCGCCAGGATATCGAGCCGAGATTCACAATCGCTCCAGACCCAGCTTCCTTCATACCGGGTAAAACAGCCTGCGTGAGGAAAAATACGTGCCGCAGATTCGTGTTTATGTTAAGTTCCCAAGACTCAGCTGTAACGGCTTCTGTGTCCATACGTGCTGCGGAACCAGTTGCTGCGGCGTTGTTAATAAGGACATGGACGGGCCCGTGCTCATCCAGGATCCTTGACGCGGTCTCCTGCAGCATCGTGAGATTCGACACGTCGCAGTGGTAGAAGATGGGCTCCTTGATCGGTGGGCCCTTCCGCGCTTCAGCTTCTTCGCTCCGAGACATAATACGCGTAGTGGTTCTCTGTGCCGCGTCGTCTGCGATGTCGAGGAAGATCACATGGCTGCCTTGCAGGGCGAAAAGTTCCACCGTTGCGGCGCCAATGCCTTCGGCGCCGCCGGAGATGACGACGGTTTTATCTTTGAGGCTGGGGTAGGTTGCCGGTGTGGTTGTCATGGTTGATGCTCGAGATGGTGGGAGATGTGGTTGGGGTAAGATGGAGGATGAGGAAAGACAACTACCTACACCTGAAACTCGGAGAATTGCGTCTTATGCTTATGGATGGTTTGCGGGGTAAAAGCAAAGGAGGGGCATCTGTACCACCAACCTACGTAATCCATGCAGCCTAGGTACTGGTAGGCAGGGCTTGGTTGGGCCCCGTAAGCGGGGACTTTTCCATCGGGGATCAACCTTACCCTACGCAGACCTGCAGACCATTGTCTTCTCCGATTGGCCCTACCTAGGTACATATTCCTCGGCTCTGTACTTCCTCTGGCCTGAAGGCTGCTGGCAGAATCTCCACATGTTAAAATCACACAGAAAAAGTAATATTTCTTCGAAATGCCGTTTGCTGTATTGTAGGTACAATCACCACAAGGCTCATTATAAACAAGGTGTTTGAGGCTGTGATATCCTTCAGGAGTATTTCTTGCAAGTCAGGCTTATTGCGCTTATGGTAGGCCTCTCAGCCCTTCGTTCGTGGCTTTACACTACACTCATCTACGGTCAGTCAATACAGCAAGCACAATGGTCGAGTTCTCCAGCCGGACGAGCCTACCTGTACCTAGAAAGGGTGGGGACATGGCGTGCAGCGCCTATTCCAACCATTCTTGAGAAAGGAAAAGCACTACTCGGTTGACATATTCTCTCTGGGCTATCATCTAGAATTTCTCCCGTTATTATCATGTTGCATTGACCACTACGCGATGGCCCTGGTATACTAAGCCTAAGTTACATGCATTTCAGCTGATTCAAAAAAGATTTTTCTCGAAGAAAACAGACCCAAAAGAAATAGCCAACGATAGTACAGTTTGATATTAAAGAAGCCCGGGCGTGTACATAAGCGTCTCCCAATCCTGTCTTGCCCAGGTGGATGGCCCGACCTTAACACACATTGTAAAAAGTGATAACAAAAGAAAGAGTAAAAAGAGTCCAGACCCTTGACAACCTCACGTCCTTTCACCAGCTGGTCAACATCAACATCAGCATCAACGTAAATATCGTAAAGATCACCCCCTCAACGGCCCAAAAACACTCTCAAACTTCCTCCAGCGCGGCGGAAACCCCGCATAGTCCATCGGACTCATTGACCCCGAAGGGCACCGCCGCCCATCCGCCCCACCCCTAACCAGAACCCCCGCGACCTCCACATTGCCCCCCCCAATACAGCCGCCCGCAGCGCCGTGCAGTCCCAGAAATCCGCATCGTCGATATGAAGTGGTCTATTCACATCATCCCCCTGCTCGCCCGTCCGTGCCCTCAAATGGTCCACGAAGAACTGCACAACGTCAACGTGTCCATGCCACGCAGCCCACCACAGCGGCGTCCGGCCGTTGTCGTCGGCATACGCGCTGTCGATTCGCGCGCCCTGCGCGATTAGATACTGCACGATGCGCAGGGATCCGAGCTGTGCGGCGAGGAGGATTGCGGTGGCGCCCTCCAGCTCGGGCCCGACGCGCCAGTCCACGCCGCCGAGTTCGGGGGGTGCGAGGAGGCGTGGTCCGCGTCGCCCGCGCGCCTCGCAGATGTATTTCACGGCGCCGAGGAGGTCTGCGAGGACGGCGGTGTGCAGGAGGGTCGGGGCCGGTTCGAGGATCGAGAAGAACTTGTGGAGGGAGGCGCCGGCGTTGATGAGGGTTCGGAGCGCGATGGGATGACGGTTCTGCATTGCGGCGCCGAGGGGGGTAGAGAGGGTATTGTTCGGGCTGAGGGGGGTGTTGTGGTTGTTGAATGCACGGGTGGTGACGAGGTCGCGGAGGATGCGCGCGTGGCTGCTGGTGCAGGCGGCGTAGAGGACGGCGGTGCGGTAGGCGCTGTCTACGATGGGGTTGGTTGTGGAGAATAGGTAGACGCGGACGAAGGGGTATAACAGGGATATTTGAGTGTGCGAGTCAGAGTGGCTGGCTTCGGTGAACTCGGCGAGGAGGGAGCCTCGCGGGTGGTGATGAGGGGTCGATAGACGATTCCTCGTGGGCGGGATGAGGCGTAGTACCACCCTGCCAGGGCTGAGAGGGGCAAGTGCTCGGCTATTTGGTGGAGGAGCTCGTTGGGGAGGTCGAGGAGGGAAGGGCCTGTAGGGGTCTTGGCGGAGGTCATGGTGGTTTTGGTTGGTTGAATGTTTGACATGTTGAGGTTGGTAATAGGTTTCATTTGTATGGACCTTGCTTGGATTGTGGGTTGTTGGATGGGGAGAAGAGAAGAATGCATACCAGAAGCCGGTAAGAGGTGAGATTTATTCTAGAGGCTGAGGGGTTTGGAAGCGTCGAGGGTAGGTATACAGTGAATGGGGAAGTGAATGGGGTTGAGGAGTCAGGGAGAAGATCATGGCCCCGAGCTTGCCTCCAGAAATAGTACCACAGGTATGTGGCCTGGGTCTGTCCATATGGATATGGATGAAGTTGAGTATGCCTTTGCTGGCTCATTGATCCATAGAGCTTGATTATCCTCTACCTGCAGGTATAAACAAATTGAAATACATGAACGGGTACTTAGCGGGCATTGTAATGGTATACACCTGGACAGTTAGGGCTAAAAAGCCGGGGGTGTCAGATACAGCCAAAGGTTAAAACCCCAGACAGGATTAGGGCTGCAAGGAAGCCTCATTGCAAGTAATGACCATATTGTGTTGATCCATAGCGCTATTTCTTTTAATCTCCAGGCAGAGTACGTTAAGAATATCCAATATCTGAAGACCATTGAGGCAGCCTTAGCCAACACGCTGCATCCTCCTCCAATGTCCTCTACACTGCAACTGCATAACTAACCCTAAGTTGGCCGGATTGCCCGATGTCGGCAGAATAAATCTATAACCTCATGCACCTTTGCAAGAATTCCTAAGGCGATAATCCCCATTTCAAACGTCACTGAGGCACAAGCCCTAATTGCCAAGACCACACAGCATGGGTGCCTCACCGGACCTCCAGCGCTATAGGTACCGTCAAGTCTGTCATTTTCCAAGCCAATGAACAACGATGATAATCGCGCCTACCTAGTACGCAAGAGAGATCCGTCTACGGATTAATCATCGCTGCAGATCAAGATCGCATCGCTGTCACGTTGGCTGTGTGGCGCAGAGTTCAGGGTGTACACACACATGGCAGCCATGCAAGGCCAAACCTGCTTCAACGAGCAAAGCAACGTCACGGAAGTAAGCCGGTGGCATGTGTGACTTGATCGTAAACTCTATGGTAATGTTCATCGGACAGGATTTAAATCCAGGCACCTGCGTTCGGCAGGGGATAACAACCCCGCCCATAAGCAACCTGCATAAGCCCTGCCAATCGGCTTACGGCCTACGGCTTACGGCTTGGCCTACCTACTGTGGACACGGTCCCGAATACCTGTATGTAAGATCGATAAACTTCAGGGTTGTACCGGACAACAGCGTCCATTACCACCCGAAGCTTCACATTTTCTTCCAAACAATCATGGAAGTCTCTCTACTCCTCCTCTTCCTCGCCCCCTCTCTCTCTCTCAGCGCAACAGCGCAAAACATGTCCTTCGGCGCCAACAGCTTCTACACAAGCGCCATCATAACAACCCACGCCATAACCTTCCCAACCCAATACCAAACCACCATCGCAGCCAACCTCTTTCCAAATTATCACCAACAACCTCACCCTCACCGAGAAAACCTCCTACCCCGCCATAGTAGTGGGCCACCCTAAGGGCGCACTGAAAGAGCAAAGCGAAACCTGTACGCCACCAAGCTCGCCGAAGCCGGCTTCGTCACGCTCGCGCTAGACCTCCCCTTCTGGGACGCCAGCTCCGGCTCGCCGCGGAATTCCGTGGCGCCAGATCTGTACGCTGAGGCCTTCAGCGCGGCAGTGGATTATCTCGGTTCAGGGGCGCAGGATATTGTACCTGTTGGCCGGTAGCATATCGGCTTACTGGGAATCTGCGCAAACCGGGGGTTCGTGATTAGCGCCGCGAAGATCGGTACCCGGAATAAAGCCGTCGCAACGGCAAGTACCTAGGGTATGTACGACATGGGCTCTGTAAACCGGAACGGCCCGCGTCATAGCCGAAACCTCATGGACCGAAAAGAGGTGATTACCTCCTCGTCGACTCGGCGCTGAATTGAAACAGACGGCGGGGAAACGGAGTATACTAACGAGTGGAACCCCTGAGATCCTGACATCGACTTCCAGCGCCGTGGACCGCGAATTTTTCGACTTCTACCGCACATCTCGCGGACAGTTTGTCCCTGAGGGCTCGCACTGAATCTAACGACCCACCCTACCCTATCTAGTACCGTCAAGTTCATGAATTTCTACCCCTTCAGTGACATCGAGAATATAGCGCCCCAGCCGCTGCTATTTATCTCAGGGGACCGCGCGCTCTCGTGGGAGTTTAGCGAGGATGCGTTTGCCAGGGCAAGGCAGCCGAAGGAGTGTATTGGGTGAGGAATGCTGGTCATGTGGATCTTTATGATCGGGTGCAGCTGGTTCCGTTTGGGAAGTTGGCCAGGTTCTTTTGGGAGAACTTGGTGTAAGTGGTGGACTTGCTTGTGGTTTATTGGTGGTCTAGGCTAGGATAGTCGGGGTGAATCGACGGGCTTAATATCTATTGCCCGAGCTAGGTTACTATCGTACAGTCGTGGATTTAGTATGGATTCTTGGAGCGACTTTGGTGATAGTTAGGTACGATCGTGCTGGCGTCAGTGGGCGTGGGAGGTGCCTACCTAGCTAGGTTAGGTATCTATCCTAGAAGGATTAGCTTCACAGAAAATGAACCCCCGAGGCATAAGATACCATATTTGTGAAGAAGTGAGCTTTGAGTTGAAGCGCTTAGGGCTGTACATGTGACGTAACGTAGCCCTAATTGACATAGGGATATCCCGGTGGCCAACCTTGGAATGTTACCATTACCATGGCGAATAAGGATGGACTGGTTTAGCGATAGGCACCCAGTATGGTAGGATAGATACACATTACAAGCTGGGTTAAGTTATGCTAGAGCCTCGAGCTTCTCGACCCTTGAATTGATTCAAAGTGTGTTCTTTTCGCTCTATTCGTGCCGCGTCTCGTAGATGACTTCAGGTAATAGGTACCTACTTCCTACCATATTCCAAAGCCATAATAATTGCACTGCATAGCTCTGATTACATCCACCGTGGACTTCACTCACTGTACACCGCACCTGCATCGTGCTCTTGATTTCAATGATAGCAGGATGATAGATCAACTTCTCTTCTCAGATAGGGCATACCCAAGCCTCGCTAGACAGGGGTCTGATACTGATGCTGCAGATGGAGTCTCCACAGTTGGACGAGTAAAACTCCTCAGGGCAAACATCCGTCTTGTGTTAGACATGTCTAATGAGAGATGATGTAAACTGATTGACCAGCGTACTTGATTGGTTGGAAGCGGCACAGCAGCACCCCTGTATGTCTCCCTCACCTACGAAGTAAGTTGCCTCGCCTAAGTAGGTTGCCTTGCCTTGCTTTGCCTTCTAGTACTCGGGCTTACGTTGCGACACTTAATTTGTAGCATCACTTTGGCATATAATACTTGGTGAAAGCTACAATGGCGATAGTTGCGAGACGATCCTACTATGGTAATTTATGATTCGACCATGGTGATTTATGAGCCGCTAACAGGCCCCTTAATCAGCATTTACCACGAATCTCCTCCTGAAAAATTCGAAGGTGGCGGTGTATCTCACTACCCAAGGCTCCTCTTGCTTCTCGGAGATTAGAAATCGAGCATCTCTGATTAGCCGCCTTCAGACCGGTGCTGCAGGGCCGGGAGGACCCTGGACGCACTGGCGCTGTGCCGCAGGGCGTCTATGCGTCCCAAGTGCTATCACCCTGTATCATTGGCTGGAAGAATGATGGCCATGCAGTCTCTTCCTTCGCTCCGACCATGATGCACTTGCATCATAACATCTATATTGAATTCTATTATAGAGAGCAGGATATAAACAGATACATGTATAAATAGCATAGCACCGCACACTACAACCTCCCAACGTTCAAGAGAGCCCCCAGCACCCTCAGGACGCAATGCACATTCAAACCCAGGCTGCCTTTATCCTAGGTGCAGCGATCCTGGCCGCTGCATCGGTGCCAGCTTCGTCCTTTGCCCTCACCGCACGGGCAACTCCCTGGGCGCCTGCTGGTCCTAACAACGGTAAGTGACGGTCCATTGACATTCAATTTAGACCAGTCGCACATCCCGTTTGTTCTATCTGTACCTCCCTGGATACAGAAGCTGACAAGCTCCACCACAGTACGCGCCCCCTGCCCCATGCTCAATGCCCTCTCCAACCACAACTACCTTCCGCACAACGGCAAAAACATCACACAGACCCGCCTGGTCAACGTCCTGGGCACGGTGCTGCGGATGGACGAAGACCTGGTGACGTACCTCTTCGAGCAAGCCCTCACCACAAACCCTGCGCCCAACGCAACAACATTCAACCTAGGCCATCTGGGCCGGCATAACATCCTGGAACATGACGCGAGCTTGAGGTACCTACCCACCAACCCCGCCCCTTCCCCTCCTCCTCGTTACCCCCTATTGACTACAAACTACCATATGCTATGCTACAGCCGCCAGGACGCCTTCTTCGGCGATCACATGTCCTTCAACGCCAGCATCTTTAACCAAACGCGCGCGTACTGGCCTGACGCACATACCCTGCGCATCGCCGACGTCGCGGCATCCCGCCAAGCGCGCATTAACGCCAGCAACAGCACGAACCCATCCTTCGTGCTCGGCGAAACAGGCCGCGTCTTCGGATACGGCGAGGTCGCGAGCTTCATGCTTGCGTTTGGGGATAAGAGTGCCGGTACCGCGGAGCGGAGGTGGGTGGAGTATTTGTTTGGTACGTCTTCGGTATCTCAGCCTGAGTGGGCTTGGCTACCACCTCATACCACAGGCTTAGATTGTAGTTTTCGATATGGGTATTGGTTGCTGTTGCTGACGAGAGTGCTGTGCGGCACGTAATATAGAGAATGAACGACTCCCATATGAACTTGGCTGGGACGGGCCCGCGGACGATGTCACCTGGGACGATCTGACGGATATGGTGTATAGGTTTGTAAATGCGACGGATGGATTGGCGGCTCGAGGCTACCATATGACTATGTAGGGACTGGTACAGGCCTGGGCCCTGGTGTAGCTGTTGCTTCTGTCTACGGTCGGTTTGAAAGAGACCAGACCGGGACCGTGTTTCAATGACTAAACTGGGTCTTATGCAACGGTTGTGGTGGCTGTCTATGGTAATGAGTACGGGGAATGGGAGTGGGAGTGGGACAGGAGTGGAAGTAGGAGTGGAAGTGTCGTTGCAAACCAATTAAAGTATATGTGCCATTCAAAGTATACCTAGGTACCTAGGAAAGTAGGGTAAGGTACGGTAGTACCAATTAAACCCTAACAGCCCGCCGGCCAATCCTAAGGTACCTATCCCATCTCCGCACAACTCGCAGTCCTCTTCCTGCCGCGCGTCGGCAAATTCCTCTGCGCCGGCCGATCCCAACAAAAGACGTACTGCCCGTTCGCCATAGCCTCTTGTCTCGTCCGCAAGCCCGTTCTAAGCCGCGGCTCTCCATCCTCGGTCGTCTCCCCCATGCGCTGAAACGGTACATCCTCATCTGGTATGCTCGGCCGAGGCGGGAGGGAAATCCCACTGCGCGCCGCCGCGTCCAGATACGCCTTCATGCCTCTGTCCCCGTCTGCATAGCGCCTAGCAATCCAGGCATCCAAGACGGCCCAGAACGTCGCGACGTCGGCGTCGAGGTCGCGGGCACGCGGCCACTCGGGGCTTGCTCTGCACCGTCTCCATGGTTCCCTCCCAGTAGGGGATACTCAAGAAGTGCCTGTCGTTCGTGATGAGCTCGTAGAGCGTGAATGCCACACCAAAAACGTCGTCGCGGTGATCAAGCAGATTATACTCGCCGATGGCGGCCCAGTCAAAGTCGAAGAGCAGGAGCCTTTATGTATCTGGGTCAATCAGCAGGTTCCGTGGCGCGATGTCCTGGTGCAGGATGCCGATCTGTAGGTTCAGGTAATCGACCACATCCAGCAGCTGGTGCAACCAAGCCAGTCGGAATGGGATGCGTGGGTTCTCGAGTGTGTCGCCGGGGATATATCTCGTGGTAAAGCCCAGGAAGCGGGGGTGCACAGCTGCGGGTGCGTCGTCGAGCACGATGGCGTCGAGAGGGAGGATGTTTGGGTGTGATGGGATGCTGGAGAGCAGGTGCGGTTCATCCCATACCTTCTGCAGTCTAATCCATCTGTACCAGACGTTGAACTTGAAGACTACATTATGGCTCACGCCGGCGTCGATGTAGGAGGCGAGATTAATTTTGCCGCTGAGGCGATCGAGCTCTGTAAGCTGGGAGTACTTTATTGTACGGCATTTGGCTAGCGCCGTGCAGATTTGGAAGGGCAGGTAGACGAGGAACAGGGTCTCGTCTTCTTCTGGATCGGTTGAGAGGGCTTTTATGAGGCCGTCGCTGTTGACGTTTACTGATGTGACGCTCGGCGACAGGTGGTCTGCAACTTTTGCCAGTGTCAGATACTCCAAGTCCTTGTCGCCGGGGAACAGATGGGCAGGGCCGCGGATCTTGATCAAGCGCAGCTGGTCCCAGTCCCAGACGTTGCAATCGGCCTCGGTGGCTGGGTCATCTTCGGGTCCATTGTAGGACTGTCCCTCGGGGAAGAACCTGTTTTCGAGTTCGATCATGGGAAAGTAAATGGGCTGGGAAATGGTGAGCGGGGATTTAAACAGTAGAAGGCTTCAACAGGCCAGATTGACGACAAGAAAAAAGAAAGAAAGAAAATTGCGCCGATTCTGAGGGGTTCTTCGGAGGAGAAGGGGAAAACACGTTGAGTCTGTCTATAATTAGAATAACAAAGGCTACTATGGCCAGCGGCTTTGTCGCCGTGCTGAGGTGCGGAATTTCGGCGATCCAAAAACGGATACTGTGATACATGACAAAGACCTTGGATACAGATCCAGTCTATCTAGGTACTTACCTAAGTATGGTGGGTAGAGCATGTCTTCTCCCAGGCCCCGAGGTCCTGATTGGGACTAACCCAACTACTTACCTATTTGGCTAAGATAACCGCTCATCCACGATAACTTTGAGTAGGTTGCATAAGTATCTTATCTTTCCATTTTATCTTTAGATAATCTGGGATATAGCTGTTCTACTGCTTTGGATTTATTCCGGGGTGGCTGTTAGCTACCTAACATGACCTTTGGTTAGGGCTAGGTACGAAGGAAGTGTGCGTACGTTCCTTGGTAGGGTCATATAGCATACTTAGGTTAGAGATATATACCATTCTCAATAGGCCTTACTCTGCGGCTCCAATGCGTTGCTTTATAGATAGACAAAATGATTCAACTAAATCAATCGATCTAGGTACCACACAGACTAAGCACACCAATCAATAATCAATCCGCAACCAACGAATTAACCCTAGCCCTCTTCCTGCTCCCATTCATCATACAGTTCTGACCTGGCCTCTGCCACTTGAAGACATACTGCCCGTTCCTTATGGCTTCGTATGTATACCGGGCCCGGTATCCCAAATCGGCAGTCTTGCGGTCGGGGCACTGGTACGGTATTTCGTCGTCCGGAGGAGATGGGCGCGGGGGCGGTGGTTTTATCCCGCTGCGCTTCGATGCATCAAGATATCGCTTCAGCCCTGCTTCCTCGCCACACGCGGTGCGCTTGGCAATCCAGTTACTTAACACCGCACGGAATTTCGAGACATCAGCGTCGAGAGTGCGGCCAGTTGGGGCCACTCTGTCTTGTTGAGTATCGAGTGCATAGTCTTCTTTTCAAACGAGGCCCTAATATACGAATCGTCATTTGTGATAACCTTGTAAAGTGTATGCACAACGCCTGCTATATCATCGCAATGATCCCTTAGGTAATTCACTCCCACAACACCACGGCCAAAGTCGGAAAGGATAACTTTGTTAGCCTCGTGTTCGACTAGTATATTCTGAGCCGCGAGGTCCTGGTGCATGATGCCTAGTTCTAGGTTAAGGAAGTTCACCACATTTATCAACTGGCGTAGCCATTCAAGACGGAAGGGCGTCTTTGGGTTCAGGTGATCAAGGGACCCCCCTTCAACAAACTTCGTCGTAAAGCCTAGTAGCCGAGATTGGACAACTCCATCCTGGACATCTCCATCGTCAAGAACAAGCCGATCCAGGGGGAGAATATTGGGATGAGGAGGTAGGTTCTTAAGAATGTGCATTTCATTCCATTCCATGTTAAGCCTTCGGTCTTTAACAAGAATATTGAATTTAACGGCCACCGTTTGCGTCACGCCGTTTTCGTCTTTGTATGACAAGACATTGATACAGCTGTTATTGGTCCCAATGCGGTCAAGCTCTTTGAGCTGAGAGTAGTTGACTACACGACAGCCGGCCAGCGAGGTGCACATCGAGAGCGGGAAATAGGTATGGAAAGGTGTATCGTCATGCGTTGGATCCGTCAAAACGCCAGTTAAGAGGCCGTCCTTGTCGAACATGATTCTGGTCACTTCGGACGCGAGATGGAAATCGAGGAGCTCTGCCAGGTTGGGATCTCCGGGCGCCAGCCGTCAGGAGGCAGGAATCTGACGGGGGCAGGAACGATTGGCCTCAGCTGGTCCCAATCCCAGACGGTAATAGTAATCACGGTGTTCGGATCATCTTCGTCTCCGGACGCATAGTATCCATCGCCGGTAGAGAATCTTCCTTCAGGTTTAATGATGGAGTAGATGTGCTTAAGATAGGGAGTCGATTGTTTGATGAGGATCGAGAACCCTCTGCGACGGGGCGAACCAAGTACTTGAAGAGTTCCGCGATGCAAAATGAGAGATGAAGTGGTGGCCATAGCTGTATTTGGTAAGGCCGATCGAATATAGAGCTGTCCGGGAGGTCATTTGGGTAACAATGGAGAGGGAGTGCTGCTTCACGATGAGGGAGGGATTTTGTATTTGAAAGGAGATGTCCCTATGAGCTATTATTGGAAACTTTTTTTTCAGGCATTTCAAACAGAGATTAGGTCAACCTAAATTGCTGGCTAGAGAAGAAGATGGCGGCCACATTCGAAAGTCCGTTCTTCGATGAGTGGCGATCGTGCGCTGCAAGACGGAGATTGTACCATTGAGGTTTTTGCGTACAAGCGCATACCTATTAAAGAACTATGGTAAATATGGCAATAATAGATTGGCACTTTGCTTTCACCTCCTCAATCAGCGAAGCCAGAGCTGCTATCCTCACTCAGTTTTCGCAATCGTACAGTGAGTGGTCTGTTCTGCAGCAGTCGAGGTCCTTGACCGACTAAGCCACTTTTGAGCTAGCGCTGCCGATGCCTCGTGGGGCCGCCCCACTCATTTACTCTAAGCCTGATTGATCTCGCGGATCGGTCCCGCTGTCAAGAAGGGGCGAGCCGTTCGGCTGGGTTGAGGCTCTTTAGTATTACCGAGCAAGGGCATGCGATCGGGCGCAACGCAGCCAGAGAGTTTTTGATTCTAAAAAAGACTACTCTCTTTGTCAATGAGCGTGGTAGTTGAAGTTCATTATTGCTCAATTAGAATACGGTGGCTAAGGTCGGGATTCGTGTTTGTGCCATAACTTCTACCCAGTCTCGAAGATAAGGAGCCACTGTTGGGAGCGGCGTTGCTATAATCATTTTAATTGCTATCCAAGTAATATCAATAGGTGAAGGTCAGTAAAACAAAGCGAGAAACAAAAAGCCCCCGTCACTCGACCTCCGCTGCAGCTATGAAATTTCGGCACTGATCCGTTTCTTGCCCTGCTTGAGCAAGCTGGCCTGGGTCGGCCGCTCCCACCGGAAGACATATTTCCCGGCTTTGATCGCGTCGTTCCTATGCCGTTCACCTTTCCTCATGACGGGCGTGCCATCTTTTTGCTTTCGATACTCATACTCAACATCCTAGTCCGGTGCTTTTGGACGAGCGGGCAGCTTGAACCCCCTCCGCTTCGCCGCTTCGTGATACCGTTTCTTGTCTGCTTCCATATCAGAGGTGCGTTTAGCTACCCATTCATTAAGCACGGCGCGGAATCGCGAAACATCAGCGTCCAGGGGCCAGCAGGAGGGCCAGCAGGGGGGCCAGTCGGCCTTGCCCATGATCATGTCGAATCTCTCCTGGACATACGGCGTGGGCGAGAAATTCTTCTAGTCATCGGTGATAAGCTCATAGAGCGTGAATACCACGCCCTTGACGTCGTGACGATTCTCGTAGAATTTGCCATTATGTTCTCCCACCGCGGCGCAGTCAAAGTCAAACAGGATCAGCTTATTGGTCTTATCGTCAACAAGGAGATTGCGGGGGGCGATGTCCTGATGCATGACGCCTAGTTCGAGATTCAAGAAATCCACGACGTCAAGGAGCTGATGCAGCCACTCGAGCCGGAATAGCTTCCTTGTATTCTCAAAGTTCCCGCCTGGGAGGTATCTGGCTGTGAAACCGAGCAGTCGAGGCTCAACGTCCCCGTCGTCGAGAACAATGCGGTCAAGGGGGAGAAGATTCGGATGTGGCGGGAGTTGTGTAAGAAAATGCACCTCGCCCCATGTCCTCTGAAGCCAAGTTGGGTCGTCCTTGACGTTAAATTTGAAAACGACTTCTTGGATCACCCCCGCTTCCTTGAATGGTACGACATTACAACTGCCGTCTTAGCCTGTTAACTTCTTGAAGCTGGGAGTACTTGAGCACAGGGCAGTCGGCCAGCGACGTGCAGAGTGAGAATGGGATATACGGGATAAACATGGTCTCATCATCCTCCTGGTTGGTCGAAACATCAGTTAAAAGGCAGTTGCGGTCAAATGATATCCTAGTCACATTGGGCGCGAGAAGATCGACAAGCTGTCCTAGATTGGGGATCTTCGGGCCCCCAAGGAGGCAGGAATCTAGCGGGCGCATCAGTTTTAATTAATTTGAGCTGATCCCAGTCCCAAAAAAGAACGGTAGTTGGTTCGTTCGGATGGTCATAGTCGCCATACCAAGAACTGCGATAGCAATCGATCTGGAAGCGGTGTTTAGGTTTGATCATGGTGGAATAGGTATGCATAGGGATGATGAGTATGGCATAGTTATTGAAGAATGGAAGTTCGCAAGAGGTCAGAGTGACTAGTGACAACAGGATTTTTCCGGGAAAAGGGAGGACACACTGGCTATGTCCATCGATATAAAGCTGAGAGGGCTAGCTATGTATAAGAGGACGCCTCCAGTTGTATCACCTTAGATGGAGTTGAAGGTGGTGAAACAAACAAATCGGATATACAGCCTCCCTTTTGGCAGGGAATAGGATTTCTAATTACGGAGTTGAAAGGGTTTATGGATAGATTCAAGGACAAAGAATATTCGAGTCCTACAATAGATTCATTGTTTCATGGCCCCTTAAATGAGAGTTTCTGGTAACGCCACTTTCATTCATACCTCAGTGCAGGTCAATGGATTTTTTCATAAAGACCATTAAATCTAGATGTATCTTCTAGCCAGTCACGTTCTCAAAAGGCCCAGCCAGAGCTTGGTAATTTAAAGGATGCCCAAATGCCTACCTTGTTCAAACTCAGGGTTAGAGGGGGTAAGGAGGATATTTTTGACTGTATGGATCGCTGAAACACCACGAAGCGATCATACCTAGTGCCTGCCGCGTGGTGCCACCGTGCAAGTTCATCAATCTCATGTTTCTCAGGACCAATCCACCTGTAAGTATGGCACTCTCAGTATGCCCGGGGCAAACCAGGTCTTGCCAACCTACAGTGACCTCGCTCTAACACTGCGTTACCGAGGTACCGTCCTAGAATGGGAGGTGATAGAGATGCCAACTGGCCTGCCCGCAGCGATGAAGCAAGTTAAGGATCCTAGCACCCGGGAGCTTGCGGTCAAACAAACTTGCGCTTTGTTCTTTTACTATGTTAATGTGGAAGCTGGCAGCTACCCTTTGTCTATGATCCAGCGCTACGCTGCAGCCCCCAAAAGGACGGCTGGAGATGTCCGTGGTGACAAAGCACACATCTGCGAGAGTCCTATCGAAGATTCTCGCACTTTGCTGTTTCACGGCGCTAGCTAGCTAGCTGATGGTGGCCATCCTTGACCCTGCGCTGCACTACACTCACGGCTTATACCATAGTACTCTCCACTAGGTAGTACCTACAATTCTATATGTACTCCACGCCCAAGCCTACACCTCCTTGAAAGTTCATAACAAGAACTCGTCCAATAACATATTCACCAAGTTTCCAAGGGTGCTCATATTTCTACCAGGAGTACCCCTGCAACGCTAGGGGCTTAGCTGATCCTTCCGATATACAAGCGGGCACCCGATTAGGATCCCGACTAGCGTAACTTAGCTATATAAATCAGCGACTGTTCGCCCTAACTTTAGCGAGCAGGTACAAACCACTGCAGGTGCCACCCATCAACCCAAAACCACCACAATGTCCCCAGACCTCTTCCACTTCAAATCCGCCCGCCTGCTCTATCGCGCCCCCGAAAACACCTACACAGACAAGACCTTCCTACACACGCAGATCCTCAATGACCCCACAATCCAAACGATGAGCAGCGGGCGACTCCGACGACCCCTATCCACAAAATCCGCTGAGGAGTTCATTAAGACCATACAGGAGTCTTTGCTCGGCGTGTTAATCTGTCTCCCTCCACCTACACCCGACACCTCCAACTCACAAGACAAAGCACCAGAGTCGGAATCACACCCCGTCCCCATCGGCCACTTGAGTATCTTCCGCCCCTTCCCCGGCGAAACAGACCACCATAGCTGTGGCACACTGGGTATCTCTCTTGCTTCGGGGTACAGAGGGCAAGGTTACGGCGGGGAAGCGATAAACTGGGCTTTGAACTGGGCGTTTGGGCACGCGGGTCTGCATAGAGTGAATCTGGGTGCGTTTGAGTATAATGAGAGTGCGCTGAGGTGTTATCAAAAGCTGGGGTTTGTGGAGGAGGGGAGGGAACGAGAGGTTGTGTTCCGGGGGAAGAGGTGGTATGATGCGGTGCTGTTTTCGATGCTTGAAGATGAGTGGGAGGTGCTTCGGGGTGGGAATGGGGAGGGTAGTGGTAGGTAGGTAGGTACCTATGTACTATAGTTGGCCGGTAGAGTAATGCAGCATGCTTGATAGTTGTTCATACCCTCTGGGTATCGTATAGAAGAGGTTGTACCTAGTAGATAAACCATGGCATATCAAGATAATTCTTGGATATAGAGACCAAAAAACACATTGTCTGGTGCCAGACACATACGCCGGCGCTCCCGCCTTGTCCTGTTAGACTGTTACACCATCCCGTCCATGATTATCCTAGTGAACAAGGATCTATGGTATTAGCAGGTGATCACTAATCCTTAAACTCAGCTCTAGGCCTCGCCTTCGAGCGGGGTTGAACCACAAAGCCCCCTCGGCACCGTATCAGTAATCGTAAATGCTTGACTATGTAGTACGGAACCACAAGCATAAATAAACCACATACCCTTCCATCACATCCTACCCAAATGCGCAAGTCATCAATCCAACGCACAGAACAATGGCACCCATATCCAAAATCCTCATCATCGGCGGCACAGGCGCCCAGGGCCTCCCCATCGTACGCTCACTCATAATCGACAAAAAGTACTTCTGCCGAATCCTAACACGCGATCCCTCATCCCCACGCGCGCAATCCCTCCTGTCCCTAGGAAACACCGAACTGATCAAAGGCACATTCACCAACGAGTCCGATATCCGAAATGCCTACGAAGGCTGCGACGGCGCCTTCATCAACATCGACGGGTTCACGGTCGGCGAGAAGGGCGAGACGTTCTGGGCAATCCGTGCGTACGAGCTTGCCCGTGAGAATGGTGGGATTAAGTTCTTTGTGTACGGTAATCTGGACTACGGGTATAAACTCTCCGGGTATAGACCTGGGTTCCGAACGGGGCATTATGATGGGAAGGGCAGGGTTGGCGAGTGGATTCTTGCTCAGGCAAAGATGAATTCGGGGACGAATGCCGGGATGGGCGCGGCGCTGTTCACAACAGGGCCGTATATGGAGATGACGATTTCTGAGCATACGCCCATGGCGCCGAGGATTGAGATTGATCAGAATGGCGCCGAGGTGCTTACTTGGAGGGTCCCGCTTACAGCCGAGGGGGCAGTGCCGCATGTTGCGCTGGAAGATTGCGGGCCATATGTTCGCTGGTTATTTGATAACCCGGTCCGGGCGAATGGAATGGATCTGCGCGTGGCTATTGAGCATGTCAACTACCATGATCTCGCTGTGGCGTTCACAAAGGTCACCGGTCATCCAGCGCGGTTTATCAACGTATCTTTTGAGGAGTACTGGGAGAGCGGACCTTTAGCATATAACAAGGCCAATGCAGCGGGGTATACAGCCGACCCCAAGGAGTCTGGAGTGATGACGGTGCAGGAGAACTTTACGGGCTTCTGGATGCTGTGGAGAAACTCAGGTGGGAATGAGGGTGTTGTGAGGCGGAATTACAGACTCTTGGATGAGATCCATCCGAACAGGATCAGGAGCGTCGAGGAGTGGTTCCGTGAAGAGGATAGAAAGGGCAAGAAGGATGGGCGAGGGTCTCTGTGGGAACGCGTTCAGAATGGGCGGCGCGGAATTGCTCTGAAGATTCATGAGGACTTTAGTGGGAGAGCGAGGAATAAGGGGAGCACAATTTGATTATGATGTAATTAGAGCTATCCTACCTATGGCACTTAGGTAGGTAGTGGCAAGAGCCTTGCCTGAGCGCGCTGTGGCTTATTTGGAAAGCCCGTGTTTCCTATACTGTATGTAGGACCATATCCCATGCGCTCGGATGTAATCATCTAGATGATCCGCTCAAAGCCCTCCCTGCAACCTTGGGAAGCAACTTATTTATACAGTCTACAAGCCTTCCCTTGTGGAACCGCGCTGGGTGACGAAAAGCCGTGGAGCGGCCCGGTCCTCTCCCTTTCGGGTTCATTCCGAAGCCCTAACTCTTCAACCTGATCAACCTGATCAACCTGATCAACCTCATCCGTTGTCTTACTGCTTACAGCAAAGGAGCAATTGTGAGGTCACCAATACCTATATCCCCAGCAAGGTTGAAGCACAGTCTTGGTGTAACAACTTGGCCTGTGGCTCGGCTGAGGCTGAGGACGTGGGCTTTGCTGAGCCCCTCATGTGCTGTGCTCCTGCTCCTTCCTTTTCCGCAGCCTTCTTCTCCTCTCCTTCTAACTCTGTCCATTTTTTCACCAACATCCATCCATTTCCATCTCATCTCCATCTCACGTCGACATCGATTTCGCTTCGTCATCTTTCTCGCATCATTTTTTGGCCCGGTGAGCACTTTCGCCCCACCACCAATATCGCTCCATCGACAGCCAGGCCCCAGCATCAGCTCTGGACCCATCTCTTTGTCATTGACACACAGCGACCGGCACTTTTCACTCTATATGAATCGTAAAGCCTCAATCCGATACCTTCCTCGCTATGCAGCCGCAGCCTGACCCGCACGAGTTCGAGTTCGCCATTATCTGCGCTCTTTCTCGCGAATTCAACGCCGTCGAAGCACTATTAGATGGACAGTACAGCGATATCAATACAAAAAGGCAATATGGCGATGCAAACTTCTACCAGACTGCCCGAATGGGCGCCTCGAATGTTGTCCTCGTTTGTCTCCCTGAGATGGGGAAAGCCAGTGCTGCCAGTGCCGCAGCAAGCCTTCGATCCAGCTTTCCGAACATATCGCTGACTCTCATTGTCGGCGTTTGCGGAGGGGTGCCGTTCCGAATAGAAATACCGAGATTGTGTTGGGGGATGTTATTATGAGTCGTCAAATTGTTAAATTCGACTTTGGGAGGCAATACCCGGGTGGATTCGAGCGGAAGGGGGTTATCAAGGACACGCTCGACCGGTCGAATACGGACGTCCGGTCACTTCTGTCTGCCCTTCAAACCCGAAACATGCGCGACCGGTTCCAGGAAGCTCATTGCAGGCATCTCCAACATCTCCGCGATATCGATCACCTTTGGGCCTACCCGGGGCTGGATAAAGACCGATTAGTCCCATCCTCCTGTGAACCTGTTACCTCGATCGGCCCGACGCCGGGGAGCGACCCTTCTGGTGCTCCATTTGATGGCAACCCTATTATTTGCAAGCGTTTGAATACAAAACTCGCCCCTCAGCCCTGTTTGCATTTTGGCCCTATTGGCTCTGGCGACACGGTCATGAAATCCGCCAAACACCGGGATGAATTGGCACATAGCGACAATATTGTCGGATTTGAGATGGAAGTGAAGCCTTGTCGTGTCTGACTGTCAAGGGGGTGTGCGACTACGCGGACAGCCACAAGAATAAGGACTGGCAGGACTACGCTGCGGCATCTGCTGCATGTTGCGCAAAGGCGTTCTTTGAGTTCTTGACGGAAATCTAATATCACTAGCGTAAGCCACTCATCACTGCAGTGACTAGGGTTTTGCTGATACTAATGGTGATACTAGTCGGAGCGTTTATGTATTCGAGAACTTTCCGAGAAGGTACAGTGGAGTGTATATAGCAATGGTCCTATCGTTTTGACACTGGATATTGCAGGGTACTGATGAATGTCATTTGACAGGGCGAATACCGGGTGAAGAAGCTACAAAGTCAACTGATTCCTGCGAGTGGTATTCTATTGCACCCTCGCAAGCCCCTTGGGGTAGCCATATACGGCCGGTCAAGGAAGTCCTTCGTCGTTTCGAAGAAGGGAGTTTAAGCCCCGGTACTCACCGCGGCCGAAAGGTTCTCCTCAAAGTCAACAAATTCATCCAGTCAGAGCCTCGTCACACGCTGTTGGGCACGATATATTTTCGAACACAGATCACCAGTCGGCGGAGTGCTGACGACGACGAAGCTACCACTCAAACAGAGACTAAAACCTCGCTTCTCATCCACCCTGCTGACTGGCTTCTGAAGCTGGGTTTCAAGTACGGAGTTAATGGACTTGCCAGCAGTCATAGCAACACATGGCAGTACAGCATCAGACCCGTGCATGCTGTGTCCTGGGATTCGCTTATCTTTCGTTTCTGTAGATCTGGGAACGTAGATGCCGTTCGTGAGCTGATCTCAGGCGGAGAAGCCTCGGTTCATGACACTAACGATGATGAATGGACTCCACTACATGTATGTTGGTCAATGTATCACTGTAACTGCTTTCCATGCCATTAACCTCATCGCGAAACCATAGGTCGCAGTATATAGCGGTCATCTTGGACTGGCGAAAGCCTTGATCTCAGGGGGTGCTGATAAGACGGCGCGCTTATATCGGGTTATACGGACACATGGCTAGTGAGTGTAACTCCTCGTTGCTGTGCACGACTCTTTTGATGTCCAATGCAGTACACCAGAGACCTTGATCATGGACGCTGTATGTATGGCAAACGCCGAAAGAAAAATGACTGGAGACATACTTCACGTGTTCACGCTTTTTGATGACTGTATTGACTTCTGTGAGCCAACATCAAATGGCTGGCAGCTATTGACTTGCCTGGGAATAAGCGCCGAGCATGAGTATAACCCCAACGTTGCTCGTTGCTGGTACTCGATCTTACTGCGCATGTATCGCGAAGAAAGTGGAGCTTTTGTCGACTACGACAGTATCTGGTATGCCCTCCATCTCGCGAACAACCAATTAGACATTCAGAGCATGCGAATAATCTTGGACTTTGTACCCCTCGAGGATAATGCTGCTCTGCAGGCAATTGTCGGAGACGAACGTTACCAGCGAGATTGGAACAATATGAGTTACTCTCTGGTTTACGAGCTACTTCTTGAGCGAGGCGCGGGCCCCGAATTACAGGCTTCATTTTCTGGCGAGACGCCAACTTCCTTGTCAATTCAGTACTCAGAAGTGTTCCTTGAATGGCGCTATCAACTTCCATTCATAAACCCAAACACTGATAACTTGATTTTGCGGGAAGCTTCCGAGGTGCGCGGCTACAGTGTGCGAGAATGGCACGTTGATGCTCTTCGACGTTTGTTCGCCTTGAAGCATACAAGCCAGATAAACACGAAGTGGACAAAGCACGAGAGCTTTTTGAACGATATGAAGAACCTATGCTGCGAAGCCTGCAAGGCAGGGAACACAATCATTACGCCGACCCGTGCGGACTACTGGAACTACCTTGTGGAGCCGTGGTGGGAGACATTGAAACGCTCCATCAAAGCAGGTAGATGCATCTGCTCTCTGTCAGAATGGGTGCAGATCAATCTTGATGGCGGGGTCGAGATTGAGCACTTTGGTTGCTCTAAGGAGGCAATTACCTCTAACCTGCCTACTCAAAGCTCTCACGGAGAAAAAGAAGTCCCATTATGTGCAGAGCTTCCCACCACCGCAAACCACAGATCTGGAGGCGAGCGGACAGTCGACACCACTACCACCCATCCGCCCGGAGCCAGTGAGGAATCGGATCCCTGTCCCCTATGCGACGTATTCGATGTCTCTGCGTCCCGTCTTAGCGGCATCATCTCTTTAGTCGGTTATTGCTATGAGATCTTTGGGCCCTGGCGAAATGTCTACAGGCCGCAGGAGTATTATTGCCTTCGCTGTTTGAGTGAGAGGGAGGGGTGGGTGCACAGGTGTAAAGATCTGAAAGGATTTAGAGAGTCCGAGGTCTGTGGGTGCTTGGATGAGGATGATGAGAAGGGTGAAGTAGATACTGACGATTCAGATACGGACCAGTCATTGTCCGGTGGCGAGTCCGAATCCGAGCTAGGGCTTGACGATCTTGATGGTGTTGATTGATCTTCCCTATGCCGAAGAGTCTTTCTGAGAGTAATTTCATTGGATATGGTATCGAATCAATACGCAGTATCTAGGTACTAAGAACAGTATTGTTATCGCCCGGACATTGACCAAGCAATTGCTTGAGCAATGATATCACGCAGTTGCTCAACGGTTGCACTCGCCTCATATACAGCTATCAAATACGGTATACACCCATGACTGATGTCCCTCTGTCAATTCTCAAAAGGGTGCATCGTTGGAGTTCTACCTCGATTGATATGAGAAATTAAATCAGTGTTAGCTATGTCCGTGTATTGATATCCTGGAAAGGCTATCTAGATACCTTACCATGCACGCCTCGCTATTTAGGTGACTTAGTTCCATACTGGGCGTTAGGGTTACTTGATGGTGGTAGTCGGGATGGACGAGGGCAATGATATTTGCCATGGTTGGTCAACTGATACCTAAGTGATATATATGGACGGTACTGACCGGTTACCTTAGCTTGCTGCCTGGTATCTAGCGTAGTGGATCTTCCAAGCTGCCTAATGCAAGGGCCTAGGCCTGGCTCCACTTCCGGCTCTAGGGCTTGAGCTCCCAATCAAGCCTAGCCCAGGCTCCCCCGACCTAGCGCCCCCGGCTGCCTGGAACCAGAAAACTTAGATATAAACCGCACATGCGCCACATGCACGATACCATACTCTTCAATAAACAAACCCAATCTAAGAACCCATCATCATGCCAAAGCGCCCAGCCGCAACCACCACCTCAGCCCCCAAGCCCGCAAAACGCGGCCGTCGGGTCTTCCCCGAGCGCATCGAGGCCCGCCCCTTTACCCTCACAAACCTAAACAACAACGAGGTCGTGCACCAGAAATGTCTGCTTCTGACTGGGACATGTACTGTGTTTGACTACGCGCATGAAACGAACTACGTCGCGATCTCGATCCGCGACTCTACCACCCCTGCCAGCGCCAACTCACAGCCACAAGTCCAGCACTGGCCAACCCACAACGGGCACTGGAAAGCCCTCGTCCTGCTCAATCCCGGCGAGAACAACATTGTCCTAACACTTCACCATCTAAACAGTATCCACGGTACGCCATTCCAGGTAAATGTGACATATATCCCGCTGCTACAACTCCCGCCCCTCCACCTCGCTATCCTGGTTGCATCAGATTCACCACTGCTCATCGACTGTCCGCCCGCGAAATACGGTACGGTCAGTACAGCACATAGCAGCCTCGACGCAGCGGTATCGAAGCTCCGAATGACGGCATATATGTGGCAGGCCCTTACAGCAGAAGATCTCCGCGCGAAGGGGCTCGGCCGTCGCGCGTTCAGACTCGAGGAGGAGTGGGGAAAGGATACGAGCGCCATCGCCGCAGTCAGGGGCGCAAATGGAAGGATGGGGTGTATGCCAAAGGTGCACATTATCCGCACGACAAAAACAGTGGCTCAACTCTGGGACGCGAATCTCGCGCAGCAGAACCCCCACGCACGGGAAAAGGACGCGCTGCATAAGATCTTTGAATCTGCGCTCGTCGCGCACGGCTCGCCATTCGATAACGCCCGCTCTACCCGTCCCGTCGTCGCAGGACTGATACTCGACTCGCACTATGACGCGCAACAGAATCTCATCCTAGCGCATGCAGCATTAGGCTGCCACAAACCCGACGGCCTGTCACTGGGTATATTCGGCAGCCACCTGACATACGCATGGCCGCGATTCCTGGAGGAGGTACCTTCTTGTCTGACGGATGACACGGAGACGGGGGACAGCGTGGGAAATGACAATGGACAGTGCGGGACCATGCAGGGCGCTTGCTTCGTGGGACAGGGGGCGTTTCTGCATGAGGTGGGCCATGCGTTTATGGCGGGTCATAGCTGTGGAATTATGGGGAGGGGGTATGCGCGCGGGTGGGGGAGGGCGTTTGTCGAGATCCCACATGAGGGGAGCGCGATCGCTTGTTCAGGAGGCGACGATGGGAGGAGAGATGGAGTGGACGAAGCAAAGTGGGATCTCCGCGATGCGCTGCAGTTTAAGCTCCTCCCGCATTTTGCGCTGCCGGGGGATAGGCTTCCTGCTATTCTGGATGCTGCTGAGTTCCGACGTGCTGGTATAAGCGTTGAAGCGGGTCTTGACGACGGCGACAATGAAGACGGAGCCGAGTACATCCAGATCATCTGCAAAGCCGGCCTCGCACAGGTGAAGATCCAGAACGGCCAGGATGACCCGGTTACCTCCTACACGGACGCCTCGTCGAACTGGACAGGAGAGTGCACGCTCGTCCGCCTCAACGCTTCAGCCCTGGGCAAATTCTCCCGCACCGAACCACTAAAGATCACCGCGCTCGCCATGAATGGCAAGCAGCGCAGCATCTCCAACGCCTGGACTTTACTAAACAACAAATCATACATCTCCATCCCCGGAAGCAACATCATCCTGCACAAACAAGCCGTCTCCTCTTCCGCTCTCGAGGAATGGGAGCAGGACGAAGACGAGTTTACCCCCTGGTCCGTCCTCCTGCAACACCGCGGGAAAGACGGAAACCTTTACCGCGCAACATCGATTGACCTCCGCGTCGGGTGCACGATGGATGGCGCGGTCGTGTACTATGCCGACGGGCGGCACGAGAACTGCGGGCCTGCTGTCACTGCCAGCGGGGAGTCACACTATTTCGGCGGACATGCTTCTGAGCGGAGGGATATTCCTGAGGGCCAGAGCATTGCGAAGGTCCTGGTTTGCACGGATGATGACGGGTGGGGGAGTCTTGCGGGGATTCGGATGGTGCTTGGTAATGGGGAGGCGTGGGGGGAGCTTAATTGTGGGAATCGTGATGGAGGGGACGAGGATGGAGGGGACGAGGATGCGGAGGCCAGAGACGGGGTTGTGACGCTTCAACCTGGAGATGGCGAGGTCATTGTGGGATTTTATGGGTTGAGTGCGAAGGATTCGGGATTCTGTTATCAGTTTGGGATTATTACCGCCCCGGCGGACCTACAATTGCCGGATGTTGTGTATGATATGCCGGAGCTGGGGAATGCTGACGACCGGAGCAGAAAGGGTTGAATCGGATTCGGAAGATTCTTGTCGCAGGTGGGCAGTTGGCTGATGAGTCTACGGGGTTCTGGGGAATGTGTACAGTAGTAATATCTAGATGGTGAAAACCCTTTGTGGTCATATTGATTCTCCTAAGTTTTACAATCATATTCTTGTACTATGACACGATGTTCATTGTCCTTAATACCTACAAATCCATCGAAGAGTAATAAGCAGATATGGTAGTAGGGTAGCCAGCTTCAGCTGCAATATAACTCTACCTAAAGCCCATAAGGTGGCCCCCTAACTCCTCCCTCCCGATACGTCTCCCCAGGCTCTCCTGCTCCCGTCTCAAACTCCCCCCACCAAGCCCCCTCCTTCCACGAGTCATCAAAATCGAAATTCTGACTACCATCGCCAGTCCGCCACTGCCTCACAATGCTCCCCATATCATCCAGAAAAACATGCAGCAGGCCCTTCCCGTCCAGTGTCTCTTCGTCTTCAATGAAGAGGTGCGTCACGACACAGGTGGCGTGGTATTCCCAGTATGCGAGCAGGGGACCTCTGTTTTGTCTTTCTGCTAAGAAGTGCTTGACTTCGTCGGAATGCTCTTCATTTTCCTGGATTTGCCTCAAACACCCTTTGAATGCATCCTCGCGCTCCTGAACATGCTCAACACCAGACGCATTCGAAACTCTCTCCAGGAGAATCTCCGGAAAACGCGCTAAACCCATTCCCTCTGCACCGAAAATATCTCTATCATCAAAGATAATCCCATCAGGTCCCACGAAGCCGTGCGCCTGATTCCCCGCCCATATAGCTTCATGCTCCTGTTCTCTGTCGGGATCGTAGCACAGCCGAAGATATAACCCCTTATCCAGGGAACCCGTATACTCCGCGAAAGGCCTTAGATCTTCCGGACGAGATGAATGCAGAATTTCATTGATTTGAGACTCTGTTGGCGTTGGTGGGTTCTCTGTTCGCGACTCGTAGGACTGGCGGCCCTCGCTGCCAAGTGACAGGAATTGCCGGAGTAGCCGGGTGCGTCGCGTGGAGGGGGACTCAGGCTCCCGGGTGGAGGGGAGATCTGGGGGTGGGGTGGACCATTCTGAGAGGAGGTAGACGTCTAGTGGCAGGGTTCCCTAGGAGGGTGGGGGAGGGGGTTCGCCGTCGAGGATGAAGAGGGGCATGGCAGTGTCAGGTTGTTGGTTGTTGGTAAGGGTTCAAGGTCCGGTAGACCTGTAGATGACGAAATCTCAGGTAGGAAGATAAGATTGTAATTAACCACCGATTAGGGATCCACGTGTATTTGCCACAGTTCGTACAATCAGGTACTGGCCAATTGGAATACCGAGACGTATGCTCTCGCTACCATACTTCATCGAGCGGAGATTATCCACCTAGGCATGTCCATCCAATGGATGGTTTTAGATGCCATACTCCGGAGTAGATATTATAGTAAACTCATCTTGAAATGGATGTATACGCATGGATTCCCCAGGACAGATCTAACACCCCATCACAAGTCCCCTCCAGTCTCCACACCATCCTGCAAAATAATCTCAGCAGCCAACTCAGTAACAGCATACAGCGTCGCCTGTGGATGACCGCCAAAACTAACAGGCAGAACACTCGCATCCACAACGCGCAGATTCTTCATGCGAATAACCCTAAGCTCGCTATCAATGACTTTACCCATCGCCACCGTGCCAGCGGGGTGATGATGCGCTATGCCCGTCGCTCGAATACGGGCGTCAAAGTCTGCATCTGGAGATTGCGCCGTTAGAGCTACCATGCCGGGCGGCGGGACTTCGCATTCAATGTAATCTTTCATCGCTGATGTATCTAGTAACGCTCTCGCTGTGCGGCGGGCGCCGTGGATTAGTACCACGTGGTCGGTTTCGGTATTGTAGTAGTTTGGGTTGATTACCGGAGGCTCAGTAGCCGAAGACGAGCTTATGCTGATAGTGCCGCGGGATGTGGCGGCGAGAAGCATGGTGGAGGTCATGATGAGGGACCCGTCGGCGGGCATTCCGATCGGTGCATAGGAGATCAGTGTTTCGACGAGTGGGCGACCGGGTATTAAAACTGACTCGTCCGTGTTAGAACCGAATCGCTCTCTATCTTTCCGCACTGCTGCCTCGAGGATCTCGTGGGGGACTTGTTGGTTGGCGGCCCAGTCAACGGGAAAGCCCTTAGTTAGGGCTGGGTGCGTGAGTTTAGGGCTTCCCAGGGCAAGACCGCGGTCGGAATCACGCAGCTTGTAGAGCTGGTAGAGCGCGAAATGATTGATGAGGTTCTTTCCAACCTCCGGGAACTCGGCGATAAGTGGTATCCCATGCTCTCAGAGTAAACTGGCTGGTCCGATCCCAGAGAGCATCAAAAGCTGCGGGGCGCGCAGCGCCCCAGCGGCCAGGATGACTTCCTTCCGCGCTGTAAAGCGCCGACCATCGACGAGAAGGATGCCAGAAGCAGTCTTTTCCGCTCCGGTAAATTCGATCTTATGAACCATAGCCCCAGTAATAATCTGCACCCCCTCAAGACTATAAGCCTGATACACAGCCTGCCTCTCCCCACCCCGCCACGTCTCCAGGAACTCAACAACGCCAGAAAGCTTGCCTGTCCCGGGAGCTGGATTGAACTCCTCTTCAATCTCCCCACGCATCCTTAATTGGCTCTCGCAGCGGATACTTTCCGTCCGGATCTTTGCTCGAGACAGAGGAAACCCTCACCGGCCCGTCGAACCCATGCTCCCGACCATCCGCACCACAGCCGTAGAAGGATTCCGACCGGCGAAAATACGGCAGGAGGCCTTCATACCCCCACCGTCTGTCGTTCACCGTCCCAGCCCAGTGATCGTAATCGATGGAATCACCTCGACTCCACCCGCCGAAGTTTATCGTCGTTCCTCCGCCAAGGGCTTTCCCCGCGTGCACGGTGTGCATTCGGTTCGCGGTGTTCGGTTGCGATGTTGTAGTGTATGCCCAGTCGAGGTCAGAGCCGAGGAGGGAGAAGAGCGGCGGTAAGGTCTTGATACTGGGGTCGTTTGAGGCGTCGGGGCCTGCTTCGAGGAGGAGGATTGATAGTGAGGGGTTGGATTGTTTGAGGCGCGAGGCAACGACGCAGCCGGTTAGACCGGCGCCGACGAGGATGTAGTCGTAGTCTAGGGCTGCCATGGCTTAGGTACCGTATAGTCCTGGAGTTCGGGATATAATTTGGAGAGTGGATTAAGTGGCCGGGTGGAAGTTCTGAAGCTGACGCCTAGCCGTGGGAACAAAGAAAACGCATCCTTCTCCCCGCCTGGTGCCTGCTCCCATCGGGTTTCACTTGCCAGTTTTTCCTACGGTGCCTCGTCCAGAAGAACTTAACGACCTTGACGCTGTATAGGTTCCCCAAATTTGTATTTCTGGGGAAATTGCTAAATGGCGTTATCGTGTCTGGCAGGATCGGGTGGAGAGATACCAGCTGGGCCCTGGTTTGGAATTTTAAGATATAGAATACGGTATACCATGGATAACAGCCTCTACCAGCATTGCTTCTTGACCAATAGAGTCCAAGATTGACATGATCTATGTAAATGGGGTAAGACTTGAGGGTTGTAGGTGCGAGGCCGACAATTGATCTTCATAGATACAACCTACTCCTCAATGTCACTGCCATCAATGACCTCGTTCCCATCCTCATCCTTCGTAATCTCATGCGTCAAAAACCAGCGGGTATCATTGTTATCCAGGAACCCCTGCCCCTCGCCGCCAACGTACCCAGCAACCTCCATCTTCCGAATCGTTTCAAACGAAAGCCAGACATATCTCTCAAAGCAGCCCCCGTACGCAAAGTTCTTCTTATACCGCCCTCCACCGGACGGATACATGATTTCCGAGCGGAGCCGCGTCCAGATGCCGCGGCCTGTGGGCTCCAAATCATTGCCCAGCGTCCCGTGAGTTTCATCGGAAGGCTCAATCCAGGGCCCTTCTTTCCAGAGGTCGGTGATGCCTAGCTCCGCCGCGCGCCTTTCGAGATCCTGTTTGTAGAACGGGTTGCCGACTTTCTCGGCGGCTTCCATGGGGCCGATGCTCGGCCTGATCTGGAGCCACTCGTATACACCTTGGTAGTCGCAGTAGATGGCGGCGATGGCAATCTGCACATGCATAGAGGGACACCGCTTGGCGAGGCGGACCAGCGCCATGGACTCTGGTTTGAGGGGGTACCAGATAAGCCAAGGCAGACAGGGGGTGGTCTCGTCGAATGTTCCGATGTCGCCGATCATGACGCGGCGGGCGTTGATGGCCGTCTGAATCTCGACGCGCTCCTCGTGCGTGATTCGGTCTACAAAGACGTCCGTGTCGAGCTGGTGCTGCCACCACCGCGCGAACATGGCGTGGTGGTAGATGCCGCGGACGATGCAGAGGGTTTCAACCCACGTCCCACAAATGTCCTTTTGGGAGCGGCGGTTGATGAGTCGGGAGAAGCGGTCCACGTTCCCCTCGTACGCGGCTATCTGGCGCAGCAGAGACTTTTTCATCGTTGGGAGATCGAGCGGGAGGGGATTCCAGAGCAGGGTTGCCTCCTGCGGGCCCAGCTCATCGTAGCGCGACTCGTCTGGCTCGCTGGACTCGAGGCTGATGTATCTATCCTCTTCGATGTCAATCTCCTCAAGCCCGAAATCCTCTGTGGCGTCTTCGGAGAGCGTGTACCGCCACTCTAGCTTCTATCGAACATGCGTCTCGCCGTCGAGATACGCGGGGTGCGATGGATTTTCCGTGTTGATGGAACGCTTGTAATCATCCATCACGGCGTACTTCACCGGCAACGATATGATCAAGGAATAGATCTCATCACCCCCTTCCGTATGCCTCTCCCGAGCCTCTTCGGCGATGGAGACATCTGGGAGGAGATCAAGCTCCCGGTAGAGGCTGATGTAGCCAGCAGCGGCACAAGTTCGGCCAACCTGGTAGCGCATAGAGGGGTATTTCTGAGCCAGCTGGCGATAGGTGTCCTCGTCCGCGGCATCTGGGTTCCAGATACAGTACGGCTTTGTCTGGGGATCGTCCAGACCGTCGGGGATGATATTGCTCATGATAAGTCGGGCGTTGCGCGCCCGAACAAACTCGGGAAACCGCGATGTGGCACAGATGTCTCGGATGCTTTGGCTTGTTGCGTAGGTGTACGAGCAGCGCAGCCCTCGGATGATCGCACATCGCGCAGCTGCTGAGGTGAGGTCTTCTGGGACACCCCTTCCCTTGAGAGCAGCGATGCACCGGTGATAGTCGTAAAGAAGCTCCTTCGTGGCTGCAGTGCTTGGTTGTGATATATCCCAGGCCGAGCGGGCTTCGCTTTCACTATCAGACATGTTGACACCTTGAACAGCGTAAGATAGATCGATAAGTTCGGACTGGCCTTGCGGCGCTGTGAATGAAATCTCAGACATCCAATGATCGGCAATTAGATCGAATCGGGACTGTACCGCGAGGTTCGATCTGTCGGGACAGGTCCCAGTCGCTACCATATACAATGACTACAGTGCCGCGGTGTACAATAAGCGCTGGTTGGCAGTGTGTTAGCTCTGTTATCAAAGGCTCGGGTCTAGAGACTTCAGCGGCGGGGATAAGTAAATTGACGCCAATCGAGGACTGTCCGGGCGTTTAAGCCATACGGGCTAGGGCCTATGGAGTATGGCCTGGTGGGCCTGCTCGCCTCACGGGGCTGGTCTCCACTACCCCTAAGCCCCTGGATCACAGGCACGGATCCACTATCGCTAGTTATGTTGAGTCACACGGTGCACTAGGCAGGGCAATTTTTCCAGATCCCAGTCAGTGACTCACTGGCCTCAGCATCAGGATTGCAGTATTGCATGCAGTACGTAGGTAGCTCGCGGCAGAGTGCAATACCCAGCAACAAGGCCTGCACTCAATCTGCAACTTTTAGTCAACGGTCAACTTATTTGCACTAGGGTAGCATCGTTCCTGCACACAAAACTGAGGGGGACAGTGTATATCCCTCCAATATCCATTCAATCCGCTGTAAAGTTTGAATGCTGGATAAATTTCGATTCCCATCTAAACCTCCATCTAGAAGCATCAAACTTAGGATGTGAGAGGTGGCTACCTACCTACTCAGGTGGGTAGTGATAATCCAGGATACCATGTTCTGTATCCCTAATGACTGTGACGGTTCTTAACAGAGCAAGTCAACAAGATGATAGATCCAATGTCTGCTGGTCGGGGTCTAATGATATGATTGACTTGATATATCAGGGTTGAGATAGGGCTATTCCGCAATAAAGCCCTAGTCAGCTGGCATCCCAATTAGCCTCGTTAAACATAACCTCAGACCAACACCAAGGACCGTAACTTTCTTCAAACCAGCACGATTTATGTTCCCTGGATCCTTGAGGTAGAGTCTATGGTAGATGGTATTGGATGGTAAATTCTTAGAATATAGGTTCTCTTTCAATGTAGATATCCTTCCATGCATACCTAAGTATTCTTTGGCTAGTTTTGTTTTGCAGTAAGCCCTGGAAATGTCACAACGGTCATTGTTTCTTCATATGAAAGCTGACCTCGTAGTTGCAAGCTATTTTGACAAAGGCCGCATGTATGCCCCTTGTCCATGCAACAATCGGATCCAGAACAAAGCATTCTCTAGCACGTAAGGTATTTATAATCTGCACTTGATCTTCAGGCAGCGCTGGCGTTTACCTGATGGCATTCTGCATCACCTATTCGGAAATAGAGTCCGGCCTCCAGCTCTGTCGCTTTCTGAAGCAAAACATCATGGAAATGCAGTCCCTGTACCTGAACCTGGACCTGGACGCCGACAACAACAACAACAATGACCGGGACCCAATCAAACTGCCCTCGGAGAGTGTCTCACATTCCAAGCGTAAGGAACTCACGTATACAACAACATTTCCAGAACCAGACCTATCTCTCGACGGCACAGACACAGACAGTACCGACGACAATATCAACCATCATAGGCTATCGCCATTGGGAAAGAAAACCCCCTACTTCCTCCCCTCCAGCGCCATCCAAATCCGAAAAACGTGGTACGAGGTAAACCCCTACCCCAGCAAAAACCGACACCAGATCGAAGCGCGAACGGGGCTAACCCGGGCGCAAATCTCCAGCTGGTTTTATCGAACCAGATACCCAGACCGAGCGCGCAAGCGCAACCAGCCGTCGCAGGGCAGGACACCAACAGAAACACAGAACCCTCACAGGCATCCACCCAGCACACTGAAAATCCTGCGGGCTTGGTACTGTACCCTAGGAAACAACGAGGGTGTGCCGCGATCTCCAAGCCTCCGCGAAAGGGCGGAGATAGCGGAGCAGACTGGCTTGACGACGAAGCAGGTGACTACCTGGATTTACAATGCGCGATATCATGGGAAGGGAGTGCGCATCAAGGAGGAAGTGGAAGAGGAAGAGAAAGCGAGTCAGTTGAATCATGACCAAGCCCGAGACCAAGCTCAGGACGCCAGTCAGGGAACGCTGAATTGCACAACCTTAATAGACAAGGCTGGCGCTCACACTTTGACTCCAGCTGAAGAACTTGCAGGTGGGCTTGTCGGGCGGCCAAACAGCGCTGGAGTTCATGTTCATGAGGTAACAGCACAAGCTCGGGTCAGATCTAACTCCGCCGCTGCCAGTAGTTATGCAGATACTAACCAGCGAGCTATGCCTATGCTCACTGATTTTGACATGTTGAATTGCAACCCTAACCTCAACGACCGGCACTTTCCTTGCAATCTCAACACCCGCGGCAGCTATCTTGACATTAACAATCTCAACGTCGATGATATTGACGGCCCATTAATTGACTGGGATTTTTTTGCGCAGTTCACTGCTCGATATACCAATCAGGCCGCCGATGGGACCTATGCAGGCGCCAATCAGATCAATATACAACTGGCGGCCGCGCAAAGCGGACGGGGGGATTGCAGCAAGCACTGAATCGTACGCGAACCAGTTGGACACTTACGAAAAGACTATCCAGACTATGGCGGAGGAAATCAAGTTGCTCCGTGCACAAGTACAGGTCGCTCGGGATAGAGTTGACTGTATGGAAGGACTGGCTGCGAAGCTCACCGGGGCCCCGCAGCGCTCCTATAATATGTGACATTCTTACAGAGGTAAATAGTTAACGGGTTTTCCTTTTTTTTTTTTTTAGTTAGATACCAGTAGGTATTAAATCACCTATTCTAAAACAGGGAGAATATCCCACGTCCTAACAACCTACATAATACACTGTACACAGTGCGGAGCAAAGCCTACCATAAGCAACATGAATACCTACACATTATACCATGAATACCACCGCGATATCTCAAGAAACGCGCTCCAACCCCAATGGGTATATTAAGGTATATTAAGTGCGTACTACTGTGGTAACCTTCCCCAAATTTCCTCTTTCGTGTGTCATCAGGTTTCTCAGTAAATATACACAAACTCATCGTTCTCCCGGTCCGTCAAGTCCTCAACGTTCCCCTTCTTCGTTTGTGTCTGCTTCCCATTCCCACCCTCGCCCTCGCCCTCTCCCCCAACCCCCATCCCCTTGTTCCAGCCCTTCATCAATCCTCACCTGCGTCGACCGATCAACCACCCTCGCAGCCAGCCCACTCTCCACCCTCCTCCGTTCCTGTCCCCGATTCAACCAAACCGAAACCCCCTACTGCATCCCCACAACTACAACAAGCGCTGCGATGATTCCCAAACAAGCCCTTAACCCAGGCAAAATACCACGGCAAATCTTCTCGTCAAACAGCAGGGACCCAACAATATTCCCCCCCCCCCCGCCGACGCAGCCTGGTACAGACTCATCACGACGCTCTGCTTCGTCATCCCGCCGGTACTCCCCACAATCCACGCAATGATAATGGGTACGCCCCCAAACAGGAACGCGAGCAGGTAGTACCCAGCCATTAGAGCCCCCTGCGCGGAACCATCGCGGGGCACAGCGTAGAGGATTCCGAGACCCGCTACAACAGGAAACATGAAGAGCGCCAGAACGAGACTCTTGATCTTCGACAACTTGATGCATCTTGAACTCGCGGGATCCGGTTCCTGTTTGGTTATGGCGGAGGCGCTCGATTGCTTGGTGTTTCTCTGTCTCGGTAAGGAATCGCGCTATGCACTTCCCGGGAGCTGGGAGGATAAGATGCTGGGATTTCGGACGTTATATGCTGTGGTAATTCAAGGCAGGCTTGTGCCCCCACGCCCCCGTCGATTACCCCGGCTGGAAAGCTTGGTTGGAGTCTTGGATAAGCCGGAGAACCCCACGGACTTCCCCCCACCCTCACGCACAGTGGGATGAATATCGCCATGGGATGCCCTGATTGACGCCTTCCCCTCTTTTGCTCAACAAAACCTGTGTTGGGATCCTACCTATTAAGGGTCACGCAAGATCGGGCCATCCAGACAGCTGCGTGACGACACTTGAATGGATATGGATGGGCCCAGGTGGCATCTGGGTTATACGTAACCGTACGAAACGGCAAATGTTGCTCCCATAGTGGTTATTAAGGTTTTCGGACTGATGGAAAGCACGTCAAGAGCTTATCTCGTGTATATCTCAGCCAGTCAATGGGCATGGGGTATTCCTGGAAGAGTCCGGTCAGTTCGAATTACATGGATTAACTGAAAGTGGGTACTGGGTCGTCGGAGGCATCCCAGCCAGTCCGACTCGACTGTGTGTCCTTTTTTTCTTTATTGTAAGACTAGCTTTTGGGGTCGCGTTCGGTTACTGTTTCTTGGTTGTCGTTCTTGGAGAATGAGACATTGCGTGGTGTTGAACTCAGCGCTGGAGAATGTTTTGACCCGGCCATGCAGGCTAGTTGACCTCGAGACGCAATTGTGATGCCCCGATATGTCCGATCAACTGGAAGCGTCATCGGATCGGAGCTCACCAGGGGCAATCAGGTACCTGGACCATAGAAATCTTCAGGAGGACCACAATACGTCGCATGTACGACTAAAGCTGTTGTTCACAGCTTCACGGGTTTATTTGGTCTTCAATTTTGCATAACCAACTACATCTGAGTGGGTGGCTCGACACCCGTCTGGTTCTACGAATAATCCAGGCCCTATACATAGTTAGCAATGCTATCATTGCAACATGACTGACGTACCTAGAACCCCAAGTATGGGTGAAACGACTCCATGCCGTGCACCCAGTCCTCGAATATATCATCCAAGCCGGCAGTCTAATCCCCGGGCTGACTCTGGTCGAGGTCAAGCTGACTTCTGCGATCGTTAGGACCAAAAGAACAAGGGAACGTAGAAACATACTGTAGATGACGAAGAATAAAGTAGGCTTTTGCGCAGACTGGGCTGTTATGCTGCAGCTCGCTCAGTCGCAGGACGGTTGCGTTGTACGCGGCACGGTGCTCTGCAAATACTGCAAGATCTGACTTGTCGAGGAGACATGCTATCAACGCTACTGCACCATGGAGGGCCTGAAAACTGACAAGACCATGAACGAGCCATTTGAAGCTCCGCAATCGAGGAAGTTCGCAGAACTACTGGTGAATGCCGAGCAGTGCGAGGCTAGACTTTATGCAGCGGTCTCGCGATGAAGGCAGGAAATGTGGACTGGTCGAGTTGCAAAATGGCCGGTGGATGAGGAGGTAGAGTTGGTGGACGTATGTCGCCCATATATACATCATAATAACGACTAAATATCCTTTTACTTAAACGTCAAGTACTAAAAAGGAATACTCCCAATCTCCTCCTTCGCCCAATACCTCCGCATATTCTCTGCGCCCAGGGTCTTAACCTCCTGATCCAAATGCGTCCAGAGCACATCCCTCCACGTTTCCATCTTCGCCTTTAGTACCTCCATACTCAAATCCTCCTCCCCAGACAGACACTTCTCCAAATACTCGCGGAACCCATCCAGCCCGGCATGGATCTGCTTATGCTGGCGCAGTAATTCGGCGTTATTCTTCCCCTTGCCGACTCGGAACTCGGGCATTTTGCGCGCGAGGTGCGGGAAGATGTGCTGCTCTTCAATGGCATGATGCGTTTCTAAATGAGACGCGAAGCGTAGACCTTCTGCGATGAACTGTCTGATTGACATGCCTTGTGGGCGCCGCCCGCTTGTGGCGGCGTTCCATTGGATGTCCCACGAGTGGCGGAGCATTGTGTGCTGGATACGTTGTTAGTAGGTACCGAGATACGGGGTCAAAAGGTAAGCGTACAAAGTATTCCATCTTATCGGCGAGCTGGTTGTAGATCCGGAAGTCCTTGGGGGACAATGGAGGCAACTCAGGCTGTTCGGCGTTGGGGGCGCTCATTGTGAAGGGGCGGCTGGCGGGTACCCGAATAGTAGGTATAGACCTGGAGATACGCGGGATATTGCGCCAGAGGGTATTCATATAGCGTAATAAGTGACTGGGGAGCTTTATCTGGGGATATGGATGAGAATAAGGGTCTTTTATGTGGGCAAATCAGAGATCTTGCATTTGATTTTGGTGAAAACTGAGAATTTGTAAAGATGAGTAAGCGCTTGGTGGGGCAGGCTATAGAGAGCCTCGTGTACCAGCAAGTTGCTGAATATATATAGGACATCAACAAAGTATATGACACCAGGATGTAATTAATGGTCCAGGGTCTGAGGCATTGTTAGTCGAGCTTGTATTATGGAATTGGTGCCGCTATCCGTGCGTGCAGAGCCGACGACTGTATCAAAAATATATATTTGCAATCGCCAAGCGAGGAAACCCTAAACCCCCGGAAAACCGGATCAAATCTATGTACCTCCATTCCACATTATTGTTCAAAGTACCGACACAAATGCAGTGTAGCTCTTCTAGAACTAAGACTTGAATGAACTGCTTCTCTGCACCTAACTCAACGTCCCAATCAAACCTCCATCAAGCGCTCCAACCCTCTCAAAAAATCACTCTTTAGATCCTCGAACCCCTCAACACCAACACTAACCCTCAGCAATGTCGGTTTCGCCGACGTATCAACCAATCTCCGCCACTCAATCTGGCTTTCTACACCCCCAAAGCACGTCCCATGCTGGAACAACTCAAAATACCCAGGTAACCGTCTTGCCATTCCTCACTCTTCATATCCAGCGCAAAAAACCGGTTCGAAGCCGTTGGGCATCTGCTCGCGTAGCCAGTGCATATCAGCCTCTTGGAGATTTGCAGCCGTCTCGAGGACTTTGTCAGAGCCTCCCCTGCTGCATCCAGCGCCGAGAAGGATATCTTTATAATCATGGCCGACGCCCCCCCCGACTAACGCAAGCGGCATATTTTGGGTAGATATCTACCCGACGTGCCCCAGAAGAGCCGTCCTGCCTTATCCTTGAGGATGGGAAGTGTTAGCGTTGTGGGCTCAAGCACGCCACAGAGTTTGAACGCAGTAGTGGTAGTATAGGTACCGAGCTGCCGGTCGGAAATTAGTGCTAAATTCAAGTGTCTGTCTTCCGGAGTAGGAGGATTTCGGCTCGATCGTGGCCGAGATGGTCTAGTATTCGGCGTTGAAGGACGCCTGGAGGTTTAGGCGCTTCTTGACCACGCGAATCTGGTCATTTAGCCGGCGCTCGTCATCCTAGGTTGGTACCGGGCTTTGGGACGCGGGTCTTTTAAGCTGGGACATTTTTGTTTCGGGGTTCTTGGTACGTATATGCTGTAGCTGTAGTTGTAGTGTCAAAGTACAAAAGATGGAATGGTCGAGGAAGGGAGAATGAGAGGGACTCGAGCCTTTAATCCCCAGGAGAGTTTCTTTTGACTCATTCGGATTGCAGTTCCAGACTCAGGCTGCAGGTGGCTCCTGCCATGTCGAGAAACTCTGCTCCTTCCGGTAAAGTCAGTGTCAACGTCCACCACGTGCCTTCCTCGTTTAAGCACTCCTGCCTTGAACATCTCGGCTCCGATCCCTCTTCCTTGTCCTCCAGAATCCTCCGGCTTTGTTCTATCAAGGAAAGCCACCTCGGTTCCTCACTGCAAATTCCATCTCTGCTTCTCTTCACCCAAAACAATGTCCGAGTCTCTTTCCTTGTCCAACGCCTTCCCCTTCGCCCTCCTAACCGCATCAACGTTCATCCTCCTCCGCCCTCTCCTCAAACACTTCCTCCCGGAACTCTTCCCCGAATCCCGCTCGCAGCGACACGACGGGCTCGTGGCCAAGATCACGGAGCTCAAAGACGCCGTCCACACCCTCCGACTGCAGGTCGAAAAGGCTGCGAAGACCTTCCAGAAAGATCGCGATGAGTGCGAGCGATTGACGCGCGAGAACGAGGCGCTTCGTGGCGAGGTACAGCGGTGCAGGGAGGAGATGGGTCCAGTTGCGGAACAATTGGAACTTGCACGGGCGATTGTCGGGACGGGGCTTGATGGTCAGGTTGATGGGCAGGGGACGGGACAGAACGGAATGGGCGGACAGGGCGATGAGGATGCGTATGAATACAATAATGGGGCCAAACTGGTTGGTGAGAGTCTGGTTGCACTGCTTTGAGTCTTTGTGGGTTGATAACATGCTCGCGAGTTAATAGCCACCGCGGACTATCCAATATTCTTTCGATTTCGCTCAACGACCCTCAGAACTTCCGCAAAAGCTCTCCCATCCTCCCCTTCCAGAAATCGTCTATAAACCGTCTCCAAACTAACTCGCAGAAACCCATACTTGTCATCCAAAGACCCATACGCAAAAGTATGAACCCCAGGCTGACTCCGAACTTCAATCAGCCTCTGCTTAACCCAGGCATCATCCCGCCACGAATCCCGAATTTCAACCTCCACCCCCTCATCTTGCACATCAACCTCCCTCAGCCGCGGCAGCTCCGCGCCCGCAACCGCAGTAAACAGATCCGCCCAACTCATCGAGCCCGGCCTCTCACCCGCATGACAATCACGCAAGATAACAACCTCCAGCGTCCCTTTATGCCTGATAACAAAATCACTCAGTTCCTCGCAGACAGCCACATTCGCCAGCTCCAGCCTGCGGAGGTTCGGCATGTTCGCCTGGAAGATCCCAATCTCGGTCCTATATCTGTCTTGCCACGCGCCGAGGATTCCGGTCTCGCGGGGGTCGAACGTGAACGATTCGATTGATGACAAGTGGTCGAAGAACCAGAAGGGCAGGTTGTCCACGAATCCGGGGTAGATTTCTTGTGTGTTGATGCTCCAGCCGACGCCGTTGTTTAGGTGTGGGAGGGAGAGTGTGAATGAATTGAGTTGGGAGAGGAAGGTGTGGAATTGGGGGGAGGAGAAGGTTGAGGCCGTGACGAGGGGGAGATTCGTGATTGAGAAGTCTAGCGAGCGATGTTGCGCTGCGTCGATGTTGGAATTGTAATTTGATGCAATGGTGCGGTAACTCGATGCCATTGTGCCGCGCCACGGTGTGGCTTTTTCTTCGTCTGCTGCTTCGGCGGCGTCGTCGACGAAGTTGTCATTCGCGAAGTCCCAGAGGTTGTCCCAGATAAGGTCGTTTCTGCGGTCTTGGGGGAAGATCATGCCCAGTTTCTCGAGGGCAGGAAATTGCGATAGGTTTGTGAGGACGGAGTCTAGGGCTGGTGGGTAGAGCTCTTCGAATGGGAGGTCTGCTGGATGTTAGCTTGGAGGTACCTATATGAAAGGGGATGGGGCAGACCTGGTGCGCATGTTATTGTATATCGTAGCTCTTTGACGTGTCTAGCTAGACTTCCTTGCGAGACTGCGAGTACGGACGAGGCGCTCTTAGCATTATTGTGTAAGTCCAGCGTGCGGAAGAGGCGCGGGGCCAGGAGGTTTCGGAGACCTTTGCTTGCGCTGCTTAAGGCTAGGAGATCAGTGAAGTTGGGATGTCGGGCATGGTTGTTTTCATGGCTGTTGTCAGGGGTAGGGGCAGGCTCGGTTAGGATGGCGATGACGAGGTACCAGATGTCGTCGACCACCCTGGGCAGGGCTGTGGAATGCATTGTGTGTCAATCTTGGCTTGAATAATGGGAAGATTTGCTTGGAAGGATAAGTAGCTGGGGTATTTTGTTTTGCTGTATGTTCACTCTGCAGGCAGCATCACGTGAAATCTGTGCAGCCTGGAGATTCTCCTCCTTATGGAGTCCGTCCGGATGTTCGGCAGTGGCAGTGGTGGAGTGGATATGGCTGTCTCACGTGATGGTGTAGAAGCCCTACATGGCTGCTGGGACAGGGGAGCCCTGGATGATCTCTGTAGTACATCAGAGTGCTATAGTAGACAATAGTTACTGCTCAGTATCTACCGATGTCTTATCTGCTATATCAACATCCACTAGGAAACCTTTGCCCTAATAGGAAAAGATCACTAGTCCAGATACAGCCGGTAGGTTACACATTACTGTAATAGGTTCGTCGTGACGAGCATGCGGGGTCAGAACTATGCGTAGTTGGTCATGGGACTGTCGTTGTATAACATCAACTTAAGCTTACTTGGACACCTGTCCTGCCATCACCCATTGTATACCTCCGTCCATCCTACTGTGCCAGTCCACCACCATGACAATCAAACACGAGAAACCCCCAACAATGGATCCCGAGTCCCTAGACAAAGACGGCGACGGCGACGGCGACGTCTCCCCCGGTACCATAACCAACCTAGGCTACGAAGCCGTCCTGCACACCCGCCGCTCCACCCCAACCCTGATCTTCCAGTCCCTCGCCATCGCCGCACCCCCGTTCGCCATCGGGACCACCCTCGTCAACGCCAGCTACGGCGGCGGCCCGCTCGCCCTTTTCGTCGGCTGGCTGATTGTTACCGTTCTCGCCGAATGCGTCGCCGTCTCCGTGGCTGAGCTTGCATCCCGCTATCCCACCTCCGCGGGACCGTACTACTGGTCTTTTCAGATCGCAACCACCGGGAAAGCAGTCGTATCGTATATCACAGGCTGGATTTGGGTGATTGGGAACTGGACGACGGCCCTAGGCGTGAACTTTGGATTTGCGCAGTTGATTGCGGGCGCGGTTACGATGTATGATTCCGAGTGGACTGCGACGCCGTGGCAGTTACTCCTGATACTCTGGTTCATCCTGCTGGTTATCCTGGCGATCTGTGTCTTCGGACATAGATACCTGCACGTCATCGACACGATCTGCGCGGCTTGGACGGCATTAATTCTAATCGTGTTTCTGATCGCTCTCCTCGTGACAGCTGATAACGGGCGCCACGGCGCGCAGTACGCCTTTAGCTCCTTTGACAGCTCCATCTCCGGCTGGGGAAATTTCTCTTTCTTCATCGGCCTCCTTCCAGCAGCGTACACCTTCTCAACAGTGGGCATGCTCTCCTCCATGGCGGAGGAAACGACTGAACCGGCGATCGCCGTGCCTCGCGCCATAAGCCTCGCTGTCCCGACACTCGGTCTATCAGGCCTCCTCTTTATCATACCGCTCTGCTTCACACTCCCACCACTGCAGATCCTCATTGCATCACCCTACGGGCAGCCTTTACCAGTTCTATTCAAAACAGTCATGGGCTCGAATGCCGGCGGCCTAGCTCTTCTCCTCCTCATCTTGATATTGACTATCTTCTGCAGCATCAGCGTCACCACCGCCGCAAGCCGCTGCACCTGGGCATTTGCGCGCGACAAAGCTCTTCCTGTAAGCTGGCTGTGGTATCGGGTGACACCGTCCAAGATCCCGCTTAATGCTTTACTTCTCGTCACAGGAGTCCAAGCTCTACTTGGCCTGATAAATCTGGGTAGTACATCCGCATTCACGGCGTTCGTGTCTGTGGGTGTCATGGGCGTGAGTGTTAGCTACCTGATCCCTGTGGTTATTAGTCTTGTGAACAGAAGGGCGGAGGTAAATCGGGCACGGTTTAACTGTGGACATTTGGTTGGGACGCTGGTGAATACAGTTGCGGTGGCGTGGATACTCTTTCAGGTTGTGCTGTTTAGTATGCCGGTGGCTGTGCCGACGAGTCAGCAGGGGATGAATTATGCGAGTGTTGTGCTGGTGGGCTTTGGAGTTATTGCTGCGGGTTGGTATGCGGCTCATGCGAGGAAGTGTGAGTTTTTCCTGTCGTTTCTGCTGGGATTGAGGATTCTGGATGAATGGCTGACTGGTTGTAGCGTATAAGGGGCCGCCGGAGTCGGATGGGATTGGGGCGTAGAGGGTGGTACGAGACATCCTGGTCTTGAGGAGAGGTGGCATTTCTGTTTCTTAGCTAGTTGAGTATTCTTATTGTCATTGACCTTATTCTTTATTTCATGATAGGTCTTTGCATCATTTATATATCTATCGAAGCTTTATAGTGGCTCACGTACAATGTATCGTGATATCGAGTCACGGAGTCTGTCTACCTAATGTTTCGTGTCTTCTCTAGCAAACCCTATATGGAGAATATCTATGAACAATCAATATTAATTCCCCTCGGTCCACCCGTAAGAATCTGAATCTCCAAGAACCTTACATTTAATACCGGGAAAGAGCCCAATTCAAAGCTTCGCGCCTTCACCCTCCCCAGCAAGCCTCGCAACAACCTCCTTCGCAGCAACAACCCCCCTCTCAATCGCCCCATCAATGAACCCCCTCCACCCCTCCGCCCAATCTGCACTCGCCATCAGCACTCGTCCATGATCCTTCTGCAGCTCGGCAAGATACTTGGTCATATCGCCAGGGCCCCATGTACTCCACGCACCCTTGGAGAAGGGGTCATTCACCCAGTCGTGTGTCAAGTACGCCGCAACATCGACATCTGCACCTGGACCATTGCCAGTGGCAGGACGCATGTTCTTAAACGCAGAGACAACGTGCTCGGCATCCTCGCGGGTCCCAAGATGCCCGTTATACCCAAATCCGATGGCGTAGTTTCCGCTCCCACTATTCTCGCCAGTGCCATTATGGTCCGAGAACGAGAGGACGAACGGCGAGGACCCGTATGCATCCGCAATAGCCAGCCATGGTTTCAGCGGGGCATCAAGCTTAAAGTGGAACTTCGCGCCCCTGTTCATGTGCCCGCGGACAATCGCCTCTTGACGCAGTGGACTGAAGGGCGGAGAGAACGCGATATCAGACAGGACATTCAGCGGAATCGTGCACACAACCCATTTCGCCTTGAACACCTTTCCATCTTTTGCTGTGACTTCAACGCCCTTTTTACCCTGCTCAACCCTTTCCACCACAGTATTAAGTCTGAGATGACCCCGATACTCACCCAGTATCCCCCTCGCCAACGCCGTCTGCCCACCCCCACCCAGCTTAAACGTCTCGATGATCTCGAACATGCCAGCCACCGTATGTCCGCCGAGCGCATACCACCGCAGCGGCTCAGTAAAGGAGATATCCGTCCCCGGCGCGCTGCCAATCGTGTTCATCATGGTCTCGAAGTATGCTTTATCCTCTTCTGTCCCAACGGCGGAAATCTGGTCCAGCCGGTCCTTGATGCTCAGATCGTCATATCTCGTCCAGAGCGCCGGATCCCGGAATGGGTCGTGCGGGTACGGCATCAGGTCGCGGCTGGTATACCCGTCTGGGCTAAAGAAGGCGTTTCCGATTCTTTCGAGGGATGCGTTGAGGTCTTGCACGTTTAATTCCTTCACAACACCGGTAGCGAATTTCCAGAAGGCCTTCTCGGGCGCGAGAGTCCCGTTGGATGTCTTGATTGTTTTGTGGAGATTGTATCGCTGAAGTTGCGCAAAGACGTGCGGTTGGTTCCTGCGCAGACATTAACATCTACTCCGTCTCTATCACTTGTGATTTTAGTGGAAGGAGGGGGTAGTGTGTACCAATGAATCCACGTCCCGCCCATCTCAAAATTCTCGCCCAGCGCAGCGGCCGTCCATGTCCGGCCGCCGATGCGATCGCGCGCGTCGAGGAGGAGGACGTTCGGTCCGTGCGCGATTGAGATGTCCCGCGCTGCGATGAGGCCTGCGTACCCTGTTCCAATGACGATTGCGTCGTAAAAAGGCCGTATTGCGGGCTCAGGTGTGCTGGGGACCACGGAGGCGGTTTCCAGCCCGACTGTTGTAGATGTGGGCGTCCATTGGAAGCCTTCGGTGCTGCGGGGCATTTTGGTGGTTGGTATTGTGGGATTTCAATAGGGAATAGTGATAGTACGGAGTGAGGCTTGTGATGGTGATGACGGTAGTGAGAGCTCTGGAGTTTGTATATGTTCTCCTTTTTCTATATGCCTCATGGTCTGATGTAGATGGAAAGACCTCGGGATAGCCTCGTAACTTCCTAATAAGGTAAAGTGTTTCGATTGGCTGACAGGCAAAATTGGTCTCCACCCTCACTTTCCGGGGAGTAGAGCCAGTATTATCGATATTCGGGTAGTTGGAGACCTGGAGCGATAAGCATGTCTGCTGTCATAGCTACAAGAGGCAAATGGGGGATAACCACCGGGCAATGCTGGCCATAGTATCCCCACGGCTCTTGAACCTCCGAACAGCAATCAGCCAGGCCATGCTAATCCCTCTTCATCCGTCACAGTTAGGCTCGACAAGCACTGAAATATGATTTTATCAGTATTTAAGGCACACTCGCGTTCCATAATTCAATTCAAGGTGGGGAGAGCTGCTTCACCTAGCCAAGTATTAGCTATAGGAGTTCCATACGGAGAACGAACTTCGAATCATAAGCACGATATTAAGCAGCTACCTCTTCTGTACATAGTATAGATTGTATTACCTACTTAGGTAGGGTACGCGTGACAAATGGTGCGGGGACAATCCAAGTCCATTTCTCCAACTTGCGCTCGGTCTCCCCAGCCACTTAGGGCTACGCAGCACGGGCCAATCGTGTACCTTCGCCTGAACAGGTAAAGGGTACCTATCAGGCTAAGGTACCATCTGAGTGACTATTTGCGGGGAAAGAGGTATACACACTATGTATTCTAGTAAATGAGAAAGTGTATAGAAAAACGGAACATATAGCCGTAACTATCCTCGAACATGAGCACTGCAGGCACCATCTACCTCAAGCTGTTCGTCCATACCCTGCCTAAGAATCCGTCAAGATGTCCACCTCCCCCTCAGGAATCTATGAAAAAGGCATCATCGACCCGGGCGTGCCAGTGTCAAACCCCACTTCGCCATTCTGGCTATCCTCCCCCTCCAAGATCTCAACCCTGCAATCCCCATGGCTCTCCACCGCAGACATAATCATAATAGGCTCCGGCATGACAGCCGCAAGCCTCTCGAGAACCCTCCTGAATAACCCCAGACACGCCGACGCAAAGATAATCCTCCTCGAAGCACGAACGCTCTGCTCCGGCGCAACCGGTCGAAACGGCGGACATATCAAAGCGCAGAGTCCGGGCTTCTGGCACGAGCGGAAAGAAAGCTATGGCGTTGAGGAAGCGGTTAAGATCATGGAGTTTGAGCATCGGCATCTTGGCGAGATGGTGAAAGTTATCAAGGAGTTGGGACTTGAATGTGATCTGCAGGAAATCGAGGGGTTGGATGTTTACCACGACGCTAAAGTTTTCGCGCACGCTGTTTCAGCGGTTAAAGAGATGCGAAATGTTTCGCCAACATTGGGTGCACGATATACCATCTACACAGATAAGGCTGAGCTGGCGAAACGACAAGTCGGAGGCCCGAACATCGTCGGCGCGATTGGGATGAAAGCAGCCTCAATGTGGCCGTATAAAATGGTAACCGGGATCCTGGAGCGTCTTGTTAAGCAGCATAAAGGGCGGTTCTCGATCCAGACAAACACGACTGTCAAAGCTATCACGAATAATAAGAGCGATGAGTACACGACGGTCCATACGAGCCGCGGCGATATCAAAGCGAAGATCGTCGTCCATGCAACGAATGCGTGGGTCGGGCATCTGATCCCAGAATTGAGGCCGTATATCTCGCCGGTGCGGGCCAATGTGCAGCGGCGACGGGCACAAGCAGCCAACAATGCCAACGATACATCAAAGGAGAAGATTGAAACGAGCTTCAGCTGGTGGCTCCGCTACGGTGAGCACGACTACGACTACCTCATCCACCGCCCAGACAACAGTTTCATCCTCGGGCGGTCAAATACGGGGCGTCGCGCAACAGCGAATGACAGCGAGGTTGATTTCCTGCCTCATGCACATTTGAAGGGTGTCACGCCGCAGGTATTTGACTTCAAAGACGCGGGCTTCGAAAAGGGGGAGGTTACGCACGCATGGAGCGGGCCCGTTGCATTCACGCATGACGGGAACCAGTTTGTTGGACGGGTGCCGTTTCCGGGGTACCAGAGGCAGTGGGTTGCTGCGGGGTTCCAGGGGATCGGGATGGTGAGGGCGTTTTTGTCAGCGGAGATGTTGGCACGCCTAATTGGGGGCGAGGAGTTGGAGGAGAGGTATCCGAGGTCTTTGATTGCGGAGGAGAAGCGGTTTGGGAGGTTGCAAGGGACTGGAGGCGGAAGTGCTGAAAGGAGTAAGTTGTAGAAAGCGCTCTGCCAGGTTGATGTATCTTGCGTTATGTCGTTCGATACCGTTTGCCTTTTACTTGGGTTATTATGTACATATTGACGTGCCCCGTTTGGAAAAGAATCATGACTGGTTGTTGCGACGTTACTCTGAAAGCATCATGAGGCGCGGTAGGGGAAAAGCCACCAAAATAACTTTGTACAATCGTAGTGTGTTGTTTGAGAGCTTTGTCAGCAAGTCCAGTCCAGTGTCACTCCTCGTCGAGATCCAGTACCATCTCATGTGTCTAAAACCACCTTCTAAAGACCTCCTTGAATGATTCAGACAATGGCCTTGGAGAGATGGTCCCAAAGTATTTTCCTTTGGTTTCTGGAATGGAACATCAAGGACTATCACGGGGCCGCACCTGAAGCTTGGGTTACTTCCAGAAATGAAATTGAGTCATATCAACCTTGAATATATTCAACCAAATGATTGTTATATGAGTTGCTATTGTCAGATATATGTTATCGTATATACGGACAGAGACACTGAGCCTAGGCTGTCATGGCTACCCAACGAACACTATTATCGTCAGCGAGTGTACCGTAAATGCACTGTTAGACGTACCTTCCCAACCCCGGTCGAACATGACGCTCAGCCAATGCAGCTTGCAACCAATCTTGTGCTTATATTCAGGCGCATAGGAGCACGTATCCGCCTGTCCGCAGATCTGGCCGGCCGCATCGCCCTCTGTCCCAAGAAGGTCAGGTATCCTGGCCTTGAAGTCATGAGCGAAGAACACCACCCTAAATGAGGAACGTACCGTTGCTCGTCCCCTTTCCGCATCTGCATCCCTTCTTGCCCATACCTCTTGTACAATCTCCCAGCAGCAATCCACATTTCTGACCCGCAACCGCGTAATCATCGCCAGCCAGCGCTGCTTGATCCATGTCCGGTCCCCATCTCCAATGACTTCACAACTGGCTATAAGCAGTGCGAAAATCTGAAGGTTCGTCGTGCGGCTAGTTGGCGGAACCATCGCTAACTGGACAAGGATCTTTCGAGAAAGTGACGCGGCAGACTCGGAGGGTGCTTCGGGGACAGCCTGATGGAGATACAAGAGGATTGCGTAGCGCAAAGCATCTGCTATGTGAATTGCATGGCGAACTTGGCTGCTTGGGTCCTGAATGGTCCCATAGACTGCCGCATTCGGAGGCGTCCATCTCTGCAGTTTATCCTGGAGCTCGCCGGCCTGACTAATTAGCTGAAGGGTGACAGGCTGCCCTTTGTAGACCTGCTGCGCGATATGAGCAACCCCCGCTAGGAGAGGAAAGAGTGAGGCATGGCATCCGAGGAGTGGGTCGACCTCTAGTAAGTCCATGATTGGAACGTTCGTCGCGGACACAAGCTCTTCGTACATATCGTCGTCGTCCATTTTGTCCTCCAAGTCTGTCAACCCGGATATAACATCGAGATAGATGAACGCATTGCACAGGTACCGCAGAAGACGAGCCTGTTCCGTGCTCCCTCGTAGAAGCAGTCGATTACTTGGATCTAAAATCCAGCTTTTCAGAACACCCCTCGCCCCGCGCAGATGGCGGGTGAATTTACTGCTGACCGGCTCTTCCCAGCCCTCTGCAAAGGCAAGGACGAGAGAGGTGGCTAGCACTGGCACAAAACGGGAACCTTTGATATCAACAATGAGTTCCTGGATGCTTCGGTTGCGGTTCTGCATGCTACAAAGCTGGAGGCCTGGTTCATCGTACGAGGCATGGGCCGCGGCCATGGATGAGACGGCATGATATACGGCAGGCGATGACGAGGAAAGCGGCCAGATCAGCGTTCGCCAGGGGTTTTCGGTCGGCCCGTCTTTAACAGAGAGTATGCCGCATGTGTCTACGGAGAACCGCTGCATCAGCATCTCCGGTGAGTTGGGGTCGGTGGATGGTTGTGCGAATAGCGGTAGAGCGAGATCATCGAGCGGACTAGAGTTGAACAATTCATGCAGAAATCGAGACGGGCTATCTAAAGTGAAGAGATCTGCCTCAGTAGGATACGTCGGCTCGGCTTGTGAAGTCCCTATTGGCTGATTGTCCTGTGTGGTAGACGGTGTGGGTATTGGTACGGAAAGGTCGTTCTGTGATTGCTGTGGATCGCCGAATGCCGGTGTTGCAGCCGTCGGCGAGGAATCAAATTCTTGATTTCCTAAATCTTCAAACGCATGAGCGGCAGTCTCGAAGGCTGAACGCAGAGGTGATGTCGACTCAGGCGAATTCTCCTCGTTTAGATCTTCGAGTCTGACCACGGACGCGCCTCGCGGCGCTTGTCGAGATTTTGTTGCTAAAGATGCAATAGATCCTCTGTCAACCACTCGCCACTTGAAATCTTTCTTCTTATATCCCTCACAAGGGACACGAGAATTTTGGCACCGTTGACAGAACGGCTTGGCCTCGTCGCATTTCAAGCGTCGTTCTTTACATGTCACGCATCCTGGCACGGTGTTAGATTGTGGACAGTGATGGTAGAACTAACGCACCGTTTCGGCTCCTTACTGCCCTCGGCATGACTGCTATAGAGCTCGTGGATGTTACAACAGGACAGGCAGAATAGACAAAAAGGCTCTACTCCAAGGATGGAATGTTGGAGAAATGCAGATAAGGGATCTTATTAGTTGAGACTCCGCAACATGCCCGAGATTAGGGCCGTGGCCGTGCTTATCTGCGGGGAAGATTGGAGATCTGAAGGATTCCATCGCCGAGGATAGACGTCAGGATAAACCAATTGTGGACGATCACTCATGCCGTGCTGTCAATACTCCGACGCAGCCAGTCTCTCCAACCGTTGTCGCTCAAGATCGATCGTACGCGAGCCTCAAGCCACTCGGTATTCCCCCAGAAGCCCCAAGAAGCCTGAAATCGACACCAATCGACCAGGGCTGTTTCCCAGTGTCGCTTGAACGTTTCGCATTCGTAAAAGTCCGACTCTTTATCCCGTACTAGAAATGAGCGGTACCGCTCTAGCAGTCGCTTCTCACCGGTGCTCATTGGCAACTGATCAGGCAAATACTCGTCATCAACCAGCATATCCAACGGTATCGAGCAGGTAAATAGTTTCGCCAGATCGCAAACCCCGAGCCCTAGACCGACGTACTGGAAGTCGAAGAACGCCACTTGTTTTCCATCGCTTGTCGTAAAGAGGTTTTCTGACTTGACGTCGCCATGAATCAATGATTCCATCAGCCTTCCAGAAGGGGTTAATGCAAGCGCAACAGCCTCAGCAACGGACATTTGAAGGCCTTCAAACGGGCTGCACAAAGCCTCTGACCACTCCGAGTAAGAGTCGTCGACGAGCGAAGCGTACTCATTCCGCCGCGTCGCGAGGTACGTATATCCTCCGTTGAGCCAAAGCGCATTCCCCACATCTTTGCCTCCGCCCTGTCTTCTCTTGTTTTCTTCCAGTGGCGGAAGGACATACTCAATCAACTCATCTGACAGGTGCGCCCATGAGCGGCTGTGAAAGCGAGCCAGCCAGTCCAACGCTCCGTAGACCTGTACGCTGCTCAGAACACCCCTTTTTTCGCCGGCAACTGGGTACTTGGGACGGAGATCGACCATGATCGTGGCTATCAGACCTCTCAGCTCGTCCTCGTTGTCTTGACCGCTCATGTCCCGCGTCGAGGCAAGGCACTTGGCGACGGCGATATCATCACCTAGAAGCGGCACGGTACGCGTATAAAAATACTGCTCTACTTTGTAGCTCAGCATCTTTCGCAAGTGGCCCTCATCCGCATTCTCAGAGCTTTTTTGCGGCGGAGAAATGAGCTTCAGAATAAGACGATATGTAGATCCGGCGGTTCCCGACTCTACTCCGCAGAGTCGGTCGAGATGCTTCGCTGCTTCATCATTGGTGGCTCGGGCCGTGATGGCGCAGATGTATCCGTAACCCGCCCAAAGTCTCTGTAGTGTTGTACAAGAGACCAGCTCGAGCGAGTGCCAAGACAGCATGATGCTGGCGACGCGATTGGGGTCAGGGAATGTCATATTGACTGAAGCCTACCAGGTGCAAGTAGTTTATGATTATCTGTAGATTGCCGCGCGAATCAATATCTAGCGTGAGGTAGATATGTGTTGTGAAAGTCCAGGAGAAATCCGAAATAGGAAAGACAACGGCCCGCCGCAGCCGAAAGGTTTCTCCGCTCCGAGCGGCATCAATCTTTCTTCCCCGCGTTCGACAAGAAGATAATTTGCCAGAGAGGAAACGCAGAAACCAATCGCCATGGTCTACTACTTTACATCCAATGTGGTGCAGCCGTCTGCCTACATTTACATGGGCAAGGACAAGTTCGAGAGTGCGACTGCCCCCCACACAACGACGAAACAATACTAACCGCGACCAGACGAGGATCTGATCAAATACGGGCTGGAAAAGGATGTCTGGTACGGTCTCTACAAACTTACCTTCTCGCTATCTGGGCTGACGCTAACCGAAGAGGTTCAACTGGCAGGGTTCGTTGTGAAACCCCCACGTCGATACGAGGCCGCGCCTAACGTTTCAGTTCCACGTCGATAACCTCTCGAGCGCCCACGTCTACGTCCGACTTCGCGACGGCGAATCATGGGATAAAATCCCCGAGGAACTCCTGGTAGACTGCGCGCAGCTCACCAAGGCCAACTCAATCGAGGGTCAGCTGCCACCCGCTCCCCGACCCGGCTTGGACAGCACCTAATAGGCGGACAGGAAACAAGAAGGATAATATCACGGTCATCTATACCCCCTGGTCGAATCTGATGAAGGATGGCTCGATGGCGGCGGGGCAGGTCTCGTTCCACAACCACAAGCTCGTCAAGAAGGTTTTCGTCGCGCAGCGGGAGAACCCGATTGTCAACCGGCTGAACAAGACCAAGATCGAGAAGTTCCCCGACCTGCGGGCGGAGAAGGAGGAGTATAAGCGCGTGCAGCAGAGGGAGGAAAGGAAGTCGCGCGAGGAGAAGAAGAATAGGGAGAAGCAGGAGAAGAGGGAGCGCGAGCAGCTCAAGTGGCAGAAGGATCATGCGTACGACGATATGTTCTCGGAGGAGAACATGGAGGCCAGCAATAACCAGGACCGGGATCCGGATTTCCTTGACGACTTTATGTGAGGTCGCGGAGTGCACTCCGTCACAGCAATATACCCTCTTCCACTTTTCGCATTCAAATGGTCAATTCTAGCGGATATGCAGCCAATGGCAGTGCATACAATGTAATCCGACTCCGGCGTATTTGTACAACTACGGAGGACAACCTGTAGACCGTTCTCGGCAGCAAGGAGGGCAGCGGTCTGGGGAGTCGGGCGTGGCCGGCCCGAGGAAAGCTCGTGGGTTCTTGGCGCCATGGAATGCGGGCGGAACTTTCTGTGAGAGGCCACACGTCATGTGCAGTCTCCCTCTTACTTCTTACAGGCCTGTAAGAGTAAAGACCATTGTTCTACAACATACATCCGACCATGAACTGCCCCTCCCGCACCGACGACACCCTCCCCCACGACGACTGGAACCAGAACCCCCCGTTTCTGGCACCTGACCTCACCACCCGTCAAGATCTCAACGGCATCTCCAATGCCCGCCAGTTCAAGGATGCCGGCGCGGGGGCTCCGGCCATGCAGCACTGCCTGCACGACGCAGGCGTACCGCCAACATCCAAGTCTGAATCTGAAGTGTCGCAGCATATGCACCGGTGGGCGTCGCTGACCCAGTCAGGTAGGTCCAAGGGACCCTGTGGGTTACAGTGGACGCGATGCACTAACACCCGACAGGACGCCCAAACGGTCGAGCTGAACAGTCTCGATCGTCATCTTTTTTTGATAAACTGAAGGGCTGGTGCTTATGGCTGACTTCTGTTCTGGCCACAGCCCTTCTTCTCTCTGCTAGTGGTTTCGTTGACCGGTTGACTAGCACTGTTGTTCCTTTTCAGCAAGCAGATATGGCTTCAGTCGGAGTTCTTGAGCTGAATGAAAGCCATGTTCCATTGCGGAGATACTCCAAGCGGCAGACTTGTGCCTCGGGCGGTGTCGATGGCAGTCAGTACAACACCTCGCTGCATGTGGGAGCTCTCTTCATTATTCTCGGTGTATCGACTCTCGCCTGTGCTTTGCCTATTTTGGTTATGCGCTTCTCCCGTCTGCGTATTCCGCCGGCATTTCTCTTTTTTGTGCGCCATTTTGGAACTGGAGTTCTCATTGCGACGGCCTTTGTCCACCTGCTCCCAACCGCGTTTACTCTGCTAGGCGACCCATGCCTGTCTAGTTTCTGGACTACCGACTACCCTGCCATGCCGGGAGCCATATCCTTATGCGGAATCTTCCTAGTTACCTTGATCGAGATGGTCTTTAGCCCGGTCCGACAAGCCACCAGGAAAGTTACAAAACAAACCGACCAAGAGTCGGCATCCGTCTCGAACACACAGCAACCTCAGTCTGTATATATATCCGGAGGCATCACCCGAGAAGAGACCTGCGATTGCCATCACAGCCCTCAAATCCGCCCAAAGGGACCGCTAGTCGGCCGAGCTTCCAGCTTCAGCCGTGCAATCCACCGCATTGGCGAAGAATCCGACAGGGTATACCGCATTTCGTCAGCCCCGGAAGCTAGCCCTCTTCCACGGGTCAACGAAGTCAGCGAAGTCAAGCGGTTCACTGACCGCCAAGGAAGTGTGGACGAGTTCCAGCTGTCGGAGAAGCAGAAGTACAACAAGGATGTTATGCAGGTATTTATGCTGGAAGTTGGTATCTTGTTCCACAGCGTCTTCATCGGCATGTCCCTGAGTGTCTCGGTGGGAAACGAGTTTGTGGTACTTCTGATCGCCATTGTCTTCCATCGTATGTCTTCCACACTATCTCGTGTAAAGCTACTAATGAGGATAGAAACCTTTGAAGGACTTGCGCTTGGCTCTCGCATTGCGAGCTTAGAATGGCCTGCTAAGGCGGCTCAGCCGTGGCTCATGTCGCTGGCTTATGGGTGCACGTACGTCCCCAACCTCATCTTACTTTCTCATCACTAATCCATCATAGTACGCCCATCGGCCAAGCCATCGGTATCGCGACGCATTCTCTGTACAGTCCCGACTCAGAAGTCGGACTCCTCCTGGTGGGCACAATGAATGCCATCTCAGCGGGACTGCTCATTTTCGCCTCTCTGATTGAACTGCTGTCGGAAGACTTTCTTAGTGACGAGAGCTGGCGAGTATTACGCGGGCGCAGCAGAGTAATTGCCTGCGTACTGGTCTTCTTAGGAGCGTTCTGCATGAGTCTGGTAGGAGCATGGGCGTAGTTCGGATCTTCTCGGTCCGCCACCACAGTTGATCCGTGGGCAGAGCACGAGGGGCAAGTAGTCCCTGACCCAGTCCGCAATTGGCGTTCTCCAATTGGTCCACCCCGCTTATCGGGCTCACCGCCTCCGACAACGGTGAATCATTTTCTCACCTCCGTATTCTTTCTTCCATCTTGCCATCCTCACCGTCTTTGTGCTTGTCGTCGTCGTCGCTCGCTCATTGCGCCTCGTCATTCTTTACCTGGCCGCAAATGTCCACCTCGCTCCCGGGCGACCGGGACCTCCCTCCCTCACAGTATGATCTGAGCACTTACTGGGGTCGCGTGCGCCATGCCGCCGACCTCTCCGATCCAAGGTATGTTCTTTTGTCGGCGGTGTTGAATTTAGCTGATCGTCTAGGATGCTACTCGTCTCTTCAGCGGGTCTGGAGCAGGCGAAGCGCCTTATCTCCGAATACAAGCAGAACAAAATTCCGGCGATGGACGCGGAGTTGTGGAAGGCAAAGAAGGTGGTCGATTCGACACTGCATCCTGGTACGCTCCCTTCCCCAAGCCCATCGCTACCAAATGCTAACTGTACCCTGATAGACACCGGCGAGCCCGTCTTCCTCCCCTTCCGCATGTCATGTTACGTCCTCTCCAACCTGGTCGTCACGGCAGGAATGCTCACACCCGGTCTCCAGGTATGAATCTACAACCATGCAGAAGCGATGTATCTGACAAGATAGACAACCGGAACCCTCCTCTGGCAAATCGCCAATCAGTCGCTCAACGTGGCCATCAACAACGCCAACTCCAACAAGTCCACCCCCCTCTCCGTCTCGCAGATGGCCAAATCCTACCTCATGGCCGTCTCCGCCTCCTGCTCCGTCGCTCTCGGCCTGAACGCCCTCGTCCCCCGTCTCAAGAACGTCTCCCCCAACACCCGCCTCATCCTCGGCCGACTCGTCCCCTTCGCCGCCGTTTCCAGCGCCAGCGCGCTCAACGTCTTCCTCATGCGCAGCGAGGAGATCCGCCAGGGTATCGACGTCTACCCCGTTCCCGAGAAGGAGGGCGAGCCCGTCCAGAGTCTGGGACGGAGCAAGGTTGCGGCGAAGATTGCCGTCGGCGAGACTGCCATCAGCCGTGTCCTCAACGCGACGCCCATCATGGTCGTTCCTCCGCTCATCCTTGTGCAGCTGGAGAAGAGGAAGCTGCTTAGCCCGCGGATGGTTATGCCGGCTAACCTGGGACTGGTTCTCGCTACGTCGCTGTTTGCCCTTCCCTTGGCCCTCGGTGCGTTCCCTCAACGACAAGCCATCAGCGCATCATCGCTGGAGGAAGAATTCTGGAACCGCGGTGGAAAGGACGGCAAGGTTGAGTTCAACCGGGGCATGTAAGCCCTCCCATCATTAATGTATAGACCAGACATGCTAGAACACTTTTGCTGCGATTACTTATTACAAGCATACATGATATCTATATCCAATGAAGAGCAAATAGAATTACAATTTTCCAACAGCCTTGCCTGCTTCTATGACCGACTCAGCCCATCCAACTCATGCACCTCCGGCGGCTTGGCCGTGCTATCCAGCTCCGGAATCGGATCTGGCTTCGCCCCAAACACACCCAGTCCATGATTCGCCGACCCGCGCTGATGTTGCCGGAAGTGCTCGTCACTCCCGCTGATCTCGGAGATCGGCCGTCCACCCTCAGAGCCCAATCCCGGCGAGAGACTCGGACTGAAACCGGAGGGGTACTTGGTGCCGCTGCTGATGACCGTCTGCCCCGGGCTGGAGAAGTGCGAGTCTACACAACACAAAGCAATTAGCATCCCACCCAGAAAAAGAAACTGCGAAAAGGTAAAGGGGCGACATACCCTGATACGGCGACGCCGGATTCTGATACCCATACTCACTCCCGGCCCCGGCATTCGAGCCATACATATTCTCCGAGCCCTCGCCCATACTCGGCCCGCGCCCATGACCAGCCGTATACCCGCCCTTCCCATCGACTCCACGCTTCCGTCTTCGCCAGAACCACCACGCCCCCAGCAATATGACGATCGCTGCAACAGCACCCACCACAATCCCCGCGATTGCACCCCCAGATAACCCACTGTCACCCCCACCATCCTCTTCCGTATCATCCTCATCAAGAAAAAGCGCATACTGATCCCCCCTCGACCCACTCCACGCCGCAGGCAGGACATTCTCATGCGGACAGGTCCCGTTCGCGCAGGGGTTGATGGAGCAGCAGCCCATGAAGCGCGGCTCCGTGAAGTTGCACGTGAACCAGTTGTCGTTGCTCTCGTCGATGCAGGTGTTTGGGCGGATGGAGTCGAACAGCGCGCCGTCGAAGGACGCCGCGTAGGTGTCTGGGCATGGGTGTGTGGTGTTGTCGTTTGTGCACGGGTCGGAGCTGCAGCAGCCCACGAAGAAGGGCGCTTCTGGGCACACGTACCATGTTCCTCCCGAGGGGCAGGTGAAGTGGCAGTTTGCGGAGCCGGAGGCGCAGTCGCTATCTGAACTCATGTTGAGGGGTATATGGTGTGTATAGAGTTGCCCTGGGGTAGGCGATTAAGGATGTTGTATGTTTGTATGTATGTGCGAAGTATGTATAGAGGAAGTATATGCAGAAGCAGAAGCGACCGACAAGTATGTACGTAGTAGTTTGAGAGAAGTTTGAAAGTAGCGGGTCTGCCACAGACCCTGGGGGTTTCTCGTTTCAAAAGGTCAGCAAAGGGACACCTGGGCAGCTGAGCGAGACCGTTGGCCGCGAGGCCCGCGACTACTCATAAATAATAAGCTAGCGGGCTAAGGACCGCCCGCAAGGCCTGAGGACTACGGACTAGACTGCAACGGCCGCTGGAGAAGGCAGTCGACAAGGCTGTGAGCTTGGCCTGGCCCGAGTGGGACTTTTCCGTTGCGACTATGGAACTGGCAACACGCTATGATTGGATCGTGCGTCGACGGTCTCAGAAAAGAAATGAAATGGCCCCAATGGAGCCAGACGGGATCGCCTAGCGCTTACTTTTTCTTCCTTTCTGCGAAATGCCCAGCCTTTGGGGTCGGTGCGGCTGAGGCTGAGCCACCGCAAGTTCGCAACAGGCCTTGAAAGGGAGATGAAGAAAGGCTGACGAAGAGAGTGCCTAGGGAGTGGGATAATGTTATTGTTATTGTTTTGTCGTATGATGTGCAGGGGAATTAATCTATAGCTGTTGTTGAAGATAACTAGGGATCCTGCTGGGGTGTTAATGTCACCACTTTATCTCCCTCACCCCTATCCGTATCCGACTTCCGTAAACCTAAATAGCCATGTCAGAGTCAGACAAATGGCAGATACTGACGGATAGAGTTCACGGACTCTCAAGACAAATACGCAGTCAGCGCCCATGGCGTCTTGGCCTGCGTCCTCTTACGCACCTGTCCGACTCTCTGTCCAAGGCATTGCGTCCGGGGCGAGACACATGGCGGTGGACTGACAGGGTAGGGTGTCTGTGCTGCGGCCTTATGCAGCGCGACGCGAAGCCTATTTGATGGGTCGTGCTGGGGTCGGGAACCCGGGGTTCTCTGTTTTCTTTGCTTTTTCAATCGTTTCCTTCGCATGTTAAATGCGAAGTGGAGATTTACGAAGTGATCTAAAGTACGGAGTAGTCTAGGCTAGGTTTGTAAGGGGGCTTTAATTGCAACTAATGTTAATGCTTACTGAAGCCATTTCTTTTGAAATGTAAAGCGAACAGACTGAGAATGCCATGGGATGCCTCAAAAGCATAGGATATACACATATAGACCGAGCAAGCCAATGACACTGCAAGTAAAGGCGACCCTTCTGCATGCATTCAGGCCTGCCTGTCAGCCCAAGCCCTAACTCCAGCCACGCCCCCTCATGCGCCACTTTAAGGCTGGTTGCACGGCCACCCGTGGTGGTTTGACAGCAGGCGATGTTTAGCCAATGCTTAGAAGAGATAAAGTGCCTTCAGATCGAATAAATAAGATTTCATATTATGCCAATGTCGGTAGCTCCAAGCTTTGACGAGAGGTTGATCGCTAAGGCTTCTTGTTTGTAAATTCGCATGCTGCTGTGCCATTCGCTAATGGGTTGCGCGAATAGATATGAATGCGACGTAAGGACTGGCAATTCATTCAGAACATATTTGTCGCTTTTATGCTTGATGTTGCATGTATCACAACGTTGTGATAGGGTCTCCAGATATCTTGAGCATCTCGAAATGAATGTAGCAGCGCTGCGGGTGCAAGTGCGGGCGGCGCATAGGAGGAATAGGAGACGGGCGCACTATGCTACAGATAGTGGTCGAATCCTCGAATGGCATTGTTTTGGATTGTAGCGTATTTTTGATTCTAATTGTAAAGGTGTTTTGGTTGGTTTCGATTGAATGGTTTAATCGAAATGCTGCGGTCTCCTATCAAAGCTCTTATAGGCCGAAATATATTTCCCAAACAACAATACTAAGGCTAACAACGATTCTGAAAACAATATCAAGAGAACTCTTTCTCATGTCAGCAGAAACATGCTGCAACCATGAGAGTTCTGTACCACGTCGGGTTCGGAGACAGCTCAAGTCCGGCGGGTGTTCTTTGTCTTGATTATTCCAAGGAACCGGCGGGTCTGTGACCATTTGCTATTTTGAGCCGCTGGACAAAGACTTCTACCACGTGCGGATCTGTTAGATAATGGATCATACTCTGAAAGAGGAGGTAAGCTTATCATTTGACATACGCAGAGCTTCGGATCTAGATTTTGATCGACCGGATGAACTCGAACTCGGATGGCACCGTGAAGCTTAATTAGGGCTTACTTGGAAATGACCAATGCACCGCGGCATGGATAATGCCGTCCCGACTATTGTCTAACCAGGCGCAGAGTAAGAGTTGATATTATCGTGCGGCCTTGGTTATCTAGGCTCATAGTCGCCAGTGGCATCAGGGAAGTGCAAGATTCTCGGAATCTCATTTTTTTATATAGTGGCTAAGTTTGAAGTACAGCGGGAGTAGTATGAGAAAAGTACCTACTTTCTTTCAGTCTTACAGTTACTGTTAAATGCTAATAATACGCTAAAACTATCTACACAAAGGCAGTGTTTGATCCGAGTGGCAGCTTTCTTTGAGCTCTGCCGTAGACAAGGCATCTCCTTACAATGCCCAGAGCAGTACTCTCACTTAACTATTTAGGAGGCTACTCTATGCAGTGTGCGTCCTTTTCTTTAGGTAACAGAAAGATTATCTATGTTACTCTCGGTATTCCCCTCTGATTACTAACTTTACAGTCACAACCCAAGCATTTACATATGTATGACCTCTCTATTGCCTGTACCTAGCAACCGGGACGCGGGCCGTACGCTTCAACTAGAGAATGGTATTTGACAACTATGAATATTGATAAAGCCCATTTATTGTGCCCTTTGGCATTGAAATCACCCAAGTACTCACCGTGCATGGACTGTCTCATCTAGGGTTTCGACGCTGTATAGCCCTCAATGAAAATGTAGTTGACATCAATCTCTCGAAACAAATCATCTTAAGGACATGTCCCAAAAACAGTTTCGACCTTCGGGATAGAAAAGGGTTCTATTTTTGCGGCTTTACATAGAGAATATAGCACATCTATCAAGAGAATAAATATCCTACACAGTCCAAACCACCATCATGGCTACCATGTCGACAATCAAACCCCTAAGCAGCACCTATTATACCATTTTCCACCATGGCCATACCAGCCCTAAACACAAGCTTTACCAAAGAAGAAGAATGGGCCCCCATCGACTGTCTCCCCTGGGATATGTGGTTCCTCATCTTCCGGCACCTCACTGGCACAGACCCCACAATCGAAGTATACCCGTACCTCTTCGACAATCTGCCTGCGTCCCTCTGCGCCGTCAGCAAACGCTGGCAGGCCACATCCACACCCTTAGTTTATGCGCACTTTAAGAGCACCAACCATCCTCTTGAGTAGAAAAGCTGTACCTCTTCCTCCGCACGCTGCTTGAGCGGCCTGATTTGGCAAGGCTTGTCAAACAGCTTACACTATTCAACAAGGACTTCAATAGACCGTACTTCCATATCACGCCAGCAGAGTTCTACGCCCAGCTTAGCCAGACATATAGCCAGCACAAAGATTGGCTCACAGTCGCCTTCAAAAAAGCAGGCTGGGACAGACCAAGCCGGACTCGACCCTGACGGTCGGAAATCACCCTGGACACAAACGACCTACACGGAACCCAAACACTCGAAAGAGAAGCAGTCCGCATCCTGAGCGACAACTACAGGTTCGCTAATGGTAACTCCCACTCACAGATACCTGATACAGATATCCACAGGATGGAGTATACATACCGCGAGGGGTACACCCGGCCCCTCCTAGCACTCATCATGGCGTTCTGCCCAGATGTGCAGAGAGTAGCGATGCACGCGCACGAACCAGATCAATTCCTCGAAGATGTGCTGTGCTGGGCGACATATGGCCGGAACGCCATCGGACGCCCTGAAGCGCTCGCCTTCCAGAATCTAATTGAGCTCTCTCTTGCGCCGAGTCTGCCGCCAGGCAGTGGGACAGGGACCGCTTACACGGCCGTCTCGCTCGAACGGCCATATTGCCTCCTCCTCCCCCAGCTGGGAAGCCTACACGCACACCGCGCACACCTCGTCTTCGGCTGGAACGGGAAAGTCGATATTAGCCAGCGAGACCACAGTACAGTCCAGAACTTGAGTATAGCCATCACAACCCCACTGTCAGATTTCGGCTCCCTGCTGGGTACAATGAGCCACCTAAAATAGCTCTCTATAGTACTCCCTCACGACCAGGTGGCCATTCATGGACCGGCTCTACACGAACGACTCTGGACCGCACTCCGTCCATTCAAAGACAGTTTAGAGTATCTCGACATCCACCAGCGGAATTTCACGCTATTACGCGAGGATAACCCCTTTCCTGATGATTCAGGGCGCTCGTTCTGCCCGCCACTCTCTGAATTCACGAACCTCCGGCAGCTGAATCTCACGCCGCTCCTGTTAGCCGGGCATAGATGTTTCCACGGGCCCGGGTATAAACTGTACGCGCACCTTCCGCCAAGCCTTGAATCGTTGGGACTATATGTCGAGGATATGGAGTGGCTTGATGGCTATTTGGAGAATCTCGATGTTGAACTTGGGAATGTCGCGAAGTGCGGGGCGAAGAATGGGTTGTTGGCTATTGTCTTTGATCACCCCGTTGTATATGACCCGCATGCAATGATCGATGCTAGTAACGATGGAACGCGCGAGATTGTTCCGTTGGGTAAGATGCGCGCTGTTGCTGCTAAGAAGGGGATTATGTTCATAGAGCACGGGCAGGGAAAGATGTTTTGTGGGGGCTCGGAGACGCCGTTCGCAGCGGCGGGGGATTTGATGATGAAGGAGGAGGGTGTGAGGATCGTTTATATGGAGAGCGAGATCGGAGAGGTCATTCCGAGGGGCATGACGGTTTTTGGGTTTCGAGGGAGACTGGGGAGGCCCGGGATTAGTAGGAAGAGGGGGCCGGTGGACTTTGGTGATGATGATGAGCATAGTCGTCGGATTAAGCGGAGAAAGGACTCGGATACGTTGATGGAGGTATAGACGCTATGAAGGCAGGCGGGAGGATACTTCTCCTCTCTGCATTGGGCCAGTTCCCTGCAGGGTTTGCTGTAAATAAGAGGGGTGCTGTGTAGACAGCGTTGTTTGTGTTTGGTATAGCAGTTGGCGTTTTTACGCTTAGTGTAGACTTATTGATTAGTGTATAGATATCATCTTAGCGAGTACGATAGCCAATTCAAGCAGATATAGCATGATCAAAGCTCGGTATATGCACCGAGGTCATCGACATAGGGCCAGGAAAGTCACCTGACATCATCCTTTGGGGTCAATCCAGATCTGCAGCAGGTATACAAAGATCTGGGCCCGGTGGTAAATCCACAAACCGTCTTCACAAAAAGCAAAGTACAGAAACTTGGTCAATGCTGCTTTTGACTTGAAACGTAGGGACGATGCCCTCGTACTGGGCCACCAGTTTCTCATCTTATAACCATAAACCCCTCTACTGGAAGCAATGCCACCGCTCTTGATGAGTAGTATCCAGTTTTGATCATGCTTGCGGGGCGACAATAATATCCGAAATGCTGTTCCGATTACCGTGAAGCCAAGGGGATTGGTGGATTTGGGGCGCCAGATACTGTAGGTAGGTACCGAGCAGCCGTGCAAGCCCCGACGGGGGTCCTTTTCGACGGAAGGCGACGAGCTTTTATCTCAGAGTAAAAAAGGTTCGCCAGATCCTTGGTCTACTGGGTGCTGTATTAAGCCTGTAATGGAACCGTTTGGCGAGGACAGCGAAAGGAGGAGAGCGAGACGAGTCTTGTTTCCGACTGCCACTCCCAGCGGTGCACATCACATCCGACCCTTGCCCAAAGCCTAAAAATCAAGAACATCAGCTAAACGGTCCTCCCTTGTCCACAACCCCGGATTCCTCATCAGCGGATCCTCAAACGTCCACTCCAGCGGGTCCAAATTGGGATCAAGCTGAAGGAAGAGCACATGACCAGTGTCGGACGTCAAAGTCACTGTATTCTCGTAGATAATGCAAGAGCGCTTTTTGTAGGCGCTTCGATACTCAGGCGGGAAATACACAATCTTGTATTGCTTCCACATGATCCAACTCTCGTCCACACTGATCCAATAGAATGTCGAATTGAATGGGACACCGTCTGCAAATAATAGCGTGACGTCTGACCAGCCGTCGTTGACGATGACAGATAGACCGTTGTCTGCGATGGAGACTCTGTACAAGGTTTTCTCGAAAGGAAAGCATGCAACAAGGTCCGAGCTGTCGGTTTTCCATACTCGGACGGTGTTGTCTGCTGATATGGCGGCGACGAGGTTGTGGTCTTCCAGGAAGGAAGGCCGCCTGACCCAGTCGTCGTGGCCTGTCAAGGTGGTTATGCAATTCTCCTTACCCATATTCCAGATACGGACATGGTGGCTCTCGTAGACGATGGCTACTATCTTTGCCGTATGGGAAGGGTACAACTCTTTAGGGTCCTCATCGGCGCCTCTGGGGTCATTTACTGCCCCCGATTCCATTTGACCATGGATGTTGTAAGAATAGACGTTTCCGCGCGGCTGAAAAATCACAAAGGTGATGCCATCCGACGCAAAGCGTACCAAAGATACGCCGCAGTATCTAAGCGAGAAGTGGCGGCTGCGTTGAGTATCATATACATGGACTAGGATATCAATAACCCGCGGCTGGGTGTAGGCAATCAGCCCGGTTCGTGAACAGACCACAATAGGGTCCTCGATTTGGTGCCGGTGCAAGACTCGAGAGGCGCCCTCTGCAAGCTCCAGAATCGCCAGTTTCGATGTTTTGCGGTGGGCTATACCGGTCAGGTTCTCACCCTGGCCCGTCAGCCACACTCGCCTGTCATCGCTTGGCCGTGGCCCGTGGGTTATTTCGTGGTTCCGATAATTCCACACCTGGTAGCGTGATGTGATGACCGTAGAGTTCTGGGGCGAAATCCTAGCGTCAAGAGACCTATTATCGACGAGGCCGGCTGGATCCGCGCAATGGCAGTTACCGAGTCTCTGTCCTGTGCTGATATTCCATACCTCCAGTCTGTCAGCCGTATCATCCTTAACGACTGCCAAAAGCTCGTTGTTCTCGGAAAACTGCATGTCTAGCAGTATCGCTGATTTGGCATATGGGTTGGGCAAAACACCCTCTCCGTTGCCGGAACCAAATACTTTAAATATGCCAGTCTGCAATTTGCACGCAATTAGTGCATTATCGGCGCTAAACCTTAGGCCTGACATGGAATCAAACTCCGCAATCGTGGCAAAACAAGTACCAGTTGCAGCGTCCCAAAGACGTGTCTTGAAATCGTAGGTGAAACAGGCAAGCGTTGTACCGTTGGATGACCAGGCGACGCTGTAGACCTTGCCCGAGTTTGCATCCAGATTGTGAAGAACGGCTCCATCGTCAGTGGACCAGATTTCGATAACGTCCCGGCGCAGCGGGTGGACAGATGCAACTAATGTACCATCGGACGAAAAGAGATTCTCAAGTCGGAAGGGCAAGATTCCCGTCTTGATTACCTGTCTGCAGCTTTGCGAGGGATGCCATATTTGCAACCAAGTCCCTTCCATACTTGACAGGATCTTCTCCCCATTTGCAGAAACATAGACTTCGAGAGCCTTGCTTGAAAGATCACCTAAAGTCTACCACTTTTGTGATCTCAAGTCAAGCACTTTCAGAGTCATGTCTGCACAACCGGCCGCCATCATCGTCACGCCGGCGTCAAACGCCCAGCAAGTCAGTTCCAACTTGTTGATTGGAATCTCCAGTGACTCGCCAGTGCTTGGCTTCCACACAGAGATCTTTCTTTCTTCTCCGTGAAAGACTGCAGCATCGCTGGAAGGGGTTCCCATGAGCGAAGACAAACTTTGTGGTATGTCCGCGATAGAGTTGCAATTTCCCCGTCACGGCATCCCTTACCCGGATTTGGGGTGGCTCGTCGGGACCAAAACATACCATGGCACTACCGTCAGACGTTCGTTGCATCTGCCCGGTTGAGGGAGTGGTACACCCAAGAGCAATTCTCGTGCTGGCATTGTGTACATCACTCGCGTGGACAATATAATACGGCGCGGAAAGGGACAGAGCAGGGACTTTTGAAGATTGCAGCCATGACATACATCCAATGGAGTAAGTTTTCTCGTGTCTTTCTCCTGTATGGATGCCAACGACCTACGCGATGCCATGCGGTCCCAAAACTGCAAGCATCTCATTGTCTGGTGAGAAGTCGAGAGCACATGCGCTGTCAATAATGGCGGCTTTGAGGACGTGCTCAGCTGTCCCTAGGGCTAGGACATGGACGCTACTGTGCAACAAATAAGCGAGCAAGCTTCCGTCCGGAGAGAATCCTAGTCCCGATATAGCACCCTTGGTGCATTGTATAGTTCGAACCCAGCGGCCAGTCTCTGTGTCCAAGATTTGCGGTCTGCTATGGAAGGTGAAGCATGCAATACTCTTACCATCACTCGAGATGGCGAGGCTCGCTGCTTCGCCTAGAGTGCTCGCCAATTTCTGCAGACAAACACCACTCACAGTATTCCAGATTGCCAGGTTTCCACGGTGATTCATTGAGGCCATTAAATTGCAGTGGCGGGCATACTTCACATCACAGACCAAACTATTATGCGAAAACCCGTATTCGTCGTTAGAGATATTTCGAAGCTCATAGATGGACGTTTTTTGGCGTGTAGAGTGATAAACCCGGTCTCCATCGGGGGTCAAGAAACCGACGTCTGAACGATCCGAAACGTCATTCAGTATATTCAGTCTCTCCTTTCTCAATGTCCCATACTCGGGGCTCGAAATCGTACGAGTGAGAAATGAGCTTTCGTCCACTTGCTGAAAACTGTACGGAAATCACTTTGCCTTGATGGCCCTGTAAAACTTTCACTTCGGCCGCTGCAACAGGGTTCCAGAGTCTGATTAGGCTGCCCTCGGCGGCGTAAGCGAATATATCTCTCTCCGAGGACAATTCCATGTAGCCCGTACTCGACCCGAGAATATGGAGGCATGTTCCTATTACGGTGTCCCACACTCGGATCGTCTGGTCATCCGATTGGGACACGATCTTTCGGTCACCTTTGAGAAAACAACATTTACGTACTGGGCCTGCGTGTCCATGAAACGTGTGAGTAAGGTTGCCGTTTATTGTATCCCATAATCGCACCGTTGTGTCCAGTGACGAAGAAACGATATGCTTGGTGTCGGGTGAAAATTCATCGTGCCAGATTGCTTCAGTGTGGCCTTCAAGTGTATGACGGCAGTTGCCATTCAGAGTATCCCAGATTGTGATAGATCCGCTCCGGCATGCTATGAGCACTGCTTTGCCATCTTCATCAAACGTTGCATGGCCACCACCCTGCGAGTCTCCCATCTCCAGAATGTGCATACACACTCCAAATCTCAGACCCCAGATCCTCGAGGTTTCGAGGGCGCTCACTAAGAGCAACGATCCGTCCTTAGAGAATGCCATGCTTAGGGGCGGTCCATCGCCATCCAAAATACTGATACAGCGCCCTGTTATAATCTCACGGATTTCGGTTGTACCAGGTTGGGTCGCTTCGCATGCAACGACATCAGCCGAAGGTGATACGACAAGTCCTCCGAAGCAAACCCAGGTCTGCTCGCAAGGGCTCCATGATGATAGTATTGGACCTGATTGCACTATTGCGCTTTGCAGTAGGCGTGGAATACCTTGGCTTACGAAGCTTTCTTGGGGGTTAAACCAGGGTGTGCTGTGGTACACTTGCAGTGGCGCAACTTCTATAAGTGATCGGTGCTGCATGAGATACCGATACATGTGGTACAGCTCTTCTCCAAGTGACGAACCGATGATAAACTAGCTTTGGCATCAGCACAGCACCAGGGAACGGTTGGCATGTCGTACAGTTTGCAGGCTTCGAAGCGCCAAAATCATGTGGATTCCAAGGTACACATATCCTATGATAACGAGAGCTTCAACCCACTGGTGAAATCGCGTTTGAAAAAAGTTTCGGACTACAGTTTGACTGGTCCCTCCAGCCTGGCAAAGATGGTAAACCCAATTGCGACACGCATAGGAAGTCTCGAGCCGGATGTACTTCGCTATCCTCGCATCGTCTTTGTCAATTATGGAGTAGCCCGGAAACTGCAGACGACACACGTCAGCAGTCAAACACTGCTGCATATTGCGCATACAGTTGTGCGCCAGGAATCGATGCAGATCATCGGCCTGCAATTGGAAGCTCATTTCCGAACATCTATTCAGATTCATGAGAAAGTCACGAAAGGAAGGATGAAGCAGATAGATAGACTCGTCGTTGTTCCTTGGAACATGGAAGACTGAGTGGAGGTTGTGGAGAACACTGGTGATGACCGACTTATCTATTGCGAGAAGCCCTGATAGAGCGGCGGTGGAAAACTGTGCTCTGAGCAATATAATCGAACCGATGACTTTCTTGAAGAGTAACTCGTCTTCAATGTACGAGTGCTTGAGTATGGTCAGGTACATCTGATCTAACGCAGCTGTTGACGAATGACTATGGTCCGATGAGCTCTCGTCGACAAGTATTCTTAGTGCACGTTGTGGTAGTGGCGATTCATATATAAAACGGCAAACTGTCTTCGCGTAGATGAACAGTGATCCGGCCTTCATGGACAGTGTCTCAATAACTTCATTCTGCGAGCTAGGCCAGCTGTGTGGAAGGCCATGCCTGGACCTAATCTTATTGAGCTCGTCTTCAATTAGTAGAGAGATGTCCTGTTCGACAACTGCATCGTCCATGCCGAACAGATCAAACTCGTGATGGAAGTGACTTTGCAATTGAAGAAAGTCACGACGGACTGCTCTTTCAGGCCGGCCTGTGATTAGCACTTGCAGTCGGAACTTGGACTTGACGCTCGCAAGCATTGTTAGAAGCTGAGGAATCATCTCAACATCCTCTTCGCGATCACATTCATCGAGAGCGTCGATCACAAATACAAGCGGAGAAGCAGTGTCACCCGCAAGCTTCTTGGCTGGCCCGACTATCAATCGGCGGCATTGCTCAGCAAGACTTCTTTGAGAAATATCCTCATCCTCCATTATCGCCTCGCAGATATTCTGTTCTAGTTCAGGGTCTTTTCGTGCCAGCTGAAAAGACAACGTGGTTATCATCCTCCCAGCATGCCCACGGTCACCTGCTCCTCGGGAAAAAAAGAAGCTGCCTCCAAGACAACCTTTGTCATGAAGCTGACTAGCCACGGTCCGAGCAATAGTGGACTTTCCAGTTCCTGCCATTCCCCTTAGCCAGCAAATTGTCTCGCTTGTGGAGTTTACACTCCAAGCCACCAGCTTCTGGAGAGCTTCGGTACGCGTACCGGGTAGACATTGTGCTTCATGTTCTTGCGACCGAGAATCAAATGCCGCATCAACGGCACGGGGAAGCTTCTCGAGATATCTGATTTGCTCAATGCGATTGATCGACTGCGTGGTTGCCAGGCTTTGGGAACTGCACCAGTCAGAAAGGGAAATAATTGCCAAGAGGAAGGACCTACAAGTTGTCCAACAACAGGGCCATGCTCAGCGTACTCTTCCGTTCCGAGACCCGCTGAAGAACCTCGTCAACCTCGTCCTTTGCGAAGGGCCATTTCAGAGCTCTGAGACCAATCCTCCGCATCGGATTGCTACTCTTTCCCTTCAAACGCGTCTCCAGCTCGCGAAGGGCGACCTCGCTGTTCTCAATGAGACTACGCGGGGCGCGCAGTGCCTCCAAGTCATCATCTTTTGTCTTTTCGGCAAGCTCCCGCAGCTTTTGGACGATCTGAAAACAGGCTCCGATGCCGTCCTTTAACTTCTGGATGTCTTCCGCGGCATGGCGGACATCTCGTAGGTACTTGTTGCAGGCGCTAATTATAGCTGTCGAGATTTGGATGACAGCAATAGCACTCGCGGCGGTTTCCATGTCGTGCAAATTCTCCTGTGATCAGCGTTATCGGCAAGGGTGCGATGCTTCTGGTCAACAAGCCTACTGGCATAGTCAGACATGGCTTTTCAGGAACTTATGACGTTGTACTTGCGACTCACTCTTCTCTCTTGTCTATGTCATTTCTAGAGACCAAGACCCAGTTGGAAATGGTAAGCGCCGACTGCCATGGCTGAGGCTGAATCCCAGCCCAGTGCGTGGTACCGTATGCCCAGAACTGACAAGGCTGCAGGCGCTGACTGGCCAGTGTTGGAGTGATAAACATCGATTTCATGTTCATGATTTCTGGAAGGTGTTTGCAATACTTCAATCGCCTTAAAAGCGCTCGATAGCAAAGATCGGACGGAGGTAAAGGAACTAGCAGCCGGGCTAGCATATGCGTACTCGACGCTCATTCTAACCCTTCCCTGGGTAGATAAGTGACCTAATAAACGGCCTCAAAGTCTCAGGTCTAGAAGAGTGAAATGTAAGAGAAAACACCGTATCGCTGGTATGAACGGAGCGAGTTGATGAAGAGATGAAGCGTCGAGACAACGAGTGGAAGGCGCTAGCCAGACCACGACTACCGTAATGGCCTTATCCTCAAGACAGCACTCTATCATGACATTGTTGACCTGGTGCTCAACACGATCCAGATAGGTAACGCAATGATATAAAGAGATTCAAGAGATCCCAGGATTCCCGAGAAATATTTGGCCACCTATCTCTCCTGGTAGGGAATAAAGGCTACTAGTGACAACTTGACCTATGAGGCTATGAACCTTCAACCTTAACATCTTCTATAAAGCCAGCACAGCGGATATTCCCCTTGCTGCATGGTTCTCGGCTACCACTTTCCAATTGTTCTGATTTAGTGAGCCCGGTTTCAACCGTCACCTACTTAGTCAATGACTCGGGAATATTGGCAGCAGTAAGACCACATGAAGCAAAGATGGGACGCTGCTGGTGATGCAAATTAAATAGATGTTCAGGTAGACATAGAACCATAAAGCTATAGCTAGACCATGTGTCCAGGCAAAGCAAAAAGAATAATGATGTTTCTAATTGCTGTCTGTCTATCAAAATGCAGGCCTGCCGCTCTATATAAGTGGGTCTGCACCGTGGAGGGTAGCAAAAAACAATGCTTCCAACGAGAATCGAACTCGTGCTTGCGGATTGCAACTCCTTTCGATAGGAATCGTCATACAATATGAGACCGCCGTCCTAACCACTAGACTATGGAAACTTCTTGGAAGACAGTTGCCGCTTTTGGATCTTATAGACGGCAACACAAGATGCTAGCAAGACACAGTTTCGTATTACATATAGATATCTTATCGCAGGTCCGCAACCCCCCTGTCGCTGTCGGTGTCCGGCAGTTCATGGGCTATCTCCCTTCACCATCACTTACCCTCCTCCTCCCTGATATCTCACTCCGTCCCATCCACATATGTCATATGCCACTACCATGCCAGAAAGTGATCATCCTAGTATTTGTCAACCCACCCAAACCCCCGGGTCCCATGGTCGCAGTCTCGCAGTCGCACTCGCCGCCGATCCCTACCTAGTACCCGCGGAGATTCGCCGAAAAATACAATTTGCAGCCCTGCCCCTTCCCAAACTCTGCTCCTGTCTGGACCGTTTCATCACGAGCCCTAGAAAACTTTATCGCTCCCGCGCGTTTACTGGAGTCGGATTGGATGCGCTCCACCGCGGGATGCGTTCCAGTCCCTGGCGCAGTATGGTTCTGGTTCTAACTTCTGGGTCTGCCTGCACGTTTGGGTCTGGGTCGGTTGTGCCCGCGACAGGACTGTGCATGAGGCTCCGTGGTTCGAGTGAAAACAGCATCAACGACCGCGTAAGCTGAGATGCGAAATAGATGGATAAGAAGCATAGAAGATACCCCATATCTTGCATTCAATCAGAGTCAGCGGCGTAGGTATAATTAGGTAGTTGCTTGATGATCCACGCCGGCCTGTCGATCGGCATATCAGCATACTTTGCTAGTAGACGCTACTGTCAATGTCAATGTCTGTTAGTAAACAGAAGCATCATGCCAAGGACACCAGGGCATACTCTGTCGTCAGGCATCAGGAGCATCAGGGTATCTACATAGATCCTTCTTCTAACGGTAAGAAGGCATGAATCGCAGTACCAGACAGTTGAAGCCTCAAAGGTGGAACGAAGACGATCATATTCGATGATCCCATGGCACCTGTCCCGTGCATTTGCTCAACGATTCCACTTCCACGGCTCTTCCCAGGTCCAAGACTCCAGGCAGGGTAGAGCACGGCCAGCTCTGAGTCCCTGATCCCTGGGTCTCCTCGGTGCGGAGTCCCTACCCGGCACCGGGACCCGGTCATCGGAAGCCAGCCCTGGTCTCGGTTGTCGGATGTCGGTATACCGTGCATGAGACTGCAAAAAAGATCGTCTTCATCGCTTGAGATCGATAGTACTCAATTCCTTTTGATAAACAATCAGCCCTGCAGACTCGATCTCGGAGTTAAAAGGATCGATCAAGAAAACGCCACACGCACGACATGTGCTATTTTGAGCATTTGCCACGTTCTTCCAAGTTCTTTGGCCTGGAGGTTGAGTTGCAACGGTGGCATACTACAGCACACTAGACTGCCGACTAGTAGTGCTAGTCTGACAAGCACACACACTAGTCGGATCACCTCTCCTTGGAGAAATCAAATCTTGTCGCCTGGAGACTAGCCGCGAGACTTGCGATATCCAGTTTATGCTGCCTAGCACTCGCACTTCCGATGGTCGTGGCGCTAGAAAAAGAACAGGAGACGAATGTTGATGCTCGGAGAAAATAAGCCTCACTGGCAAGGTGTCGTCGAGCTTTCAGCCCCCAACCTTAGCCGGCGTCCCAGCAACCAGAACCGTGGAAATTACATCGGCCCCGGTGCTGCTTTGAGTAAAGCCAGAAAGTTCTAGCCTGGGGATCGACGCGCCACTGCCACCAGTCAGGTTTGACAGACGGCGAAGGCTGGCCTGAAGAGGATACCGGTGGCGGCATTCAGAAATAGGCCGTCTTCTGTATGGAGTACCCTGTAGATGACTAGCTGTCCCGGCCAGCATACTATAACGATGTGTCGGCTGATCCCTGCCCTCACCCTATCGCGAGGCAATGTGTGCGATGACCCAGGTAAAGACCTGCTCTGTGCTTCCTGCTCTGATCATCTATTCGGCTCACGCCGTCATGAGGACGCCTGCCGAACAGGATCAGCATGATCGTCCGCCAAAGCAGGATGTGGCTAGTCATGCGTAGTAATTCCCAGCTCTCTGGGTCTGCATTCATTGGTAGGGTGTTGGATGTAGGTAGTGCAGTCTTTGTCTTCGAAGTCTGTACAGGAAATGTTTGTAGACAGAAAGGGAATATGTATGTAGGCTGTGGCTGTCCCCAAGAGACAAAGAAGAAAGCAAATCTATATACAGGAAACAATCAAACAGGAGATGTCACATAAACCGCCTGCAAGGAAGAAAAAAGTGTAAAAGGGATGAAACGGATCCGCTCATAGAACTCGTCACCAAGTTGGGTATATCTGCTCGCAGTTCGACTCGAAGGAATGAAGCGAAGGTAAAAGAATATCGACGGAGAAGCGAAGAAAGGTTGACGATCGAATAAGTATAAACCGTTATTTTGTAAGTGGACAAGGGGCCGCCGAGTTGTGAGTCAAGGAGAGTGTAAAGTTGGGGCATCAATTAAACCATGTAAGGTATAAGTTGGACATGAGGTAGTGTATAACTGGTCAAAGGAATGAATGAAGTGAAAGATTATGGCGTAGCTGGATCAAATGGCGTCTATCTTCCCCATCTCCTCACCGGGACAGGGGGAGACATCTTGCCTGTCGGCGGTAGAGAGTCCGCACTTGACCGGCCGCTACCGCCTTCACCATTGTCAGGATATGCGGGCTCGGACGTGATCTCGATGGTAGTGTGCTGGTACACCTTTCCGATCGGAGTAAGTTCGACATCGCCGCCGGTGTTCTTGACAATATCGTCAGTTGAGCCGTCTCGGCTCTGCTCCTCGTCGTCGCCGCCCTTGTAGGTGTGGAGAGCGCTGATGTCAGTCCGCATGTGCTTCGGATCCGTAGTGCTGCCGAGTTTGTTCTTGCCACTAGGGAATTTGTGGTAGCTCTGGTCCATGCTAGGCTCGGATTCGATAATCAGGTTCTTTCGGGTGAGCGTGTAAAGCAAGACATCGACCAGACCAGAACTTGTGATCATCGCACCGGCGACACAGAAGTAAACGATACCCGGTGTGTCTCCTCGTGCAGTTGCCATTCGTCCTGCTGCCAGAGGAAGAGACAGGACAATGTATGCAATCGGGTATATGATCATGTATCCGACAACACGACGAAGACGTTTCAGACTCTCAATATGGCTGCTTCCCAAAATAGCGGACTGTTTGATACGTCGACGAAGTTGGAACCACAGGATAGCGTATAGAGAAACCGTACCGAATTCGGCGAAGAAGATCCAGAAATAGTGCGTGCCGAGTCGAATGGGTTCGTAAGACTCACTAATCCAACACTACATACATGTCAGTTATAAACGCAGAACGATAAAAAAAAGAATGCGGGGAAACCCACCCAAGCACCAGCGGGGACGAATACATCTTTTCCATGAGAAGCGAGTGGGATGATGACGAGGACTGCAACCAATACCCAAATGCCTATCACGATTGTAACGAAAGCGCGGTAGCTCAGCTTTCGACCCAGGGCGACAACATAGAAGGTATGAAAGGCGATGGCGAGCACGAAGATTCCGCTGGCTGGATCGCCGACCTGAAGCCAGAATCCTTGAAGAAAGCAGGCCGCCGTATTTGCCTCGATTTTATTCTCCGCGTACCACTTGGCACATATCAAGAAAGCGAGTGACTGCTGGATATCCGCAATAACCAGATTGTAGATGAGGACGATATACTGGTTGTAACCGATGTATCGTTGATAGCTTCCGCGCCAGAAAACCAGTCGCCAAGTAATGAACGAAATCAACATGAGAGTAGCGATCGTAGAAAGGATGGCCATGATAAAGACAGCCACCAAGCCCCTGCGATGATCTACTGGCAGGGGATCAATACTTTGTCCCGAACCATTATCACCCGTCGTATAGGCCAATCTCGGGAGGAGCGAGTGGCTGCCGTCATCGCCGGCGGTTAAAGAGTGTAACACCTTGAAAAGGCTCATTGTGAATCGTTTAGTATGGCGTATTGCTGGAAAACGCCGCAAGCATCATTCGATGGTGGACTTGTCGAGGTCGCTGTACTCCTGCACCCGGGCAAGAAGTCGCGCTTCGGGACGATGTGTCTCGGGGAACGATCGAGTATTTGAGGATATGACAGTTGGAACGGATGTGCAGATTCTGTCGATAAGCTTGGTTTGCCCTCTGATCCTATCCCTTTCTTTCTCTCAAGAGGTTCGAGAAATAATCCACTTTCACAGAAAGTAAAGTTAAAACGAGGGGCGAGGACAGGAATAATAATAATATGAGCTGCAGAGTTTGAAGGATCAAAAGGGACAAGGTAGCGAAGATGCTACTGACGTATAGAAGCAAAGCTTAAGCCTGGGGCGAGATTTGAGTTGGCGCCATGCGCCGCGCAGCCAACAACCCCACGAAGTGTACCAAATTTCAGACGGCGGTGGAGCAGATTTGAATTCCAGAGGCGTGAACGGCTGAGTCCGACAGGAGATGGACCCAACGATCAGACAGGGGGAGGCTCAGGGAGCGAATGAGAAGGACAAGAGAACGGGGAAAATGGGTACCGCATCTGGAAGGTGGGAAGCGGAACGGCAGAACGAGTCGCTGCACTGCCGACTTGATATTGTTGCTGGCCTGCTGCTATATAATGATTGAGGGCGAGAGCGGATCAAAAGTACCTACGGAGTACACTCGAAATGTTCAGGGGCGCAGGTGCCTGGCGAGTCTTCGACCCCTCTCGATGGAGTTGGAACCTGGCTTATACGTGAAATGATAAGGACAGCCGCAGAAGACCCCTGTCCAGAGTGACGCCGTCAGGGCTCGTGTGAGCTCGCCATCGCTGCCAAGAATGTTGGCTCGATGCCCAGCGCTGAGGCGCGAGGGTCGGAAGCTTGCCTGGGCTTTGCATCCAAGACTCAACTTGCGTGTAACCCCACAGACAGGAAGATGGAAGATTGACCCGGCCACGAGCTAGCATGGATATCCAGGATCATCTCCTTTCTCTCCAATCAAACGGTCGTCAATCCAGCCAAGTGCAGCGTGATTCCCGAGCCCACAGTGGCCCACATCCCCGCCGATCGGTTAGATTCTGGAGCAAATTCCGGATAACGTCCTCTATCAGGACAAGTGGCTCGAAGATCTCCGCTCATCTGCTCAAAGGGGTATTTTCGTACGTAGACTATACTCTTTCTCGAACGACGATCAGTGTGCTGCAGGACAGCACGGCTTCCAAAGGGCCTTTCTCTGGTCCGGCAGCGCACATCTTCATCAGCGTTTATTCAGCCTCTCGAGACACCCGTGCCAGCCGCCATGAACCGTGGGACAATACCCGAGTAATCTCATTCGCCTCCTACAATAATGCCCTTGTGAGTACGAGGTCATTCTGAAACTTCGATGGCGCGAGAGCCAGGTCGCGAGGTGGACAGTGCGGATCCCATGTGATGTAAGCGGCAAGCCTCGTTTTGAGAATGCGGAATATGACAGCCTCAGTTCTCAGGAATTGGCAGTGACAGATCTCGGTTGTTTCATGGTTGACACTTGGCTGTTGTTATCATTATCAATCTAGACGGTCTCAAGGTGCCGCGCTCTCCGTAACAACCGATGACAGGAGCAAGTTGGAGCTGGTCAGTTAATTGAACAGTTCGGGATAGATAAGAGGAGCAAAAAGAGCTGACGCCGCCAAGTTAGCTGGTTTGAGGTTGATGGGCGATAGATAGATTAACGCGGAGGAGCAGAAGACCTCGGGCCCTCGGCAGTTGCAGGAACAACCGTTTCTCCGAGCGGCTCCTTCCCCCTTGGGTTTCTCCGGTTCCTCGTCCCCTCAGTACTCTCTCTTGGTCTTCGCTCTTGAAACAACAATTCGACTATTCATACCTTTGGTTCCTCGCGGTGCGCCCGTGTAAAATGACTACAGGTACTCGATGCGAGCGCGAGATCAGTCCCAACGGCCGACTCGGCGACGAGCAAACGGTTCACGAAGCCCGCAGTAAGATACTTTCGCTTGAGTCACTACTCACTAGTCGCTTCTGCCTCGCCAATGACGCCGCGATTCGAGCCGGACTCTCAACTACGCCGTATTCTTCAACCCCGCACGAGCTTGACAGTCTGAACGGTTTCTTTCCCGTGCGGGGACGGATATTATGGCGTTGAGGTGTGGAAACAAAACAATGGACAATGGGCGACCGAAGGATTTAAGACTTGAGACCATGTCGTTGCTGGCCGCCAGCCCGCCATCACTCGCTCTCTGTCGTTATACGAAGTGACGCTTCTGCCATCCTGCAAACACGTGGATGTCTCAGATCCAGTTCCTTTGGATCCAGGATTTGAGACTCGGGCTGAACGGTCAACCCATGGTTCACTGGTGGATAGACTTTCCGCCCCTTGGTTTCACGAGTCCGTGAGTTCTATGGCATCGTCCAAGCTTCAGCAGACCGTCCTCGACGCCATCGTCGCATCCTTTCCAGGGTATTTCCTCATGCTTATTCCCGAACCAGGCAATGCTGTGAAGGGACTCTCAGCGAATGATTCGCTAGCACCTTGCAGAATCTGGCTCGGTCGCGACCGTCGATTCGTCCCTCCGTTGCCTGTCAACGAACAGGTTACACCGCATTGTACACCGTCTAGTACAAAGGCATTCTACTCCGGTATTCGCGTAGTACTACACCAGGCACTTCAGGACTCCCAAAAGGTGTTGGCGAAAGGATACAATACATTGATACAGCAATTATTGCACGGGATGTCGCCAGAATTGCGCCTAGGCCACATGAGCTGCGACATTTATCGTCGTCAACTCCATGGTTCTCAACCATACTGCCACACCTTGCGCAACGGTTCATCTGGGTACTTAGTCGCATCTACGCCGATCTCGGTCCCTATCTAGTTTCTACCTATGAGCTGATGGGTGTCTCGATCAACTGTTCTCAGTATGCACCTGCATATCCTCCAGGCCCTCCGTTAGTCACTCAATCTGCTTGTCCTAATCATGAATAACAAGGTCAAGATCAATTGCTTGGCACCCCAATTTGCCAATCCTGCCAAGGTCAAGGCGAGAGGCTTGATCGCATGGTTTCATCGATTTCCTGCCCTAAAGTTTGGGCGCTGTGTACGTACTATGGACTCCAAACGCCACGGACCATCTCCGCTGGCTCTGAATGTCCTAGCACAATGCGGCAATGCTCATAGCTTGGACCCCAGAGCCGGACGCAATTATCGTACGAACAACGTTAGCGAATGCGGGGAACGTGCTTGTACCTGCACTCTGGGCACATTACATCGATACAACCCCTGGTTCCTGGGATCTGATCTGAGACATACTTACCGTGCGCAGTGTACACCGTGCACGCTTTCATCCGTCCCTGCGCCCCGATGGGGCAACATCGCCTTGGACGCCTGAACTAGGACTAATCGAGGCACTGCGCGGGAGCCTCGCCACTGCCTGTTCATTTACGTACGGAGATCTTCTTGTCAGCAGTGGTGAGAGCGTTGATTCGTGCAGCGCTGAATTGCCCCGAAAGCGAAACGGCGGACAAGGCGAATTGTCTCATCCAGTGCTTTCTGGCCGCCTTACTCCGACCTTTCGGACTAATACCGTTCTTGCCAATTGTGTTGCGTGCCTCTGTTGGATAAGCACTAAATATAACCCGTAGTTACTATGATGGACTCCGTGGATAGGCAGGCCTCAGCCTCCGGAGTCCGGTGAAGAGATAGGGTACGCGCAGATGATTTTATTCCAGGTAGGCTAGATCCCTCCGGTTTGCCCAGTCCCCCAGAACCTAGGGCTCCGATAGTCATATACCAGAAAGACGATTCAACAGCTTCTCGTTTACGTATCCTGTGAGACTACCATAGTACACTTAGGTACCGGAGGTACTCAAATACCATGAGGCTTTCGGGGAGTTCCTGTGGGTACTGTACATACATACGCTGGAATCTAGAATACTCATCGATGTGCACTTTTCAAGTCTCTCTCTCCCATATACTACGCCTAGCGACAATATCACAGAACTACCAATCAACATATAGTACAAGCCACGGCTGGTTGGTTGAGCAGACTGATGAATCTCGCAACAGCCTATGGTTGACAAGCTGGATGCATGGATGCAGGTGCAGTTCATTAGTTTAAAAATCGAAGCGAAAGCAAAGCAAAAGCAACCTATATTCCTAAATCTAGATACTATATAGCTATGAACTAGGTTGAATAGGTAGAACAGCCTAGGTGAAAGCAGCGCGGAGAAGAATATTAGGTAGGTAACTTGGGTATACAATTTATCTATCGGCCGTAGCTGCAAGCGCGACTAAACACAACATCGAGGCCAATGCAATGCAATGCAATAGAATGCGGCAAGCATAGATCCAAGGCTCAGCCCGGGCGGATTAGAAACGACCTGGATGGGTATCAGGTGGATAAAAGCAAGCAGGTCACGATGATAAATATAAGAAAGGCGTAGGCTTCCATCCATTAGCATCCAGCCTTGTATCGATCAGCTTCGCCTCACTCCGACTCGCTGTTCTGATATACCTACAAATATGCAATGAGACCAATTGCTGCAAGCCAACTTGGGTATATTGAGTAGATGTAAGATGGTAAGATATTCAGTTTCATTTCGTGCTGACTCTTCATTCATGAATAGACGGTGTGCAATGTATGTAATGTGTATGGCGTGAACTCAATTCGTCTTCGTCTTCGTCGTCAAATGTCGTAACGCTGCTGATGATGGAAAGCAAAAAGAACAAAAAACAATCATGGAATGTATCAATAAAGAAAATGCAAAATCGGCAATATGAACAGGGATCAGTCCTTGGACGTATCAACTCTGGCTGAAGCACGTAAGATTGAGATCGAGATGGCGAGAGTTCGTAGCTCATCGTCGCCTGGAGTTCCGACTATCCCTCCGCCCAATAGGCTCCCCGTCTTCCCCCTCGTCTTCCTCCTCCACAGGGGCGGGAGTGCGTCGCTCAGTACGTCGCTTCGGGCGGCGCCGACGATTAGAGCTGATATTGCTAGCCGAGTCATCCGGCGCAAGAGAGTACGTATCGTCAAGGAAATCATCGTCCGTACCGCTTTCCCACGGGTACTGGGAAGCCGGCGTACCAAGACGCGCTTCAACGAATGTGCCGCGGCGGTTTTGGCTGGCGATAGACAGTCCGGCACCGCGCTCCCGCAGAGCAAGACGCACAGCTTCCGCTTTGCAGTGCAGCGCCTCAAATGCGTCTTCAAGAGCCTCCATCCCAGCGTAAATCTCTCGCTCGACTTCGGCCAGCGCCGCAATCTCCATTTCCTCGTCGAGCGCGATCGGACCACCGAATGAGCCGGGTGAGCCGGGGCCGCCGTATGGTTGGCTCATTGGGCGGTCGAGCGGGCTGGGCGTCGGGCCGCGGGACATTCGGCCGCCGGCAGCGCTGAACGGGGTGGTTGAGCGGCTGGCGCCGTATCGGGTGGGTGTGCCGTTGGGAAGCGAGTCTTCTGCTCCGCTGCGGAGGAAGCCGTCGAAGCGGCCTGAGATCAGGATGTCCCATTCATCGTCGCTGATGGCTGCAAGAGTGGCTAGGACATGGTGAATTCCGGGGTTGTTGAGCATGTACATCGCGGTTTCAGGATCCCGAGGTCGAGATGACAGACGGTACAGGCGTTGAATCGCATACGATGAAGAGACTAGAGCATCGGGTCGCTCTCGAGGCTTTCCGTCTGGGCGTGGAGTTGGTGACGTGGACGAAATACCTAGCAAAGCACGGAAGATCGGCCTTTGCTCTGTTCCAAGATGGGTTAACATGGCAAAGGTCAGTGTCTCGTCGTCTACCTCATCCGGCGCACTTGTCGGCTGCTCGACTTGCTCGGTCAGCCACCTGTCCACGGCGAGTTTCGTCTTGCGGGACTGCCGAAGGAAATGGTCGCGGTACTCTTCCGGAACGTCGATATCCATCTTCTGCATGGGAATGTGCTCTTCACCAGACACATCCGCAGCACCAAGCTCCGTCGTAAGTATGAATGGTGGCCAGTTAGGAAGCTCGCGACGGCCGGAAACCAGCTCTAATACTTCACCCCAGCTAACACCCGACGGGATATCTTCCAGCTCATCATGCTCACACATCAAACAGCGACACGATTCTGAGGAAATATCGCGGGCAAAGACGGCTTCTAGTCGGTCGAGTAGGCGACGAGCCACGGAGCGAGCCCCGGTAGCTACCGCGAGCGAACCGCTCTTATTTACGACAGTCTGATAGTCATCTAGAAGGCGACTGAACGGCTCAAAAACTCTACTAGCCGCCAAATGAGGCTGAACCTGTGGTTGATCGCCGAAGACTGTGTTTAGTAGCAAAGATCTTGGCACTTGATGATCCAGCCCTCCATTATGAAGTAGGTAATCAACACGCGGGTTTGCAACGGGGACATCTGGCGGAGGAGGCGGCGGAGGCGGAGTGCCGTACGTAGGACCGACGGTCGGCGGGCGTCCATATTCCATCGCAATCTCGAAAGGCGTGCGGTTACGATTGGCGGAGGCCGGACAATTCGACATGGAAGAGCGCGTCTGGTTGCGCGACGGCGGCTTTTCGGGACTTTTGACTCTATGGGGTGACTGGCGAGGAGCCGCAATAGTTGCGTCGGAGCCGTTGGCGGAGCCAAGACCTGCATCTCGGACTGTTGGCGGAGAACGGGGAGGAGAGACAGTGGGCGTTCGTTTCCGTCCCGAATCCAGTTTTGACTTCGAAGGCTTGTGGCTCGTGGTCCGAGGCGGAGACTCCTTGCTATGGCTTGAACGTTTCGACGTTGACTTGGGTGTCTCCGGTCGCACCGTAGCCTTGCTAGACTTGCTGCTGTCATCCTTCTTCGCGCGTAGACTTGACGATGAGCGGTTCAAGTCTGTCTTGATCCTGATCTTAGTCTTCTCCTTCGGCTTCTCCGTTTTTTCTCCCTTATCGTCGACCGTGCTTCCCTTACGCGAGTGCTGATCCACGCTCGTCAACGGGGGACTTGGGGGCGCATGTTGACTGTCGTGGCGGTGATGTTTGCTATCCTCCTTGTCATCATCATCCCGATCCTGCTCGGTCAAATCGGTCGGATCTGGTGTAGGAACGCCGGGCTTGGAGACAGCCTCCCTACTATGAGCCTTCGAAAACGTCGGGTACGGCAAGCTCGTTCTCGACTCGAGGAAGGACGCCGTGCCGGAGCGGCTGGCGCTGTCGAGGCCGGGCATAGAGGACCGACGTTGTTTGCGGGACTTGGGAGCGGAGGCGGAAGGGGTAGAGGCACGGACCGGTGGTTCGGGGTCGTCTGGGTCCTTGGTTGAGGGGCGGGAGGATTGTTTCTGGGACGAGGAACGGTGTTGGCGGTGTTTTGATTTGAGGGAGGTGGATGACGATGATGAAAGCTTCCTATTACGTTCTCGGTCATTTAGTCTCAGGGGCAGAAACATGGCGGTTAAGGTGAGGTGTGAGGTGAGGTTCGTGGGATGCAAAGGCGAGAGAAGACGACGACCACGGCCGGGGAAGTCTTCCCTGCTCCGATTTCGTTTCGTGACGTTTTCTAGTTACCTCGTAGTTGTGAATAGGGTGCTAATCCGAGTCGGACAATGCGTCGACGAGAAGCAGGCAAATCAATCGTATGTAGGGTCTGGAGACGTCGACAAGGCGGACTGCGGAAGATCGTGTTGTCGGTACGTTGGGTTGGTCGTCTGGCGCTTAGGCGAGGTAAGGATCGCAGATCGGAGTGGTTGGGTTCGTAGCTAGGCGCTTATGTCACTGGGTCACCGACAGCTATCTTTAGAGTCATGCGACATGCCGTCGCTCATGAAGTACAATAGTAGAAAAAGCAAGTAGACTGGGAGAAGTAAGGAACCAGGAACCAGCGAATTCGAAATGATGGATGGTTGACGAAGGAGGCTGGTGGAGGATTTTGCGGTGAGTAAGGTAGCGTAGGGCCCAGGCTGATCCCCGCTGAGACCCGTTTAATCGCGAAATGGCGATGTCTAGTTCGATGGCCCGTTCAAGGCAGACGGCTCGGTGGGTGCGGTGGAGCGACCTGGTGCACCGTGCTGCATGGAAGCCTGACGAAGCGGTTGGATCGACTTCTAGAGAATGGAATTGAGCAGGAAAGTTGATCTGAATCAGTTCAAGATGGAGGATGAAGTTGGAAAGAAGGGAGAGTTGGACGGAGGAAGATGTTTGCTGGTGAAGCTGTTTGTCCTTGCTTGCTTCGTTGCCTGAATTTTAATGCCTCAAGAGCGAGGCAGCCACGTCCGCTACACCTGCCTCAGGCCGTCACCTTCTTTACAATGTGACAGAACAAGCTTATTTCATCATTGACATGGGATATGATATTTAAATAAATACTATAGAATAATTACTGCAGATATACCTTGGTAGATGTGTCTATGGCCCACGATATGTCCTTGATAGTAGAGCTCAGGCAGCTTATCTACCTCCGCTTCATCGGCGACGTCTCAAGAACCCAATTTCCATCCTCAATATGAGCCGTCGCGCCACGCCTTGCAGCCCGCATAACCTTCTCGCTCGCTCGTGTCCTCTCTCCCGTCTCCCGATCCCAGACCCAACCTTCCTTCAGCCACATCCACGTCAAATAAGCACGAAGCTCCTTATCCTGCGGCAGCACCGACTTCCATTCCGGCACGAACTCCGCACTAGCACCATCCCCTTTCCAATCCTTAGCCAAGCCGCGTAATTCATCGCGGCAGAAGGTCCGCCAGCTATCCAAAGCGTAAGCCCCAACGCCGGGGAGATGCGCGATTTCCCAGGCTACTCGCTGGTCGTCGTCGTCGTCGATGCATTCGCCGGCCTTGACATCCCTACCATCCATCTTGGCTGGGTAATTGAGTTTCCGGTACCTTTTTCCGAGAGCAGGCGGACGATCAAGCCAAGTCTGTGCTAGGGCGATGCACTTCCTTGCGCGCTGGTTCTGGAAGCCGAGGCGGTGGATCATGGATATCAGGTCGTGTGGGTCTGCTGCGGCCATTGCTTCGATCGTGGGGTATCGGTCGAAGACCTGGAATAGGATTGGGAGTGCGACACCGCCACGTGTTCGGTTGAGGAAGATCGTTGCGAGGAGTAGGCGGAATGGAGTGTGGGCGAGCTGCTCCTGCACTAGGCCGAAGGCAGGCGCGTCAATTGGTGGGAATGGGAGACAGGAGTCTTCGTTGACTAAAGGCCCCTGGAAATAGGGAGATATCTTTGTTGGCTTGAGTCGGGGCTTTTTCTCTGGAACGAGTATGTGGCACGGCAAGAAGTCGAGCGAGGGTGGTGTTTGCGCCCTCGCACTGCAGGAAAGGGCGCAGTGTGAGGGCTTAGTAGGTGCAATTGGGGTTTCGTTTACCTCTTCGAGGCAATTTGTGACACTGCGCTTGGAAGAGGACGAATGAGCTGGGGAGGTTGGAGGGCTATCGGATAGGGAATCAAGGTTACTCAGCACATCACTCAAGGTCGAATCGGAGAGGAGGAAATCAGAAAGCATGCCCATATCCTCGATCATGCCGAGTACATGGTCTGGGATAGAGCGACGGTTACGGACCACAGGCGGGGCTTCAGCATTTGTATCGCGCTTCTTCTCAATCATTCTAACCTTCGACTTCACGAAGTATTTGGACTTCACCTCATCGCCGGCTGTCACCCCCGGCAAATCATCGGTTCTTAAAAATCCAGCACAATCGGGTCTTCAACTGCTGCACCGCTCCGCTTCGAAGTTTTGGTCTTTGACGAATTCTGCGAAGCATGCGCTCCGTCCGTTCGCTGCCTTTTCTTCTTCGGACGAATTGACAATGCTTCCTGCGTTTCAACCTTCCCAGAGGCTGGCCGCTTCCGGGACTTCAGAGAAGCCGCAGGAGGTTCGGCGTCACCGCTGGTACGAGCATGTTTCCTTTTCTTGTTAGAATCAGCGAGAGCCTCCTTCGTTCCACCCCTTCCGGAAGTTAACGGCCTTTCAACCTTGTTCTGAATCTCAACTTCGGGGGTTCCCAGGTCAATTGTGACAGGTGTTTTCCTCGCCGCCTTGTCGATCACAGTAGGAGCTGCACTCAATACGTTGTGCTGCATCATCCGCTTATGCTCCAACCTCCGCCTTCTCTTTGCCTGGTCCTTGAATAGCTTCGATGTCTCATCTGGATTGTAGTGGTCACTATCATCTCGTGTAGATGCATCAATCTGTCGAGAGGCACTCGTAATACTGCCAAACAGCCTCTCCACCATCCTTTCGGAGCTGGCTAAGATCTCGGGCCGGAAGCTTGGTGTGTTGTTCTCATACTCGGGTAGCCCTGACGCCTCGGGTTCGTGCGAGGGTGGAGCTTGAATATCGACCTCCTCCCCAAACTCCGAACCCTCGGTGAATGCATCCTCATGCCCCACATAGAGAAGATAATAGCGCTTGATATCATGAAGAATCGTGTCAACCTTTTCCTCGCTATACCCAGTCTCTTTAGCTTCCTCGCGGACATCACGAACAAACTGTAGACGCAAGCCTAGGGGAACAGGATACTGCTTGTCGCGCATGAAATTGTGTTCACATATGAATCTGAGAAGCGGCGAGTATTTATCGTCGTCAGGAGTCGTAGAAGGTGACGGAGAGGAACTGGCGCCGAGCTTGATTCCGCCATTATGTTCTTCGTCTCGGCTTTCAACCTCGTCATCGTCTAGAGATTCTTCAGCCGCAGGTCTCTGCTCTAGAATCGGGCTATGGAGAAGCTTCGGCTTGTTTGTGTCGCCACCAGCGCCTTGAACATTTTCGCCGCTGAGTCCGGTCTTCTTAGTAGGAGTTCTGACAGAAAATTCAGCCACGCGGTGATTCTCGACGCTTGGCTCGAATATAGGTCTCAGCTTGTTTGCGCTGCCGGTACCTTGTGCATTGCGTTCGGGCGCCGCCTTTGAGGGCGGAGTGGAAGCACCGTCTTGGTCCTTGGTACTCGGCTTGGATATAGACCTCAGCTTGTTTGCACTGCCCTCGGACGCTTCCTTCAAAGATGGGGTGGAATCTTCGTGCAGGTCTTCAACAAGACGGTGCTTCTTGGTAATCGGCTTGGGTACAGGCTTCAGCTTGTTCGTGTTGCCAGTAGCTGGTACATTGCGCTCGGACTCTTCCTTTGAAGGTAGATTAAAGAATCCGTCCTCATCCTCAACCGCGCGGTGCTTCTTGTTCCTCGGCTTGGGTATGGGCCTCAGCTTGTTCGTGTTGCCGCCGCCAATTCCTCGAACATTGTCGGTACGGGTTCCAGCCTTTGTAACCAGGACATCGTCGTCGTCTGCATGAGCGCGGTGCTTCCTGGTACTTGACTTGGTACTTGACTTGGTACTTGACTTGGTACTCGGCTTGGGTATGGGTCTCAGCTTGTTTGTGTTACCGCCGTTAGTGCCTCGGACTTTGTCATTGTCGCGGCGGCGCCTAGCCTTCGTGATCACGATATCGGCATCGTCTTCGAGCGAGCGGCGCTTCTCGGAGCTCAACTTGGGTATAGGCTTCAGCTTATTCGATCTGCCGGCGACTCGAGCAAACCCATGATCGCGACTGGGTCCCGCCATTGCGATAATATCTTGCTCTCCAACAGAACGGCGTTTCTCAGTGTCCGGCTTGGGTATAGGCTTCAACTTGTTTGTGTTGCCAGTGGAAGCGCCATGGGCATTAACGCGAGCAAGCCCAGTCTGAGGGAGTGAAGGTTTGGCTGGCTCCTCAACAGCACAGTGTTCCTTGCTCTTTCTCTTCTTCTCGCTCTTATCCTTAGGCTTGCTCTCGTTCTTGTCCTTCGATTTAGATTCCTTCGTCTTCAGCGGGGTCGGATTGGCGGACGGAGGGGTAGGGGAAGAGAGACCGTCTTCTGAGCGGCCGGGTCTCACCATTTCGAATTTTTCGTCGATGCGATACGATGCGATGAAGGTATGGGTCTTCTGTAGTAAACGTGGACGTGTAAGCGTCGGACGTAAAGGTGGCGCGAAGAAAAGACGGAAGAGGTTGAAAGGTTAAGGAAGTCGAATAGGATGGGAATAAGAAAAGCAAAGGACCTCAAGAAAGTTGCTGAGACTAACACAAGAAAAAGTCCTCAAATTGAAATTCGCTCAACTCACTCCTGGAAGAGACGGCTAGCCATGCGCGACACACCCCTCAGCGCAGCAACCACCCTCCACCCTGCCAGCTAATCAAGACGCGGTCGGTTTCTACATCCGCTGGTCGAGTCAACGCTAGCGGAATCGAAGTATTGTTTGAATCGAATGAAGAGGAAGATGTCGGTCACATTTCGTGCCCGTGTAAGATGATTCTGAATAATCTGGGGAAGGATTTGGGACTGATTTGATTTTAAGCGGTGCGGAGTCGTTGCGCACGGGCCACTCAGGAACATCCGTCATAGATAAACACACAAGGCGCGAGACTGTGTTCAAAGACATGGTTAAAATATTGATTTCAGGAAAGCTCGTTGCAGTAAATGCTGAGTTTATGCCTCGGTGGTTGATGTTGTAGAATATTAATATTTCGTTCTCTGTTCTTCCAAGCTCTAGTCGTAAAACACCTATATCCTGCAGATCTATACACACTATATACATCTACCGTCATGTCCACATAGCACTCTTTACATCAACCCATAGAACCTGATCTAAACCGCAAAGCCCGCCGAATCCAACTGTCTCGGCTCCCCCGCCGGATCAAACGTCCCATTCCTTAGGACACGAATGGCCTGCGCCGTACTCCCCCCAGGTGCCGTCCACGTAACATTATGCCCGCGGGCCTTCATAAAGGCAACAGTGGCGTTATCATACGCGTACTCGAACGTCGCTTGGTTAGGGATCAACTGGTCGTGCAACCGGGGTCTTGCCAGTGCCTCAGCGGCAGAAAGACCCTCGTCGACTGCGTGGATGATGTTCTGCACGGTTGCCGTGATGATACGGCTTCCACCCGCGGAGCCCGCGATGAAGAATGTTGTTCCGTTGGGGTAGGTTACGATCGTGGGGGTGCAGGAAGAGAGGGGGCGTTTTCCGGGTCGGATGTAGTTTGCTTCCGAGGGGATGTAGCCGAAGGAGTTGGAGGAGCCGGGGATGGAGAAGTCTGTATAGGGTACATTAGTCAGATAGGGTAGGGTGGGTCAATATTAAAAATTGGGGCGTACCATCCATCTCATTGTTCATGATGACACCAGTCTCAGGGACGACGACCTTGCTGCCGAAGAGGAGGTTGATGGTTGTGATTGCTGAGATGGCGAGGCCGGAGCGGTCGATTGTGGCGATGTGCGATGTTCCCGGTCTACCCAACTTACTGTTAGACGATTTCGCAAGAACAGTTCTGGGAGGCTCACGTTTCCAAACTCTCAATACCAGCCGGGTCATACGCGGACACATTCTGTGTGCGGAGGTCCGAGATCCTCGAATGGATATCATCGGCAGTGTCCTGGTCAATCATCTCCCGCTCATACTTGCTCATACCATCAACGAAGCCTGGGTCTCCAAGGGCAGTTCTCTAACATCCGAGTTAGCCATAGTCATTCAAGCGCATACCTACTCTTTCCACATACCAAACCATAGGCAAAACGCATCGCCTCATCCAACCGATGCGTACTCAAGTTGACATTCTGTGCCGTAAACAGCGGCTCATACGTATCCAAGACCTTAAGGATGTTCATCGCAACGCTTCCGCTCGACGGGGTCGTAGTACTCGTAACCTGAAGCCCACGGTAATTGATCTGCGAGTGGTCGCGCACAACAGCCGTGTAGTTGCGGAGATCCTCGAGGGTCATTGTTCCATTGGCAGCTTGAAGGGCCTTGATTGTGTATTCCGCAATTGGGCCTGAGTAAAACGCATCCGGACCCTCCGCCGCAATTGTCTCCAGCGTGTTGGCGTAGCGCTTGCGCGTGATGGTATCACCGAGCTGGACACGGGTGCCGTTCGGGGCAAAGTCAACGGCGAACGAGGGGTCGTTGACGAGGAAGTCGTCGCCGGTGCCGACCGCGGACTCCATGTAACGGACCAGATCCCTGCCAACTGGGAAGCCATTGCGCGCAGTATCGATTGCGGGCTGGACGAGTGTGGACCAGGGGAGGGAGCCGTATTTGCTATGGAGGAGTTCGAGGCCGCGCAGTTCACCGGGTACGCCGCTGGACCTCGTTAGAGATATCAATGCGGAGAGTATGGGTTGACGTACCTCGCCAGTCCGCCGAGCGTAGACGCATCAGTCAAATTGTTGAACATGGTCTCGTACGCCGCCGCCGGGGCAGTCTCCCGAAAGTCAATGTACTCGAATGTTCCGTCTGGGGCCTTAACGAGCATAAAGCCGCCGCCGCCAATACCACTGTGGTACATTCCTAGGCAGTCATCAGTAATTGTCCCCATGGCTTAACTCGGGGTAAAAATCTCACCAACAACCCCAACGCAAAGCATAGTCGCAACCATCTACAACCGCACACATCGACATCAGCCCAATTCCAAACCGCAAAGCAAAGAACAACAAAACCCACCGCATCCGCCGCATTCCCACCCATCAGAATAACATCCGTACCATGGCGACTACAAATCGCGCTCTCGCTCGCAACAGCACCGCGCTTGCCATACAGATCCGTGGCCTCCGCCGCCTCCGCCGCGGATCTCTGCGTGTGACCGATAAAGCGATCGTACGAGTCCAGCGGCGACGGAATGACACCCGGCACGTGGAAGACCAGTAGGACCAGACAGAGGGTGGTACAGAGGGAGACCTTCAGCACGCGCGACAGCGACAGCGACAGAGACTGCGACATGGTTGGTCTGGAATCAAAGATCGAGATCGAGCCCCAGCGCGTCTGGCTCGGATGTGACTGTGAAGAAAGTGAAAGCTTGTCGGAGCTTTGGGGAAGTGGCTGGGTGACACCATCGTTGCTTATTATTAGCACTGCTTGATCTTCGCCCGGGCTCCGGCTCCCACGGGCCACGGCGCCGCTGGCAAATGGCTGCGCGAGGCTGAGGGCGTACGTACCTGTTTCTCCACATCCTGCGCGCTAAACCCCTGCATGGCCTTACTCCAACTATAGCTCTTGCCTGTTTTGTTAGGTGTTTAAGGGTGTGGATAGGAAATATATTGAGGAAACGGTGAAGGAAACGAGGGACATTTTGGAGAGAGGCACAAAGCCCCCCGACAGGCACCGTGGAATTGATAAGCAGAGGGCCAAGGGCCAGCGTTAAGTGGTTGATAAGGCCACAGGCTTGATTTGGAGTCAGCTGCGACTCCATCTTCCAATGGGTCCGCTGATAGCCTGATACGAGATTGCGGTTCTGGCTTGTCATTCAGGCCGATAAGAGGTTATCACTAATCGCTGCAGCAGGTGGTCTGGGCACGAGACCTGCCAAAAACCCCAGGCTGTCAGGCTGTCACGGGTCAGGGTCAGGGTCAGGGTCGCTGTCGATCCCCCGCAAACAACTCTATACGGCCCATTATGTACAACAACCCACCCTACCGCAACCCCATTTCACTCTTCTCCTTCTGTCTTTCCCCATCATACGGCACCGTATAAGACACCATCTTTCTCGCCCACAGAACAGTCTCTGTCCACTCTGCTGGGATCTCCTCCTGCGGTCCCAGCACCGTCGCAACCAGGCGACGGCCCCAAACACCCACATACCACTTGTTCGAAAGCAGATGCATCCCAACGCCGTAGTGCAAAAAGGTAATCCTTGCCGTCCAGTCGCCCTCTTGTAATCGCGTCATGAATTCTTTGCTGATATGGATGGGGAACGCGAGAATTCCTCCTTGATTCTTTCCCCGCGGCCACTCCTTGATCGCTTCTTGCAGCGTTTCCCAGGTGCTCTGGTACATTGCTTTGTGGGGGCTTTCTGCCGAGTCTATTGTATTGCGGAGGTGGTCGAGTGATTTTAATAGATCCCTGTCATGTTAGTATCTTCTCGCAACGTTGGAATTCCGAATATCGCAAGCGTACCGTTGTAGCTGCTCTAAAATTGGGTCCTCTTGTGCCCTACGCGTTCAGTTAGCTCGTGCCCAGCAAAGACGAGTCGGTTGTAACTTGAGACACTAACTCCTCTATGTGTGCATTCTTCAAAAACACCTCTCGTCGCTTGTAAATAAACCACGCCTTCATCTCCTCCGGCTGCTCAACGCTATCCAACTTCTCAAATAGAAACGCGCACCCCGTAAGCAGCCGGTTGATCTCAAGCACTTGCGACAGCGGATCAAACGTGTCTCGGTCCTGCGACACACAGGGGTACGCAAAGGAACACAGCATGATGAAAATCGAGCAGATGAACGCCGGCCCTATAGTCTCCGGCGCAAGGTCAGCTAGCACCCGACTAAAAGCCGACGTTGCTCGGTTCTGGTACTTGAGCGCAATCTCCAGCCACTTGCTGTCGCCCTGCTCGAGGAACGCGATATGCAGGGCCGCAAATGCGAGCAGAATATCAAGAAGAAAAGGATTAGATGTCGCAAGGCGCGGGATGGCGATCTGGAAATGGCCGGCTTCGAGGACATCTTGTCGTAGCGTGAAGGACGCTTCGACCGTGTAGTGGTGGAAGAGCTTCATTTCTAGCATGCGCGTTGGGCCAGACCAGCCGTCTGAGCTTGTTGGCGTGTCGGTGCTCGAGGCCTGTGGTGTCAGAGGGAGCTGGCCGTCTGCATCTGCGGCTGCGGGTGGCGGGTAGTCGCAGTCTAGGCCTCGCTTCTTGCATAGGCTACATCGTGGGAGCTCTTCATCGCACTGTGCATGCCGGTCAGCCCAGTGCAAAATGCAGATGATCTAATGCGGGGAGAAGAATAAAACCATGACGCGATACAAATGCAGTGCATACACGCGGTTCCATAAGCGCGTCAAGAACGAGGCCAAGGACCAGAGCAGCAACGAACCTTCACATGTCTCCGTTTACATTGAAAGCAGCCCCTCCGGGACTTTGTATGGCTGCGACGCGAGGGCATTCGCGATAAACAGATTAACCCACCGGCGCGCTCGAATAAATCACAGACCGAGCCGGGATTGCCAGCGCGGTTAGAAGGCGCAGATATAGCCGCCGAAACTGACGGTCATAGGTTATGGGCGCTGCAGGTCAACAATCAAGCTTTTGACCGAACTGGAATGTGGTAGGGCTGTAGATGTCGTATTCGTCGTATCCCCACAGATCAAAGCGCAGCATTGAAGAAGCTGCAGGTGGGCGAGTCAGACAATCAGACGATGCTGGGGCGAGCGGATCCGGGAATCCGGGCTTAGGCCCGAAACGTCACTAGGCTATTCTGGAGTGAGCACGACTAATATCAAGAGGAATTCGGGGTAGCAATTGAACAGATGCTAACGGCTTGAGTAGAGACTCCTGCTGAGGGGATTTGTTATGGATCTTGGCTTCCAAATAATGGGACTGTATTATTGAAAGAACGCCGGTAAACTGTGCTACCGAGTCCGACCAACGGGAAGCTTTTCAAGAAGGCAGGATTGGAGGAAAGGACACCCGGGCAATAACTTTACAGGGTACGATCCAACATGTCAACTGAGTTGACAAATTGCAGGCCAATATCATGCAAAAGGCAGTCCCAGTTGTGGTTTTTAACGGACGTTGAAACATCTAGAATAAGGGTTAAAAATTATCTGATGAGACGAAAAAAGAAATGCTTCCAACGAGAATCGAACTCGTGCTTGCGGATTGCAACTCCTTTAGATAGGAATCGTCATATAATATGAGACCGCCGTCCTAACCACTAGACTATGGAAACTTGTTGACATTTTCGAGCCTATTACGGTTATATAGCTCAATTTACATGCGTCAGACCATCTCGACGAACAATAATGTTCAATGACCACAGTATATATTTCAAGACCTACAGTAATATTCACTTAAACTTCGTCGGAACCTAAAAAAATAAGCTAATGAATAATCTTGTACCAGTCTATTGGCGTTTATCTCCCTTTGTATATGCATATTCTTCTCGTATACCCTATGTTTCTATACACATATAATCGCACAATTAGCGCCAGCGTGAGCGACGCACCGCTCAAGGCCCATCCCAGCCATGCCTGGACAGCATCGGACATCCGCTTGACATGTCCGCTAGATAGACAGACAAGCTGGACGCAGACAGAGGCCTCTCCACGGGAAGCGGCGTGTGCATCTAGACTGACCTAGGGCACGCTGACAAAAACTAGCTACCATGCCGGCATCCTCTTCATCGCGCAGCAAGCTGACCACCGGCGGCAACAACTTCATGCTGGCCACTTAAGCTCCCCGGAGTCAGGTTCATGTCGAACAATCAAGTACTTCGCTCCCGTGTATTTTAGCGAGTCACCGAATGCGCTTAGCACCAAGCAATGTGCATTCACCCCAGACCGGTGACAAAACATTGCTGTAGCAGCCATGTCGGCTCAGACAGCAATTACTGGCCGATGAATCAGTTTCCAAAGAAGCCATAGATGCCTCGCTCCCACGGGCGCTAGGCCAATGGACTGCATGCGATTCAACCGACAGACGTGGCAATCAAGAGACATCCAAGCCCTCCAGGGCGGCTAGGAGTTCCTGTAAGGCATGTGCCTTAAAACCTCCATTTCCCTTCCCCGGCGCCTTACCAAGGTCGTCCGGTACATGATATACCACATAGTCAGCGGCAAGCGCGCCGGTGTCCATGCCTGTCCAAAGGTTCCCATTGATCTGGCTCAAAATACTAGTCACCTTCGGCGGGATTAAGGATTCATCAGGACTTCTGGCCTTTAACACCAAGTCAATGGTGCGAAGAAATGCTTTGCAGAGACGGCCCCAGCCTAGGCTCATGTGCCAGAGACCGATGACTGAACTTTCGAGAACGAGACCCCATCTTGGACTATCGGGATGGAGTCTGGAGACGGCATGGACGCCGGCGACGCAGAAGTAGTGGAGCATGACGATGGGAATAGATTTGTATCCATGGGTGGACTTGTATATCAGGATGAGAGAGCCTATGACGTCGAGGGCCTGGAACTTTAGTCGTAAGGGATCGAAGGAAGGGAAGGGAGGGATCGAGGTTGGGTCTGCGTTCAAAAGGAAAATCTCGCATAGAGATACGATTGTTGACTGGTAGTACAGGCTATAACAGTGTCAGTGCCGAGAACGTCCAATCAGGTAGAAGTACATACTGTAAGCATAGTACGTGGGGTGTAGTGTTATGCCTAGGGAGTACACTCCATGGGAGCAGGTTGTGCCAGTCGAGGAGCATCCGATGCAAGTTACTGCCGTAAGCCCAGTCTTCCCTGGTTAGAATCGGACCAGGGAACCTCAGGGCGAAGCGTGCAATATCATGCACTATAGCAACCAATCCACTTCTCACCCTCGCGGCCGTGTAGAAGAAGGGCTGTGAGACAGGTGCCTGGAAGGGATAGGGCCGCCATTCAAACCCTTCATCTAACATTGTAGTTTCCTCTGGGTAGAATCTGACAGCTGGAGGTTCCTCGTAAGAGGAAGCCTTCCTATATACCTGACACGCTAATCTGCGCCAAGTTAGCAGAAGCGGACTTTTAAAAAAGAAGAGCCTTACGCTTGTATATCGAAGATAGCCCAGGAAACCAGCTTTTGACAGTTCGAGATCATAGTTCGTTCATCAGAGGTATCACTGGAAAAGTAAGGGCAATCGCTCTTATCCAGTTTTAGCTTGTCGCTCAGTTCTGCTGCGTGGATTATGTAGTTGGTGCCCATTTTATCAATGCCAAAGGTACAGCAAAGAAGGCCAATCAATATGCTTGATTGGATCGTGGGAAGATCGCTGGATTCCTTCTCCTGGAGCCATAGACGTTGTATAGCGGCGTACAGCTTCTCACCAAGCACCTTCTCCTCTCTCCGGTCAGTGATACGAGTAAGGTTGTACGAGAAACTCTGGGGTGGATTAGCAGCTGAACCGCCCGAGTAATCGACAACCTTACACAGCCGAAGAATAAAAGCGTATGAACGAGTAACGAAGAGCAGAATCTCGTGCGACGATGCTCCAGATCATGCACGAATAGAGTTTGATCGATAAGATGCCATGTGGGATTTTCCCACGTGAAGTAAAGGGAGAGTAGATGGCTCGCAACTTCGTCATCAACAAGCGACGTCCAATGCTGGATCGACGTAATTCTTACTGGTGGTTGTTGCAGGAGAGCCAGCGTACTGCTCCTCTCACTCGACTGCCATGCTTGATGCATTCGCGCCAAAGAAAGTCCTGGTTTGGGTGAGGATATATGCTGTTCAGTACGCGGATTTGGAGCGAGAAGAGTCGAGAAGAACTCAGGGGATGCTTGGAAGCGACTCTGTTGCAAAGTCAGCCACTGATACTGACCACGAGGGTAGTTGGTAGGACGAACCTGTATAGCATCGTGGATTGACTGGCGATTGTCTTGAGGGCTCTGAGAGACAATCTCCCGCAACAGCGACTCGTAGGCAAGGACCCTCTGCTCTAAAGATTGGACTTGCAGCTGTTGATTCTCCCGCTTGGACTTTGTGTATGCACACAACGTGCCCGACCGGAGACAGAGGCCACATGTTGGCTTCCGGCCGTCACATTTTGTCTTTTTCTTCTGACAGTTAGCACAAGCGCGGGGGATGCGAGCATGGCCTAGAACTCGATCGGAAGCGTTGGATCTGGGGATGAGAACTTTGGCCTCTGATGCTGTGGGACTCGGTCTGCTTGGAAACCGGGCGCCGGTCGTGTTACTGCTCGGGGGGAACGGCGAACCAGGGTCGGAATCGAGCGGAGTTGCGAGCTGTTGAGGCTGGTCTGTGACATTTCGCTCGGAGCTCGTATCCTCCATCCTCCATCCTCCTATTTACAGGGTCCAGGGTCTCCTTGGTGCACCGCAGGGATGATTGGATTCGAGAAGCAGAAAGGAAGCTCAGCCGCGGCCGCGCTTAGATTGAGATGACGTCGCCGCTTGGTGTTTATTCTTAGTCATGTGCTCGCAATCCACTCTGCGCAGTATAAACGGTCCACTCATTGATATAAGTGGGTTGAGCAGACAATATAGGGTAGTGTCTATGAGCAGGAGACAACATGTGCCGCGGAGAAATTTTTGCGATCGTGTCCCCTTCCTCTGGATCCAAGATCTGATTTATGGGCGTGGCCAACTGGAAGCTGCCTGGATAATGCTTCCGTGCTGGCATTATAAATATACCCACAATACGAGTGCCCCTTACGCCAATTGTGATATATAGAAGGATGATCCCTTCAAGTATCCCTTCAATCGGATTCGCCACGAAGCAATGCACAATTCCCGGTTCTGGCGGGAAGAACAAGAAATGTAGCTATCGTTTACCTAACGGTCTACTCTGCAAGGACATGATGCTAAATGGACATGACATTTTCCCGCAAACACAATGCTCGCGACATGTGCGAATAACATAAAAAGTAAGTCTGTGAAAGTCAAATAGAGAAGTCGGCATAATTTCATTTTCAGGAAAAGGAGACTTACAGTTTACTCCCTACGGAGCCGGGGCATTATGCTGTGGACGCGAAAAGCGAGGTCAATCATTGACCCATAGTGCAATGTCAGGTAGTCAAATGTTGTTCTTGTCTTGAGGGTCTTGACGAGACGCTCATCCAGGCTGCCAACACACCTTGAGGCACCTAGAAGAAGCCGATAACTCTCCAGTGCCGTGGGATTCTTAATGCACACGTAGACTATCCCATTGACATAGAAGTGGGCTTGGCGATGAATATCTACCTACGAAGTTAGCCATTTTATACGTATAAGCGGGGCTGGCAGTGATGTATACTTAGCAGGATGCATCGAACCTTTACTGCGCAGTTGAAAGCACTCGTCTTTCGCGGGCTGCGGCGAGCCTTCCTTCCTCGCAAGCCGCAATCCTTACGATACGCCAACAAACTTGGAATCCTCAGTCCTCAATCCATCCATTTCAATCAACTGGGCCATTATGACATTACCCAAGAACGGCACTTTTATCTTTGATTTGATTGTACAGAGTTCTACAACCCCAAGACCCGTCAAAATAACGAGAAAGCCAGTACGCTGTGCAGAGTACGTACCAAGGTGCAAGGCCCAATACGTGATTCCTCCACTCTTGTTTGTGACCTTGAAAAAATAACTGATAGATCGCAATCCTTCCAGACAGTGGCCGTCATACACCTATCTTCGTTCCCATCCTCGTTCTTATAGAGTCAACGTTTGTGGTCCTCGCGTACCTGCTGGGTACTGCCACTCGGTTGGTTACCACTTGCCACCAATGAATATCGCAGCACAGATACTTAGCGGAGTTTGGGTTTCTGTTGACACACCGTGGCTTACATGCGCGCCGAATGAGCAAGTCAGAAAACCGAAGCGGTCCTATAGGGGGTCGTACAGACCACTGCATGTTTTACTTGCCGCTCGCCAGGCTCAGCTTGTGAAATAAGTTCGAGAGACCCTTCAGAATACATCAATCCGTCTCTGCAGGGATTGGAAATTCTACAATAATTACAGCATCGCTTCCGGATAAGCCATGCTGACGCTGAGCATTCCGCAGAACAAGTCTGAACACTTTCACCAATTTTGCGATAATTCCCGCCCCAAAATCTGAGGTCATCTTCAACCCCCCGAGGCAGGCGAGATTAGAATCCCTCGGACCCATGAGGGCGAAACCACGGCCAAGCCGGGGTGGTGCCGGGGACCATTTCGGGGTCATCCGCAGCCCAGGAGACCAATCCTTGCAGAGCCCTGCATCCTTGAAATCAGGATAAATCCCTTGTGCCTTGCGTGTTGCATCCTTGGGATCGATCAAGAACGGCAATCAGATATAGAGCATCATACCAGCTATCTTATCACAACGGATTAGTCGCTCGAGGTACAAGTGTACCGTTACACTACTCTGTGAAGCCCACGCCACGCGCCCGGGAGATCACCCCATGATGAACCAATTTGTGTATCCCGTGGCGGATATGCGCCACAACGGCCTTTAATATAGTTGAGAAGGGATACTCCCCGAACAATACGCCGTCTCCACTCGCGGGGACCTGGCTTGGCCTAGGTAAGCGAAGGATCAGCTTAGTGTGTCTCCCTGCAGCCAACCCCGGAACTTTCTATAAATACCATTTCGAAACGGTATGGTCGGGGAACGCCCAAGGGGGCGAATTGAACATTGGACAAGAGGATACTGAGCCTTGGTTATACCATCGATCCAAGCAGCGAACGAAACGTCAGAAAGCAGTGTCTCCACCCGATGTTAAGCATGGAGGCTCAACTGCATACGGTACTCCCTAGGCAGCTGAAGAATGTGGGGAACTTGACACCAAGTACTATTACGTGTCACAGATTCAAGCTAGAACCGCTCAGGGCTTTTCTCAAGCCCTTGATTCGCTGGAAATACTCCCATGGAACCAACGGCGAGTCCCGTGCGGCGGTGTGAAGATACGGCCCGGGGATGGGTTGGTCGGCGACTCGGGGTTCTCGGGAACAAGAGGATTATTGGAAATTGGACTCGAGAAGAACCGAGTCGTTACGTGGGTCGCCGAGAGCTGAAGTAAGTGCCATATCATTTTTCAGGTTGCCAGTCGCCCATGGAATTGCGAACGAGACTTGCTGCGTTTGTTCGAGATACCTGGGTGACTCCTATACATCCAGCATCAATCATCTACCTATACCACTCTATAATCGTATCCTGACGGAAGAAACAAGATGCCAGGAGATCCCGACTCTTCATCTAAGCCATCGTCGGTAGCATGCCTTTCCTGCCGCAGTCGCCATGTGAAATGCGATGCCGTCATGCCCACCTGCACCCGCTGTCGAACAAATGCTACCGAATGCCAGTATATTCGCTCGAGGAGAGGATTACGAAACCGGAGCAAAGACTCGTTATCCCAACCGCTCGAAGAAGACGTCTTCTCGATGGGTCTCGATCCTCTACCAGACTGGCTAAGTGCTGCTTTCCCTTCAGACTTGAGCATAGATGTACCGTACCCGCAGAAACCCACCCCTACTTCCAGTATACGACTCCTGAAAGAGTAATTAACTGACCTGGGTAGGCATCAAAAACCTTCCTACAGGCTCACGATAGCCCTGACACTCACGAGTTTTCTCTACTCGATGACGCCCTCGCCCTTTCTGAGACTGACCTGGTCACCCCAGAGGTGGCGTATGACCCGATGATTCAGCTCTACTACGAGAACTTCCACCCTTCTCATCCTTTCATGATACCCAGAAAAACACTCGGCACCTCGCTTTGCTACTTGATACCTTCGCCACTGGTCTCGGTTATGCGCTATATCGGTGCCCATTACTACCCAAACCCATCTCTCAAGCAAGAATTCCGCCAAGCAGCATTTAACGCTCTTTCTGACCCATCAATAGGGGATGGGTCCAGAGTTCAAGCGTTGCTCTTGCTCGCCATTGTTGATCATTCACATTGCCACGAACAGAATGCGCACCGGCTAATCCAGACGGCCGTAAGCCTGGCGCTGGAGATTGGGTTAAACCGTCAGTGCTTCGCTACCCAGCACTCTTACGACCATTCTGTGTTAGAGGAAAGCTGGCGGAGGACATATTGGGAGCTTTACGTTGTCGAGGGCCTGTTGGCCGCGATGCGAGAGCAAAGCTCGTTCCGTTTATACCACCAGCCAGTAAACGTGCAATTACCCTGCGGTGAGAAGATGTACAATTGTGACAATGTAAGACAAGCAAGCAGAAGAAAAACTCCACCAACTAATGAATTATAGGTAGTACCGTCTGGACAGAACCTACAAGACCTGAAGAACAACTGGACACTAGGACAGGAATTCTCAACATTCGCTTACCGGATCAGCGCAGTACAGAAGCTTGGTGCCGTGCTCGAACTCAATCGCTCTCTAGATCTTGAAAGCAGTCTCGAGTCACATATCGAAACCATCGATGCGCATCTCGTCTCCTCACTCATGGTTCTTCCGCCACTCTACGGCGAAGGATACGACAGCTCCCGCCACGACGAGATGGTCTTCCAAGCTCAAATGATTCTCTACCTGTTAGTCCAAGCCATCCGAATCAACATAAGAGAAGAAAGCCCAAGCTAATCTTGGACATAGAGCCCTAATATACCTCCACCACCCCCGCTCAAGCATGCGCTTCGCCTCCTTCCACGCCAACCCTCCCACAACCTGCACCAGACTCCAACTCCCTGAGAAACCCACAGCAGAACCACACTCCGAGCTCAACCCATCACAAGCCCTAAATCTACACTCTCACAAACTCCTCCGCGCCGCAGATCACCTCTCCGCCCTGGCAACCCTCCCCAGCGCTATCCACCGCCGCACACCGTTCTTCACCTGTGCACTGGCCATGTGTATTATCGTGCACACCGCCGGGCTGCTCGTTGTCGTTGACGCAGATGAGAAGAAGGAGGCTATCAAGGCACGCATCCAGCTGAGTATTGGTGGCCTGAGGGTACTAGGGCGGACGTGGCCTTTGCCGAAAGCTGTCAAGGTGCAGATGCTTGATATGTACCAGGCGGTTGTGGGGAAGTAGCACATGTGCAGACGGTAGGCAACTGGATGATCTGGCGAGGTGTCCAAAAGATACCCTAGAACAAACAGGACGGTCTTTCTCAATGGAAAGAACCTCCAAAGCTTCACCTTAGAAGCCATTGTAGGTATACTGTAGCCAGTGACTACCCGTCCCCAAGGCCAGAAGTAGCCCAGTAGATGGGGTATATTCATGCATACAACCCAACAACGCCGGACGCTGGGTGAGAACAAGCCCAGCCCTAGTCACGAGCCAGGCGCTTCTGGCGGAGGTAAACCCCATACCCAACAACCGGCATTGCGCTGTTCTCTTCTCAGAGCCATCTCATGCGCACCACTAACATACTTGATTGAGCTAAAGCCCGGGGTCGGAGTCACAGTGAGCTAGGGAGGGGTGGATTGGCACGCGGAAAAAAACGTCGTATCTGAGGCCTTCCATGGCCATAGAAAGGGCGAGAAGCTCATGGCACACGAAAGCATCAACCTGGAGTCCAGGTGTTGAAACTGAGCTAGAGGACCAGGTGACATATCTAGTGTAAGAGGAAAGCGATACCGCTGAAGGATCGATGGCCAGGCAAAGGACGAGAAGCTCATGACTCATGAAAGTATGCTACAACCTAAGAAGACATATGTTCAGATCTATTCTAGTCTATATACAAGCTCTATATACCACTACTCTTCCAACCTATCCTCAAAGATCATGTCTAGCATACTTACTCGCCATACGCAGTCTCCGCCCAAACTTGAGCAGGACAAATGGCGCGGGCACAAACAGTACAGTCAAACACCCCAATAGTGTACACGCCCAGTTGACGCCAAGGTTATGGAACATGGCGCTGGCAAAGAGAGGAAAGCCGGCGCCGAAGCTCGCGCGCATGAAATCATTACCTGCAAGTACGGACGCCGCGTACCGCGGATAAGCACCCATGAGATAGGTAAAGATGCAGTAGAAGATCAGACATGCTCCCAGAGCAAAGAACATACTCGCGACGATAGGGACGATCCAGTGGATAGAGGCGTAATTGCCTGTCCAGCCGAAGAAGAATAGTGAAATTGGGAGGAGGAGGCAGCCTAACGTAGCTGGGGGCAGTTGTTTCTCGGGCGCGATGTCTCCCTCGTCGGAGTAGTGCTTGCGCTGGAAAAAGTACTTCCAGCCGCAGTAGAGCGGAATAGCCATGCAGTAACAGGCGACCAAAATGCCCATGAAGGAAAGTCCGCCCTCGCCGAGGTTGAAGCCGTGGATTTCTTCAAAAACGATGGGGAAGGCTTCGAACCAGAGGTAGAAGATACCGTAGATAAGGGAGATGTAGATGTTTAGGACCAGGACGATAGGCTCGGTGAAGCAGAGCATAAAGGGGCGGAGGAGTGTTTCGAAGAGAATGCGCTGGTTTGGTTAAATGTTATTCAGAAGCATGGGATGGAGGGCAACGAACCTGTTTGGGTGTTCCGGAGAACTCGGCCTCTGCTTCGGTTGTGAGGTCCTTCATTCCCGTGACTCGACGCAGGCGTTTCGCTCGCCGGCTTAGGATATTTGGTGCATATGTCTCTGGAAGGGCGATGAAAAGAAGTACCAGGGTGAGCCCTGATAGCCAGAGCAGCTCCCATATCGTCCACGTCCACCCCTTTGACATCGACGCGAAGCCACCAATTAGAGGCCCAACAACAGGAGCTGCGATTGCGATGGCGCCCCAGACGGCAATCATGTAGTCTCGAATGATGGGATGCCAAATATCGCCTAGGGAGGCGCCGCCCGTAGCTAGGACCGGGGAGCCCAGAAATCCGGTAAGAAAACGGAAAGCGAGGAGCATCCCAAAGTTCTTTGCATATACTACCGCGAATTGGAAGAAGGTAAAAACGAGGAGGGTGTAGATGTAGACAGGATTTCGGCCGACGGCAGGGATCTCAGAAAGTGGTGACCAAATCATTGGGCCTGAACGAACTGCATTAGCTTTGAGCGTGATAAAATGAGCTTAAAGAAACGTACCTAGGCCGTAGCCTGCAACGAATAAACTAAGTCCCAGCGTCGCTGCGACCTGGCTAACGCCAAAGTCCTGGACCACGCTGGTTACACCCGGCGAGTAGATTGAGGAGCCCAGATAGACCGAGAAGGTGAGCAGGAAGATCATCGAAGTCGTCCACACCTTTCTGGCCAGGGACCAATGCTGAGGGTCTTCGGGATCCTCAGGACCGATCCATTTTACAAGATTAGGATTAGGCTCTTTCTCGTTCTCACCCTCGCCACGTTCTTGATCCGTTAAACATGCAGACACAAAAGTATAAAGGCCCCAGATATTCCGCTGGTTTTCTTCATCGACTAGACCTTTGCGCACCAGGTAGTTCTTGCATGTCTCGTCGCTGGTTTCTTCGGGGTACTTGAGGATGCGACGGTTGGTGAGAAAGCGGACGACCTGCCCGAATTGGGAGTCGCGGATGATCGCCGTGGCCATTGTTGGTCTGATGATGAACAAGGCCAGGGTTCAATCCGATTTTATAGGTACACATTGTGATCAGGGTCTGGATGGTTCGTCAGAAGTATTCCAAGAGATGGTCCGAATGACTGAGTTATGAGATCATCACCATGTGTCGATGGACCCTGAATTGTATGACGCATGTAGACTCCGACACCAGCGATGAACCTCTCAGAAGCCACCCCTCGATTATTCTCTGGAGCTCCTACAGTCCTTATCCGAGAGCTCCGGACCAGTTAGGGCGATGTGACGATCAGGAGCAGTTGTTCTAGAAGGGTTTGTTAGCCTCGAGTCATTGTCCAGTTCCACCCAACTACCAATTTGTGCACCCTGCGGATCTCCTACACAAAGTCGACCAGTAGGACAAGTGTAGTCGCTTCAAAATACCACGTTTATATAGCTTCAATTTCGAATGGGGCGCTAGTCTTGGTATTCTTGGGATGCAGTAGCACACTCGGCTGTTGGCCATCGCTCAGGTCCACGGGCAGCGGTGACGGAACAGACTGCGACGGTCGGAAGAGACGACAAGGCACTCATAGTGTATACAAAAGCCGAAGCCGAAGCATTGGAAGCCCGCTAGAAGCGCAAATCGGAGAATTTACCCACTCGTAATTGTGTTGCGCCACGGACCTCGATATCAGCCAAGCTGTCGGGAAGAGCCAGCAGAGTCTGGGCGCTGCAAAGATTTTCAAGCTGCAAGCCACAGGCACAGCCGGAGAACCCCGAGGTCGGCCTGCTTCTCGATTCAGCTTGACAGCCGGACTCTGCAACGGTGTTCATGGTTCATGCCTCACGCACAAGCCAATAGCCAGCCAGTGGCCTGGTGTTGCCCAGGGAAGACTTTATGATCTGGATTCCACCAAGGAGCGCTAACGGGCTGTAGCTTGCCCGCAAACGTGGTGCTGAAAACGCCCCCACGCTGGGACGACTCGCACGGTCGCACCGGAATTCGGAAGGGAATGTCATAGTCGGATATTCAAAGTAAAAACAGTGAAATATATCCAGCGGGACTTGAGTCATAACTTAGAATGGGCAAATGTGCGTCATGTACTGGTAGAGACGTGAGCTCGCACTCGGAGGGAACTTTCCGCGGGACCCTTTTTCCCTTTTCCCTTTTCCCTCGTGCTCACTGGGGAAGAAACGGGGACGCCGAATCGATCGTGTCATGGACCCACAGAGAGAAAAGCCAGCAGCGAGTCAGCAGCAAGAAGGCTCAGCAGTTTGATCAGATAACCGGGCTTATCAGATCCGCTCACAATGCCATTGGTTCAGCAGCCTCCAGGATCATGAGAGGAGGGCGAAAATCTCGAGAGAACGCAAACCTTCTGTCGCGTCCGGCCGCCAGTCCCGGAACTTTGCTTCTGCTATATAGCTAGTCCCTTTCCCAGAGGTGACTCTTCGCTTTTCCTTCCTTCCATCCTTCCTTCTTCTATCAATCCTCCCTTCCTTGATCGATTACCCCCTTGTTAGTGTATTATCCTGTGCCGAGCCAGGCTCTTCGCCATGGCCATTTTGGATAAATTCATCTCCCGCACCGACCGTGCCCCGAACGAGTCTCACCCTGCAGAGCCCAAGCTCGAGAATCCCCAACAACCCATCGACCACGAGTCCGACTCGGACCCCTCCTCCGACAGCAGTATTTTCGCTCGCAATGAAAAAGAGGTCGAGCAGAATCCGGACAAGATCACCCAAGATGCCCATCTCGGTGTACAAAAGGCCGAGGCCGCTGCCATGGTTTGGAGCAAAAAGGCCGTCTATGCGACCTACGCTTGGTGAGTTAACAATAGCATTTTGCTATTTCTTTGCTAACAGATCAGGATTTGGGTGTGCTTCTTCCTGCTTGCCCTCCAGTCGTCCGTCAGCTCCACCGTGATCTACAACGCGTACTCCAATTTCTCCAAGGCCCCTCAGGTCGCCACCGCAAATATTCTCTCCAGTATCATCGGTGGTGTGCTCAAGTTGCCGATTGCGAAAATTCTCAACCTTTGGGGTCGTGCAGAAGGCTTCGCCATCTTCGTTGGAGTCTATGCAGTCGGTCTGATCATTGTCGCCGCTTGCAATGGCCCCGATTCGTATGCAGCAGGATACGTTCTCTTCTGGGTCGGTTACAATGCGCTCTTTCTCATTATGGATGTCTTTATGGCGGATACCTCTGGAATGCGCAACCGAGCGTTTACTTTCGCTTTTTCCCAAACTCCCTTTATCTGCACTGCCTTCACCGGCCCCCTGGCCGGCCAGTCTTTTATTGAGGTCGCCAACTGGCGCTGGGCCCACGGCGCTTTTGCAATCATCAATGTGGTCGCCTTCTCCCCGCTTGTCATCGTGTTCAAGTTCTATCAAAAGAAGGCCGAAAAGATGGGACTGTACCAGCGGGAGCCTAGTGGCCGTACCGCGATGGAATCGATCATTCACTACACCCATGAGTTCGACTGTAAGTGTATCATCATTCCAGTATCTTGCACCAGCTAACCTGTCAGTGATTGGTGCCTTTCTTTTAATGGCTGCTTGGATCCTTCTGCTTCTCCCCTTTAGCTTGACCACTGCCGATCGATCAGATTACGGCGACGCGACCTTTATCGCCATGGTGGTGGTCGGTTTCTGTACCCTTTTTATCTTCGCTGCATGGGAGAAATGGTTCGCGCGTGTCCAATTCATCCGATATGAACTTTTGAAGCAGCGCACCGTGCTGGGGGCTTGCTGCATGTCCGCCATTGCATTTTTCGCCTTCTACTGCTGGGATCTCTACTTCAACAACTTTGTTATGGTTGTCTACGATCTCAGCATTTCGAACGCAGGTTATATGGTCCAGATCTATAATGTCGGCTCCTGCCTCTGGGGAGTGTTATTTGGTCTTTACATCCGGTGGACAAAGCACTTCAAATATGCCTGTCTCTGCTTCGGCTTGCCCCTTCTTATTCTCGGCGCGGGTCTGATGATCCACTTCCGCGGTGAGGATCAGGGCATCGGCTACATCGTCATGTGCCAGATCTTTATCGCCTTTGGAGGTGGCACCCTGGTGATCGGTGAAGACATGGCCGTCATGGCTTCCGCCGACAGAGAGGGCGTGCCCATGATGCTTTCGCTCCTTGGTCTCTTTTCTAGTCTGGGCGGTGCCATTGGCCAGGCCGTCGGGGCGGCGATCTACAACAACACTTTCGTCAATGCCCTTCGCTCTCGCTTGCCAGAAGCCCTCAAGTATATGGCCAAGCAAATCAGTGACGGCGGGTACCTTGTCCAGAAGGAATACCCTGTTGGAGGTGATCTTCGCAACGCCGTCAACTATGCTTGGGGCCGGAGCCAGATGTACGGGTCCATTGCCGCCACTTGCCTTCTTGTTCTCGGTTTCCCTGCCATTGCCGTCTGGCGCAACTACAACGTCGACAAGAAGCAGAACAAGGGTGTCATTATCTAATACACGTCGGCTTATGTTGCCGCACCGCTATAGAATGCATTCGTTTTAATATAATCTAGTTGGATGGGTGGAGGAGGTATTGTTCGACTGTTATGGGCAACTCTCGTTGGTTATTGGTTCTAATTATACCCTTGTTCCAGTTATTGTTTTCGTGCTTGAGCGGTTTGATCCCAAAAGATTGTAGGCTCGAGGTATCTAGCCTAGTTTCTAGAATGAAAAGTCTGAATTCGCGACTGAACTTTATAGGTGCAAGTAGTCAACCTCGACTGAATGCGGCATTGGCAAAGGCTTTCCCTAACAGTTAAACCTGAAGCTTGTACTTCTCGAATGGGGGAACCTCAGGTGCACTAACCAAAGCCGACTGGGACAGAACTGATTTGATTAGAAAACCCCACTGCCGAACTCACATCGAGCGAACCCCAGACTCATTCCACCCCCACCCCTCATCACGCACATACTCCAAATACCAAATCACCTCCTCCTGACCATGCTTACTCGAGAGATCCAATACCCCAGGCGCAGGCGACAACGCCGCCCAGCTTCTAGCATCGTATTTCCAAACCTTCACTTTCCGCCCAATCGCAAGAGCCGCTAGAATCCTCGTCGATCCGTCCTTGTTATACTCGCAATGGTCCATCAGCGGCATTGTCGCCCGCTCCCATCCCCACGTTGAGTCATGGCATGGAGTTAGGCATTCGACTAGCAGGATTTGTCGCTCGTGAAGATTGTCGGACTCGTCGCGCTTGATTTCGATCACGGACAGACTGGCTTCGATCTCGTGTTGGCGGCTGCGGATCTTGAAGCCGCTGCATAGGGGGAGGCATTGGGCGAGGAGGTTTATCCAGAGTGTGCGGACGGGGGTTTGGTCTGTGGAGTTGGGGGTTATTGCGGCGAGGCAGCTGAGTGGCCGAGGTTTTGCGTGAAGGGGGAGTTGGGTTCTATGTTTTGATGCTGTGAGGTGTGGGACATTGTTTGGATGCTGAGGGATGTGTATGGATTTGTTTTTGTGGACGGTCTCAGTCTTGGAACGAGCTTGTTCTTTAATAAGTAGTTGCGGGTTATGCACATACCTGCCTACTCCGTACTGGAGCCTGGCGGCAATCCCGCGCACTAAAATACTGTGCAGCTGCGCCGCAATTGCTTCGATCTCTTCGTCGCCGTCCCAGTCAAATCGGACCTCTTTTCTCCTAGATGCAATGTCTTTGCTTGCATATTATCTCTGTCTCTGTTTGCAACATTTTGATCATTCTATGTCAGGCCTAGTCGTTTGGGCTGACCCGAAACAACCATATCGACGATGCCTCCCAGAATACGTGGGCCGTATTGGACTGATTATCACTGATTATCGTTGTATACGGCCAGTTCTAGCAAAGACCACCAAGATGGGCCACTACTGCGTGATCTGCGGCGTGCAGATCACCCGCTGCTCGCCTGCCTATGGCGTCAAGCCGAATAAGCCGGAGGATCTTCTACGGTACCAGCAGCTTCGTGTTCGTATGCTTCTCCAGGCTCCAAGCTTATTCAAAACATTCTGACTTCAATGACCAGTAACCCGGAACCCAGGCAGTCTAGACACAGTGACCGTCAGCGGCGTGGGAGTCGTCAGCACCATGGACCGAATCACCGCACCCATCGCCTATAAAAGGGGACTCAAGGCTCGTCGCAGAAGATTCTGACCCTTTCATGACCCAGAGAGCGGGGCATGGTGCTTTACCATGCATTCGGTATGCTGGGATATCTTGCTCCAGAGGGTCCCCGTGGGGACAGAAGATATGGCCAGGTTTGCGACAATCTTCTTTCAGACCTTGTTCTGCACCAATTGGGGTCCGAAGATGAAGAAGTATCTGCGTCCGGGTCATGACTGCGGAGGTGCGGCTCGGTTCCAGGAGCCTGTTGGCGAGCACATAAGGCAGATGGCTGAGCAGGGATTTGCGTGGATATTGGGGTGTCCGGTGCAGATTTGCGATGTGCCGGAGATACTGGCGTTACTTGCGCAGTACAACGATGCTGGGCTATGTTTTGGAAAGCCGACTCCTATACCCAGCCCAGGACTGCATTCATTCTCTTCCCTTCCCGTCGAGGTCTTGTATATGGTTCTGTCTCTCCTTCCGTCACTTGACATCGCAGAATTTAGGCTCACGTCAAGGAGTGTTGCGTCCGTGACTGATCCCGTGGCACTGCCCCAGTCCTTCTGGCGAAGCAGATTCTGTGCGGATGCTGAGATGGGATTTGCACTGCCAGCCAACAAGAGCACAAGTCAGAACTGGCGAGACGCTTACCTGTTGCTAAAGAAGGCTTTAGGCGACGGTTCTAGTTCCAACTCCTGCTCTGCTTCTGCACGCCTTAGAAGTCATCGGCGCATTTGGAACATCGTCGGTATCAATGCTTCTCTGCTTGCCCAATATATGGCTGACGATTCTCTCCATGGAAGATCTTGTGCTGAAGCAACTTTTTCTTCTGCGGAAGCTGGAGCCGAGACAAGTACTGGTAGTTCTTTCCCTGGAGCAATGATTAGGACACCGTCATCTACTGATGAGCATAACCTTCTTCGGTCGGGGAGCAGGAAGCTCCATGATCGAGATATTACGCTCCCATTGAGCGAATGCAGGATTGTCGCTTTTCGGATCTCCACGATCTTGTTCAACTCACAGGAATTCGTCTCTGGCTTGCAGTTCACTTTCGTCAATACCGCTAGCCACGCCATGATTGACCTAAGCCTCGGGTTTATTTCAACAAAGAGCCAGCTGGTCGAAGTTGCTCCATGGGTCCGCGTGAAGGGCTTCGAGTTAGCTACACGTCCCCGTAGAATTGCGGAATAAGAGCAATTGTTGACCGCGGGCCCTAGCCCCAATGGACAAGCGACATGGGAAACAGCGAGGCCCAGTTTGCATTCGGAATTTTGAGGTTCGACCGAGAGGGCGCAGACATCCGGCTCACTGTCAGTTTTGATGTACGCCGTCGTTCAAAGAACAGAGCACACCAAGTACTGACACTATAGGCCTTTAAAATGATCGCTTTAGGCATGGCCGAAGACAGCTCGGAAGTAGGCTTCAGTACGCCCTTTGTATCGCAGCCCACCTGGACGCCCACTTATCCCAGAAGAACGGTAACCCTTGCCCCCGAGCCACAGAACCCCCGACCTGATACATCAAGCCCTATTCTGAATATCGACTTCGGTGGTCCTGGCGGCGAAAGGCTCACACGGCTTACGCGGATAGTCGCGCACATGCTGGATAAGTTCGCACCTTTTGTTGGGCTTTCGTTCTACTTTAATGATCAAGGCTTCATTCACTTTGGCCGGAAAGGCTCAATGGAAGTGTCGTCATTAATCAAGGGGCCCGGCGGACAGTTGATCTCTAATGTCATCATCAGAAGATCTACAAAAGATGACCGGGTCCTCTCGCAATGGGTATGCTTCATAACCTCCTTTAGGTAAACTGGCGACTGACTTGCTTGTACTCTACAGATACGCACGAACCATGGCCACGAACTTATCTTCAGTTCAAATGAGCTACAACACTCTCAGGTGAAAGACTACGTTCCGATACTGCACAATGATCAGGGGCCAAACCCTTTCATAGAAGTTGAGGAGAAGCTTACTGAGACATTCGAGCCTCTTACTGGTCATTTAATAACTGGCTTAACCGCCACCACTGAAGTGAGTGCACGCAAATATAGGGTCAACCGTTTACTGACCGTTTTTAGGCAGACACCGGATTGTTTCTGAGTCTCGGACTGCCGTGCGAGAAACTGCAGCAGGCATCTGACCCGACCAAGGCCGGAGAGAAGAAAGACACACACACTCCGCTTCGTTATCTGCCAATCTAGCGTCGTCTTTAGGGTCCTATATTATCGCTGAGGCAGGGAATGAGCTTAGGGCTTATACGTCTGCAGCCTTGGAGTCAGTCCGATCTATACGATTCTCAACCGGGGACATCAAGCGTCTAAGGCTCGATAACTAAGTTTCCGGACTGTGGTTTGAATACCACAGTTCGCGTCCTTCGGTTGTTGGCCAGTGGCTTTGCGAGGGTGCATCGATGAGCCTAGTCATGGGCGAGATGATCACTGAGAGTACAATTTGGCTATCGAATGGCAGATACTCTCGTGTTGAAAGAGTGTACAACGGCCGCGTGGTTCGCGTTTCAATCACAACTACCTTGCAAACTGTATCTTACCCGGAGGAACTTCCATTGACAAATCACACTGTCCTTCGGTTCCACAATAGTCACCTCGAGGAAATGGTAAGAAAGCCCTATAGCATGCCGCTTATTGCGCGGATAACTGATCTTGGCCACAGTCATATTCAATATGGGTTTTCAACAATGCCTGGGACTTCCCTAGGGTACTATCTGCCCCCAGATCATCTAGCGCTAAAGTTACGCTCTGGCATCCGAATGACTTTCTCGCTACACGCCCATTTGCTTCCCTGGATACGGTGCTATGGAAAGGAGTCAGCGTGACGGATAACCTAATCTCCATTACTGGATATCACGGCCATGAAAACAAGAGCCTTGTTACGGGCTTGAGGTTTACATATTTATCTGGCAATTCTAGGGAGATGGGTGATGTGTCCGGTGATCAGACTTCCAATATCTTGACATTCGAACCTGGTGAAGAAATACACAAGGTTGAGCTCATTGCTGACTCGAGGCGTCTTCTGGACCTGGTCGTAAGTGTGGCTCCTTTCGAATTCGAGAGGTATAGATTGACAAGGGGCAGTTTCATTCTAAGAAAGACAACAACAGCGGAAGTTGCAGGCGTGCACTTGTCGAAGCGCATAAGTCAGAGATGGTCGATTGCCACATAGTCGATCTTTCGCAGCGAACGTTTCAGTCTCAATTTTTTGGGCCTCAGACGTACCTGGCGAAGAAGTCCTATCTGGGGAGGTGGTTGGTATCTGGGGCTTTCTCATGTCGGAGGAGGCTCTTGTTACTGGCTTTGTTCTTTTGGAAGAGTCTTAGATAGCCATTGTCATCGATGTATACACATATAAGATTGAGACCCCGGCGCACTAACAGATAGTAAGAGTAGCAGTGTAGTACAAGCAGTTACTCCGCATCTCCAGGAATGCTGATCGCCTCGACGATCCCTGCGTGCCTTCCCCTCTTCCCCCTCGTGTCTTACCACATCCCATGCGCTTACCACCCCAATACCCCAATGCCCTTTCTCCGTATTACAACCATCACCCCCCTAACACCATGCTTGTCCCACTCCTCCTCTTTACCTTCATCCTAACCAGCACCATAGCAACCGCAAGTGCAACACAAAACCAACCCTTCGACCCCCTCACCTACATAGACCCCCTCATCGGCTCCAAAAACGGCGGAAACGTCTTCGCCGGCGCCTCGCTCCCCTACAGCATCGCCAAGGCCGTCGCGGACGTCGACGGCCAAAACACCGCTGGCTTCGCGTCCGACAATAGCCGCGTAACCGGCTTCTCGGCGCTACACGACTCCGGCACAGGCGGGAACCCCTCACTAGGAAATTTCCCGCTGTTCCCGCAGATTTGTCCCGATGCAGACGATGTGAACAGCTGTGTCTTTGGGAAGGGGGCCCGTGCGAGGGCGTATGCTAATGACTCGGTGGTTGCGAAGCCGGGGTATTCTGGACTGGAGTTGGAAGAGTATGGCGATGGCGGAGGGAGCCCGTTGATTCTGCTTGATCTGACGGATCTTTGGGATAGTCGACAGAATGCCTCTATTTCCATTGATGCTAAGAATGCGAGAATTGTTGCCAATGGGACATTTCTCCCGTCCTTTGGTGCGGGATCGTACCGTTCCTATACCTGCGTTGATTTCTACGGTGCCTCGGTTCGGGATAGCGGGGTTTGGGTGAATGATCGCGCTGGCACGGATGTCCAGGACCTCTACGTGACGAGGGGATTCAACCTGTTCTATATCCAGGCTGGCGGATTACTCAGATTCCATCAGCCAGACGCAGGAAATCTCACAGTAACTGCAAGAGTTGGAGTTAGCTACGTGAGCAGCCAGCAAGCCTGCCAGAACGCAGAAAGAGAGATCCCATCGCCATTAGATGACTTCGACCGACTACAAAGTGAAGCGGAAAATGCGTGGAGAGAGAAGCTGAGTCCTATTTCGATTACACCTGGCGGTGCAGACGAAGAGTTGCAGCGGAGTTTCTGGAGCGGGCTCTACCGCAACATGCTCGATCCACAAGATATGACAGGGGAGAATCCGCTGTGGGAGAGCGATGAGCCGTACTTTGATTCGTTTTACTGGTAAGCCTTATGCCCATCTCATCTCAATTACAAGCCCAGCCGGCTAACTAAAGAATAGTATTTGGGACTCATTCCGAGTCCAACACCCCCTCCTCACAATAATCGACCCCGAGGCTCAGTCTCGTATGGTCCGCAGCCTGCTTGACACCTACAAACATGAAGGATATCTTCCGGACTGTCGAATGAGTCTATGCAAGGGCTGGACGCAGGGCGGCTCAAATGCCGACGCCGTGCTTGCAGACGCCTACGTCAAGAATCTCACTGGTTTGGACACCAACAGGATTAACTGGACGCTGGCCTATGAAGCCATGGTCAACGATGCCGATAACGAGCCGCTTGAGTGGTCGTACCAAGGCCGTGGCGGTCTAAAGAGCTGGAAGAGCCTGGAATACATTCCGTACCTAGACTTCGATTATTTGGGCTTTGGTACCAACTCGAGGAGTATTTCGCGCACGGTCGAGTACGCTTATAATGATTTCTGCGTTGCAACCGTGGGAAGGGGCGTCGGAAGATCTAACAGCGAGTACGAAACGTACCTTGCCCGCGCGGGGAACTGGCGAAATCTGTACAAGGAAGACCAAACATCCTTCGTAAACGGCACGGACACAGGCTTCGTCGGCTTCTTCCAGCCCCGATACCTGAACGGCACATGGGGCTACCAAGACCCCATTGCATGCAGTGCACTCTCAGGTTCATGGTGCTCGCTCACAAGCAACCCCTCCGAGACATTCGAGTCGAGTGTATGGGAGTACCAGTTCTACGTCCCTCATGACATGTCATCTCTAATCGCCACCTTGGGCGGCGACGACGCCTTCATCGCGCGCTTAGACTACTTCCACACCTCTGGCCTCGCGGATATAGGCAACGAGCCTGTCTTTCTGACCGTGTTCCAGTACCACTATGCCGGGCGCCCGGGTCTCTCGTCGGCCCGCGTGCACTCATACATACCCAGTTCCTTCAACGCGACGCACGCCGGGCTCCCCGGGAACGATGACTCAGGTGCTATGGGCGCATTTACGGTCTTCAGCATGCTCGGCCTATTCCCCAATGCAGGGCAGAACGTGTATCTGATTACGCCGCCATTCTTTGAGGAGGTTAGAGTTACGCATCCGGTGACAGGGAACATCGCGGTGGTGAGGAATGTCGGCTTTGATCTCAGCTATAAGAGGATCTATATACAGGAGGCAAGACTCGATGGGGAGATTCATAGCAGGAGTTGGATCGGGCATGAGTTCTTCACGGAGGGTGGCGTGCTAGAGTTGGTGCTTGGGGAGGAGGAGAGTGATTGGGGGAGGGCGCTGGAGGATCGACCTCCGAGTTTATCTGGATACGGCTCTGGGTCTGGGTCTGGGTAGGCTTGAGACGGTGCGGGAATGCAGCACGATGGGGGTTGGATTCCCGAGGTTGTACACATACACCCTCTATGCCCAGCCTAGGCTGCTAGGGCTGTTGCTCATGCAAGGTAGGTACATCTCAGTGTTTCATTGGAACAACCGTACAAATCTGCCTTGTCTCCCCACTCACTCTTGGCCGTGCTACTAAGCCCTCGCAGAAGCCAATTAATGTCATGCGAGCTGGACCTGCTGATAATCATTGTTCTAGTGGACCTATCATTCCACCACTACACTGCTTCCTACCATACTCGCGGCAACGCTACTTTCAGTGCACGTTTCCCTGATAGAAACATACATTTGCCACAATCTTCAACGAGGTCTTTGTGGCGTAATCGGTTAACGCGTCCGACTGTTATATACAATAATCGGGAGATTCACAGTTCGATTCTGTGCAGGGACGTCTCATCTTTTTGCTTTTGCTTGGTGGAGCTTTTTGTATGTGGAGTCGGAAATATATTCTTTTATACTCCACTTGCGCTTAGCAGCTCCATAGTAGCAGGCTCCTACCGCCATCCCTCAACCAGTCTCCGTGGCGTAATCGGTTAACGCGTCCGACTGTTATGAAGCACATTCATCGGGAGATTCACAGTTCGATTCTGTGCGGGGACGGCCTTTCTTTTTGCTTTTTTGCTTTTTGGGTGTGGGTAGAGGTTATATGATCCTGCTTGGGCTGGTGGTCGAAGCCGGGGTGCGTCTGCGTTTGGCTTCCGGTGACAACGCTGGTTAATGTGCACACTACACTACCGAGGCTTGGATTCCGCCATGATATGGTGCCAGGTATATTCAGACTGTCTGAGAACGAACATGTTCTACACGGTTTACTGCCTTCCATGGCCCGGATGCTGATACATATTTGGCCACGTGCCACACCACCTCGGTCTGACCCAGCTGCTTGAATGAAGTCATTAGTCTCCTATTACAGCCTCGACACTTAATCCAATGCACCTCATATAACAGTCGGACAGCCTGACCCATCTTGCTCAGCAAAAGGTGCTGAAGATATCCAGGGTAGGTTGCATGGTAGCTAGTAGGGCAAGCGGCTTGTGCCACGTGCTCGGCCACCGAAGCGTAAAATCGATGCCTGAAGATTGGATTCCGCATCAGGCATCCACGCGCGGCCCCGCTGCCAACTTTTGATGATTCATTCAGTCCTCGGTGTATCTTGATTCTTTCTACCCTCCACTCTACACAATCGACTTGCGCATTTCCTTCCTTTCGAATCGGAACTCTATAACAGACTGCTCGTCCAATTGAGCATCTCCGACACCCTCCGCACCTCTACTTCTGGCGTTCCTCGCATTCTCAAAATCTCCGAGTACCCCGCGGTCAATCAACCCAACCACCGTTAAGATGGATCTCGTTAACCAGTGAGTCAATTGCTCAGATCTCATACATTTCTGGTCGATAACTAACGATCACAAGCCTCGAAGGAAGACTCCTCTTCGCCGTCCCCAAGAGCAAGTCCTCCGTGCCATTTGTCCATCCCGCATCCGTCCATTCCAATTCCAGATCCTGAGTCATTCCAATTCAGGCCGCAAAGGCTTCACAGGAAGCGCAACAACTAACAAACCCGCCCTCAACAGAAGGACGCCTCCAACAATCAACCCTCGACCTCCTCGCCGGCTGCGACATCCAGTTCCGCCGCGAAAACCGCCTCGACATCGCCCTGGTTAAGAACCTGCCTATCGCCCTGATCTTCCTCCCCGCCGCCGACATCCCCACCTTCATCGGCGAGGGCCGCGTCGACCTCGGTATAACGGGCCGCGACCAGGTTGCCGAGCACGATGCGCAGCTCCAGCTCCCCGAGGGCGAAGTCTCAGGCGTGCAGGAGATCCTGGATCTCGGATTCGGAGGGTGCAAGTTGCAGGTGCAGGTTCCGGAGAAGGGGGACGTCCAGAGCGTCGAGCAGCTTATTGGCAAGAACGTGGTCACGAGCTTCACGGCGCTGAGCGAGCAGTTCTTCGCCAAGCTGGAGAAGGAGAATGGGGCTGCGGAGAAGAAGACGAACATCAAGTACGTTGGTGGTAGTGTGGAGGCTGCCTGCGCGCTTGGTGTCGCCGATGGAATCGTTGATCTTGTTGGTATGTTGCCTCGCCTTTGATATCAAGATCTGGCGAGATTGCGGAGACTAATGGGCATGCTGTCAGAATCCGGCGAGACGATGCGCGCCGCCGGGCTAAAGGCCATCGACACCGTCGTCGAGAGCACCGCCGTCCTCGTCAAGAACCGCAACACCACGAACCCGCTCGTCGACCTCATCACCTCACGTGTCCGCGGTGTCATCAGTACGTCCCACCCCTTACCCAACACTCAATCTAGATAAAAAAGACTAACAATCTCAACAGCCGCCAAGAAGTTCGTCCTTTGCCAATACAACATCCCCCGCGCCAGCCTCTCCACCGCCAGCAGCATCACACCGGGCAAGCGCGCGCCCACCGTGACCGCGCTCGAGGAGGACGGCTGGGTGGCCGTCAGCTCGATGGTCGAGAAGAAGCAGATTGCCACGGTCATGGACGAGCTGACCAAGGTCGGCGCCACGGATATTCTGGTCCTGGGTATTGCCAACTCGCGGACGGACTAGACTTTCTTTTCTTCTCTCCCGTGGGTTTTTTGCATGACTTGATGTGATCTATTGTACCTGGTTCCTGTTGGATTTGCTTGTTATGTCATAGATCTTTCCTCTTTCCTCTTCCTTTTACACTTAGTTCATTTTTCTTGTATCCTTTCGGTTTAGAATGCCTGTCTCCTGCTTATATACGATGTATATCTTGGATGTCAGTTGTAGGTCGTCGGTGTTTCCTTCTTGGCTCTCTCACGAACTTCTAGAAAAGTTTCGGGTCCGTTAGGTATGGTGCTGTGCTTCGTCCCGTTATTCTGGGTACTTCTAGGTAGACAGACTCTGTTAATAGATCAACAAGCTGGTCTAAAGGCAGAACAATCAGAGTCCATACATAGCCTTCCTTTGGCAAGAAACAAACAACCACGACCCGTCCATGCCATTACGTACAGCCCGAGTCCCGACATGTATCCATCCCCACTCAAAAAAAATGCCATGGAAACACAACGAATTGCTTGATACAAAGGAAAAACAAATGGGATGACCCGGGATCGAACCAGGGACCTCTAGATACCTAACTAAGGATTAATTAAGCTCGGAATGAAGTTGTAACTTCAGTCTAGCGCTCTCCCAGCTGAGCTATCACCCCATTGGATGGCTGCCGGGTCAAATTTTGCTATTATCAAGGTACACCATAGGTATGACTGCTGCTGAGTCGACGAGAGTAGGATTGGGTAGCAGTGGTACTTGGTAGAGATGAAGGGTTGTCCGAGATCCAAGTGTGTAAGCGACAGTGGACTTACTGGTATGCCCGATCTGTGTAGTTACAGGTAGACAATCTACCTCATCGACCGTGGTCAATGATATGAAGTAGCGAGGGATACAACTCTTATGTCCTACATGCGGGAGAGATCATGATATGAAATATGTAGATGAATGTATATACGTATGTGGTATATATATGATGGGTAAGTATACATGTATATGTCTGTATGTATGACAGGGGTGGGTATCAAAATCAATAGTAGTACTCCGTAGCAAAGCATCCAACCCAGAACACCAGTCAGTGCCGAGGCACACTCCAAGTTCCAGAAAACCAATTCCAGATATGCAGCAGGCAATAACCAATACATACCAAAAACGAGCACCAAGAGCAAAGTCGAATCAGTCCGAGAGCAAAAACAAGGTCGAATCAATCCGAGCCCGAGCTCGTTCGAAAGCCCTCAATCCCAACACCTTCCTTCCTTCCTCTGACAATCGCCCTCAAACATGCGCCCACGCCTTCCAGATCACCCAGCAACCCAACATGTCCCCTATCACTCTTCACAAGGCCACCCTTGATAACTCTGTACCCTGTCGGCAGCATCGCCGCACTTGCAAGGCAGACACCGTCACCTGCTGCAAAGGCCAGATCGTCATAGGCGTCCGCATACTTGATGCCCTCTTTTGAATCTACGCGGGCGCCGTAGACGGTGGGGACGGACTTGGAGTACAACACTGCAAATGGAGGGTAGTTGTTGCTGCTTTGATGTGCCTCGTTATGGAGAGTTTCGTGTTTGAAGGCTTTAACCTCGGAGAGGGTACGGGCGAGGTATTCCTTCGCCACTTCGGGAGGGATGGTGACCGGCTGGGCATTTGGACCAGTAGTGGAAGAGCCCTTGGGGTTTGTAGTTGGACCCGGAAAGATCTCGCCCTTCGGTTTAGCGGGTTTCAGTTGCTTAGCGGCGGCGGCTGCTGCTGAGGAGGTCGAGTTCGAGGCGGAGTCGCCGCTGGCGGTTGTTGGGCTGCGCGAGTGGTCGGGTGTGGTATCTTCTCCACCGATACTGCCGTCCGAGGAGTTGGAGAGCATCGTAGAGAAGCGTTTGCGGAGAGGTAGATTGATGCTGGATGAGCTTGGCGCGGGGAAGGGTCGATTGATGCAGGGAGAGAGGCGATATTCATCCCAGACGGCTGGGTCAAAATAGTCGAGGCGGTACTCTTCCTTTGTGCGCTTATTGATGAAACAATGACCCTTCTCTGGAAGAAGGGCAAAGCTCGTTCGGAAGGTGAAGTTGACTTGGGCGGTTAGAACGCGCGAGCTAAGAAGCACGTCGTCGCCGTTACGGAGAGGGCCGAGGATGTTAACGCAGTGTTGAGGGACGCCCGCATACAGCACACCCGCAAAAAGCTCGGGGCGCTGGTTAACCGCATGGCGGGCGATGAGGCCGCCCAGACTGTGCGCAATAACATACGCACCTCGCTTATGTGGCGGGACGTCGGGGGCATTACATGGAAGGCCCTCGAGGTGTTTGATTAGACGGCGGGATAGGAGATGTGGGCTAAGACGCCAATCGTAGCCGTAGTTGTGGACGCGCAAATCACCGCGGGTGGCATTATCACACTTCTGCAGCCGCTTGAGGAGACGTCGGCAAATGTCGACAGGGCCCACGTGGGAGAGAACGCCATCCGGGATAATGTTTTCCTCCATGCGTTCTTCGTCTTCTCGCGTCAGCCCGACCTCTAGGTCTACCTTCCGGAGGTTCAACCCGACTTTCATAGGCACCCAAAGCTGCCGATGAGGAGGTTTGGCGGAGCGTAAAATAGAGCCCCGGTAGCCGCCCATGACCACTACATCCCCGGACAACTCGTTCATAGCCTCGAAGAGGACAGGGTAGGTTGCAGCCAGGCTCTTGCGAGTGGACTTTGACCGCAGCAGAGGCGACGGGGGTGCACCTTCAAGCGACGGAGCCGCTGTGCCTGTGGAGGGAACCGTGTCATCTGTCTCGTTTGTCTCCGTCCGTCGGTGGTTCGCATCCGAGAGAAACTGTCTGTATCCCCAATCGCTCCGCAGATCCTGAAGATGAAGCGTCGGCATGCTCAAAAGCCGACTGCTAGAGTCCTGTAAAGAATCCTTGATGGCTTTGAAGCGACTGTTGACTTGCGAATGAATGTGTTCATATTGCGGACGGTGCTCAAGAGAGGATGCAGTAGAGGAAGCCCGCAAATACAGCGACTGGTCCGAAGACGATCGTCGCAAGGCCGGGTTAGACCCAACAAATGAATGTTTACCACGAGTCCGCGCAGACGGCGCCTGCAATGGCTTCAATTCTCCGATCGGGTCCTCAGCTGATGCATCCAATGTCCCATTTGACGCAGACGAGCTTGGATCCGACACCACAGGCTGCGGCGAACGAGGTGACCGAGACGCGGCCGACACATCACCGCCCTTTTCCTGCTCCAGATTGAGCCGCGACGACCAACTCCGTGAGCGATGCCGAGACACCGACAAACTGCCCGTGCGCAGGTGCAACGACGGAAAGAATTTCTTCAACCCGCGCCGACTCCCAGTATGACTGTCACCCGACCACGCCCGCGGCCGCAGCGGCAGCGTCCCCTTGAGAAGCGACCTCGTAAACCCAGTACGCGAATTCTGGCCCTTCGAAACAGCAGTTCCCAGCGTCGGGGTTTCCTTCCCAGTGGGAGTCCTATCTTTATCCGTATCCTCCGCCAGCGACTCCGGCTCCTCCGTGATATCCGGCGCAAAAAGCCCCTCGTCCTCAAAAAACCCACCATTGCGTTCCATAATGCGCGTCTTCTCCTCAGCAGGCGTCGTACGAGACTTGAGCCGGCTCTGATCATAACCCATGCTGACACCAATCACGTCGTCGGCTTCGTCAGCATCTTCTTCCAGGTCGGTAATCCCAGTCGCTGCTCCACCATTGCCGGGGCTAGGATAAGGTGAGACGTCAGCGCCTAGAGCTGCATCCTCGCTGTCGGAGGGGCTCAGCTCCCCGCTGGCGTTTGCACTCCGACGGCCATTGGGGTGCACAATGGCATCGGCATCCGGACGAGGTGAGGAAGACATGATTGCGACAATGGAGACGACATCCCAGGACCAGGGGCCGGACCAAGGTAAGGTAGGACAGACAGGAAGATAACAATAACGAAAAAAAAAAAATGACGCCAAGTACAATGCCAACCAGGGAGAGAAAGGTTTTGAGAGGCGAGGAAGAAGAGGATCAGGACGAATATGATGGACGAACAGGGATCGTAGGAAAGGGTCCACTGCACAGCCTTCTTTTCGGGTCCCCCGGAAGCAGCTCTACCCAAAGTCGCACACATAAAGATAAGCTCGGGGAATTGTGCCCACTGGACGGGTGCCGGATAGACCCGTCATCTTGCGATTGCTCTGTCTCTGCGGTCAAATCAGCGCGATGATGTATGCTCTGTTATAGCTATCCAGGCCGTTTTGCAGGCGTTAGTCTGTTTAGTTGCTTCTCGGGCGGCGACGATCATGTGATGCAGCTTATCGATAATAGTGATGTCATGATGTGGCTGACTCAGCTTGCACAAATTACCAAGCAAATGCCAAGCCGGCCGTGAGATACGAGTACGAGCATTATTAATGAGCTTAATCTCTACCAGGCGCCAGCGATTTCGACTTTTGACATGCTTCTTAGCGCCGACGATGACTATTTTATGACATCTGCAGGCGACGAAGATGGGCTCATAAATAGGATGCGTGGGGTAGGCGGTTCATCCACAGTCCTGGTATTACTTATACACTCGTTGAGCTCCGAAGTTGAAGGTAAGATCTTTTTATACTAACCCATCAATCTATAGTGACAAGTAAACAAAACAAACGAGGGACCTAGTGCTCAATGCAGTTGATAAGGTAGGATCTCTAGTAATAAAAATGCTTTGAGCTATATACAGAACAAGTGCCGGCCAAACGAGTGTACAATCTAGGCTAGGCCCGTGGATGGACCTTGCCTGCTTCCCGCATCTCGTTTATGAACCCGTCTTCGTCGCCTGCAGATGTCAGAATCCAGTAATCGCCGGCGACGGCACTGCCAAGTCCACCTGCAAAGCCAGCCACAGGGGCTGCAGGGGCGCTTCGACGTTCCTTTGGCTTGGTTCCCACATCATGCGGTCCCCAGCCGAGAATGTTCTTCACCGCCAAACGGCTCTGGTCATCTGGCTTAGGAAAACCAAACAACTGCGTTTGCAGGCAGCCGAGGATTGCAACGGCGGCGCGGATCATGATGCGATCACCTTCAAAGACCCAGCAGTCCCAGACACGGCTGAGGCGCTCCAAATCGAGGCCATTGGTGAGCAGCGACCGGAACATGCCGTCAAAGATCTCTTCATCTGACAGACGCAAAGTGTCATAGAGATGGGTAGCTAGACGGGGGAATTTGTAGCGAAGCGTCGCAGACGCTAATGAGAAAGTTCGACCGATGGCTCCACGGTCCATAGTCATAAAAGCAACGGGTAAGGGACGGTTGAGCGCATTAGCCATGGCGCAGAAGGCGGAAGAGGGTGTTGGAAATTGTAGCACAAGAAGTGCGGCAATGGTCTGCGAATTATTAGCACTGGGTTTATCATGGCAACGGAAAACGGAAACTAACATGAAGGCCGCTCGAATATCCAACATCGCTCCGGTACATCGAGTATGCTTCCAACACATCAACCAATGTTTCACGCAGAGGACCGCCTTCTTGGAAGAGGTTCAGCTCCGAGAAAGCCTTTGAGACATCGGCCTGGATGGCGTCAAACCACTCCATCATTTTTTTGTTGCTCTCGCCCGAATCGCCCTCAGCCTTGGCTCGCGCGTCTTTTGCCCGCTTCAGGGCTTTGTTATAAGATTCATCGGATAGAGCCAGCTCGTTGCCGATGGCACGACTCCAGGTCGGTCCTCGGATTCGCGAGGGTATGCCACGCCACCACAGCTCGCGGGTGCGAGACTCGCCAATAGCCCTGGTCCAGTTTGGATAGACATAATCGTCCCAAATCTGCTGGAGCGTGTCCCGGGTGTTGTCTCGCTCGCACTTGGCGGAAGCCGCCTGCGCGGCTTTACGTTTCTCTGCTTCCCGAGACTGCTCCATCATTCTCTTGTATTCTCGAAGATGCCGCCTTTCCTCTTTCTGATCCTTGGGGGGGAGCCAGCTGGGACGAGTTCGCGTGAGTACCTTCTCCTTCTCCTTACTAATGGGCAAAGGGTCTATCATTATATTGGACTTTTGAATAGGTGGGAGTTCGATTGGCGACTTGGAATCCCGCTTCGATTCATCGCTGGATCTTAGCGAAGAGCTCCCACTCTGAAGGCTATCACCGCGCTTGCGATCATTCTCGTCGGCGTGGAATTCCAGAGCCTGTGTCAGATTCTTCGCCTCTTCGGATAGATCAGACATCATGCTATTATAAGAGTAAAGCCGGGGGTTGCGAGGAGAGATCTGGCCGCGTTCAGGTCCAGCCGAGCTAGATCGGGCCATCTGTCGGTTTGCCCGAGAAGTAGCGGGTGATAGTCGAGGAGAGGCTGGAGAAACGGCAGCTTCAGAAACAGAATGTGATAAAGGAAATGGTCGCGGCCCCGGGCTGCGGTTGGGACTGTGGTCCCTAGACGGTGCACGGTCCTCAACTGGCCGTGGGGAAATCGGAATATTCCATAAACTGGCATCTTCGGGAAGCTCGTCGTCTGAATCGTGATATTCTGCTTCCAGCTCTTTTAGCGATTTACGGCTGCGCTGCCAAGATGGCTTTCGATTCAGGGGTCGAGCATTGACTGGAGATGGAGACAGGGTTTGGCTAGATGGAGATGAAGCGATGCCTGGGGACTGAGCGGGCCGCAGAGGTGAGGCAGATCGATTGCGACGATTCTTGGAGGGAGGTCGTGGGGCTTGCAAGTCTCGGGAGGCAGTCATCAACTTCGGCCCGGAACGTCCCTGCGCAGATGCATATGGTTTCCTCGGGGCTGGAGATATCAAATCACGGGTTGTTACGATAGGTGCCTTGGCGAGCATTCTGGCGGTTGACGACCGTGCAACTCCGGGGGCCCGTCCATACTGGACCGAAGCTTCTAGATATGGCGCTGATTCATCTTCTAGAACAACGTCTTCAAAGTTTCCGATATCCGTAAAAACACCGTCCGGACTTGACATCCGCGAGGAGGACCGAAAAGAAGAGGATTTGGAGGACTTGGACCCGGAGAGCTCCGGGGGCGAACTTGGTGCGGTCAAAACAGCGGCCATATCGTTGACCAAGCCGACAAGGTCGTATTATAGTTATGTAGTTGTTGTTAATCGTTCGATAAGCGTATTGATGTTGAAAGGTATGTTCGCGTCGTGCGGATAAGAGTGCGGACCGGCAGCAAGAAACGAAGGACTAGCGGGGACTCGATGGCCCCAACGGCGCTGTATTAATATTTCACAGGGAGGCCCAGGGCCATAAAATCACCAGTCAATAACCAGGACTGGTATCCAGGGTATTCAGAACAGCGGTGGACAGCGCGTTATGACGCCAGTGGAGCGGAAGGGTGAACAGGGGGTCAGGATCGGGCGGTTCGGTGGTGAGATCGGACTGGAAAGGGAGGAGCGAGTGGGAGGGTCGAAAGGAGATAGAAAAGAAAGAGGAATCGACGCAAGCGAACGAAGGGAGGTAGTTGGAGGAAATCTGGACGGACTAGCGAGTGGAAAATAGAAAAAAAATCAAGGAAAGACGCAACGAGCGAAGAGATGAAGCTGGGATGATTCCATCACCGACTGCGTTGGAGGCACGAATTCCAGGTTCTCAGCCGAACGCAGTCAAAAGGGTCTAGTTCCGGCCAGCAATCTCAGCGCCTGAGGCAGAGGTTATCTCAACTAGCCAATGGCAACTGAGATCGGGACTCCAATATGGTCCAGACTTTGCGTTTCATTCGCTGTGCACGGCGATCAGTATCAAACCGGTTTAGAGAGATGGCACTGCGGAGTCGCGACGTTTTCCATTGTCGAGATGAAGGAGCGAGCGGCTGTTCCAAGGCACGCCACGAATCCACACGTGCGGCTTACTTTGTTTTTTGTCTGCCGAGTACGGAGTAGGTAGATAGATAGATACAAGAGAAAGCTACAGCACCTGGCTACGGAAAGGGAGCTGTTGCGGTGTTGATTGTTGACTGCATTGAGTAAGATCCATTGCCACCCCCTGTCCGCTGGGTCACTGTGCTGCTCGTCCACTCGCGGTTGTCCCATGGGATACTTTGCTCAGACCACAATTGCTTGCATCTCAGCCGTCGACCATGGAACTCATATGATTTATTATTAGCTGAATGAATCGCAATTGTCCTCTTTGTGTCTATCCCGCCCTGCTCTGCGGGAGTACTACTGTAGCACTGTGTTCCGTAGATACCGATCCCTTGACACCCTTCATTGGATCTATCATTCCTGATGGCCCTGCATTGCCGGCGCTGTCGGGCAATTTTGTTCTATTTTAGCTCGCGCAGCTAGGTATAGTCAAGGTAAGGAGCAAGGTCAAAACCGCCACTCTCTATACGTCCGGTCCCCCTTGGACACCACCTGAGCCAGCAAAGCACCGTTGCCCACACCCTGCCACGCTTCCGCTAGCATCCCGTCTAGCCAACGCAGCACTCCCGCATACCGTGTTTGTTTCCGCCCCAACACAAACTGAAACGCCGCCGCCCCCAGGTACTGCAATTGAGGAAGCGTGACCTTACACAGGCCACGCCGGCCACGAATCAGTCGGTATCCTAGCTGCGTGGCATCATGAATTGTGCGAACCACAACGTCGGGTCGAGGTTGGGCTCGGCCCGGTAGCGACCGAGTGTATCGGTACATCTTCATCGCGGCGGCGACGAGGGCTTTGTAAAGGTTCAGAAGCACTGCAGGCAGCGAGTTGTGCGCCGAGTCGAGATACATTGGGTGCATGGCTTGCTTGACCGATGCGAGGACCTTTCTGTGAAAAGATCGCCCGGGGTTTCGCATGGAGTCAATCGATAAGGAATCGCTGAGGGCGGCGCCCGCTGTTTCTGCGCCGTCGATCATTCGATCATGATCTTTAGAGATCTCTACTGTTCGTGTATCGATGAGAGTGCCGCAGTAAGGGAAGAGTGACGTGTCGACGAGTCGCGGAATCTGCGCACCGTCTACAGACGCAGCGAAATTTACTAGGCTTTTTGCTGGGTTAACGGAGATGCCATATTCTGGCTGTCCTCTGACCATGACCTGGAGGAAGTCTATTGCGAGCTTGGAATCCAACGTAATCAGCAGGAAGTCGTCTAGTAGACGAAGGAGTATAGCGTCGTCCGTTTGCAAGAAGCCCAAAACATTACGCTCCATCTCTGCGTAGAACAGGCTGCATAACAAGCTCGACAGCACCGAGCCCTGCGGAATGCCATTGCTTTGCCTGAAGTACTTCTTTCCTATCTTGACGAGATTGTTTTGGACGTGCTCGTTGAGAATGTCAAGCAGGCCCTCACCGCTGTAATCCCTCTGCGCGATCGTGTCGACAAAGACGGTATTCCTTCGACCAATCACACTTCCATTGGCGATAGCATTCGATATATGCTCTGGTTTTCCGAGTGCGCCAATTCTTTGAAGGTATTTTGACCATGTCTTGCGCTGCTCTGCTTCTCGTAGCGGCCACATATTGCCGAATTCGCTTGCGAGCCTCATTTCCACGTACTTCATCCAGTGGTAATTCTCCTCGGAGACAAGCTTTTCAACCAAACGCACGATTTTTGCTTGCGGTATAGTATCGAAGCAGGACTGGATATCCAACTTCACGAAGTAGAGTGGCTTCTTTTGATCCCAGCCCCTTTGCATTAATGACTCTTTGAACCCCTTCAGTCGAGAGTGCATATCTCCAACCGAGAACATGCTCGACCCAAGAAGGTCGTTTCGACGCCCTCTCTCATAGTTCAGCATGCTGTAAACAGGTGCGATTGCTGTATTCACACTCTGCGCTGGATTATAACGATTCTTCCCAGCGTAGGTACTCTTGACCAGGGTGCGCCGTCTCAGATTAAGAATTGGACGTATTCCCGTCGTCTTAGGGAGCAGTCGTAGAGACCCGTACCCTAGCGACTTTTTGCCAGATAGTAATTGTTCCGCTGTCTCTGGCACCAGTTCCTCAAACATGGCAGCCCTGAGATTAGCCAGGGGCTGAACGGTCAGGCGGCGCCAGACGTCATGCCGGAAATAGAACAAACGATGCCGGTGTATCTGCGATTCAGTGACATAGAAATTTCCACGTATGAGTGGGAGCAGCAAAGAATCGAACAGGTAGTAAATGAATTCGTGGAACAGCTCTCTGCGCTTTTGCAAGTCAGACGCCGAGACCTTGTTTTCTGACAAATTATGACAGAGTCGACCAGGTTCCAGCCAAGGTATTTGCGTGATCTGCGAATGGTCAGAGTGAGATTTATACAGAATGGGCAAGTCACTAACCTTTATACCCTCGCAGACCTCATGAAGACTCAAGCTCTCATACCTCCGCATACGTATAAACCTATCGACATGCCCGAGTATTATCTTCCGGTGCGAAATTCCCTGGTCATCAACTCCAAAAAACTCCAATGGTATCAAGCTTTGAATGACAGCCCGGCAGAAGGCTGATACAGACGCGGTGGGGGTAGCGTGGTCGGTCAGATTAACCTTCGGCTTTGTAGCACCTAGTCTTTTACTCATATACGCAATTGAGGCTGAATTGCTTGGCCGTAGTATACGTTGAACGTCCTTGCTTATGAGCGATGGCTGGGTTATCAGCGGCCCAGAGCCCGAAGATGGAATCACACCAACTGATGCCTCAGATTCAACACTGAGTGGTCCTAAAGCCCAAGGATCCGTAGACTATAATATTAGCCTTTGCATCATTCATGCGACAAAGTCCATACCTCTTCCAAGCAGTAGTACCGTAGGAGCTCCCTATAGCAACATCGTCTGTGTTTGTTTTGAAGCTGACGGACCAATTCCAATACCCTGCCCCGGAGTCTTTTCGGTATCTTGATTGATTCTTGGGGCTCTCCAGCAGCGGTTTCGAATTTAGGCGCACCTTTGTATTGAGTCCGTTCTAGCTTCTCCTTCGCAGCTATTTCCTCCTCCCGTGAAGAGTAGTTCTTAGACAAGGGGTGCTCACGGTAGCTTGGCTGGACTGTGAAAACATTATGGAGGCCGAACTGCCGAGGAAAGATATACTTCATCACATGAACCGTCTGTTGCAAAGAATTGGATGACGGAAACCGGCTGAGGACATCTAGAGCTTGTCAGCATACTGCTTTGAGTCATGTCCATAGTACGTACGATTCGGTGCCCCGAAAACTATTCCCCCTTTGGGGTTCAAATGAGGGCGAGCGTATAACATACGCTGACGGCAGAAGACAACCGCGTTGGGACTCAGTTGATACTGGCTGTCTTTCGACGCCCTCGTATGTGTCCGAGTTTCAGAAACCTGACCCGACGCATTCTTGGCAGATAAATTGCTGCCGTCCCTCGAGATGGGGCTGTCCTCGGGTGGCGTCGGAATAGGTTTTAGGCTCGATAATGCAAGTCCTGGGTTAGGCAAAATCTCGTGAGTGTCCATAGAAACCAGTTGGCCAAAGGGGCTAACGCACCACTTAGCTGATAGTAAATCCCCTTCTTTACGTCTACGGCTGCAAAAAGTCCACATTCAAGCAGGAGCTTTATCATGATTTCGTCGCCATTGCCTCCTAGCAGGGCGAGAACTTCCGTCCATGGCGACTGCTTGAGCTTTTCGACGTTCTTATTTGGATACCACGCCCCTGCATTCTGAACACTGCAGTGCAACCGGCCGCTGCCTTGTCGATATCCATGGCTCAGAACATGTTCCAGCTTCCCGCGGAAATGTTTCCCGAAGATGTGTGAGATCACAAAGTCCACAAGCTACAATACCGCCAGCATTAGCGCAGCATGTATGACGACAAGTAGAACACCTACATCGGACTGTAAGCTCTCGGGCCCAGTGTCAGTGCCAGCTTGCGTAACCAGTTGCAATTGAGTGTATCTTTTGAAGTCCTCTTGCAGCTTTTTACTATCCGTAGGGGATAGCTCTTTCGATACTCCGACCAGCGTAGTATCCAGGAGATCAGCTAGAGCTTTTTCTTGCGTCTTGGGCGCAGCATCCGGGTTGCCTGGTATCTCGCCTCTGATTGCAGCAATTCTCCGGCGACGCGCTTTGGAGGTTCGGGGTATGCGCTGCAGGATGTACTGCCGCAATGTCACGACTTGACAGTAGTAAAGAGATATCACCGGATGGTAGATCTCGGCTGCGTCGGTGGTTTGATTGCCGTCGATGTTAGGAGGGCGCGCTATGTTCTCGGCAGGTTGAGATGGTGAGGGTCTCTCCCGTGGGGTTGGGTTATCCTTGACAGGCCTTTTTCGTTTCTTTCCCATCTTGCTGATCTCAAATCGTTTTCTTTCTAAAATCAACGCAGGAGAATGCTTGGTCTCAATGATGAGTGGCCGTGATTTGGAAGATTAGCGGAAGGAGGACGCGCCGGGGACGCGCCGCGCGAGTTACCGTGCCGGCGGAGGGAAAGCTGGGGAAAGCCCAGTGCAAACGTTACCACGATTTTAGGGCAGGAAGAAAGCCATGCAAATGAGCTTTACGAATGCTATCGAGTTTATAGATAACACTACTCCGTAGTATGTAGCAGGAGCAACAAAAAGCAAAAGGATAAGCGTCCCTGCACAGAATCGAACTGTGAATCTCCCGATATACAATGTATAACAGTCGGACGCGTTAACCGATTACGCCACAGAGACTACCTTGAAAAGTAATCAATCAATTGATTATATAGGGGAAAACCATAATTTTGAGTACATAAATATGTAACATGCAAAAAGACAAACGCACGTCCCTGCACAGAATCGAACTGTGAATCTCCCGATATACAGTGTATAACAGTCGGACGCGTTAACCGATTACGCCACAGAGACTACCTTAAATATGTACTTTCAAAGCATGTTTTACAAGACAAAACAACATAGCAGTTGTAAAACACAAATCATATTGTGAGATGCAAAAAAGCAGTCGTCCCCGCACAGAATCGAACTGTGAATCTCCCGATGAACAGCTAGTACTAACAGTCGGACGCGTTAACCGATTACGCCACGGAGACTTCTGATTGGTCAGTTTGGGTAGTTTGCTTAAACTAGCCAAAACTGTCCACGATAAGCTCAATGTTAAGGGCTTACTTAGGTGAGGTCAGATGGCCGGTGCCAGTAATGTAACGTTCTTGCTGCCTATCTAGGTATAGGTAGGGAGGCCTTTACGCCGCGAAAAGTCTCTGCCGTGTCATTTGTGTTACACCAGTTGTTGTGCGAGCTAGTTAGAAGAGAACGAACAAAAGGCACCGCGGGTATTTGACGGGTAGACCTTATCCATCCTGCAATCAACTTACTGGACCGGCGCAGTCCCTCTACCATATCGTTTCGCTACCCGGGCCCGGGTAGTGCGCATGTATGTGGCATGACACTGGCATTGGTCTGTTCCTTGGTCGTGTTTGTAAGTAGGTGCTGAGCTACTGTAGGCCAATTGAATGCCCGGCCAGGCTATATATCTCGGTCCAACCCACGGAAACCCAACACCTAGGCCATTGGGCATTGGCCAGGTTCCCTACAAACATAATCAAGGAGAGGAAAGTCCATCGCAACTCGCAGGCAGCAAACCATTCCCACAGTGGACAGCATTGGGGCATACCAGGCCACAGACGAGACAAGCACTGCATCCCATGTTGCTAATGGCCCCAAACCATACGGTAGTAGCTAAACTGGAAGTCACCGACAGATGTGCTCAGGGTGTATATAATCAGCGCATATCGGACAAGCCAAAGCCGCTCCCTGACTGCTATAACGTGAAGAAACCAGGACAAGCGAATCGAGGGACCGACGGCCCGAGAGCAGACACCGATGAGCGCACACCGCAAGTCGTCAGTCCAGCCACAGGTATCATCTCCAGTTCTCTACGGCATCCAAGCTCGGAGAATTCCCTTTCATGCACATATGTACTATGTAAAGCTGCTCGGAACACGCAGGTCGATTAAGAACCATGCGGACAATAATGAGTTTTATACCCCTGGCTAACATGTGGCTTTCGTGCGGCTGCCGACAAGGCGTCGAGTAGCTAGAACTAGAGTTCGCAGCCACAGATCCGAGCGTATAAGCACTCTAATAATGTGCAGATTATCCTTCCCGGAGTGAGACGAGAGCCAATGCGAGATCTAATCGTGATGATCAGGGGAAGGAAATGTCGTTGTCGCAGCGAGGGTCCTCAGGGCCTCGTATTACTGTCTCAGCCTTACCGAGGCGCAAAAGTATATCTGACAATTCCTGTCTTGAAAATTGGCAACCTGACACAGTGACAAATGACACCGACACCGATTGACAACACCGTTGTGCCAAGCGTACAGGTCACAGTTATTTTGAGCGTAGCGAGTTAGCCAGAGTAAGGCAAATGACTAACCAGTTATAGCCAGGATTCAGGAACAGGAACAGTGTCTCGGCCGTTTTCTGTCAAAGACGTAAGAAACTTCAGATCCGTGGGCCGGATGCTCGCTGCTAGACCTTAACTAGAGGTAAACCATGGGCTAGACATCCGCGTCTTCCCGGTGGAAGAATTTAGTGAAGAAAATCTCTGTTGAATTGTTGATCTGCTTATGTTTTCGCGGCCGGTGACTTGTCGACGGCCTGAGGAAGACGCGGGATCCCTGGAATTAAAGGTTGTGGGATCGCGTCTCCACTCCCAGCATGGCCCAGGCCTGCGAGGAACTGCGTCCGTGACGAGCTCCGGTGACGACGTCCATGCTTTCACCCAAGGATCCCGACTGAGTGGATGATCTTGCACCGGAAGGGCAGGAGAGGACATGTCCGAGGTAGACGTGATGCATGAAATATATCCGAGTGCAGAGCTCAGCTGTGGGAGGAGTCAGATCAGAAGCCAGAAATTTGTCACCAGTGATCCCAGGCGCTTAAAGTTTGCGAACCCAAGTTTGTCAGAGCCCGCGCTTAGTCCCCGTAGCATACCCGTAAATGAGGTTAATCAGGTACAGGCTGAGTAGCCTCCTGTCTGAGAGTGAGGCAACCATAATTAAATAGTATCGCAGCATCTATATGCCCCTTGTTATTGATGAGAGCCGAGGAATCGCGTGCTGGCTTCATTTTACTTCAAGTTCTAGGCTCTGACCACTGACCAGGCCGTCATCAAAAATCGATGGATCGACTCGAGTGGAACAGCATCTACATGTCCGGCCCAATCATCCTCCCTACCAGAACGCCTCTGTCGTCGGATTTCTTCCCTGCTTGTGAGCTAGAAACCTGTTCGAATCTTCAAGATTCGTTTGATCTGGATTGTTCGCAGTTGAATCGAACTTTGGATCGGCGATCTCAGGTTCTTTATCAAAAATCCCGGTGGACCGGACTCGGCGAAGGCCAGATGAGGAATGAAACAAAGAAAGCCGAGCATTGACTGTGTTCAAATCCTTTGTCTTGCCCGAGGCTGCCTCGTGAGCGCCGGAAATGGCGTAAACAGAGGCTTCTTCCAAAGTCAACATGGCAGTGTGGTGACGGAGGGCTGTCCCAAGACGATCGCCGTTTGGAAGTGAAACCATGCGCCCAACTACTGACAGACTGACAGACTGACAGACGCCAGACGCCAGACGACGATCCAGCTAGCTAGCTAGACTAGATACAGATGGAAATATGTAGTTCAAGAGTGGTAGATATGCTAGAAAAGTTAAACAGGGCTGCTATGGTGGCCCACTCGCTGTCTCCCAGACTTGAGCTCGCCAGTGACGCTGCAGTACGTATTTCCATCTGGCCTGCCCATCTTTCAACTCATCTCCATCTCTCCCATTCTCATTAAATCCCTTCGCCCATTCTCAATAATCCAATAATAATCCCAATCCCGACTATCCTGACCAGTACTGCCGCGAATATTGTTCCTGGCTCTCGGTCCAACCACTTTGACCTCCAATAAACCCCTCTCGGCCACGGCCCGCCTGTGACGAGCCCAGATCCCCCTCCACGACCCCCGTCTGGACTGGCACACCTCCCCCTGCTCGCTCCTAACTAGCTCTCGCCAGTCATCACTCTCGACGCCGTGCAAACGTCCTTGCTCCGCTGTCTTCCTCCTCTTCTCCCCGATCGCCTTGTCATCCTTCTTCATCCTACGCTTCTCTCCACAGCCCGCCGTCCTTTGACCTTCCTTTCTAATCGCCGCACGCCAATCCGTCTCTGCTTGTGCCGGGACACAGACCTTAGATCACCTGCCGGAGCTTGGTGATCTTGACCTGGTCTTCGAATATGCCGCCGTATTTGGGTAGTACTACCCGGTGACGATTGCCTTGTAGTTCTGGCTGGTCCATCTGCAACACTGTGGCCACCAGCCGTGAACAACGCATCGCAGACTAGCATCCTTGAACAGAAACGATCTCCGCCAACCATTTCTGCTCGAAAGCTTTCTTCTGGCAAATTAAAAAAAAAGAAAACCAACTGAAAATTAATCCAAAAAAGAAGGTCTCGCTCCATGTATGAAAATGTCCGGCAGCGATGTCGAACACGTTTCTGGCTTCGTTGACGCCGGCCCTTCCCAAGCTCGGCGCCTCTCCTCCAGCACTGCCGATTGCTTCTACGACGCTCTTTCCGATAGTGGCTCCCACAATCCTCCGCTGACTCTTCCATCCTCTCGACCGACTTCCTCCCGATCAGGTACCACATATACCACCAAGCAAGGTGTCTCAAGGCCACAACCCTTCGCGTCACCCGCGACCGTTCCGAACGGCTATTCCAACCGCCACCATCAATCCTCTCCCGACCCTGACGATTACTACCGCTCACACTCACCTACTTTGCCTCTGGAAGACGACTCGAGAGCCCGAACAGAAAGTGCGTTGCTATCCGGGACTACGGATCCAGTGGCGGACGCCCGCGCGATACACACAACACAACGAGTAACTTCCGAGCCCACCCCTTTGCCGGGATTATCGAGCGTAGAACGAGGACAATACCGTTCAGTGTCCGACACCTCTTTGCGAGGCCGGTCTGGTTTCCCTAGCGGCCCTGACTCCGTGCGACCCCTGGCAGTGCGCTCGAAACAGACTTCGTTCAAAGACCTCGTCAACAAGTTCAACAACAACGTCGATCAAGTCCTCCCATTCCCTTCCGCTTCCCGAGACCACTCAAGAGCGTCTAGCCCCGTTCCCGCCGATCGTAGTATACAACCTGGAGCTGCGTCTCGCAGGCGAGACACCGGTGGATCAATTGCGCAGAAACAACAAGCCTCCAGGTGGGACTTGATGGGAAACTCAGCCCAGGAGCCCCCATCGCACGTTGCTTCAGTCTCGTCAAACGCATCGGATTCGCATAACGGGGTTTTGGATGACCACCAACCGTCGAATCTGCTTCCGCGACGACGTCTTTTCGGAGAGCTGCTTACAGTCGACACAGATTTCCAGGGGTATGGGATACCGTCTCACTCCCGACGTCGAGGTTCTGAAGGAAGTATCCCTAGTCCGAACCCTGCGCTTCTGGATCATTTTGATCCATCGTCAATCCAAACACCGCTGACACCGACAGCGTGGTATTTGGGGCGAACGCCATTCTTAGAAGCAGTTAGCATTGGGGAGAGCTCGAGTCGCCATCGAAGGACAAGGAGCGACATTCCTGGGAACTCGCCTGTGGGTGCGAGCACGCACCCGTCTGATTTTCACATGGCTGTCCCTGGCCCCTTGCAGCCTGGAGCACGAACGTATTCGGCCAGTCCGCATTCCAAGTCACGCATTCCTATTTCCTCCCACCGCCTCAACTCGCCTTCCGCTTCTGACGATTCGTCACCCTCTCCCAAAGCCGAGTCTCCCGACGGTGGTCGCTACAACACGCAGATCCCTCTTCCACCCAAGGGGCTAAGCCGTCTCCCCAAACCTTCTCCAAAATCTCCCCGCGACTTGGTGCCTCATGGCAAATCAGCGTTCGCCACAACCACTACTCAGACACCGACTCGCGGAAGGCGAGAAACTGGCTATGGTCGTTCCCGGACGAGACTGGCCGATAAGAGTCCTCAGCTAGAGGCCTACATAGCTGCGCCACCTCCAAAGAAATCGCCCCCCTTGCGTAGTTCTCGACCACGCCAGCCCGTATCTCATACTGCGCCTCCGACGTCCAAGTCGCGAGTTGGAGAGACAGTGTCGAACCTCCAAAGACATATTCATCGTGAGCGGAACTCAAGGCCACGAGAGCGGAGGCTACCCGAACTGGGGACAGTTGACTTTGCGACACGGCGCCACAAAATCCAACAGGCGTTCAACCGTACGGTTAAAGAGAATGAAAGAAGAGAAGAGGAGGCAGCTGAGCTTCGCCGACGAGCTTCTGAGCATGAAAACATCTCGAAACACACGAACAATTTGCCGTCCAATCTTGAGCCGAGCGAGCAGCAAGCAGTGCCTGTTGTTCAAACAGATGATACTGCAACAGTCATAGAGGATTCCGCCGAAGTCTGCGAGGATGAGTTTCCTGAGACTGGAGATGTAGAGGCCTTCCCGCAACTTCACATTGGCACCAACGTCCCGACCGATGGTCCACATGCGATGACTATGGATTCTCCCACTTTAGGGCATATCGAATTGACCCGAGATGAAGGCGATACGAATCCTTCCATTTTACCTACCGTTTCGTCGCCGACTTCATGCTCCGAGGATTCGCCGGTGACCACATTTGATCCAGAACCGCAAGCCGAGATACCCCAACAAGACGTGCCCACGTCACACAGAACCCTGTTGAGTGAGATCATGCGCATCCGTGAATCCAGCCCAAGCAGCTCCTCATGTGATGAACAAGAGTATGGGTTCTCCGACAACGACGATAAAGAATCGATCCCAATCTTATTGAGAGACAAACTGGGGTTTGACGATCTGACCACAGACGATTTCACCACGTCTAGAATCGGGCCCTTAGAGACATCGGATGCTGCTGGTGATATATCGAACAGATGGAGTATGAGCTCATGGTCTTCGTCTTTACGCCATCAACATTCTGATCATGGTCATTGTGATGGAAGTGGAGATGATCTCTCTCAGTTGCAGCAATCAGTAGAAGATAGTGAGCTAATGACCCAGTCGTGCTCTGCTTCATCGATGACTCCATCCGATTCCGGCCAGATCCCTTCAGTAATCCCTGTCGACCCCGTCCGGATTACGAGCTCTATTGCGCATAATGCTGATGCGGGGCCTGACTTGAGACAAGAGAACAAAGCTCCTCGCAAACCTTACGGACACTCCAAAACACCTAGTTTAGCGAAACTTGGCGGCTGGGACTCAAGGAAGATTACCCAGCTTTATCTCGAAGAGCTTGCACGTGGCGGTAGAGACCACAGCCTTCCGCTTGACGTTCACGTTCGCGCTTCTCCCGAACCACGATTGCCGAACCTGGCCCATAATGACCTAAGAGCAGACGGGAGGACAGACAGTTTGACCGATGACCCTGTTGTGGTATCCACAGTTGACGATGGTGCTCCTGAGCCAGGCCCGGACCGACTCTCTCATACCGCGAGCCTGGTACTACGGGATGACTGGGAACATGCATCCCCGTCGATTATGGACTGGATGCAGATTGCGGCTGATGATGCGCCCGCGCCTGACACTAGTCCCCAGAATGACAGTGTGCCGACACCAACGCTTGGGACTATCAAACCCGAAGATGACAATGCAGGCCTCGGCTTGGCCATCAACATCCAGTCACCACAGGAGCCAGCGCCTTATGGTAGTAGCATTTTGCCAGCCCCTCGTCATGAACCTCTCCCGCCCACACCAGATACGCAAGTGGATACCACGGTTATCCGAGGGTCACTGGAGCGCTCTCGCAGTGTCCGACTTGCTCAACAGCCTGCGGTCGCTTCAGAGTCCGGCAGCTTTTTGCCTCTTGGCCCTGTTCACAGCACTGGAAGCAGCCAAGACTCTCTTGGGCACCATGGTCACGACCCTTCGCCATCTCCTCAAGCAAGAGATTCATCTGTTACTTCGCTAGTGCCTTCGAGCTTAGAGCAGCCTCGCACTAGCACATCCTCTCCCTCTCCCGACCATGGCCGCCTTAAGAAACGCCGACATGTGATTAAAGAACTCGTCGACACTGAGTACACATTTGGAAGAGATATGAAAGTTGTTGATGATATCTATAAAGGAACCTCGAGTTCCTGTTTGGATCTTTCCGCAGAGGATATTAAAACTCTCTTCGCCAATTCTGACCAAATTGTGCATTTCTCGATGAATTTTCAAGATGCGCTCAAGGACGCGGCCAAAAGTGTTTACGTTATGCCAAAATCGCAACGGTGGAGTAGCAAGCGTAGTGGACGGAACCCTCACGTCTCTAGGAACAACTCAGACATTCCCGAAGGAACGGGTCCATCGGATCTGGAGAAAGACAAAGCAACGTCTATTGGTCAGGCTTTTATAATACATATGTCCCATATGGAAAAGGTCTACACCGAATATTTGAAAAACCACGACGCTGCCAACAAAAAACTTCAAGCGCTCCAGCGGAGTGCGAATGTGACCATTTGGCTGAACGAGTGCAGGGAGTGGGCGTCAGATCTCACAAGCGCTTGGGATCTTGATTCACTACTCGTCAAACCGGTGCAACGGATTTTGAAATATCCTCTTTTGATCTCTGAACTCATTGACTCGACGCCCTCGGAGCATCCAGACCATGCTTCGCTCGTGAAAGCTCTGGAAGAGGTTACTAACATATCCATCCGTATCAACGAAATGAAGCGACGTGCAGATGTGGTTGGGCAAGTCGTTGGGCGAAAGAGGAAGGAATCGGACGTGAGAACGGGATTTTCCAAAGCCTTCGGCCGTCGAACGGAGAAACTGAGACAGCAAGTTGGTCTGTCAGACATGGTTGCCGACAAGGATTATGACGCCCTCGCTCAGAGATTTGGCGACAATTTCTTTCAACTACAAGTGGTCATGCGCGACGCCGAAATGTACACTCGTGAGACGCAGGGGTCATTGGACCGTTTCTTCGAGTTTGTCACCGCCATTGAAGCGTTCATCGACGTGTTCCAGTCCAGCTACCCTGAGCTTGAGGGGAAGTGGCGCGTTTTCAAAATTTCCATTCAGGACATTATGGCGGCCACCTTGCCAGAGCATGTGAGTGGTTTTTGATGATTGTTAACGGATATGTTTGCTGACACGGTATTCTCTTCTAGCTCGACGTCGTCAGGAAGAGTGTTATCGACCCAATGGTCACTTTGCTCAAACTACACGAAGGTCCGCAGAGGGTAATGAAGAAACGTGACAAGCGCCTGATGGATTATGCCCGCTTCAAGGGAATCAAAGTACGAGGAGATAAGCCCGACAAGAAGACTGCCGAACAAGCAGACCAGTTCGTTGCGCTCAACGAAACCCTCAAAGATGAACTCCCAAAACTCTACGCTTTGACGGCGAAATTAATGGAAGCGTGCCTGAAGAACTTTGTTCAAATTCAGACGACATGGTACATTGTCTTGCAGAAAAAGATTGGGCCCTTGATCGATTCATTCCCTGAGGAAGTCCAGAAGATTGTCGATGATTGGACCACGCGGTTCAATTTCTCGGAATCTCAGGTTCTCTCTCTTGGTATCTGCAATGGATCCTTGCTCGCTGACACCGTCAACCTTGTCAACTTCAACACTCCCTCCATAGCCCCTGGGGTAAGCTCTCCCCGCCGCCCATCAACAGTGCACAGTACTAGCACTCGGGCTATGGATGAGTCGCCCAAGGTCTCTCATGATTTCAGCGCCAGCAACCAGTCTTTCCAATCTCCCAATTTTGATGCTCAGTCTCAGGTGTCTCTCGGGCGTCATCGTGCCGACTCGGCTTTCTCCAGTCGGCCCGCGCTTGAGACCCCGGAGCTTTCTCGGATCCAAGCACTGCCGCAGGTCAACAGCGCATCAACGTCGTTTGCACCGCTTTCACACTCGCAATCGGAGCCTTTCCCTAGACTTCCCAGCATCAGCCTTGACACTCCCTTCCTGGCGGATGTCGTTCCGCCCTCTAGCAGCGACGGCCCAACAGATGAAAACCGTCCTACTTCGTCTGCCGGTCGATATTCGGGCTTCTTCTCGTCGGCAATGCCCATGTCCGATAGTCCACAGGAGATGACTGAACCCGAGGCCCATGTGGCCAAAGAGGCCAAGGAGCCCACAATACTTTTCCTTGCCGCTAGCATTTACGAATTCAATATAGATCGTGCGCGACGCGAGGCTGGCTACCCCTATCTGACATATGTTGCAGGTGAGATTTTCGACGTCATTGGCGAGAAAGGAGAGCTTTGGCTAGCCCGAAACCAGGACGACTCGACTCACCAAGTCGGCTGGATATGGAACAAGCATTTTGCTAAGCTCTCAGCCTGAGGCTCAACTGCTGTTTGTTGCCATGCTTCATGATATGATACTGTACGAACTTTGTCGCTTTTTCATTTTTCTATTTGCTTCCATTTTCGAGTTCTATCCATTTGGCGAGCGATTTGACGGTTTTTTGCTTTGCGGGAGCCGGTGTTTGCTTTTAGGCCGTGAGCATGGAAGAGAATACTGAAAGATCCGCAAGGATGGCCGTGGAATGTACATCTAGATACCCCTTAACAATAAGAACTTCATTACTTGACTACTAGCACATCTCTGTATTCGTATCCTTGTACGGATAGCCTTGAAGAAATGGCAGTCAAGCCACAGCGCCACAAAGTGACGTTCCTTCTGCGCCACGGCTTTCCCCAGAGTGGCACCAGCCTGATCGCCGTTTGTCACAGGCAGCACTTCTATTTCTCTTTCCTTGCTTCCAGTTACCATCCCTGCTTGTCAATCGCTCACAACTAACGTTCCCTTCGACCCCTCTAATTCTTTTCGGAGCGTGTCCCAGTGCGGTCTCGTAGCTGAAGTGTTGATCCAGCCACCAGCCACCGATTCACCCCGCTTGTACACCCCTCCTTCACGTTACTACAAGCTCAAGCGGACGATTGCAACTCCGGCTTGTCAGCTATTGAAATCACCATCGCCCGAGTATCCTGCTCGGAGTATCGCAAAATTTTGTGTGCATAGCAAATTCCGACTCAGCTTGTTACAGTTCCGCGTGCTGCTCTAGACGATAAAGTTTCGCGATCTAGACTACTGGATAAGATGCGGGACGGGGGGCTCGGAAAGCTCCATAAACGGATGAGACGATTTGGAGATACGGTATGTCTTTGATTACTTCCATATTGGGCTTATCGCTCATTACTCTCGGGCTGTCGGTTAATTGGCGCGCAGTTGAACCCGGATGACGCATACCTTAGCTGTGAGTCTTCACCAAAATGTGCCTCGGCTAGTTACCGGTACAGGCTTGAGGTGTTCTGACTGGGTTGGAGCTCATAGATTACGATGTTAGGTGTATGTTAGGATCTTTACTCTATTTCAAACAAGGCCATTGCTAACTCTCGGCCTGGGATTTAGTGACAAGAGGCGATTTACAATCTCTCAAGGATGACTGGCTTACAGACAATGTTCGTTTGACTATACATGGACTGTATGCTAGAGACCGAGGCTGACTTGCTGCTAGATCATCTCTTTCTGGGAGGAGTAAGTCCAAGTTTTTTTTGGGACGCGGAAACCGTCATCGTGACTGATTTGCCGCCAGGTACCTGGAGCGCGAGTTTCTTACGGAATACAAGTCGTCCAACATTGTCCTTCTTCGACCAAGCATGTCCTTCATGATCTACCAGACTCCGAATCCACATTCCCTGCGAGACGCATTACCAGATTTCACCCGCACAACGCACGTTTTCCTCCCCATAAACGACTGCCGAAATGTCACGGAAGCCGAAGGAGGTACACATTGGTCCTTGCTCTTGATCTCGATAGTTGACGGGATAGCCTTCCATTACGACTCGTTACCACCGGGGAATTACTGGGAGGCGAAGACGGTCACGATGAAGTTCGGCGCTCTACTCAACCGCCCGATACGGTTCGTCAACCTCGAGGATTCACCGATCCAAGAAAACGGTAGCGACTGCGGTGTGTTCGTTTGCTTGAATATGCGGCAGCTCCTACTGAAACGATTGCTCCGAGCAAACTCCAATGAGAAGGTTAGCATGAGTCTCGGCGGCTCTAAAGTAGACGCTCGCCACGGCCGCAAGGAGATAGCGAAGACGATTGAGAGTTTTCGGAAAGAAGGCGAGAGGCGAAGATCGTATGTTCCTGTCCTTTCCCCTGCCTACTCTCCTTCTGCTGCTGACCGTGAATGGCACTCCAGAGCTAGTTTAAGCCCTTCAGGGAAGAAATCGCGGAGCCCGCCTCGCATTGAATAATCGGTAGGCATTGGCCGCGTTTACCGTAAATAAGTTTACTTTCTGGCCTTTCTTCTATGGTGCACTGGGATGGACACTGGCTGCTACATATCCAGTTGCATTGGGCGTAATGATGTTGGGTTGAATTGAATTGAGTGAGATGGGATGATATGATATGAGACAAGATCTGGCCCTCGGCCTCGACTTCCTTTCAGACGAACATGCGCCAAGAAGAACCAGCTTGCTGATGTATGGACATGGCTGATGTGCTTTGTTCTTGGTCATCGATATACCTTTGCATTCCTTCGTCTCACGTTCTTATATACCGTTCTACTTTATACCGGTTCTTTTATTGCTTATGTGGATAGCATGGCTTTTAGCACCTTCATATAATAATGAGCATTGTGTTTGGGATACTTAGTTCTTCGTTCAGAACAAGGTTTTCCTGTCTTACAGGTCTTGCACGTAGTGAGGGACATCTGCTGGCAATATATGAGAACTGGCGTCCTTGAGAGAGAGATCTCTGTCCAGTGGCTGTTTCTTGTCCATTAAAAATGCAAGGAAGCGCTGTGGTCAATGGTTGGCTTATGGCTGGTTCACTCAGTGAGAGGAACATCCCAGCTTCAGTTGTGTTTATTCCTTCAGCCACTTAGCCAGCCCACACGAGCTCTACCTAGATGCTTCTGAACTACGCAGTCACCTAATACCTACTCATTAGTCACCTGTATCTCTTTCCAGGGCCACGGCACACAATTGCTGGGAAGAGAAGCACACGGAAGGTTAGAAGGAGTCTCTTCTTACAAGCTTTTCAAGTCCAACAAGTGCAGCGTAGCCTCTAAGGTCCGTACTCACAGGCTGCCATGTGGTTTGAGCGATGTCTGGGAAGAGGATTGCCATTGCTGGTGCCGGAGTTGGCGTTGTGTTGCTCGTTGCCATAGCACCAAGTGGCTGCGCAGCGTCTCCCCTCGAAGATTCCCCTCGAGGGGAGCACAGTAATGACAGAGGCGATTCAAGCTCGCCGAGTAAGAAGCTTTAAGCTGCGTCCTCGCGTGCTGCCGTTTTGGGAATTCATTGGCCCGTTGAGCTGGCCAGCCTGTAGATTCCTATTCATTGTAATCCAGATCCATAGCTTCACTCCCAATCTGCAGCATTGACGAGGTTTTTCGTAGTTCTGGGTGGATCCTGGAAGCCCGGAGTGAGTGGTTGCTATGGCGCAGGAAGTGAATTCGCTCAAGCGCCCCGGGCAACGGTCTGGTGGTGTTGTGTTGAGTGAATACAAAAGGCCCCTCGTCCCCCGCCCAACTTCTCCCTCTCTTCTCTTCTTTTCCTCCTCACACCTTTTGGTTGTTTCGATTGCTAGTGCCGTGCTCTGCTCACGCTGCATTTTAATCGTTTCCCATCTGGCGTATTGCTTTCTGGCTTCTGCCTTTCTGCTCCCTGACCACTGCTTCTGCTTCTCTCCTTTCCCTGCTTCTCTCTCTCTTCCCCCCCTTTCCGACTTCTTCTTCTCTCTCTCTTGATCCGAAGTCGCGATGTTCCGACCACGCGCTTTGGTGAATCTTGTCGACCGGGTGTTTGCGACAGCACCCCGAGCGACTCCTCTCAACCCCATTCCAGTCAGGCCACCGGCTCTTCTCAATCTGAACCGTCCGACTCATCACGTTCTTCCTCCTTCTCTGGTTTGGATTCCTCTCATTGTGGTATTGAGGAGACTGACTGACCCTCCTTCAAAGAGTGATGGCCAACTTGACAATCATGACCAGCCTCCCGCCAGGATGGTACCACCACCGATTCCCGTCATGGACGGCATAAACTTCTGGCTCAATAAAGTTGAAAAAGAATCAGGGCGGTGCAAGCCAAAATCGGTTAAATTCACTCAAATTCAGTCTGCACGTTCCGGCAAGGACGTGAAGCTGAAGTCAATTTTGAAGCCCGAGAACAGGATAAGACAACCCAAAGTCAAGCTCAGGCCTTGGGTCAAGCGCAAGGGCGTCCACTTTGAAGAAGAGACCCGTGGCTTGATCGTCGATAGATGGTTTGACCCTTTGGAACACTTACACTCTGCTAATTGGGACTTAGAAACCTGGGCTCGGCACTATGAAGCGCAACAGATCGCACAGATCGCCAAGTTTGAGAAGGCCGAAGCCGAGAAAGCTCGACCTCCTCTCCGCTCCGCCATGGTTAGGGGGAAAGGAACCGCACAGAACGCCAAGTTTGAGAAGGCCGAAGCCGGCAAAGCTCAACCTCTGCGCTCCGCCATAGCGAAGGGGGAAAGCACCGTCAGAAAGTGTTACGACACTGTCTTCAAGGCGAAGCCGACCAAGCGCGTTCAATTTGCCGAGTATGGCACCGTGGTGGAGTTCGAACGCTACATCGATCCAGAGAAAGATGTTCACCCCGAGCGACAGTTCGCCAAGGGGAAATATCTCACGGCCTGGAAAGTGAAGCACCATCCCGGGGTCACCGTCGAGTTCATTGCCGATCAACGAATCTTTTCGAGAAAGGACAGCGATTACAAGACATTTTGGAATACTGCGCCCTGGGGTCAGATGTATCGCCACATGGAACCATGCCGTCACGGAGGCATGTGCTCCTGGAACGATATCGCCGACCTGCAAAAACAAAATCCACACTGGTATCCCGCAGACGCAATGGAAGCATGGCTGAACATTCGAGAAAAGCTGAGGATTGATCTTCGTCCGTTTTAGCGTCGGTTTTGGGCCTGATCACCCAGCCATTTGGTAACCCTTCCGCAACCGCATCGTTGTCCACTGACATGCCCCATCCTTCAACTACTTTGGCCCGCAAGGGTCACACTCTCTGCGCTGATGGTTATAGATCGGGCTGGCGCCTTAACGCCATTGCCAATGTTTTCTTGTTTGATCATCAGCCACCAGGCTTGTTGGAGATATTGGGGGGCGATGGGGGTAAGTCGTCGGCTTGGTGCTGATCGTAAATGATACAACACTGACACTCAGCAGTTGATTGGCGGGAACATCGCCCTAAACTTCACCTTCCTTCTTTCAGATTGACCGCTAACCACCGGATTTGTGGGATACACTGGATGGGCGATGGGGGTGAGTCATCATATCATGCTTGGTATCCAACTGGAAAGGACAACGCTGACGTCCACTAGTTGGTTGGCGGGAGCATCGCCTGCCTTGACTTCACCTTCCTTCTTTCAGATTGACTGCTAACCACTAGGCATGTGGGATACACTGGATGGGCGATGGGGGTAAGCTGTCCTGGTTTGACCGCAGGCGAGCATTGCTAACGATAGCAGTTGGTTGGTGGGAACATCGCCTCGACACAACCTGTTGACTGCCTCCGGGCTTGTTGGATCAGGCTTAAAATGAGCATGGTAAGCTCCTTAGAGGATGTCGACTCGATGATCGAAGCTGATGTTCCAGTAGCAAGTGGAAAGGTCGAGAGTTCAGAGCTGAGGTTGGAAGTCGGAGGTCTTGGCTTGGCTTGGCGGTGGTTGCCGGTGGTGGAGTCGAGTACCACGGAATGGAAACTACATCTAGGGCTTATATAGACTCCTGCGTTGAGCTTTGTTTGTTTACTGCTGTCTTCACCAAGTTCAGACAGAATCTTGTACGCACTCTGATACTGAATCAAGGAGTACCTGGTTTCGATTACTTGCCCCATATCCGCACCCACCCGTACACTCCGTGGAGAGATTAGCGCCAAGCTGGCCGAAGACAACAGAGCAGAATCAAATCAGTCTTTATCGAAGCGATCAGGACGCCCAACGTATAAGTAGGTATAAAAAAAAGGTATAGGAACAGACGCCCGGCCATGGTCCATGAGCTGTAGGTGATAACAATAACACTGAAAAATGAGCAAAACAATAACGAGGGAAAAGACAACGCCCAAAAATGCCAACCAAAGTGAAGTGCGGATACCGATACACAGTCAACAGACAAACAATAAGTGCAGCACCTGGGTAGGTACCAAGTCATTCATTGTGTACATGGCCACGTATAAAAATAGGAATGGTATCGGTAGGTAAGTAGGGGGGGGGGGGGGGGGGACGTGAAACAGATCCCAGGACAAGAAAACCGAAAGTGGTGTAATGACGGAGCAGGGCTGCCCACAGTGCAAGAAATCAAGTGAAAGCCAAGACAAACCCGGGCAGGAGGTCTATGGACAGAACGGGATAAGAGGGGAATCGTTCGTGGCTTGAAAGACAGCAAGCAGAGAAAGGCATCAAGAGGGGTATGTGATGCCATTCAGATCAGATCAAATCAACTAATCCATGAAAGAAGTAGTAAGGGGGAGTAGGAAGTGAAAAATATGCAGGAAGAGGTTGGATGTCCGCTCGACCTTTCGACGTGTTGGTCTTGATGGGACATCTCGCGCCATGTCTGCTGGTCTGGGCAGCCGGCTATAAAAATCGGCTCGGCGGGCTAGGGGACGCAAAGTAATGATATAGTAACCAAGCCGGAGATAGGTCGACTAATGACGTCTTATAATGATAATACTTCATGGCGGCGTGCTAGTTTGGCGGACTTCGGGCTGCGCGCGGGAGCGCATGTACATCCCGTCCGATTCCGATTCTCGTGTCATCAAACCTGCTTGGGGTTGCGGTTGATGTTGCTGCTGCTGGGCTACAATTTCTCTAGCATAGAACTCCACCAGCATGGTTCCATATGCTTCCAACTCCTCGACCGGAATTGAAAGGCGGAAGTCGTTGAGGAGGAGAAACTGGAGTTCAAGGTGGTTTAGCTCGGCTAGAGGGAGACCTCCGACCTGTAGTGAGTAAGCCAGAGAACAAGAAGGGGGGCATGGAAACAGCACCTTTGCGTATCGAGAGTTGGTATAGAATACATCAGAGAAGAATTTACTAGCGCAGGTTACGCCTGCAATGACTAGTCGATGGATGTTGAAGCTGTCCACGACAAAGAAGTGAGAAAGATGATCATCTCCTTGCGGATTCATGGCTGGAGAGATAGGTGATGACGACGCCGGGTCTTGAGCTGATATACCAGCGGACGGCGGCGGGGTAACCATGGGAGAAGTGTGAGCCCGCTGCACGACGGATGATTCAGAAGATCTGGGTCTGATCGTGCCATCAGACTGCAGAGCGTCTGTACGATGGTAGCGACCGCGTAAACGGTCTAATTGACCTTTATTGACCATCTCGGTCATGCGGTCGAAGTACACTAGCAAACTGAGAAAAACTTCATAGGTCGTAGGACAATACTTGTGAATCCTGGTCAGATAGCTCAGTATACTTATGCTTGGGACGTTTTTGCCATGGAATGCGAGCACGCTGTGCGCTTGTTGGGTCAAGTTGCTCGACCCATCAACAGGGGGCATTTGCCGATGAACCTGCTCATGATGTGAATCATTGGTGGTAGTGATCTTAGTGAGGAGACCTGCGACCATTTCGATGATGTCCGTGACCGGCATGGAACTGATTTCGAACTGGCGCTCCTGAGCCCAAGTTCCTGGTGCCCGGCTCCTCTGTGGCTGAGCTAGAAACTCTTCGCTAGCGAAGCTCTGAATGTGAGACAGGTCACGGATCTTGATGCGACTTGGAGAGCTGGCTTCTGAGCCTCCCAGCGACCGAAGAGACTGTAAGGTCGGTCTCAACTGCGGAGACGCTGGGGAAGAATGACTCGCCGTATGCCGGCCAGTAGAGCCAGTGCCCGTTTGCCCGCCATAAACACTATGTACCCCAGATGGCGGGTTCATCGATCCAGACTGCTGTTGTACAGGTATAGGAGTCGGCCCGGGCGTGACTGTAGAAGATTCCGAAGACTGCGAACTAGTATGCGATGATTCCCTGATGTAGGCCGGAACATCTTGGGAAGAAAATCGGGCTGAACCTGCGGCAGATGCCGATGGCGGGGCTGACAAGGTGGGGGTGTTATTGGACGAGGTAGATATAGAGCTCCCAGTGTCAAGATTCGATGACGGCTGTGCGGGTTGACGTGAAGAGGGCCGATAGACAGGTTCCGAAGGGATGGCGGTACCCAGCATGGTGTAGACACTGTCTCTATGGTTTGATGGCGTATGGTTGAGAACGACCGAGTCCATGTCCAGGCTGGTGCGATGAAGGGGACGGGATAACGTTAATTAAAAATAATGTGTTCGAGCCACGGCGCTCTAAGCTAAAGTCAGCGACAGTACAACATCAACATACGTAATGACGGGGTGTTGGAGGCCTCAGGTAAGTACATGGGGGGTGAGAAAGAGGCGCGGAGGAGGGGGAAGACAACGATGGCATAAGATAAGAGACGCGGGGTCGAATACAATCAATCAATTATTACCAGCGAATATAAATGAGCCCCCGGTGAAACCGTTCGCGATGGGCCAGAGCACTTGGGGGTGCGCAGCGCACTCCGACCCGGGCAGACAGGCTGGAAGTGGAAGGGATTCACGAGCGAGAGGCAGCAATGGAGCAATCCATTGCAGTGAAGAAGCTGATAGATCGAAAGAGGGGGAAATGGATAGTAGTACAGAGCAAGAACCTCCGAGGGAAGCAAGGTAAGGGACGAGGAGAAAAGGAGAGGGAGGGAAGCTAACTTGTTGGTGGCGGAGGAGAGGCCTCGATAGCCAGGAAGTGATGATGGCGATGAAGTGACGGCAAGGCTGGTTGACGGACGGGGCCTGGGTCCACCGGCAGTCGGCGACGGTCAGCAGAATACCGGTTCTCCTGCAATCAACACAACAACAAACACTCTGATATCAGGGCCTGCTCAACTGCTCGACGATCAGTCGCCTAGATTCATGACGGACCCCTCCGTCAAACTAGTGCATCGCGCAGGAGAATAATAATGGCACGGTAACGATCGACTGCCTATGCGTACTCCGTAGCAAGGAGAATATACCTCAGATGCATCATCGCCGCGGTCTTGGTACGGTGAGTACGCACTCGGCATGCCTTCTATTCGCCTACTTACTCTTTCTAGGTGCCAGTCTTGTTTCCTTTTTTCTAGCAAACGCCCCTGAGACCTTGAGCCTCCATATCACTGGTGGCCGTCAATCCCACCTGATTGTTAGCTTCCGAGTTCAAAGGACAGGTATGAAATCCAAGATCCAGGACGGGAGACAGCAGGATTCCTGCCGGGCATACAGGGACTGGAACGGGCGAATGGCGGCTCACTGGAAGGGCACCTGGTGGTGATGATCGGATGATTGGTGGTCGGGGAACAGTAGTTGTGATGCCGAAACCCACCCTCATTGACGGCCCTCACCCCGCCCCAACGAGCTATATACGGCCCCGGACGACTTCCGGAACTTGTCGTTTGAACCTCAACCGGATCTATCTACTTCTCTGCTGCTGGTATTGCATGCGAGTTACCGACTGTCTCTCTGATCGCGATTGCCCTCCGCCATGCAGCAGAAAAAGCAATGCGGAAACTCGCTAGTTTTACCGGTACAACAATCCGCTTGCGTGACCTCTCATTTAGTGATATGACGCAGGTATGTTGATTGTACGTACAGCTGAGCGGTCGCTGCGGTTGCGATGAACCAAATCCTTTGGTACGTCGCGGGAAGGCAAGATTCGAGAGATTTAATCGTGAGCGAAAAAATACCGAAGAGTAGGAGTCATTCACTTGATAACTAGCATGCAAATATAGTCATTGCCATTTGCGAATGGCTTTAGTTGGTGGTACCCGGCCCGGTGTAGCCGTTGTCCGGCAGGTACAGGTGTCGTTGCGCTCCATCCTTTGTCAAGACTACCATCCTGATGACGCCGCCTGAGCTACCGTCCCATTTGATCGCCTCCCGCAGTGCCGATCTGACGAAGTTGACGCCCTCCTCCTCAGTCATGTTCTCCCTCCAGTTCGCATCACAGTAACCGTAGATGTAAGTCGATCCAGAACCACCGATTGAGTATGCCTGCTTGTGCAACGATCCACCCAGAGGTATCGAGTACACCTGACCACCGTGTCGGGGATCATAGCCCGCGATGATAATTCCGGCACTACAATGAAAAGTCAGTCAATGAATACATATCGACATGGTACAGCTGGCCTACCTTAGCATGTCCTTGTTTTCGTAGCATAGCTCCTGGAACAGCGCGGCTGCAACCTGGGTACTTGGGGGCTCGTTGTTAACGATAGAGTACATGTTGAGGTGGTAGGAGACAATGTCCGCCACAGCCTGTGTATCGGCAGCGGAGCCAGATCGACAGCACCAGATGGTATCATGAACTTGAGTCAGTTTATCCGTGACTCGGTTGGCGATGTAAGATCCGGTTGTTGTTCGACTATCCGCTCCCAGAATAACACCGTCTTTGAAGTTGATCGCCATGCTGATAAGATTCGTATGTTAGCCGACCCGATCTTGGAGCCGCATTGGAGCCGCTTACATTGATGTTCCTAAGCTGGAAGAAGTAGGTTAGATTCAGGTCATCAAGCGTGAGTGTTGATACCATGGGACTTACTTGACCTCTCCGGTCTTCAAGTGGTTCATATCAATGTGAATTCCATCTAAGCCGTAGATTAGTGATGCTGTAAGAGACATCGCAGCAGCATGGAATGGCTTCTAACCTTCTCCGAGCATCCCCGTCATACCGTGACTGGCGACCATAGTGTTGGTTGGGGATAAGAGACGTTTTGTGTGAAGAGTGGCTGAGAATCGGAGTGGATAGCTGCGTGGGTATATCTTCTAGTAGCAGAAGGGAAGATGATTGTAGCAGTATGTGATGAAAGTCGAACTGAGAGGTCATGAAAGCAGCTTCAGAGCTCAGGCAGGCGAGCCTTACGTGGGCAAGCAAGCTGGAGCTGATTCCGCCGGGCGGTGGAAGCTGGATTGACTCCCATTGGTCAAGCTTCCCGCCATCCTCTCCCCGCAACATGGCCCGAAGCCTCCTGAGTGTACATCGTTTCATGCGACCAGCAAACTTTCGGCTCTTTATTCCCCATCCTTCATATCCGTGCTGGTTGGACTTGCCATCAGGCTGATATACGGTGCCATTTTTCTCGCGTCTTACAGCTCTCGAGCTCTCTAATCTCTGCAATCACCGTCACTCTTTCGTTCTCCGTGCGACACTCATCATGTCGGAATCTCCGCCGCCCCCACCGTCATGGAGTATAGCCAACATGACCAACAACGCCGTTCAGTGGATGCGCCTTCCGATGCTGGCATCGTCCGGGCTAGCTGTCGTTGCCAGTGGCCTCTTATACTTCAAGCAAAAGTTCGTCCCACCTCAACTGTGAATTTGGCGCAACTGATCCATCGCTCTGGAAACTGACAACGTACGCAGTGAACTTATATATCCCCGAAACATCCCCACGGACGCACGTACAAATGTCCCAAAACCTCGTCAGTTTGGTCTTGAGGACTACGAGGAACTTCAACTTCGCACGCCTGATGGCGAGTCTTTGCATGCCTACTTCATCCGTGCTCCGCGCAAACGGGTAGACCAGAACCTTACAGTCTTGATGTTCCACGGAAATGCGGGCAATGTGGGCCATCGGATACCTATAGCGAAATTGTTGCAAGAACACCTGGGCTGCCATGTTATGATGTTGGAATATCGTGGTTACGGGCTATCCACCGGCGTGCCGGATGAGAATGGGCTAAAGATCGACGCCCAGACAGCCCTTGATCACCTGCGGCAAAGGGGAGAGACGGCAAACTCGCGGATTGTCGTATATGGACAGAGCCTTGGGGGTGCCGTGGCCATCAACCTTGTGGCTAACAACGAAGACAAGGGAGGTGTCTCAGGGTTGATTCTCGAGAACACATTTTTAAGCATCCGTAAATTAATCCCGAGGTACGCCCTGGGAATCAACCTATTCTCGATACTTGTACTAACAAGATCCAGCGTCTTCCCTCCCGCGCGATATCTTGCTCGTTTCTGCCATCAGACCTGGACAAGCGAGGATGTCTTGCCGAAGATTATCAAAACTCCTATACTTTTCCTAAGCGGCCTGCAAGACGAGATCGTACCGTACGTTTGCATTAAGTTTCTTCGTATGATCTCCGTATGAAACCAGGAACTGACTTGTGGCAGTCCCTCGAACATGACGCAGCTTTTCGCCATCTGCAACTCAAAGCGCAAAGTATGGCGAACCCTGCCCAACGGCGCACATAACGACAGTGTTGCGGAGCCAGATTACTTCGATTATATTGAGACCTTTGTCAATGAAGAGGTACTCAAACATAACTAACGACCTTTCTGTCTATCTCACGACTCACGAAAGCGCCACATGACTGCGCCAACTGGGACCTATTACGCCGCTCGATTATGCCGGATTCCACTGCTTCAACGTCAAGACATCAGCGGTTTAGCGACTCATACTCATCTTCGTTCTAATTTCTTGTACTTTACACTAAAGCTTACTTCCAGACACGATCCTCTGGACGTGGAACACTACTGGGAGTAGTGCAGTTTTTCAGATTGTTTTCACCGTTTCTATTACCCCATATTTCCATTGAGGAGACTTCGACTCCTCAATCAACACCCTACACCATAATAATAGCTGTCATGCGGATGCGCAACGGGGAGTTTAAGGGCCGGCTTCGGTTCTGCGTTATAGATTGGCGTTTGGGTTTGGATTTTGATTGAGTATATTATGGAGGCGCCTTTTCTATACCAAGTCAATATCATGTACCTGGTTTGTCATTGTCTAAGTCACGTTTTTCAGTGTTCGTTCACCCTACCTACCAAGATTGCCAGACTCTAAAAAAATGTCAAATGTTATACAAGAAGGCTAAAGTACATTTAAAAAAGAATATCTATCTGCTTTACAACTTCTCCGCCTCGGCCATCAACTCTTCAATCTTGAAGTTCTGCACATCACCTTGGGTGAACATGCGCAGCAGCTCGCCCTTCCGCCCGCTGGCCTGGCCGCCGAAGTCATAGAACCGTTGCACGCAGCTAACCAGCCACGTAGCCTCGGTCGTCGAAACCCCAGAGTCAGGCATGACCTGACCGTGCATAAGGACCAGCCCCTTCTCGTCCGCAAGGTCTAGATGGTGCGTGATAGTCGTATGCGGCTGCGCATAGGCACCGTGCAGCTTGTACGCAGCCAGCGGGGTGAAGATCACAGTTGAAGTATGCGAGTTCACCGCCGAGGGCGCCGACGCAGGCGGGTGGAAAGCCCATTGTAGGAAATGGATGTCCGCACCGCCCTCCTCGGCCGCGGGAGCGTTAGGCTCCGCAGCCGCACCTTGCGCCTCGGAAGCTGAGCGGGGAAGCGGGAGGATGAATTGCGGGTTCTGGCGCGCGGCGGAAACAATGCGCTGGTATGTTTCCACAGGAATAACGGCGCAGATGGAAGTCGGGTTCGAGGCGTGGCGGAGACGCCAGATGGCTTCGATTTCCTTCGGAGGGAGGGCGCGGACTTTCTCGACGTCTAGGAAGGAGCTGAGGGGTTTGATGCCGGTTGAGGAGGCGGATTTGGCGGCCGCGGCGACTTGCGATTGTGCGGTGGACTGGGGTGTTGGAGGGGGAGGGGGCGTGCGTGGCTTTGCGGAGGGCGCTGGGGGTTCCGGGGTGAGAATTGTTGATGCTTCGCGGCGCAGTTTGTCAATCTTTTCTTGGTGTGCTTGCTTTAGGGATTCGACGGACTCGAAGCCCTCCCTGTGATGTTGTTTTCAGCATTTGTATGGAGGGCTCCCAAGGCGCTCTGTTGACTTACTGCTGGGCCTTTTGGTTGAGCTTCGATCGGTATCTATCGAGGACCTGGTTGGGATCGCGGTGGGTTGCAAGGAAGCGAACATCGTGGACTTGAGCCCATCGGCGTTGTTGTGGGCGGAAAAAGGAGGTACGGTTCCGCGAAAGGGATTGGAAGGCGAAGGTCCGGATAGAAGCCATCTCTGCTGGGTGGCAGAGCAGAACAGGTTTTGACGATGCGGATTGAGAACTTGAGGCTCGGAGTCGGGTCGAGGCCGAAAAATGGCGGCCGCAGGGATCGGCATCGGGTCGTTATGTAATCCTTCCCCGCATTGAGTTGGAGTCGACTTTGGAGTCCGGCCCCAGCATTTCAAGATAGCACTGGGCTAGTAACCAGTTAGTACTAACTAGCAGAAGCTCTGAAACCTGTAATATTAGTATACATTATTATGACCTATAACGCACCTAGTGTAATCCTCAATGGATGCTGTTGTAGATTATACATAAAGATAAGAGCATAATTAGTATAATGACTAAGCGCAACGGCGTGAGTTTATGCATACACGTGGGCTTCGCTATCTCCGAACAAAAGGCTACCCTACTCTCAACCCCCGTAATTTGTCCCAGTTTCAGGCCACTTTACCATGCAAAGGCCATAAATCGCGACTTCTTGCTCATTATCACCTCTCTGTGTTTCTCATTGATCAATAACCATCTCGGTACTCTCTTTAGCTTGATGTTTTGATGTTCTGCTCTCTCCGCTAGCACTCGGCGACTTGAATCTCGCCGCATGGCATGTTTCTCCCGCACAATCTGACCAGGGAACCGTGACTCTTCTCCTAGTGATGGCCAACCGCCAAATCACAAGGCGCATTCTAATCAGCGCTTCAATCCTAATCTTCTTCCTTTTCATTTTGTTCATCCAACCTCACGGACCTCCTAGTCCTGCTGTCCGAGCTCCCGGTCATCTCGAGAAATCGACGCCCATCAAAGATGATCTGATGAAGGGAGACATCGTGATGCCTCGCCTAGGCAATGAGACGGCAAAGTGTGAAGCCCAGGCTTGGAACCAGACTATTCGCTGACCATCTGAATTAGAGCCGAATTAGGTCGCGCAACGTGGAAGTACTTCCACACCATGCTCGCTCGATACCCCGAAGACCCCACTGAAGAGCAACAAGAGACGCTCCGCTCATACATCTACCTTTTTGCGCGACTCTATCCATGGTATAGTTTGCCACTATTCGCCCATTCGGCACCCAGATGCTAACCAGTAAACTAGCGGTGAATGCGCGTCACACTTTCAAGGACACCTGAAGCAGTACCCTCCGCAGGTGTCCTCGCGTAATGCGGCGGCGGGATGGGGTTGTTTCATCCATAACGAGGTCAACGCTATGCTTGATAAGCCAGCGTTCGACTGCAATAAGATCGGCGACTTTTATGACTGCGGCTGTGGAGATGAGGAAGGTGGAGAAGGGAGCAGTAGTTCCGCCAGCGAGCCCAAGGCCGCTCCTGAAGAAAGCAATACCGAGGATGGTGTTATCTCGCCTGTAGAGATATCTCGGGAACCGTCAGTGCCCCTTACCTTGCTACACCAACCTTGACTGATCCTGAATCTCTGTCTAGCATCACGCGCGGTGGGTAGGCATATGTGACACAAACTGAGTCGTCCGTGCGTACTTCTAGATACCCAGAATATCAGTACATATAACCAACGCTGGCGTTGAATGTACAATAGCCCCTGTTCGAATCATTAAGTTACAATGAGCAACCTCGGAACTCTTACAGTTGAGCATTAGTTTTCCCAGCGCAGGAAGGGTCTCGTACGCGCCCGGACACCTGAAGGAAAGCTCTATGAACGAGCCGTAAACATGGCGAGGCCCTCCAGCTAAAGCAACACTAATATGCATAGCTGTGCGCATGACATTTCGCTTGTAAACGTTGCTGCTTTTGTGACTGGCGCAGCTGACCTGAAGTTTATGGTGTGTTAATCTTTTCAATTTGGCTCTTTCGCCATTGCGGTCGGCTTCATATGCAAATATGAAATCATGCCTGAACTGGGCACCACGCGCAGCCGCTGTGCTACTGTATAACTGAGTAGAGATCTGTTTGAACGAATCTCCGCGCAGGAGATCAATCCGATCGCAGGTTAACCTCAACTCGGCAAACGGATCCGCGAAACTTTGTCTCACCGCATATACATGTCCGGAGTATTCCTTAGACTTTTGTATATGCTTTGCTGCAAGACATCTATGCTAGCGGCACAACTGCCCCTCCATCAGCGCCGCATTGCAGCCAAAAAAAAATGAGGGGCGGTCCGCGAGCAAGCGCCCGTTATCTATCCTTGGCTGTGCAGAGCGAGTCTCCTGACAGGCTCACGCTCCTTTAACGACTGTGCTCTGATGGGCATGGCCACCCTCATAGAAACGAAGTCCGTCGATCGTTGCTCAGACCGCAAAGTGGCCCTGGTTCTTTCTGGCCACAAGAATGATTTGTTTCGGGTCTTGTGCTCAGACCAATAGTTGCTGTTGTTGGTGCCATACTCGTACTTTTGCGTCTTACCTACTCGAGGGACCGCGCCTCGAGTGAGATGGCTTATTTGAGTTTCCAATGATTGGACCACAAGGCGGTAGCGTTTCAGCTTCTTGCAAAGAGATGATAATTGAGAGTTGGGAGTTGAAACTTTTGTCAAGATATGTCAACTTTCAAGTGAGTGAGTGATCTACACTATGGAGACCCGGGGTTAGCGCCTGGTTCCCGAGGCAGAGACTGTGGGTTGCACTTGTCCCAGATAAGGCTAGCGCTGTTTATCCACTGTTTCCACTATGATTTCCTCTCGCATTTTTTTGAACGCGCCAGACAAAATTCCAGCAAGGAAAGCGCAAACCGAAGAACGCTCTTGAAGAACAGGCGCGCTCTTGTCTTGGATTGCTGAGCCTGCTGCGCGGACATCTTGAGTTGCTCCATTTGCTCTCATTTCCTTTGTTGCCTACTAGGTTGACTTCTGTTTCTCTGTCAACAAAGACAACTTGACCGACCTTTCGGCCTTCTTCGTCCTATAGTTTGCGCGAAGGGGCTTGATTCTCATTGAGAGATCACACTTCCGTCTGATACATATATCATTTCTACCAGAAAGACGATTCTTTTTCTGCGCTGTTAAGCGGATTATAACATCGCGGGGTCTTGTCAACATGGTGTCGTTTTCGTGCGAGGTGAGCCGATTGTGTATTTTGGCGTCAAAACACGAGTCGCCAGTTTGGACATTGTATTGTTTCAAGTGCTAACCGATTTTATCCTTCTAGGCGTGCGGTGATGTCCTCACTAAGAAGAAGCTTGATCCTCATCGCAATCAATGCCGCGGCGCAAGCTTTACTTGCATCGATTGTATGGTTCACTTTCAAGGGACTTCTTACAGATCGCATACGGTACGGACAACTCTGTTATGATTTGCTTTTATTGCCGGTGTTTGTCTCGGGCTAGTCGGGTGGCCTGATTCGTATTCGCAGCGTTGGTGCGCATGTGGCGCTTGACCGGACATTGGCCTGTCGACAAGCGGCGCCAACACAGCAGTGCATGTTTGTGACGCAGGATTTGTTGCTAACGATCTCCTAGTCATGTATGAGCGAGGCTCAGAAATACCAGGGCGCACTCTATAAGGAGAAGCCATCCAAAAACGGCCGCAAAGGCAACAACAATAACAATAACCAAAACGGCAACAAGAACAACAACAACTCGAAGACGAACAACGGTCACCGTGCTCCCTACGTCGAAGACGCTCCCGATTCTCAAGTCAACCTTGCCCCCGCTGCTCCCACTCCCCCTACTCCGAACGAAAACAAATCCGCCCCGGCTCAAGAAGGCGGCAAAGTCAATGTATTCGACTTTTTAGTCGACGAAAAGACGCCGAATGCGTCCAAGATCTCTCTTGCCGAACCCAAAGAACAAATGAAGATGAAGGATCATGCGCCTTCGGTCTTCAAGGCGTCTCAGACGTCGGCGCGTGCTGAGAACGAGGACGGGAACAAAGAATACGAGGACAATGGGTTCTCTTACGGCTCCGGGCCCATTCAGCCGCCAATGTATCCTAACAAGGATGCTGCTGCATCAATGGAGTTTATGACCCCTGCCCCGAAGAAAAAAAAGGAACGTCGTGGGGAGAGGAAGCAGTCACCTCCAACTCTGGCGACGACTACAAGCGAGAAGAAGCGGAAGCGCCGGATCGATGATCATGACATGGAGGACGCAGACACTCCTATGCTTGAGGCTCCGTCTAGTGTGGTGAACCACCCTGGAACCCCGATGCTCCATTCTGGTTTAACAGGAGGACTCGACCGCATGCTCCGATCGCCTTCTCTAGACGGCGGGGACGATTTGGAAAATCCCCGCCGACGGTATCAGGATCCTTCGTCGCCTCTTAAGCGCACTAGGCGTGACGAGAAAGAAGGCCACGGAGACGCAGGCCTGGGGATCTCCATCAAGAACCGAGCTGAACGACTGGTTTCTTCTATGTTTGCTGGGTCCAGCGTTTCCGGAAGTGAAGCCGAGCCTCGCAAAGCTAAAAAGACTCACAAGGTCCGCCACGACGACCAGGCCTCCTCTTCCGAGGCCCTAAAAACCAAGCGCAAAAGTAGTGCGCAGACCGGCGGAGATCTCCCGTCGCGCCGTGCTAAGAAAGTCGAGTATCCCGACTCACCGCGAGACGACAGCCGCGAGATGATTGTCTACCGACAAGAAAACCATCCTGATGAATCACAGCGGCAGATGGCTGCGCACTTCTTGTCTCTAGTGACAAAGGGACCTGAAAGCACCCGGGGATTCTCCGTCAACAAAGTCCTTAAGCGCTTCCACAAAGACTTCTCGGACGAGCTGGATGGCGACCGTGGTCGAGGTCAAGGCCGTAGTCGCGCAGATCGAGAACAAAGGGTGGATGATGAAAAGGACCTGTGGCGAACACTGCGTCTGAAGCAAAATGAGCGCGGGGAAATTGTGGTGTTTTTCTAAATACTTATAATCCTGATGTTTTAACGGTTGCATAGGCGGATGTCAAGTCGCATTCTATTTCCTCCAGTTGAGGACCGCATAGCGATGATATTTTATGGCGTTGAATTGCCGATTTACTTGGGTTAGGTATCTTACAAGCAGCTTATCTCACATGTTCGATATCTCGTATGCAAGGTCCACTATGAGTAATGGTGATGATGACTCGAAGAGGCTTGCCTAGAGTGTATGAGTCACCCTCCAAGCAGCACTGCAACAAAGACCAAGGTCAGGAGATGACTGTGAAGACCAGGAATCCATTCAGTGCTTGGTTAGATAATAAAGAAAGCAGAATGTGACAATGAGGCACTGCAGGTTCTACAAGCAAACGGAGCCACCTTTGCCACAGACCTAATCAAGACTCAGGAACCGCCCGCTTCCGACTTGCTCGACGTTTCTTTGGTCCCTGGAGTTCCATTCTTTTCTCTCGCCTCAAGGCTTTGCTTCCTCGCCTCAAAGGGACCTTTCAATCTCTCTCCCTTTGACTCCTTTGTATTCTACTTCTATAAGTTCGAGGCCGAGTTCCCTGCGTTTCAGCGTGCCATACCGGTATCCGTGCATGAATTCGAACGTGCATTCGAGTTTGCTGGTCCAGACTCCACTACCACTATCGACAATGTCAAGCTCAGCTACGCCCGCCGGGGACGGTAGCGCCCCTCGAGCTCCTAGGAATTTCAGACGCGGATATCGAGGTCGTCGGGGAAATGCCAATGCCAATCGACGACCGCAGCAGGATTCGACAGAATCTTCCGAGGCGCAACGGCCGCCGCAATCACAACCACAGTCGCAATCGCAACCGCAACCGCAAAATCGGCCGGCAGCCCAGGCTCCAGCGCCGACACCCTCTGCACCCCAGTCCCAAAACACACCGCAATCGAGCGATTCGAACCCTTCAAATACGATAAGCCAGCGATCACGACGCGGTCCTAGACGGCGGCGGGGTGGACGAGGTGGCGGGAATACTTCGGCGGATGGAGAAGGACAGCAGCAGAGTCCGGTGCGGGGTGGCGACAAGCAAATCGGTTCTGGAGCGGCTAGGCGGACCTTCGGAGGACGATTGACAACATCACAAGAAACTTCGGAGGATGATAGACAGCAGGTGGCGGAGGATACAGAAGGGTTGAGAGCCGATGCGCCGACTTTTGTGCCTGGATATGTTCCGCCGGTCAATGGCGATGCACAATCATCGAGCAACGCCGCTTCAGCAAAAGGCAAAGGAAAGGCGAAGGCTTCTCGACAACGCGCCCCCAAAGTTACTACAAAATCAGAAGCCGAGGATATTACTACCCGTATCCATGAAGATATCGCGCATAACCTCTACGAATGCCCGATTTGTACGAGCGAAGTTGGCCGGAAGACACGCGTTTGGTCTTGCGGGCTCTGTTGGACCGTGTTCCACTTGAGCTGTGTCAAGAAATGGTCGAAGAACCAGGGCGCCGCGGCGCAGGATCCTTCGCGGAACGTCGGTGAAAATGGAGAGTCTAGCGGGCCTCGTGCCTGGAGGTGTCCCGGTTGTAACCTCGCTCACGAGGTGTTTCCGTCAAGCTACTCTTGCTGGTGTGAAAAAGAAGTTGACCCCCGTTCCTATCCTGGTCTCCCGCCTCATTCTTGCGGGCAGACTTGCTCCCGAAAGCGCAAGGGCTGCCCACATCCTTGTGATGCGACATGCCACGCCGGTCCTTGTAAACCATGTACAGCGATGGGTCCGACTCAAGATTGTTTCTGCGGGAGGAACTCGTCTACGAAGCGCTGTCAAGACACGGACTACGAGAACGGATGGAGCTGTGGCGAGATCTGCGGCGATCTGCTACCCTGCGGCGAGCACACCTGCACTCGGCCATGCCATGAAGGTCTTTGCGGGGCGTGTGAAGTCAAGATTGACGCGCGCTGTTACTGTGGCAAGGTAGAGACCGAAATGCTCTGCAGCTCCAAGGACGAAGAACTGGATAGTGAGCTGCTACAACAAGACGGCAATGTTGAGGAGTGGACTGGATGCTTCAATTGCGGAGATGTCTGCAGTCGTTCTTTCGATTGCGGCGTCCACTTCTGCCAGAAAGGATGCCACCCTCAAGACGCCGAGGCGGCCCATTGCCCGAGATCGCCGGACGTAGTGTCGCTTTGCCCTTGCGGGAAGACGTTATTAGCCGATATTCCAGGATACAAAACAAGGTCATCCTGTGAAGACCCAATTCCTAACTGCTTAGAAGCCTGCGGCAAGACCCTGCCATGTGGACACCCTTGCGAGAAGATTTGCCACACTGGCCCTTGCGGCTCTTGCATGCGGACGGTCTCCATCGACTGCCGCTGCGGACGCAACTCGTTCAAGAGCGTCTGCCACCAAGGCTCAATCGAACCTCCCCAGTGTTTCCGAGTCTGCAAGGCAGGCTTGCACTGCGGAAGACATGCATGTGCCGAACGATGCTGTCCTGGCGAACAGAAAGCCATTGAACGCCAGGCTGCGCGGCGAAAGCTAAAGTCTCATCTCCGTCCCGTCGACGAGGACGTGGAGGCTGAGCATATTTGTACCCGGATCTGTGGCCGCACGCTGAAATGCGGGCGGCATACATGTCCAGAACTTTGTCACAAGGGTCCTTGCAATACGTGCAGGGAGGCCATTTTCGAGGAGGTGCACTGTAACTGCAGTCGAACAGTCTTGTATCCGCCATTGCCCTGTGGGACCCAACCGCCAGCTTGCTCATTCCCTTGTGAACGTCCTAAGCCGTGCGGCCATCCCCAGACGGCGCATAACTGTCATACCGACGATGAATCCTGCCCCAAGTGCCCCTTCCTGACAGAAAAATCGTGTCTTTGCGGTAAGCGAACTCTGAAGAACCAGCCCTGTTGGCTAGCAGACGTCCGCTGCGGACAGATTTGCGGAGAACCGCTCAAGTGCGGCTCCCACTACTGCCAGAAGAACTGTCACCGGCCAGGCGACTGCGAAGACGCCCTCCAGCCTTGCCAACAGGCATGCGGAAAGACGAAGACGCTTTGTGGTCATCCTTGCACGGAACCATGCCATGCTCCGTACCCCTGCGCTGAGAAGTCACCCTGCGCGTCCACAATCGCAGTAACATGCGGCTGTGGACGCCTACGTCAAGACCGACGATGCAACGCGGCGAAAGCAGTGACAGCAAAGGGACAGTTGCAGCAACCGCAGCGCCTTCCGGCAGTCACCCCACTCTCATGCGATGACGAGTGCGCCCGTCTCGAGCGCAACCGCTCACTCGCAGCTGCCCTAGGCGTTGACATTAACCCGTCAACCACTCTCGCGCAAAACACCATCACCTCGACAAACCTCCCCTATTCCGCCGAAACTCTGGACATGTACGTCCAGCTGTCCAAGACATCCCCCCTTTCAACCCTTCAATCCCACGAATCAACCCTCCACTCTCTCGCCACGATCACAGCCCCTAATCAACGATCTATCCGAACTCAGCCTGCAAAGTCCTCAATTCGAGCATTCATCCACTCCCTCGCTACAGACTATGGCTTTGTCAGCGAAAGCTACGACCCAGAGCCTCACCGTCACGTGTTTGTCCTCAAGCCCACTACCTGGACACCACCCATCTTTGGCCTCGGCACCGGCGTCTCAGTCGGCATCGGCGGCATGAGCGTCTCTGAATGTGTCAAGCTCCGCGAACGCCATAGAAGCAAGGAACTTGAAGCTCAGCGTCTCGCAGCAGCGGAAGCCAAAGCACAGCGCGGTTTAAACAAAGCCCAGGCTAGTTCCGAAGGCGGATGGGCGCAAGTTGCTGCGTCCAAGCGGAGCAACGGAGTCACTGGGACCGCGAGGAGCTCGCCGCTTTCTCGTACACCAGTGGGCTCGGGGTCGCTCTACTCAGCTCTTGCATTGAACGATGACGGGAGCGGTTTCAAGAAGGAGAAACTTGTCTTGCGATCGGGCGTTGGCGCGAGTAAATCGGCTTCTCGCCGTGCTTCTCCGCCACGGCCCGTTGAGGTCGCGGATAGTTGGGAGGAGGAGGAGGATAAAGAGGAGAAGGAGGAAGAGGAGCGCCGTGCTAGGGAATCTGAGGCTGAGGCTGAGGCTTCTAGTAGCGCGGGGACGAGGACCCCGGAGGTTGTTGACGAGACCGCTAATGGGGGACCTTGAGGATGCTCCTCTTGACACTGCAACAAGTGAGGACCAGGGTGCCCACCGGTACCTCATGATATCTTGATCACTCATGGTCGTTCTCTTACTGAGTCTCTTTTACTGAAATTTTCTATATCATTTTTGTCTTTTGTTTCGCATCGCATACCTCATCCTCATCACTTGTGTTGTTCTAGCTTAGCGAGTCGAGTCCTAAAGGGCTGCACTGCATTTGCATTTTCTCTCATCATGGGTGGCGTTCTGGATCTTAAGAAGCTGAAAAAGAATCACATTGTATACTTGATTAACGTATATTACGATGGATTAATACTTGATGAATGTGTATGTACCTGAGGGGGTCTCAAGGAAGCCTTCGATAAATCCTACTTCTAGAAACACCTTACCTACACTAAGATATTTAAGTGCGCCGTTAGCCTCCAGGTTATCGAGATAAGGGCGGGTTAGCAAACATGCTTGGATTCTGTAATATATGACTCTCAGGTGTAAGCTGGGGGTAGTCCTAACTAAGTAGTTGCTAGCAGCGACAACCAGACCTAAACGCACCGGAAAACATACATAATTACCACGATAAGTATGCCATCCACCCTGAGCAACATCTGCTCAGGTGTAGCTAAGTGTAGAACTGCTTTCTGCCCGGCCCTTTTCTCCACCAGCGCCTTGGGAGCTCCATCTCCAACCTGTCTTCATAGGTATAGCCGTCGAGCATGTCGACCAAGGTGTTGATCTTCTTCACCGCTTTCTCCCCTAACGATGATAACCAGATGCAAAAATTCCCAGTAGCGTCATTTCCAAAGACTGAGACCGCTAGACGTCGAGCTGGATCAGTTGGTAATGCCCTGAGTGCGTACTTGCACGGGTGAGCATCTCCTATTAAATGGTGTTGGACATGCGCAATGTCCCCCTTGCGCAGACTTAACCCATGAGCATTCGAGATGGGGAACTTGAACATCCCGCACATGAACGATGCAGTCTCATACTTTCGACCTTGTACCCTCCTAGTTTCAGTCTCAATTTTGCAATCTTTTCCGCCCAAATATTCCCGTATGCGGAGCACTGCCTCCTTGTGCTGTATGGTGCGCGCTATGATCAAATTCTCCAGAAACCTCGCCCGATGATACTCCCTAATGAGAGCGCATTTCGAATCTGAAGGGCATGAAAATCCATCCTGTGGTCCTTTGGCCATTCGATGTCAGTCTCAAGGTTTCTTGCAGCCCCGACACAGAATGATTGGCATAACGGGAGGGCAACGTTCAGATGCAGCCCGGCCCACGGTATTTCGGAGCCACTAGGCAAGTACTTTTCCAGGAAGGGAAGGGTTAGTGTCTGGAAAATACAAGAAAACCATTGCTCTGCAATATTCAGGATGAGATATTCGTTCTTAGTGAGAGGGCAGTGACTCTGGGGAAGGGTGTATAAAGTGATCCATGACGAGCTTCAATCGCATTCCAAACGTAATAATGAAGGGCTGACCTCTTCTTGCGATCACGCTTATGTTCCCTTATTCGGCCACTAAGGGCTACTGCCTGACCAACATACAGCCAGAATCTCAAGACATTGTCGGCATCCCAGATTATGTGGAGATAGATGCCGGGGCGTTTCGACGTTGCCGGATCTTCAGTCATAGCAGCTAGCTCCAGGATACTGTGTATGTCAGTACCGCTTATGAATACTCTCCAATATCCATTCAACTCACGTTCCAAGGTCGAACACCCCCCCCGCGGCAGATTTCTGGGATGCTCGAGTTCATCCCTCCCAGCAGGGTATCCTTAATTCTGTCCGTTCCGATGTCCTTCGCCAGTGTAGAAAACTGTTCCTTTTCTTCAATTGCAGTCGAGATAATATGGACCAGTATCTTGATGTGATCAATCGGGCCCAGTGGCGGGAGGCCATCAGGAAGGAGCTCAACATCAAGAAATTTTTCTTTCGTGAAACTTCGCTGGATCTCGTACTCGGAGCTTGCTGGAGCATTGTTTGCCTCTGCGTCAGCCTCATCATCAAGCTCACTGTCAGATATCACCTTGAACGAGCAGTCTGTAAGTGGAGGAGGCGTAGGCGAGGATGGTAAGGATATGTCGGATGTTGTACATTGACTGCCTAGTAAAGCTTCCAACATGTCAGCCCATATGGAACTGGGGTCTATTTTTTTCTGATACAGAAGCGTCCATATAAGTGCTCCTTCAATCTGTAGTGCGTGTCTTGCTTTGCTCCGCAACCCCATGCTAAACCCTTGAAAGGCATTGCATTCCTGGAAGAGCTTGTCAATTATGTAAGTCTTTATGCCGTCTGCCGAGGCCTGTTTGCGGGCTAAGTTCCAGCAGGTCGTTGCATCGAAGCGCAGGAAGAAGAATGCGATTGTCCATTGCCACTCAAAGAGTCTATATTGACCTGGGATTTGAATGTTCAAAGATTCCAATGCGAGCTTTGCATGGTCCATATTCCTAGCTCCATAGAAATGACCAAATCGTTCCACAGTATCATCGACCATTTCGGAGGTCTTGCTGAGCGCCGCATACTCAGCGCCACAAAAATTGGTTTCCAATGCACTGCCCATAGTACCAGAGGTTGCTTCCCGGTATGAATACTCGAGTAAAATCAAGATCATCTATTGGCACGTGTTTATAGGCAGGGGAAAACAGACAGTACTGGCATAGGCACGCCGAGGGATCCTGTAACACATCTTGATGTCAACAGCTCTGTCACAGAAAGGATTCCATCCTGATTGACTGCGGCCCAAGTGACTTACTGCTAGCCATAGCCCATAATTGGGGGCGGGGGCTTAAACGCTGCTAGGAGTCTTGTGTTATTTGAATGGTGAATGGGGAGTGGTGAATGAAAATCCATGGGCGGAAGAGAGGAGGAAACTTAGTAGCGATCAAGTCCTCTCAACCACAGACAAGGACAGACCCCTTGACAGTTATATCAATAACAAATGTATACATCACGTATGAGGCCAATCATAGAAAAAAGATTGTTTATATACGTTATAGGTACAAGTCTACTCCAATTTAAACAAACACGATTGGCTTGTGCCCAAGCAGCTCTACAGTAGACGAGATAAGTGTCAAGGAAATGAATAAATCACGCCATGCTTGGACGTTTCCCTTGCTTCATTAAGTATGTACCACAACTATAATTCCTCCATACTGTTGATTAGCCTATCGATAACCCCCTCCTCAACAGAGTCCAACTTCACCACATCCCCGATCGCAGCAACAAGGCCAGCAAGTCTCCGGCGCCGGATCTTCTCCTCTAACTCGGCACTTTTCTGCTTAGCCATTTCCAACAGCGACGCAGGGAGATTCGCCAGCCGCGCAACGTTCAGCCCGTAGCTACGATGTGCGACGCCTTCTCCTATCTCGTAGAGGAAGGTGATGTCTTCGTTTGTTTCAGACCCGGACCCGGATTCGCTGAACCGCATATGGATGTTGCGCAGCTCGTTATCGGAGAAGGAGTGGACCATGGCAGAGAGGTGCTGGTAGTGTGTGATGAAGAGGGTGAGGCTGCGGATAGACCGCACCATGTAGTCCAGGACGGCCTGGGCAATGGCGACGCCGTCGTGGGTGGATGTGCCGCGGCCCAACTCGTCTAGGATGACTAGCGAGCGTGGTGTTGCTTGTTTCAGGATGTCTGCTGTCTCGGAAAGCTCGACCATGAATGTAGACTCGCCTGCGAGCATATTGTCGAATGCGCCCATCCGCGTGAACACGGCGTCTAACATACCGAGTTTCGCAGACTGCGCCGGAACGTAAGAGCCTATTTGTCCCATGATTGCGATCAGGGCTACCTGGCGCACGTAGCTGGATTTTCCACCCATGTTAGGTCCGGTCACCAGCAAAGCACGCGTTTTGTCGCTGTCTAGGTTGATGTCGTTGGGAACGTAGCTGTCCAGTAGCAGTTGCTCTACCATCGGATGGCGTCCTTGCTCGACATGAATGCACGTTTCATCTGTATATTCAGGCTTGACGTAGCCTGGCTGGCTGGCTATTGTGGCTAAGGATACCAAACAGTCTAGCGTTGCCAGAGATTGCACACAGTCCCGGAGGGTTTGGTAACTGGCTGATATCTCAGCTTGGAGGGCCAAGAATGCCTTGTCGCACGCTGCGGCAAGCGCTTCTCGATGTTGATCTCTCTGCCGAATCATCTTGATCACATCTGGGGTGTGAAATCGTGACACCTTCTTTGTACCACTGATTTTCACCCATGATGCTGGCACTCGCTTGATAGCTGGTGAGCTGTTTTCAACTTCAATCAGGTATTCGATGCCTGCGACCGTTGCGTAAGTGACGGATTTCTTTCCTAGAGCCTCTCCAGCTACAGGTCGATGCTCCTCAAGCTGATGCTCGATGGCTCCAATCCCAAGCTTGTGCTCGCTAATCTCCTCTGTTTCCTCCTCTTCCCTGAAGAATTCATATTTATCATCATTTCGCGCGGCGTGCATATTGATCTTGTTCAGAAACGACACGACGTCTCTCACAATTGTAGGTAGAGACACAATCGCCTGGCTGATGGCAGGAGAGGAGAATCCAGTATCCGCCGGTGACTTGATATCCGCAAATTCCTGGGCTATCATCTGCATCGTTTGCAATATAGTCAAAAGTTCCGGTCGAGAACACTGCCGCCGTTAGAGTATGCTATAGAAGTAGTGACTGTGAAACTCACCTTTCCGTAGTATATCCGGATCAAGCCCTTCTCTAGGTCATGCTTGATCCTCCCGAGCAGGGCTTTGATCCGCTCAACCATCACGACATTTTGGGAATCCTTCAGTTCTTCTACAGCGTTGACACGATCCTCGAGCTGAGATCTATCCAACAATGGCCGACCGACCCATTTTCGGAGCATCCTTTGCCCAAATCGAGTTTGAGTGCGATCCAGCGTCCAGAATAGACTGCCCTTGGAGGAATAATCGGTCTGGTTCTGGTAGACCTCAAGACTCGTAAGGGTGTTGCCATTAAGAAGCATATGAGAGCGTGAAGAGAAATGCTGAAAGTATTTTGTCAGCTGCAGGACATGTTCCAAGCCATACTCCGTCATGTGTTTGATCATGGCAGAAAGGCAAATCGTGACCTGATCCGGCAGGCCAAGCACTTTTTGGAGTAGGTTACTAGCAACCTCATCATCTATGGCGTCTGCAGATTTCATGCTGCCAGCGTAGACGCTCGAGACGTGATTATGCGATTCTGCCGCGGCTGTACTCTTCTTGGGTGCTCTCTCAACTCGCACCTCGTCGCCAAAGACATTCGTCTTGCTCCCGGAGAGATGCTTCACGAGCTTTTCTGTCGCTTTAGATAGCTCACCAACTATGAGCATTTCACATGGCGCAATGTGGAGCAATCTCGTTTCTATCTCGCTCCGCATGAAGCCGTCATCGAATTCGTCGTAGACAATATCTCCTGTAGTCGGTTGCACGGCAACGATTCCAACGTGCACTTTCTCGTCATTTCCCCAGCCTCGTGCATTCGTCTCTGTGATGCAAAGGATATAACCCGTGGACGAAGCACCGGAATTCCCCGCCGTAGACCCTTCGAGGCCCTCGATATCATCGATATACGTGCTTTTCGTGTAAACATTCGTCAATTTGCGAACAAATGGTGCGTTGCGGTTGTCTCCGGCAGCTTTCAGCGCAGCAGTCTCCAGTTGCCTCACGACGCCCACCTTGTGTCCAGCAGTAACGAGACGCTTAACATGGACATGAAGTCGCTGTACGGGTATGCTTGCCGACGCAAAGCGGTCGAGATGAGCTTCCGAAGGATCTAAACACAAGTCAGCAACTCACCACAGTATCGAACACAGGAAACCCACGCTCATCATATCGGAACTTGCCCGGAATGCATACAATACTAAGCTCCTTTGCGGCTACTCTTGCATCTTCACCGAAGAATCGAAATTTGTATCCGACTTCGACGAGAAGTATTGTGTCCATATGCTTCCTCTTGATTTCAATGACCTGCTTCTCCATCGGCGTGAGTTTACCTCCGCCTCTCTTCCCCGCAGCCCTCCCCTTGGTATGCACTGGTTGTGGCGTCTCCTGATCGTCCTCACCCTCCGCACCCTCGTCCACGGGTGTAGCTTCACTGATGCTATTCCGGCCGATTCCCACTAAGCAATCCGCGCCGCCGAGTCTTCGAACAAACTTCTGATGTAGCTTCTCTCGCTCTTTCTGCCGTGCTTTCGTTTCCTCGTCGTCTAGTTTAACCGTACCATCCGCCCCAAGATCAACAGCAGGAGAGCTAGCGAATTTCGAAAGTTCGGTTCGTTGGCTGCTTGAGGCCTGTGGCGCCTCCGTGCGAGCCACGGGCTTTGCCTTTGGGCTTTGCGGCCGTCCTGCAAGCGATCCGTTCGATTTGGCGCGCTTCGGTGCAGGGGCCACTATGTCTTCAGCATCGTCCTCCGCTGGTTTGTTCGTAGTTTCGAGTTCCGCAGCTTTGTTGGCGGGGGCAGCGGGCGTATTGCTAGCTTCATTCTGAGATTGTTGAGATGCGAACGGCTTCTTCGTAAAAAAGCTGGATATCGTAGGTTGCTTTCTTTTCAAATTTGGCGAGGACGATGTAGATGACTGTGAGGATGGTAGAGGCATGTTGTCTTTCGCTAAGAAACGGAAGGATTGAAGATCGTTCGGCGAAGGTAAACGCCTTCAATGGCGTTTCGCTGAAGGTATGCGGTCTATGCACGCTTCGAGGGCTTGACTATGACTGTTATTGTAGTTCAAAGTAAAATAGGACAAGCTAGCTGTACAACCAAGCCGTATGGGGAACTAATTGGCTCTCAAGCTTGACAATGATGAAGCTTGACGCGTACGCGAATCGCGCCCGTGTTTAATTAGATTACCTAATCGGGCCTGGACAGCCCTGCATGGACAGCCCATGTTTCAACAGAGCTACGGGTTACAATTTCTTCGACGATGTGAAAATAACGGATATCATTCCTTTGCCTTATACATCTACCTCTACCGAACAGATAACAGAGTATAACCCGCACTGGAACCGCCAGGTCGACAGCCTGGCTAGGATCCGTGCAGTGTAGCAGCAACAGAAACATATATAATGGGCCATGGCGTACTCATATGATAGGAACAATAACTCCGATAGGTAACGTTCAAACAAGCAGGGGCCCAAGATTAACCTTTGCCCGCAATACTATGCCTTGCCTTCTAGAAATGCAACGAAACAACCATCAAGAGCGAGACGCGCGCCAAGCAAAAGGGAGAGCGGAGATCAAGAACTTCCATCCATATAGAGACGGTCAAAATCATCGTCTGCAACCTCGGAGATTGTCGCATCCGGCGAACAAACACGGGTTGCAAAAGGAGCTTTCAATGCGTCCTCGGGCTCGGCTGCATATATCGGGTTTTCATCCGTGGCCAGCTTCGTGAGAGACCCGGCTAGAGGATTGAACGAATAGCCCGATGGGCTCTCTTGGCATTCGAATGGGCTGTATCCGACATAATGTGCATCTCCGCCAAAGAGAAACTGGGGGGACAACGCTCTTTCAGTCCGTTTCATCACGGGTGAATGCCAACCGATCAGGGGATCGATCCGACCAAACGCATTGAGCATTGGTTCCATGTTCTCTTTATCAGCGCCTGGGCGAGGGACCTTTTCGAGGAGGTTCGAGGTATGAGCAGCATGGCGTGGTGACTGAGGATCGGCATTGACATTGATTGCAGTGTCTCTTCGCAGAAAGAGTGGCTGCGACGCAGCGCTTTCTCCTGGGACAAACCTGTGCTGGTCCTCCAGTCTCGGTTCTCGTGGTACAGACATATCACGGAATATCGCGAACTTGCTGTGCTGCTTGAAGTCATGGTCACGAAGGGCTAACGCAAACTCTTCTAGGTTGTCTCCGACAGACATCTGACCACCAAGGCGACCAAATGTTTGAACTGTCGCTCGCTGAGGGGTATATAGATGTGGTTGATCAACTTCGCCATCAAAGGAGTCGCCGTCTCGCCTGGTGTTCTTTTTTACTCTCTTTTTGTCCACCTCGCGTTGAGCATTTGGGTCTAGTTGGGCAAGCACGCGCTTGGGACGAGTGGCTCGCTTCTTCGGTATCGGCGTCTCCCCTTTCAGAGGACTGCTGTCTTCAACGTTGCCTGAGATCAGACGCTGCTTCCGCAAGACACCAGTCGGTGAGAATACCAGTTCAGTCGGCTCCACTCCCATTGATGTCCTCTCCATCATCTTCAAGATGCTCTCATCCTTCTTCTGATTGCGCTTTCGTTTCATCTGCTCGGTGGCGGAGTCGAAAATGTCCATTCCGGGCCACAGAACACCCTTGAGTCTTGAAATCTCATCTGCTCTGTCTTTGTCCACCTCGCTACCATTCGAGTACGCAATACTATCATTGTCGTCGACAAAAGGATCGTAGATGAAGGGTACGTTCAAGGATTTGGCGTCCTGACCTTCCTCTGACCGGAGAGCGCTCGGCCAGCATGGCGTGGCTTGTGTTATGGATGGAGACGAATCGTCCTCGTCTTCACGCTTCCAGTGATCAGGTACACTTCCCACGGCTTGTTTGTGCGGTGATGGCGTGGGTGCATGCGGGTACCCTACTCGAAAACGAAAATGTCAGCGACTTGCATGACACGGGCCCACTATAACTGTACTTCCTTACCCGCATTGTGTCCCGAGCTCATGAAAGGGTCCGAGAGGCGTGGATCAATGTAGTCCGGAAGGTTACCGTGTGGGTCACCGGTTGGTAGCGGCTGATACCCAATGTCCCTGTCCGCAGGCCCAGCTCTATCTGGCATGGCATATTTCCCTTGTGATTTCCTCCTTCGTGAGTCTTTGGATGACATCCGATCCGACAAGAGCTTTGCCAGGTTGTTGGCCTTGTACCATTGGTTGTAATCCTCGAGTAAGGCCTCGGCCTGTGGTTCCTGGTGGCTGCGTACTTGAAGCTTGAAGTAGTGGGAGAGATGAGCCTTGGAAGCAACGTGAGTTAGCAGATGCGAGACATCGCTGAACTTGGGATGCTTCGGGCAGATGTTGCACAGCAACGCTGTGGCATCCATCGCCGGCAGAATTGCCTTTAGGGCTCCTGGTTCAAAGCACGCTGGCAGGTGAGCTTGGTAGAAGCTGGGGAAGCAACAAGCTGCAGGTCGTGGCTTTCATGAGAGGGCGGCAAGGCACGAGACAGGGAACCAATATAGAAAGACCGATCCTGAGAATAGAGACACCGACTTCCTTAGAAATGGAAAGTGATGAAGCTGAGGAAGGCCATCAACTGACCGGGGACTTGCCTGAGAGCGCCATTGCCGCCATGGCGGGAGGGGGAGGAAACAATGTAGAGCATGGTACAATAGAGACTTGAAGCAGGTGCAACCCTTGGCCTCGAGGAAGGCAGGTGCCAACGTCGGGCCGGGGTCGGGGAGGCCCAGCAGCGAGCACCATGTATTGATCAGTTATTACACCCGTGCGGGAAGAATGCATGCAGTGTTAGTGTTGGGCCGGGAACGTCAGTATTAATGACTATGGATACACTAGCTACATCTTGTCACAATTTACGATACACATAGCAAGCAATCTTTAGTATAGTACCCGTACTTCCAAACGGCGGGTGTCGCCTTGATCACCTCTCTATTTGAACGAAGATTAGGTAGTCTGCTATGAGAGGACGATATAGATCCCCAAGGACTGTTACAAGGAACACGAAGGGAGTGAGATAGAGTGGTCTCGCTCTTACACTGGCAAGTCCCTCTGACTCCTGCTTGTAAATAAGGTTGGTTCCGGCCGCCACCAGGTTCGTCCTGGGAGAGTTGTAGGAATTGAGATACAGAACGGACAGAACTGAATATTCATTGATAGGGTATCAACGCTTCATGATTGTGCCACTGTGTCTTTAACGGCCGAAATCTAGGCCATTGTAGAGGGGGGAAGCGGAAATAAGTCACAGTGCCTGAGATCCAATATTCTCCCGCATTGTATTCCATAAGCCATAGAAAGAAAGAAATATGGGTTATTAGATTGCAGGTGGTGAGGATTACAGTTGAGGCCGGAAAGAAATACCGTCTCAAGGACCATGTCGAGGACATAACATCATGCTACGTAGACAAGACTTTGCTGGTGATTGCTTTCGGCATACAGCTAATCAATACAATTAGCATGACCTTAACCCAATGACTGCATTGGTTTACTCACTAGACAGGGTCTACTTCCTCGACACCTTCGAACCCAAGAAGGCTCAAGCCAGCCACCGCAAAGTGCGTATGGAAGACGTCGACGGCATTGTCGGGACGGTCGGCAAAACCACCAGCCTCTGGATCCTATGGAGGGTTAGCCAAGCACTTATGCTGGGAAGAGGTTACAGACCTGGCAGCGTAGGATGTAGGCAGCAAGTTTAGGGCCATCTATCCAGCTGAGCTTGTCAATCATGGCCAAGCTCGCTCCAACCCACCAGCTATAACAAGCGTCTGCTAGTTTCTCCGGTCGCCCATTGAGTCCACCATGATCGAGTTGTCGCTCGCTAAGCCAGCCACCTAAGCGGTCCTTATCGACCAGATCTAATCGCCCGGCAATAGCTAGGGCCCCAACACAGGTAAAGACCTGACCGGCGTGCGATTCCGCACCAGGAGTGACTCCGTATCCGCCGTCGAGGTTTTCGCATTTCTGGACATATGAGACAGCCTTGGGGACATCAACCAAGTGCAAAAGCCCTAGGAGAGATAAGGCGTTGAGCGCCCCATAAAGAAATCTTGTATCCAGCTCGCCCCATTCGTCCCCCATGAAAGAGCCAGACTCCTTGTCCTGTAGCCCTGCGATGACTGAAAATACTTAGCCAGGCGCTCTTTACCCAGGTGCATAAAGGTCATATCGTACAGGATCCGACTTTCTGCTTGCCGCCCAACCCGCGCTTTTCCAACTCATCAACAGCATCCAAAGTTACCAGGATCTGCACAGCAGACACTGTATACAGCAAGTGTGCATCGTGGCCTGGGGCAGCACCAAAACCACCATTCTCTTGCTGGCATGAGAGGACAAAGTCGACGGCATTGTCGCGCGGCAAGCCGTCCGGGCACCCAAGGAGATGCAAAGCCGTCAAGCCCCAGTAGACCCCATTAAGTCGCAGGTGCTCTGTGAGCCAGTATTCCAGCTCATCTTTCCGCTACCAACACCTGTCAACCGTCTCCTCGCGAAGAGAAGTGGCACGGTAGGAAAGGACGACGCACGCTATCCAGTTTTTTGATATAGTCAATATGCTTCTCGGTGTATAGCTTCTGATCGGCAGTAGTCCCAGCGGCCCTGCCAGGGCCTAAAGCCAAAGACATTTGGGCGTAGAATTATGAGGTTAGTGAATGATTAAAGACCCAGGGTCCAGGATGGCAAAATTAGCCGTTATAGGACAACTGCAGGGATTCCGGCCCAAGATTGAGTTGAAACAAGCGCCTAGCCTGATTATTTCAGGTTAGCATGACATCGTTGGCGTTAGAAAGCACGCCGTTGCGCCACAGAATATGGTGGTAGCCTTGGGCTCGGCACGTGTCCCAAGTTTTTGCAGGGATGTTGACAGTGATTGTGTGTCGAGAGGGCTTGGCGCACGTGACCCTGTGTACATCACATAAGCAAGTGGGTTGTGTTTCAGATTTCAAGCATAACAGGCACAAGTTGCAACCTTGTGAGCAAGTGGATGGGCATGAGTTTCGCTCTGAATCTGCCTCAGGAAGAGACTACTAAGCTTGCTATTATCCACTATGAGCAAGGCTGAACTACAGAGTAGTCTACCATTGTCTAGAGGGACCTCTTTGATGGTTGATCTAGGCCGCATGGGCCAAGTGAAGCCAGCGATCATCAAGGTAGGCATAGTTGGACAGGCACAAGATCCAATCTCCCACGTGTTTCCAGATGTCGTACAGGCACAGTACAAAGAGTACTAGAAGGAGCAGTACGGAGAAGACCGATTTATTTCTTAGCATCTTGTACAGGCTTTTGTGTCTAGAGCATTTTCATTTAGCTTACTCTTACTTAAGGCTCCAACTATTGCGACTCGGTCTATTTATGGTTCTCAGCTGCCAAAACAAGCCATCAACACCCTTGACGATTCCGAAATTATCGACGCACCTAGGCAGTACTAAAGCCTAAAGCACCCAGTAAACCCCAGTAAAGCACCCCAGTAGATTAAACGATGCTTGTCGTCTTGATTGAACAATCAACATGCAAACATTGCCGCCTGTTCATGTAGACATGCCAATCCCAATCTAATAGACGCTGCATATATGGTAGTCCGGCCAACTGGTTCATTATATCCCCTGATGACTCGAAGAACCGCCCATGCCACTGTATAAAATTTGACAATAATTGTTGATTATTACTTTTAATATCTGGGTTATCAATGTTATTGTCGGTGTAGCCTGGTCCAATTTTTTTCTTTTCAACCCCACTGGCAGCCTGGCGCATTAACAGGCTCCCCAAACCTTGGTTGGCGGCATCAGACAATCAAAGGGGCTTAGTCAGGCGACTGCAGGACCATAAGGACGACCAAGGTTGTGAGCTGCGAGGATAAAGGAGATGCTGTAAAATAAGCACATCAAGATGATGATTCAGCCCTAGAGTGGGTTAACGGTGATGTTGCTCTGACCTCCTCAGCCTCGTCACTCCGCCAGGTACTCGTGTCGCCGCTGGCCGGTGATTTGTTGGTGCCTTTGCATGCCCCTCGGGCGCTCTTCGGTTAGCCAATCCGTGGTCTCCATCGGAGGTCTTAACTGGCACTAAAGATATCATCCCGCCGAGGATGCGCTGCTCGAGCCACTCATTATCCCGCCTCGGGTCTTGCCAAACTTTCGGTGTCCAAAGTGTGGTTCACAAAAGGTACAGACCAGAATAATGTCTATCCTTATGAAACCGAGGTCAGAGTGACGAGATAAGAGTCCGGAGTAAGACGCAGGGCACAGTCTGACAGCCCCAGCTTACGAGGCCCCCAGACTTCCCGTCAATCATTACCACCTTCCAGCGCTCATCACTCTGTTCCTGACCGGAATTCCTCTAAGGAAACCTGGGATCAGCCGGTGGCTTCACCAAAACATCAGCGACCCCCGACCCATGGATGCGCTGGTTCCAGCAAGGCGCCAGGGATGAACCGTAAAAGATTGTATTGCGGCTGGGCGTCTAGAGTGTAGTGTACGTCAGGTAGAAAGCTCTTATACAAATATTGTGGCCATTCTCATTAAAATTTGATGAGATGGCATCTACTTATCTCTCGACGTATCTTGCAGAGCTGCTCGGATAGGCTGTCAAAGCGCTCAGCAAGCCACTCGCTCGAAACAGTTCTCCGCCATCCCCACTGGTGGTTCCCCCCTTAAAGAACGGAGTTTAGTCTGACACACAGCCGCGCTTGCATCGCGCTATCAGGGAATGTGTCGTCGCTACGGCTTTTAGTCCTGGACACCTTCAGAACCGTGCGGGATTCACTTTCTCCTGTTGTCTGTCGATAATTCCTCCCCGACCGAGCCATCATCGCCTGCCTTTTCTTAATCCTCTCGCTTTGTTGCTTTGATCCGCGCCCTTCATTGTTACATCTCTTATTTTGTCTTTCTGCGAAATCACTAGCGCTGTCAATCTCCTTGCCACACTCCCTCCTACCCCGACCACCCGCGAACAACTCTCAAAGAAGTGAAGACGAGGCATTCTTTCTGTTCAAACCACTCAGCCCCATCTCATCGACTGAAAACTAGTGTCAACATTGAACAATAGATCGAAGGAGAAGAGACCCTCGGAAACGCCCTCCGGACTCACGAAATAGTATGAGCGGCGCGGCCTGGTATGTTGACATCCATCCCCGTCTACAACTCCTGGCGGCACAGGTTTCAGACTTCTAGTCAGGCACGCACTCATTGTGTTCTGAAACGATTTCTTCGGGACTGGGGGCTGGGTCCAATCGCTCTCCCTGCGACTTGGAATAGCCCACCAAGGATCCATGCATCGGATCTTTGTCCACTTCGTTTCAGATCTCATTGTCCCGCTGTGCCTTGGATCTGTTGATCCTGGAAACGCCTGCCGCTGCTATTCGACCCGAGTCCTTAGGAGAAATAACTAACACTTATGATGCAATTGGCTGCAGATTCAACCAAACCAAGAGATCTTCCGATACCGTTTCTTCATCATTCGTTCGTACCCGACTATACAAGATTGGTAAGGCTGGTTCTGGTTCAATCTAGCCTGCCTGTGATCTTGGGCGATTGATACCCACGAACACCGAACTTTGTTTGCGTTTTGGACGTTGGAGGTATTGGACGCAGTATCGCAGATCGGAGTGAAGACACTGGAGACTGGTTGGAAGTTCATGGTTAGTCCTCGTTCGCGTACTGTTGACTCATGTCCTGTTGATTGTTGACTTGTGAATAGGCTGGCAGTGCCTGACTGTTCCTTTGAAGCCGACCTCTTTATTCCGCGTTTAGCACTCTTCACTCAAACCGTTCCTCACCGACTTATACCCATACATACCATCGTCAAAATGCCTTCGAGACACTCTGTGGTTCCTAACCTGGATCTAAGCCCGTCCACGCTGCAGGCGGGAATGAAGAATTCCTCCCCTTTGTCACCGGGCGCCCAGAGTTCCGATGGTCTCAGCCCTCTGACGCCTCATTCGCCAAAGTCTTCCTCAAGTTCACAATTCTTCAAAGGGGCCACAATACGCCCCGTCACGCAAGATTCAAATCAGACAACCGATAGTCCGACCTTCCCTGCATCTCCCGGTGCCGCTACAGAACCACCAACTCCAGGTTTCACAGCTATACCGCAGTATCCGCCCTCGCCTAGAGAGTCCCCCAAGCACACGCGCGATCCGTCACGGTCCTTCTTCGCCAGTCTCAAGGCACCAAAGTACTCGCATAAGGCACAAAGATCGGACAGTTCGGGGAACTCTGCAGAGAAACCGAAGAGCCGCGGTAGCTCTAGGGATCGCAGGGCGCAGGTCACCTCCAAACTTTATGAATCGTCTCCTGACCTTCCCGCAATGATTGCTCAACAAGAAGCCGGTAGGTACAAAATGAGCGTTGACATTGCCAAAGTGTCCAAAACTAACTCCTTCCAAGACAGCAACCATCCCGACGAAAAGCACACGCAGACACAAACGACAGAGCTCAAAAAGGTGGGAACTGAACTAGATGGATACAGTTCGCTCAAGAAGACGAAACCACGATTCGCCAACCTTCTATCCCGCTCCAGGTCGATCAGGGTGGACGACTCAGCGAAGAGCCGAGCAATGAATAGGCGTCCGTCTACCAGTCTTTTGAAACTGGAAGAGAACTGCAAACCTGAAACGCAGGGCTCCGCAAAGTCTCGACAGGAGCGCGCGATCAAAACAGCTGGAAATGGCAGTACCAGGGGATTTGCTGTCGAACGACCTGCGGAATTTGGCAATAGTTTGACGGCACGGAAGGGGTCACTGGTGCCTTCGGCGTCATTGAGCCAAGTGTCGGGTGCTTCGGCCGCCATATTCAACAACCTCAAGCAATCCTCCAGCGGAGCAGCCGATCGATTAGGAAAGGCCGGCAAAGGCTTCTTCGGCAAGATCACGAGGAGTGGCAGCACCAACGAGCGCGAGTTAGTCGCGGATGATAATTATGTTTGTTCTGTCATAAACCTGCCCCTGATTGAGCAAGCACGCCGGACACGCATCGCCAAGCGACTCGAGGACTGTAGGGATAAGACGGAGTTCTGGATGCCTGCTCTGCCGTACCGATGCATAGAGTAAGTTCTCAAGACATGGCCATGCTTTCAATTACTGACTTTGAAACAGTTACCTTAACTTCAAAGGATGCGAGGAGGAAGGGCTCTACCGTGTACCAGGAAGTGGCAAGGAAGTAAAGCACTGGCAAAGACGCTTCGATACAGGTAGGTGCCCTACTCATTTGCTAATCTAGCCATATGCTCACCAAACCTGCAGAATTGGATGTAAGCCTCTTTGATGAACCAGACCTTTATGACATCAACACTATTGGCTCTATGTTCAAAGCTTGGCTGCGCGAACTACCAGACGAACTATTCCCCAAAGAGACTCAAGCTATGATCGCTGAAAAATGCGAGGGTGCTACTACAGCACCACAAATGCTGAAAGATGAGCTCTCCAAATTGCCTCCCTATCATTACTACCTTCTCTTCGCCATCACCTGCCACCTCAACCTTCTCCACTCATACGTCGACCAAAACAAAATGGACTACCGCAACCTTTGCATTTGCTTTCAACCTTGCATGAAAATTGATGCATTCTGTTTCCAGTTCCTGGTTTGCGATTGGAAGAATTGCTGGCAGGGCTGCTGGACGGAGAAAGAATGGCTTCAGCGCGAAAAAGAAATGGACGAGAGAGAAAAGACACCACAAGAAAAAAAGACCCAGGCGCCTAGTGTTGACGAGAGGGCTGTTTCATCTGGCAGCAGCCAAAGCAGCACTTATGAAGCGCCACCCCGTCCCGAGACGCCAAAGACTCATAAGAAAAAACCTCGAAAAATTGAAACCTCGCATACAAGGAGCGTTTCCCAGCTCCCGGAGCTTGGACCTCCTCTATCACCGATTCAGATCTGAGACGCTTAATTCGAATACACGCTTAAATAAAGCAGATTTTTGGCACTGTGGATTGAGCGCCTTGGCCAGGCATTCTAAGTCGAAAATCAGATAGGCTGGCCTATCCTATACCCCTCTTCATTCCGGCGTGGAGATCACGCGCCCTACGAGATCTTCGGCAGGAACCGTGGATCAAGCACCTTGGTTGAGATCTGAGATTGTACATTAAAGTCTGGTGCGATCATGTCTCTTTTGCGAACGTTCTGCTTATTCATTTCCTTACGAGGGATTGGGTTCGTCCATGTTTGAATCCCGTCAGTTTTCGAGCAGTTCTCTGCGGTTCCTTTTATATTTCGCGAAATTGCATGTCTGGCGCGTTTGGAGTCTGGTCACTGTTCTTCACCTCATTTTGGCTGTAGAGATTGTTTCTCTTTCATTTACCATTTCCTGTTGTCTTTATGATTTCCTTACCTTAGAGTTGTTACTTGCCTGCCTTGAGCGTTGGCTATCGGATATTATTACACAGGCCATTTTTCTGATACTTGCATGTTTGTGTTTTGGAGCCTCTGAACCCGGTCTATCATTTTCACGTTGGAGCCATGTTGCGGCATCTCATAGTACTCAACCCACCTCTTTAATGAACGATTCTCTTTGCTTGACTTCGCAGACCCATAACTTGGAAATATACAAGATTTGCGCATCGCCCCAAGTTCATTCTGAGATCAGGGGATGATCCCGACTTGAAACCGAAAAAAAAAAAGAAATTGGCAAGGGGATATGCTAACAGCCTCAATGCAATGCACATGTACAAAGGTAATATTGCTTTTAGCCCTAACATCAGGACAACCTATAAACTCAGAACCTGATACCACTCCAGACGCCTAGATAAATCCAGCACACCAGATATCATAATCCCCAAGCGGAAGTTTTAACTTGATGCGAAAAACCCATGAGACAATCATTTATCGTCCACCACCGCTCTTCCTGGTATTCCGCTCATTCGCCCTCTGCTTCCGCTCGTTTCGCCGTATCCTGTCCTTCCGCTCCGCACGCGACATGCCACGGATCGAGCTGCCCTGGGCCGCAGCATCCTCCTCCTTCTTCCAGTCCTTCTCCTTCACCTCAACCAGCCACTGATCATCATCTTTGTTCTTGCCCTTGTATCCCCATCTTGGCACCCACTCGCCGGACTCCTCGTCGTATACCAGCTTCTTACGACGCTCCTTATCCGCCAGCGCAGCACCGGGCTTGCTGCTGTACTTGCCGATGCCCTTCTTGCGAGCGAACAGCTCCCACTTGGTGGGCGGCTTGGGTGTAGGGAGGGGTTTGTGGCGCGGGAGAAGAGTCGACGGGGAGGGGAGGGTGAGGAGGACGCCCTGTTGCGAGGAGGTGATGGGGCAGGTGGTGAGGAGTTGGTTGAGGAGGCTTTGGACGCCGTCTCGGGCGGTGGCTTTCAGGGATGCATTGAGCGGTTCGGAAGACGGGAGCTCGAGCGGGTTGGGATCGTTGGCGAGAAGGTGGCCGAGATCGAATGTGTATGGGGTTGGCTTCGAGACGGTGATAGGGCTGTTGCTATGTGAGCAGATGTACAGGAACATAATGGCTAAGTTCGGACTTACAGTCGCTCGGGCTTAGGTTTGGAGGCCGATTTCGCCCCTGTCGTTGAGTTTGCCATCTCTGATGTATAATCTGTATAGACACAGAGCAGTGACTTGGTGGAAACGGAAATGTCAATGTTGGAGATTATCCAAAGCGGGAAAACAGAAAAAAAGTTCGGGGATAATTTTGGGGTGCCGCTTTTGCGGGCTGTGCTCAATCTACGCAGACCGCCCGCTAGAGCGGCCACGGCACTAACCGTCTACAGAAACCTGAGGAGCGGCCAAAAATGTGCTCCGACCTTCCAGTCTCTCCCGGCCGGCGACCAAGCTCCACGATCCCAATCGTCCTCTAATTACCATTGTCTGCTTAAACACTGGCCATTGCGCCGGTGTCTTGCATCACAATGGCTTCCACTTTTTGCTCTGGCTGCTTAACGCAGCTTCGCCAAACACCTCGCGCCATCTTACCACCGCCGTCCACAGCAGTGACCCGAACGGCGGCCTTCCACACAACCGCCCCTTTCCAGAAAGCAATCCAGAAACCCAAGCCTTCGAGCCATGAGGGGCCTAAGTACCGTGTCGGAGCCACTGTCAAGATCAAGAAGAAGGGTAGGCCTCAGGAGAAGTCACGTCCTCCACCCCCCGGAGAGCGCAAAGCCCTCCGCAAGCGGATCGTCCTCAGCAACCCGAATGCTCTCGAGGTCGAAGGGATGCAGGAGCTCAACGGAGAAACGATGGTCGACTCACGTCTTCGCGGCTCAGTTCTCGCCCTCCCCGTACCGATGATCGATCAATTGCGAGCTGTACAGGCGTTCAAGACTAGCCAGGGCTGGTCAATTTTCCGCCGCCCTGGCACGGTTTTGCGGCGGGAGACACTGGAGATGGGTAGATTATTTGACCAGATTTCCAACGAGAGCGCAGGTGAGAGGACTTCGCTGAAGAGGATTATTACCGGGCAGAGAAAGGCGGGAAAGAGTGTCCACTTGTTGCAGGCTACGGCGATGGCATTCACGAAGGATTGGGTTGTTGTCTCTATTCCAAATGGTAAGTTTTGAATCATCGATTTGGTCGCTTTACCGTAGGTGCAATTTTACTGACCGAACGGTTAGCGCGGGACTTGGTCATTGGACACACCAGCTACGCGCCGCTGTCTGAGGAGCAGCCCAACTTATATGTCCAAAACGCGGCAACTGCAGAGTTGCTATCTCGCACTGCCACCGCCAACAAGAAAGTTCTTTCCAAGCTCCTTGTCTCCCAGAAGCATGCCGCGCTTCCTACTGTCAAGCCTGGCATGACTCTGGAAGACCTCGCGAAGCTCGGTATCCAGGACCAGGCGAACGCATGGCCTGTTTTCCAGGCTCTGTGGGCAGAACTTACAGCGACGTCTGCGACGCCTGGCTTTGAGAAGCACTTTACTCCCCGTCCTCCTACACTCGTGACTGTTGACGCTGTCGGCCACTGGATGCAGAATACCGCGTACCGCAACATTAAGCATGAGATTATCCACGCTCACGATTTCGTCCTTGCGCGGCACTTCCTCGGCTTGTTGAAGCCTGGCAAAGAAAAGCCTGCCCTGCCAAATGGCGGCGCCCTTCTCTATGCCACCTCATCCTCCAACAGCCCGTCCATCTACGCCCTTGACATCGCCCTTAAGCAAGCTGCGGCTCGCTACGCTAGCGTGAACCCGTCGTCTTCCGACTTTCCTCTCCCAGAAGCTTACAGCAAACCTGATACCCGCGTTCTTGAGGCTCTCAACTCGCCGAAACCCACCGCTGCCAAAGAGGGTATGCTCAACGTGCAGGAGCTTGGTGGGCTGACCAAAGACGAAGCTCGCGGTTTCCTGGAGTACTTTGCGCGCAGCGGTCTTCTCCGGGAGACGGTTAGTGACGAATGGGCTAGCGAGAAGTGGACGCTGGCTGGTGGCGGTGTGGTTGGTGAGCTTGAGAAGCTAGGCAGACGGTTGCGGGTAGCTGCTTAGATGTTTGCTCCTCCTTAGACACATCTTGGGTGCTCTTTTCTTATATTCCACCTGGATCACCGGGTCTGTGCTTGTATCTGTGAGATGGCCTTCGGATTTTCCTGTACTTTACTATTTGTTTTTGAGTGTATGTTCTGTATGCATATAATGAACTGGTATTGTCTTGACATATAACTTATAGAGTAGCAGCTTATTTAGGGTGGTTTATCACAGATAGACGCAGGCCGTTAGGGCATTGATGATGTCTCATGTGATGCTGGTCATCCATGATATGCACACAGAGTATGGGTCAGGCGATACACTATGCAATGGTCAGCCAGTGATGGAACACTTGAGAAGTCCATTTCTTTGCATTACAGATCGCTACAATAGTAGAGGGACAAAGAATTGATCATCAGGGGGGTCTTGGAGTGGAGAGACACGAACAGCTTGACGCAAGTTGGCCGCTAAGCCTCCCCTCCACTCTCCGCTGCGGCCACTTCTGCATCTTCCCTTTCACTTTCCTTCAGACAAACTTCAGCCTTGCAGAACCTTGCAGAGCCTTGGAGGCTGTGCTTGTGTCTAATAATCTGCTTATCCTCCGGTAGATGCTCATGAACACCTGTCCTCCATCCTCGTCGCTGAAAGATCCGGATCCTCCTTCCCCGCACCGCATCAACAACAAAACTCCTGTAAACGTCCGTTCGCGAAAGCGTGCCCAGCGCTGCTAGGTCTCGTCTCGAGACGATGCCCAACTCGCATCAATATACAAACAACCATCGGCCGCCTACATCCGCGCCTCCTGCTCCAGAATGGCGAGTTCCGGCAGCACCACCAAGGCCATCAGGGCGCCCAGTCGCGAGCCCCCCACCACCGCCGCCTCCTCCGTCCTACAACCCGGCCACGGCCAGCTACGGTCCGAGTCCTAGTTACAGCCCGATCCTAGGAGGCACCGGCGCAAATGTGCCGCCGATCTCTGGCTTTTCCGGCGTCAATACCGCAAGCTGGGGTGTGAATTTCAATAGGCAGAACTATATGCAGACGCCGCCGCCGCCTCCGCTACCAGTGAGTTCGTTCTCGTGCACTAGATGTTCTCTTTCTAAACTTGGGGTTAGCCTCGACCTTCAAGTACCACCGGTCAGCAGCCTAATGTCCAGTCTCCGGTAATAAGCCCCACGGATCCATATCGGCCTTCGGTAGGCGCGAATCATAGCTATGGAGCACAGACACCGGCAAAAGATTATTATCAGCAGTGGAATTCGAACCCTACCTGTCCGCCTCAGCAGCCTGTTTCTCTAACGCCTCCTCCACCACCACCCCCACCGCCTGCTCCGCCAGTGTTCGATGCGTCTGCTTATCAGAACCATCAGCCGATGGCATCGCAGACCCAGCAGTCCTGGAACCAGCCACCGGCGCCGTCATACCATAACGTACCGCCGAGCTACGACTACCCTCCAAATAGCATTTCGAGCCATCCAAGTCCTCCGGCTCAGACAGCACCCGACTATTATCAGACCCTGAATGCTCAGCCAGCTGCTTCAGTCCCGCCAGACGGAACATTGTCACAGTCTCTAGCACCTGCTCCGCCCGTGCCTCCGAAAGCTGGTCCTTCTGTGTTAGGATCCGGCGGACCGTCAGATTGGGAGCATCTCTCCCCCACTGCAGGAGAGATTGATGACGTAGCTGCTTTCAGACCGAGGCTAGATACCCCGGTAAATACCGGGCACGAATTGAATCCGGGTTATGGGATTAGCACTACTGGGACTATAGGAAGCGGCCACTCGCCAACCCCGTCATTCTCTAATCTAGACCATACGAAGCCAGCAGAGACATCTCAGCATTACTCGGCTCAGTCACCTACCAGTCCAGGAAGTCGCCATGATTTCCAGCCGCCTGCTCATCCAGTCAGGATGGATACTGCCGGGTCAGATTATACCACGGTGTCTGTTATCGCTAACTCTGAAAACATCGACGGCCTTATTGAAGCATGGAATAAACCCATTTTAGCGGATCACAGATCTTCTTCGATACAGCAGAGTCCTAGACTTGAACCAGAACCGATCAATAGGCCGTCGTCAGTACAACAAAGCCCAAGAGCCGACCCGGAGCAGACCCTTCCCAATTCAACTCCAAGTCCAGTCGAAGTTGTCGTGGCAAAACAGCCGGAACCTGCAGCAACAGAAAAGGCGGCTCAGATTGACCGAGTTGGTAACATGAAGGGTGTCAACGAGTCTGTCAGGACAACGGATTCTCCCCGACCCCCATCCAGACAAGTAGATCGCTTTGACGATCTTGATTCTTGGTCACAGTCCTCTTTGGAGCGCTATGTGGCAATGTTGCGGAAAGAAGCTGTTGCTGACTCTGATGAGGAGCGCTTCAAGATCTTCACAGCCTTTATGGCCAAGGAAACGAAGCTGCGTGAAATCTTATATAGCATTGAACATGAGGCCGACGCCGCTGCGAATGCCCCAAACCAACCGCCTGCAATTCAGACTCCGGCGAAAGAGCCAGAAAATGCTAAGCCGAAACAGCCCACTCCGGACGAATCGGGATTGATACCGGTCGAAACCGAAGAGGGATATTTCGCGCCAGCCAGCAATTCGGACGATGCGGAAGACGGCAGTTATAGCCCCGGCGGACGTCCCATACTTCCTATGCTCCATACCCCTCACCCTGCGGCTCTCCACAGGTCAGCATCCAACCCGGGAGGCCATAAATATACCGCAAGTCACGCTGTTGCAGCACATGCGCTACGGTCTACCTCGGTACCGCCCAACGAAGGTCTAGTATACTCGCCTCTCTCAACGAATCCACCGCAGCGAATTTATACTCCGTTCAAATATACTGAGGGGCCTCAGAGAGGCTCTGACAAACTGCAAATTGAACGACCAGCGTACCAAGCTTATTCTGCTTTGCGTCAGGCACAAGCAGAAAGTGGACGTGTGATGGCGGACACGCCGGCGCCAATTGAAGGTAACCGGAAGCGGGCGACCTCCGGTGCATCTATACAGAACGACTTGGACGAAACATTTGTTGGTTTGATTCGAGAAAAGAGTGTCACTTATCGAAAGAAGCCGCCACAAATTTCCACGCCCCCGCCCCTGCCACCTTCTCTCCGGCAAGGAAAACCACCCGGCCCAGTTGATGAGTTGCGCACCGTCGCCTCGTCGCCTGTAAATAGGCAGTCTGAAAGCCTGTTGCATACTACGGTGAGAAGGGACTTGGAAAAGTATCCTACCGATTTCGGTTGGGTGCGTGAAACCGGCCGAACCTGGGAAGCGGCCAGTAAGGCTCGCAAGGAGAAATTGGATAAAGAACGAGTCAAACGTCAAGAGGAGTCTGAAAGCCATATCGATGCATTGTTTAATGGCAAGGAGATTGGCTATGCAGATATCAACATCCTTGAGGAAGAGTTCCGCCAAACAGAAGCACGTACCCAACTCGAGGAAGAACGAAAAGAACTCGAGGATTTCATCTTCAACGTCTATGAGCCAGTGGATAAACGGTTGGAAGATGAAATATCTACCCTTCAAGTTCATTATGACTCTGCGCTCAGCCAACTTGACCGGGAGAACAGCAACTACCAGGATGGCGCAGACAAGCACAGCATATCACACACGATGAAGATGGTGAACGAGATCTATAGTCGGCTCGAGATAAGACATCACAAGCGTCTGGAGATTGCTCTGGACCGCGAGCGTCGACGAAAAAAGGCCGAGAGACGGCCGCTTGTTTTCATGGGTGATTCAGCGGCGCTGAAGAAGCTCGACAATGAGTTCGACCAGATGGAGAAACAGAATGTCCTGGAAGCCGCGCGAGCCCGTGATGAACGGGCAAACAAGCTTATGGACCTATTCGATGATGCAATCATGCGCGGGCTCGGAGAGAATCAGAGCCTCCTCGATGAACTCTCTGCCAAGGTGGCCCGCGTTGACGAAGCCGCCATTCGCTCGTCCGGCCTCCCCGACGCAGAAATCGAACAGATCCTCAAATCGGTACACAGCTTAGTTGAGTACCTTCGCAAAGACTCTGAGTGCATTCTCCACAGCTTCGGCATCGCCGACTCAGCTCTCAACAACGCAGATTATAGCGTATCCGTCGCCGAGGCCCGCTATTCCAATGCAGAGCCGGAAGTGTTCCGCCAGTTGGATGCCGAGAAGAAGAAGGAAGACGCCAAAATTCAGGATAACCTGCGCACCAAGCTGCAAAGTGTCCGCGTTGGACCGGCTAAGATCACCGTTGCAATAAACGACGCCCTGCGCACATTGGGCAAAACGCCTTTCCCTGAGCCGCCGGTTTCTGCGGACGTTATCCCTACTGGGCAGCTCTATGATGTATCCCTACCCAACCCTGCTGCGCGACCTGCTAGTACAGTGGGGATAGCGGCGAGGAAGATGGAGACAGACCCAGAGCATCAGGACCGGCTGCGCAAGGCGCTGGAGGACGCGAAGAAGCGCAATGCGGCGAGGCAGCGCTCGCCCTCTGCGGTTGCGAAAGAATGATTTTAAATATAACTTATGACTCACGAATCTCTTATGCCGTTTATACCCTTTACCTTTGGCGATGCACTTGTTTTGCCTGTGTTTTTTGCGTGTCGGCATAGATGGGTTAGGGCTTACTCCATAGTTTATAGTTGATAGCAACTAATTCATAAATAATTTCCTTGTATACTAACCAGTAGATGTACCAAACTACAAAACTAGAAATGGTTCGCAGAGAAGCAAGTAATAACGAAGCTCGACTGACCACCGCGCCACATCTCCGCCGCAGCGAACGAGTGGTAAATCAACCACCGTTCCTTCCTCCCACGGCGTCAACGGGAAACTGCCTCGCGTGCGCCCTGCTGTGGTATCAACTCTCTCCCCACAAATATTTCCAACTCTCTTAGTCTGCCACATCTACTTGAGCATGCGGCAAGCTCCGTTTGGCCCATTTGACCCAAATGTCGTCATGCGGCGCGAAGCCAAACACCGCGGTCAACGGAAACCTCTCACAGCGAACTGTGCCTCCCTCAGCTCCTCAGTAAACATCGATTGCGCTGTCCCATTCTATCCAGTCCTCAATGGCGCTGCAGTGTGCTGGACAAGGAGCAGAGTCCCAAGGAGCCGCTGAAGTGAAGCCGAAAGAAGGTCCGACCCAGTCTTAACTTATTTACCACCAAACCCGCACCATGGCCGCGTTTTCTGGTTTCGTCTTGGGTCTGGCGTCGTGGTCTGTTCTGGTTCGGGAAATATTATCCAAGAAAACTCTACCCTACCGCGTATCGGACCTTACTTTGGCTTTGGTACCCTACCCACCTGGCAGGTTGGAACGGTCGGCAGATAGTTACGTATCGTCAGCCGCGGACTCGGAGGCTCAAAGCAAAGCGTCAAAGCTGGAAGCTCGATGTCCACGCCCACGGGGCAGTTTTCCAGTCTTTCGATTCATGGCTCTGTTGAGGCAGAGTCTGCTTCGAGAGCTGGACGTGGACAAGGGCGAGGGCGAGGAGTGGGACAAAGAGGATCGTCAACAATGACGGACCTGACCGCCGTCAAGGCCTCGTCGGGCCTTGTCTACGACCTTCGCAACTCGGGTCTTGATCGTGAGACGGAAGCTAGAGCGCTCCTTGGCTTGACGACGGACTTTGACGTGCTGTTTTGTGAGAGGGTGAGGGAGGGTTATGAGTTTGTGTTTGCGGAGAGGGTGCGCGTGCGGATCCCCTTGATGCGCCGGGGTCAGACACAAGGCGACTTCAACAGTGAAGGTGATGGAGTGGAAGGGGATGGGTATGGTGATGGCTATGAATGCACCTGCGCGGTGTTTCGGGGGAAAGATGTGGCCTGTCAACATATATTTGTGAGTTCTTCTACCCATGCCTCGGGCAGACTAGTCAGGGCTTGTTGCGCAATCTGTTTTGCTAACTGGCTTGAATGAACTATGTAGTGGCTTCTCGATCAGCTGCAGGGCCAATCACTTTCGGTCTCTCCTTCCCCTTCCCATGTCCCTTCGAAGATCCTCCTCTCGAGCGACGCGCATGCGCAGGGTTTCCCACGCATCGAACAGCTTCTTTCCAGTCACATAACCCTAGAATTGATTGCAAAGCAGCTTGACTGGCCGTACGTCCGCTCCGAAGTGGAGGAAGGCGGCTTCAGTCGAACGCAGAGAGTCCGCGACATCCTCTCTGCATTCAGCGCGGAGATTCTGCCCGAGGAGTTTCGTTGTGACATTGCCGAGCTTGATTTCGATCCAGAAGACAATACAGGATATAGCCACGTCTCGATCAAGAAGATGAGAACACCAGAGCAGTGTGTCGTACAAGGGGACATGGAAATGACCCTCTTCCGCCTGGCCGTGAATGATGATAACGTATTTACGAGTCTCTGCAAGGCCATGCCACCTGGTGCTTGCGCAGCGATCTACTATGATAAAGCGCTGCAGAGGTCGAGGGAGATTCTTTCCGAGTTTGACAGATACTGTCGGACACTAGGAGGACCAACCGAGACCAAAGACCAAGACGAAAAGGGATACAAGGTCGCATCAAGTGTGGCTGCAGTGATCCAGGCACTCAAAACCAACAGCCTCAACATCCAGAAGAATATGTATGCTCGAGCCCCCCACGGCCTCCAAGGTGCCGCTGAAGCCCTCACCACCATCCTCGAAGACATATCCAGGCGCAACAACGATGCCCTTGCTGACAACAAATACGGCCGCGTCTCCTTTTCTCCTGCCAACACACCCGAAGACGAGGACTCCCGCAATCTATACCAGCAGCTCATTGGGAATGCAGACGACGAGGATGAGGAGGGAGGTTATTTCATCCTCGATGCATTGGCGGACCTACCTGGTGAAGATCTGCACCCGTTTCGTGAGAAATTGGGCGCGGTGCTGCGCAGAGTTGAGGTTAACCGGGCGCCGAGGGGATTTATTGTGACATTGGCGGGAATTGTTCGTGCCGCGGAAGCAGGAACGGGGACTGCTAATGGGAGGAAACGGGCTGGGGAGATTGAGGGTGAAAGGGGGACGAAGAGGATGAAGTGATGGATCGGTTATGTTCCAGATCTGGATTTTTGCTTTTTGTAGATCTTGTTGTTGCTGCAAGCGAGTATATACTGCATATTGCATACTGCAAGCGTTCCGTTCATTACTTAGGGTTGACTGAGTCCGACCACGAGCCTAGCCCCGGCTATCGCCGCGTCGAAATAAGACAAGCAGGGAAAGGTTAAAGAACATTTATTCCGAAGGCCGTCACTAGCATTAACAAAACAAGCTACTCCATATACAACCGGTGCGCCGAATCTCAGATTTCCTAAGAAAGATCAAGGACAACCCGCCCCTGCAACTTGCCCTCCTCCATTTCCTTAAACACCTCCGTCAGAGCATCCATCTTCTCCTCCCGGAAATGAGTCTTGATCACACCCCTAGCCGCAAACTCCATCGTCTCAATCGCCTCCGTCCGGTTGCCCACCGCCGACCCTGTGATGTGGATATGCTGCTGGATAAACTTGCTCGGGAACGCCGTGGCTATAGCTTTCGGCTCGTTCTCGGGAATGCCCACGCAGACGAGTGTGCCGTTGTACCGGAGGAAGAGCAGCGACTGAGCATAGGCAACGTTCGACGCCGTGCAGACAACGACAGCATGCGCGCCTAGACCCTTCGTCGTGAGAGATTTGACATGCGACGAGATAGTGGCGAAGTTATCGTCGGTCGGGAACTTGGTGATGTCCACGAAGTGTTCAGCGCCCGAGGCCTTGACTAGCTCCTCTTTACTCCCGTGATCAACGCCAATAACGCGTAGACCCATGCCCTTGCTAGCGATCTGGACGGCTAAGTGACCCAGTCCGCCGCCTGCACCGGAGATCACGATCCACTGCCCTGGTTGGGCTTTGCTGCGTTTCAGGGAGGCGTAAACTGTGACACCGGCGCAGAGGAGGGGCGCGGCTTCGGCTGAGGAAAGGCCCTCTGGAATTGGGGTGACGTATTGCGCTGGTCCGAGGACATATTGCTGGAATGTGCCGGGTGTGTAGTAGCCTGAGACCTTCTGGTTGAAGCAGAGGCCGTCGGCGCCGTCCTGGCAGGGGGCTTGGATGTTGTTAGTTAAGCCATTGGCAGGGGCTAGGTTGTTTGATACGTACGGCATTGCCCACAGGCGCTGGAAATCCACTTGATGCCGACTCTGTCTCCAATCTTCAGACCTGAGGCTTCGGCGCCTGCGCCGAGCTTCACGACCTTTCCGACGCCCTCGTGGCCACCGACTTGGCCGGGTTGGGTTGGGTATGGGAGCATTTTCCACTATAGTTTTGTGCGTCAGATTGTGACGGCTTCAGGGACTCTATGACAATATGTGCATACTGTGTTGGTCATGATGCCGAAGTCTGAGTGGCACACGCCGGAGTGAGTGCTATAGGGTCGCGGCATTAGCAATTGTTACACGTCAACTCTCCGATTCGACTCGATTATTCCGAGTCCATGAAGATTGCGGATTTGTTCCACATACAGATTGATCAGGACTTCATTATCTCCGGGTTCGGGGACGTCCACTTCGACGACCTTGGTAGAGACGGTGCCGGGGTTATCGTAGATGATAGCCTTCGCCTTCTTGGGAATTTCGGGGGTAGCCATTCTGATGGTCTCAGGTTTCCTTATCTCTTCGATGAATTGATGGTATAAGTATTGTTACAGTCACGTATAAAGGAAGCAGAGAAATAAAGAAACAAGCTCTCCAAGACGGATCACATCCCTCTCTTTATACCCCTGTCGAGACCAGCGCAACGTAACGCCAAGTCGACAATCGTCTCGTCTGACCATTGGTTCACAGAGTAAGTACTCCGTAGATCCTCCGCCTGATAAATAGATGAGGGGAAACGGAATCTCCGCCCGGGGAGGGGAAGGTTGCCGATCCAAGGCAATGCAGTGCGCCTCAGGGCCAGCTTGCAGCAAGAGCCACAGGCGTAAGGTTCCAGCATGACGCAGCTAGTCCAGGACGCTGCATTCATGGAACGTGTTAAATGTGATTCATCCAATCAGTCTCGAGGGAGAGTGAGGGGTGTCGGCGGCCGAGGAGGGTCTGTGGTGGAACAGCCTCGGTTACGGTAGATGTGTTTCACGGTCGTGATGACTCGAGAGGGACAGAGGGATGCTTTGGGAGGTTCATGAGGTGCAATCTGCCAATGGACACTCAGCGAGCTCAAAAGCTGGGACGGAATGGATGCGGAACCCAGTGCTGGTTCTGATGGAGTCGACGGAGTTGAGATGGCGGGGAAAACGCGGGGTTGGAGGGCACCAGACAAGGTGAGCAGTGAGAAGTGAGCACACCCAGGACAGGTCCCTGACCTTATATCTCTGGATATTTGAGTACCCTGGTCTCCAAGGCATTATTCACATTTCCCATTAGACCTGTTCCGTACAGTTTCATGCCAATGATATGCAACCCTGATGCTCATCATCGACTCGGTCTGAAATCACCCGACGGCTAATTTCCTCGCGAATTTACCCCCGACAGCGTACCTTATAGCATCATAGCACCCTCTCTAGCTTCACGGTCTTCAACATGTTGGAATCACGGCCTCTTTCAAATTTCTGGACACCGAGTCACTTATCATGTCCTTCCCCATCGTCGACTCGCACATCCACCTCTTCCCCGAATCCCACCTCCCCACATTAGCCTGGCACACACCGGGCTCTAATCCGCTCGGAGCCCAACACTCGGTAGACGAATACCGCGCCGCAACAAAAGACCATACGTCTCTGCGTGGCTTCATCTTCCTCGAAACAGACCGCCTCTCGTCCGTCGAGGAGCCAGGGCCGGGAAAACATGGTTGGGGGCATTCCCTCGATGAAGTCTCGTTGCTCGCGCGGATCGCGAGCGGGAAACCTATGCCTGGAGAAGGCCACAGTCCTGATGACCGCAAGCTGTGTCTCGGGATAGTCCCCTGGGCGCCTGTACCTGGTGGACCGGAGGTGCTGGAGAAGTATATGGCATTGGCTAAAGAGAGGGTCGGGTCAGATGAGGTATGGCGCAAAGTGCGTGGGGTGCGGTACTTGGTGCAGGATAAGCCGGCTGGAATCATGCTGCAGCCTGCATTTATTGAGGGGCTCAAGTGGCTGGGGAGGAACGGCTTGACCTTTGACTTGGGTGTGGATGCGAGGCAGGGTGGGATCTGGCAGCTTGAGGAGGCGGCTGAGTTGATGCGAAGGGTTTACGACGGCGTTGAGGAGACGGATAGAGTGACGATTGTGATCAGTAAGTCATTTTTGCTCCGATACTTTGGGCTCTGTTTCTCGGATTTTTGAACAGTGCTGACCTATGTACACAGACCACTTATGCAAACCGAACCTCCGTCTACCGGCTACATCCACAGAGGCAATCACCACCCACGCCGACTTCATTCAGTGGAAGTCCCAAGTCACAGCCATGGCTCAATATCCGTCGACATATATGAAGCTCTCCGGCGCCTTCTCAGAGCTCCCTTCCCTCGCTCCAGATTCCGAGCCAGACATTGAATCTCTGGTGGGCACGATCCAGCCGTGGACAGATGTTGTCTTCGATACCTTCGGCCCTGACAGGGTGATGTTTGGTTCTGACTGGCCCGTCTGCAATGTGGGAGGTGGTGGTAATGCGGTTACCTGGGGCCGCTGGAGTCGAGTAGTCGCAGGTGTGTTGCAACGAAGGGGATTAACTGAAGATCAAAGGAGGGGATTCTGGGGGCAAGTCGCTGTGAAGGCTTATGGCGTGACAATATGAGTATAGACCACTTATCTCCAAGGCATACAATTTCCTCCTTTCCCAATAGAAAACCATGGCATTGAGTTGAAGATAATTCCGAAAGTTCGCAGACTATGTGTGTACCAGTAGCCGCCATCAACCAACCCTAATGAGCGTAGGTATAGCGAGCAAAAGTTTCCGAACAAACAAATAGAAACAAACACGGGAGATGTTTCAAAAACAGATCGCAATACCCCAGTCAGAACCTAGGGCCTAGAATAGCATTTCGTAGACATTTTCAGCCCTTCGCGCCACCTGAAGGGGAATCAAAGCAGAAAAAAAACACGCTAAAGTTACATGATCTGATCCTGGGTGATTCCACCAGTAGGCTGGGCATCATCCATGGGGTCGACCGGACCCTGAGACGGGGTCAAATACTTGACAAAGGTGATGCCAAGGGGACGACCGCCATACTGGTACCCAGTGAATTTGGCTGCAACTGTGTCAGTGATATCAGCAGAGCTTGGCGGCAAGAAATACGTACCGATTGAAGTTTCAGCCGTGTCGGCGCTATCGAATTGGACAACACCAGTTCCACGAGAGCGGCCGTTGGGCTCATACTGGATTTCGGCGCGCTCAACCTTTCCGATGGTCGAAAACAGGTCCACCAGATCATCGTTGCAAGTCGACCAAGGCAACTGCTATGGGTCAGAGCTGTGGCCACATTGCTTTTTATCCACGGTACTCACGTTGCGCACATATATCACATCGCTCTTATCGCCGCCGGAGGTGGCATAATCGGTGAAGGGGTTGGGAGGCACTGAAGGTCCGCTCTCAAAGCCAGGTCCACTGGGAGGACCGCCGTAACCACCGCCGAACCCTCCCCGGCCGCCGAAGCCGCCGCCGAAGCCGCCGCCGAAGCCGCCACGACCACCAAAGCCTCCACGGCTGCCGAAGCCACCACGGGCGCCAAAGCCACCGCCAAAGCCACCGCGGCCCATGCCGGGTCCGGACCCTGCAAAGCGGTCTTCACGGACCTCCAGGGTACGGCCTTGCCAATCGTATCCGTTGAACTGCTGAATAGCATTGCGTGCATCCTCGGGTGATTCAAAGGCGACAATTCCAGAACCCTTGGGGCGGCCAGTCGCGTCGGTGTGAACGTCGGCACGGATAACGGTACCTTGCTGAGCTGTATAAAATACAAGCGTCAGTGTCGGACCAAGTTTGTACATTGGGAGAGTAGGTAGACGGCAGGGAACAGCAAAAACTATTCAGAGTGAAACCTGGCATCCTGAGCTTACCTGCTTGGCGGAAAAGATCCTTCAAATCTTGCCAGCCAACGTTGAAAGGGAGCTAAAGATTGCATCATATCAATATCATGCCCGCGCAGATGGCATCGCGTAATGTTCGATTAGGACGAGAAAAAACTCACGTTGGAAACGTAGAGCTGTCTTCCACCACCACCGTGACCGCCGCCACCGTAGCCTCCAAAACCACCGCGGCCGGGGCCACCAAAGTCCCCACGGGAAGGGCCACCCGAGAAGCGAGGCTCAGGTTCGCGGTCCTACGAGTGAACAAGCATCATGATTAGTCTCCCTCCTGCCATTTATATGGGTAGAGTATGTACCTCGCGGACGTAAACGAGACGGTTCATGAGGTTCTGGTTGCTGAGCGTGTTGACAGCATTTTGCGCTTGCTCCCTGGTTGCGTATTCCACAATCCTACCGTATGGTCAGCTTTGTGTGGACAAAATATAGTAGTAAGGTTGTAGAACTCACCCGCATCCCTACAATGATCCCGGACAGCCAGGCCCAGCCCGTCAACCCAAAATTCCAAGCAGATCGAACCAACGGGGGTAACAAAAGAAACCAAAAACAAATGAAATAAAGAAAAAAACCAGTCACGCTACGCATTGGCGCCCACCTTCGACATTCCATTCGGAAGAAGTAAGACGTCGGCAAAGATAACTTCTCCAGCTGTAAATCGGCGCGGAAAGAGGATCCCCAAAGTCAGCCACGGATTCCAATCCCATAAATGCTCATTGCCCTGTCGGCACGATATGACCCTGCTCACCCTGTCTCATAAAATCTTTAAGATGATGCCACTTGACATCGTAGGAAAGGTTCCCAACATAGACTCGGCGGTCCTGTTGGGAACTGTCGCGCACGGATTGCATCATTTGTTCTTTTGCGACTGCTCGATCTTCGAATGACCTGGGCGGAGGCGGGTAGCTACCACCGCGTCCACTGTATCCCGAGCCTGAATGACCACCTGCTGGGCCTTGGGCAGTACTCATAGGAGAGCGAGAACGGCGATCGCTGCGGCGGTAATCGTCACGGTCACGACTCCGAGATCGACTGCGTGGCGAATACGAACGGCGGCTTCGTCGCGGACTTCGAGATCGACGACGGGGAGAACGGGATCTCTCACGCTGCGCGCGGTCAGTATCGTATTCGTAGTCGCCGTAAGCCATTGCAACGGAAGTGCAAAGAAGATTAAAAGGATAAAAAAAGGCGGTAAGATCAGAGACAAAGGATCAGGATTGATGTTGGGGGAAAGGCTAGGGTGACCAGTAACTTCGAATCTGCGACATTGATCTGCGCAACGGGCGTGAACCTTGGGTGCGCGATTTCGGAGCTGAAGTCATGTGACTGGGCTGGGGCAGAGCTCCATAATTATGAGGTACCGCAAAGAGGACCCGGGGGATAGGGCGCATCCGAAGCGGCCCTAGCGTAGAGGTTCCAAACTGTATAAGTGCAACAAAGAGATGCTCATGAGGACCGCTGAGGAACAAGAAATAACCCAGCTACATGCCCGGCAATGTGCGTAGAACGAAAAGTCGAGGTAATGCCACGCCCAATGGAGTGTCAATGCCTCTAGCTGCCTACCGCACCCACAGTGATAGCAGGGAGAGGATGGGGGAATATTGCAGTGCTTAGGAAAGCACACAAAGAAGAATGCCAAGGGAGAAGGGATGTAATGAATAGAGGAAACTTACTGGGTATGGACGATAAACGTCGGCTGGAATTCGCTTCAGGTGTAAGCCACAAGTCTAGTGCGTTCTAACAGAAGCAAGAGGATGACAGCAAAACGAGAATAGGAATAGCGAAGATGGAGTGATAAGAATAAGGCACACACACAGCACCACAAGCAGAGGAGGGGAAGGGAAGGAAGAAGGAGAGGAGACGAGGAAAAAGAAGAAAGATCGAGGGCAACCAGGGAGAATAGCGGGGGAGCGAGGGGGGGGGGCCAGCAAAAAAGAAAGCACAGCTACAGACAAGCTGTGTAGCTGTGTCTGACAGGTAGCTCGGACAGAACGCACCCCGTGGACGCCACAAGTGTGATTGGTGTTCCCGGGGGAATCAGGGATGCAGCAGAGTAAGGTAGTAGACGGGCCGGGAATAGAAGGAAGAAGAGCGGATGGATGAATGGGAAGTATGATTTTGCAGGAGAACGAGACGAAATGCAGCCCAAGGTCCCCGTCACATCAGCCCTGATGAGAAAGCGACGGAGCCAAGCCATTAGGAGGAGGGGGGACAATAATAAAACGGGGGAGGTATAATAGAGAGCAGTAATAGTAGGGGAGTGGGGAGGGATCGGGCTGGGGAATGGAGGAACCAAAGATGCAGTCAGATCAGAAAGTATGGTCTGGAGGTACAATGGCTGCGAGAATAGCCAGAAGGCGCAAGCAAGTAGACGAAGCACAGCAGCAAAGACGCAGACTTACCCATGTTGAAAAGGCGGTCGGAGAATCCAAACAGAAGAAGCTGAAGGGCAAAAGAAGGGGAGGAAGAGGAGGGATGATGGAAAGAGAGAGACAAGAGAAGCAGACGACGATGCTTGATTTGACGCCAGAGATGGTCTGGATTCTGGATTCTCCCGCAGTCACAGCGCAGAAAGATCCAATTGGCGAAGAGCACTTGGGAAGGGAAAGGGAAGAGAGGCGCTGGAGTGGTTGGAGTTAGGTTGGAGGAGGAGGGATTGGAGTGTCTAAAGCTGCCAGATAAGATTCTGAATCTGTGTTAATGAAAGGGAGCGGCAGGCAATTTTGTTTGTGTTTAGTCTACGGTCAAGCAATACTGTACAGAACTGCTTTGAGTGAAGACAGCTGCGATTGTCCCCAATGTCCACACACATACTTCCGTACTAACCGTCACAAGAGCTGGGGACTGACAGCAAGTCCCGCCTGTTTAATTAGCTACACGTCCAGCACTAGCTTCTACTTCGGCTAACGAAACAGGTGGACTCTCGCTATATGCAGGTACCGCCGGCTGGGTGGCTTTGGCTACAAGTATGGAATACAAACTGGAGGTCTGGCAGCCCGAGCACATTGAGCTTGCTTCTTTCTAATAAGATAGTCTAGCAGTTGGTGTTAGCCTCCTGAAGCTATGCAGCGTTGGGAAAGTCACTTGGTCTGTAATATCAAGTCAAAGTCTCCATAGTGCAGCAAGCCTTCCTTCCATTTCGCTGCAAAACCTAATCAGATCAATCTCAATTCCTGTAAGTAAATGTAGATCTTGGGGTACATCAATCAAGTTTGGATTACTCTGGCCCCTAAAGGCAATAGTATGTATTATATAAACTTGTTGCGGCCCACGGAGTTTCTACGGAGATACAAGTAACCCCCCAAAAAACATCATCCGATGCTATCCAGAACTCCGATCCCTCCACAACCAACCAGACCACACACACACACACACACACACACACACACACCACGCCATAATGGCACGTCCAGCGCTCCGCCCACTGCGTATCTGTCGCAACCCCCTCCTCTCCTCCTGCTGCACATCCCAGAGATCCATTCTGGCATCAATCACCGCCACAGTCCTCCAGAACAACCTCCGCCCAACCACCGCTCGCCAATCCCACCTTCCTACCCAACGTCTCTACCACTCCCAGCACCACCCCGATATCCCACCTCACGAATACACCAACTCGCAAACAACGATCCTCTCCGCAGCCCTTAAGCATGTCCCCGCGCACGGCTTCACCAAGGACGCCCTCGTCCTCGGCGCCCGCGACACCGGCTTCCTAGACGTCTCCGTGCAACTCCTCCCACGCGGTGAATTCGACCTCATCCTTTTCTGGCTTGCCAGTCGCCGCGGTCTTCTCCGCGCAGCGGTCGAGCAGAATGGTTTGCTGGTGGCCAGCAACGGGGTCAATGGCATCCCGGCCTCTGTGGAAGATAAGACGAAGATATTGATCATGGAGCGGTTGCGCATGAACAAAGATATCAAGCATCAGTGGCAGGATGTAAGCTCCTCCCCCCTTCCTTTCCTCATAACCAGGAGGCAAACAAGGCTGACAATGTGTAAATAGGCTCTAGCACTAATGTCATACCCCTCCAACATCCCCCTCTCCCTCTCTGAACTCCACGCCCTCTCCTCGGACATCCTCCACCTAGCCGGCGATGCCTCGGTCGACGCATCTTGGTACACGAAGCGCCTTTCCGTCAGTGCCATCTACGCCTCCGCCGAGGTCGTCCTGACCCGGGACTCGAGCCCTGATCTTTCGGCCACAGCAGCGTTCGTCACGCGGAGAGTTGAGGATAGCAAGGCCATCGGAAACAAACTCAGCGGTGCGAAGCAGTGTCTCGGCTTCATGGGATCTACGGCTGTTGGGCTGGGCAGGAGCTGGGGTTTGAAGATTTAACTTGATGTCAATCATAGTGTACAGCAAAGGAGTGTGCACGGTGCATTGGTAGTTCTTGATGGTGACCAGACAGTAACGGACTGTACTTGTATATTATATCCATGTTCAACATTATTTCATTTGATCCTTCCGCAGGCCAGGCTGAAAAAAGCAGCGCTCATAGATTGCTTCAACGCCAACACCAGATTGCACAAAAACACAAACCGGCCAACCGCGTGGCTAACTATACTATAGCACGTAGACCAGCATGATGAAGGGCAACGAGTGCCTAAGATTCTACATCCACAAACAAATTTTTCCACTCGCTGTCCCACCAGCTACCCAGTTCTTGCTTCGATGGAATACGGCCACCGCAGGGACGGCGGTAATACCATCGCCTCCCAGCTGGGCGAGCTGATCGCCAGAGCCACTGTAGATGTCCACGAAGCGGTTCATGTTTCCAATGCAAAAGCGCTGAATAGCTGATTGTGGGTTGAGTTGCCATTGAGGGCGTAGACTATAAAAGTTAGCAAGATGCGCGAGGACACAATAATATTGGTAGGCGTATAGGGAACGTACATAGTCACCCATCGACCCGTCTGGCAGTTATGTCGTACAACGGTATCGGGCTTCATCTCCGAGTCGTCAAGGCTGTATCCTGGCTTCCAGGATGAGATGCCCTTGGAACTAAAATCATATAATTTCAACGTATCGTCGTATGAAGACGTTGCAATCTGTCCGGCACTGTTGAATGCAGCATGTGAAACTGAGAGGCGACTCTGGTGTTCGCCGATGGGCGTGGGATCAGTTTTGGATAATTTACGGATATCCCAAAGACGCATGGTCCGGTCGAGACTGGCGGTTGCAAAATAGTGCGGGTGTGTTTGGTAGAGCGAGAAGCCGCCAATTTTCTTCTCTGATAATTGCCAGGTGGAGGCGGAGCCCTGGCGCTTGGTGCGCATGTCGTACCTGCCGAATGCGCCATCTAAAGTTGTCCAGTAAATTGTGTTGGTGTCTCCAGCAGCCATATCAAGGCCGGATATTGGAACGTCTTCTGACGTAGACTCGGGTGCCCACTTCTCGACCGATGAGGTCTTCTCAAGGTCCAACTCACGGATAGAGCTGTCGTAGCTTGCGGTGTATAGACGAGTGGGTTTCGAAGGGTGAACGGTCATTGAGCTGATGGTGCGAGTGTGCGGCTTGAGTGTGACAAGTACTGGGTCGGGGTCGTCGTCGTCCTCATCATCTTCGTTCTTCACGGCCGATGTTGGCTTCTCTTGAGATGCGTCGAGAATCCCGAGATGACCCATTTTGTCTCCGGCAAAAATCAAGGGCTTCGCTTCAGACGGATGGAATGTCATAGAGTAAATTCGCTCGGGCGTGATCTTGATGCCTATGTTCGTCGATGATTAGCATTTGTGGCGTACAATTCCGAGACGGCTATCATACGGTTGGGCTCCCAAGCTTCCCACAAGCTCAAGCCATTCATCTCTTTCCTTAACGCCTTCAAGTCCTTGTCGTCCGTGGACTTAATGTCCTCATCACCGAACGTACGCTGATACGGCACCGCGACGCCCTTTGTGACCACATCGACGCCAATCAAGGCGTCTCCGGACAGTTTCTGTCCTGACACAAATAGTTCATTAAAGGAGAAAGAGTCTGACTTGCGAACCCTCTTTGCTCTTTCCTCCTCTTGTCTGCGATCATACTCCTCGTCCGCCTTGCGCTTTGCGACCTCGCTATCCGCTGCGATCCCTCTCAATCGCGAGGATGTGCGACGAGGGAGCGGAGAATCCTCCTTCTTCACCTTCGGCGCAGGCTTCTTCTTGGGCTTCGATGGAGTGCCGCTTGAGCCTCTCGGCATCTTCGGGGGGAAGACGCCCGCCGATTGCGCATCAAGGCTGAGCTTCTTGAGAAGCGCATCGCGTTCGGCGATGTTGGCGAGACGCTGCTTCTCAAACTCCGAAAGTTCTTCCTTGACCATAGCGACTAGTCTGCAAGAGCCAATTGACTGTTGAAAGAAGAGATCGAGTGGCGTTCTGATTCTTGTTCGCCATCGCGGAGGTTGAAAAGCGGAAACGCGTACAGGCCGCCGCGTAGTCACGTGCCTCTACCCAGGTCTAAATTGCTCCCAGAAAAAAGTTCCATCCGAGTCTCGACAATAATCGACAGATGCAAAGATGAGTTTACGGCGCCGCGCAGTTTGGACCTGGATGGCCCAGGCCCATGCTACTCGCAATTCCCCTGCGCCATTCCTATACCAAACATATACACTTACCAAAAATCAACCCCGTCCTTCGAACTTTCGGTCTCAGTCCAGCTCGAGCTATTCGACATCCGACTCCCTCAAATCCTCTTCCATTGATTCGCAGACTCAAGCCGAAGAAGGTAGCTCTATTGGATCTTCCAGCAAATTTACCGGCGAAGATAGCCAGCCGTTTGCTACCAATCCCACACCTGCACCTCGGAGAACCTTCCTACGGAGGAAAGCCGAAACTATTCAGCCTGTTGCCAAGGAACAACGATGGCAAAAGAAAGAACGACCAGATAAGCTGGGACAGAAACCAAGATTGACGACCCACGAGACGCGGACACTTGCGGGTCTCATCTCGAAACTGGATCCCGAAAAACACCCGATTCCACAAGGGTTGGCGCAAAAACCTGGGAAGTCAGAAGAGCCAGGCCCGGCGGAACCGGAGGATGTGAACGCGGAGATCTCTAAAATCTTCGAAACGGTGTTGAAGGATGTAAGAAATCTACAAGGTCCGCCCGAACACAGAGCCGGTGGTGAGAAGCCCTGGAGTCCGTGGGTCCAGGAGAGGGAAAGACTCGAGAGAGGAAGTCTCGAGGAGCAAGATATCAAGGGGCAAAGTATGGAGATGGAAAGTCTCGAGAAGGAAGCTGGACAGAGTTTGGATACTACCGCTGAGTCGCCAGGGCAACCCCAAGCTGGTGATGCCCTGCAAGCTCAGAACAGCCAGCTCAAACTGACCGATAAAGAGCTAGAGGAGCTCCTAAGAACAGACCAGATCACTTTGGCTCGTGCTATCGAAGTAGTCACTGCTCGCGAGGCTGCGAAGATCGACTCGGCCCTCCACCTTGCCGTTGAGGGTACTAAAGACAAGCAGTTCTGGAAGGTATGCCAGGACAAAGTCTTTTCCTTGGCTCAACATCTACGCAGCAACAACGGAGTTGCATCTGCATCTTTATCCGAGTCCGAGTCCGAGTCTGATTCCGATTCCGATTTTTCGGTCCCTGCTGGCGTCCCTACCGATCTCGTCGTGTCACAAATCTATCCCAAAGTTTTACGCTTAGCGTTTGTCCTCCTAAACCTGCACTTCCCCGAATCCCGCTTCCTGAATCAGTTCCGCGCAAAGATCACCTCACTCGGACCCGAGTCCGTAGCCCTTGGCTTTACCAAAGGCCTAATCAACGACATGATCTACGTCCACTGGCGCGTGACACACGACATTCCAGAAGTCATCGCGCTATGCCGCGAAATGGAAGTCACGGGTGTGCATCCCAATGACGCCACATGTGGTATGCTTGAAGCTATTGTGCGTGAGCGCAATGAGGATATCGCGCAGCGCCAGGCCGGCAATGTGTCACAGCAGCCGTGGTGGGATTTCCCAGAGAACCGGAGGGCCGTCCGAATGTTGATTGGGGAGGACGGGATGATTGCGAGGCTCAGGAGACATATTAGTGAAGGGAAGTCGAGGAAGAGCATTTACAAGCCGTACCTGTAGGATGGCTTATAACTGGGGCGCCTGGTGTGTCCTATTGTACTATATTTTGTGTTTATACCTTACGGCGCATGGGCTATGGGCAGTATATATGAGACATATAATCACGCGACTCTTAGCGCATCATATCGTTTTCAGCCGAATCACCGATGTCTACTAGAGCCCGGGGTTATTATTGGAGATGCTTTGTGGACTTTCCTAGTGAGTCCGCCTAGATACGACGCGTACTTGGAATCTGGCCCTAACACAAACACCTTCATCTGGCCTGCATACGGTCCAGTCCACTTGTCCGAGCATTCATAAGATGAACATGATCTATATCTTTGGAAAGGTCAGTATACAGGGTAACAATCAGAACAGACGTGATTCATGACCACATAAAATAAGTAACCCGAGCACAGTATAGACTTTATTTATGCGCAGCTCATAGAGTATATATGACCTATTCTAAAAGCAGGCGAGGAAGACTAAGTAGGAAACAGACGAGTGAATTGTCTAACCATAAACCGCATGCTCATTTCATCTATGCCAACAAAAGGAACCCATGGACTATTTACACATCAACAGAAATAAATCTAGAACCACCCACACTGTACTCAATCGAAACAGGAGCCCCAAGACGAAAAAGAGCAATGGCGTCATTCATATGTACCGTGAACAACCACAGCTCTAAGTGTCTGCAATTCTTGCCAAAGGATGCTCTGGATCGTCACTCAACACATACGCAGATAGACATAGACGAAACGGTCATCACAACAGGGTATCAACACCATGAAAAAAATGCTTTCCAAAAGAGAAGGGGAAGAAGGTATAGAAGGTGACACAGAAGGGAAGAGCGTTAATCATGAGAGAGTATATATGGTGGAGATTGGAGAGGTTATGGCGAGTACTGAGTAAGAGCTGAGGATTGAGCCTCAGTCAAGAAGGAAAGCATAAACATATACACCAGAAGATGCAGGAATCAGGAAGTGCAAAGCCACCCATGTTATACAAAACAAGTGACAGCTCCGTTCTCGGCTGTCCTGTTTTTTCTTTATGCTTCAACCAAAACTGATTCAATCAGCGGCGGCGGCTAGACTGCAATTCATCGTGAGGGCCTTAATGATCATCATTGTCATCAAGATTCGTTCCGTAATTCCTCGCGTGACTGCTGCTGGCTGGTATCACGATCTTTACCCCTGCGCCTGGACGGTGCAGGCACGAAATCGAAGAAAGTGCGGTATTTGCTTGTTGTCTCCTTAGTTATGCTAGACCGGCGGGATTTGGCAGCATCGGGGTATTCAAGCGAATAGGTCGAGGAGTTTTTAGAGCTCCCGGTGCTATCCCGGGGTTCAGACCACCTTGGTATTGAAAACGGCACTCTGCTCTGGTCCCAAGTGGCGGAAGACGAGCTCGGGGGGGTCTCCTCATCAGCTTCCTGGGCATGGTCGGTTGAACGGCGAGGGAGGGATGGCCTGGATGTGAAATAACCGATGGAATTACGGTGACTTCCGGTCAGAGATGCCGCTGATGGCGCGTTGGTGTCGGGAGCGGGAGCTGAAGCGGGAGCAGGCGTCGTGGGCTTGGATGAGCTTTCTCCGTGGAGCGTCACAGAACGCTCTAAAGAGTCGACTAATTCTTCCCACTTGATTTCGAGGTTGCCGTTAGGGCGCTCTGCCAGCTCCGCCCTGCTTAAGCACTCCTTGGTTCTTTGTTGTAAACGGATGGCGATCTCATGGAATTTCAAGATTGCAGGATCTAATTCTTCAAGTTGGGATAGCCGAGCTGGCGCAACTTCTAGCCATATTCTGATTAGGTTGGCAAAGCTTCGTGCGTGATCGATGAGGAAAGGAAGGCTGGGAAATCCCTCGCGCGAGGGCGGTGGTAGGCGGCCGAGAATCTGTATTGGAGTCGCATAAGAAGGTGTGACGATGGGTGTAGGGCGGTCGGCCGGGATTGCGCAGATAGAATCGACGAATGTTTTGAATTCATTCCGGTTGCTGTTCAGGAACTTGTTCATAGGCTCCATCCAAGGTTCCTTGCTCCCAAACGTTGTCATGTTGGCCAAGCCTTGTAGGGCTTTGGCAATCAGTGTCAGAGTGCGTTGGGCGCGAGGACGGGGGTGATCTAGACACGTGTGAGCTATGAAACTCCTGCAGGCGTGGTGGGGATAATTTTGCCATACCTTTGAGTAGTCCAAACAGCTTCGGATTTAGAATTGCTGGACAGAAGAATCGCAAGAAGAGAAAGCCAGAGACACTACTATACGTGACCGAGCGGAGGAAATCGCCATAGCGATCATCAGCACAAGCCCGGATGTGTCGAAAGATAAGTCTCAACTCCGCCGGGCACCTCGAGGCAGAATTGGCTATAGATTTCCATACACTCGTGGTAAGGCTGACCAGATTCTTCCAGTTGCGCTCGAGATCATCTGCACGATGTATCCGAGAGGGGTCAACTTCGCATTCAGGATCAGTCTCATCAATCTCATATAGCCGTTCACCGATTGTTTCTTCCAAATATTCCTTGCCGAGGCGACGCATGTGGTAGTCAAGGGCTTTGGTGAGAAGCGAATTTCCTCGGAAAAGAAGATTTGCCTCTAAGGTTGCGGTGCGCCCCAGGTCGCGAACAAGGACTTCTCTATCTTGACCATGCTCCCTAGTGTCGTTGGAATGGAGTCGCGACGTATACCGGAGTCTGTTGGCTGTGGACTCCTTGTGAATACCGTCGATTTCGTCCTCAACGAGGGCTGATATCCATTCAACTGTTGTCCCTGATACTTGATAAATGTTCATAAGTGCTTCAGACAGTTGATTCAACTCGGATGACATGATCTGAGCCATGTTCACTGTGAGCCCGTTACCGAAAGAATGCAGAATCTCAGACATCGGCGCGTATTCGTGAGACATGAGCACAACCGTCTCCTCCATCCGAGCTCTCATCAGCATCTCTCCTACACATTGATCCCTATCATCCAGGATTGGCCACCACTTTTCGGTCTCCGTACCTGGCTCGAGGTCGTCGAGCTTGATATCCACCCTCCCACAAATGGAATCTTGAGAAGCCACCTCAACATCATCCAATAAGCGCGTTGGGTTTGTGTCCTGGTTCAAAGCATATGCGCCATGGGCTACTAGAGACCAGTCGCGTTGCGCTGGGTTGAGAGTTTTCACCATGATAGAAACCTGAGATAGTACTGGCGGAAGATCATTGAAAGTGAACTCTTCTCGCCAGAAGGGATTAGGTGTGCGGTACTTGATAGCCGTCTTCGCTCGGATCTCACCATCCAAAAGAACCTCCGTATAGTAGTCGTTGGTTGCAGATGGTGCAGCGGTCGTGAAGTGAGACCGAGACTGCTTACGACTCCGAGGTGTCTCATCCGCGCCCTTGTTACCGAACATTTTCGCTTCGGTCACTTTGACCGTTAGCATCCTCTCAATTCTGAACATATCGGCGAGAGATGTTGCGCCAGTATTGCTCGCAACAGAGCCTGGTGTTTTCACGGGCTCATCATCGGTTGGTATTGCCGGGCCATAAAGTTCCGGTGTGCTAAAGGCGCGCAGGAGCACAAACCACACTTCAAAGAGCACCCGGCTCTCCAGCGCAAGGTAAAGAGGGCGCGTCAATCCTGAAACAGCATGCACCGCATATTGCGGGTAGATAGCTATGCAAAACTCATCTTCCAAGACAGAGGATTCTAGCTTTTGTATTGCGCAGCGTGAAAGTTGAGATAGTTGAATGGTAGTGACATGTGAAATGTCAGACTCGGTGAAGAGCCTGAACGCACCATTCTCCTGCAGCGTGCAGCTCACCTTTTGCCAGGATGAGGATAGGGCGCGCTGTTGCCGGAAAGTTGAAATCCGACGACCGGAAGACGGTCGAACGCCCGAGGCGCTAGGTCTATCCCATAAAAGCATTTTCCCTACTTTTATGATGGCGGCGTCCTTCTGAGCAGTACTCTCGGAGTTCCTCCTACTTTCTGAGTTTCTTCGGCGATCGACCACGCGCCGATCAATTATCGTGACGGACTGTGGCTTCGTCATCTTGTTTTGTACGCCCTTGGGGCGGATGGGCTGCCAGCACAACAAGGCTGCGAGCCAGGAATCGAATGTCTCGCTCACGTGGGGCCGCAATTCTACTCCAAGGCCGGACGTAAAGGTAGAAACGCTGAGGTAATTTGCTCGAGTTTCTGGGTCCACAAGGGACCGAACTTGACAACCACGTAGATCTGGAATCAGTGTCTTCGCCAAAGCGGGCTCCCCTTTTGCTTGGTAAATCAGACTGCCCATAGCGACATTAATAGCGCAGTAACCAGAAGACCAAGCGGTGGTGGAAGATGTTCGAAAAGACAGAATGCCGTGCATCCTTCCGCACGTAGTCTTCATAAGCTGTAAGATCTTTGAGCTATCCGTATTCGGCAATGATGAGGATCCTAACCCCGAACTTCCAGGAGACCTACTCAACCGGGGACGACTGGGTGTTCGGGGAGTGAACGTGGGGGATTGTATAGATGGAAAACCGATGGACGACGCCGATTGATCATCGGCACTCTTGGGCTGAGGAGTCGTATTGATCGAGCCCAAGCGGTTTCGCGTGCGGGTGAGAAACGAGCTTGACGAGATATCACTTCGCTGGTCGTCCAAGGTGGTGGTGCGGGACCGCGCCCGTTGATTTCTCAGCTCCGAATGCGTATCATCTTCGTCCCCTGTCGAAGAGTATAAGTTGAAGTCGCGTCGAGTCTCTCGATCGGGTGCTCTTGTCCGGGCGGCCCGCGGAGAAGGGGCAGCACTCGCAGGGAGATGCTCCACCTCCGATGCAGGTGAATTGTTCCCGGTTTCAACGGAGTCAGGGGTCACGGTCCGAATGGTCGCTTCCCTGAAGCTATCCGGGTATACCATGCCGTGGCGGTCCTTCGAAGACGACTTCTTGCTGGGCCTACGTTCCACCGGACGGCTGTAAGATCCCTGGTGCATAGAATTCCGCTTGTACCCGTTTGAGCTCTCCGACTCCATGTCTATCCGCAGGCGGCAGCGGCACTCCGAGAGAAGTCGCTATGGAACGCAAGCAGGCGGAAGCACATATATCGATTATAGTCTGGGTATGTTACCATGCAGCGGCAGGCTGGGACCCGGCACAAACTGCGCAACCGACCTCGAACAATTGAGAGCCTTGTCGTCCAATGGGTCGCTAGATGAACGCATGGAGTCCGGATAGGGGGCGATTGGTAGAGTCGCACATTCGGTCGAGGCCGGGCGTCCTGGGGTACAGGTGAGAGCTGAAGACACGACACGGACCACCGGGACAACTGTAGGTTCAGGGGGGACGTGGTGCCGGCGGTTGGGCGGGGGCAGTGAGTATGTCTGTTGAAGAATCAAAGGGCGAAAGAGGCACAGGCCGATAACAACGGAGGTGGATGAGTCGTGGTCGGACGGTCAATTTGGCATGGCGGTGTTGTTGCTAGAAAGCCATGGTAGAGCGGATTAGCTTCTTGGGGAGGGGAAGAATGTGGAGGAGAGAAAAGTGGTACGGAAGCACGGCGGACGGTCTGCTGGCTGGTTCAACCGCCCGCCAGCAACGTGATATCATTGGGCTGTCCGCTGGAGAGGGGACATACTGTCTGTCTGCTTCTTCTCTCTTCAAGAGTTCAGCCAGCCCTGGCTTTTGGCAGTCGCGTGGAAGTGCCGGTTTAATTGGTTGCGATTGAAGCGATCGATCGATTGATTTTGATCTCGCCCTCACTGCGCGGATTGGAGGGCTGCAGATCGCACGTCAAAACGAAATCCTGGGGTGGGAGTACTTTTTTTTTTTTCAGGATTAGTACTTTCAGGATTTCTTTTGTTTGTACAACAGGAGGTTTCGGTTTCGGGTACAGGGTAAGCGAGAGGAGGACACAAACGGCGCGGTTATTAGAAGGAGTGAGGTGGGGAGGAGAGGGAAGATCAAAGTGAGAGAACTGCTGGGATTTGGAAGAACGACATGGGCAGAAGATAGCGACACCACCAATGAGTCGTGCACACTGCACAGTATATCTGGAGTGCTCAGCAAACCGCTTGATCGAGTCCCCTGTATAGTCCCAGGACAAGACTTCTATTCTTCTTCTTACGTACTCTAGGCCAGGCTAGCTTTCCCCTTCATTGATCCTTCCAGACCCGAGTCCTGCGGCAATCTTGATAAGGAACGAATGGTGCTTATGAATTCCGAGCAGAAAGCGACAATAGCAAGACGAACACTTGAGTCGGTGTGTCGAAAGAGTTGATATACCACTCTCATTGGAGCCCACTTCCCATAACGACCCTTTGCTCTCCTGTTCGTGGTCGAATCACGCCGTCTTCTGCAGGGAAGCTCCCACACCTCTTTTGAAGAAAGGATTCCCCTCCTCTTCCTGGTCTCCGAGCGTCCTCCGAAGAAGCTTCGGCATCCACCACCTTGACATGGGTGGTCTCTACTAAGCAGGTCTGGACTCCTATCTCTCCAGCACCGATGGCCAGTGCAGCCCGAGATCATCATGATGCCTGCAAGTCATCGCGGGACTCCTGGGGCAGTCTCCCGAAGTGGACTTACTACTACTGACGGGCAAATATCGGCCCCTCTGCTATGAGCCCAGGACACACTAAGGAGCCATACTATCACCATCTCGGTTTACCAGTTCCCACTTTGTTACGAATCCGAAATCCTAATTTTTGGACTGCCGGGCATGATTCAGGCAGGTTGACTTCGACAAGGTGACTGATTCAATTTACTCCGAATCACGGAGTAGGTTTGAAATTTGGAAGATGTCCAGCCTTCTAGAAAGGTTGAAAGCACTCGCCACATGGAATCATCAAAGGAATAATGTCTCAAATGATACGCCATACAGACCTATTCCCCGGCCTACCCCTCATACTAAACAGCGGTAAAGCTTATTAGGACCCTGGTCCCTGAACTGATATTGGACTATCCTGATAAACCTGCAGCATGCCTCCACAGAGCTGCAGGGCCAAAAAAAAAGATGACTCTCGGCAGTCAACCTCGCTGTAAACCTGTAACAAAGCCATTACTCACTCGCTGGTTGTGAGTACGCTATGTGCTGCGAACACTAAACGCCTGCAACTAGGCATAGTCACAACATTCATCGCCCGGTACGTCTTATCTTCCTGATTTCTACGGAACAGAGATTCCGACTTGCGATCTTCGATCCCACGGAGCAGCTGTTTGCAGCCAAAGCGGTACATATCCGTATGTCATTTTCCTTGATTTATGGGAAAATTAGTTGAGTGGCAGGTCTCAGAATGAAATTCAAGCCACTTTGTAAGGTTAGAACATCGGTTCGTTCAAGAATTCTCCTGCAGTGGCATTAGCTGTATATGTATACTTACTCTTGCTCAGTGACAAGTCACATGATCTTCTTTTCAGGCTGCAAGGCTCCCACGGATCGCTTGCATCATCTGGCCGGTGCAGCTCCCGAGCTTCTATCAATGTCATGAGACGAGGCTGTTCATCAGCTGTCATCCCGTAGACCTGTCACGATACCTACGGACAGCATTTGACTACATCGCTGAAAGGCCAGTATTAGATCTTCTCTACCCCCGTTACTTAATCATATCTATCACCTCCGTCACTCTTCGGAGCTAATTTCCCGCTTGTCGCATCTCCGCATCTCGCTTTCTTGAGCCATCTACCTCCTTTGATGGCCATTATCTAAAGAATGACTTTGGCTTTGAAGCCACTTCTTTACTTTGGTGCTCTTGTATGTTATGCTGATAATAGGATCTATGCGAGAAGGTTTTAGCCAACATGATGTCCTCAAATGTCCTATCTCGATTCCTGCCTCCAAATGGCCAGTCGGTATACGAGACGATACGCCAACATGACAATGACTCTGATGTTTCTGATGTGGAGGAACGTGCCGGCTTGGTTTATGATGGCAACGCCAATCTGGAAGATCGGTTCAGCGATCGTGAGCTTGAAGAAGCCATGGCCGATGCTACGAGAGAGGGATCTTCGAGCCCGAGCGATACCTTTCTGAACCCCCAGGCCATGCAAAGAGGGCATCAAGTAGGCCCAGCTAGCTCTGGGCCCCGTCGGCGTAAACCTAGCGAGTCCAAGTGGATGCAATCAGTATCTCCCCGGCCCGAACCCCTCGACGACGACGATAATGACGATGAGCATGATGATGATGTCCCGGCCTCTCTTCTGATGGAGGGCCAGCATGATGATGAGGAGTTGAAGATGCGGCTTCCTCCTCCGCCTTCCCACCACCTTTCCGACCCGCAGCCTTCTCGCACTGCTCGCTCTCCGCGCCGTGAGCACATTCGATGGGATACCACAAGCGATCAACGACATTCGCACGATATGCCCCGTCGAAGTCGTCCGAAAAGCCTGTGGTCAGCGGGCCACCCTAATATGGCCATGGTAGATCCGAAGGAGAAAGCCATGTGGATGTGGGCAAACGTGGAGAACCTAGACAACTTCTTGAAAGAAGTTTATACATACTTCCTGGGCAATGGGATATGGTCCATCGTGCTAAATCGAGTCTTAAGTATCCTGTGCGTCCACTTTTCACGTCCTGTGGCTTTATCCCTGGGTCCATACTGACTACTTGCAGAACTTTTGCATTCATTGTAGGATTTACAACGTTTCTTACAAACTGCATCGACTACCATCTTGTTCGGACCAGCAAGACCTTAGAGCAGATCTTGATTCCGAAGTGCACCAGCAAGATGTCGGCATCTTCTACTTTCTTGCTTTGGTTGCTCTGCGTTTTCTGGATTGGCAAGGTCTTCCAGTTGTTGTTGGATACCAGGAGACTCAAAAACATGCATGATTTCTATCATTATTTGCTCGGGGTCTCCGACGCAGAGATCCAGACAATCTCCTGGCAGGAAGTCGTTAGCCGTTTAATGACGCTGCGAGACGCCAATCCCGCCACTGCTGGTGCTGTATCAGCATATAATCGCCGATTGCTGGGCAGCCAATCCAAACAACGAATGGATGCTCATGATATTGCAAACCGTCTGATGCGTAAAGAAAATTATCTGATCGCCTTAATCAATAAAGATATCCTGGATCTAACGCTTCCAGTTCCATTGCTACGGAACAGACAACTATTCTCCCGGATCCTGGAATGGAATATCAACCTATGCATAATGGATTACGTCTTCAATGAGCAAGGCCAGGTACGACCACTATTTCTGAAAGATACCCACCGAAAGGCTCTGAGTGAAGGCTTGCGACGACGCTTCATGTTTTTTGGGATAATGAATATCTTCATAGCGCCTTTCATCGTCGTCTACTTTATGATGCATTACTTTTTTCGCTATTTCAACGAGTTCAAAACCTCCCCGTCACAACTCTCTTCTCGCCAGTATACGCCACTCGCCGAATGGAAGTTCCGCGAGTTTAATGAACTATGGCATCTTTTTGAGAAACGAATCAACTTGTCGTACCCATCTGCTAGCCGTTACGTCGACCAGTTCCCGAAAGACAAGACCGTCCAGGTTGCTGGCTTTGTGGCCTTTCTTTCCGGTGCGCTGGCCTCTGTTCTTGCTCTAGCATCTATCTTAGACCCAGAGCTGTTTCTTGGATTCGAGTTAACGCACGATCGAACGACGCTCTTCTATCTTGGTGTTTTCGGATCTGTCTGGGCATTTGCCCGGGGAATGGTTCCTGATGAGACCCTTGTATTTGATCCCGAGTACGCTCTACTTGAAGTGATCAATCTTACTCATTATTTTCCAAGTCATTGGAAAGGGAAACTGCATAGTGACGACGTTCGAAGAGATTTTGCTGAGTCGTATCAGATGAAAATCGTCATTTTCATGGAAGAGATACTGAGCATGATATTTACGCCGTTTATCCTGTGGTTTAGCCTGCCCAAGTGCAGCGACCGTGTGATTGATTTTTTTCGGGAGTTCACTGTTCACGTCGACGGCATGGGCTATCTCTGCTCTTTTGCTGTCTTTGATTTCAAGAAGGGCACGAATGTTATCCCACAGGGACACACCAACCAACACGACGTGCGGCAGGACCCACGTGTAGATTATTTTTCAACAAAAGACGGCAAAATGCTCGCTTCATATTATGGTTTCTTGGATAACTATGGCGGAAACCCTCGTGCTACCTCAAACAAGCGCCCGTTTCATCCTCCACCAACGTTTCCATCTCTAGGGTCCCCATCCTTGGTTGGCGTTGGCAATTTTGGGAACCGGCAAGACCTGGCCCAGAGTCGGTTCGGACCGGCATCTGCAGCCATCGGCCAGCAATCGGTAATCGGTGGCCGGTTGGGTGCACTCAGTGGTGGTGACACTGAGTCTCCTGCCCCCTCGCTCCTTCTCGACCCGCACCATCAGCCATCAACGTCAGAATTCCGATCGGCGAACCGCGTCCCAACGCATCATCGTCACCGATCGGCTCGCCCTCCGCCAACGCTTTTGTCTGAATCCGGTTACAAAGACGGTGGGATGTCTATCGCCGCCGCGCGTCCTCCGGCCCCTAAGCAACGAAACGGGCCACTGCCTACAACCTCTAGTTCAGCGGGCGATACTAATATCGAAGACTCATGGGGCATGAAGTCAGGCGACGAAGTGAACGAAGATGACGCGGAGGAAGAGAATGTAGACGACATAGTCGGGGGTGCGGGGGTTCTTGGACTAATTCAGCAGTTCCAAAAAGCGAACAAGGATAACCGGCCCCGTACGGCCGTTGGTCTCTGAGTTGCCTTGTGTCACTACTCCGTACTATCTTATAGAATACCGAGAGTCATAGAATTCTTTTGTTCATCCATCGCAATGCGTAGAAGCAGTACGAAGTGCTCCGTACCACGAACGGCCTTCCTGCCCCTCGCCTCTAGATATTGTTTACTTGTTTACTTTGTATTTGATCAAAGATCAAATAATACTCCGCGATGGCTTCTACCCTGAGATTCAATTCATCCACACAAACGTGCGTTTCCCATCTGCTTTCCAGCTGCCAGTATTAACCGGACCCTGTAATACAGCCCCCCGCCATGCCTTCGCAATCGAGTCTAGAATCTTATCATCAGCCCACGCCGTCTCTTCCCCTCCACCTCCCTCAATCGGCCATGCCATGGGTAGGGTGTCACTAACAACCGAATAGGTGCGGAGCAAGGACGCATCCTACACGGACGCTCGGAGACTCTGCCCAATAATGACGGAGCCGTTTATATCTACACAGGCTGTTCGCGGAAATATTGTGATGGAAGGGCCTCTTTTTCTGCTCGGACATATTGTCGCTGTCAGGGTCCTTTTCAGGGTCCATCAGCTGGCTGTATTCATGCCGTAATCTTACAATTCAGGGTCGAGACCCTTTTTCTGCAGCTCGTCCCTGAACCTCGGGGAGTTCGCACAGCCCGCGACTGCGACTGTCCCTGAGCCATATTAAAGCTCTTGACCAAGGCTTCAGTGATCCGTACTTGAGTCTTAATACTAGTAGTAACATGAGATATTGAATTCTGGATGGATTGCTGGTGCCTGATGTCATTGCAGCCAGCTCCGCTTCGTTCAGCCACAAGGGTCTGGGCAAGCTCCGCTTAGCGCTCGCTATAAATCAAAATCGCCTGCACGAATGGACCGTCACAACTTCCAAGGAAATATCCCTGAAGTTCGAGCATCTCCTATCGTTTCTTCAGCCTTGCAGCTGGTTCTGCTTGTAACTCTCAATTCTTGGCTGAATTTATTCAAATCCCCAGTTCTTTTCATCCTGTCCAACATCACAACTCGTTACCCTGCACGCGACCTCGCGACCACACAGCTCAATCCTCGAGATGCGCTGAATGAACTATTTCGAACTTTTCGCTACTATATCACTCTTCACTGCCAGCAAGTGATATTGTCCTTTGACGTCCACTCACTTCAGCGTCGCAGCGCCTTCACCCTCATTTACTGCGTTCAACCACGCTTCTCCCGCTTCTCCTTTTCCTACCCCCTACTCCTTCGCCGGAAATTCGCCGACCATGTTTCGAGCACGGCGATATCGCATTTCCCTGGTGTTCGCTGCCATATTTGTCCTACTAGTACTCCACTTTAGCCGGTCTCACGGTCACGATCAACCGGCGATTTTACAGGCCCCTCCGCCGCCCGTCGATCATCATACTCCCCCTTTCCCGGATCAGAACGTCAAGGATCAGGACACAAGTAACAATGGCCCAGCCGGCAGTGAGCCTCCTACGTTAGAACAAGCCGCGCAACATCAGCCACCACCCTTCACAGGTCCAGATGGCAGCTCAACTCCGTCAACAGAATATCCGAGCAACCCGAACAATGTACCATCCCAGGACCATGAATTGGGCGGCGCGAAACCCCAGATTGGTGCACAGACCCAAAGTACACATGATGAAGTTGATGGTATTACTGCCTCGATTCCTCACTGGAAGCCATTGCCCGAGCGCCATCCGATTAGCCCGGAATCCCTGATCAAGCTTCCAACTGGGCCGTCAAAGGCACTGCCCCAATTACAGGCCAAGCTCAAAGACGAGTCATCAAGCGACAAAATGCAGCGGCTGCAACAGCTTGACACTATCAAATCCGCCTTTCTACATGCGTGGAACGGTTACAAAATCTCCGCGATGGGCCATGACGAGGTTAGACCTCTTCGAGGTGGATACAAGGACACCTTCAACGGCTGGGGTGCTACCCTTGTTGATGCTTTGGATACTCTTTGGATAATGGATCTCAAAGAGGAATTCTCAATGGCAGTCGATTATGTGAAGAAGATTGATTTCACTACCAGTACCAAGAAAGAGATTCCAGTCTTCGAGACCGCAATCCGCTACCTCGGCGGCATGCTCGGCGCCTATGACATTTCGGGACACAAGTACGATGTACTCCTAGACAAGTCTATTGAGCTTGCGGACGTCTTGATGGGCGCCTTTGACACGCCAAACCGAATGCCAACTCTCTACTACAAGTGGAGTCCAGAGTATGCATCCGAACTTCGCCGGGGCGATTTCAAGGCCGTCCTTGCGGAGCTTGGCTCACTTTCTATGGAATTTACACGTTTGGCGCAGTTGACGAAACAGGACAAATACTACGATGCGATTGCACGCATTACCAACGAGCTTGAAAAATACCAAGATTCAACCAAGCTTCCTGGTTTATGGCCTCTCAACCTGGACGCGTCCGGATGCAGAAGGGTGCCAGGTGTCTCACGGGAGCCCGCCGCAGCTGGGCAGCCGGTTAGAGGATCCTCTTATGAGATCAATTCTACGAGCTCTGCAGTACCACTTCAAGCGAGACAAATTCATGAAGGCGCCGAGCCAGCCCACTATGGAGCTGATGATCCTCTGGAAACAATTGATACGCGAACACCTCCCCCAAAGCAAGATTGTTTCGGGGGCCTCAACAACCAACTTTCGGGCATGGACAAATTTGGGCTTGGTGCCCTTGGTGACTCTACATACGAGTATTTGCCGAAAGAGTATATGCTGCTAGGCGGTAACAATGACCAGTACCTGACCATGTATCAAAAGGCCATGGACACAGTACGAGAGCAACTTGTTTACCAGCCAATGCTCAAGAACAATCGCGATGTCCGGTTTTTGGCTACGGTCACCATGACAAAGGAGCTCGATGCAGTTCCTCCAGGCCGTACCATTTTCTCCTACGAAGGTACTCACCTTACCTGCTTCGCTGGTGGAATGTTCGCCATCGGCGCCAAGTTATTCGGTATTGAAAAGGACCTCAAGCTTGGTAGTCAGCTGACGGACGGCTGTGTTTGGGCATATGAGGCCACCAAATCAGGGATCATGCCGGAAGCATTCCAGCTGGTTCCTTGTAAGAAGGGCGAGCCATGCGAGTGGGATGAGGATGCATACTACATGGCTATGGATCCTTACGCCGACAAACGGCCCATTTCACACAGCAAGCGATCTGCCGATCCTGAAAAGGGAAATTGGCATGTCGTCGCAACTCCGGAATCAATTGCGTCTGCCAAAGAAGATGTAACCGACAAATCGGCCGCCACTGAAGGGCGACATGTCGGTACAGCCACCGGGGCCGGCTCGCTATCGCATGAGGAATTTGTTACGGGGAAGATCCTCAATGATCGACTTCCGCCTGGCATGACCGGGATCTCAGCTCGCAAGTACCTCCTTCGTCCGGAAGCGATCGAGTCTGTCTTCATCATGTTCCGCCTCACAGGAGACCCCATCTGGCGTGAGAAGGGCTGGAAGATGTTCCAGGCTGTGGACAAAGCTACGAAGACGGAATTGGCTAACTCAGCCATTTCCGATGTTACCGTTGATGAGCCGCGACCCGTTGATAGTATGGAGTCGTTCTGGCTTGCGGAGACTCTGAAATACTTCTACCTTCTATTCAGCGATTCGAGCCTGGTGAGCCTCGACGAATACGTCTTGTAAGTGAAGTCTAACTACATTTTACTACGATCTGCTAACTCCTTCCTTCTAGGAACACTGAGGCTCATCCATTCAGGCGTCCTGAGTACTAAGCGATATTGTTAGACTGTATTCATATGCTAGGACTTTTGCATGTAAAAGCGTCGATAGCTCTTCGCCAGGATCACGGAATCTAGCCATCCGGCTTCCACTCACCAGAGGGGGGACTTTTTGTACCTTTTCGGCCCTTTGGTTATGTCTCTCTATAAAATACACCAAACACGTATATAATAGCATTGTGTACTCAGATCCTGCGTTCTGTGGAATAAATATAGAAAAAGGCGTAAAAAGGCGTTGAGTGGTGCCGCACTAGAGGGACTTGGAGTGGGTTCAGCCACGCTTTATTTAGTCAGAGCAGTCTCGCTCTTCGTCGTCATCGCCAACCGGGCAACCTGCCACTCCTTCTCTCTCCTCCCCATACTTGTCTCCTTCTTTCGCTCACTCGTTCTCTGATTCCATTCTTGACCTTTAATTTTACATCTATTGGCAAAGGCGCCAACGCTTCCTCGCCTCTCCTTCACACGGAGCGCACGGCCAACTTGTGTGACGGGCGCAAGTCGGGATGAGTGAAGCAGAGACCCAACAGGCCCGAGGACGACGATCGAGTTGTGGGAAATGGAGCTTGAGGTCTCCGTGGATAATGAGCAGCAATTCTGGGCCAGTATGTCCTCTGTGTCTCTAAATTTCTGCGCTTGGTGTCACCGTCTCTGAAACTGACCTGTTCCGCTTCCGCATAGACATCCAAGAGATTGTATCCGCCCCTTGCTCCACGGAAGACTTGATTGATGATGCCCTCCGAGCATATCTGAGTTTGACGGCTAAATATAAAGGTAACCCGGCATTGTATCTCAAGATCACGGCCCATCGCATCCTCTAACCAGTCTCCGCGAACCCCTTCAGAGCATTATCTCCAGTCCGAGTACGAGGTTACAACATGTTCGTTTCAGCTGCTCTCTTCCGCGCTCTTTGTCGCTCATACGGACTATGTCCGGCGACAAATGATATACGCTTTGCTGCAGGTACCGCTGGCTCTCCATCCCGTCTCCGAGAGAATCGCTATTCATACCCCAGATAGGAAGATGATCCTGTGATCCTCCATATGATTGCCTCCTTCCTCCTCTTCGATGGCCGCCAGCGTGAAGTTCCACTCGTTATGATGAATGAAGAGGGCGTGTTTCCGCGTTTACTTGAATTGCTTCAGGTCCAAGCGCTGCGCATGGATGACGACAATGCGGCGGGGTTGCATCGGCTTTTGATGGACCTCATGTATGAGTTGTCGCGGATACAGAAGATCAGGATTGAAGACCTGAGTGAGTCTGATAGGCGTGACAGATGCTCGTCATGGTTGGATAACTAACGTGGTTGTATTCAGTTCTCGTGGACGACGACTTCATACGCGGTCTATTTGATATCATTGAACATCTGTCGTATGACGCCAATGACCCATATCACTATCCCGTCATTCGCGTGCTGGTATGTCTATACGTACTGTGTCTGTAAGGCAATTGTTGATTTGCGCGCCAGTTGGTACTGAATGAGCAGTTCATGATATCTGCGCATACCCCTGACGAAGGGTCACCATCGACCCCGTTAACGAACAAGGTCATTAAAATATTGTCCATGCATGGGAACTCCTACAAAACCTTCGGTGAAAATATTATTCTTCTAATAAACAGAGAAGGTACTTTGCCAGTCGCACAATTTCGCGTACTATAGATCTGACCTTTCGGCAGCTGAAACTTCATTGCAACTTCTCACACTCAAACTTCTATACCTTATTTTCACAACCCCCAGCACGTATGAGTATTTCTTTACCAATGACCTTCATGTCTTGGTTGATATCCTTATACGAAATCTTCTCGACCTCCCGGAGGAATCATCAGCTCTGCGACACACCTATCTCAGAGTTCTCTACCCACTTATAGCACATACGCAACTGAGGTTACCGCCGCATTACAAGCGGGATGAGCTCAAGCGTATGCTCAGTCTTCTCGTTCGGGGCCAGCTTACGGGCGATACTGCCGCGGACTGCGAGAAAATCATGCATTTTGATGAAGTCGACGAAACAACCCGGAGACTAGTCCTCCGATGTGCTGCCGTTGACTGGCTGCGTGACGAGCCAGAGCCCGAGCCGTACAAGCTTGCGCGCCCTCCGCAAAGGGAAGATAGTTTGACTTTGTCGTTCCCCTCAATTGACGGCGCGCTTCTGTCCGATGCCGACATAGGAACTTCACTGGAATCGTCCCAGTCAATCGGCTCGAACAGCACACGGGGCAGCTCGCTAGAAGATCTAACATCTCCTCCAGGCGATGGCAGAGACTCCCCTGCATCGGCGGGCGGAACTCCCCGCAAGCACAGCCAGGTTGAGCGGCTAGGGATGTTCCTCGCTCCCGCCTCGTCGTCTTCACTCAGCGTGGACGAGATCGCCTCCCAGCGCGAAAAGCCGGGAGTCATAACACCAAGCCGCTACGACGGACACCTACCCGGCTTGCAAACAAGTCCCACCAAACACAAAGTGAAGCCGCTACCCCCGAAGACAAGACGCTGGCGCGGGAGACGAGCAACAGTAGACGAAACCGCGTCACCTCTCTCCACGGCAAGCATCGCAGAAGAAAGAGGAAACGCCAGCAGTCCCAGCCCTCTTTTCTCAACACCTATCGTGACCGCCTCCGAGCAGTTCCTCCCAGATCCAGAACGGCGCGACTCGTCCTCAACCGTCCACAGTTACACCCACATGTCTCCCGCCCACCATGAGCCTACCCACCCATATCCGCCCCCAGTCAAGCCCCCCATCTCAGCGCGTCGCTCTGCCTCTAATCCACCACCGGCCGTCCCGCCCCCTCGCCGCTCCGCAGTGCACCAAAACCTCCACCCATCTTCCTCCAGCCACTGCACCCCGGCCGCAAGCCTAAACCCCAGCCCCTCGCGCCCGTCAGTTTCGGCACAAAGCAGCGCCACTACCGTCACCTCACAAAGCCACAAACAAGCCCAGAAGCCTGAACCACCACGAACTCGCCGCTGGGGCCGCAAGCATACATTTACGGATTCCTCGGATAGCCAGGCGGGGAATGGCATTAACAGCAGTGTGAGCAGTGGCAGCGAAAGTATTGCGACGGTATTCCTGCACCCGGATTATCCGTATTTGCCTGAGAACACGTCTGCTCCTGCTCCCCTATCTACTTCTGTTCCTGGAAATGAACCTGGAATTGAAGCTGCGGCTGCTACTGCCGTCGCAACTAATATTGTGCAGCATGAAGATTCGAAGTCTACGGAAGCCGTGCTAGGTGCGGATGGGAACGGTCATGAAATGATTAGTGTTGAGGAGGCGGTACAGAATGTCTCCCTGCAGTAGCACTAGCACTAGCCTTGATATAAGAGCGGACTTAATAGAGAGATGGAGCCACTCGTCGGCCGACCTTATATATGTCCCCTCTGCTGGGACACATCTACCTAGTTGCAAAATGAATGTAGATTGTCTGCATCATATTACAGTCAATATTAATTGTTCTTGTTATCCTCAGTATAATCAAATGTCGTGAGCCTGGTGCAGACCCGATGTTGCATTATTATTTCAAGATATGTACATCAAAAACACCAATTATTTCTCCTGTCGACATGTTCACAGAGGTCGTTTAGGGGTGACAAAATAGAAAGAGAGTGACAGAGAATTGAAAGAAAAAAAGAAACCCGCTTCAGAGCGCCGTAGCTCCAACAAACTCCAAGTAAAACAAGACCAACCACACCATACCACATACGGACCTATCCAGAGGCACTCGCTATGCTACTGTACCTCACGGGTCCAGGTCAATAATCTCCAAGCCCTTGGTCATATCAACCACCGCAACAACAGGAGAAGGCTGCTTCTTCCTCGGCGAGGCGCTCCTAGGCTTCGGCTTGATCTGCTGCAGCAGACCCTTGCACTTGCCGCATCTATGCTTACCAGGATCGATGCTTTTGGAGTGGCGGCCATAGTTCTGGCAGCAGTCGACGCATGTCCAAACGTACTTGTAGTCGATCTTGTAGTTGTGCTTCGTGGTCACCTCGATCCGGCCGCCGTAGACAGGGTGGTTTTTTAGCTTTTCCTTGCATTGCTGTCCCCATTTCTTGAAGCTTATGCCGTGGGGCTGGTCGCGGACTTCTGACACGATGTAGTTGGCGAGATGGCAGTACTCGTGGGCCAGGGTGTTGAGCAATCTGTCCTCGTCGTCGATGATCTTCTCCGCTAGCTCGATGGTGGCGTAGTGCTTTGTGGTCACTGATGGGGCTTCACTGCCGGATGAGGAATCGGCTGGGGAGGTGGACCGGCTATCGATGATGGACCGGTCTCGCTTCCAGCTTGCACGTCCGGCCGTTGTCTGGAGCGTCTTGCTCCAGACGATGCGGACACCGCCGGTTGCTGCTGAGCGGCGTTGGACTTGGCCTTGGGCGACAGCATCGTCGAGCACCTTCAGGAAATCTTCTGCGAGGGCAACTTTCCTGTTATCAAACGACTTTTTGCGCGCTAGGGCTGCTTTCTTCGCTTCGGTTTCTGCTTTTTTAAGGGCCGTCTTGCTGGGGGTCTTGACGGGCTTCTTGGCCTCTGAACGTTTAGGCATGGTTTCAGAGTCATAGTCGGACTCGTCGAATTCCTGCAATAGTTGATTGACTTTGCGTGGGGAGTGTTCGTCGATCCAGTTGTTCGTGACCTCGGAGCTCCAAAAGGCGTCGGTGCTTTCACGGTACGGAGTAGGTGGTATGTGGATCTTGCTCTTAGTCGGAGACCGCAGAGTGCCTTTTGATGGGCTAGAGGGCGGTATCTGGAACACGGAATCCCTACGCGGTGTTGAGGAGGGTGATTCCAGCTCAGCTGTCACTCTACTCCTACTTAGTAAGTCAAGCACTGGGCCTTGGAGGGCGGTAAAACTTACCCGAACAGGTCATTCTGAAGCTGTAAGGATGGATCACTGTCCTCCAGATTCAAACGGTGCATCCTGTCGGAGACGTCGGTGTCTTTCTGGAATAGTCTTCTGGAGACACTATCCAGTTTCGGAGACGGTGCCATAATCGTGGCTGGTACTGACGGCTCAAGGCGAAGATCAGGTCGCTGTAAGGACTCGCGCACAGCATTCTCCAGGTCGAGTGTAGAATCAGGTCGTCTACCTCTCATCAACCTCCTCCTTTGTGTTGGTGGTGGAGAGACCTTGTGTTCCTCTTCTTCCTCAGATTCATCGTTTGATGTTTCATGGTAGCTCGGCTCGTCATTGTCACTGACAATAAACTCATCGAGCGAATTGTAACTGTTATCATTCTCATTTTCACCCTCATCCTGATCCTCGTCACCCGAGTCCTGCTGAGGCTGCCGGTAACCGGTAAACTGTTGCGTGGTTCGACTCCTTGTTGGTGATCGTCTTGTCGAAGACGCATCAGACGGGTTTCTAGAGAGTGAGGTTGGCTCTGGATCCAGTTCTTCCTCTAGCGGATCGTTCTCCTTGTCATAGTTGTATAGTTCTGATTTGCGACTTGTCCGAGCCCTAGGTTGCTGAGGAACGGGCAAAATCATGGAGTTGGTGCGTGCTAGCTTTAAAGGCGTCGCTTTCTTCGCCTTGGGCGTGTCCCGCTCAGTGGCCCCATCACTATCGGCAAAGATATCAAAAGTCTGCTCAGAGAGCGTCTTTGTCCTGGTCCTTGTTGTCTTGCTCCGCACCAATCGTGGCCGTTCTGCTGGCTCCTCATCAAACAGCGTCCTCCCAGGCATCGTCGTATTGCGAGCCAATTCTGGCTCCCTGCGGCGCTCCTTGGTTGTCGGTGGCGGGGGCGAAACATATCGCTCAGTCAGGCGCTGCGGCCTCATCCTTTGCGATTCCTCCTGTCTAGTTTGGTTCCTGGTATTGAGGCGGGCCATTGTGGCGGTTGGCGAGTCGCTCCGGCAGCTGACGGTGCCAGGATGTCGACTTATTCTTATACCGACTATCGAAGTTATTGCAGGTTCGAAGCTGCAGAAACAATCCACTCGAGAAGAATCATGGTCCGTCGTTGGAAGTGAAGCTGTCCATGGAGATCGCGGTTGGCACGGCAACACAAAAACACCCGATCCCCGCTGCAGATAGCCGCCCTCCACCCATGCAGTGTTCGGTTGTCCTTCCAGTTAGTGACCAATTGAATCGTGGATTTAACTACACACCAGAGCCTTCTGCACATTCTGTGTCGCGTTGGCTGTTTTTTCCCTGGCTGTGGCTGATTGCCAAGTTCCAGGAGCACCTCCCCGGTGTCCCTATAGTACAGAGTAGGTAACGGTGGGTTCAGCCGAGAACAAGAATCAGGTTTTTAAAGTCATTTTCTTTTTTCATAAGCTGGATCCAGAGATCGTTTGCTCATATTATGAGCTGTAAATTAGATGGAGTATTGGTGTCAAATTGTAAATTTACTGCAGGTATATATTTTGGTTCGTAGCAGGCCAGCAAACGGAGATGGACAATAAATAGTGTTGGAATCATCACAGACGCATAAAATTTGGTCTATCACCAAATGACTTTCATAGTTTGGTGGTATGCTAGCAATGGATGGTATGATAAATAGGATGATGTACCACCCAGATAGAAGCACAGCAAGATAGTCTGATACTGGACGAGATACTACAACATAGCGTAAATGAACCAGTACAAGGTAGTATTGATAACAATTGTACTCCATAGCCAGGTTCGCAATACATTACAAGATAATATTGATAGTGATCGTTCCACATGGAAAGAGAATTAAATAGAAGTGACTCAGGTCGCGTACCAAAAAGCCAGGTAGACATAATAGCAAGCAGTAGGCATGTGATACACTAGACATTCACGGTACAATCACCACGTGGTAATGGGTTGAAGTGTAGCAGGTAAATATGGTACATCAAAAATTCCCGATCTACAACAGAATCATAGCAGCACCGGCAAACATAGCCGTGGCAATGTAGGCGCCGATCTGGAAGGCACCAACATGAACACTTCCAGGAGCCAGAGCAAAGGCAGCCCCATCAGAGGTGTCAGCAACAGCAGTTCCACCAGACCCGGCGTTAGCAGCGGTAGGCGAAGCCTTGACAGAACCCTTTCCATCAGAACCGGCTTCGCTTAGCAAAGATGAGCACGAAGCCGTCGGCTCACTTGTGCTCTGGCTCGTAGCGGCACCGTCAAAGTCACAGGCATTCTGGCCGTTGCCTTGATCAGACTGGTCCTCGTAGTACTGGTTCATGGCAAAAGAAAGCTGCTGCTCGGGCGTGCAGACACTGTAGGCGCCATACTCTCCGGTAGTGGCATTGCCAGTGACGCCGTCGCAAAACTTGCCATCCTGATAACCACAAACAGTACTGAAAGTGGAGGAGAGCTTCTTGCCGGAGATGTCGGACTTGGCAACACATGTGATGCTTTTTTCCATGCAGCTGCAGAGGTCTGAGTTGGGAGAAGGAGGCAGAGGGGAGGCGGCCGCGAGCCAGTTCTTGCCGTTGGTCGGGCATGACTGAAGAGCTGTGTTCGTGGGGTTATACTCGGCTTTCTTGGTGCCGGTGGGTGTGGCCGAGGCAAGCTGCTTGGAGAGGTAGCTGTAGTCTTCAAGGGTCTTGGCTTTGCCGTTGTCGATTGAGACCAGACCTGAGCAATGTCAGCGAGTAGAAGTATTCGTGACTATAGAGACTCACCGTAGTTGTTTTCCTCCTGGAAGTACATGTAGACAATACCGCCGGACCAGACGTCGGCCATCTTGTCACCATAGAGAGCCTCTACTTCGGTAAATTTGCGGGGCGTGACAGCATTGCAACCGTACTCAGCGAAGAACACAGGAATAGAGTAGTCTTTGAACTCCTCTGTACGGGATTTATAGCCAGACTTCTCGTAGTTGGAGTCACCACACCAGGAGTAAACATTGTAACCCCAGAAGTCAATTGTATCTTCTTTCTCGCCACAGTTGAAATAGTTCGCCATGTCCACACGAATAGAGGAGTCATCGTTGGTAGCATAACCAACGCCCATCGTGCGGTAGTTCTTGGCCTTGATGTATCGCTTCATATCACGTACAGCAGCCTTGACGAAGGCGCTGGCATCGGTGGTCTTGGGATTGTTTGACACTTCGTTGCCCGCAAAGAATCCAATGACGTTACTGTACTGAGAAAGCTCGTCGACAACAGATGCATAGCGCTTGTACAGAGCGTAGTCCCATTTAGGGTCGTTACGGACAATGGATTCTGAAGGAGACGACAAGTCCGCAATGACATAAATTCCAGCATCGCTGAGGAGACTCATACACTCCTTGTGATCAGCCGTGGGGTCAATGGCGTAGACACGGATGGCGTTTGCATTGAGCTTTTGAAGGTAGGGAACATCGCGCTTGCAAGCATCGGCGTCGGCTAGGGGATCTTTGTAGTTGTTGGTGCCAGACTTGGGACCGGAGTATTCCTCTGCATCCGTTAGCCATAACAGACATCATCATTGAGCCACTGCCCAAGGTAACTCACGTTGATAGGCAACACCGCGAATGTAGCTGGGACTCTGGTCAGTGCGGTTCGGCGTGGTTGCTCATAGAGGGGAATACCTTACAATTGGGTGTCGTTGCTCTTGTAAAAGAATTTGGAGCCCTGGGCATAGTCAGAAATCTCATCTACAGACTAATGAACAATGCAAATGGAGTCGTGAGGTACCTTGATGACGATAGGGTCTAGGTCAGCGGCGAGAACGCTACTGGCGAAGAGCGCCGCGCCCGCAAGAATGCTGGAGAACTTCATGTTGAAGAACTATTGGTCATACGAGGATCAAGTAAAGATGCGATCGCAGAGACAGGACTCGTCGTTGGGGTATGGTTGTATTTGATGGAAAGAGTGACACGCAAGACCAGCTTTACTAACAAAGGAATGGAAGGTGCGATGGACAGTAGACGGAAGTGAGCGTATAGGTAAAATAGCGTTAAAAGCAGATGAAACGAGTAGGCGAGTAAAGGAATGTCGATTCTCGAGAGAATGGCGAGAAAACAGAAGTAAGAGAAGGGTCTCAGGGCACAGAGGCATTTCATACTTCGTCGGTGGGGGACCCCAGGCTGCAGGGTAAACCGCAGGGACTGCCCACTTCTACGGCGAATTCGCTGATTTACCGTGACCATGTCCACTCTTGCGTGCTTGCAGCGGAATAACAAGAGGTTGATCGCAGGCAATTTTCGGTGATGTGCATCTCTGAGGGCTATCATTTGGCAAACCACAGTGAGACATCCCCACGACGGGATAGCCCTGATATCGAAAGGCACAACAACGCGCAAGCTGGGTCCACGGGCTTCGAGATTCAGGGGTAGAAGGGTCCAAGCAAAGCTTATTCTCTCGTCACTCGAGTACTCAGTATATAAATAGGTCATTGGGATAGTCGTCATGTCGCGACATGATTGCCGCCTGTCTCGGTCTCTGAGAGACGGCTCGAAAGCTCAAGGGCATCAATGGGTAACGCGGTCTGATATATAGGAGTAAGGCGACTGTTTGACAAATGGCAAACATGTGAAGATACGGTTGGATTTGTTGCTGTCAATTCATAGACCATCGTCCTGGTATTGCTCAATGATTTGGTCTCAATGACTTAAATGCCCTGATAGTGAATATACTTCGAGGCTCTGGCGCCGCAGAGTAGATCTCAGTTCTCGATGAAGCATTTGAGGCATCTCGATGCTGTTGCTGAAGCCTGAGCCTAGGTATAGATCTGCTGTAGCCATGATGTACTCCGTACGCCGTAGCGGCAGGTCCCTGACCAGACCCAGGGTAAGGGATCGACCTGAAACAGCTCCACTATGCAGATGGCTCTCCACCAAATTCCAATGATGTTTCTGACAAAGCTGCATTTTATGTCTGTGCCCACTACTGCCCTCTGGGCTCAGGCTGTGTGGCAAGATGGCTGTGCGGTGAGATCATGGTTCAGAACTTCAGATACTCCTTTGGCAGAGTTATTACGCTCGCAAAACCCCTCTGTTTGGATGGCTCAAGCAAGAGAGTGGCGATCTTATCAGGAGAGTCAATCAATACTCGACTGGGCGGTCGCATCGCAATCATCCTTCAGACGTCTAAAGAAAAGTCAGAAATCGAGAAACAAAATCTTGTCAAAAAAGAGTAAGATAGCTCGAAAACCAGGGTATCTCTGTCTGATAAGCACGAAGGGCAGTGATAGGTTATTTACATAGAAATGGACTATGCCAAGAGATCATGAAGGTTTTGTCTTGGGCTGTAGCCCACAGCAGATTTATCCAATGCATAAGCCAATGTTATGCACGGAAATGGCACGTGACACCACTGCGCGAAGCATGGACTCTCAGGTCTGTTTAATTATTCTCAAAGAGACCTATGTTCTAGGTCTGTATCTTTCTTTCAAGCTTCAAAGCCACGCAGGAAACACGCCTTCGAATTGGCCAGCAGGAGAGTGTATCCGCAGCCCCTTTTCAGCCGGCCCATGGAATTCTCAAGACCTCAACCACCGGCAGTTATGCACTCGCCACCATCCCGCCACCCCTGTTTCGGGATTGGCCCCAGGCCTGCGTCCTGAAACAATGAACTGCCCTGATCCTCCAATAAGCACTGGACTTGATGGATCATCATCGTCCCAGCACTTAAATCTGACTGCCTTTGCATACGGCCCGGATCACGCCGGAACTGGATTTGCAAGTTAGTGTTCATAGAAGCGTACGAACAAGTTGGTCTCGATACCGAGTATGAGGCCATCCTGCATTGAGCGGTGTCATCTCAGCGACATCAAAATCATCAGTTAGGTAGGTTCCTGGCGAAGGCCGTCAGGTACTTTAGCTCGCCTGGTGGAAGAATGTCGGCATCCCTAGTTTGACTCGGGCGAATACCCGCCACCGAAAATCTGGCCGAGGTATGATACCACAATGAGTTGAGAAATACGCGAAGTACTAGCGGTTATGGTCTGGCCCGGATTGACGTGGGAGGCCTACGCCATCAACGGATCCGCCGCAGAACAAGCGGATTTAAGAACAAGGAACGGGCTTATGTATGGAGATCAAGATCTGGAAGCTGGAAACTTGACTGCCACTGACCAAGATATCTACCATGCCGACTACTCATATATGGAGTAGAGCATTTACACCGCACTCTATAGATTGGCAGCGCCCATGCAGAAATGACTTTGAGTTCTGACGTTTGATTGAGACCGCGTCTTATCAACGTGAAGCACAGTCATCTTTTGAACTCGGTGCAGGGAGTTTCAAACTGCGGGGCCTATACACCTCAGATAACGACTCCTTCAGGGGACAAGAAAAAGCAATTAAAAGCCACCATCCCGCTTGACAAATGGCCTCCCATCTTTTGAGTAGTGCTGTCAGCCAGCCCCGGCTGCCAACGTCTTCGTGGCTTGTCCTTGTTTGCTAGAAACTTGGAAGCTTCGTGCGCTTCGATTTTGCGGGCGATCAAACGCAAACTTGAAGTTTGAAGCCACTTGCATCCAGCCATCCACTCGAGGCTAAAAGCAGTGGCGGCCACAGTGGGGTTGCTTAATTTCAGGCGACGCGTTTTATTTGTGCTGATGAGATCATGGAATCGATGTGGAGGGCTGTCTGGCCTGCATCTATTGGCCTCTGTTAAAATGCGCCTGCTTTATTCAAATTTCGGCCGTATACAGAGTATAACTAGGTCCTAGGCAGTGTGGCCGCATCAACACCCAGTCGAGGATTCATGGGGTTGAGATTTGAGAAGCCTCGTGATCAGCTTAAGGTGCTTATGCCTAAAGGATTGTCATCTATGATTAGAAGGTAGAGATGTACTGCCGACGGCCATAGGGAGCGCATCATACATCGAGGTCTTGCTTCCGCTGGAAGAGTACGGATTATGCAACACGACGGGCTACTCAACATCTTGGTGCGATGTTGAACCTAATTAGACCACAGAGCCTCAGCGATTGAGTTTTAAGAGTCGACATTCTAGGCAAAAAATTCCTAGAGCTTGATGTCTCTACTTCGTACTATTCCGGAGTACACGAATACCATAGCAGTACCCTAGGGAGGTTATAGATGGGCAAGGCTCGCGGAGTACGTATAAACCGGTCACGGCACCCCAACCACAATTCTGTCAATTGAATATAATACCCCACGTTCTTGCTGCCAGCCTCAACTATCAGCCTTAAAGTCGGATTGTCTGCTGAATGCTGTTGTATGGCAATCTGTTTGTGAGGAATGATAGCGAGCCCCTGCATACCAGCTCCAGACAGTGGTGGTAACAAAGCCCGTAACACTGTTACACTCCACCAACGGCTTATGGTGTGACTCCTGATCATTGGCCGGGCTGATAGACAGCGGGTCGGGCTCAGGGGCGCCCGGCGACTTCCATGGAATCGGACTCGCACTTTCGAGTTATTTGTTGGTAAACCCACCAAAAGCGATACATAACTTGAAAATTGACACACAGGTTCTTCAAGCGAGAGGCCTCCACGGTTCACAGACCTCAGTACGGTCTCGTGGGGTGGCGGTGGGCAGGCATAACAGCCATGTTGTACCTGTACGGTGACGCCAAATCACTACAACTAGCGAAGTCTAAGTCGTGAGCAGCGACCTTGATCTTGCTCAAGTTCAAGACGATACTCGTAAAGCAGCATATAAAACAAGTAAATACTAGAGAGTGGCACTCCGCGAGTCGCGTTTAACAGTGAGATTACGCGGAATCCCCAGTCGTTTTGCCAGTACATAGAATGACAGCCAAATACGCATAAGCCACAGAAATCGGCCTGTCTTGCGTATCAGGACGGTAAATTCGCAGATCCAGCGCCCAAAATAGCCACAGCCCCCTCCCAAGCAGGCCAGCCAGTCCGATTTTCCCAGTTGGACAATCGATTCCCTTTTCACTCTCGCTGACCGTCCAACTACTCCCTCCCTTCGTCCTTCTCTTGGTTCCCTCTCCTTCTTTTCGAGGCTTCACTTTTTCCTTCAGTTGCTTTTCGAGTCCCAGTCCGCTCTTTTTATCGTTTGTACTCTAAAAAGCTTATCGACCAGGACCGTACTCCCCTTCCTTCCTTCTGCCTTCGTTCGGGGAAAGAAGAGGAGGCGCGAGACTGCGGTTCCCCTGCCTGTCGGTTCAAACAGGTTTCAGGTTCTCTCGTTATTTCGTCTTCCATTCGTTTGGCAAAATTCGACAAAAAGTCGGGATCTCTTCGGATAGAAGAGAGAAAACAATACGACACTTAGCTATTCGACTGAGATAATTTCTACAAAGGTCTACGGACAGGCCCGGTGCCTTCGAGCGAACGCAAACACCAATATCGACGATTCCACGACGCGCCTGGTGCATTATCTTTAGATCTGCTCGTCCACTACGCCTGAAGCGCACTGTCCATGCTATAATTACTTCAACTTGATCGGAATAATATTTAATGGGCTTTTGTTGCTGTAAGTCCGAACTCCTTGCTGCGGTCTCTTTTCTGGCTTCTGGCTCGATTAACGTTTCCAAGAGTACCCCAGTGATTATTGCTTGTCAAAATGTCGGGCTACCCACAAGGAGGTGCGGGCTATCAGCAGGGCCATTACGACGATGGCTATGACCATCAGGCTCATGGCGACGCCTATTACCAGGACGAACACCATGGTCAGGACCACCATGCGCAAGGTGGCTATTACGACAACCAAGACTACGGGGACGGCTACTACGATAGAGGGTAAATTCCACCCGTACACTGCGTCGCTAGTTCGTTTTGCTGATTTTCCTAGTGGCTACGGGGATAACAATGCCTACCAGCACGATGGTGGGTACTACGATGCGGGTCATCACGACGAGTACTACGGCGACCAGTATTACGCACAAGGAGGAGGTCAAGGCAGAGGACGACCCGGCCGTGATTCCGAAGAGGAATCGGAGACATTCAGTGACTTCACCATGAGATCTGAAACTGCCCGTGCCGCCGACATGGACTATTATGGACGCGGAGACGAACGGTACAACAGTTACACCGATAGCCAGTACGGACAAGGCTACGGCGGCTACCGCCCTCCTTCCTCGCAAGTGTCTTACGGTGGTAACCGGTCCTCTGGAGCGTCAACGCCGGTGTATGGCATGGACTACGGCAATGGCCTGCCCGCTACTCAGCGATCCCGAGAGCCATTCCCAGCCTGGGCTTCGGATGGCCAAGTCCCTGTTTCCAAGGAAGAAATCGAAGACATCTTCATTGATCTGGTCAACAAGTTCGGTTTCCAAAGGGACAGCATGCGCAACATGTACGACCATTTGATGACGCAGTTGGATTCGCGTGCCTCCCGTATGACTCCTAACCAGGCCCTTCTGTCGCTTCACGCCGACTACATTGGTGGTGACAACGCCAACTACCGTCGTTGGTACTTTGCCGCCCATCTGGATCTCGACGATGCTGTCGGATTCTCGAACATGAAGCTAGGTAAAGCAGACCGCAAGACTAGGAAAGCTCGCAAGGCTGCGCAGAAGAAGGCCAAGGAAAACCCCGAGGATGTCGATGGTACTCTAGAGGCTTTGGAAGGCGACAACAGCCTGGAAGCCGCTGAATATAGGTGGAAGACACGGATGAATCGCATGTCCCAGCATGAGAGGGTGCGCCAACTCGCGCTGTTCCTACTCTGTTGGGGCGAGGCAAACCAGGTCCGATTCTTGCCCGAGTGTCTTTGCTTCATCTTCAAGTGCGCCGACGACTTCTACAACTCACCCGAATGCCAGAACCGCGTGGAGCCTGTTGAGGAGTTCACGTATCTTAACGATATCATCACTCCCTTGTACCAGTATTGCCGCGACCAAGGTTATGAGATTTTGGATGGCAAGTACGTTCGCCGTGAGCGTGACCACAACCACATCATTGGATACGATGATATGAACCAGCTCTTCTGGTACCCAGAGGGCATTGAGCGCATCGTGCTGGAGGACAAGACCCGACTCGTTGACATTCCCACTGCGGAGCGATGGGCAAAACTCAAGGAAGTTGACTGGAAGAAGGTGTTCTTCAAGACATACAAGGAAACACGTTCGTGGTTCCATCTGGTCACCAACTTCAATCGTATCTGGGTCATCCACTTGGGTGCTTTCTGGTTCTTCACCGCATACAACTCTCCTACCATCTACACCAAGAACTACAGGCAACAGCTCAACAACAAACCTCCGGGATCTCATTATTGGTCCGCTGTCGGTTTTGGTGGAGCTCTGGTTTCGTTTATCCAAATCATGGCGACGATCTTCGAATGGATGTATGTTCCTCGACGATGGGCTGGTGCTCAGCATCTTACCAAACGCCTGCTCTTCCTCCTCGTGGTTTTCGTCATCAATCTTGCTCCTGGTGTCTTTGTCTTTGGATTCTCATCCTCAGTCAAGAACGATATTGTCCTCGCTATTGGTATCGTGCACTTCTTCATCGCGCTTGCCACATTTTTCTTCTTCTCCATCATGCCTCTTGGCGGCTTGTTTGGTAGTTATTTGAAGAAACATGGCCGCCAGTACGTTGCGAGCCAGACATTCACTGCCAGCTTCCCCAGACTGAAAGGAAACGACATGTGGATGTCATATGGTCTCTGGGTTTGTGTCTTTGGTGCGAAATTGGCCGAGTCATACTTTTTCTTGACTTTGTCCATCAAAGATCCCATTCGCTACCTATCGCCGTACCACGTTCACAACTGCGCTGGTGTTTCGTACATTACGGACAAGATTTGCTACTACCAGCCTCAGATTCTTCTCGGTCTCATGTTCTTCATGGACTTGACGCTGTTCTTCCTCGACAGTTACCTCTGGTACATTATCTGCAACACCATCTTCTCGGTTGCTAGGTCGTTCTACCTCGGTGTCTCTATTTGGTCTCCGTGGAGGAACATCTTCTCGCGTCTTCCGAAGCGTATCTACTCGAAGGTCCTTGCTACCACCGACATGGAAATCAAGTACAAGCCAAAGGTCTTGATCTCTCAGGTCTGGAATGCCATCATCATTTCCATGTACAGAGAGCATCTGCTTGCCATCGACCATGTCCAGAAACTACTCTACCACCAAGTCCCCTCCGAGCAAGAAGGCAAGCGAACTCTTCGTGCACCTACTTTCTTCGTTTCCCAGGAAGATCAGTCTTTCAAGACCGAGTTCTTCCCCCGCGGCAGCGAAGCGGAGCGCCGAATTTCGTTCTTTGCCCAGTCGCTGTCGACTCCGATGCCTGAGCCCCTCCCCGTTGATAACATGCCCACTTTCACTGTCTTGATCCCCCACTACAGTGAGAAGATTCTCCTCTCTCTCCGTGAGATTATCCGTGAAGATGAGCCATATTCCCGTGTCACACTTTTGGAATACTTGAAGCAGCTTCACCCGCACGAATGGGATTGCTTCGTCAAGGACACCAAGATTCTCGCGGATGAGACTTCTCAATTCAACGGAGACTACGAGAAGAACGAAAAGGATGCCGCCAAGAGCAAGATCGATGACCTGCCATTCTACTGTATCGGTTTCAAGTCAGCTGCTCCCGAGTACACGCTTCGCACCCGTATCTGGTCCTCGCTGCGCTCTCAAACTCTGTACAGAACCGTGTCTGGAATGATGAACTACAGCCGTGCTATCAAGCTGCTCTACCGCGTCGAAAACCCTGAAGTTGTCCAGATGTTTGGTGGAAACTCCGAGAAGCTAGAGCATGAACTCGAGAGAATGGCTCGTCGCAAGTTCAAGATCTGCGTTTCTATGCAGCGTTACGCCAAATTTACCAAGGAAGAGCGTGAGAACACAGAATTCCTGCTCCGAGCTTACCCCGATCTCCAGATTGCCTACCTTGACGAAGAGCCTCCAGTCAATGAGGGTGAAGAGCCCCGTCTCTACTCCGCCTTGATCGATGGACACTGTGAGTTGCTCGAGAACGGTATGCGCAAGCCCAAGTTCAGGATCCAGCTGTCTGGCAACCCTATCCTTGGTGACGGAAAGTCCGACAACCAGAACCACTCGATTATCTTCTACCGTGGCGAATATATTCAGGTCATTGACGCCAACCAAGACAACTATCTTGAAGAGTGTTTGAAGATCCGAAGCGTTCTAGCCGAGTTCGAGGAACTGAGCACTGACAATGTTTCGCCATACACTCCCGGTATTCCTACTTCTTCCGAAACCCCTGTTGCGATTCTGGGTGCTCGTGAATACATTTTCTCCGAGAACATCGGTGTTCTTGGTGACGTCGCTGCCGGTAAAGAACAAACATTCGGTACCCTGTTTGCACGTACTCTTGCTCAAATTGGTGGAAAGCTGCACTATGGTCACCCTGATTTCCTGAACGGTATCTTCATGACAACTCGAGGTGGTATCTCCAAAGCCCAGAAAGGTCTACACCTCAACGAGGATATTTACGCTGGTATGAACGCCATGATTCGTGGTGGTCGCATCAAGCACTGTGAGTACTTCCAGTGTGGTAAGGGTCGTGATCTTGGTTTCGGCTCTATTCTCAACTTCACCACCAAGATTGGTACTGGTATGGGTGAACAAATGCTGTCAAGAGAGTACTATTATATGGGTACTCAGTTACCCCTCGACCGGTTCTTGTCTTTCTACTATGCTCACCCCGGATTCCACGTCAACAACATGTTTATCATGTTGTCTGTGCAAATGTTCATGATTGTCCTGATCAACCTGGGAGCCTTGAAGCACGAAACCATCAACTGCGATTACGACTCGGACAAGCCCATCACCGATCCTCTCATGCCGACATTCTGTGCCCCTTTGACGCCTATCATCAACTGGGTCAACCGATGCGTTATCTCAATTTTCATCGTTTTCTTCATTTCGTTCGTTCCATTGGCTGTCCAAGAATTGACTGAGAGGGGACTGTGGCGTATGGCAACGCGTCTGGCTAAGCACTTCGGATCTTTCTCCTTCATGTTCGAAGTGTTTGTCTGTCAAATCTACTCCAACGCCGTCCACCAAAACTTGTCTTTTGGCGGTGCTCGCTACATCGCCACTGGTCGTGGTTTCGCCACTGCTCGTATCCCATTCGGCATTCTGTACTCTCGTTTTGCCGGACCATCAATCTACACAGGTTTCCGTCTGCTGATCATGCTGCTGTTCTCGACCTCCACCACCTGGACTGCTTCTCTGATCTGGTTCTGGGTTTCTCTCCTCGCCCTCTGCATTTCCCCATTCCTTTTCAACCCCCATCAGTTTGCCTGGAATGACTTCTTTATTGACTACCGCGATTACATTCGATGGCTATCACGTGGTAACTCCCGCTCTCACGCATCGTCGTGGATTGGCTTCTGCCGTCTGTCTCGTACCCGCATCACTGGTTACAAGCGCAAGCTGCTTGGTGTCCCTTCGGAGAAAGGCTCAGGCGATATCCCCAGGGCCCGCATCACCAACATTTTTTTCAGCGAGATCGTGGCTCCTCTGGTCCTTGTTGGTGTCACCATCGTTCCGTACTTCTACATCAACTCTCGCACTGGTGTCACGTCTGATAACGGGCAAGTTGACCCCTCCAATGCAGTGTTGCGTATTGCAATTGTAGCATTTGGACCGATCGGTATCAATGCTGGTGTTGCTGGTGTTTTCTTCGGCATGGCGTGCTGCATGGGCCCTCTTCTGAGCATGTGCTGCAAGAAATTCGGTTCCGTGTTGGCGGCTATTGCTCATGCGGTTGCCGTCATTATCTTGCTTGTCATCTTCGAGGTCATGTTCTTCCTTGAGAACTGGTCTTGGCCCCGGTGTGTCCTGGGTATGATCGCTATGGCTGCAATCCAACGCTTCATCTACAAGCTTATCATCGCGCTCGCCCTGACTCGAGAGTTCAAGCATGATCAATCCAACATTGCGTGGTGGACTGGAAAATGGTATAACATGGGCTGGCACTCACTGTCTCAACCTGGTCGAGAGTTCCTTTGCAAGATCACAGAATTGGGCTACTTTTCTGCAGACTTTGTCATTGGTCACCTCATCTTGTTCATTATGTTGCCAGCGCTCTGTGTTCCTTACATCGACAAGTTCCACTCCGTCATCCTCTTCTGGCTGCGCCCAAGGTAAGATTTCCTCCTTGGCATTGTTGTTATCTGTTAACTAACTTCACTGTCCAGCCGTCAAATCCGCCCTCCCATTTACTCGCTCAAGCAGTCAAAGCTTCGAAAGAGACGCGTTGTCCGATTCGCGATCTTGTACTTTGCCATGCTGATCCTGTTCCTTGTTCTCATTATTGCTCCTCTTGTGGTCAGAAACATCGGCTTGAATATCGATCTTGGAACCGGCATTCTTTCAGAACTCATGCAGCCCCTTGACAAAGAAAACAACGACACGATCACCAGTTATACCGGATCTGGTCTCCCGCAAGGTTTCAAGCCTGTTGCGTCTCCCTCAGCATACCTCAAGAATTGGGACGGTAACTAGAGACTGTCCTGTTTCTTCAAACTACATTCTGCTACATTACTTCGATATGGAACATGGAAACGAGATGTATAAAGTATCCAGTGCGTTGGTGTGGCTGCTTTGAGCCCATCAATTATGTTTCTTCCATATTATTCTCCTCGCCGGAATCTCTACGTGATGGTTTCTGTGAGGTTTAATGGATTCAATATCTATCGGCTTGTTTTGTATTCGCGAGGTGTATTCTTGTTTTGTTCATCATGTGAAATCATTAGACTAGCAAATTCCCATTTACTACGTTATAATTGCCTTTGAATAATATACTTACATCTGAGTACCAGTGAATTGCGCATCGAGTGCTACCAGGGGTATCGAGAGCTGTGACCCCGAAGTCGAGTACTTTAAGTTCGAGGAATCTTGGTCACGTGCCGGCTCACTCGGAAATCGAGACCGCGGAAGAAACACCGTAAGACACCAGCCGCTACTCCGTACACGATTTCCAGCCCAACCCTTCCATTTCTCTCCTCATTTGTTAATCCTAGGGTTCATGGTACCATTATTATTCTGAGCTTTCTCTACCTCGTTCGGGCTTCCAATTTGCCTGCGCAGCGTGCGGGTTTCCCTTGAATCCCTGATTCTTCTCCATCATGGATATCCAGGAGACCCAACGTCTTCTTTCTGAATACCTTCAGGAGCTTGCCAACCTCTTCCATCGCGTCCCTGGATCGGCCATATTTCTGCGCTATGTGAGATCTAGCTACCAGAACGATCCCATCCGCTCCGCCGTCGAACTGTTTCTCTTCCTGTTCGCAGTCCGCTACCTGCTCGCTCCGAAGTATTCCACCAAGCCCGGCGTAGTCCAGCTCTCGGAAGATGAAATCGACGACTTGGTAGATGAATGGACGCCAGAACCCCTTGTGGGAAGCCCCACGCCTCTAGAAGAGATGGAGGTGGAAAAGAGACCAGTTATTGCCGGGTATGGAAGCCTAAAGCTCCCCTTTACCCCTGTATGTTTACAATGCTGACGCTCTACACGACCGCAGTCCAGTTGGTCCTAAGTCAAAACTATCGAACGGTCGGACGGTCATGAACCTTGGTTCTTACAACTTCTACAATTTCAACACGAACGAGTCCATTAAGGAGAAGGCGATTCAGACGCTCCGAAACTACGGTGTCGGACCTTGCGGCCCTCGCGGTTTCTATGGTACTCAGGATGTCCACATGAAGACGGAGGCCGATGTTGCGTCCTACCTTGGTACGGCGTCATGCATCATCTACTCCCAGGCATTCTCGACGATCTCAAGTGTGATTCCGGCGTTCTCGAAGCGAGGTGACATTATCGTTGCGGACAGGGGTGTGAACTTCGCCATCCGAAAGGGTATTCAAATTTCACGGAGTATAGTTCGCTGGTACGATCATAATGATATGGAAGATCTGGAGAGGGTTCTGGCCAAGATCACTAAGGAGCAAGCGCGGAAGCCTCTCACTCGACGATTCATCATCACCGAGGGTCTGTTCGAGTCGTACGGCGATATCAGTGACTTGCCCAAAATCGTGAGTGCACTTTCTATCCCTCCCTTCACATTACACAGCTGACAAGTGCGAAGATCGAGCTCAAGTTGAAGTACAAGTTCCGCCTAATCCTCGATGAATCATGGTCGTTTGGTGTCCTTGGAAGAACAGGACGTGGTATCACTGAGCACCAGAACGTGGATGCGGCCGAGGTTGACATGATTGTGGGTTCGCTGGCCGGCCCATTGGTTGCTGGAGGAGGTTTCTGTGCAGGCTCAGAGGAAATTGTCCACCACCAGCGCATCTCGGCTGCTGCCTACACGTTCTCTGCTGCATTGCCTGCTCTTCTCTCTACGACGGCTAGTGCCACTATCAACATTCTGCAGAACAGCCCCGAAACCGTTTCGCACCTGAGGGACCTCACGAAGGCTATGTGGGCGCAGCTCGATCCTCGCAGTGATTGGGTTCGCTGTACAAGCGCGCCCGAGAACCCGATTCTTATCCTTGTGCTCAAGCCTGAAGTGGTTGCTGCAAAGAGACTTTCTCCGGATGACCAGCAGTTTGTTTTGCAAGATGTAGTAGACGAGGTAAGATCCCTTTGGATCCGGTTCATTCAGAGCATTACTAACGCGGGCTGTCTCTACAGTGTCTCGCGAACGGAGTCCTAATCACCCGCCTTAAATGCCTTGATGACAACTTTGAACCCAAGCAAAAGGTCCCCGCCGCCCTGAAAGTATGCGTCACGATCGGCTTGACGAAGAAGGAGATTGAGAAATCAGGAACCATCATTCGTCATGCCATCACCAAGGTTCTCAGCAAAAGGAAGTAAGCTACGATGAACCCCATTTACGCTTCTTCCGGACTGCTCTCCTGGTCATGACACTCTTAATGCGACCATGATTCTTGCTGTCTCAACCCATTTCTCGCTTGCTCGCTCGCTGACGCCTCCTGCGGCATTCCCGATATCGCATCTTCTCTCCCGCTTCTTTCCACCATTCTTGTATAGACTAATTAATTTTGTTGCCGGCGGATGCTCACTTCTAAAATCGGCGCTCAGCACTAACGAGTGGGACGAAACCGGACACTGAACCTACCTATATACTGACCTCTTACCTCATGGATGTACACAATACGCCTTTTTCTTCTTCCTCTCCTAGCCAGCGGGATTGAGGCCCGGCCCACCCACATACCTAATACCTACCTTCTGACTTTTTGTCTTCGCTGTTCATCTTTGGTCTCAGGTTGTGGACTATGCATTGTTTTATTAGAGCTTATATTTTTAAATGGAACCTGAATTTTCTTGTTTTAGCTTCGTTCCATAAGAGTCGTGTGTTGCTCAGTTCAGGGAGTGGGTGTAGACTTGGGGTAGAATCGAGGACTCTACGAACATCTTCCTAATGGCTCAAGATTGTATATATAGGCAAAGAACGCTTTCTTGTCGGTGTTGAGGTCAATGTTGAGAAAAGATTAACTTCGGTGGGCAGGTGGTCAAGGTAGGTAGATAATCTTAGCTCTATGTTGTCCTCGGTTGCTACGAACGATTTAGTACTACTTGACCATTATGAGCAGAGCGGGCTGGGCAGTCGAATAAGTTATATTCCCATTGAAATATGACTCAAACGGTCTAGCTGCAAAACAGGGGCAGTCTAGGAGCTGTAAGATGTGTGTAGATCTAGTCTAGCTAGGTAAACCCATCAGGGCACAAGCTGCAAGCTGATCAAGAAGATAAAGTAAATGGACAAGGAAAAACGACACAAGAATTCGATAGAACAGTTAGGGTATGACACGGTTGCAAGACAAGAGGCACGGGCATAAGCAAGGTCATAAGCAAGATCTAGACATTCAAGGAACAGATACCCAAGACAGATCTAACGCGACTCTATTCCCCAAAACCTCTCTGCACCAAACGTCCACTGGTTATCGACTTTCCAGAGATCGTCAAACGCGCTGAAGAGGATGAGGTCGCCGTGATGGTCCCAGAATGCTTTGCGCAGGCTCTTGATGGCCTTTCTATGGTTTTCCCACGATGGCACTGCGCGTCCGTTGTTGTGTCCTGCATGAGGCCAGCCGGACTCGGTTATGACCGTACGCTTCCCACCGGAGATTTCAGAGAGACGGCGCGAAATGGCGGCGACATAGGCGCCCGCGTCATTGTGGGTCTGTGTTGAGTCGAAGAAGGCGTGGCAGTTGGCGGCGCAGTAGTCAGAGACCTGGCAGAGTTCCGGGTGCTCGAAGATCTTGGAGTAAGTGTCTATCGTAACGACGGGGCCATTGTACCCGAGGCTTCGGAGGTGGGCGCGGGCGTCATTCACAGCGGCTGTGACCTCTCCAGCGGAGTTCTGACCGCGGTTGAGGAGTTCGTTGCCAATTGAGATGGTGTGCAGGGTCGAGAGGTCAGGTCTAGCGGCATCGATGATGGTGTTGAGGTCTGCGTGCAGGTTTTGGAGGTTGTAGACACCTGCGAAGACTTGCATGTTGTGGCGGCGCGCGGCGTTGATGACCTTTCTAGTCTGGTCACAGTCGACGCCGTAGATTCGGACGTAGGCGTAGTGGGTGAGTTTGTCGAGGTCGGTGTTTACCTGAGCCTGGGACTTGCAGGTGCTATCTGCGTTATAGGGAGAGTAGGAGATGCCGAAGAATTGGCCGTTATGCTTATGCTTGGGATGAAATGAATCTTTCTCTCCATTCTTAGGGCCGAGGTGTGTGTTTGCCTTGGTCTTGGTGTCGATTGCGAGGGCTGGTTTGAGATTATAGGGCGCAATTTGGTCTGGGAATGCTAGGATGGGAGGAAGAGCAGTGGGTTCCTGTTTCTGGATTAGTACTTTTTTCCATCTCTTACCATGCACAGGTACTAACATTGTGGACAGTGGCAGTGGGATGAATGGTCTCAACAGAAAGGGTGTGTCCCTGCTGGTCAACCCAGACAGTAACATGGATCACCTCTTCAGGCACAGCGACAATCTCAGTTGCAATGGGGATAGCAACAGCCATGCAGCTGAGCAAGAACACCGCGAGGAAAGTAAGCAGCTTCATTTTCGCGAAAGAAATGGATGGCTGCTGTATTCTTGGTCGGGACTGTCTTCTCAGGACTGAATGACGACTTGACGCCGAATACAGAAGCAATCAAAAGAATGACTAGGAGTAGAGAAAAGAGGGAGGTTGAGAAGGAGAGTTCCAAGGAGAAGAAATCTAGCTCCTCTTATGATGGATAACACAAGCAACCAGCACCATTATGCATAGTGGAGTAGTTGGGAGGTTGCTGCAGATATTCACTCACCCAGTCACCCAGTCATTCACTCAATCGCTCACTCCAAGGCCAAAGATCGGTGAAATCTGGAGACGCGAGATTTCTTGACGGGCGCAGAGATCCATTTAATCGATTTTAGCCCGTAGGAATGTTGCTCTCATACCAACTTTGCTGAGTCGTCTTGAAGAGGAATGAGACTGCATCGTATCCCTTCATTGTTGGCCGGAATACCCCAGAGCCCCAAACGGACGGGGCCTGGGCCATAGTGTTGGGCGCCAGTGTAAGAATAGTCTTGATACCAAGCCATGAAGCCAACATGGGCTTGTGAATTCATTTGCTGGGAGCAAACGACTATCTCTGCAAAGGTTCGAATCCGAAAAAGGACTCGGTTATATCGTCCGTAAAACTAATATAGAATGTTAGCACGAATCCCATACCCTCGCTGGATGTAACCTATACCTAGCTGTAAGCCTTCTCTGCAAGTAACTTGACAGGGGGTTGCGGTTAAAGAATTCTCTTCTGTTCAATACCAAACCTCGGGCCATTTCATCCAATTTCTCATATCAACGAAGATTCTTCACAGTCCAACTCATAAACCACAGGTAAAAAAAGATACAAAACAATATATTAACCTCCAAACAGCCCACAGTCCACAATTTCCAACCTTTCCACCAGTCCATCGATAATCGCAGTCGCTAATTCCTCCTCTCGTGACAAGCCCGTCGGATCCCCCTTTTCATCAAACTCCTTGTGCGGAACATTAAAGAAGACCAAGACATCGGTTTCCTGCTCCTCGAGCCTAACCAGCAAATAGTGAACACTTACGCTAGACACCAAGCCCCCGTCAGCACTTGAGCCGGCTGCCGCACCTCCAATGGAGGGTGCAATCCCGGAGCGCAGTGCGGTGGAGGAATTTATTTGCGCAAGGCCCTTGTAAACATTCGCACGGGGGATTTTCTGCGCAGGGACCTGCTGGGGAGGAGTGACGATGCGCAAAGTATCCGCATCGCCGTCGCGGATATCGTTCAGATGGTATAGTGCCGCCGCCTTGTCGACGGTCTGAGGGCCGGAGCCGAGAAACTCGAGGACGTCCGGATTGGGGTTCGCTTGGAGAGCGGAGAGGGCTACTTGTTCTGAGACGCGCTCGTTGATCTCGAAGATGAGGTTTGAGAGCGTGGTCGGGGAGAGGAATAATTCTTGATGGTCGGGAATTTGGCGGAGCTCGCTGTTTGACATTTTGTGAGTAGAGCATAGCATACGGTGATTGGCTCACGGACCTTGCATCGAGCCAACGCTCTGGAATTATAGCTTTGATGGCGCCTCCATAGAGGTCCTGAGTCGTGAAAGTGGTCATGACGAATTGATTGATGGTTGAAGACTAGTAGTAGATGAGGGGTTGTTAATTAGGTAGGTCCCAGCTGAGATTCTGATTGATAAGATCTGCCCCGCGGGCCCCGCCTAACAGCAACTCGAGTACCTTGGAGGCTGATACTTAGGCCAACCTCTAGTGGGAGCTTGGTTAGTGGTTACAGTACATTAAGGAGCCGAGGAGCGAGTCTGGACGCTTGCGACTACAAAGCAGACGGATTCATTACATGTCTTGGGCCTAATTTAAGGACTTTGGCCTCTTGAATAATGCCCAGAAATTTCGATCCTGGGCTGATGATATTTTTGACGAGCTGGAGATGAATTGGTACAAGAAAGCAAGACAACGCTGAGTGCTAGTACAAACTCCGGCAACCCTAAATCTTCAGCAGTTCTTCAATGTAGTCATCCAAGAGAACAATCCGGAATTGACTCCCCCATCGAGAACGGAATTCCTTTTTCTTGTAAGCCCAACTTGTCACCTGAGAAAAACTAACCAACTCGACATTCCAGCCGCGTTGGAGGGCTCGTTCAACCATTTTCATAAAACCACCGGAATACTCTGCTTCCGCAGCATCTCCCGTTGCAAGAACCATTGTTGACGGTTCCTCTGCGTCTAGCAGACTTTCTAGGATCTTCAGGTGTAGAATTTCGTCCACACCCTGCTCGACCCAACGCTCTTCCGGGGCATCGTTCGTTTCTGAACCATGACCGCCGTCCCGAGATGTTATCCTAGGATTTCTCCTGAACTTCATCTGACGAGGGGTGAGCTGTTTGGCTTTTTGAACCCGGTTTAGAATGTTAGCTTCGTAGCCAAGTTCCTCGCTTTCATTTATAACAGCGATCCGATCCGAACCAACAAGAATTTTCTTAGCTGCTGACCGACCACGTTCTAATATCAACGAGAAGTTTTGATATGAAAGTGGCAAGCGGCGGATCCTGGTTTGGACAGGTATTTTCCGTGAGATTTTCATCGTATCATGAAAACCTACCATGATCTAGACCACAAATTAGTAGAGCGGAATGAAACAAGCTATAAGTGAAACATACATTTGAGATATCGACAAACACATGTATTGGACGAGAAGATAAATCAATCTTCTTTGACTGATTCGGCCGCCCAGAATAGGCAATAAGCTCGGCATAGTCAGAAAAATCCTTCAATAACTTGGTCAATAACCCGACTCGTTGATCAGCAGCGGATTTGTAGGCAAGTGGTTGCAATCGATTTGCGCTAGTGCTGGCAGAGTGTTTGATGAGGTTCTTCGGAGTCAAAAATCCATCTAATTCGTCAAAAGAAGATGGTGGCGTCACAAGAGGCCCTGCTCTAGCTTCCGAAGGACCGACCTGCGGTGGAATCATTGGTAGGTTGCTCTGAGGTTGCGAGAGCGGGGGGTCAAAAACGCTACTATCTGACTCCCCTTCCAGGTTACTCTCTGATGAGCCCGCATCCTGGGTGACTCTGTTCCGAGGACGCTGTCTTTGGACGGCTGTTTCCTTGAGAGGAGCATCGGGAGCCTTAGACTGTTTGAGTATCGTAATAGGTTTACTCGGTGCGTGAGACTGTTTCAGCCATGGTTCTTTCGGCCGTGGCTGAGTCTCACCGAGCTTCTCGCTCTTTGAAGCAGTCCAAAAACTAGCCTCGGAAGCCTTCGAAGGTTTGAGTATTGTGATGGGATTATTCGGTAACTGAGCTGATTTTGGCCATTGATGAGTCTCATCGAGCTTCTCGCTCTTTGAAGTTGGCAAAGAAGAAGCGTCCGAGACTTTAGGCCGGTTGAGTATGGTAATGGATAGTGTTGGTGACTCGGGCTTCGAGGATAGCCGAGAACTGTCAATTTCCTTGCTTTTCGAAGCAGTAACACCGGTGTTACCCAGCAGCTCCCACAGGGAGCCGAAGTCCCCCAGCTTCGGCGTCAGGGATCGTTCCTTGATGTCGGACGACGTCCCAGCGTCATCTTTCCTTATCTCGGGTGACGCAACCGAGGATAGGGGATAATCCGAGGAACTATTGCATGCCGACGATCCCTCGTTTTGACATGTGGGTGATCGCAATAGGTTAATCACCGGAGTGAAATCCCAATTTGATGATGCAGATGGTATCATTGACGAATGTCACGACTTCGTAGCGGTGATAAATTTATCGGGATTTAGCCCCTTCTCGGCTCAAGGCAGGGCTTGAGCTGTGTTCAACCTTGCTCCACAAAGTCTTCCGGCCAGAGTCAAGACGATCGTATGTACGTTACTGTGTCAGGCGTTTAATGACGGCTGTGGCGGACGACAAATCAAGGTCGAAACTTAAGACGCAGGTGAAAGTAAAAAAGTCAAAAAGAAATGCTCATAGAAGAAAAGCAAATAAACATCGTGAAAGGTGATGAATTAGCAAAAAAGAATGCAGGAAACAACTGCTTGGTTGGTAGGGCATAAGACTTTAGGCATTGAGAATGACTCCTCTTCGTTGATACGGGGGGCAGTGGCGGTGTCCAATCTGCCTCGAGAAACCGCCTTGTCGCCACGGTCAACTCGGACTCGGTAGAACAAAGATCCGCTCTTCACGTGCGACAAGCGATAAGCGATAAGCCCAATATGAAATATCATGCCTACGTCATTACTAGATAAATGGCAACGGAGTTGCGCAGCCGCCGATAACATTATTAATGGTGCTATCGTGGAATCAACCCCGGACTGTCACCTGTGTGATCTTCGATCTGACGTTAACCCAGGCGCCCTAACCGCCCTGGACCCTGCGGTATCAACGCTTATTCGCCGTGATCCCCTGGCTGGATGACGTACTTTCACAAGCCGAAGATGATGCTGTGGGATCTACTTCCTACACCACCAAGAGGTCGGAGGCTTGAAGGCGTAACATCATGGATGGAAGTCGTGCCTGCTGGTTTTGTGAGAGGCAACGTCATGTCTGACGTTCATCAGAATGCCCAAAAGTTATATAAACCCCTTCCTCATCGACGTTTCCAGCTCCTCCATCATCAACTCCTACCATCACAAACAACCACAACTCTCAACTAAGTCTACTTTGAACTTTCCCACCCCCAAACAAACAAGCCAAATACCATCATGTCTGACGCCGGACGCAAGGATTTCTCTACCAGTAAGCCCACTCCGTTATGGTACAGAGACATGGGTACTTACAAGCTTTGCAGAAGCCAAGGAGGAGATGACTCCTGACTCCACCAAGTCCACTCAGGACCAAATAAAGGAGACCCTCACCGACACCACCGACCGCTTCGCTCGTGGCGCTCAGCCTGATGACCAGAAGAGCTCCACCCAGCAGGCCTTTGACAAGAGCCAGCGCTCAAACGACCACCATGCTCACGGCGGCGCCCCCCAGTCCATGTGAGTAGCCTTGATGGTCTCTTGCTATAAGCATTGTGCTAACATAGATTTGTAGTGGTGACAAGATCAAGAACACTGTCGGTCTCGGCGACCACTAAATGTGAATGATCACCTGCCAATGATTGCCCTGAGCATCAGCTTTCGCTTCATGAATGTCTTATGAATTTCACGATATTAACATACCTTAGGTAGTCGTTCTACCTGGCCTGTACATTGGGCTTAATGCGAAACAATGAACCCTCAAGACTTTTGTTTGTAATTGGGCATCGTCCAGACGTTCGTAAATAAGAGTAACCAAGCCTTATCTATCCACCAAACCTTCGAACATAAGAGTCCCGTGTCCGAAGAAGTTGGTTGAGCTCCTCTTCTAATTCCTTATACTGGGCTCAAGCACCATTGATGTCTTTGGGAAGGTTGTGGAATGTCTCGATCCTAGCTTCAAGGGACTTGACCGTGTCTATCATTCGACCGATCTCTTCCTCTGCCCACATGACTTTCTCCAGAGTGGCGCCTTTATTGCTATTCCGCTCCAATGCCGCTGACCTATCCTGGTACTCGCTTATCTTAGCATTGAGCAATTTTGTACCTCTTGTCCATTCAGTTGTAAGCGCAGGAAGATTGGCAGGCATCTCAAACGCAGGGTTCGACTTGAGCTCTTCAAGTTGGCCGCGTAAAGTGACCAATTCTCTCGTAAGATAGTTCTGCAAGCTTTCAACCTTCTTCATCTGGTCTTGAGTATTGAACTCTTCCCTGGTGAGGTCTATTATGGACTGACCCACGTCCATAGTGCTTGTTCCCAAAGCGCCCAAGACAGCAACTGTTTCTGCTAGATCGTCGAGATCCCGCTCCCCAGCTTCGTCGAGAGAGTGCTCTACCGCGTCGAGAAGTCCCACTTTCTGCTTAACCTCCGTCTTCTCTCGAGCCTTGAACCCTTCAATCGTTTGTTGGCGCGCATGGTGGAGCATTGTTGCCTCCTCGTCTGCTGCCTCATTCGCCGCAGCTAGCGCTAACAGGGTGCGTAGAGTATCTTCATTTTTCTCGAACTTGGGGATCGGATTCGGTGCGTACTGGCGGTTTAACCAGGAGTTCACATATGCCCAGTCTTTAGCCTGAATGGCGGCTTGACGTGCCTTGGTTGGGGAAGCCAGTGGGCTGTCCATGGCGAGGGGCCTGATTGTTTCGCGTCTATTTGTATATCCCAGTGTCTCGGCGTAGCAACTGGACGAGAGTGAGTGTAAATTGACAGGCGAGCTCGTCAGTTGAGGGAACAAGCTAGGAGCTGGTCGTCAGGCCAAGATTGTTGATCCCGCAATCTCTCTCTCTCCGCCCTGCGCTAACCCCACGATCCAGACCGTTCTTGCAACCCGTCCCTGAACCATTGCCAACACTCCATGGCGACCGGCAGTTATTTTCCTCCCCCGGGAGCTTCCTCTAGCGTATCGCCTCGAACATCCTCTCCGGCATCGTCGCCGCTTTCTCCCCCGCTGCAACAGCGCTCCAATGCCTTATCGAACCGATTGACAAGTGTACTCTCCGTGTCGTACGCGGACTCGGATATACGCGATGCGCTCGAAACTCTTAGCCTCAGGGGCGTCCACAACACGGCGGAGGTTCGGAGGCAATTGCGTCTCGATGTGCAGAAGGAGGTAGTGGATTGCAATGCGGAGATTGTGAGAGACTTTGGCAACGTCGCGGAGGTAAGCGGATCTGGCTCGGAACGGGGCAGGGCAATAAGGACTCTTCGAATAATATACTAACAGGCTCCAGCAACTACAACGCATTGGCAGCGTCATATCGAGTTTGAAAGAAACATGTGATGAAATGCGCAAGCACATCGTGCTAGCCAAACAGGATACGAATCCGGTTTTGGAGGAGGCGTCTGCGCTGATGAACCAGAAGCAGGAGGCCGAAACGAAACAACGTCTTTTGGATGCATTCACAAAGCACTTCATAGTCTCGAATGAAGAGCTTCTGGTTCTGACTTCGGTTGAGGGGCCTATAAATGATGAGTTTTTTGATGTGCTTGCGCGAGTAAAACAGGTTCATCGCGACTGCGAAGCTCTGCTGGGCGCAGAAAATGAGAGGCTCGGCCTGGAGCTCATGGAGAAAAGCTCTAGGAGGCTGAACTCGGCCTATCAGAAGCTATACAGGTGGATCCAAAAGGAGTTCAAGTCATTGAATCTCGAGGATCCCCGAATTAGCAGCACGATCCGCCGCGCTCTACGTGTGCTGGCTGAGCGTCCAAGTTTGTTTCATAGTTGCTTGGACTTCTTCGCGGAGGCGAGAGACTACGTTCTGTCAGATGCGTTCCATTACGCCCTCACCGATGCGGTCTCCGGAGGTGATAATGCTGTGAAGCCCATCGAGTTCTCCGCTCATGATCCCCTGAGGTATATCGGAGATATGCTCGCTTGGGTTCACTCCACAACGGTCTCGGAGCGTGAAGCCCTGGAAGCATTGTTTGTTGACGAGGGAGATGAGCTAGCCAAGGGCATTCAAGCCGGTCTAAGCAGTGAGCCGTGGTCACGCATCGACGAGGATGCAGAGGTCACCTTTGACGGACAAAAGGCCCTCAGCGATCTTGTCAGTCGGGATCTCATCGGGGTTGCTCGATCCCTGCGACAGCGTGTTGAACTGGTGATCCAAGGCCACGATAATCCTGTCACTTGTTACAAAGTCGTCAATCTCCTCTCCTTCTATCAGACCACTTTCTCTCGGCTGATGGGTTCCAACTCCAATCTCGCCGACCTGCTCCAGGCCCTTGAGAAATTCACATTAAACCACTTCCAGACAATTATGCGCGACGAGGCCAGCAACCTTTCGACAGACCATTCCGCCCTCGCACCGCCAGACGATCTATCGGCACCGCAGTTCCTGTTAGACGCGTTGGAGGTTCTAACATCCGTGATGAAAACCCACGAAGCGTCTCTAGGAACAGAAGAAACCAGCACCACGTCCGGGGTCGCAGGAAACAAATTCACGCCGGTCCTCCACGCAGCTCTTGACCCATTCTTTAACCTTGCAAAATCTTCTGCAGAAGAGCTTGCCAATCCCACAGCGCGTGCAATCTATCTAACAAACATACATATCACCGCACGCTCTTCCATCTCGCCTTTCCCCTTCGCAACAGCGACGCATCTTCCTCCTCTCTCATCCACACTTTCCACTCTTCGTGTTGAGCTCCTCGAGATTCAACACCGCTATCTCCTCAACACCTCGGGCCTCCAGGTACTCCTAACCGCCCTTCAAACATTCTCACAGCCCCCAGAATTAGGTACAGATCAAGATCTCGCCGCCATCGGCAATCTCGCAGCTTTCCAGCCTGAAGCCCTTGTTGCCATCAGCCAACAATTAGATGATTTCCTCCCCTCTGCACTCATGGATGCCACGGATAATCTGAAGCGCGTACAGAGTGCGACCTTTGTGAAGAGCGTCACAGAGGAAGCAGTTGAGGCGTTTTGCCGTGATTTCGAATTTGTGGAGGGTATGATTATTGGCGCTGATGAGGCGAGAGGCATCGGGCATGTTGATGGCACGGTTGACGAGGAGGGTCAAGAAACCGATGAAGTTGAAGAAGGAAAGGGACAGGGACAAAGCCTAAGAAGGCTGTTCCCACGCACTACAGGAGAAATCCGGGTGTTGTTAAGTTGATTTATTCTTCCAGTCCTACCGGCACATTGGTGCTTGAACGACTACCTACTTTTACCTAATAGTATAGAACCGTAGCGAGAGATCATATACACTGTACAAATATCACAAATATCACAAATATCACAAATATCACAAATATCACAAATATCACAA